>NC_044324.1:146019594-147507182 GCF_007399415.2 Gopherus evgoodei
AGGAGGCCAAGGGGACACTAAATGCATGCAAAAATGTAACATCATGTTGTAGCCACACATGTTCAGTGCAAAGGATAATGATACAAGTGTGGCAGAAGGAGAAACAGACCCATATTTGTACCTAGTTATAGACTATGTGGGAGGAAATGAATTACTGAGCAAACACCAGGGACCCAGAACTAGAGTGGTGGCATTGTTTGACCTGTATAAATTTCACATGTCCCTAGTTGATCATGGCAATATAGAAAAACCAGAGAAGAGATGAGGAGAAAGTGATACATTGGGGTGAATGCAGAGGTATTGTCACAAAAAATGACAATACCTTTT
The DNA here is from genome assembly GCF_007399415.2 of Gopherus evgoodei. Classification (NCBI taxonomy): domain Eukaryota; kingdom Metazoa; phylum Chordata; order Testudines; family Testudinidae; genus Gopherus; species Gopherus evgoodei. Next base: position 146,019,922 of record NC_044324.1, read on the forward strand.
ATATATATTTAGAGAAAAGTGGATATACTTTCTTAATCAGTCAGTGGGCCAAATATCTAAGTGAGTAAAATAATAATATTGATCAGAGCATTGTGAATAAATTATCAAACAAGTGTAGCCTCTTTTTTTATGTAGGAATTTGTGGCAATCTGATTTTCACTTTTACAGATGTATTCTTTCTACATCAGTAGGGACAAAATAGTTGAGGTGACCACATTTCTGGCTCTGCAAATTATTCTATTTGCCTTGCTGATTGGTCACCTAAGTAACATAGTATTGTTTCTATTCCCTGACTGCATGAATACAGCATTTTAAGCAGCAGAATAATGAAGGATGAATACTGAACAATGACTAAAAACACTCCAATGAATTTCTGGGTGAATAATCTTCAATTCTAAAACACATAATGTTCAGGGTTTGTGAACATTTTTATGATTAGAAGGACAGTCCTTCAAATACTTGTAAACAAGAAATAGTCCATCTCCACAGATAACAGCAGAGCACACACGCTACATTTATTCACAGAAATATTTAACCAGCTCTAAGACTTCATCATACTTGGCACTTACTTATCTCTGGAAAGTGCTGTGAAGTGGTGGTGTAAGTTACACAGCAGAGGTCAGCTGGTGAGAAAACAGGTGTAAGTGAATTTAACTTGCATCCAGAAGGAAGAATTCTGCTCTGCTGTGTAACCTTTTTCTCCCTCTAGAAAGTGACCACAAAGCAGCCAGAATACTCCCCTGAAATAAACCTCCAGTGAGGAGGGCCTTCCCATCAGCCTGCTCCATGCCTTCCTCCACTGTAGGATGCATTGAAGTAACGCTGGTGAGGGAAGAGCAGGATGGAGCATGACTAGGGCATCCCTCTGCCATGCCTAGTCTCTTGCTGTCAAAATGTTTATGGGGCCAGTGTAGCCAGCGCAAATGTCGAGATGTCTCACAGGGCTGTTCTAATCTGCACCAGCAGGCCAATTCTGTATCCACTGCTCCAACAATCCCAGGACGAGAGAGAGACTTCAACCCCCACTCCCACTCCTCAACAGTCCCAGGATAAGAGACCCCCACCTCCACAAACTTCTGCATCAGCCCAAGAGGGATTTGGGCCAGAGGGAGAAGGGAAATGGTGCGAAGAAGGCTGGAGGGTGTGAAATAAAAAGCAGCCCAGCCTCATTTATCAATTGGTAGTGCTCTAGTTGCTAAGACTGCAAAGTGCAGAGGGTCAACGTTGTGTATCCTGATACAAATAGCTCGTTTGTGCAACGTGGACACCTTGTCAGCATTCAAATTTTGTGCACTTCTATCTTCTTTTGGGGGTTGCTTTGTCCAGATTAACCTCACTGATGCGGACAATAGCCCTGTTACAGACTCAATATGCAACATAATATAGAACATCTCTATGCATTTAAAGCACTCTTTTTCACAATTATTTCTTCAATAGCAACAAACTAGTCTTTAAACCATTCTGAAAGCATTATATAAGCTCCTTTTAATGTTTATTTTGTTTCCTTTTCTTTTCCAAATGTCTTGAGCTTTGGTTAGCTATTAATTTAACACTTTAATGTGGCCTTACAAAAATGAAATAATATTGGCTTGAGGCAGGTTAGAAGGGAGCAGAGTTTCTGATTTTACGTAACTAATTCAGTAAGAGCCTCATACTTGTATTAGTTGTATTAAATAATTCAGCTGAATGGCGGTTTGATGCAACTACTTCTGTGTTAGTTTTGTTTTATATGGAAGACAATTCATCCTTTCAGTACTGCAGACAGGCACCCAGTAAACTGCACTACAGTTTTGCATAAGAACACACACTTACAAATCCATACACTTCCCTCCCAAAAATCCCTAGCCGTCTGGCAAATCTTCCCATTTTCTCCACAGGAGGCCAGATTCTGCTGTGTTTCACCACTGTAGATCGATAGGTTTCAATAGAGTTGCTATTGAGCTACATTGGTGTGAGTTTATCATAGTCTGCTGTAGTGCCTCTGACCTCTCTCATTCCTTCCTAACCTTTCTGCACCTCCTCCCTGCAAACAACCCAATCTTTTCTCCCACCTATTTAACCTTCATGCTAAACTACTAAACAAATGCCCCATAATCCAGCTGTGGAGCACTCCAGCAACCCTGATTCCCAATCAAGTGCCCCAGCCACCTTCCATCAGCCTAACCCTACTGCAGCCTCCACCACCCTCCTCACCTTCCCAGTTTCTAGATATCCTATCCACATGAAAATTAGACATCATTCTAAGGGATAAAAACAGTTTTAAGACTCTGCATCCCACCTGGTTTCCTTATGGTATTGGGTTTCAAAAGCCAGGTGAATGCTGCCACAGCATTATATGGACATCTTTCTTCTGCGTATCCCTCTGATGGTATTAGATACAGACCAATTAACATTGATGCTGCATCTGCACAACTTGCTGCAGTGATGCTTCAGAGTTTCTATTACACTGTTAGAAGAGATCACAGTTGGCATGCTGGGAAGTTCTGGCTCATTTTCAGCTTAGTACAGGCAGTATTATCCTGCAGAGTGTTTTTTTTTAAATAATTTTGTGCTGCTGTGACTGCAGCACTGCTGAAAAGAAAAAGAAAATCCAATCGATCATCTACCATCTATATGGTGCAACAGCATGAGTAAACAATGCAGATAGCTGGAAAGATTGCACAGTGTGGTGCAAGAGATTAAAAGCTTCCCAATGTGCAATATTATGAAGCAAGTCTTGTGAATTGTACATATGCAGATGAAAGGAGGGGACCAATCAGTACTCCTTAAACTTTTATAGGGCAAAAATCATCAGCTCTGAGGGTTTCATTATGAACTAAGTATTCTGGTCAGGTTTTCCAAAAGCCTCAATAAGTAAACCCGGGCTGAGTTTCAAGCAAACCTGGTCTTTCCGGGTTTTGACTCAAAACCAAGCAAACTGTGCCACTTATGTGCTTATAGTAAAAGTTAGTTGATCAAAACTGTGCAGCAGAAAATTTGCACATATAATTTTGAATCTCAATCATTTTTCATTTTCGCTGTTATTTGTAATTGCATGGCTCAATTCCAGAAGAATAATAAAGTTACATTTTTATAAAAATTGTCCTTATGTGTTTGTATATAAACTGCATTGCAGCTATCACTTTATTCAATTCACTACATTCACAAGCTGGTTGAGTCTCTTTATTTCTTTTACACTATGTCCTATTACTTATTGTGTTATGATGATTGCTGTTTCAAATAACATTCACTCCCAGTTCATTTTCAGAGAATAGTGTGAGCTCAGATTTAAATTATTGGTTAAAATGATGAGTCATTTACTGTTTAGTCAATTTGTTTTAGAATTGTTAAGTTTGCACTATTTTTCATCATAACAAAAAATATTTGGTGTAATTGAATCTGTGTGTCTCCAGATTTATGTAATTTGGAAAATATTGCATTAGCCATTGCAAATGTGAGTAAATTCATAGATTCATAAATTCTAGGGTCAGAAGGGACCAATGTGATCATCTAGTCCGACCCCCAGCACAAAGCAGGCCACAGAACCCTACCCATCCACTTCTATAACAAACCCCTAACCTATGCCGGAATTATTGAAGTCTTCAAATTGTGGTTTGAAGACCTCAAGCTGCAGAGAATCCACCAGCAAGTAACCCATGCCCCACACTGCAGGGGAAGGCGAAAAACCTCCAGGGCCTCTCCAATCTGCCCCGGAGGAAAATTCCCTCCCGACCCCAAATATGGCGATCAGCTAAACCCTGAGCATGTGGGCAAGACTCACCAGCCAGCACTCAGAAAAGAATTCTCTGCAGTAACTCAGATCCCATCCCATCACCAACCACTGGGCATACTTATCTGGCGATAATCAAAGATCAATTGCCAGAATTAGGCTCTCCCATCATACCATCCCTTCCATAAACTAATCAAGCTTAATCTTAAAGCCAGATATGTCTTTTGCCCCCACTACTCCCCTTGGAAGGCTGTTCCAGAACTTCACTCCTCTAATGGTTAGAAACCTTCGTCTAATTTCAAGTCTAAACTTCCTAGTGTCCAGTTTATACCCATTCGTTCTTGTATCTACATTGGTACTAAGCTTAAATAATTCCTCTCCCTCCCTAATATTAATCCCTCTGATATATTTATAAAGAGCAAGCATATCCCCCCTCAGCCTTCTTTTGGCTAAACTAAACAAGCCAAGCTCTTTGAGTCTCCTTTCATATGACAGGTTTTCCATTCCTTGGATCATCCTAGTAGCCTGTCTCTGAACCTGTTCCAGTTTGAATTCATCCTTCTTAAACATGGGAGACCAGAACTGCACACACTATTCCAGGTGGGGTCTCACCAGCACCTTATATAACGGTACTAACACCTCCTTATCTTTGCTGGAAATACCTCGCCTGATGCATCCTAAAACCGCATTAGCTTTTTTCACAGCCATATCACATTGGTGGCTCATAGTCATCCTGTGATCTACCAATACTCCAAGGTCCTTCTCCTCCTCTGTTGCTTCCAACTGATGCATCCCCAATCTATATCTAAAGTTCTTATTATTAATCCCTAAGTGCATGACCTTGTACTTTTCACTATTAAATTTCATCTTATTACTATTACTCCAGTTTACAAGGTCATCCAGATCTTCCTGTATGATATCCCAGTCCTTCTCCGTGTTAGCAATACCCCCCAGCTTTGTGTCATCCGCGAACTTTATTAGCACATTCCCGCTTTTTGTGCCAAGGTTGGTAATAAAAAGGTTAAATAAGATTGGTCCCAGAACCGATCTTTGAGGATCTCCACTAGTAACCTCCTTCCAGCCTGACAGTTCACCCTTCAGTACGACCCGTTGTAGTCTCCCCTTTAACCAGTTCCTTATCCACCTTTCAATTCTCATATTGATCCCCATCTTTTCCAGAGTCACCCAGAAATACAATGGAAACAGAAATCATCAAAGTCAATATTGTTCAGGGAGAAGAGAGTTCACTCTTTTCCAGAGCTTTTGGAAAGATGCAGCATTCTGCATTTTGCTTGGGCATAACATGTCCATGTCCATGTCCCTGACATGATGGTCCAGCAATGTCTACATCGCCATGGATTAGCACCCCATTCTGTTAATATATTCCTGCATTTCTTGGGGAGGGTGGGACACACAGGTTCTGGCAGTGGCTGCTGCAGAGTCTGGGAAAACTATGTTTATATCTATCACATGATCATTGCCATATAAGCCACCAGTGTATTATGCTGCAAAACACCACACCACCACCCAATGTGGATTTCCCAATATAAACTAGTGTCCAAGAGACCAGAAACAATCTGAAGTAGAAAGCTTCCAGAAAGCAATCACCACCCTCTTTCCCTTGCTAAATAGAGTTTTCATCTTGGTTTTCAATGCTGGGACTAGCTCCCCACAGGGATATGGAAAACATTCTTTGCTCATTCTGAAGTTCTGTCACCACTACTGCTCATCTCAGGTCTTGAGAACAACTTAGTTCTGTCAGTCTGCGGTCATGGCCTGGACACAAAAGCTATGTTCCACCCAGTGAAGTACAGCATGCAGTCAACCAATCAAATAGTGGCAGAGGGTGTCCAACCATTGTACAATGAGCTCACAGAACTCATAATTTTAATCTCTGGTTCTCTGAAGGCGCTTCTGGATCACCTCTATTTCTTTTCTGCTGTCACCTCAGATGGTCTTGCTTAGCCAGGAGAGATTTCTGAGTGTTCATCTTGCCATCCATTTTGAGAAGATAAATATAAACTGGTGCTGTCACCAGAGGACTTAACAGGAGTGTAAGCCGGTCGTGTCGGGGCTCGTCCCCCTCAGGCGCGGCGGGGAGCCAGGGCGCCTCCTTACGCACTGCAGTCCGGGTAGGCTTAGCCCCTCGGCAGGTGTTGAGCGGGGTATAAGGTCTGTAAACAAGGTAGAGCCCCAGCCCTCTAGCCGAGGTCGGGGCTCTCAAAGTAAATAAGCCCCAGCCCTTGGACAGGGAGGGCAGTAACAGTCCAGGCTCAGGCCTCTAGCAGGGGCTGAGCAAACACAGTCTCAGCCCAGGCCCTTGGCAGGGCGGGCAGTAATAGTTCAGGCTCAGGCCTCTGACAGGGGCTGAGCAAACACAGTATCAGCCCGGGCCCTTGGCTCGGGCGGGCAGTAATAGTTCAGGCTCAGGCCCCTAGCAGGGGCTGAGCAAACACAGTATCAGCCCGGGCCCTTGGCTCGGGCGGGGCACCAAACACAAGTCTAATTAGCTCGGGCCCCTTGGGTCAGGGCAGAGCAGTGGCAAAGTCAATGGGGCCCAGCCCTTGGTTCGGGCGGGGCACCAAACACAAGTCTAATTAGCTCTGGCCCTTTGGGGTCAGGGCAGAGCAGTGGCAAAGTCAACGGGGCCCAGCCCTTGGTTCGGGCGGGGCACCAAACACAAGTCTAGTTAGCTCTGGCCCGTTGGGTCAGGGCAGAGCAGTGGCAATAGGCGGGAAGAGGGGGAGTCTGCCACCCGGTTACGGGTGGCAGGGGGAACGCAAGTCCTCCCACTCCACTGCGTTCCAGCCCGGGGCCCTAACAGCGGTCACGGCGCGCTGCGGTCAGTGGGGATCCTGGCCGCAACACACTGACATGGGTTCGGGCTCTTCAAGAGCCAAACCAGGGTCAGCTATCCCTGGGCTACTTCCAACCTCCCCCTCTCTGGGTACCTGGTCCTTGCCAGCGTTGTCTGGTGGGTCCCAGACCATGGGTTCCTCCGGGTACTGGTCGTGGGGAAACTCAGGCCACTCCTCGGGGTATCGCGCACACGGCAGGTCAGGCAGACATTCCTCTGGGTACCGGGTCTGAGGCAAGTCCAGCCAGCGCTCCTCTGGGTAGTGGGCGCGGGGCAGGCCCGGGCAGCGCTCCTCCGGGTAGTGGGCGCGGGGCAGGTCAGGCCAGCGCTCTTCGGGGTAGTGGGTGCAGGGCGGGGCGGGGCAGGTCCGGCCCGGCAGGAGCCCGGGCACCAGCGTCTGTCCTCTCCGGCAGCCTGCTTCCAACTGAGCGCTGGGGCCGGGCTTTTATACTTCCTGTCCCACCCCTTGACTTCTGCGGGGTGGGGGCAGGCTGTGCTGACTCCGCCCACTGAGGCACCTGCTCTGGCTTGTCCCTCTCAGGCGTGGCGGGGAGCCAGGGCACCTCCTTACAAGGAGTTACTCAGTGGATTATGGTAGCTTGACCTCTTTGTCCACAATTCAACAGGGCTTCCCTAGATATCCCAAAAGGCCTTTTGAAGTCTCCCAGAAGCCACTGCTTCAATGAGCTGGAACGAGTTTCTAGAGCATAGTAACTGCAGATGGTATACAGTACAACATTAGTATGGACGCAGGACAAAACTGCAATAGACCTGCACGTGCCCAACCTGGAAACAACACACTGATGCTTATACAAGTGCTGTTCCATCAGTTCAGTTCTCTAGTGTATATTTCCTGCAAGCAATTCTGGGATGCAGCAGCTTTGCTGTTTTACTCTGTGTAAAAACTCTCTTAACACATCCTGCTTGCACTGAATCCATCATCAAATGCTGCCTCTAATGCTTCTGATGTCAGGAACTGCCACCTGTGTATTCCCAGCACTGGTTTGGGCAATGATATAAATGGTGCACACTGGATTGCTACAAGCTAAAATAAGCAAAATATTGATGTAGAAGAGTACAAGACACCAGCTGATCATAAATGGTAGATTGTCCTGCGTTGATGCTATATCAGTGTCAATTTCTCATCAGCCTTTAAATGATTCCAATCTTTATCGTGACAGACTGATGATGTACAGTATCATAATCACAGAGCACAACAATGAACCATCTCCAGAGAGCTCAATTTCTTGTGTCAATTTAATACTCTTCATAAAAGATGTGAGGACAGAATGACACTCCCAAATTTGACAAAAGCCCAGAGCGCTGTGAAAGCAGTACACTTGGTCCTCTGCCTCACTGCACTCTTGAACAACCTCCCTCTGGACATTGTTTGGAGTGAAGCAAATCTTGTATTCTTTTCATAACCTGGAATATGATAAGAGAAACAGTGCAGCTTAGTCACAGCTGAAGGTTGGAATTTCAGTGTAATAGTCAAAGTGAATATTCATGGTAAAGGCAGGTGTGTATTTCTAAAAGGGGAAGCTAATGAACTTCCCTTTCCCAACCCGCCCCTGCCCTAAAATCCAAACAAAGCTCTGTGTTTTGGCTCTAAAGACAGAAACACTTTCCAAAGAAGAAATTATATTTCTCTTTTCTATATGTTTTTCTGTGATTGCTAAATGGGACTCAGGATGGTCTTGTGGTTGTGGTCCCAGACTAGAGGTCAGGAGACCAGTATTCAATTCTGTGTTCTGTCAAAAACTTCCTGTGTGACTTTGGCCACAGTTTGTCCCTCTGTAAAATGTCAACAACAATGCTTACCTGCGTCACCAGATGTAGTAAGATTTGATACACTTGTATGATAAAGCGCTTTAAGAACTCAATTTATAGCTTCTAGTCCTTTCTGTGGGTTCCCACACAATATTCTGCTAGAGATTTCACAATGATACTAATTTGATCAAGAAAGAAATTCATACAACGCAAGAATGCAAGACCAAGAGACATACACATAATACATTAGCAACATTAAAGAAAGTGAAAGCCTGTGTTTCTATTAGTCAGGAGCAGTTGTTCAAGAAAAATTAATCTATGAAAATATTATCTTTGTGATCCTAGCCTCAAGACTAGTATTGGCAGATGTTGTGTACACAGGGTCAAGTTTTGGCTAATGCTCGGAAAGTGGCATAAGTAAGGGCCTGCTCCAGAGCTCCCTGAAATCAATCGGAGTCCTTGAAAAGTGATGTAGTGTAACAGAAATATGTGTGCATGGTGAAAGGTGGTGGAAAGGCCTAGGGACCACTGCTTGGTCTGTGCAACCACACAAGCAAATGCAAACTATGCCAAAATTCCCCATGGACACAACTTATTATGTCACCCTCCCTTTGTAATATTAGCCATGGAGCACTTGGAGAAGGCATAACTGAGGTAGCTAACTTTGCCATATACCCTTGCTACTGCCCATAGATTATCTGGAATGCATATAAATGTACGGATGTTCAAAAATTGGCCCTTAGACTTGTAAAGAAATGGATTCTTTCATGCAGGATTCTCCCCTTGCTGTTAACCCATATCAAATGTCTGTTACATACCAAGTGAACCAATGACTGTTCAAAAACATCACTGCCATGTAAGCTACATGGGTAACTTCAGTTGCACAAATTTTCACTGTAGCTTATATGAAACTGCCTCATAACATTTCAAAAGACTAAATGCATTTTAATTCTTTCGTCCTGCTTTCTATAATGTTTATGTACTGTGAGCCAAATTATGCTTTCATGTACACCAGCAAAAGATAAAGTGTAACTTCAGTGCAGCCAATGAAGTTATGCTGGATTTCTACCACTGTGACTGAGACCAGAATTTGATTATCCAGGGCTAGTTAGGTCTAGCAGAACTTCAGCTAACATAACTTAACATATATGCCACAACCAATATAGTGCTATCCTGCAATGAACTCTGGGAAGGCAGATCCCACTGAAGTCAGTAAGGCTCCATGCAGTCCCACCCGTGAGGAACTCAATATAGAATCAGAGCCATAGAAAGCAAATGCACTTCACAAGTATATTAAGGCCAGAAACATTTGGAGGATATCTTGTCAATGGATGTTCTGCAAGTTACATGGTAATGCCAAGCATTTTTGCTCATGTGACTTGTTAATATTTCCTCTATTAATTATTAATATTTATATTGTGGTAGCACCTAGAGGCCAACCCGTTCAGGGCCCTGTTGTGCTAAGTGCTGTGCAAATATGAATCCCTGCTCCAAAATAGCTTACAAATCTAATGCTTAGGGGAAAACATTATGCTGTGTTCCTATTTTGCCAGTAGTTTGAATTATGGCTGAGCTCACATCTGAAAATTCTTCATTCCATGAGAAATCTCATCATAAGAGGTTGCAATATATATAGCAAATGAGTAAAGCAATCCAAACGAGGCCAAAGAAGCAGGAACAACGGACAGCTTAGAGAAGCAGTGTTAGCCAGAAGGGAGATAGGCTAGGAAGTGAATTCAGGCTGCTTAAAGCCATCAGAAACTTGTGAGAAGCCTGGCTGTGGCAGGAAATTAAAAAAAAAAAAAAAGCACACTGAAAGAATCACTTGATGCTCTGATTAAGCAGCATGGGACTCTGTATCATGTGATAGTTAAAGCTGTATGCTCTAGCCTTGAAGATATTTTTTGGAACACAAGCAATATGAATGGGCAGATGGCATTCATGAACAGGATTACAATTTCAAGTAAAAACAGGTCAAACCAAGTCACTTACAAATAGCATTCAAAGATATAAATGGTTTTAAAAATAGAATATTTTCAAAATTATAAACTAAGAAGCATGTTTGCTTTAAAAGTAAAATCTTTACATGTAAAAGAGTAGCAATCAGGGACTCTTTCCTCTTTTAATTAGTCGCATATATTTGTAAATTTCCAGCATGAAAAATTCCTCCAGTAAATATAAAATACTAATGAATAGGTATTGATCAAAATAATATTTATAGAGCACCCCATGGCCAATAGACACTGATTAACTAACATTTTTTATACTGAATTGAGACAAATATTGCAAACAAAATCATAGTTCAATAACAGCTCCAGGAATGGGACCAGGGGAATGCCCTTCTCTCTGAATGACCTAGACCAGTGGTGGGCAACTTGCAGCCCGTACGTAGCCTGTCAGGGTAATCCGCTGGTGGGCTGTGAAACTGTGTTTACATTGACCGTCTGCAGGCACAGCCGCCTGCAGCTCGTCATTCCTGGGCAATGGGAGCTGCGGGAAGCGGCGGCCAACACATCCCTGTGGCCCGCACCACTTCCTGGCCAATGGGAGCTGTGGGAAGGGTGAACTGCAGCCACTGGGAGCTGCAGACAGCTGTGCCTGTGGACGGTCAATGTAAACACTGTCTCGTGGCCCACTAAGGTGACCAGATGTCCCGATTTTATAGGGACAGTCCTGATTTTTGGGTCTTTTTCTTATATAGGCTCCAATTGCCTCCCCACCCCCGTCCTGATTTTTCACATTTGCTGTCTGGTCACCCTACAGCACACCAGCAGATTATCCTGATGGGTTGTGTGCGGCCCAGGGGTCACAGGTTGCCCCACCACTGACCTAGACTTACCACCCCAAAGCAAACAAAACCAGTCCCTTGATGGATGACTGCTACTTTGAGTAATGGATTAAAATGGATTGTACAGACAGTTCAGAGGGTAGCTTACCTGACCAGGGGGAATAGGAATCATTAACCTCTGCAGTTATGTATGGAAGGCCCAACATTGTCCCAGTAGAGCCTGTTTTGTAGTGTCAACTCCAATGGTTGGCTCTGGGCCACACAACTCATTCAGTCTTCACAGGTGTCACAGTCAGGAAGGAACCTGTCCTTCTACCCCACTAGGATGTTGGAGGAGGCACTGCTGTGCCCAGATGTCCCACAACTAAGCAGCCAACCAAGGTTGCTGCAGGAAACAGACAGCTCTCCCGCCATCCCCTCAGAAGCCAAGAGGAATTTTTAGGTAGGGAGTGGGAGAGGGAGCAGCTGACATCATTCCCACAAGCAGGGAATGAGGAGGAGGGAGTAGCACGGCCCTGAGCTACTGGGCCCTTTCTGATTCCTAGGCCACTGTGAAAAGTGGGTCAGTTCCTCTCTGCAACTCCCTCTGCCATCTCTGCAGCACCAGGCCCAGGAAGAGGAAGAGTGGGAAATGACTCCTGGGGCAGTCCCCACCATGTCCCCAAGGCCTGGGAAGGGACAGAAGAGGATCCCACTGTAGCTGCCCCATCAAGTCTGGGAGATGACGTTGAAGAACAACAGGAGCTGCAGGAGGAGCAGAAGTGCAAGGAGCAGATGTGGGGGCTAATTAGTATTTGAGGAGAAACTGGAAACTCCACATCAATGAAGGAGCTTTTTATACAAATCTTTATAATTAGATCTCAGTTGGGTCCCCTGTAGCAGGAGCCAAAAATAAATTTACTGAGCACTGTAATTGTCACACACACTAAAGGTGGGCAGGGGGAGTTCTAAATGACAGACCAAAATAACGCCACAAAACCATCTTTGGTCAAAAATCATGAGTTTTTTGTTTTTGTTTTTTTAAAATCTCATGATTTTTGTGGGGTCTGACTCATGATTTTTGAACTTTTGGGGTTGGCAATACTGAGACTGGTACACACACAACCCATCCTCCCAACCATCTCAGAAGTGCCGTCCTTCATGAAATCTCCTGCAGCAGAGTTTGAGACCCCTGGCCCAATCATACTCCCATTGAAATCAGTGGTAAAACTCCCAGTGACTTCAATATTAATGGTCTATTTGTATTGCAGTAGCACCTAGAAGCCTCAACACAGACTGGGACCCTATTGTGCTAGGAACTGTACAAAAAGAAAGTAACAAACAGTCCCTGCTCCAAAGAGCTTACATTCTAAAAATACAAGACAAAAAGTGGGAGAGTGGGGGAAAACATAAAAGTAGAATAAATATTAAGTGCATTACATGGGGCAGGGGTAGGAGGATGAAAGACAAGAGGGGAACAACAAAAAGACAAAGCAAAGAGGTGACACTGAAGAGGGAGGGAAGGATGGAGGGCTAGTGGAGGGAGACTGAAGTGAAGGGACATGGGAGTGTTTGAGTGAACAGCAGATCAACACAGGAGACAGAGGTACATGGCATTGTCCAAATACAATGTAAGCTAGTTCTCCCCCTATCCCCAATTCTTGCTTTTCTTAACTTGCTGCATCAGGCATCTCCCTTTCTGTTGCCAGAGAGCCCCCTTTTGGGCACAGAGAAGATATTGATCAGTATGACCTTGAAGAGACACTGCAACAAATCAATATCAGACAAGTTTCCTTGCCAGAAGATGTAAACAACTAAACAGCCTGACTGATTGCTTGCAACAGCTTCAACATCTCTTTATAGCTTGGATGACAGGTCAGAGATGGTAAACTCATTCTGTGGTGACATTTTTATTCAGGGTCTGAGATACCTCATCATCACCTACTCAGAATGTTACTTTTCTCCCATTCCCCCATACCTCCAATGTGAATGTTTTCCTTGTGAACAGTTTCAGATAGAGGACTTTAGTCTCCAGAACTGTCACATTTAGCTACAGAACTGGTAAAGCCTTTGCTTCTGCTATACAATGCTTGTGTGCCTGAACCCTCAACTGCAGGGACCTCTTAAAGGAGTGAGCATAGAGGAGAGCTCAGTGTTCATGCCCATATCTTTCTTGTTCTCTCTTCTGAGACTTTCAGCAGTTATGACAATACCTGCCAGATGCTGATGACAGATTTGTAACATGGATGCCTGCTGGCTAGCAGCTGAACAGTGAGTGCTCCTTTTTAGTCTCTGTTAAAGGATGTTGGTGGATTCTTTGTGTCTCATATGTCTCCATATTTTCTTTTTTATAGGCTGGGGCAGCAAAATATATGGTAGTTACCACCAGGAAATCCAAAGCAGCTCCCTCAGAGAGGTGGAATTATTAGTAATTGTAAAGATTTCTTACTTTTTGAAGGCTATTATGCAGACTACTGAACAATCAAGTACATGAGTTGGAGGATTTAAGCAGGATTTAAATGGCGCATAGGTCTTGAGCAAGTCCTCCCTACAGAGGTAAATTTCACACTCTGATGTCTGCTATCTATAATTAATTATTTGTGGTGTGTGACTGGTCACGTGTATTATTTCTGTACTCTGATTGGATGACAAATTCTGTATGCCAGGGAAGAGAACACTTTGGTACAAGTGCATGAACAGCCAGGGCCAGCTCTAGCCATTTTGTCGCCCCAAGCACGGCGGCATGCCGCGGGGGGCGCTCAGCCACTCGCCGGTCCCGGGGCTCCGATGGACCTCCTGCAGGCGTGCCTGTGGATGCTCCACCGGAGCCGCGGGACCAGCAGACCCTCCACAGGGACTCCTGTGGGAGGTCCACCGGAGCTGCCTGCCGCCCTCCCGGCAACCAGCAGAGCGCCCCCCGTGGCATGCCACCCCAAGCACGTGCTTGGCGCGCTGGGGCCTGGAGCCGGCCCTGTGAACAGCAGCTACTCCCTAACATTCTAAATTTATGAAAATAGTTGGGGAAAATTTATCATTTTCCCTTCAGCTCTAATCAAGTTCTGCCAGTTCAGCTGGAAAGATTAAGCAGAGCACACATGAAGGTTAGGCCTGCTATAGACATAGATGCTTCATTTGTATCATATTTGCAGTCAGTTCATTAATAGGAGTATCTCTGAGTTGTAATTTGAACTGTGGATCAAGTACATGTAACAAAGACACAGAGCATTAGTCAGACTTCAGTAGGCTCAGTCACCTGGATTCAGTTTCCAAACTTTCCAATTTGTTGTTCTCATCAGATGTCACAGGCCTTACATCTACTCTTTCAAAAAGCATTTGGCAGTTTAAGGGGAGCACAATACTGCTAGTGACAAAAGAAGGCACATAGCAACTTCCCCCCCCAACTGCCTTTATCCACCATCCTCTACATATATGTCTGCTTAGAAGCTGGTCCAATTGTCTCTCAACTTAAAAGCTAGTCATTTCTGTGAGAACCTTTAAAATTACCTTTTGGCAAACCTGTCCCAAAAAGGAGATAAGATATGACGGTAAAAGCCAAAAGGTAAAACACATTTAGCTTTTGCACCATTAGAATTATGAAGAACAGATTGAATCAGAGAACAAAAACAAAAGAAGTCTGATCTTTGTCACTACAGCCCATTTACTGCTCTGGCAGCATAAAGGAGACCTTAATACCAAAGTGATGTAAATGGCATGAGAATCAGGCCTGGTTTGACAAACAGGCTGTAACTGGACCAGCCCCTCCCATAGACCCCTTAGGATCTAAGGCAGTGGGGCTTAACCTTTCAGGAGTGTGATTTGTCTTGCATACTTCAAGTTTCACCTCACTTAAAAACTACTTGCTTACAAAATCAGACATAAAAATACAAACAAGTGTCTCAGCACACAATTACTGAAAAATTTAATACTACAAAATTTCTTATTTTGTATGTATTAAATTTTAGTTTGTAGTGACTTTGGTAGGCTTTTTATATAGCCTGTTGTAAAACTAAGCAAATATCTAGATGAGTTGATGTACCCCCCGGAAAACCTCTGAGTACCCCCAGGGGTACAGGTACCACTGATTGAGAACCCCTGATCTAAGGTCATGCTACAAACAGCCTGACTCATTTTCCTCTCTTAGTTGTCAAATAAAAACTTTTCTTCAGGTGTTTTTTTGGTCAGAAATACCCTCCTGAAGAACTACATTTATTGATCTAAAATAAACTGCAAATAAAACTCAAACTTTCCAGATAAAGTCTATTTCTAAGTCCACACAACACAAGGTTTCTCTTCTTCCTCCCAATCCTTTCTATCTGGGGCCTTTGCAACTTTTCCTCTGCTTAGACAGGGCCTGTTGCCTGACAGTCTGGAAAGCATTCCTCATTCTCTACAGATTCTGTCACAACTTCCTGAACTTCCCCCCTCCACTTCACCACAACATCTTGCTTCCTTTATACTGGAATCACCTGATTCCTATGAGGTGGGGCTCATCCTGTGATCAGGGTCGGCTTAAACCCTGGCTCTCCCAGCCTATGGGCAAGCTATCATGTTACAATGGCCAATTTGCAAGTGGAAGAATAATTATCAATGACCAACTGTTAAAGCTTTATTCTGCAAGATATCAAGTAACTCCTGGAAGTGCTGAATATTTTCCACCTCTGTTGATTTCAATGGAAGGTGAAAGGACTCATCTCCAATAGTTGCTCTTCACTTTGTGGTATGAACCTTTAGGGAGAACTAAAGAGGAGGCACAGAGCCACTTGGATGAAGTATTGTCTGTTTAACAGCTACACTGTGCATACCCAAGTATGTCTACCTGCAGTTGGAGCTGTGATTGCAGCTCAAGCGGACATACCCATGCTAACTTTAATCTACATAGCACAGTTAGAAACAGCAGTGAAGTGCAGCAGCACAGATCTGGTCTGGGTTAGCAATATGAATATGTACCCAGAGTTCTGAGTGGGCTTGTACAGCCTCTGCTGGAGTCTCCCAAGCAGCAGAGACTGCTGCACTGTGGGGAGAGGGTAAAATGGGGTCCAACCAGGGCTATCCCTCCCTTAAGCACCCCCCTGGACCCAAAATTGTGCACTAAGAGCCAGGCATTACCTCCCCTCACCCTACCATTTGGGCTGCAGAGAGGAGCCAACCAGAGACTCCACCTGGTAAGACAAGCAGCAGCTAAAGCAGGGCACTTTGGACATTTCCAATCAAAACTAGAGAATGTGCTCTGACTTTCTCTGCCCTGTTGATTGGCTGCTTGCTCCAACCCTTCTCCTCAAGGTCTCTTCACCTCAGCTTTGTTCTATACCTGCTTCTCCTCCCCCTCACACCCTGATCCTTAGCTGATCCTCTCCTAAGTAAGCAAACCCCCAAAGAAACCAATGACAAAACCAAAAATATTGTGATTCTAACTTGATGCTTGCTGCAAACACATAGTTGTTTCTTTGTACTCCCTCATCAGTCTGTATTCATCTGTTGTCTCTTGTCTTATACTTAGATTGTAAACTCTTTAGGGCAGTGGTGGGCAACCTGCTTTCCGCAGCTTCCATTAGCCAGGAACTGCGAACCGCAGCCACTGAGAAGGCATGCCTGCGAACTGTATGGCAGCCCACCAGCAGATTATCCTGAAAAGCCGCAGGTTGCCCACCACTGCTTTAGGACAAGCACAGTCTTCTTGTTCTGTGTTTGTACAGTGCCTAGTGCAATGGGGTCCGGATCCATGACTGAGGCTCCTAAGTGCTATAATAATAAGAATCTGTGTAGCCCACTGTATATAAGTGGAGTACCTCTGCAGTGTGGGTCGTATCTCTGAAACCTTACCTATGAAATCCAAGATCCTGTTTGTTTTGTATAGGGATTAAAATTTCTTGTGGTATTTTTAAGAGAACATATTTGCCATGGAAATAGTTTTTCCTCTCCATCTCTATAATGCAGGTTACATTTTAGCCTTAAATTCTTAAATTGGGTAGGTTAATATCAACACAAAAGTCACAAATTTCACTAGCATTTACCATACTTAGAAAAGGAGAGATGTCTGCTGGTCACCTGTGTTTTTATTATCAGCAGCAGTATCTCGTACTTGTTGGCTGCTGCCTGTGTCATCAAGAAATGACAATGGGGTTGTTTGTTTTTGTTTTAAAACAACAACTTGTTATGTACCCATCATCATAGCACCTGGATACACCACAGACTAAGTACAGCCATACAACAAACTGAACAGGATGGGATAGTTTGTGTGGTTTGAGCATTGGCTTGCTAAACCCAGGGTTGTGAGCTCCATCCTTGAGGGGGTGATTTGGGGAAAAAATCTGTCTCTGGGGATTGGTCCTGCTTTGAGCAGGGAGTTGGACTAGATGATCTCCTGAGGTTGTTTCCAACTCTGATATTCTATGATTCTACAGCAGAGAGCATAAATAGCTTTCTTCCCTGTGCTGACCCATCTGTGGATAGCTCACATAGATAAACTGCCATTTTTTTTCAAGCATCAAATTCACTTTAAAATAGTCAGAAAATCATTTTTATACTGGTCCTGTTTCCCAATGTTTATGCCTTTGCTCATCTTTTTAAAAAATTTTTAATAATATACCAATCTCATAGAACTGGAAGGGACCTAGAAAGGTCATTGAGTCTAGTCCCCTACCTTCACTAGCAGGACCAAGTACTGATTTTTGCCCCAGATCTCCTAAGTGGCCCCCTCAAGAATTGAACTCACAACCCTCAGTTTAGCAGGCCAATGCTCAAGCCACTGAGCTATCCCTCCCTCACCTGCCTGCGAAGTTAATGCCCTGATCCTATTAACTGTTCAACACAGGTGTACCCTTGCTCCTGCACAGAGACCCAATTGACTTCAGTCAGTATTCACATGGGCAGCTGAACAGGGGTTTGCCTGAATGGAGCTCATGGCAGGATCAAGACCACTGACTGGAACTTCTGTCCTGGTGATTAAGGCCTCTGATTAGAAAGCTTTCCTTCCTAACGGTAACACCAGAGAAAATGTGCCAGACAGAGCCACGTAAACAAGAGGAACAGGTCACTGAACATGAGGAGAAATTCAGCATTAGAGAGACAGATTCAACACCGCCCAGTGAAGCCTCCTCATTCAGGTTTAACTAGCCTGACAAATGGAAGGGTTTGGTGGGTGTTAGTGAGAAGTGGCAGGAAGCCAAGAAGCAATGTTGAGCCTTCTTAATAAGGGGAAGCTTCACAATAAATTCATGCCATTTGTACTATGAATGAAAGGAGGATACTGATAAGCTATCATTTTAAAAGGTGTGTTTGATCAGAATACTGATCATTTATTTATTTTTACTGAATCTCACTTTCTATGTTGGTGGCGAATGAGTGATGGTCATAGCATTGGGTTTTATTCAAAAATGTAATGCAGGGGTCAAATCATCCCCTTTTGGAGTAAACACAATGCTGCAAAAATTACTGAAACAATGGGAAATTGTGGAGTATTTCCCAGCATTCTATCAGATCTGTATGACTGCAATATGAGCAGCAACCAGTGGGAGTGATTTCAGGGAGGTGTGTGTTCCACATAAAATAAATACCCCAAAGCACCTTCAGTAATGGCTCCTAAAAGCCCAGAATACAATGGATTGAGCTGGTTGCTATAGTTTCAGGCAGACGTGAAAGCTCACACTCATACACCTCACCAGCTGCTGTTACTGGATGAAGCTGGTAGACAGGCAATACAAGTATGGAAGCTGAGCGGGCAGTGAAAATGCAGTCCTTAAGCCACTGAAGAGACAACCCATAAGAGCAGAGGTAAATCAAAGATTCATGATAAGGAAGGCTCTGCTGACTGATTTGAACATGCATGAATTCTGTTGCTGCCTACAGTGTGATAGGTATAGCACAAATATTGTATGTACAGCACTAACTGCTCTAGAATGGTGTGTATGCAGTTATAGCAGAAAGTGCAGTGACGTCCAATCACCAAAAAAGGTAAGCATCACAATTAAAAAATTATAAAAGATCATTACTACATCAGATGTCATCTATTCGCAGCTTCCATCTCTCTGTAAACAGGCTCCCAGATAAGTCTATCATCAATGTGATAGAGATTTGACATATTGTGCATGTAGCACATTAATCTAGATTACATTAATAAACTGTAAGAACTCAGATACCCAGGGTACAGGGACTCTGCTGTGGGCCCATGTGCAGAGAGGCAAAAGTGCAAATTGAGTCTGTCACAACTAGTTTTAATTTGCTTCCTATTTAATACTGCTCTTGGAAGGAATCATTTTGTGTAAAGGATTCAGTCCTGACCTCACACCTCATTTTTCTCTACAGCTCACCCAATAAATCAGCAAGTCCTGTGCACTATTTGATATCCACCCTGCCCCCTGTCCATGGGATAATGTGGTAGCATTTTTTTGTGAAACATACACACATTGAGAAGATTAGATATAACTTGCATCATTTTGCAAACTGCTCATCAGAGTAAGTGCACTTAAATGTGTTAGCAATTTTCTTAATGTTTTTACTGCCCTGGTAAATCATTTATTGGGGCAGCCTTTTTACAAAGTCCTCTCAAACACCATAAAATATATTCATTACAAAAGCCAACATTCTTTCCTTCAATAAACAAGGCTCCATTATCCAAGGATAGGTGATCAGCTGCCAACTACAAAATAGCTGTTCCATATGCCTACGTGCACTAGCAATATTTAACTCATCACTTTGTTCAGAGCTTTGAGATACCTTGGGCAACCTTTTTGTCTTCCTGCAGAAGGGGGTAAATTGCATTAACTCCTCCTTGCCAACTGTCATAGTATTACAGTTGTTTCCTTAGTCTTTAGAAATTGTTTCTCTCTCCCCAGGGTTGTGTGAAAGACCTACAGAAACATGGGAAACACTAACTAATTGGTTCGACTGTGGAGAGAAGAGTGAAATTGAACATACATCAAGTGAAGACAAATGCACAAAACAAACAAATTAAAAAAAACAGGAAGAAAGTTTTGGTGGATTTGTAATAGATTTCCATTAAAGTAATCAGATAGAATATGAAGCATTTCAGTGATTTTTAAGTTGATGGTTTCCTACCCTAGATTTTAAAGGAAACCACCACCAAGTGACAGCAGAAAGTGAAACCTAACCAGAGGGAGGGCACAGGTTGTAAAATATATGTTCCACAATTACTAAGTAAATTATCCTACAACTGATTCTGACCTGACTAACGCTGGTTTAACAACAATGTAACTGTTGATTTCAATAGTTACTCCTGATTTACACTGGTGTAAGCAAGAGCACAATCAATCACCCTGCTGAAACTTGTTGAACAATGATATAGCCTGCCCTTGTGCACTCCAAACATAATTTATACTGTGGCTATATTTTCAAACTGACTATATAAAGATTTCTTATTTTACTATCTATGAAACTTCACAAATACAACTTAGATGAAAACAGATCTGTTAAGAAGATGCCATTTTCATTCCAGAATTTCTCCTGACCATAAGTGCATGCCAGATATATATAATACTGAGATGACAAGAAAGAAACTGAAAGCAAGAACACATCCCCTAGTTCAGTGGTTCTCAACCCTCAGCCTGCTTGCAGCCCAATCAGCACACAGCTGCAGTCTATGTGACATCCTTAGGGCCATACAGGTAGTATATATATTGTGTGGATGCAGTCCACATAAGACACTCAGAGCACGGCTTATGCAGCCCACAATGGTAAATAGGTTGAGAACCCTGCCCCTAGTCTGTGCTTAGAATAGTCAAGCAACAAATTGATGTCACTTTGAACAAGTTCATCTGCTGTACCATGAGTAATGCATTACATTATGCAATTCCCTAATAGAAAATCCAGGGCCTCTTACAGGCAGAGAAACAATCAGTATTAATGGATTTATTGTGCAAGTATCTACATGGTTAAAAATTTTTAAAAAAAGAAGACATCTGGCTGCTTTCAGCTGTTGGTAAAGCCCTGATTAAGGCTTTTGCTGCTGATCCCAAACAAAAATCCAGACCACCTATTGCTCTGCTAAATTTAGATCACAACATACTTGCCATAATTCTTGCAACAGCAAAAAAACCTCAGTCAGACTGGATTTCCAGAACAAAAAGTCAAATCTAAATGAGGCATTTGTTATTACCCAAGCAAATCAGAAATGGGCAAACTTCACACCAAACAACTTAGCTAACTGTAATGACTGGGGTTACTTATTAGTTTCAGATGATCTACTGAATTTCTGTGGTATTTATGATGGCAGAAGCACAATGCATGCTGGGGCATCATTCAGAATGAAAACCAGAAATTCACAATTTAAGGAACCAGAAATTAGAAAGGTAGGTGTTTACTGAATGTTACAAATAGCACATTTAAAAAAAATACTTGCAGGTCACCTTTAAGTGGTAACTTCAGAGATATGTAACTATCTTTATCTAAAAGACCATAAAAAGAAAAGTTAAGGGGGGAGAAGTGGATAAGGATGGTTAGATGGATTCACCTTGAATAAATATGCTGAGCCTTTGATATATACACAAATGAGTGGCATTTCAAAAAGTCTGTTTCATATGTATTCATAGCAACAATAAGTAGAGAACACTATTTGCATAAACCAGCAAGGAAAGACTCACAAATAATCGGAGGGCTTGTTTACATGTTGAGTCACTGCACTACAAGCCAGGGTCTGAATCTACAGTGCACCAGCTTGAATGCAGTGTCAAAGTTAGAATCAGGACTCACAATTTGTCAGACCACTCTGTTTATTAGCGCAGCGCTCCGCCAATAACATTCAGAATATGTGAGTGGCCATGCAAGGCCCAAACAGTCTTATTTATACAGATAAAAGAGCGGGAATTAGACAAAGGGACAAAGAAAGCAAAACAGGAAGATTCACCTGGGGCACAGCATGCATATCCTATTTCCTTACTAACTGTTATCGATTTAAGGCTAATACTTCACCAATTGCCCTCAAACGGTGCAATTGCTCTATGTTAATATCTGTATTCCTGACACCTGGATTGCAGCATTCCAACAGTTTTGCTTAAAGGTACAGACAGCATTTCTTTAATCCTTTCTATTCTTACTATATAATTCATTCTACTTTCACAGCAGTAAACTTGTTGTGTGGACACTGCTATAGAGCAGTGAAAGTCCTGGAGCAGAATGCTAAACCTAAAGATGTTGAATTTAGGTCCCTAAAGTGGCAGTTGGATGTACAAATCCTTTTCTGGATCTCTTCCTGGGCATCCAGGATTAATCCCAGTTCTGACACTGACTCTTGGCAATCAAGTTCATGAATCCAACATATCAGGTGTGTTACTGAACCATATGGACAAACCCCAAATGTTGGATGCAGGAACACGATTACCAGGAGTCTGTCAGAGCTGGAATTAGTCCCTGACTCCCCAGACTAGATCCAGAAAAGGACTCAGGCATCTAACTTCCACTTTAGGCATCTAAGTGCAACATTTAGATGTTCCTGAGATCCTCAAAACCCATGCTCAATTGCTGCCTAACTCTGTGGGCACCTGAAATCCAGTGCTTCATTTGAAAAGGAAGTGGTGCCAGGGCTTAAGCAATAGTGATAGCCTCCTCTGCTCTCTGATCTCACATGCACTGTATGTGCAAGGTCATGCCTTGCATGCCACTGACAGAAGAGGTGTCAGGGCAGAGCCCTGGCAAGACCTGGCACAAAATAAATTCTGCTGAAGTCCCTTGGTGCCTAAATGTCTGCCATTAAAATTCCCCTAGGTGCCTAAGTTTTTACAAGTGAGCATGCACAGTCACCTATTTCACCCCTAAGCCGCAGTGCAATCTTCAGGCAAAATATTCCTCTCCTGCTTCTGGGACCTGATTCAGTATGTGTGTTCAAAGCATGCCTAATCCCACAAAAATGGGCAGAGCAGTAGGTACTGTACAACCTTTAGTCCAGTAGTTAGCATACTCACCTGCAATGTGGGAGACCTAGGTTCAGTTCCCCTCCTCTGCCTGAGGTGAAAAAGAATTTGAACTTGAGTCTCTCATCTCCCTGAGAAGTACCCTAATGACTGGATTATGGGGTATCCTGGGGCAGGTCTCAATCTCTCCTGCTGAAGCTGTTCCACTGTGTCATTGAGCCAGAGAGAGACTGACTCTGTAGTCCAGTTGTTAGGGCTCTCACCTGAGAGGAGGAAAACCCAAGTGCCAGTTCTAATGACTATTTCATTATTTATATGCAGCATAGTCAACTCTCAAGTTTTGATCATGACTCTCACAATATTTGGTGTCTTTTTAAAGGGCCCAGCTCCTGGAGTCATGCAGATACCCAAAAATCTCAGTTTTCATTTAAAAAAAAAATTGTTTCTATCCCTCAAGCTTAGGAGATTAGGCTCTTTGTGGTGAATCGAGAGTCATGGAAGTCAAAGGTAGAAAAGATCTGTTAGAACACTGAGTACATAACTTGTACTGTCAACAATTCTGTTTAGCTTTGGTGAAGAGTGAGTAAGTAGAACATTGAGAACATTCCCTATTGTTGCATGATTTAGTTCCCTGATGAAAAAAGCTTCAGTGATTTGCTGAATCAGGGCCACAGGAGGTTCTACTGTATACTGCATTTCTTTGCTTTAGTCAGATTTATAAAGAGGGATTTTCAAAAGCACTCAGTGTGGGCCTAATACTGCTCCCACTAAAATACATTATAAAGCTCGCATTGACTTCAGTGGAGGAAAGTTAGTCCAAATGATGACAGGGTTTGAAAATCCCACCCATAATAAATATGTACCCAAAAGTGCCTAGCCTGGGCTCTTGGTGACTTTACCAAATGTTAAATATACAAAGAAAAAAAGTCTGTAGCTGCTTTTCAACCCCTAATCCTCACCCCAAGTAACCAACCATAATAAAATCAAGTCCAAACAGCATTTCTTCCTTTACCACAAACATCACCATTATATTACTCCTACCTCCCCAAAAGCATGGGTAATTAGATGGAACTTGCAACATTTCCTGGAGATCAGACTTCTGGGTAATTTTGGACTGAGTATGTTCTGAAGCTGAGGTCCTCTGACAGACACTGCCATTCCTTCTCTCTTATACTGATAGTGTTCATACTTGACTGTGTTGACTGCAGTTGTGGCAATATTGCATGAGGAGAAAGGAGATCTTTCAGATAGGGTTTCATAGGTCAATATCAACACCTGTAACTCCAACCAAAAACAATAGTCAGCTGGTGCATGTCATGGAGCATGGATGTCACATGAGCTTCTGCTGAGAAACACCATGTAAAACAGGTTGCTGCACTAGCTTTTAGATAATTCAAGATGTCGCCCAACATAGAACATGTTACAGAAGTCTAATCTTGATGCAGCAAGGATATGGATAATAATAATAAGATCCACATTCAAAATAAAAACCTGCCTCAATCTCTAGGTCAGAGGAAGATGGGAAAAAGTCTTTGCTGCTGCTGGTACACGATCATTAAACAGCAGATAGGGACCCAACACTCCACCACCAGATTGGGAACTCTAATAACACAGGACAACAGCATCACACAGCTGAACAGTCTCTTTTATTCCAATAATCTATAACTAATGAGGAGATTGCTTAACTAATGTGCTGTTGTATTACAAACATACTCTAGAACTAACCACCAACCCAACTTCAGTGGTAACTTATATAAATCAGAGCAGCATCCTTTCATTGT
The DNA here is from genome assembly GCF_007399415.2 of Gopherus evgoodei. Taxonomy (NCBI): domain Eukaryota; kingdom Metazoa; phylum Chordata; order Testudines; family Testudinidae; genus Gopherus; species Gopherus evgoodei. Next base: position 146,044,667 of record NC_044324.1, read on the forward strand.
GTAAGTGGGGGAATGGTTCTGCTATTGTGGGGAACTTTCCTGGCTTCTGTGCTACCCTGGTGAAATGGGCTAGAGCAGGGGTCAGCAACCTTTCAGAAGTGGTGTGCCGAGTCTTCATTTATTCACTCTAATTTAAGGTTTCGCGTGCCAGTAATATATTTTAACATTTTTAGAAGGTCTCTTTCTATAAGTCTATAATATATAACTAAACTATTGTTGTATGTAAAGTAACTAAGGTTTTTAAAATGTTTAAGAAGCTTCATTTAAAATTAAATTAAAATGAAGAGCCCCCCGGACCAGTGGCCAGGACCTGGGCAGTGTGAGTGCCACTGAAAATCAGCTCACATGCCGCCTTCGGCACGCGTGCCATAGGTTGCCTACCCCGGGCTATCAGAAGGATCCGAGTCCTCGCTCCCACGTCCTTTACCCTCCCTGCCCTTGAGGACTCCCCTTCTACTGTCTTGTCTGGCAGAGTCCTCGTAACCCCAACACGGCTGGGACCAGGATTCCTGGGGGGGCTTGACCAACAGCTCTGCTGTGGTCACCTAGGACAGGGGCTAGGGCAGGCATTGGCAATGTTTGGCATGCAGCCCACCAGGGTAGGCACCCTGGCGAGCCAGGCCAGTTTGTTTACCTGCCGCATCCAGAGGTTCAGCCAATCACAGCTCCCACTGGCCAGTTTGCCACTCCAAGCCAATGGGGGTGGCGGGAAGTGGCACGCGATCAGCTGGACCTACGGACGCAGCAAATAAACAAACCAGCCTGGACCCCCAGGGTGCTTACCCTAGCAGGCTGTGTGCCAAATGTTGCCAAACCCTGGGCCAGGGTGTCCCCACTCCAGGGTGCTCTCTCTGCACTGGACACTTCCCTGACCCACCAATCGTTACATACAATTTAAAGCAAATACAATTTATTTAATCAGCAATTAATCTTAAAAAAGAATAAGGAAAAATGGGAAAGGTTAAAGGAAAACACATCACCTCACTCTGTAGCAGAGAACATTACAAACAGTCAGGAGCGGCGCCAGGGTTTCTGACGCCCTAGGCAGACGGCCATTTTGCCGCCCCCCGCAGGTCCAGTGGACCTACCGCAGTGATGCCGGCGGACGGTCCGCTGCTGGAAAGGCTCCGGTGGAGCTGCCGCAGTGATACCAGCGGGCGGTCCGCTGGTCTAAAGGCTCCGGTAGACCTGCCGCAGGCATGACTGCGGTAGGTCCGTCGGAGCCTTTAGACCAGCACACCGTCTGCCGAAATGACTGCGGCAGCTCCACCGGAGCCTTTCCAGCAGCGGACCATCTGCCGGCATCACTGCGGTAGGTCCACTGGACCCGCGTGCCACCCCCCCCAGCAAAATAGCGCCCCCCCAAAATTCTGGCGCACTAGGCCATTGCCTAGGTCGCCTAAATGGTAATGCCGGCCCTGCAAACAGTGTCTCTGGAATGTCAGGGCAGTTCACATTCTGTTCCTTACAGGTGACAGGCCTCCTTCTCAGGCCCTGGCTGTGCTGCAGGGATGCTGTGGGTTGGACACTTGCTCTGGTGGTGGCCACCTACCTCCGGGCTTTGAGAAGTGGGACCCTTCTTCCCAGCGTCAGTCCCCTGTCGGTTTAAGACAGGGCTGCCCAGAGGATTCCTGGGGCCTGCGGCCGTCAGCGGCAGGTGGCTCCGGTGGACCTCCCGCAGGCGTGCCTGTGGAGGCTCTGCTGGTCCCGCGGCTCTGGTGAAGCATCCGCAGGCATGCCTGCGGGAGGTCCACCGGAACCGCGGGACCGGCAAGCAGCAGGGCGCCCCCCGCACGGTGAAATGTCTAGAGCCGGCCCTGTTTGGCGGCGGGTGGCCCTTCTGTTCCTGGACCCACCGCCGAAGTGCCCCGAAGACCACTGGCAGGGGCCCTACGCCGGCGAATTACCGCCGAAGCCGGACCTGCTGCCAAAGTGCAGCCTGCTCTTTGGTGGTAATTCGGTGGCAGGGGACCCCTGCCGCGGGTCTTCGGTGCACTTCGGCGGCGGGTCCAGGAATGGAAGGGCCCCCCACCGCCGAATTACCGCCGAAGACCGGCACTTCAGCGGCAGGTCCCGCTTCAGCGGTAATTCGCTGGCAGGGGGTCCTTTCCCCCGGAGCGGAAGGTCCCCCCCGCCGGCAAAGACCAGGAGCAGAAGAAGCTCTGGGGCCCGGTCCCGCAAGAGTTTTCCGGGCCCCCCGGAGCAAGTGAAGGACCCCGCTCCAGGGGGCACCGAAAAACTCTCGTGGGGGCCCTGCGGAGCCCGGGGCAAATTGCCCCTCTTGCCCCCCCATCTGGGCGGCCCTGGGTTAAGATCCCACTCCCAGTCTGGCCTGCAAGGACCCTTGGCTGGCGGTGTTTTTCTGCACTGGGCCCTTTGCTCAGGGTCCCCCTTTGGCTGGCCCCAGTTGCTCACCACACCCAGCTTCAGACTGCTCCAGCCCCAGCTCCACTGTTCTAGCTCTGGCTCCATTCTGCCTCAGCACTGATGCTGCTGCTCTGCCTCCAGCTCCCTGGCCTCCTTCTCTGCCCCCTCTGGCTCTGGTTGCTGCAGCCCTGCTCCCAGGACAGAGTCTGCTCTCCCTGGGCTGTGCCTCTGGCTCTGTGGCTGCAGCCCTGCTCCCAGCACAGGGTCTGCTCTGTGGGCTGCTTCTGTGACTCTTCTCCCAGCTCTGGGCTGCTTTTCTGGCTGCTCTGGCTGGCACAGCTCTGCTCCCTCGCTCAGCTTGGACCCCTGCTCTCTCCTTAACTGGGCCCCACTCTGTCTGACCCAGGCAATTCCAAATCACACAGAGGATGGGACCCACTCTGGCCTCTTGACTCCCTGATTAGCCTGCCCACCCTGTCAATCCGGCTGACCTGGAGCATTAGCCTCTCCCCATTGTTCCTGGGGACTGTCAGTCTCAGGGTCCTGATTTCCCAATGACTCGTCCCCTTTCATTTAGTACTGGGAGCTAGTCAACCAAAACACCCCCACTGAATGTTAGTAAGGGATAACAGTCCCCTTACAATTGCCCTGGGAATGTAAGGGAAAAAGAGATTTTCTAGCCTTAAACAAGAATAATCCAGAGTCTTAAAATCAAGACAGTTAAGGTTTTCATAGGTGTTTCCCACAAATTTAACATGTTAAAGAGTTTGGAATTTCCCTAGTATTAAAAGATTTGTTAAATATTAACTTAAATTGCTCAGTGAATTCCTCAGCCAGTTCTTTTAAAACTTTTGGATATAAGCTATCCACTCCTGCAGATTTAAAAATGTTGAATGTTAGTAGTTGCTGTTTAATATACTCCCTGCTTACTGTTGGAATAGTAAGTGTGTAATTTTAATTGTAAAATGTGAATAAATCATCTAGCTTCTTTCCAAGTATAGAACAGACATATTTATTGAACATTTCTGGTAATGTTGCCATCCCTATCTGCTAATGGGCCTATAGTCTTATACTATTGGTAGGATATCATTTGTTTACATTTTTTTTGAAATTCCTTCTTGCTCTCTTTAACCCTCCATTGCTACATAGGTTACAAAGTTACATATCTTTGCTAAGACTAACAAAGAATCTTGTGGCTCTCCAATACGTCTGTTAGTCTATAAGGTGCCACAGGATTCTCTGTTGCTTTTTACAGAGCCAGACTAACACGGCTACCCATCTGATATTTGCTAAGATTGCAAAGCCTGCCCAGTCTTTTTTGCAAAACAACCTAACCTGTTGGTTTTTAACAGGCATTTGCTGCTTAATGGCCTAAGAAAAGCTTTTGTAATTTAGAAATAAAATATTTCTTTAAAATGAAAATATTGTAGCTACATATTAATCCATAATGTAGGTGGAAAATTCCTCATGGTATTTGAGAGGGAGAACAAGATGTGTTATTTTGTTTAAAAAAAAAAAGACTGCTGTCTGTGCACAATAACTTTTCTCCATCAGAAATGCGTTAGACAGCAAGTGTAATGGAAGATGCATTGACTCAGTATGCTGTACCTTAAGGCGCAGACTGAATTCTTACTGTCTGTCAGGTCAATAATGCATGAACTAAAATGGACTCATATCAATCCTGGCTCCTTCAAATCCACCACCGGCTTCAGAGCCATTAAAGACTTCACTGGCCTAGTCCACTAACCTAACTGTCTCTCTGTATAAAGAACAAAGTCTGTAAGGATTGAATAAAAGGAAAGATGCAGAGATGCAAACTGAACACCAGTAGACAGAGATTAACTCCCTGCTTAAATCTTCCAGCAGGTATGGTGTGGAATTAAAAAAAAAAAAGCAGGACTAGAGACTGAGGGTCTCTCCTGAAACTGAGAGGAAAGCTAGGGAATTCTTAAAAAGCCACCGGCCAGAGAAAGATAGGTAAACAATACTAAAAATACTACAAGGCAAGGTGAATCTTCAGGGGGCTACTTCAGCCAGATTTAAGTCTGCTTTGTATCAGAGTTGCATAAACACATTGAATGGGCTGCCAAGACTGGGGGCTTCCAGCATTCACAAGCCATAATTCTCCAATATCCATTTATGTTTGTAAAATCTTCTGCTCTCTCTCATTCTCACAAGGGATCCCTGCTACAGGCAGGATTTGCTCCCTCTGAAATCAGAAGAAAGAATCACACTTATTCCAGTGGAAATTGAATCAGACCCTTATAGCTCAATTCCACAGACATGGAGCGCTCCTTATTGCATATAGCCCTAAAGCTCAAGGGACAGTGGGGCCCCCACCATCATTGTTCTTTGACTAGTTGTTTGTGTAGGGTGTGTGTGTGTTTTTTTTTTTTAAGGTGTCTTTTTAAATGGAATTCAAGCAGGCTGCCACCCTCAGCTAGTCTCTCCCAGCAGTCCCTTGAAATCATCTCTACTCAGCTCTATCCTGGACTGATAGCAAAGTCTCTCAAATTAGCAAAACTTGAAATAAATATTGACTCATGTCCCTTTCTCCCCAGGTGTTCTTGTTGAGATGGAGTCTTTGCAATGCTCTGCCACAGTCTGGAGACAGAGTCCACGTTCCCGCTGGGGAAGGTTAACAGTCCTCTTCCTAGTAGTGTCTCCTATTATAAAGGAAAAGACTGGATACATGCTGTTATCCTTCCCAGGCTTGTCTGGTTGGCTGAAAGAATGAGAGCCTAGCCCTGCTCTACACTGTAAGATTCTGGTTTGGGGCCCTACAACAGCCTGCATGGGTCATGTCTGGACCACTCTCTCTCTCTCCTTAAGTTTCTGCTGCTGCGGAATTTCTGGAAGGGGGTAGCCTGCTCCCCTCCCCCCAGGACTTACCTCTCTGGCCTTAAAGGACCAGAATATCTCATTACAGGAAGATTGGGGTCTGGCATCATGAATGCAAGGAGTTCTAAATCACCAAGATATAAGCAATGTTGCCTCCCCCCCCCCCCACACCAACCAACCAACCCACCCCATCAGAAAAAGCAGTTTCCCAAAGTAAAAGACACTCAGAAGGTCATCTTGCATGGATACTGCAACTCTTAATCACAACTGTTTCCTATCTGTGAGCATACTTTAAAAAAAAACAGTTCTGAAAACTAAAAGTTGACAAATGCATCTCCTGCTAAATTTACTTTCATTCTGTATATGAACATTCCTAGTCAATGTGTCGATTGTTGACAGAATATTTAATAGAACAGTTACACAGATGGGGATATACTGGAATTGTTTGCTGCATGTTATGCCAGTCAGTTATAGGCACCATGAATATCGGATATTTTAATCCACTTGAAAAGAGCTGTTTTAAAAATACTACTGCTAATATGCTCTCTGACTCTCAGTCATGTATCCTTTTTCGTGGCACCTCCATACTTGCAACAGTCTCTTTCTGTGCACTAAACTTCTTCAAATTCTCTTTAAGGAGGGGCAGTGATTCAGTGGACAGGATTGCTGGACTGGGAGTTAAGAGATCAGGGTTTTGTTCCCACCTCTGTCTATAATCTGCAATATGACCTTAGGCAGAGTCACTTCATCCTAGTTTGCCCAGGGGTGAAAGCAACTTAAAGGATTTACCGGTACTCTGGAGTCCTTAAGAGGGGGATGCGCATCAACTGGAAGAGGCAGGGCCTTTAAATCCCCAGACTCTTTAAATCACCCAGCTACCAGCTGCACAAGCAGCTGGGAGCCCCAGAGCTAGGGGTGATTTAAAGGGCTTGGGGCTCCAGCTGCCCTACCACAGTGCAGCCCCAGGCACTTTAAATCATCATCAGAGCCTGAGGGGCTCCCGGCTGCCACCCCAGGCTCTGGTGGAGCTTTAAAGGGCCCTGGGCTCTGCTGCAATAGCAGCAGCTGGGAGCCCCATGCCCTTTAAATCATCACTGGAGTCCTGGTGTGGCTACCTCAGGAGTCCAACAGCTGGACTCCGGTGGTGATTTAAAAGGGCCCCGGAGGTAGCAGCAGTGGAAGTCCTTTAAATCCTTCAAAAACCATGATTGGGCAGGATTTTTGCAGTTCCTTCTCAATTGCATGAAACTAGTCTCTAGATTGCTGGGGAGGGGGGGAGGACCCAAACACCTATGAAACATTTAAAGATTTTCACTCAAACCATCCCTATAGCTATTGAGAGCAAACACCTTCCACTTTCCGGAGTTCTGAAATTTTCTATATTCCTGCTGGTCTCCCTCTGCCCTGCGCCCCCAGCGGCGCCCTGCCTGCTGGTCTCCCTCTGCCCCGCACCCCCAGCGGCGCCCCGCCTGCTGGTCTCCCTCTGCCCCATGCCCCCAGCGGATCCCCACCAGCGGCTAGAGCCCCGGTCCTTTAAATCGTCCCTGAGCCCTGCTGCCAGATCCCCGAGGAGGTGGCAGCAGGGCCCTGGTGGCTATTTAAAGGGCCAGGGCTCTGGCGGGGTGCCGTTGGAGGCGCAGGGTAGGGGGACCGGCTGGTGGGGCACCGCTGGAGGCGTGGGGCAGAGGGGACCGGCTGGCAGGGCGTTGCTGGAGGCGCGGGGTGGGGGGGGGCCAGCTGGCAGGGCGCCACTGGAGGCATGGGGTGGGGGCAACTGGGTGGCGGGGCGCTGTTGAGGGCACGAGGAAGGGGGACTGGCTGGCGGGGCACGGCTGGAGGTGCAGGGCAGGGGGAACCGGCTGGCAGGACGCTGCTGGAGGCGCGGGGCAGGGGGACCGGTTGGCAGGGCAATTTGAAATATAGAAAATTTCAGAACTCTAGAAAGTGGAAGGTGTTTGCTCTCAGTAGCTATAGGGATGATTTTTGAGTGAAAATCTTTAAATGTTTCATAGGTGTTTGGGTCCTCCCCCCTGTCACCAGCAATCTAGGGACTAGTTTCATGCAGTTAGAAGGAACTGCAAAAATCCTGCCCAGTCAGTTGTTTTTGAGCGATTTAAAGGGGTCTCAAGCCCTTTTAATGGCTGCCGGGGGGAGCCAATCTGCCCTGGTAGAGTGCACCGGCTCTTGCCGGTATGCCATACCAGGGCACACCAGCTTACTTTCACCTCTGGGTTTGCCTCAATTCCTCATCTGTAAAATGTGGATAATAAACAACACAGATTCCTTTCAGAAACATGTTGAGAACTATGACTGAATAGCACTATATAGAGCTAAATGCTATTATTAAAAACAACTTTTTACTCAGTTTTCAAGGCTGAATCTCCCCTGACTCTCTGTACACAAACTCTTCTCCCAGATGTTTTACTGTTTGAATGGTGTTTATCTGAGTAAGGCAAATGTCTTCTATTTTTTTTATCTTGGTCCAGATCTTCAAAAGGTATTTAGATGCCTGACTCACATTGATTTCAACACTGTTTGAGGATCTGGGCCTTGATTCTTAACATATAGTATGATTATCTGTGGGGACTGAATGGCACAAGGCACTGGAAATGGGTAATCTGTCCCATATCAGTAGTGTTTAAGAGTTCTTACCATCCAAAAACTGCTTGGTGACTAACAGGATTGGACATAAGCTGATAGTTTCAATTCAGTTTGCAGTGGATAGGTATGTATATCACAGCTAATACTCCTGCTGGCTGTCTCTTTGCAGAAGTTAAGGACTGAAGGGACTGTGCAGATTCAACTACTTTCTCCCCTAGAGAGACTCTTTCAAGGTTAGGGTTAAGCACAACAGGGCAGTGTGGGGAGCTTGGCCTATCATTATCTGTGCTGAACCTCTTGTGTGGATAAACAGAAGACTTCACTGTGCAGGGCTGTTCTTCTGGCCCCTTGCACCACTGCAAAATTCATTTAGCTTTAAAAAGAAAAGAAAATGAGAACCTACCACCTGCTAATAACTAAAATTGTAATTCAGACAAATACATACATATAAAACAAAGGAGTAGGAATTGTCCATATGCTCTGTGCTGCCTCACTGTATGTCCAGATCTGATTCTAGTTTCTTGCTCCCCAGGCTAGATGGGGCCTGGAGTGCTGAAGAGGCAATGTGTTGCATAGCTATCAAACATGCCCTATGGCAGAGCTAGAAGCAGCACTGTTTAGCTCTGAGCTGAATCCCTTTTCATCTTGCTGTGCAAATAAAGGTCACCACATGGCTTTGAAAAGTCCATGAGGAAAGAGGAAGTCTTCTATAGCCAACCAGGAGGCAAATAATTCTCAAAAGATAAATGTTATTTTTAAAGTTAGAAAATGTAAAATGAACATGATACTTAAAGTAATGCTCAGTAAGGTCTTTCTTAAAAACAAAAAAATGCCATTTGTGCACAAAGGTGTTTTCTTCTGAAAAAGATGTTTTAACCTTGTAAAGTGCATAATTTTTCCATTCATTACAGCTTTATGGCCTATGCTATGGCAAAGCACATTTTCATAATACCTTTAAGTAGGACACAGAATACTTCATGCTCTAGCAATATGATAGAGAAATTTTCAGTGAATGAAGTAATGACTAAAACACTAGTGCTGCAACCCTTGAAATGGTGCAATCTGTCCTGGAGATTGCTCTATTAAATTGCAGGAATGGAATGAAAAGAGTTATGCAGGCATATCATTTTGAAAGATATTTTATCAGGGACTGGAATTTTCTGGGTCTTGGTAACTGAGTATAGAGCCTTCTGCCTCTAAGTTGGAAGTTTAAATCCAACCCGGGTCAGCAGAAACAAAGAACCAAATTCTGCTCTTATTTGCACAAGTGCAAATCTAAACTCATTTACTTTACCTCATTAGGCTGATCAAGACCTGTGCAGTTGAGAGCAGAATTTGTGGCCAAATTTATTATCAGCAGGCTGTTTTTGTTCCTGTCTATGGAATCAGTTGGTGTGTTCAGCTGAGTAGGTATCAATATCAGAAAAACCACCAAAACAATTGGTGGCCACAGGAACTAAGCAATGGGTTTTAAATCACTCATTCAGAGGAATGGAACAGAAAATTAAGAGAGCCAACTGCCTTGAAACTTCTCTTCAACCCTCCAGTGGGGTGAATAACCTGGTTTGACCAGGTTCAGAAGATCCAAGGCAGAGGAAGGAACTTTGAAAGGCATAAAAAGGAAACCCTAGAACAACAAAGAGAGAGGCAGTATCTGCAGGAAAGCAGATGGAACCCTGGTTCCTAGAAGCACAAACACCTGGGGTAAGTTGGGCCTGCCTAAGCTTTGAAGGCATGGTAAGCTGTAGGTCATGGTAAGATGTGTGTTGGCCTTTTATTGTTTCAAGTCTTTTCTCTGAATGCTGTGCTCCTGTGAAAACTGTTCTGAGTAGAGCTGGGTGAAATTTTTATGGCAAAAACTGTTTTTTTCACGGAAATCTGCAGATTTGTGTCACCGAAAATATTACACTGAATTCATTGAATTGTTTCAGTAAAAAAATTTTTGTACATTTTCCAAACAAAATATTTAAATTTATTCAAAATTACTTTGTTTCAAAATGTACTTGAATGTGTTTTTTAAATTAAAAATGTTTTAAAATGCTTAAAAGCAAAATGTTTTGTTTGATAGAAAATGATTTTTTTGCCCAATTTTTCCAAATGGCCAGTAAACTGAAAAATGCTATTTGCATAGCTTTAGTGCCGAGTCACTGTATTTACCTACTGGTCATAGCTCCTGAAGGGAAGTCTCTTGCAGGTGCCAAACCCAGGTGGGCCTGCTGAGGAATTATGGTTGGTAACCAGGGAGACTGTTGCCCAGGAACTTGGTCTGTGAGTGGGAGAATTGAAGGATTCCATTCCGGGATAAGAGAAAGCAGGGAGTTGATACCTGAGGATGTGCACTCTGGAGAGACAAATGAGGGGTCAGAGGCATAGCTTACTCTGTAACTATGAGATTGGTCCTTCTCAGTATAGAGGCACATTGGCATGTCAGCAAGGGGAAGCCTGCTCTCCCGCAGTCTGTAGTGTACATGTTTTGTGAGTAACTAGAGTCTCCAGGTTTGTCTTCACTGCAGTGTTAGTTTGAGGTATAATTTGAATATTACCCCCAACTTGACTTCTCTTTACACACAAAAATAAACCATGCAACATAAACACTAACCCACGAACCTATCCTTGCAACAAAGCCTAATGCCAGCTCTGTCCACATATCTGTTCAAGGGACACCATCATAGGACCTAATCACATCAGCCACGCCATCAGGGGCTCGTTCACCTGCACATCTACCAATGTGATATATGCCATCATGTGCCAGCAATGCCCCTCTGCCATGTACATTGGCCAAACAGGACAATCTCTACACAAAAGAATAAATGGACACAAATCTGACATCAGGAATCATAACATTCGAAAACCAGTGAGAGAACACTTCAGCCTCTCTAACCACTCAGTGACAAACTTGAAGGTGGCAATTTTGCAACAAAAAACCTTCAAAAACAAACTCCAAAGAGAGACTGCTGAACTTGAATTAATGTGCAAATTAGATACAATTAACTTAGGTTTAAACAGAGACAGGGAATGGTTGGGTCATTACACTAACTGAATCTATTTCCCTATGTTAAGTTCTCCTCACAGCTTCTATGGGTCATCTCAATTATCACTTCAAAATTTTTTTTTCTCCTGCTGATGATAGCTCATCTCAATTGATTGGACTCTTCCAGTTGGTATGCATACTTCCATCTTTTCATGTTCTCTGTATGTATAAATATCTTCTGTCTGTGTGTTCCATTCTGTGCATCCGAAGAAGTGAGTGTAACCCACGAAAGCTTATGCTGAAATAAATTTGTTAGTCTCTAGGGTGCCACAAGTACTCGTGTTCTTTTTACACAAAAATATGTAGCTCAGGCTAAGTGGTGTTTTTAATTCAAGCTAGCTGGCCTGTCAGGAGGGATTGGTTGAGCGTTACTGATGCTTGTGCTATAATGCAGTGGAAATTTGGCTGTGCTGATAATTGAAACACTCTGTGCTGCTTGACTGTCATTTTGAAGTGTCACTTGAGCTAGGCTAGCCAGTGTAGATAATTCAAGCTAATACTGTAGTGAAGACAAGTCCTCCAGTCCTATCAGTGCAGCATCTTTCTCATCCCTGAACTTCACCCAAGGAAGATGGTATTTTATTCAAAGTTTAAGACTGCTTCTTTTCTGCACATAGTTGTATGCAGTGTTGTTGTAACCATGTTGGTCCCAAGATATCACCTTATATGTGACCTGTCAGTCCTCATCCTCAAAGGAAACCTTCACCAAACTTTCAGAAGAAAAGCCTGGGAGCTTACATTCATAACTTTGCTAGACACTAAAAATCATGGACAGACTAGAGACACTGAATTATCACAACAATCTACTAACCCACCAGCTATTTCCCACTTCCCTTCCTTTCCTCCCTCTGACTAGAGGGGTGTTAATGGGCCCCTTTATCTTGAATGGTCCCTTGAAATGTGTGTTACTACTTATGCTAGACAATCTGTTCCACCTTGTGTTTAGCTGACACTTGGACTTAGTTTCCCAGATCTGAAGAACAGCTCTATATAAGCTCAAAAGCTTGTCTCTCATCAACAGAAGTTGAGCCAATAAAAGATATTACCTCACCCACTTTGTCTCTTTTCTACCCACTCATTCCACAGTGGAGAATATTTATATCAGGGGTCAGCAACCTATGGCACACATGCCAAACACGGTGTGCAAGCTGATCTTGAGTGGCACGCTGCTGCCTGCCATGGTCCCGGCCTCCAGCCCTACTCAGCCCCCCTGCCCACCACTCTCCCCTGCAGGGGCAGGAGGCAGAAGCTTGGTCCTGTGGCAACCAAGCTTCCTCCTTCATCTGCTTCTTCCCCCAGCGTGCTGCTTTCCTGCCCTCCTCCTCTCCTTCCCTGCACCAATCAGGTGATGGCCCTTGTGAGGGGGAGGTGGAAGAATGGCAGCATGCTCGATGCTCTGAGGAGGAGGCAGAGAAGAGGTAGGGACAGGGCCTTGGGGAAGAGGGTGGAACAGGGCATATCCCTTCCAGCCCCCTGCCATGAGCTGCTCAGGGCAGGGGGCTGGGAGCACCCCAGCCCTCTGCCCTGATCCTTGAAGCCCCCCCACACACCCAGCCCTCTGCCCTGACCCCTGAACCTCCACCGGGGAGCTGGCTTTGGGGGTGGGGGGGGAACCACCCCGCCAGCACTCACTGGTGGAGTGGGCTGGGGCTGCACTTCCTGCTGCCAGTGAATGCAGGCCCAGCTCTCCTGCAGTCCTCAGGGGAGTGGGGGTGGGACTGGGGCAGAGAAGGGGTGGGGAAGGGGCTTTGGGGAAGGGGTGGAGTTAGGGCAGGGCAGAGAGAGAGCAGGAGAAGGAAGAGGCGGGGCTGGGGCAGAGCAGGGGCTGAAGCAGCATGCAGCTGTGTAGGGCACCAGGAAATTTGGTGCCCTACGCAGCTGCATACTTTATGTATGGGTAGGGATGGCCCTGCAAGCTGTTATATCTTGTTAGTCTCTAAGGTCCCACAAGTACTCCTATAGCTTCAACTCTCACTCATATGCTAGATATAGTAGTTTTACTACTTCCAATACACATGTATTTGTGTATTACTTCATTAAAGACCAAAGCTCTCAAAACCAGAACCAGCCAAGTGCTGGCAGTAGGTAACACATTTAGGCCATAATACAGAGAAAAAGAAGAAGTCAGTCCCTGTTGACTGTCCTTATTATCCACCAGTGTAGAGATGGAATCATATTACTGGAATACTTCAGAAGGTAGCATAAAGTTACTTGGTTCTATTAGCAGAAACTGTTGATCACTTTTCCAGTAGGTATACAGTAGTTTGAATTATGTTCCTGTTTTATAAGAACTGCTTGGATAATCAAACGGGAACTAAAAATATTATACATATTGCATTAGGGTTAATTGATAAGCAGACTATGATTTTTAAGCCATGTCACTGATGTTGACAGAGCTATAACTAGTGATGCAAAAAAAGGTCTTGTGACATATGAAATAGGGCACTGAGTACAACTGGTTATACATTAGATCAACATTACTCGCACCTAAAGAGAATGAGCCTTAATGTTACATGGGATATTTCAAGCTATTACATGTCTCACATAACTGAAATTTGTGCAATAAAGTAGTACTGGATAACGCTGAGATTGTTCAACTGGTAAAATTCATCAAGATTTATTGACATCGAGCCAAATTCTCTCTCAGGCTGGATAGTACATCACTCTGAGTATCCCTCCCAGAATATGTATAGCAGGGCAGGGGCAGAGAGGAGGCAAGAGGTCTAAACTATGTGGCACATTCTCTAATGGGGTATATAGAAGATGAATCCCCCTATCATTGTTGCTTTGGCAGCTGATATAAGATGTATTGATGATACAGGAGCTACCTGAGTGAGGAGCGCATAATTCTGTCCAGCCTCGCCATGGGCTGAACATTTAACAGGCAAAACTGGGCTTAAATTACAACAAGGGAGGTTTAGGTTGGACATTAGGAAAAAAACTTCCTAACTGTCAGGGTGGTTAAGCACTGCAATAAATTGCCTAGGGAGGTTGTGGAATCTCCATCATTGGCGATTTTTAAGAGCAGGAGCAGTTTATACTAACACCTGTCAGGAATGATCTAGTCCTGCCATGAGTGCAGGTATGGTTCTAACTCTTCCTGTCCTCTGCTAAACATATAGGGAGAGCTTTCTCTCCTCCCTAGCTGATACTGTGAGAGCTGCACCTCCTCTTTCAGTCTACTTTAATAACTGAGCAAGGTAATCCTTTGGGATAAATTCTAAACTTAACTGACCCCTTTTACGTAAAAAGCATGTGCGTGCATGTGCCGGTCTCGCTCAGCTATGGAAAGTCTTTACAATTCCCTCCCTTCCCAGCCCTGACTCGTGCTGCAGGAGTCTGGGCCGGGTTTAGGAAGTGCGGGGCCCAATTCGAACATTTTCAGCGGGGTCTGGCAGGGATGACTAAAAAAAAAAAAAAGTGTAAAAAAAAAAAAAAAAGCCTTTTATTTCTTCCATGTATTATTTACTTTCCATAACTATATAAATAATACAATTATATATTATGTACATTGCATCATATGCACTGTTGATTGATTATTAATGACTGCCATTTCACATGTGTGGGTCCCCCCACCACTCCCTGGGGTGTGACATGTGTGGGTCCCAGCTACTCCCTGCCCCCCTCATTGAAGCAGGTGTGCAGGTTACTGCCCTGGGAACTGCAGGGCAGCAGTGGACATGAGGCTGGTTGGAGGTAGGGCAGGGGCTGACTGGAGGTAGGGTCTGGCTGCAGGCAGGGCAAGGAGTGCGGGGCTGGCTGGAGACAGGGGAATGTGGGGTGGGCTGGCTTCAGGCAGGGCCGCAGGGGGATGCAGCAGGGGTTGAGAGGGCTGGAGACCGAGGAGTGCGGAACTGGCTGGCTTCAGGCAGGGGGGGTGCAGCAGGGATTGGCTGGAGACAGGGCAGGGGGTGCGGGGCTGAGTGTGGGCAGGGCGGGCAGGGTGTGCAGGGCTGGTGCAGGCAGGACTGTGTGTGGGGCTGGCTGGCTTTGAGCAGGGCCACAGAGGTGTGTGGCAGGGGTTGGCTGGAGACAGGGCAGGGGGGTTTGCAGGGGTTGGCTGTGGGCACGGGGTGCAGAGCTGGCTGCAGGCAGAGAGGGCAGGGCTGGTGCGGGCAGGGCAGGGGATGCAGCAGAGGCAGCTGGAGCCCCCACCCTTTAAATAGCCCCCAAGGCTCCCGCTATCCCAGGGCTCTGGGGGTTATATAAAGGGCCTGGGGCTCCCCTGCTTCTACCCCCCTCCCTGGACCTTTTAAATAGCCACAGGAGCCCTGGAGAATACATGGGGGGGAGGGGCCTCCGGTGGCTATTTAAAGGATGAGATGGCAGAGGCAGCTGGAGCCCTGGCCCTTTAAATAGCCCCCAGAGCCCCCTGCTATCCCAGGGCTTTGGGGGCTATTTAAAGGGCCCAGAGCTCCAGCCGGGAGAGCAGGGCTGCAGGGTAGGGCTTGCGCTCTGGCAGGGGCTCTAGCCAGGAGAGCGGGGTTGTGGGGTGGCTTGCCCCTCTCCAGCCGGGGCTGCAGCCGGGAGAGCGGGGCCACAGGGCAGCTTGCCCCGCTCCAGCCGGAGCTGCAGGGCGGCTTGCCCCGCTCTGGCCGGGGCTCTAGCTGGGAGAGCGGGTTTGCGGGGCACCTTGCCCTGCTCCGGCAGGGGCTCCAGCTGGGAGAGCGGGGTTGCGGGGCAGCTTGCCCCGCTCTGGCCGGGGCTCCACTCGGGAGAGCGGGGTTGCGGGGCAGCTTGCCTCACTCCGGCCGTGGCTCCAGCTGGGGCCGCGGGGTGGCTTGCCGCACTTTGGCCGGGGCTCCAGCCAGGACCGCGGTGCTGCAGGGCTTGCCGCACTCCAGCCAGGGCTCCAGCTGGGAGAGCCGGGCTGTGGGGCAGCCGCGCTCCTGCCGGCGCTTTGGTCAGGGGAGCGGGGCCATGGAAGACCCAGGAGCAGACGACAGCCGGGGTAAGTAAAAAAAATTTAAAAGGCGCTTAAGGTGCGGGGCCCTCTTAGGCGCGGAGCCTGTTTCCGGGGAATCGGCTGAATCGGCCTAAAGCCGGCCCTGGCAGGAGTGGAACCCAGCTGATTGCTAGGGTTGAGTGAAACACACTGCCTACAATCAGTTTTTTTTGTGAAGACAGACTTGAAACTTGTAAAGGGCTAGGAACTTACATTAAAAAAACCAACAAGAACAACCACAACAAAAGACAAACCCAGCACACCAGCAGAAAACACAGACTTTGTCCTCAATGGGGCAAAAAGACTGGTTCTGTGAACAAGGGTCTCGTGTGAGTGCCCACCAGCCTCCACCGACTTATTAGTGGTTACAGGCTGCATCTGTCACAGAGATTATGAACATCACAGATTCCATGATCTCTGTGACTTCTGCAGCGGCCGGGGTGGCTGGCTCCAGGGCTGCCCAAGTAGATTAGGCAGCCCCACCCACACCGGCTGCTGCTGGGTCAGACTGAGTGTGGGAGGGGGGTTAGGACTGGGGCAAGAGGTGGAGGTGTGGGACAGTGCTTACTTTGGGAGGGTGGGGGGCTCCCTGGAAGCTGCCGGCATGTCCCTGCAGCTCCTAGAGGAGGGGGCAGGGAGCTCTGCGTGCTGCTCCGGCCAACAAATGCTGCTCCTGCATCTCCCATTGGCTGTGGTTCCTGGCCAATGAGAGCTGTGGAGCTGGAAGCTGGGGCAGCACGCAGAGCCCCCCTGGCCTTCTCTCCCCCTAGGAGCTGCAGGGACATGCGGAGATGGATAGGGAGACTGCCAGCTCTGCTAACCCTCCTCACCAGCGCTAGCAGAGGTCCCGTGCTGTGCGCCACCATCTGCCTCCCACGCCACCACCTGCCTCTCCCCAAGCCCCAAACCTGCCACGGTGCACCTCCCCTCCCCCGCCGCGGCCAGGGGACAGGTGGGGCAGGGGAGGTGCAACCCCTCCGCACCTGCAGCACCCCCATTGTTTTACTTCCCTACAATTTATTATGACTATTTAGATCACTTCACAGTATATAGTAGTGATCAATGGTTCCATGTCTAGTTGGCAGCCGGTATCAAGCGGAGGGCTCCAGGGGTCGGTTTTGTTCAACATCTTCATTAATGATCTGGATGATGGGATGGATTGCACCCTCAGCAAGTTTGAGGATGACACTAAGCTGGGGGGAGCATGGGCGCCAGGTTTGTAAAATTTTTGGTGGTGCCTAGAACTGGTCCGCAGAGCCGTTGCATCCATAGAACAGACCAAGGCAACTGACCTGGGTCCCATGCTTTGGGGGCCCCTGCACTTCAGGGGGATGTGGGCTCCAGGGTGGCCTGGGAGGTGAGTGGGGGGCCTGGTGCTGGCAGCAGTGAGAGACCCGGCCTCAGCCTGCTCCACTGGCTCCCAACATCGCTCGGGGAAGGGGGCAGAAGCTGGAAAGAAGCCAGGTGGGGGTTTGGGCGGGGGGTGGAGTGAGGATAGGACGGAAGCAGAGCAGGGACCGGAAGAGGTCAATCAAAATGATTAGGGGGCTAGGGCACATGACTTATGAGGAGAGTCTGAGGAAACTGGGCTTACTTAGTCTGCAGAAGAGGTGGGATTTGATAGCAGCCTTCAACTATCTGAAAGGGAGGTTCCAAAGAGGATGGAGTTCAGCTGTTCTCAGCGGTGGTAGATGACAGAACAAGGAGCAATGGTCTTAAATTGCAGTGGGGGAGATCTAGATCGGATATTGGGAAACACTATTTCACTAGGAGAGTGGTGAAGCACTGGAATGGGTTACCTAGAGAGGTGGTGGAATCGCCATCCTTAGACAAAGCCCTGGCTGGGATGATTTAGTTGGGGTTGGTCCTGCTTTGAGCAGGGGGTTGGACTAGATGACCTCCTGAAGTCTCTTCCAACCCTAATCTGTGATGCTATGATATAGTTTAAAATTCTTCACTATTTCTTGTAGCTCTGAACTTTCTAATTTCCCACATGGGTTATAGGTATAAATCCTTTAAGAAATATTAATCTTCTGCATTGGGATCTGAACTGCATTATATTCTAAGCTTACTTCAACATTCTCTACTGCTATCCATTTTAGTCTCTCTCTTATGAAATACAAACACTTCCTCCTGGTCCTAGTTTTCAGGCATGTCTACAGGCAATATATCCTGGAATGTTAAAAGCAAGATTGTCAAGCTTTTTGTGTTTCCTAGATACATATGACATCTGGTTTAGTTTTCACTTCCAGAATATTTTCTTTTAGTTCTTGACCCTGTGCTATCAGACTATTTACATTCCGACAAAAGAGTGAGATCCTCATACTACAGTCATATTTTACCATTAACTTCATTAAAAATTGCACCAATGTGGTCCATTGACAATTGCTAACATACAAGTATTTTTGCCCTTGCTATACTTTTCATTTTTTCTGATTTCTTCCCAGTTTGGGATATACAATTTATCACTCTATCATAAATGCAGTAAAGCCTCTTTTTTCATTACTAGTATATCATCGCCTATTCCAGTGGTCCCCAATGTGGTGCTCATGGGCGCCATGGCACCCACCAGGGCATCTATGTGCAGCCACCTACTGACAAGGGAGCGCCCCACCGCCGAGTGCGGCTGCCAGACAAGTGGCCGCCGAAATGCTGTCAAGAAGCGGCAATGTTGAGAAGCATCGCTGCCGAAATGCCGCTGCTTCTCGGCGGCATTTCGCCGGCAACGCTTCTTGGCATTGGCGCTTCTTGGTGGCATTTAGGCGTTAACACCTCTTGATGACGCTGCTTCTTGGTGGTATTTCGGCAGCTGCTTGTCCGGCGGCTGTGCTCTCTGGCAGTTAGTTGTTCGGCGCCCACTACACTGAAAGGTTGGGGACCACTGGCCTATTCCTTCTGCGGTGTTTATCATATTCTTTATAGAATGAGACTGTGTTTTCTTGTGAATTCTCTCTTCCTTCACCACCTGATATGTTGAGAGTCTCTTTACAGCTTCCGCTAGGATCTGTTAATTTTTTCCTCTCTCTTTAGCTTACCTTGTTGCAATACACCTTCTATAGGCCTGTCAGTGATTACCACTGCAGTTACTACTTTTGACCTCTGTCCCTCCTATGAAAATTGTATAGAAATATTCTCCCCTACATTTACCGCATCTTGTTTTCACTTTACAGACAGCCTTACGTGCCCATAACACCTTAGTGGAGGGGGGAATATATGGCTTGGTACTGAATATCTGAAACGCTAGAGTTCCTTTGGATTGGTCTATACTAGCACTTTCATTGGCAAAAAAATTTCGTCCGGGGTGTGGAAAAAACACACCCCTGACCAACATAAGTTTCACCAGCAAAAGCACCAGTGTGGACAGTGCTATTTTGGCAGGAGACGCTCTCCCACTGGCACACAGTGGCTACATGGGAGATCTCACACCGATGCAGCTGCAGCAGTACAGCTGTGCCACTGTAAGGTCTGTAGTTCTCTAGACAGGTAGTCGCTCAAGTAGAGTCCCTCCCTGTACTGTAATCAGTACTCCTGTTGATGGCTTTGACTTTCTACTCCTCATTTACTAATTAGTCGCTTGACACTTTATCTCATCATTAGTCAGCTCTAATGACACTCCATATATTACTTCCTTTCTTTCAGTTAAACACTTTGGTACTGGCACTTCAACTTTCCTTATTTTAGTTTTTAACAGTTTATCAGTTTGTTCTTTATTTTTACATTCAACCAAAAGATCACCATCTTGCAGCTTCCCTGGCTCTTACACTATCCTCTATGCTTTTTTTAAATCCACTCAGCTACTTTCCCAGGATTAACATCACCTCATCTTATTTCTCTAGCTAGGGATCTTACTATTATAACATTCTGGTTTATTTCCTTTCTCAGCTTTGCTTTTTTGCTGCTATCATCTGATTCTGTTTCTACTCTATTTTTTTCCCCCTACTTTGCTTCATTCCTCCCTCTCTAACAGACTCTTCTTGAGTTTCCCAAGTGACTTCCTTGGGGGCCAGAAATATCCTCTCTCCCCCACCAGGCCCAACCCCTTTCTGCTTGCCTGTCCCTGGCTTTATATAAGCCCCTCCTCTTCCTACCCAGCTGGGCTTTAGGTTCAATTAGGACTGTATGCAGTATACACTTTACCCAGGCAGGTGCAGCCCATCCTGTCAAGTAGCCATTTCTGAATCATTTTAACTCCTTCAGAGGTGGTGTAGGGTGAACACCCATCACAGTGGCATTTTATTTTCTTGTGCTGTATAAGAAATCTCATCTCTGTTAGTAAGGGCACAGAGATGGGCTATCGGTAAGCCATTCTGTGTTAAACCACAGCAGTACAGGAAGCAGAACAGTTTTACCTTTAAGAGCCAAAGCAGTGAACATACACAGCTGCCCTACACAGCCCACTAAAAGCAAATTGATTTAAGTGTCTTGGGCCAGCTATATATTTGATTAAGATTCCCAGAACCTTTTTGGAAGAGATTGTGCATATGTCCACAAAAGGTAATTCCTCTCTTCCCTGTCTATTTGCCTCACAAACTTGCATGTTTCATTGAATATTCAAAGTGACTTGCAGGCAGGAGTGATTTTTTGTTTGTTTTTTAAATTCAGGCTTGAGATGAACATCAAAAATACAGGATCAACACACTAGAAGAGAAACCATTGGTCCAGTATCCAGTAACATCAAGCTCTGCGGGGATTACCTTTTTAGAGCCAGTGGTGACACATTGGATGAGAAACCATTGGTCTGGTATCCTACATTCAGCAATAGCCAAAAACCTGATGCTACTAAAGAAAAGTACACATTCTTCTATAATGTACATAGCCAAATATGCAATGGTATCCATAAGCTTTGGTGAAAGTAGGGGCAATATCTTAATCTCAGACATTCAAACAAAAAAAGAATCTTTGTTCTTATTCATTCCCCCCCTGCCCCCCCCCAAATTTCTTGATTGGGTTACTTGTGAATTTCATTCAAAAATAGTTGGTTTACTTCATTAACAGTCATCCAGAGATGATAATAATATTACATTTTAATTTTCTTCAAAATAATAATTCAGCCTATTAATATTTGAGAGGGCAGAAGTGAAAGTTATATTTCAAAGTAGGGCTGTCAAACAATTAATTTTTTAATTGCAGTTAATTGTGCAATTAAAAAAATTAATCACAATCATTCTGTTTAACAATATAAGAATACCATTTATTTAAATTTTTTGGATGTTGCCTACATTTTCAAATATATTGATTTCAATTACAATAGAACACAAAGTATGCAGTGCTCACTTTATTTTTGGATTACGAATATTTGCACTGTAAAAACAAAAGAAATAGTATTTTTCAATTCACCTAATACAAGTACTGTAGTGCAATCTATCATGAAAATTGAACTTACAAATGTGCAATTATGTACAAAAAAATAACTGCACTCAAAAACAAAACACTGTAAAACATTAGAGACCACAAGTTCACTCAGTCCTACTTTTTATTCAGCCAATCGCTCAGACAAACAAGTTTGTTTACCTTTGCAGGAGATAATGTTGCCTGCTTCTTGTTTACAGTGTCACCTGAAAGTGAGAACAAGCTTCGCATGATACTATTCTAGCCAGCATTGCAAGATATTTACATGCCAACTGTGCTAAAGTTTCATATGTCCCTTCATGCTTCAACCACTATTCCAGAGGACATGCTTCCATGCTGATTATGGGTTCTGCTTGATAACGATCTAAAGCAGTGTGGACTGAGGCATGTTCATTTTCATCATCTGAGTCAGATGCCACCAGTAGGAGGTTGATTTTCTCTTTTGGTGATTTGGATTCTGTAATTTCCACATTGGAGTGTTGCTCTTTTAACACTTCTGAAAACATGCTCCACACCTCATCTTTCAGATTTTGAAAGGCACTTCAGATTCTTAAACTTTGGGTCAAGTGCTGTAGCTATCTTTAGAAATCTCATATTGGTACCTTCTTTGTGTTTTGTCAAATCTGCAGTTAAAGTGTTCCTAAAAATGAAGAACATGTGCTAAGTCATCTGAAACTGTTATAACATGAAATATTTGACAGAATGCAGATAAAACAGAGTAGGAGACATACAATTCTCCCCCAAGGAGTTCAGTCACAAATTTAATTAATGCATTTTTTTAAAAGGATCATCAGCATGGAAGCATGCCCTCTGGAATGATGGCTGAAGCATGAAGGGTCATATGAATGTTTACAATATCTGACATAAATATCTTGCAGTGCAGGCTACAAAAGTGCCATGCAAACAGCTGTTCTCACTTTCAGGTGACATTCTAAATAAGAAGTGGGCAGCATTATCTCCTGTACCAGTAAACAAACTTTTGTGTCTCAGCGATTGGCTGAACAAGAAGTAGGACTGAGTGGACTTGTAGGCTCTAAAGTTTTAAATGTGTGTTACATAACTGCACTCAAAAACAAAACAATCTACATTTGTAAGTTGCACTTTCACAATAAAGTGATTGCAGTACAGTACTTGTGTGAGGTGAATTGAAAAACTATCATTTTTACAGTGCAAATATTTGTAATACAAATATAAAGTGAGCACTGTACACTTTGTATTCTGTGTTGCAATTGAAATCAATATATTTGACAATGTATTAAATATTTTTGGATGTTTTTCCACATTTAAATTGTCATTCTATTGTTTAACAGTGCAATTAAAACTGCAATTAATCACAGTTAATTTTTTGAGTTAATCACATGAGTTAGCTGCAATTAATCAACAGCCCTATTTCAAAGTAATTAAAATATGAACATCAGGCTCTATGGGATTGCCTTTTTAAAGCTGGTGGTGAATTAAAGGCTGCATTTCCTTATCACATTCGGCAGCATATTAGAAAATCCCAAGTGTACTGGGAAAGTGTTGAAAGATACGGTGCAAAGATGTGCAGACTGAAAACGAATTTTCTGAGTGGAAGGTTGACTCACCCGGTGTTTCCTAT
Organism: Gopherus evgoodei; assembly: GCF_007399415.2. Classification (NCBI taxonomy): domain Eukaryota; kingdom Metazoa; phylum Chordata; order Testudines; family Testudinidae; genus Gopherus; species Gopherus evgoodei. Next base: position 146,067,401 of record NC_044324.1, read on the forward strand.
CTAATTGAATAGAATATACATTTAATTTAAGATGCAAGAGGAACATTTTCCTATGCAGTTATGTAACGGGACTGAGTCATCTGGAAAGCTAAGCAGTTTAACCTTTTCTTGTAATCATGGGCTAATGACATACAGATACCAAACAGAGTAATAGACACAAATGAAAGTTTCAGTGCTGGAGCACAAAAGTCTCAACAAGGTTAGAGACAACAAAAAAACAGCCCCTATACGTGGAACACTATTCACCATTTCTGAAAACTCCTTGAGTGCAAAAAGGGAGGTGAAACTATTAGGAATCAGGAGTGATGTGTGAAATCTCAAGCAGAAATCCCTCCAAGGCAAGAAATATAACTGAGATAGCTAGTACATCTCATCACAGGCTCATTGACTGTCTGGCTTGAGAGGGCTCTAGACACCGAAGCTGGGGCTAAATGATAGCAGCTGGACCCTAAATATCCTTCCTCACCTGTTTGTCAGCAACATTCAGGGACCAAGCTGGAAAGTCTTAAGATTCTGGGAGGTCAAGACAGCTATAGTTCTTCAGGCAACTAGGGCCACGTGCTTTAATTACACAAGGCAGCAAAAACATTGGCTGCCCTTCCCTGATTATCAGGGGAAGGAGAGTGGACGAGATGCTCAGAGGTAGGTTATAGCTAAGCTAGAGAGTTTACAGCAGTGCCATTGTAAGAGCTCTAGTTTAGCTACTCTAAGCTGCCAGTAAGGGTTCTTGTCTACAACCCACACTCTGTAGAACTGGAAATCAAAGGAGTTGCAGGTGCTCAGGACCTATCAAAATCAGTCCATTTTTACTTGGGAGCCTATGATTTAGGCACTTAGGTTAGACATTTTAGTTTTCTAGCCTTGTACTTGATATAATCATAAACAGCTAATGGTGCTACCTGTGGGGTTTTTTTTGTTTTTAAAAGAGCAGAAGGTCCTGAGTTTTGTCCCTGCTGATGATTATGAACTTGATGCACTCCCTCCATCCTGATAACTTACAAGATCTCCAGTCTAATAAATGTAAAAGTTCTGATTCCTTTCATGTAGAGATGAAAGTCTGAAGTTTTTCCTTCCTGAAAATTTGCCTTCTCATGTCTTTGGAAAACTCTCAAGAACAGCAATATTAAAGGCATAACCAATAGACATTACAACAACAGCTACATACACAGCTATGTAGACTATGACATACTGAAATTTACAAGTCTTTTCTGAATTTTATCAGAAAAGAATCAAATACCGAAAGATAGCACAATAGAAAAAGACAATAGCAGAAGTGCTTTTACTAGCAGTGAACCTAGTCCCACTCCCATTGTAGTAAACTGAGCAGTTTATTTTGTGGGAGTCTTTAGGGTGAGAACTTTAGGGTGAGGACATTGAAGTCCTGTCTGCTCTGGACAGATATTAAAGATCAAATAACACTATCATAGCATAGAGGTTTCCCTGTATCTCTGCCTCAAAATATACATGGTTTGGCTGCTGCTCCAAACCAAAGGGTGATTTCAATAATTCTATGTGTAAACTGGAACTGATTCTGCTTCATCAAAGTCAGCTGAAAAACTCCCATTTTACTACACTGGGAATGGGAGTGGGAGTGGGAGGAAGCTCATTGCTAGTAAAGCACTTGGAGATCTTTCAGGATTAAAATCGTAACAGCTAATGCTAAGCAGAGAGTTTTGGATGGGACAGGAAACACAATACCCCACATCTGCCTTCTGGGGGATTTCTTGCCCCTTCCTCTGAAGCACCTGGAGCTGGCCACTGTCAGAGCCAGGAAATTAGATTAAATGGACCATGGGCTGGATTCCCCATGTATGGCAATTCCTATGAGATGCTCTATATGAAAGAATTAGTTCACGCAAACCAGTGTCACTCTCAGTGGATATACACAAGTATAAATGAGATCAGTAAAACCATCAGGGTGCCTGTCAGACACCTGTTTTAGTTAAACGGCTGTACTACATATGGCCCTGATCCAAAGCCCATTGAAGTCAATGTAAAGACTCCCATTGACATCAATGGGCTTTGGATCAGGCCTTATATAAACCCTGGAGTAAAAATAATAAACCACATGCTTTGTTTCAAAGGACCAATCAGGCCTAATATTTTAAATAAGCACATCATTAATAAAACCACCTTAAAATATAAAACTGTTTGAAAACTACATTGTATTTGCTTCACAGTTTGGTGTTCTGATTTTTCTGTTTTGATTACTGGCTTCCCTGTGGTTCTCCTTTGCTTTCAGTTACTCCTATTCACCCTCCCTCTTAATACCCTCCCACAGAATGTTTCCACAAAAAGCATCAAGCTTCCAGGCATCATGAAGAATTACTCCTCAATTGTTAGAGGCTTGACTGCAACATACCAATAACTAGAAGTGACTAATCTACTGTTCATACTGACTTGAATGAATTATACAGTGTATCAAGTGTCTGCGAGTTTTATTGGTGAGGCTTAAACAAACAATACACAACCCAATACAGTAACTCCTCACTTAAAGTCATCCCAGTTAACGTTTTATTGCTGATCAGTTAGGGAACATGCTTGTTATAAAGTTGTGCAATGCTCCCTTCTAATGTTGTTTGGCAGCTGCCTATTTTGTCTACTGCTTACAGGAAGAGCAGCCCATTGCAAGTAGCTGGTGGGGGGACCAGGGGGGACCAGCAGCCCCCCTATCAGCTCCCTGCACTGAAGCCACCCACCAGGCTAGCAATTGCAGCTGTCCCTCCCCCACTGCCATGTGCTGCTCCTGCCCTCTGCCGTGGAGCTGCTCCCTGAGACTCCAGCTTGCTGTGCGGAGGGAGGGAAGGAAGGGGGGGGGTAATGTCAGGATGTCCCCTCCTGCTCCTGCATCCCGCTTACTCCATCTTCCACAGAGCAGGAGGGACACACCAGGGCTCAGGAGGAGGGCACTTGCAGCTGCTGGTCTCAGCAAGCTGATCTAATTAACAAGGCAGTGAACTTAAAGGGGAAATGCACATCTCTTTCTCACACATACCCTCTCCCTCCATTCCTGGTGCCTTGTAGAGTGAGAGAGTTAACCCTTGAGGGCTCAGCCAATTGCTAATTCATCATTTAGCAGTAAGAGAAATATCCCACCCTCTGACTCCTCCACGTCAACCAAGCTTTACAATCATCATCACTGTGTACCAGTATTAAACTGTTTGTTTAAAACTTATACTCTATGTGTGTGTATATATATAATATAGTATTTTGTCTGGTGAAAAAAAATTCCCTGGAACTTAATCCCCACATTTACATTAATTCTTATGGGGAAATTGGATTTGCTTAACATCATTTTGCTTAAAGTCGCATTTTTCAGGAACATAACTACAACGTTAAGTGAGGAGTTACTGTAAGTCAATTCTCCTCTCACATGAGTAGATCAGGAGGATTCAATGCCACTGAAACCAGCGCAGGTACACTGCTGTGAAACTGGTGTGAGATCAGAAACAAGTTCTGTCATAAACAGATAGTTAAGGTTTAATGTCTCTTTTACCTGTAAAGGGTTAACAAACAGGGACCCAAACACCTGACCAGAGGACCAATCAGGAAACAAGATACTTTCAAATCTAGGTGGAGGGAAGCCTTTGTTTGTGGGTTTTGGGTTTGTGCGTTGTTCTCTCTGGGTCCTGGATGGGACTAGAGGTGCAACCAGGTTTCTGCCAATCTCCCTGCTACAGTCTCTTATCTATTCAGAATAGTGAGTAAGTACAAAGGTGGTTATAGTCTTTTAACTTGTTTTTCTTTATTTGCAGATGTGTACTTGCTGGAAGTAGCTTAAATTGTGTTTCTGCTGGAGAAAGCTTCTTTCTATTGTCTATAAGCTATAAAAACCCATAATTACCATTTTGATTACAGAGACAGTTTTTATGTTTTTTCCTTCTTTATTAAAGTTTTCCTCTTTTTTAGAACCTAATTGATTTTTTTGGGTTATCTTTTGTAAGACTCTAGGGAAGGGAGTCTGTACTCACCAGGGAATTGGTGGGAAAAAGGAAAGGGAGGAGGGAAGAAAAACCTGCTCTCTGCATTTATCTCTGTATCTCTCTCTGGGGAAGAAGGGAGGGGGAAGGGAACATTCCTCTCGGGGTGGGGATTCAAGAAACTGAATCACGGTGGTCTCCTAGTGTACCCAGGGTGGGAAAGAGCTGGGAGGAGGAAAGGAGGGGGAAGGGAAATGGTTTATTCCCCTTTGTTTTGAGACTTAAGGAATCTGGGTCTTGGGGGTCCCCAGGGAAGAGTTTGCGGGGACCAGAGGGTATCAGGCCCTGGAATTCCTGATTGGTGGCAGCGCTACAGAATCTAAGCTGGTAATTAAGCTTAGAGGACTTCAGGCTAGTACCCATAACCTGGACGCTAAAGTCCAGAGTTGGGAATTATACTATGACAAGTTCAAAGTTGGGGGTGAGACCTTTTATTTGACTGACCCAAAAAATATAAAAAGGAAAAAAAGGATTAGTTTAGAACGACAGTTTGATTTTTGACCTCGAATACACCAATGTAAAGTGGGAGTAGCTACTGAAATCAATGGAGATGTAATGGTGAGCGTGAGAGGAGAATCAACAGTGTCTGAGACTGTTTACACTATGAGCTAGGGATATGATTTCTCAGTTCTCGTACATATACTCAAGCAGGGAAATCACACCCCTAGCTCATAGTGTAGTCCTAGAAAGCAGAACAACGTGGGGTATAAGAAACACTGATAGGGCATGAACACTTCTTAGTGAAATTCAGCAGTAGAGAAACTAACAGGGTGAAAGATGTATAAATAGAGCTAGCTATAGCTATGGACTGAAGTTTTAATTCCTTAAGAAGAACCTGCTGTGATTTGTTCTACAATAATTCAAAAGTACACAACTCTGCAAGACTTCCTTGCGTGGAGCTCCCACTGAAATCTATGAGTCACTTGTGTGAAGGGTTTGGATGATAAGGCCCCTACAGAGTTAATTACTGTAAATGTTAATTAATTTTCAAAAGAGGTTTTTTAGAAACACCTGTTACTGTTTTATTATCTGCAGCTCAGGAAGTAGAACTGTTTTCTTAGTAGGGGTGGCCATCAGAATAATACTACCTGATATTTTCCAGCACAGCCTTACAAGGAAGATGGAGATGGAGAAAAGTAGGTCTCATCAGAAACTGATGATATTGAGAGGTTTCAAAGTTGTTCTAAGGTAAAGCCAATATTAAAAAAAACAAACAAACTTCTGATAATTTACACTCTCTGCTTCATTAGAAGCAGATGTAGTGGCTAGCATCTCTTATTTTCTGTGTCTGTATTATAGTAGCAGGAATAAAAACTAAAGGTCTGAATGCACTCACTTATACTTGTGTAAGTCAGGAGTAACTCTACCACTGTTAATAATGCAAAACTGATGAAAGAGAGATCAGAATCAGACCCAAAGAGTAGTTAATCAATAGAAAAATAGCAAAATAGAATTAATTAATTCTTAATTAATTAGCCAGGACAGTTTTTGTGTGGATTACAAGTGGGTTAAAAACCCACTAGCCTAGGGCTGACCACAAGCTGCAACCACATTGTTAAACAGGATTTGCTCTATCCAGTTAGTGCAAAGGGCTGTTTAAAATGGTGTTAATTAAAACAACCTGTTATCCTTGTCTGGCTACTGCCTTTTAGAGAACAAGACCAGAGAAAATCCGCAACACTGGCCAAACATTGACCCTGGGCCTTCCAAATGACAGCTGAGACTGCTGCCACCAACCTACCAGTGCTAAACGGTTTGCCGCTCGTAAAGAATACCAATGAGTCCAAGTATTTTCCTCTAAGAACTTCAGGTCAGCGCACCAACTGTCTGTCTTTTAATTTTCCACTTCTGCTAATTAGGAGTGCAGGATACAGAGTGGGTGCACAGCAAAGGGCTTCTTGTTAATTCCTGGCCAAGGCAGCCTGTTGGTGGCAAAGGGTGGCTGGTGAGAGGAAAGAAGGGATCCTTTGGCGGCAGCAGCAGTTGGGGAGGATCAGATCTCAAGCAGTACATCTTAACCTCAGTCAAAACAGAACTGTTGGCCTATGGGAGATCAGTGAGCAGCCAAGGTTCTGTAGGTTTATGGTTACTATGTTTACCTCATATGGACAAGGTCCCTTTGTTGAGGGTAGTTTCTTGGCTGGGAGAGTGGGAAGGGGTTCTGGATAAAACTCTGTATGTCTGCACTGCAGATGGGAGGTGCAATTCACAGCCCTGTGCTAAAAACATTGTTGTGGACCTTGCTACACAGTACGGAGATGGACACAGTAGCTAGCCTGAGCTGCTGCCCCACCGCAGTATCCAGTGGTGATCTCCAGCCGGTTTGCACCGGTTTGCAGGAACCAGGTGTTAAATTTAGAAGCCTTTTTAGGACTGGTTGTTCCAGGGACAACCAGTTCTAAAAAAGTTTTTAAATTTAACAAAGGCTCGGGCAGCTGTCCACCTGGCCCCGGCCCCGGCTCATCTCCCCCTCTCCCCTGAACTCTCCTCTCTCCTTCTCCTCCCACTCCCCTGCTTCCCGCGAATCAAATGTTCGTGGGAAGCCTGAAACAAGCTGCAGGCAGGTAAGCCGGGCATGTGCGGCCCAGTCCGGCTCCACCTGAGCGGCTCCCCCTGGCCCCGGCCGAGCGCCCCAGCCTGATCCCGGCCAAGCACCCGCGGCGCCGGTCCCGGTGCCGGCCAAGCGGCCCTGGCCCCATCCGGGGAGTTGGGCCCTGCAGTGCTGGTTGCGGTCCCAGTGGAGCAGACCCAGTCCCAGCCCCAGGCAGTGTGGTAAGGGGACAGGGAGGGGTTGTTTAGTGACTTGTAGGGGGGTGGATAGGGGTCGGGGCGGTCAGAGGGCAGGGAACAGGGAGATTGAATGGAGGCAAGGGTCCTGGGGGGGGGCAGTCAGGAAGGAGCAGGGGTTGGATGAGGTGGTGGGGAGCAGTCAGGGACAGAGAGAAGGGGGGTTGGATGGGGCAGGGGTCTCGGGGGGAGGAGAGGTTGGATGGGGCGACATGGGGCAGTCAGGGGACAGGGAAGTGGGGGGAATGGGTCACAGATCCCTGGGGGGGCTGTCAAGGAACATGACGGGACACAACCTCCCGGGGGGGTGAGATGAGGAGGAGGGAACCTGTTGTTAATATTTTGGCAGCTCATCACTGGCAATATCCACTCTACTTTTTCAGTGTGCTATTTGAGCAGTGCTAGCGTGAGTCAGTGGCATAGCTAGGAGTAGAAATTTGAGTGGGCCCCAACTTTCGGGTGGATAGGCAATGACAGACAGTGCTAGCTCAGCCCTTGACCCCATGCCCTCTTCCTAGCCCTGGTGCCCCCAGACACAGGACTTCACCTGCTGAGGTGCACGTGCACAGGCCTCACCTTGGGCAATCACCTCCAGCAGCTCCGTCTCCACCGGCCTCAACTCACTTCTGCTGGAGGGGAGCCATGGCACCGCCTCCTTGTCCTGCACTCACAGGGGCCAGATACAGTACCACATATTATTGAACCCAGCTGGGACCCAGCGCAGTACCCCACATGCCCACTAAACCTCTCCCATCAGAGCAGCTGTGAACAGGGTGCCCCTGAAAAATGGCACCCTGCACTCCACCCTGCTCCACCTGGTGCTTCTGCCAGGGAGTGGGGGAAGCTCCTGCATCCCAACTCCATTTCCCTGGCAGGATCATGGGGGCAAGGGGGCAGAGAGGGAAGAGGACTGCAGGAGGAAGGGGTGGGAGGGTCCCCCCTCCACTTGCTCTGGCCCAGGGTGCCACAAAACTGTTATCCGCCTCTGGGTGGGGAGGAGGGCGGGGAGCAGAACAGCTGGGGCACTAATGTGTCTCTGTGGCACTGTCCTTTGCCACTTCACTGTGTGAGTCCTGAGTGCGCTCCTGGGGCTGAGCAGCCCTGAGAGGTGAGGGTGGTGGAAACCCTCTGGCCCACAGCTCAGAAAATGGCCAGGCAGAGCTGCCTGAGCGTAGCTTTCTGAAGGGGGGGCGGCGCAGAGCTCCGTCCTGGATTTCAGGTGCCCAAGTGCCACTCTGGGCTGCTGTGGCAGCGCTGCACCCCAGCTCAGATTTGGGTGGGCTGTGGCCTACCCATGGCTACACCCTGGCATGAGTGTCTACCTGTGCTAGGAACTGCACCTCCCAGCTCCTGTGTAGATGTTCTCTTCATCCCCATAACTGGTTGCGTAGTAATCTCCTTGTAGACCCAGCCAACTGAAGCACGCCTTTTCGATGAATGCTTACATTCATCTTGGTTATCACACAGGCAGGCCATATGGAGTAAAAATATCAACATTAAACAAGAAAGAAAATTGATGGGGAACTTGTGACTTCCTGGCAGGCTGACAACTTTTCATAAACGCCTCCAATGTTAAGCACTCTCACTGTATGTGTATATATTTAGAGTCACAAGAGACTACATGCACAAACCTTCCTCCTGGCTTATCTTTAGGCAGCACAGTCTCACATTGAGTGACACGAGGAGGAAGTGTTCATTCAGCAGAGCAAGGCAGCAGAACAGATGGACTAGCGCAATACTTAATAAAAAAAATCATGCTGCTCTATTTAGCTCGCATGAGCTTCGTCATCTGGACAGTTTTATATTTAACTCTTCATTGATTTTTTTCACCACAATAACAAATTACTACAAGATGGGTAGAAATCTGGTCTTCATTCAGAATATAAAGGGAGACTGGCAGTACATAAAGCTAGGGAACAGAAGTACAGCAGAGATTGTATTTGGATTATGACTTGTGATATGACTATTGTGTTACCTTGCTGCATTTGTAAACGTTTCTGTAATTAAAACATGGAACATTTTCTTTTTGGCTCTCTCTTTGGGATATATTTTTTTTAATACATAAACACAAATTCTAATATTGCATCAGTGTAAATCAGGAGTGATTTCACTAAAGCCAATGTGGAGTTTAACTAGTGTAGGCAAGTGCAGACACGTGCGAAGAGCAGTAGTCCTGCATGATATTTTCCCCCCCCCCCCCAGTCTCTCTCAACACCTTCATTTCTACAGCCTAAGCACTTTCCATGTCCTTTAGTTATAGTCTGTTTCCATGTTGCTGCACACTAGCATTTTCCAAGTCCTGGGAAACCCAGTGGCAAGAATAGTTCTGAACCAGATTTCATATTTGCTTATCACCTTTACAAATGAGTGTATTTGCTCAAAATTTCAAGTGCAGAATTTTAATTCTGAAGTGGGTAAATAAGCAGTCTCAGACCTCTTTCTGTGTGCATTACTGCCTATCATGTGTGCTACTAAATCGAGCTATAACAGAGTAGTGGTGTTGGTGAAATCTAGGTCAGACTTCAATCTGACCAACTGGGAAAAATTCTGGAGTTCCTTGAACCTTGGTTGAACCTAGTAGTTTGTGACTGTATTTTTAAAGCAGGAATACTATAACTGGCAGTAAAGGAAAAACACCCACTTATTTTGGCTTAACCAATCCACCAATTATAGTCTATATTCAAACTGCTTGAAGGGCTGGCATGACTTGGCCTGTCTAAGGGAAACTGGCTGTTGCTGAATTTTCCCCTTATTGGGGTTCTTTCATTTTTTCCAAGTGTTTCTTCAGCTGATGGGATGGAATTATACATTTACACTGAGCATGTCAGGGAGGCAGGATGGTGAGGCCATCTGACATCCTTTAAGAGTTTGTATACGTTCAAAGGGGAAAATTTACCACAGTACAAAGGCCCTATTCACCACGAAGGGCTTTGAATCCCTCTGCGCTGAGTGAATTTCACTCAGATTGAATAATCTTTAAGAAATAGGAATGAAAGGACCTCCTTGCCGCTGACAAAATAGTCACAAGGGACCCTGCATGGATACCCAGCATGATGAACACAGGGATTTTCCAAACAGAGGTGGGGCAGTTCCCTGTTTCTTGATTTGGAGGGACCACTTCTGTACGTAAGAAGGTGGTTTGAAAGAGCATGCAAAACAATCTGAGGTCTCTCACCTGAGATTGCCAACAAAAAGGTTCCAATTAATGGCAACCGTGGCAGTGGTTTTTGTGCTGTGGACACCTGTCTGCTAGGCACTACATGATGACAGTCAAACTTGTTTCACGGAAGATTCAAAAGTCATCAGATGGAACCACTTTCAAATTGACCCGGGCTGCAATTGAACTGCTAATTTAAAAGACAAAGGCTCCATCCTTATCCCAGCAACAGCCCTAGAATAAATTATGAAAACATAGCTTTGTAAAATAGAACTATTTACATGCAAAGTGCTAGAAGTGTATTAAAAACATTCCAAAATATATTCTTGTCCTTTGGTACTGCTAGAAAATATGGCTATTTACAAAATGTCAGACAAAAGGTTGGTGCATGTACAACAGAAGAAAATTTAAAAGGCCTATAAATACAGAGAATACTATTCAGCATTTTCTGATTCTGTATTTCTTTCTCGGTACTTATGTAGCCCATCACTGTAGTTTTATGGGCTATTTTGACACATTATTTTCCTGGGTACTATTAGCATCCTTGGTTATTTTATGATTTTAATACAAAACATATCAAATCATCTCTAGAAAATCAGCCATTGAGAGATCTTTTACACTAATAGGAGTTTGCCACCATAATCTGAAATTTGTCCCTTTGTCATGGAATCATAGAAATACAGATGTGTTAAAGACCTAACAGGTCATCTAGTCCATCCTGCAGGCTAATACAGGAATGCTCTCCAGTGTAGGGTGGCCCCGCTGCATCCTCAGAATACATTACATCCCCTCAGTTGCATGAAACCAATATATATAGCTAATATTTCCATGCAGGCTAATATAACCTGCACCAAACATGGCTGTCCACATTTAAAATGCCCCACTTAGTGCAGAGTGTTATTGTGAAAGACTAATTCAGATTTTGGATGAGATTAATGACAATGCAACAGCCTGCATTTAGTTGTGTATGATTACACAGACTAAAAATTACAACACAATTCAGAACTTTCTCAACAAAATAGAATGTGCATGTGTGTTTAAGGAACAAAGGGACTATGTAAATCCAGTTAGACTTGCTAGCGAGAAGCTGATTGTGTGATGTGCCTAATTCTCAGAGTACCATATGGCATTTATAGTGACCATAGGAAGACAAAACATCTCCCTTTTTATCCGTGTCTGTACTTTTGCCTATCCCTGGTTTCTTTCAGAAGTTTTGTTCCTGAGGAACGTGGAGCACATACTTCTGCATTCCTCTGTTAAATTGACACACATTAGGAGCTCTGCCTTCATGCTCTCCACATGCAGCTTTTTCCTTTCATTTTCCAAGCTTTGGTCATCAGAGAAAAAACCTTCTAGATGTTAGCATTGCTGCATGTTACTGAAAAGATGAAGGAGCTGATCTTCATTGCCCTGTGCCTTAGTGAAAATTTTCAGATACCTCTCCTCACTCGTCAGACAATCTTTTAACTTGGGAGAAGAAATTAGGCTTTCTGCAATGCCAAATTCTTCATAGAGCTCATCCACATCCACTTCTTTCATGCTCCAAGCACAAACAGCTTCAGAAAATTCTTTAAAGTTGATGGGTGTTTCCAAGAACTAGCTTGGACACTTTGCTATGAAGGTGGTCTTCAGAGAAGTCATACTTCTTTGCTCTTTCATTAAAGGTCAAAAAGTGTATGTCTACACTGCAATGTTAGCCAGGGTTCAAACTCAGGCTCAAGCCTAATACTTCCCCTCCATCACACACAAATCACGCTAACCCAGGGCTCAGACCCAGGGTCCCAGGACCCCCTGGGGATGGAGGGTCTGAGCCAAGCCAGGACCCAGGGTTCAAGTCTTATTGCTTCACAGTGCAGACATCTCCACTGGACTTGTGCTCTGGCAGTCTGCAAAAAGTATTCCATAGGCCAACTTTCTTTGCCCTCTGGATAGTCAAGTTTGTTGGACAATCAAGTTTTCCCACAATGCACCATGAACCAAGGGCTAGAGCAGCCACATTTTGGGAGCGCATTAGGAAGTCTGGGATACGAGTGGTTGGATTTAGTCCCACATAATGCAATGTAGGCACTGCTGCCACAGGATTTAACAATTCCTAAACCTGGAGTTACAAATGAGTATCAGTCTCCTCATCTCCAAAGTATTTCCAATTTACTCTGGGGCACTCTTCCTCACTCCTTAGCTACTTCTAGAGTTTGTTAGTGGTTCCTAGCACTTCAGTACCCTATCGATTGCTGGCAAAAAAAAAGACAGCCACCTAGTAACATCAATAGATTGCACTCCTCCACCTCAACAAAGTCACAAATCTCCTTTAGTTCTGATAGCAGGAACACTAAAGCGGGAATAAACCTTTAGAATTAAATATTCTACATTGACACCAAGTTTTCCTGTGGGGTACTTCATTGCAGTATGCAGAATGTGCACTAGCAGGCTGACTGCTAAATTGTCCTCTTTTGTATTTTTCAGTTTCTGGTAGATGCGGTTATGCTTCCTGTAATTTACACTGGCATCATACACTGACAGCGTCTCCAAACTGGAGTCAAAAGCCTTGAGTTTTAAAAATATTTCTGTGGCAATGGCTTGAATAGTTTCCTGAGTATCACTGTAAAAATCCAAGAGAAAGTACTAAATCCTGTTTTAAAAACTGAAATACATGAAAACTAATGGAATACACTTTAGTGCTTCCTTATTTGCAGTATGAGGTGGCCAAAGGGAAAAAGATATAGTTAGTCTGAATATATTCTAAATGCTTCTAAACTGAATACAGAGCTAAAATGTTCTCACTCCATGCCTTTGCTTTGTTTTTTTTTTCCTGCAAGTCGAGTCTTTAGCCACATATGAATTTTATGCTACAGTTGTGCATCATCATTCTTACTGAAGAATCAACAGCATGGAACACTTTTCAAAGTTCAGCAGTAGTCACATTATTGTCATGAGGCGACACTAGCTTTGAGGAAGCTCTGTATAGTAGTTGAAGTACCTACACTACTACTGTTTGTGCTTTTTATAAGAAAAGTGTTGATTCAAAACTTTCCTTCCATGATTGCTGACATCTACATCACACCTAGTCAGTCTGCAGAACACCTTGGTGCTCTCCTTGCCTACTTTAAGCAATTAACTCATTCTTTTGAACTTTTGGGAATAAATGTCTTGAGTTTTGGCATGGTGACTATAAAGCTGCAAGATGATGTTGCTTTTACTGACACTGATCATGAATCAGTGCTTGAGGGAACAATCTGTCTGAGCAATGGTGTAGCCCTGAATGAGAAAAATACCAGCACTTCCAAAACTGTGTAGGCTTGCCCTGCCAGCGTAATCTTACATGGACCATATGTGCCAGCTCACTGCACAGAGGACATTTTGCAGAGGATGTTGTCCTGTGCCTGCTAGCATGACCTTGCATGCCCAGTGTGTGCAGGATCACACTGGGACTGGTGGAGTAGCGCAGTCTGCAAAATGGCATCCTCCATGCAGCCACCACAATAGTAGACAAAGCCGCATGACTGTCCAGCTTAAAACCAGATGACTGGCCTGCCTGGCTGGGAGCCCTCACTCCCTAGCAGCTGGCCAGGTGACTGCTGAGGAAACAGGCAGGCCAGCTGGAAGGAAAATAGGTAGACAGCTCACCCAGTCTGCCTGGTTTCCACTGAAACTTTCAACAGAATCAATATGCTCCTACAGAATGTTTGGAATCTGCATTTTCTGATAGGAAACTGTTCCACTGGAAAATGTTCAGCCAGTTCTAATATTATGGCATGGAGTCACTACAAGGTACAGTTATGGTTGTTTGGATGCCCTAACATGTTTGTTTATGTCTTTAGTTTTAATCTCAACTCTAAGTTTCCTGGGCTTATAACACTTGTAGGGGAACAATTACATCAGTCCTCACAATGTTTTTTACTTTGATGTGCCCTCAGCCTCGATGCAGTTTCTCTGGGATTTCCTACAAAGCTCAGTGCAATTATGGAATAGTTTGGGAGCATACAACCTGAAGTTTGCATAGAGAACCTAAACCATACTGCACTCAGACATTTTTATTACAGCAGCATCTATAAGCACTAATCAGGAATCAAGGTCCCATTGTGTCAGACCCTGTAGATACATCTTACAAAAGACAGTCCCTGCCCACAAAAGTTTACACTCTTAATACATAGATATTATAGAGAAATGTACATAACAATAAAATGCCCCAAATATTCCTGCTGATAATACTACTTGATTACCCTTGCTAGTGTCTGGCTGCCAGTAACACTACTTCATTATAATTAGTTTGTCCCATCACATTTAGCTATGAACCAATTTTAGTTTTTTGGATACTTTATTTTAATTTGAGTGTCCCAACTCAAGGGTTTCTGAAAAACAATTTTAAAATTCCCAAGAATTTGGATTAATATGCATCTTTCCATTCTATGTCATAATAAAAACCTTAATTTCTGTACAAGTGGCTTTAAACTTGAAACTCCATTCATCACACTTAGTGAGTTTCATTTTTCTATCGTTTAACACCAAATTGCAATTTGTCTCTGGTTCTAAATCGAACTGTCTAGTCTAGGTCCATGTCCATGAGAGGTCCTGGGCACTCCTATCCCACACTGGTGCTGGGTTGGCAAGAGGCAGATAAATGCTGTAGTAATTATGTTACTGCACTTCCACCTAGTGGTCAGTAGTGCTCCCAACTGTGTTTATTAAAATAATCTAACCCTCAATCTGGTCTGCTAGGCTCCAAGACTTTACTATGTTATGGGGCATTGTCCTTTAATGCGATGAGACCATTACTCATGCTGCTCCCACATCATGAGATCAGCTGGTTCAAAACTCCACTCCCCTTTCCAGTGAGTTTGAAAAAGGTGACAAGTTAATTATCATGGTGATTTTTATGATATGAACATCTATCCATCTATCTATCAGAAAACTAAACCAGAGCCACCAATTCATGTTATATAGGCCAGCAGCAGGTGTGTAGATCTGGTCCAGTGGTTGCTAAGAAGAGGTTAGCACTGTCTTTAAGCAGAGGAAGATAAAAGCTGAATGCCCTCAGTGCAAAGTGTCACAGACCTGGCTGACCCCTCCTGCCTCTTCCCCCAATCAGGCACCCATATTTGGACCGAGACTCTGGATCCATGTGCTTTCAAAGCTCCCTCTGGGCTGGGAAGGCTATAGCCATAATCTGTTCTCTTGGGCACACTTCCTGGCCACAGACTCCCTGGGTACCAATTCTAGGGAATGGAATCCTGTGGTCCAACTGCCCTAGGTCCTTAGAACTACTGCTGACAGCCCAAGACACCTCAGTCACTCAAATACAACCTCCCCAGAGTGCCACCATCATGGGTACTCCAGTTTATAGTTTAATTCATCAGGGACATAAGACAGTTGACGCAAGTAAAAAATTCTTCCGCAAACTCGTTCTAAAATCACTCACCTGTACGCCATTTCTTCCCTCAGCATCTTCACTCCTCTTTGGGGTTTGGTCATTGCCTTCAGTGGTGTAACAGGCCCCCCTTTTTGGACCCCACTCCTCTGGCTCCATTTTCTCTTGCCTGTCATGGAGTCTCCTTTAACTCCTGCAGACAACTCTCCTTCTTTGTTCAGGCCTGCAGGTCAAAATATTCCCCAGCTCAAAAAGCATGTCCTTTTGCATTCTCTCAAACCTCCCAGAGTCTGTTTTTAAAAGGCAAGCCTAACACCTTCTTTTGGACCAGAATCACAAAGGGTTTTAGGCATCTAAAGCCCAGGAGCAGGATGGAAAAATAGTACGTGTTCATGTAATTTAAGACTATCATAATGCATATGCACAAGCAGGACCGGCGCTAGAGGTTTTAGCGCCCTAGGCGCACAGCAATTTCGCCGCCCCACGCCCTGGTCCCCCGGCTCCGGTGGAGCTGCCGCAGTCGTGCCTGTGGAGGGTCCGCTGGTCTGTGGCTCCGGTGGAGCTGCCGCAGTGGTGCCTGCAGGAGGTCCACTGGAGCCGCGGGAGCAGCCGACTGTCCGCAGGGACGACTGCAGCAGCTCCCCCGGAGCCGCCTGCCGCCCCCTCTGGCAAAATGCCGCCCACCAATAATCCTGGCGCCCTAGGAGATTGCCTAGGCTGCTGAAATGGAATCGTAGGCCCTGTGCACAGGGTTTGAGGTAAGGTTGCTCAGAGACAATGTGATGGTCTATTGGAATATTGGACACATTTGTATGACAGGTTATCAGAATCTCAGTCTAACTTGTTTAGGTTAATTTCATTAGGACAAAGATGCTGAAACAATAGTCTATATTCTCCTCTCATTTGCACCAGTGCAACCACACTTAAACAGGTTGTACTGGTATAACAGAGCAGAATTGTCCCAGTAGGTTTGCTTAGGCAGGTCTAAGCATTTCAATATTCAACTGAATTGCTACAATAAGTTGCTGGGAAATGCACTGGAAAAGACATGGAGTACCCACCACTCTATCAAGACAAGCTCATGGCAGACAATATATACACTCATCTCTGCGGAAGCCCATTTCCACTCTTCCTAAAAATGTGATGGCAAAGAATGAATAGAAGAGGGAATTTATGGTTCCAGGCCTGACCACTCTTGCATCTAACCCAACATCCTGCCCCCAGCATTGACCATAGTATACTGGATGCTTCAGAACAAGCGAAACTACAAGCATGCCAAACTGGTATAGTTCAACACATCATGGGTATGTTGACACTAGACTTTTTAACCTCAAATTAATTGGTTATTTTACAGCTAGTTAATTGATATGCTAGAGTTGACCTTTCAGTGGTAGCTCTGTGATTTATTGGACTGAGGCCCATATCAGGTATGCCTATTCTAGAATTCATATGCATTAACCAAATAAATCGTTTGCTATCAAGAAAAGGCGAGCTGCAGAATATGTTTAATGCTCTTTCATGTAGGACAGCAGTTAGGAGAAAGAAACATTGATCATGCTTTTCTGCAAGGGCTGAGGCAATTTTAAAAGTACAGTTGGTAGAAAATCTGTCATTTGCTCACTGTCAGACTTACACTCAGCTGAGTAGATCCATCTGGAGTCACGCATTAGCAAAGCACTTAAGGCATTTTGACACAGGGATATTTACCAGTATCATTATACCACTATAGTTATACCAGAACTTCCTTTGTAGAAATAGCCTTTCAGTTTAGCTGAGTGTCTCTCAAACTTTTTTCACTGGTGACCTTTTTCACATAGCAAACCTCTGAGTGTGACCGCCCCCCCTTATAAATTAAAAACACCTTTTAATATATTTAACACCATTATGAAAGCTGGAGGCAAAGCAGGATATGGGTTGGAGGTTGACAGCTTGCAACCCCCCATGTAATGACCCCCTGAGGGATCCTGATCCCCAGTTTGAGAGCCCCTGGTTTAGCTTATGTTCCACCCAAGGAGTTATATCTGTATAACTATAGTAGTATAATTATACCAGGTGAGTGTGATAGACTGGCCTTAGGTTTCTCACTAGATAAATGCAGTGTGAAAATATCTGATACTGAATTCCGTGCAAGTGAACAATTCTTTGCAAAAAAGTATTTGCCACTATATTTCAGATGATTGTGCAACCCCTGCAATTTCTACTTCCTTACCTCCCATTTCTCTGCGGATCATAACCTATCTACTTGGGCTTCATATGAAGGAATGGGACAGCAATTACTTGGCCTTCAGATAACATCTTTTTTTCAGAACTGAGTGTCTTCCTTTGTCACATGCCACTGGAAAGGTTTCCGTCTCTAGGGTTCAGTTCACATATAGGAAAATCCTTTTCCAATTCCTGGGTGGGGGTGGGGGGAAGAATAACACTTCAAAATCCATATAGCCCTTTTATTAGAATTTATCCATTCAAGTTGACAGTTGCCTTCCTCTTTCATGGAGAGACAAGGTGGGTGAGGCAATATCTTTATTTGTCCAATTTCTGTTGGTGAGTCTGAGAAGTTTTTGAGCTACACAGAGCTATTCTTCAGGTCACCCACTTTGTCTCCAATATCCTGGGACTGACACAGCTACAACCACACCTTCTCTCTTCAACTCCTCATCTACATGTTAGTATATTGGATTAGTTCAAACAACAAAGTACTTAAAATTCCAGACCATTCAAGTTATCTTTGAATGCCTTTGTTTATCCTATTATTTGAGTCTTTAGGACATCCATTATCTTTCTTTGGTGACACTTCTATCTGTGCCCCAGGAATACAAAGGCACCATTAGCATTCAGCTACACCAGTGATGCTTAGTTCTATCTGCTACAAAAAACGTGTTTTCTGGGATACCTTCAAAGGCAACACAATGCCTTATAGACAATCTCAGGCTGTTTTTTGTCATCTCCTTGGGAATGTCTAGCTACTGAGTAAAATGAACACAACCAAATGGAGCACCTGATATTTCCTCTGAAAACCTGTCCCCTTTCTCTATCATTGTGGACAGCACCACCATCTATCCTGTCACACAAGACCCTAATTTTGGCTCCACTTTTGGTTGTTGGCCTGGATGTGTGGATTAAGAGGAGACCCATGTCTTAGGTCTAGTCTACACTAGAAGCTACATTGGCACAGCTGCACTGTTTAAGTGCATCTGCTGAAGACCCTCTGTTGATGGGAGAGAGCTCTCCCTCAGCATAGTAAATCCACCTCCATGAGAGGCGGTAGCTATGCTGGCGAGAGAAGTAGGCTGAGATCACTTACATCACTCAGGAGTGGCTTATCCACATGCCAGAGTGACATTATACATACCCACATTAGTGGTAGTGTAGACCTGGTAGGGGAGGGAGTGTAGACCTACACCTCTCCAACCTTTCCTCTCTGTTCACACTGCCAAAATTCTTGTCCATGCCTCGATCTCCTCCTCCTTTCTGGCCTCAATGCCTCCCCTCAAGTCCATTCAAAAGATCATCTTCCTGAGTCTTTGTGCTATGTTACCCTCCTCTTTAAGTCTACTGGTTCCACCTCTCACTGTGTCAATTACTAGGGTTACCATATTTCAGATTCCCCAAAAGAGGACAGTGCCAGCAGCGCTGAGGGAGGAGAAGAGATGTGGAGAGCGGAGGAGGAGCTTGAGGGAAGGTACAGTTGGGGTTGCTGGTGGGGGTGTGTGTGGGTATATACACGTACACACTGGAGGAGTACCAGAGGGGTGCTGGAAGGAACACATGAGGGGATGCAGTGGGGGGGTGTATTGGCAGTGGTATTTGGGAGTGTTGCAGGGCATGCTGGAGGGGTATATGTATACTAGAGGAGTTACCTGGAGAGTGCAGGAGAGGTGTGTGTACTGGAAGGGTTATTTGGGGGATGCTGGAGGGGTACCTGTGGTAGGAGTACTCACTGGAGGTGTGGGGACAGTGTTGCTCCGTCATTGGCAAGAACGCAGCAACAGCCATCAGTCAGTGCCTCCTCCTTTCTGAGTCACAATGACTGCTCTGCAAAACCCCTGATATGGCTTGTTTGATAAATCTGCCCGAACAAAAAGGTGGAGGATGAAAAAAGAGGCAATGTCCAGGAAAACCCGGATGTATGGTAACCCTGTCAATTACAAACTCTTATCCTTACTTTCAAAGCCTTCACAGCTTAGGTTACCTAGGTAGGGCAAAGCTATTGTCACCTTTGCTCTACCAGTGATGCCAGCACCATCTGCTTTTCTGACAAGCACTTCCCACCTATGCCACATTTGGAAGCTTCCACTTAACATCCCTAAAGCCACCATGTTATCCTCTTTCAAGTCCCTCTTCAAAACACTGATCATCCACAGTCTATACAGGGAACTGCAACCTCATAATAGCTTGGAAGGTGGTGATCTGTGGTGACTGCTCCTGAGAGGAGGCACACAGTTTTAATCAATTATTTTTGTTACCTTATATACGGTTCGGGCTGAACAAACAAACCAAACATGTTTAATTGGATACCAGGTGCAGTAAATAATTGGCTATATATTTGCTTAATGTATTATAAAAAACTGATTCATGTGGCATTAGCTAAAGTCCAAAATCTGACAGCACTTGTCTGTTAAAGGAGTATTAAAAAAGCAAACTCTTTAAAGGTTCACTGCTACTACTTGCCTGACCAAGTTGAAGTCAACCAATATGGGTCTGAGTACCTCTAGGATTCAGCCCTTTTGTAAGTGTTTTAATCAAATGCTTATAAAATGTTTTGTTACTATTTCCATGCAGTAAATTGCTTATTCTATAGGCTTTTAAAACATGTTTAGAGCAATTGTAGAACTATAATTCAGCCTTTAACTTTAATAAAGAATTTATGGTTACATTGGTGTCACAGTAGTTATCCTATATTATTAACAATTGTTTTCTGTAAAGGCTTTAAATCAAGCAGTGTTTGCAGTTCTGCACAGTATTGTTACCAGCATGCTCAAGAAGAGACCATTTTATAGGCTTGAAGTGGTACAGAGCAGCCTGAAGGGGGCCCCCTTCACGCCCTTTTAGAAGAACGCTACAGGAATTGAGAGACATTTTAAAATTTTGTGCAAACTGAGACAAACTCTAAATAAAAGGAAGTTAAGATGCACAGCATAGTTTCTGATGGCTTTCTTACCTCAATTTTAAACTACACAGGTATATATATTCTAAATATGTAACTAAAAGTGTATTTTTTTAATACTTCAGAGCCAAATCCTATAGCCCTTACCGAGCCAAAATCACCATTGAATTTAATGGCAGTTTTGCTGGAGTAAGTATTGACTTCATAATGCAAGGTTTAGCCCTTAGGTGTCAAGCCCACATTTCTCTTGCTTTAATCAAAGCATCCTGAGTAAAAGTTATTTTGGGAGTGCCACTAAGGAGTGGCAGAAGAAAAATCTTCTTGACAGGGACCACTGATTCCAATCAGAGAGGTATAAGTGGGTGCAATGGTTCTGAATTTTACCTACTGTCTGTATTGATACCCCTCACTGAGCCAGGAGACTGTAAGCCAATGCACTTTCATTCAGTTCAGAATCTTACAAAAGCTGACCCTACCATTTACTAGGGTGTCTGGAAAAGGCCTGGCAGATCACAGCGTCACATAAATAAAGATGGAAGAGAGCGACTTCCACGTGCAACATTTCATGCAAATCACATGAGCTAATGTGCACATGTATTGATGTCCATATGACAAAATTCACTTTATTACCAATCCACTCTGCTCAAGGCAGTGGTAAGGGTAGAACATGAGGCTGTATAAAACATGGCAGCTGTGGGTAGGGATGGCTAGGGAAGCTGGTTGATTTTGGATGGGTGTGGGGGGAGTAGGAAGGGGAAGGAAGCTAGGTGGATTCTGAAGTAACAAAGTGCTGCAATATTGCCAGCATCAAGCCCCTCAAAATCATGATGAGCCCCAAACTAGTACACAGATGACTTGTACCTCCCCACTAGGGGGCAGCAGCACAGGTAACATGACATTTATTAAGATAAGCAAATATTTGAAATTTTAAAAGGTAGCTATCTTAAAATTGAGTTGGCTTTTGCATGTTGATGCTGTGGTGCAAACAACAAAAGGGGCAACACCTACCTACCCCAGTCCTGGACCAGGAGCCCATTTTGTTAGGCACTGTATAAACACAGAACAAAAAGATGGTCCCTGGCCAACAGTTTACAGCTTAAAGTATAAGATATGAGGCAACAGCTGGCTACAGACAGGAGGCGGCAATGTAAGGAAACAATGAGACAACACGACTCAGCATATGGTCACTTGCCATGAATATGCTAGCAAGTTAATTTACATGAAAACAGCTTATTTTAAACAAATATTAGTAGAAGAAAGTTTAAATGATGTAAACAAGAATTCTACTTGCAAATCTGATTCTAGGCATTATACTCATCCAGTCTATGGTTATGTCTCCAAAACTGCTGGGAACAGGCTTCTCAGTGTGGGTGAACCGTCACACACCAGCTTTGCTCGAGCATGCGGTATTTCACATAAGGATCTCCCAGCACCTCTTAAACAAGCCTTAACACCCACCTGAGGTAAAGGCTTTATAGCCATTTTACAGAGTGGTAAATGGAGGAAAGCCTGAGCCAAAACAAAAACTGGGGCCTGATTCTGAGTGCCCAACTTGTGAAAGGAAAAAAAAGAGGTGCTGAGAATCCACAACTCTAATTCAAGTTAAGACCTGTAGACTTAATTCTAATTAAGACCTAATTCAAGCTCAACCCCTCTGAAAGAAGTCATGTCTGAAGGTGGGCATCTAGAAGATGAAGCACCATAAAATAGTGAATCTTTGAAACTTGGGTCTAATGTCCTACATTAAGCTAATGGCAGAGTTGGCACTGGATCCTAATTCCCAGTTCCCGCATTCTAATCACTAGACAATACTCCTTCCCAAGAATAACTTCTCTATACACCTTTCAGTATTACCAACCCCAAGCATTCAGAAAATCATGAGACTAGCTTCAAAATTATAAGATTTAAACAAACAAAAAAAATACCCAAACAACCTCCCCCCCCCGCCCAAACACACATTTTGGGTCCTGTTACTGAGTTTCTACCTCTAGAACATCCCCTCACGGCATGGAGTGGCTCCGCAGCACTCCTGCCTCAGTTTTCCTTTCTGATTTGGCCCTCCAGCTACATACTTAAGAAAATTCCACCCATTCTGAGGAACAAAAGATGGCTTTGTCCCAGTCACAGACTAGGCCCAGCTCCTCCTTCCCAAGGAACCTGTGTTCTCTCCTTTAATTTTTTCAGTGCACTCTCTGGGCTTGCCTTTCAGCCCCTCCTGGGCTCCCTGCTGTTTCCCAAACAGGCACTCACAGGCCTTCCTACCTAGAGCCTTTGATACAGGCCTCTGCCTGCCTTGCATTTGTCTCCAGCTCTTCACGGCCTTTCAACAGCTATGTACTGCCGCTGAAACAACACTTTCTCTTTCTATCTAGGCCTCCATCTTATCTAGATAAAGTCTAGCTAAGGGGCTGATTGGGTCACATGGCCTTCATTTCCCCCCAACCTGAGGAGATAAGCTAATCATGCATTGAAGTGGGGGGAAGGAGGGGAAGAGAAGAGACTAGGCCCATCTCCCCTTAACCAGGCCAGTCGCCCTGTGGAACAAGTTCTTGTGCATCTTCTGGTGTCTAAATTGTGAAGCTAGAAAATGTGACTGCTCTACAACCATGATGGCTAGAAATTTCCTTTATTTAAAAACAGCCTGAGATTCTCAGGCAGGAGCTGTGGGTTTTTAAAGAGAAAAATCTCAAGTGTCTTGTTCAGGGGCGGCTCTAGCTTTTTTGCCACACCAAGCACAGCAGGGAGGCTGCCTTCGGCGGCTTGCCTGTGGGAGGTTCCCGGTCCCGCAGATTCGGCGGCATGCCTACGGGAGGGCCGCCAGTCCTGTGGATTTGGTGTACCCGCCACCGAATTGCCGCCGAATCCGTGGGACTGGCAGACCTCCTGCAGGTGTGCCGCCCAAGGCTGCCTGACTGCGGCCTTTGCTGCCCCAGGCACGCCCTTGCAGCGCTGGTGCCTGGAGCCGCCGCTGGTCTTGATGCTCAGGATAAAATAGAGAGCTGGCACCATTGTACATTTGGGTAGTCCTGAACTAGTCAGTCAATACTGAGGAAATGGATACTGAACATTTCTTGCTCAATTTCTTTTTTTTTTAAATACTGGCTTATGAATAATCATGACCATTTCCTTTTTGTGTTTCCTCAGTCAAATAAAATTTTAGCTTAAGGTGGAAGATATATAAATTACGGTACATAATTGGAGGAACATAACTGGCTTCACTAAAGATGTGAAGTGAAATTTTCTTGTTTCATTATTGAGACAGACTGATTCTTACACCAAATCCTGTATTAAATGTGCAAGAAACATTTTAGACCTTTTGGTTGCATTTTAAACTAGAACTGAATAAAGAAACTACAGATTAATAGCACAAATCTGCCTAACGCTAATTTATCTGAAAAAAACCTCATATTTTAGGGAACAACTAGTTGTGTTTCTCAGCAAGATTGCACATTCAGAAACTGAATCTCCCCCGAAAATCATCTTCCCCAAAGGAAGACTTTCCTTTTCTGTATATTAATAAACTCCCAGGTTAAGAGTCACCTGTGCAATGTATCAATTTAGAAAAGTCAGTGGCAGTGCCACTGAAGACTACAGTTAGTAAACTGCTTTCAGCCACTACAGAAAGTTGTTCATCTTGTGACAGAGCACGTGCATGTCTGCCTGTAAAAGATTTGATAAATAATCCCTTCATAACCTTTGCTTGCTTTCAAAAAATCCAGTCAGGGAGTATTAAAAAGACCCCCACACTCCCCGTTCATTTCAAACCACCTTCAGTCACAATTTCAAATAAGTACTGTTGTAAAAACAGATAATTGTCAAACAGAAAAAGGAGCTAGATCCATAGAATACATTGTTTGCTCTTACTGTCTTGGGGCACACCACTCACCACCAGACTAGTACTTCCTCCTAATACTCTGGGGGTTACCTCAAGGTCAATGGCCCCCTAATCCGTGGTTTGCAGTCACTCCATCCGCCTGCAGCTTGTCCCACAGCCTCAGGAACCACAGCATCCTCTTCATGGCCAGCCCTCCAGCAGTGTGATTGTCCGTGTTCCCCTCTTCTGGGGGAGGTTTAGCCCTCAACAGTCCGAGGCAGTCCGCTCACTTATTGCCTTGGTGCCATTCATCGAGTGGCTGGTAGGGGAACCCAAGCCCGCCCCTTCTCTGGATTCCAGCCTAGGAACCTTCAGCTCAGCTGTCTGAGCCTTCTCTCTCTGGTCTCACTGCTGAGAGCTTGTGGGCCCAGGTGGCTGCCCTGGACTCCTGACCGTGTGGGGCAGGCTGGGAGCCCTGACCCCCAGACCAGCTGGGCAGCCCAGACCCATCCTCCCTCCGTGCCAGGCAGCCATGAACCTGGGACTCTAGCATGTGGCCAGCCTTTAGCACACAGATGAGCTGGGCTGCAGCCATGTGCTAACTGGGCCGCATGGGGCCTACAGGCCTAGAACAGCTGGTGTAGATGTTTGGGCTGGGTCTGGAGCTCAGGCTCTGAGACCCTCCCCTCTCGCAAGGTCCTAGAGGCTGGACTTAGCCAGAGCCCAGATGCTTTCACCACAATTTTATAGCCTTGCAACCTGAGCCAGATGATCCCAGCCAGTCACAGCCAGTCTGCAGGTCTTTTTTTGCAGTGTAGACCAGTGGTCCCCAAACTCTTCAGGGTTGCGCCCCCCCCTTATCCCATCTGCCTCCCCCTGAGTAGGGCTGGAAACAGGTCCATGGCTCTTGGGGGGAGAGGGGACAAGGACAGGGGTAGGGGGTCTGAGGCTGGTGGTGGGTCTGAGGCCAGGAGTAGGCCTGGGGCTGGGGACAGAGTCGCAGCCAGGGGCTAAGCCTGGGGGGCAGGAGTGGAGCTGTAGCCAGGCCCTTCCCCCACCTCCAGCCAGAATGGAGCTGCAGCCAGGGGCCAAGTGTGGGGGCAGGGCTGGGAGCAGAGTCCCAGCTGGGCCTGTGCCCTGGTGCAGAGCTGCACTGAGGCTGGGGATGGGGCCAGAGCAGAGCTTTTGGAGGGCCTGGGTGGCACTCGCTCCCCACTCCCCATGGGGGCTGGACTGGGCCTGCTGCGCCTCCACAAATATTCCTCCACGCCCCCCCCAGGAGTGTGCACCCCATAGTTTGGGGACCTCTGGTGGATATGTACCATTGTCTATAAATAACTGATATGAGTTGTGCTGGTTACTTGTGATTAGTGAGGTTGTTCCCCTTCTCTAATTCCAACATCCTGCTACAATAAAATATCAAAGGCAGACCAGCATTTACTGCTATTACGCCTATCTGGCTTAGAACAGAATAATTTTCACAATTATTTTGTATCAGTTGGATATCAGAAAACCACTTCAGTGCACCTCATAAGCAGCTGAACCACTCAGTGCTTAAATTAAACTTTCTGAGGGTCCACTATCAACTAGTACTTTTAATGAGTACATTTAGAGGGGACAACATAAACATCTTTCTCCTATTTTCCTCACCTGCAGACCCTCACACAAGTGCCAGTAAAGCCAACAGCAGAATTCAAGTGGAGAAGAATCTGAACAACACAGATGATTTAAGCAGTTAGTATGTAAACTCCTGCCAAATCCCTAGATATGTATCTTAGATTCTGAAGATAACACTTAGTCCTTATAAACAGGACAATTGCAGGAGGATTCTTAAAATTGTACAGTCTATTTCTTTAAATGTTTCACAATCTAATTTATGGCAACATCTTCATTTTCCATCAGATTTCTGTACTGTTGCCAAACTATCTCCAGAGCAAAGTAGTATGAAATGTTGCACTGAGAAACAGACCATATTCAACCCAAGGTTAAATTGATGCAATGTGACACTGCCATTGAGGGTCCATTCATCCTCTAATAAATCACCTATCATTATTAATTATATTCATGCAAGTTAAAAATTTAACATGTTGTGACAAAATTGTGTAATTGGATAAATGCAGAGCAAGCAGTCTGCCAAATTGGAACAGTAACCAAGAAAATCCTGGCCCTCTGCAAACTACCCTGGGCTGCCAGCAGCACCATGAGAAGTGAATTCCATGGAGACAATAAGCCATGGGAATCAAAAGCAAATCTCCAGCAATTGACATATGTTTCCTAATGTTTCTCACATGCAGGCATGGATTGAGGACCAGACCCATGATTTCAGTCAGGTTTTGATGTATCCTCCTTTTGTGGATACAGACTAACAGGGCGACCCCAATACCTTCTCAGAAGGATAATTTCAAAATGGTATAAAATTTGAGATACCCTTCACAGCAACATACAGTATGGCAAGTTTTCAGATTTATTTCTTCAAGTGACTGCTTCTTCCCTATTGTGTGTAGAGTAAAGTGCCCCTACAAGTGGATTTAACAGTTTAAGATTTTAAAAGCGGTCTACAGGATTAAGACACTTATCTTCCATTAGATGTTTTATATCCTAACACTTATGCTTTATTTGCACTGCATTGTATGGGTCCCTCCTTACTAGCCTGATACTATGATGAACTCAGTGCTGAGTAAAAATTTCCCTTTCTTTCCAGATCTTTGCTGACACTATTTTAAAGTGCCACAAGGCCAAATCCTGCTCCTAAATACTGTGGATTCACAACTGCAATGGAAAACAGAATTCATCTTTTGTTGCTTAATACATTAGCATAATGTAAAAATACATTTTGAAGCTTTTACAAGTAGATCTGAATTAAAGCATTTCTAAAATGCTTAACTGACATCTCTAATAAATGAGAACTAGTTTATCTGTGTCCTCCCCCATTCATTCTCCACTTAAAATTTCTTTTTTACTTTACCATTGAGTAAAGCCACTCTCCTACAGAGTTTTCACTCTCCCAGGAGGGCTGGGAACAGGTCCATGGCTCCTGTTTCCTTTTGAAGGATTTTCCTCTTATTTTCTTTTGAAAGGCAAGAAAATCTGAACTCTAAACTTTGACAAGTCTTATTTTAATACTCCACAGCACCCAAGGAGAAAGAGGTAGTTGATCTCCAGTCTCACACTCACCATTTTTTAAATAATAAATTTGTACAGCACCTTTCAACCCAAAGCACTTCACAGATAATGTATATACCAGCACCACTGAAATGCAGCTGCCTGCAGGGTGAAGGATGAGGGCCAAGTGGATGCATAGCACTTGAGGATGAAGTTGAATGGGGAAATATTGCCAGGAATAGCAGGGCAAGTCCTTAATTTTATGCCATGTGGTCTTTAATGCTCAGACAGAGGAAGCAAGAGACTCAGATTTTTATGCATACTCCCAAACAGTAAACTGTAGAAGGATGAAAAGCTGAGTCAACCCTATTAGGAAGACAAATTCAAAATTAATAACAGGAAATAGTCTTTCCACACATAGTATAATTAGACTGTGGAACTCATTGACACAGGATCTCATTGAGGCCAAGAATTTAGCAAGATTCAAATCTGATGTTTCAGGGTTTAAACCACTCTCTAACTCTTAAGGATTAGGATGAGTCCTACACAGGGGCTGAGGATTAGGCAGATTACCACATTTACCTTCAATGGCGTTTCTTGAGCCTTCCTCTGACAGTGGTTAGCACCAGATGCTTCAGAGATTGGATCAGAGCTAGGGTCCATCTAATCCACTATCCTGTCTGGCAATTCCTACGTTCCTATGTTGCAGGGTCTTTCGGAACCCTTTACCTGATGCTTAGACCACTAAGCAAACCCTCTATATGATGTTTCCCCAGGTGGAAACTTCTATCCTCAGTACAAATCATTTTAATTTTTCTGATTTAAAACATTAACTATGTCTAATTAGGATTGTATTGCAAGTGACTAGCAACTACCCTTCACTGACTACTGGCGTTTTTCAGGTGTGTGGGGATATAATTCATGCGTAATGATTACATCAAGGATTATTTTAAAATGCCATTTTACTCAGAAAAAGTGATTATATAAAAATGGCATCATGTTTGTTGTGTTTGATTCCATATAATTGTGCTCAGTTTATAACTTAAAACAGACTCTCAGTCTGAGCTCCAAGACCCCAGTTGAGTTCTTCTCTATGACATCAGTAAAAGATTCTGCAGGTCAGATTAGGTCTTCAGTGACATCTGTATACTCTCATTGCTTTTAGTCGGTTTGCACAGAACTACTGGTTTGGAATTAAGCAAACAAGTCTGGTCACGATGTACAAGGAAGAACAAAATCATGCTTCCGCCCGTTGAGCTGCACTGATTCTATAGTGCTAACAGGAATAATATCAGTGAAAATTTTAATTTTATTCAAGTCAGGCAGTACAACTCTGAATACACTAGAAGCAAATCTGTTGAGTAAGAAGGCATTACTTTCATGTATTTATTTTTCAGAGCATTCCTAGAGGTTTTAAAATATGGAAAAACAAACAAACAAACTAACCCACAACAAACCATACAACAGTTTATCCAGTAGCGCTGCTTGATTGTGTGTATCCCTAGGATATGTATTGTCCCTGGATACTAGGAGTAGCTGTAATGGTTTAGTACGATTGAACTGCCATTGAAATAAATTGCAAAACTCTCACTATGTTCATATTTTCAACGCAGCGGGCTGTAAACCTGGTTTCACTTCGGGCATCCTGCTGCCGCCTATCCAGAATGTCTAGGCAAACTGTAAAAGTGAATTTAAGATCTTCTCCTGTTTTGTCTTACACACATACAAAACACCTAGGAAATGCCATGCAAAACCTCCACTCTTATGAGAAAATTAAGACTGAAAAAAAAGTTAAGCAGTCTAAAGTCAGAAAATACCAAAGTTAAGACTGTGCAAACTTAATTCTGACACTCTGTGTCAAGGCATTATTTATATGACCACATACCGCCACTGCAGGACTTCTCCTACACATAAGAGGGCAGAGTTAAGGTTCAACATACAAATTTAACTTTGGTATTTCCTAGTTTAGAGGGTGGTTGTTTTTTTTTAAATACAGAATTATATGGTATTTATGACACTCAGACTCGGTGTTATCTGGCAATGGGAGGTCCCAAAGGAGATAAGATACCATTCAGGATATGTGTGACAGCTAGAGCAGAACACAGAATAGGTGCCAATAAGTCTTATCAGACCAACCTCTCCATTCAAATCTTTCCTTAAAATATACTTTTAGATAATCCACTAAAGACAGACGTGTACAATTAAAAAACCTGTATGGCTTTAAGATTGGCTCTTTATCCAATGCCCTGTGGGCCAGATCCAAAGCCAACAGAAAAAACTCTCATTGACTACAACGGGCTTTGGATCAGGCCCTGTGCGTCTGAACTGTGTGGTCTAATTTAGAGCCTAGTCTTGCAGTTGATTCTGGATGGCTTTCAGGCAGACCTCCATACCTGAGTGGAGTGCAATTGCAGATGCCCAGGCGTTCTCGCACGGAGTCAATTGCAAGATTGGAGCTTTAGGATCAAATCCTGGGAGTCAGGGAGCAAATCTTACTCTGGTTTACACGGTGACCAAGTTACATGGTGCACTAAAATTCACCATAAAAAAATTTAAGGATATAAGACACCACTTGATACGGCAGGCAAAAGACATTTTTATACAAAAAAATTATTTATTGGCTGTACTACAAATAGCTGTACAGAGTGTAAACTTTAATGTATCACCTGATATTTGAATAATTTTGGAGGAACAGTTATTAAGCACCTTCATTTCAACACATTTTTGGTATTTACAGTTAAGACATATTAAAGTATATGAATACAATGAATTAAAAAAGTTATTAAAAGTTACACAAAAACTTTAACATTCTATATGGCATTTGATATTTTTGTGATAAATACATAATTAAAAAGGAAATAGTTCAAGCTCAAAATTGGCTCTGTTATAGCAATGTTATAATCTGGAGGAGAACGGCCTCAGTTTTTTGTTTTTTTTTTAACTATAGCCTGGGGTTTTTTATTGTAATTTATCACTGTAACCAAGAGATTATAAAGACAGCTATTTAGATACATGACTCTCACAATCACATTTGGTTCTTCTACTGCAGATAAGCTACCCTGCCTGCAGCAGCAGGAGCAAAAGTTAAATCCTGTTCCCAGAAATGGTCTGCTGAAGCAAGGCTTATTGAAGTGTTTTATCATTACAATGTGTAATCTCTTATGAAGTCTGTGCTGGATTTTCCTAACTGCTCTGCAAACATTGCTGTCAGTGGAGACACGCTCCATCTTCACATTGATTTCCAGCACAGATGTTTTGCCCTTACTGTAAAAGTGACACATGAACATGGGTTTTTTTGTTTTTTTTAAAGCCCTGTGAGATTGTCAGAAGTGTTGCCTAACAAATATTCAACTATTATGGTTGTTCATGGTCTGTAAGAAAATAAAATATCTAGGTTTGCCGCAAAGAAAAAAAAATTGGTAGGGCAAAATTGAAGTGTCATTTTTAAGCTTATAAAATAGTATCACAAAAATAGGAAATGTAAACACTATTTTAAAAAATACTTGACAGTGTCCCTTTAAAAACACAACACCAATCAATCGCCATTCTTTGATGAGTAATTGGGATTTGTATCCCAAGTCTCAACTTTGGAGATATCCAAAAAGCTATTCAATAAGTGTCCACTAGCAAAACAGAAAAAAAAAAACTTTTTTGGGAAAATCCACGGAAAATTTCACAATATCCACTAAAGCACTGCTGGTATTAAGATGATTGCACACAGTATGAAGAGGTAACATGAACCAGTACCGGAGCTATCCCTGTGCTAAAGCATATTGGTTAACTTCCTCTAACATTATCAATAGCCAAAAGGCAAAGGTTTGAGAGAGTAGCTTTAACGTATAAAGGCTTTGGCAACTCTGTGTGTGTGTGTGTGTGTGTGTGTGTGCGCGCGCGCGCGCACACATTGTGGAGTTCATGTTGCCAAAGGATGTGCTCACGCACTCACTGACCATCCTTTGGACCCCAGGCTTCCTGCCTAACTAAGCTGAATTTGCGACCCAGCTGCACCTATGCTGGGCTACAGCATTCCATTCTGTGGCTGAATTGTTGTGTGCTCCGATGCACAGCACAATCAGTGGTGCTCAAAATTCCAATCTCTTGTCCACCTCAGGATTTGAGACATCGCATAAAACACAGTGTACAATAATTTCACTGGGAGGTTCAGAGCCCAGCACAGAAGCAAATGAGCCCCCAAGCTCCTCTTTAAAGGCAAGAAGGTGATGCTGCAGGAGTGGGACCCTCCCTGGGCAGCACAGACTTACCTGAATGCCACCATGCTGTGCTATGGTGTATGTGTTGTGGCTTGCCCCCTGTAAGCAGCATAGAGCTTATCTTTACTGTCTTCATTTTATGCTGATAGCTGTGAACTATTTACAGTACTTTTCCAAAGGGAGACTCTGTTCTAACACATATCCTCGTTTGGCTCTCAGTTTCTTTCTATACAATCCACTCCAACGGTACTGTCAGGGCAGCGGCAAGAGCGGCCTCCTGGGGTAGCCAGGCATAAATGAGTACAGCCTCCGTTATTCACTGTGCAATAGTTATGCCCTATAAAAGAACAGGAATTTACATATAAAAAAGCCTTCTAGGGTGAACCAATTCATATAGTAGAAAAACCAGGAACGTTACAAAAAATATAAACCACACCAGAGTTAGGGCTGCAAGTGCTTTACTTCTGATTTCTGATTGATCAGCTCCTGAGCATCATCCCCCCAGTCCCATCAGATACCAAGTACCAATCTGGATATCATGTGATGGAGCAGGTGGCAGGTTTCTGGAGTTGGGAATTAGGTCACAATGGGTGGGGAAAGGTCCACAGGGAGCAGCAATGATTGCATAGAAAAGAAAAAAAGAGTTTCCGAGATTGGTTACAGGCAACATGAAGGACTATGCTTAAAAAGTATATCCAGAACTTTAACGTTCACAGTTAAATAGAATGCAGAGACAGTCAGTGAGTGAACGAATGAACAGAAAGGAAGAAAAGGAGAGGACTAAGTCCAGAATCCTAAGAGAGGTCAGCCAAATAAAGGAGAAAGGGGAGGATGAGGAGCCATTAAAGAAGACGGTGAAGGAGTGTTCGAGTAAAGCAGAATAAGCAAGAAAGCAAGCTGTGTGCACTGCAAGCCAAGGGGAGGAAGTGGAAGAGACAGTAGCAAAAGTAGTATATAGACCAAAGATGACGAGGTCACAGAAAAGGTCATTAGTGACAATGTTTCACTTTAGTGGTGAGGGAGTAGCCAGATTTGAGGAGTCTAAGACAGCGAGAGTTAGCTGTATATCTCCAGGATTTGAGGGGCAGGGAGTCAGGATGGTATTTAGAGAGGCAAGTTAGATCATGAGATTTTCTTTTTAAAATAGGGACACAAAACATGTTTGGAGAGAGTGACACACACACACACGAAGCAGGGCAGAGAAAGCCGGCCATGAAAAAGATGTAAACTCACATTTACTTAGATGGTTAGCTCTGTGGGGCAAGGACTCTCTCTTTGTTATGTACGTACACTGCCTACACAGTAGGGCCTCAAGGTGCTACCATAATACATATAATAAACATTTAACAAGTTTCTCAATGAAGATGATATCTATATACTCATCCTTTTTAAAAATCACACACTATGGTAAGTAAGCACCTACATTAAACTACTCAAAATCATTAGCAAAATATCCTTTGAACTCAAACTTTGTCACAATCTTGGTCTTAGCTGAAAAGAAAAATCTCACAAATCTAGGACCATTGTAATCCTAAAACACGAACTCTTCTGTTGACAGCCAGACTGAATTTGGCCAGAAATAACAAGACTAAACAGTTGCATTAATTCCCAGAGAAACAGAAATTGTTATTTCAAGGATATTAATTTCCTCCTCTGAACCTCTATTGCTCAAGCTAAGTATGAAGAAGAAGAGAAATAAAGAATGTTGTTTCTCTGAAAAGAGTTACTGTCACCATTACCATGTTTCCAAAATTCACAAGATGCTTTTGGGACATGTGAATATTTATGGATATAACTCAAAAGCTTAACATTTACGTAGGGCAAGAATGACTTTGCCTATTCTACCACCAACTGCTTCTTTAACTCTTCCTTTTTTAAAAAACACAGGATTATTGATCCCAGAAGGAAAACTGAGATACTTTTATAGTTATTGCTTACATGGACAAAGTTGTATTTTTAGCATCCGTTAATGTTAAGAGATGGAAACCATGTGACCAGTCTGCTCTCCGCCAAAAGCAAGTACTCTGTGGGCCACAGCTTGGGAACTGCTGGGTAACTACATTCATATTCTATAGCTCCTGGAGAAACATAGGGATTTAGTGATTACCTTGTGGGCACTGAGCAAAGGCTGTAGTTATCCCATAAAGACGGGCACGTTTGTGGGGCTGGAAGTTATCGTTCTCTTTTGAAATTGTGCGATCCACAGCTATAACAGCATCCCTACAGTACACAAAAGAAAAGTGTAAAGGTGAGTGAGGGCTTTCCCCTAAGATGACCTCAGAAGAAAAAAATTGGAAGAGGAAGCACCAGATACCTTTTTATATTTTAAAACACCCTGTCAACTAGTAATGCTGAAGCACACAGGCAGACCAGAGGGTAGCCAGTAGTCCCAAGGACGAAGAATCCCAGGGTCTGGTTTGTTTGATACAGAATCCCACTGCTGTTGGACAACCCAAATATGTCACAGCCCTGATTCTGGGAAGCAGAGGCATCTTCTACTAGCAGGGCAACAGTCTTTTTTTGTGGAAGGAAAGGTAAACATAGGGCACTCAGTCTGACCGTGTCCCTCTAGGGGACAAGTTTATTGGCAATTTAGATACTTTTCTCTCCTACAATATTATTCCTGGCATGGCCACAATGGAATGATCCATTGTTATGGACAATGTTCCACTTCAAGAGAAATCTGACATTCAGAATTAGAAGGGTAGGAGTTCAGCCACTCAGGTGCAGTTGCTGCCTGCTGTAAACAAAAGCCGACTGGCTGGCACAATGACGACCTTTTCCACTTCCCATTTTTAAACGGCATTCTGAAGTAATATTTCATAGATACTGGGTTCAACCTTGGAACCTCTTAGTCATGGGACTAGCCCTTACTGCCAAGTAGCCCTGTTGATATCAGTGGAACTATTTGTTCAAGAGTTTGCAGATACAGTCTTGGTCACACATTTATATGGATTAAAAACAAACTACTGGTATTTTAAAAACATTTAGTCTGGAATCTAATCTGCAGATTCTCGTAAAGTCAGCCTAGATCATAATGTGGCAAAGACTTAAGTGTTGTCAACAGCTAAAATGTTTTCTTCTTATTACTGATTGAATATTTACATACTAATAAGGATAAGAATTCTTGAGCCTCAAATAATCAATTTCTGTACTAAATCTCAAAGCAAGTGCTGCCATAAGACATATGAAACCACCTCCTCATATTAAACCTATCCCCATCATGTTCAGCATTAAAAGCATCTTGTTAGAGAACAAACTTTTAAACTGAGAAAACAGTTAACTAGGAATATTAATACATCCAAATCTAAATTTCCACTACGCCCTGCCTCAGCTGATTGCCAGGAGAGAAAAAAATAAAATCTCTAAGGAAGAATACATGTGCTGCCAAGAGAACAGATGCAGTGAATCTCAATTTCTACCAGGCAGAAGACCAGACTAAAACACAACTATATAATTTCTTAAACAGATAACCTACCTCCTCCAGTCTGTGTAATATAAATTCTTCCCATAGCTTGTAATACTAAAAGGATACTGGACTCCTTCAAGGATCTTTCGTCGACCAAGCTGACTGGGGTTCATACATTCCACCCTTTTGGTGCCTGTACACAGTAAAACAATTTAGTCTTTGTATATGAGAATTTTTTTTTTTTGCAGGGGGAGGAGGGGAAGCACAATGACATAATCAAAGGAGCATGTATAGAGAATAATTTCCTTGAGTCCTGCTCCCCCTACCCAGCCAAATTCTTCTCCAGATCACATCTCCTTATATGCCAAGGACCAAACCTTTTATAAAATGTCTCATTTATTAGTATGCGCCTGTGGGACTTTATTAGAACAACGGAGGAAAGCCCATTCAGGTCCTTGTCTGGATG
This sequence comes from Gopherus evgoodei, assembly GCF_007399415.2. Classification (NCBI taxonomy): domain Eukaryota; kingdom Metazoa; phylum Chordata; order Testudines; family Testudinidae; genus Gopherus; species Gopherus evgoodei. Next base: position 146,102,796 of record NC_044324.1, read on the forward strand.
TTCAGTTAGACTGAAAGATTACAGCAGCAGGGATAATTTGTGCATACGACAAATTTTGCTCATGAAGAGTGAGGGCCTGGCCATCCTGAAGATTAAAGGATGATTTATCCACAGAAGATTTACAGCCTGGGGAGCAGCAGTGAAAATTTCTTCACAGTGCCTCGCCAGTATACCTCGACTCTGAGCTGGGGAAAGAGCAATTCTTTCACTGAGAAGGCAGCTGAACCTGAATACCTATTCAGTTCTGTGCCTCTCTGCTGGGGCGACTGGAAGAGTGCTCTGGTGCCAATATTGCAACAGGGCAAGCTGGATGATCCGGGTGACTATAGTCTGGTTAGCCTGACATCAATCCTGGGCAAAGATAAAAATACATCAATCCTGGAAAAGCTGATAATTATTAAAGAATTAAGGAATAAGAATGGGATGAATGTCAGTCAAAATGGTTTAATGGAAAATAGTTCTTGTCAAAGAAACCCAAATTTAATTCCTTCATGAAATTACAAGTTTGCTTCATAAAGATAACTGCAAAGATGTAAAATACTTAAGACCTTTGCAAGGCATTTGACTTAGTAGTGCATGACATCCTCATTAAATATACAATTTCAATAGACCACACATTCAATAGATTAGGACAGCTAGCTGACCAATCTCAAAAGTAGTTGTCAATGCGGAATTGTCATCAAATGGCGGTGTTTCTAGAAGAGTTCCACAAGGCTTAATTCTGGATCTGATGCTATTCAACTTCATCATAAATCTGGAAGTAAATATAAAACCACTGCTGATAAAATTTGTGGATGACACAAAGGTTGGCCATATGGTAAATAATGGTGAGGACAGGGCAGTCAAACAGAGCAATATGGTAAAGATGTGTCCATTCAAATAAAAAGTGTGTTAATACAGCCAAATGCAAAAGTATATGTCTAGGAACACGGAACACAGACCTATGGAAAGGGGGCTGTATCCTGGGAAGCAGTGACTCTGAAAAGGACGTAGGGGTCAGAGTGGACAAGCAACTGATCATGAGCTCCCAGTGCAATGCTGTGACAAAAAACAGCCTAATGCAATCCTTGGATGTATAAACAGGGGAGCAGTGAGGAGGAGCAGAGAGGTGATTTTGCTTCGGTACACAGCTCTGGTGAAACCAACATTAGAATACTGCATACAATTATGGTGTCCACATTTTAAAAAAAGATGTTGAAAAATTGGAGGGGATGCAGAGAAGAGCCACACCAAAAAAAGATTCAAGTGCTAGAGAAAATGTCTTCTATTGAGAGACTTAAAGAGATCAATCTGTTTAGTTTATCAAAAAGATAACGAGAACTTTATTACAGTGTATAAGTACTTTCACAGGGGAGAAAATACTGGGTACTAAAGGAGTCTTTACTAGAGAAAAACATAACAAGTATCAGTGGCTGTAAGCTAAAACCAGACAAATTCAAAGTAGAAATCAGGCACATGTTTTTAACAGCGAAGATGATTAATCACTGGAACAAGCTACCAAGAGAAGTTGTAGATTCTCTATAATCTATTGCCATCAAATGAAGACTGGATACTTTTCTGGAAGACATGTTTAAGGTCAAATACAAAGTACTGGGCTCATTCAAGGGATAACTGGATGAAGTTCTATGGCCTTAGACTGTGACTACCCAATTCCCTGTATCAAGGGATAGACATGGATTAAAGATATACTTGCTTGCAGCAGACACAAAATAAGTCTACACCATACCTAGCACTTTCTCCTTTCTGAACTAAAATCCTTCAGCTTGTAAACTTACTTTGGTGAATCAGCAAGAGATAATAAAACAGTGAATACTCTGAGGTATGTCTCTCAAGTCTGAGGAAAGATGAAGTCCAAACAACTCAGAGCATTTGCTCGTGAGTCATGCTGTGCATCATTGCACTGGTTATAATGTTTATTCCGTTATGCGTTATGAATACACACTTCAGCACCTCTCTTTACCTGCATCAACCCAGCACAGCATTGAGGAGTAAGTGTCAAATGTCAGACCATTTGGTAATCCCAGATCATCTTTAACAAGAACCCTTCTGTTTGTGCCATCCATGTATGAAGTTTCAATTTTAGGAGCATCTCTGTTCCAGTCAGTCCAGTAAAGATTTCTAAATAGAAGAAGAGGCAAAAAAGTTATAATAACTGATCAATCTGAAGTGATTTTTCTTTTTTTACATAAAGGAAAATGTTTAAGGAAACAGGGAACATTTAGATAGAATGGCAGAAAGCAGCATATGTGACTTTGATAGACAATACCTGAAGTATAGTGAAATAGCATCCCTTTAAAAGAAATTGCTTTTCCAGCATTGTGCAGAAGCTCATTTACCAGGTGCCAAACAGAAAAATCCATTTCAACAATACAAAGTCAGTCTAGGTAAAAACAAACTTCTCTGCAGAGTCATCCTCCCCATCACCTGCCCTGAGGCTGATTAGTGAGAATTCAGCACATATTTATGTATTTACTTTAATTCAACATTTTCTTCAGTATAATTTAGAAGAATATTTACCAACAGATCTGAATCAGAGGCAACTTCTCATCATCTAGAGTCAGTTGTCTGAAAAACCTCACATGAGACTCGGAGCATTAACTGCTGCTAGTTCAACCTTTTACCCACCATTTTATTAATACTTTGGATACATTCCCTGAAGCTGCCAACTAACACACCAACCCTGCTGAAGTCAATGAGGTTCCACCCAGGTACTTGGGTCCACGCATGCAAATCTGTTTGCATTACTGGGAGAGCCTTTAATTACACAACTTACAAGGATATACCACATTTTCCACAAAGAGGAAAATCAGTGGCACTCTTCCTTTATTTAGCTTTAAATATCTTCATTTTGAGCTGTCACATACATGCTCCTTTCACCAAAATCTTGTTCAGTTAACATCTGGAAGAAGGATAACCCTTCCAAAGACTCTCCTTGAGAAATCTAGTCAGGATTTGTAGCGGTGTCATTACCCCGCTTCTGCCTTAAAGGGCTTAAAACAGCCCTGGGATAGGGCTGTGGCTGGGAGAAAGCAGCTACTAGGTTGATTGGGGAAAGTAGCCTCAGCTGGGGGCCATGCCCCAATCAGGCCACAGCTGGCCTGTATAAAAAGGCTGTGAGGCAGCAACCCTAGAGGCTCTCTCCAGGTTGGGATAGAGCAGGGCCTGGCTGTCTGCAGAAAGTGTACTAGGAGTGAAGCAGGGCTGGGGAGAACTAGGGGAGCCTTAGGCTGGCAACTCCCCAGGCTGCAGGGCCTGGTCTAAGGCCCACAAAGGTACTGGAAGGCAGCAGGTCTGAACAACCTTGCCTATGATAAGTGGTTTTTGCACTGTAGTTTGTCCCAGGGAGTGGGGGCTTGGTGACTACTGGCCAGGGGTGGCTCCAGGCCCCAGCATGCCAAGCACACGCTTGGGGTGGCATGCCACAGGAGGTGCTCTGCTGGTCGCTGGGAGGGCAGCAGGCAGGCAGCCTTTGGTGGTCTGTGGAGGGTCTGCTGGTCCTGTGGCTCCAGTGGGCCTCCTGCAGGCGTGCTTGGTCCCTGTGCTTGGGGTGGCAAAATGTCTAGAGTGGCCCCTGCTACTGGCAGTAGCCCAGACTGAGGCAAGGTCGGGATAGAGGGTTGGGAGTTGCCCTGAGAGAGGGGACCCATAGAGACTGGTGGGATATTGCCAGGGGGCAGCCCCAGGGTAAATGGGCACCAGGGGCCAAGAGGGACATGGGGCCAGCTAGAAACAGGACACTGGCCTGCAGAGGGTGCTCTGGAGCCTGGAAAAGAGCTAATTCCCTAGATGATCAGAAGGAGGTGCTGCAGGGGGGAGTCCTGCACCATTTACAGGCTTCCAGGATATATTCCCCATTCTCTCTCATGAACTCTTCAGATTTTTGTTGCATTGCTTAAGTAGTCTTTGTTCATTACAGAAAGCTGCACTAGGTTGTTTTTTTTAGCACAGCTTCCTAGAAGTTCATGTGACTGGAAAAAACCCACAACAAAACAAAACCCTTTCAGTTGTATTGGAAATTAAGAATTTGAGTGAAATGACTTTTTTTTGGTTGGCAAATATGTTCCTGGAAAATGACACTTCTGACAACAGCAGTTTAAGACCCAACGTAAGAGTATGGAGATCAGTTTGTGCCCAACTTACATTATCAGTGGTTTGTGACTATTTAAATTAAACAAAAAACAATTTTGCGTCAAGCCTGAGTGGTGCTGCAACCCTGTGCACCAGGTCACAATGACTTTTTAGCAGGGAGCTGTGCCCAGCCCTGTGGGACAGGAGCTGCCAGGGCAAGGTGTGTGTAGTGGGCGGGCTTGCTCTCCACTAGGCCTGGATTAGGGTTGTGGTCCCAGGGTGCTGTTACAAGTGGTTGGTGCCCTCTTAGCAAAATGAGAAGGAGGTGGCAGAAGTGCAGAAGGATGCTGGCCTATTGCCCCTTCCTTTCTCGTGAATTTGGACCCTGGGAGGGTTGCAAAAAAAAAAAACAAACGACAAAATGCAGTTGGGAACCACTGGCTTAAAACATTGTAATGGGTATTCATTTTATCTCTCCCCTCAAGTGGCATATTGCCTGTTAATGCTGCACAGCAATAATGTGCTGTGAAGGTAACTTGTTATGGAGGTTACTTTATGGATGTAATTTTTTAATTTTGTATGCTGCTGAGGATTAAGATAGGAATTTTAAGAATGAAAAAGGAACAGTCTTAAGAAAACACAAGGGAAAAATGTGCAAAACCATGAACAAGATGCTTCCATAAAATTCATTGGAATGAGCTGGTGTAATAGAACAAACAGGGACCACTATATAGTGCTCATACCTTAACACTTGCTTTAGTTTATGTAGTATTCTAGACAGACAACATAATATGCATAGCACAGTTTAAGTAATATCCCAAATAGTAAGAATTAATCCATTTATTTAAGATAAAACTGGCAAGAGTTTAAAGGTGAGCACTGTAGCTGAAATGTTGTATGGCACAGATGGATTTTCAAACTTTTGGAAGAGTCTTGGTGTATATTAATTAGGAGGCTGTCCCAAGCATAACAGTGTCATAGAAAACACAATATTGGGTGTGGGTGAAGGAGACAGAATAAATAGGAAAGGTACTTGGATGATGGTCAGGAGTAGATAAAGGCAGAGATGTAGATAGAGAAGGAGCTAACGCAGTTTTTTGCAAGTCAAAGTACGGGAAAGATGGCTTCCACTAAGAAAAAAATATAAGAATGCTTATTCTAATCCAGTACTTTAATTGCTAATAAAAATGCATTATTGTGCCTAGGGAGAAATGCTTCTAATCATTCTGAAATAAATTTTTATTTCTAATAACACAAATTATAGGAGGATTTTTAAGACTGACAAGGATATTGAAGCTTTATATCACTAGTTGATAGTGTAAAAGTGTAGAGGGAGTTTCAGGATATATACATAAGATGTTTATTAAAGTCTATAAAATATTTATATACCCTCTCACAGAATCTGTTACTATGGCTCTGGGGTTCACCAGACCAGTATTAAACAGTACTCGGCGCTGGCTACCATCCAGCCTGGCCACTTCTATTCTATCGAGGTGAGAGTCTGTCCAGAAAACATTGCGACCGAGATGATCTATTGCTATTCCTTCAGGACTTCCCAAGTCTGGAACAGAACAAAGAAAAAACAAAACAGCAAACAATAAATTTGTTTCCTAATATAGTTATACTAAACACTTAACAGTTATTCCAGCTTGGGCAGCAAAGTTCCCATTAAGTAATTTTCCTAATGTCTGTCCAATCACAATTAAGGCCAACAGACCATTTTATACAGAGTGTGTTAACCTGTTACAAGAGGAATAAAAGCTGTGCCTTACAAAATATAAAAATCATAACTTCTTAGTAAGGCTGGCACTTCTACAAGAGAGATCTTTAATCGGCACCTGAAAGACAGCAAATCTAATTGCTAGAGAGAACAACAAAGGCGACTAGTTTATTTCACTATTGATCGTAGAGAAAATTAAAGGACATGCAGGTAGTTTAGGCTTGAAGTCAGTGGGGCTCTTCAGAGGCTCAGGGATCAATCCAAATGGCACATCTCACAGGAGCTGGGATCCAGGCCAGTGTCAATCAAGAACAGCATATAGGTTTCCTGTGCTAAATCAATAGACACTGCTGCCTCCCATAGAACACAAGCTGAAGGTGCAGTTTAAGCCTACTGTAAATGTGTTAACAATTCAAGAGGGTTAAACAACTTCTAAATTCATACTTCTACAGATTATTCTGTTAATTTTAAAATACACCAAAAGCCCATGAATCAGTGGATGGACTCCAATTGATTTTAATGGGCTTTAGATCAGCCCTATGGGCTGCTAGAGGAGTGTAAATAGCAAGAAAAAAAAATCCAGAGTTAGTAGGGCCTTTTTATTAAAGAATATTTGTAACAAGAAATCAAAACCAAGTTTACTAACCAAAGAGAATAAACAGAAACACACCCCAACCTGGAGTTTAATTTTAGCCCTATAACCCCAAGGTATAGAATGGGGCCTTCCAAAACAGTCTCCTAAACAGTCACTTTTCTAGCTTTTTTTTTTAAACTTATGATCTGTGTAAGGATAGGGGAGGATGATGAGCTTAAATTAACCCTTGTTCACATGGAATCAGGAAGTCTCTGCATATCATCACAGAAAGGGATTCCAAAGAAGTATAAAGTACAAACAAACCTGAATGTTTAATTCTATTAATTTGTATAGAGCCCATCACATGCATTTATGCAGTATTGGAGACAGTTATGAGGGGAATAGGGTGCATAATTCATAAAGCATGCCCCTGCCAAGGCACGTGAGGCACAGGACAAACAATCCGCCCTCCCCCTGCAGTTATTAGAACACCACTTTTAGAAGAAAAATCATGATAGGCAATATAAAAATATAAACTCAAATATTGAAGTAAAATTGGTCCAAAAGCATGCAAGCAGTAAGACAACGCTGACCTGTACTCAAACTAGGCAAAAGAAGAGTTAGTTTAAACACTTTCATAAAATTTAACAATGTATAAATCATACTATAGAATTCCATGTCAGGGATACAATTCTCAATTAAATTCCGAAGGCTGCTTAAAATAATTTCTACAGAACCCAATAAACTTCCGGTGGTTTCATCCTTACTGAATTTTGTAGAACTCTTTCAAAAATGGCTGTAACAAACCTACCCAAATTTAGAATTACAAGAATATGCTAAATAATTGGAGCAAAGGGAGGTACATACCGTATTTGAAATTTTGGAAACAAACCAAAATCAAGAAAAAAGCCCACCATAATTCTTTGTCCCACAACATCCGGCTTTATATCACGTTGCCAGGACCTGCTCCCTCCAATATGCCGGTAACAGAGCTCCACTAGTCTGGAGCATCAAGCTGGCTTACAAAGGTCAGGTGACTGTCCTTTCTGAAGGATGCACAATTCTATCATATTGACTGTTTCAAATCTGAGATGCCAATGGACCTACTTTAATTTAAAAATAAATAAATAAATATATATAGTTAGAAGTCACTTCTCATCCTGATAATTGCTGGAATTTAGCACAAATTCTAACCTAAGGACTTGTCTACCTACAAAAGTAACTATATCAGTACACCTACATTGGTATAGTCCCCTAGCGTGGACACAGTTATACCAGTACAGTGTATTACCATACAGGAAGTGAACTATAATAGTATTAAGGCACTTATCTGTATATCTGCACCAACGCTAGGGGTTCAACTGGGATAACTATTTTTTGTTTTAAAAAAACCCAAACAAACCAAAAAATCACAACTTTATCTAAAATAGTAGTGCTAATACAAAAATAGGTGTGTAATGCAGACTTAAGAAGAATGGCTGGTAGGGAAACAAACACTGTTGCTCATCAGAATTGAAATTATTCTATCCTCTTGGAAAACAAAATGGTCTTTATAAAGATCTGGGGTGGGCTTAAAAATCTTAGAAGTATGTCAGTACAAAAGGAGAACAAACAATGCAACATCCTGAAAGCTATATTCTTGTACTGGTTACAATTTAAATACATAAACTTGAATACGTTTTAAAAATATTAATCTCCAAAGTGCTAACAGAATTAATCTTAGCTAGCTACATGGAATTTAAATTCAATTGTGTTTTGTGGAGGGATTTTGTTTGGAACATGTTTTAGTACTGTTCGTGCATAGTTTTTCTTGGACAGTTATCTGTTCCAAAAGCAACAGGAAATAGCAGATAATGACCTATTACTCTGGTCCCAGTGATTTCTCACTCTAAATAATAGGAGAAACAAATACTTAAAAAATATAAATAAAAAGGCATATTAAAGTTTCTTGTAATCAGCCAGCACAAAAAAATTGCTCTACAGTTTTCCGGATGTCCAGGTCCATAGAGAAGAACAGGCTGCACACAAGAAACTAAATGTAAATACAATCCCACTTCAGGATAAATCCAGAGGTATAAACTCTGAATGAACCACTAAGGAAAGATTGCATGGAGTTGTTTCAAAAGTGTCAATGTCCCTTCATGAAAACCAGCTGTCAGGGAAGCTTTCCAATGCAGAACTACACTCCCCATTTCTGAATTTCAAAGAAAGCTTAATTGAAATGAATTGAGTTTGTCTATTCATTTTCACATTTATTCATTATTTAACCATTAAACAAGTGTCATATTTCTCAACCCAAACTGGGTTCCTGGGGAGAATGCGCAAAATGCAAGGTGGGATTTTTAAAAAAATTGACACTGTCATTATTCTAATAAGAGTTATATTGGACCATAATCAGCAGAAGCTGCATTGCCTTATCTTGGTTTGTAACTTATTTGCGTCACAAGTCATGTGTGTGTATGTGTACGCATGATCAAGCATGTGTGTGCATGTTGGACAAGTGGAAACGAACACCCATTCCAAGACTGAAATCTGCAAAGAACTGATCAAGCTGTAGAGAGCAAATATAAATTACATTCCTCTCCCACCCCCAAATCATGCTTCTATATCCCTTCATCTCTTGCTGAGGTCAGTAGGCAGTGGGAGCTGCCTCATGTGGGGTGGAGAGCCTGTCTCCCATCCCCGGTCACTGAATGGGAGGACTGCTAACTCTGATGGTCTTTTAGGGGGGAATAGGAGAGGGTAGTGGGTTAGACATCTGCTACCAGTGGTTTCCAGGAGTCCCTTCTCCCTGGCACAATTCTATTTTGAGCTGTCAGCCAGGAGATTTAAAGAATCTGTGTGTGGCCTGAAGTAAATGTCTTTCCTGGCTGGCTAACACTTAGCCAGAGGGAAACTTGGCCCCAGATAACATGTGTAAGGGAATATATTAAGCATGCTCTGTGCATCCCCTCCCCCACCTCACCAGTCACTCCCAGTGCCATGATTTCAGGATATCAGTACTGGAGTCAGGCTGGAGACAGTCCTAAACTCTGCCCTTGGGAAGTGGACAAGCTTGTGCACACATGTATGTCTCATATGATTTAAACAACTGCAGCAGAGGGGAAGTTCCCTGTGTGGAGCAGCCCCTGCAGCTGCAGAGCTCAGGAAACTTGTAGCCTTGGGAGGCTATGCAGCTGCAGAGGCAGATGAGAGCTGGATGGAGCCCCATACCAAAACATGCCCCTGCAAAGCAAACAAACTCCAAATCGCAAGAACATGAACAAAGAAATAAATGTTCAATACAAAAACAAACTGCAAATTGAACAAGGGAGCTTCAGCACACAGAAAGGAGAGCAACAGCAAAAACAGGATAATCTCAGTGTCTTCTGAAAGACTGGGAGTAGTGGCTCTGCAATTTTTAATTTACATTTTGGCTAGCAAAGCACACCACGTAAATGCCCAATTAAACACTTGTAGTCAACACCTTAGTGTTTTGTTTTGATTCCATGATATAATGCATCTGATGTTTTGTGCAGAAAATTAAGAAAACTATTGCTTTAGCATCACTTCACAAGCACTTGATTTGTCACAATCTGCACCAGCAACAAGGACAACAGAGTCCTGAATGAGTCTTTAGATACTTTCTGCTTCCATAGCAGACAAAAGACATGGAAGATTACCTGAAAATGCAACTTGGTTATAACAAACCACCTATGGGCCTGAAGTACTGATCACATTTGCTTTCACCCCTTCATGATATAGTGTTAAATGGCTCTACAATATACAAGACACTGTAAGGAGGAGGGAAGATGTGAAACAAATACAATTCTCATTAAATGAAGTCACAGGTTCTCTGAAAAGTCACTGCAATATACACATAATCCACTATCAATAAGAATTGTGTGTGTCAGCATTTCTATTTTATGCTTCCCTCCCCTGCTAGCTTATTCACAGATAAGCAAAAAGAGCTTTGTTCTGAAGTGTCCTTAAAGATAAACAGAATGGAAAGTAGTCGTCCTTCCACCAACCCCTCTGTACGTGGATGGGCACAGACTCACTGTAAGAGTCTAGAATACACCTTTGAGGTTAGTTCTACTAGAATTGAAAGGAGGCCCAAGTCATGGTTTTAGTGTTAGAAGATAGTCAGAAGGAACCTATTCCCTGCCCCTAACAGTGCCCACTCCAGAGGTGGTAACATGAGGGGGAAGAGAGCTCAGTGGTTTGAGCATTGGCCTGCTAAACCCAGGGTTGAGAGTTCAATCCTTGAGGGGGCCACTTAGGGATCTGGGGTAAAAAAATCTGTCTGGGGATTGGTCCTGCTTTGAGCAGGGGGTTGGACTAGATGACCTCCCAAGGTCCCTTCCAACCCTGATATTCTATGATTGCATCCCCTTCCTGAGCACAAAGCAGGGCAAAGACCAATTCCACTCTGCTTGTGTGAGGACCCTGGAATCAAGTATAATTATAGAAATGGTTTTACACTGTAAAATTATGCATTTAATAGTAATTTTGAATGTTCTAATATTTGTTTATTGCTGTATAAGTTTTGTTTGTATTTTTGTTACTATTTGCATCAGTTATGGAAGTATAGAAATGAGAGCTGCCCCCTTAAAAACAGGATAAGGTACATGTACGTGCCCTTGCAAAGACTTTAGAGCAGATTGCTGAGATCTGCATGCAGCTCAAGAGTAGGGAAGAGCCAGTCCACAGGGTCAGGCAGGGAGAGGTATTATATCCTTTAGGAAACTACAGCCTCGTCACTGAAGGTGCGACACTAGCAGAGCTACCCTTCTAGCCCCTACATACCAGCAAGATAGACAATTCTGGGCAGAATGCCCCATGTTCGCTGTCTTTTGCACAGCTGTACCAGTTGTGCTTGCTGAACAGTCTGGCACTTGTACCCAGGAAGTACGACACTTTCCTCTGCCTTATGCAGAGATAATGTCCCCTAAAACCACCACTTTGGGGGGGCAGAGGGGAGTGCAAGCTGCCCATCCCTCTACTGCCTTGAGAGTCTTAATTTAGTCCAACAAGTGAATGAAGCACCTTTCAATTCCAATAGAAATAAACCTCAGATGGAGATACTTATTAAAAACCAGGACAAACGAAAGCAGATACACAGAAAATAAAATTTTAAATGTGACTGTACTGTTTTGCTAAATTAACTCCCCTCCCCAAATCTGTTTATAATGACTTAATAGGCACAAAGTTTGTTTTGCTATGTACAGCAGAAGTATGAGCACAGTTTAGCACTGTGACTGCTGAGCAATCCATTATAATTCATGATGAAAGTTTGTGGAAAGGCAGTTTATGGTGCTATCCAATAGCCTATGCCTACTAGTACAAACTGCTGGGGACCTGTCCTAGCTCTTGTGATGGCAGACCCATTAGAAATGCTTACTTCATCCTTCAAATCCCTCCTGCCGAGCAGCCTACAAAAAAACTCAACAATAGTTTGGCAGGTGGTGTAAGGTGAGTGCTGCTCATCACCCAGATCACAATCATCTCCCTGTTACCTTGTGCTCGCCCTACATGTTAGATGTATTCACCTGTTGTCACTTGCCTTATACATAGATTGTAAGTTCTTTGGGGCAGGGACTGTATGTCCTGTGCCTAGCTCAATGGAGCTGTGCCCACTAGGTGCTCCCGCAATACAAGTAATAATAAAATAGACAGGTTTTCTAAATGTAAAGATTTTTAAAACTTAAGATTATTCAATCACTCTGATTTCTGCCAATCTGACCTTCTTTTAAACAATCTAGCCTTGGAGCAGTCAGGCTAGGCCACTGGATGGTAAGTGCAGGTTGGTGTATGCAGGTCTTTACACTCACTGCTGGAAATGAATCTATGAAGCAGAAACCGATATTGCTACCTGTTTTGATGATGGTTGCTGGCTCCCCACCATGCAAACTGGCTCTACTGATGGAGGGGCCACTGATCTCTGTCCAGTAAACCATCTTGTCCATGCAGTCATACGCAACTCCAATAACAACTCTGTCCTGTAAGTCAATAAGTGAATTATTACAGCCTCATATTAAATAACAGTTCTAAAGCTAGAAAGAATGGCTTGGGGTCTAAGCATCAGACTCTATGCAGGGCCAGAGTTAAGAATAAGGGCTCAGCAGGCAAAACAGAGGGGCCCTGCTGGGGTCAGGTTATGGAGGAGAGCTATAGAGGCAGGTGGGAGGTGGGCGGCCAGGAGGAGCAGATTTACAGCAGTTGGAGAAGTAGTTAGTGCAAGTGAGAAGCTGCTGCACCCCGACCCCTGTCCAGACTGCAGTCTGGCCAGATGCCCTCTTCACTCATCTAAAAAAGGAAATAATTGTGATCCCTCCATCTCACAACAGTAATCCTGACTCCACAAATCTAGGCTGGACTGGCAGGCACAGGCATTCTGGGAATTATCTTTCAGTAGCCCACAAAACATTTAATCAAAACTCCTTTAATTAATCAGGCCTTAAATTGTATTTGATTCTGTTACAAACACAGAGACCTACTGAGAGTTAGTGCTGAATTTTGTGGATAGTTCCAATAACCAATTTTGCATATCAGATTAAACACCATGCACACTGGTTTATTTTGGTGTCAAGTTCAATGACTGATGCAGTCTCTTTGCCTATTACTTATTTTCTCATTTTCCTCCTTCTCCATATTTTTCTTTCAGGAATCCTGATATTTCCCTCCAGACTTTTCAGTGTTTTTCCTTCAGATTAATTTTTCCTTATCTCCCTCTTTTGCACATTTTCATGAGTACCTCCTTCCTGTCACTGTTTTTCTCTCATCTTCTTCTTTACTCTTTCCTTAACTTTTTCTTTTCTTTCTAACTGTCCCATCTTTCTTTCCTTCCATTACCTTAAATTTTCACCCATCTGTCACATCCAGTACGTATTCACACCCATCACACACTCTGCCACTAGACTCTAGAACAGCCAGCCACCAATATACTCATTCACCCAACCACATTTCATCCACTCACCATTCACACCTTCTCTCCCCAACATACCTGTGCACCCACTGCTCCCTGGATGTCACCACCACCGTCACCCCTGTCCATCATGCACCCAGATTGTACTGGGGGTGCCCCCCACATTCCCATGCGTCAACTCCTCACCCAGTCTACTCGATACATACACACCATGCATCCATTCCTCACTCATTCAAGTGCTGTCCCCACAATCTACTCTCCCAATGCTGGGGCACTCAGGTAGCCCTTATATGGAGTCTGTTCTCTTCCTCCTGTACCCTACATTCCTTTAACATGTGGTATGCAATGTTTAGTTGCTGCCTGCCACTAACCCACATACTCAAGGTGGCTGTTTTTCATTGGTGCTGTGTGTGTAGTTTGTGAACTGCTTTGTATGAATGGTACTATATTAAAACAATTTATTAAATTAAAACTGCATTTTTTAATACATGAACTATTCTTATTTAAAATAAACCACAGCTTTTCCTCTTCCTGAGACAGTCAGTGGACAAGCAGAACAGATTTAAGAATCTATTGCAAAAGAAAGCAGAACCTAAAGAGCACACATTTAGATTTAAAGTATCCTTATCATAGCAATTGGATGGGACTTTTAGTCTGACACTCCTCATTTTGTATGGATTCCTGAGTCTGTCTCTTGTGATGCCTTAGTAAGATAAGATTCTGACAGAATGGAAGAGTACAAAGAGTCCAACAACTCCTTAACAAGGCATTTCAAAAACATCCATTAAAATGAGATTTATTTATGCATGGTGTTCTTGACCATGCATTCAGACTATAGGTCACAGGGTGATCAGAGTGTTTGCCTGTTGCAACATGCTGTTTCTGCTTGACATTTATACAATTCTCTCTATAGTTACAAGTTGGGATTAAAAAAAAAAATCCAGTTATGTCAGTTTAAAGGAAAAAAAGGTCGGAAAAGTTTCATTAACGATTAAACTAAGAGTTAGCCTTTCCTATGAAGGTTTCCACTGGAGTTTCTCTTTTAAAATTATTTTATTCAGACCAGACAGATGGAGCCACCAGCCTCACTGACAGGAATGTCCAGTTCTGCTTATACATCAACCTGACTGCCCAAGTTTCTACTGGGTCTGATCTACATCAGTCTTTTATTATATAGAATCTTCAGGCAAGAGACAATGGACCCAATTCTACTCTTCCATCAGGGCAATTCTACTGACATTACTCACTGAGTTGCACCAGTGTAACTGAGATCAGTATTTGGCCTACAAAGAATAACCTGCGGGAAGTGGCGTGGGCTGCAGGGACATTCTGGCCACCACTTTCTGTAGCTCCCATTGGGTGGGAAAGGTGAACCGCGGCCACTGGGAGCTGTGGGTGGCCATGTAAACGTAAACAAACTGTCTGGTGGCCCGCCAGCGGATTACTTTGCTGGGTTGTGTGCAGCCCATGGGCCGCAGGTTGCCCACCACTGGTTAAGAGTCACATGCTATGGAAAAGAGGATGGGATTTGAAAAGCATCAGGAAGTCATTTGAGAAGAGGCTTTTTCCAAACAGTGGGAAAGAATGTGGGGAAAGGATTTACCGACAGGGACCAGACCTGGAGAGGGGGACTGACAAATTGAGTAATCTGAGGTGATTAGAGAACTGACTGGAGAACAGGGTGATATTAAGACAGATGACAGGAGGAGAAAAGACAAATTCAGTGGAAGACCTTTAAGAGTAATATGGAGTTTTATATTTGAGGCTGCAGTGGACAGGAAGCCAATGAAAACCATGAGTCTGAGAGTGAAGTGTTCCCACATACGAGCTACAGAATTTTTGGACATAAGAAGGGACGCAAGATTTATTCATGATGAAAAGTTAAAATGCTGTGGGAACCTTTCATTTAGTGTAAATAACTCTTTCTGTAGCCTCAGTTTCAGGACTCTATTACTGATATAAAGAATTTTAATAAAAGAGAGAGAGAGAGAGAGAGGATACCATATTTGTGTGGAGCACAGGTAAATCTGGGACTAAAATGAGTAAGTCCTCCAATGTAAGGGAGATTTGAGAGAGTTTCCCTTCTAAACAAGGTCCATAATCTGTCTCTTCAGTGACCAAGAGGACAATTTTTCCCTAAGCACCAGTGGCTATAGGAGTAAAACAGATACTCACTGGAACATGCAGTAAAGCTTTTGCATCAGTTTTCTTCATACTATTTTCCACCAGTGGGACATGTTCAATCTTCCCACTTTGGGCAAAGAGTAAGTGTGTTCCTGGGGGCAGAGGAATTGAATCTGGTCGAACAGAGGGCCCAATAACAACAGGAGGAGCAGCTGTGCTCAGACCTTGGTGACAGATGACAAAAAGCCAATGAAAAATTCAGTTCATACAAATACAGGAAAGTAAGCCATTATCTTCAATGCATAAATTACAAACATCTTAGAAAGAAATAGCACTATAAATGGATAGTAACAAGGAAGGTAGTACAACAGATATTTTACAGCTTCTGAATTTTTCTTGCACGTGCTGGTGCAATAGAGTGTGTTATAGCTAAGGCTGTGAGTTTGTCACAGAGGTCACGGATTCCGTGCCTTTCTGTGACTTCTGTAGCGGCTGGTGTGCCTGGCTCAGGGACAGCTCAGGCAGCCCCTGTGCCAGTCGTACTGGCAGCTGCTGGGGCAGTCTGGGCCACTGCACTCCCCCTCGCCAGCCAGCAGCAGCAGAATCTGGGTGTGGGAGGGGGCAGGGGTACAGGACGGGGGGAGGTGGGCTCTGGGCGGCACTTACCTGGCCCCGGAAGCGATGACATCCCCCTCGCTCAGCTCCTAGGTAGAGGAATGATCAGGCAGCTCTGTGCGCTGCCTCTACCCAAAGCGCTGGCTTTGCAACTCCCATTGGCCGGGAACTGCAGCCAGTGGGATCTGCGGGGGCAGTGCCTGCGTGCTTTCACCCACCCCCAATCCCTCCGTCCCCCTCAGCACCTGCGCCACCCTCCCCGCACTAAGTTTTAGTCAGGGGTATTTTTAGTAAAAGTCACGGACAGGTCACTGGCCGTGAATTTTTGTTTACTGCCTGTGACCTGTCCATGACTTTTACTAAAAAGGCCTGTACTAAAACAGAGCCTTAGTTATAGCCCTCAAGAGGTTTAGCAATGGGCATGCTCCCACTGAAATAGCACAACTCTGCAATACTCCAGTGCAGCGCTGCACCTATATGGTATACCAGAATCCACTGAAAATAGATGCTACAACAATTTAAGAGATACCCGTAGAAGAGAGAAATACTTGAGCAACTTACATGGGGGTCGGATTCCTGGTCCAGTTCTGGTGCCATCGATCTCATTACCATCCCTATCCACACACCAACAATAGCCAGTGCTAGAATGGCATTGAGTTGGTTGATAATTCCCATGCTCATCACACTGAGGAACAAACTGACCAATGGGTCTAGGCCTTTGTGAGTAGGAAGAACCCCCACTAGCCAAAGCTTGTTCTTGTTCACGCTGACATTTAGTTTTCTCCAGTTCTGCAAAAAAATAATGCAATGAATATATTTTATTTTATTTTATATACCTGACCAGCTACAGCATCCTAGTGCAGCAGAATATGGTAAGAGTATTCCAGACTCCAGCCTTTAAAGAAAGTTTTTACTATTACAAGTCCTGATGTCCTATCTGAAAAGATAAGGTATTGTAACTTCAATGATAACCTGACAAATGGAAGTGTGGCACATTTATCTCAAAACAGATTTCACAATCAGTGTTAAAAGTGTAACTTTGTGTAGTCTGAGACCATGAGCAAATGCTAGATTTTAATACTTTATGTATTCATTCTGCCTGTACATCGTTACCCTAGAATGGAACTTCACTCCTCCAGGAGAAGGCAGCATAATGTGTAAGCAATTTGCAACACCCCCTCACCCCCAGAATTGCAGCTAACTAGCTATGCTATACAGTAGATGTAATTTTTTTTGCAGCTCTAAAGGGGGACTCTCCCTTCAGATCCACAAGAGCAAGTCCATGATAAGCAGCAGAAATTACAAGTTCTCTGCAGAAGCCAGAAAGAGTAGTGCCTCCTTATGGCTTTATGTGACAAGCAGGGTGACATCCCTCTGGTATCTGCAAAGATAGTGTGGTCTGGTCCAAAAGGGGAGTGGGGGGAGAGAAGATATAAACAAGGGATGTGGGGTGGAGATATCATAGGATTAGATTCTACTGTCTTGTAAATGTGTTGAAAAGAAGGACATATCAGGCAGAACAGATACACAGTAACTCGTCAATTAAAGTCGTCCCGCTTAACGCTTGTTTTGTTGCTGATCAGTTAGAGAACATTTGATTTAAAGTTGTGCAATGCTCCACTCTTACACTGTTTGGCTGCCTGCTTTCTCCACAGCTGGCTGCCTCTCTACTGCCCCCACCACCCAGCACCTTCTACCCGCTGGAAGATTCCTGGATCACCACCTTCCCCCTCCTCCTGCCCATGGCAATCAGCTGGCTTACGGTGTTTTGGAGGCAGGAGGGAGGAGTGAGGACTCAGCGTGCAGGCTGCCCCTCCCTCCCGAATGCCGCAAACCAGCTGATTGCCCCGGGCAGAAGGGAGGACTCGGCGTGCCTCCTCCCTCGCTCCCCTGCCTCCTGAACATGGCAATCAGCTGGCTTGTGGCGTTTAGGAGGATGGGGGGAGGAGCCAGGATGCAGCATGGGGAGGAAGTCGGGGGGGGGGGAGAGAAGAGGCAGGTCAAGGGTAGGGGCTTGGGGGAAGGGGTGAAGTGGGTGGGTTGAGGGTTGAGCCCTCCGCCCCTGGTACTTGCAGAGTAGGGGAAGCTGCCCTGGAACCTAACCCCCCTATTTACATTAATTCTTATGGGGAAACTGGATTCGCTTAACATCATTTCACTCAAAGTTGCATTTTTCAGGAACATAACTACAACATTAAGGGAGGAGTTCCTGTACCAGTCTAGAAATTGATGACATGCAGCAGCCCCATGACCTGTGGAGATCTGTTAATAAAGAGGTCACAAAGGAACCATCACCATTCTATATGATTAGGAGGGTTGGGCACAGTCCTCTGAAGAACAGGTTTTCCAAAAGACATCACAAAATTGGCTTATGAAAAAATATACTGTAATCATATACCTCATGAAACAGGGAATAGTAGCATGGGAGGAACACCAACTTTTCCTTTGACCTGCCCTTCAGCATAAACAAACTCAAAACATACAGACAAATGACTTATGTCTCCAGACACAACTGACTGGATTAGTGTTATCTTACTTTGAAGGTCCCTGCAGCGTTTTGGGAGGGAGGGAGAGAGAGAGAGAGATCAGCTGTGACTGCACATCCCCTACCTCCTTTCTCAGCCTGCAGAACCAGTTCTCCAGCCAGCCAGCAACAACCACTATGAACTGTTTGATGATAAGGTTTAACATCACCACTTCCATTTATTTGTTTGTGTTTTACACCATACAACAGCCTGGCAGGGAACAATGACAGTAGAGCAGGCTCTGCAGATGACACAGCTCATTTGTATGGTTTTTACAGTCACACAGATACAAACCTTAGATTTAAAAAAATAAATAAATAAAAATATTTAAACCAGTTATGCAAGGACAGGCTTGGGACACATCTCAGACACCTGGACAAAATTAAAATAGGGAAATGCAAATATCTGGAGAACAGCTCAGCATCTCTAAACAACTGAAATATTTGGCCTCGGCTCTATGGTGGGTGGTGAAGTACACTGAGACAAGGTAGAGCACAGATTTTTAAGGAACACTATAGAGCTAATATTTTGTGTGTGTTTGAAATGATCATCTTCCCAGCAATGCATTATAAAAAAGCAGGGAATGCAGTAATTGGCTCGTTTGCCCACACTGCTTGTGTTTTTTAAGAGGTCATGTTCTGTGTATAGCATTCTCCAGTGAAAGCTGAGGGTGTACAGCAGCTGGAGGCCAGCCAGCCACTTTTTTCTACTGTTCTAGGGTTTTAAAAGGAAACTATTATCCATCCAAATTATCTTTGTGAGAAGGCATCAGCCCCTCCTTCCTCCAAAAACAAATATGAATCCCAGAGGTTGGCCATTGCTCCTCACTGCCCCAAGAATTAATTACCAAATAGTGTAATAGAAATTCAGTATTGACTGAGGCTAACAAAACTAAATCAGCAGTTATTTTATTAACAACTTAAATTTCTAAATATAAATCAAGAGAATGAATACATTTTTAAAAGGAGTTAGCAATTACGTATTATAGAAAGGAATGCATGCACTCTAATTGTAATCTGGTTGTTACATAAAACAGTCTTACTACAGCTAAATAGAAATGTCACAAGGATCTTGGAGTTAACATATGTATATGAACTTAGTTACAAGGATACCTTCCACGCTAGTTATAGGAAAGTAAAAAACGAGATGGCAAAACCCACAGCAAAATGGTAAATTGCAAGTTACTCATGACTACCAATTTAAGTCCCAATCCTGCAAATATTTATACGTGTTCAACTTTACTTAAACAAGCACATGCATAACTGTTTGCAGGATTAGGACTTGAGGCAAATATTGCAATCAGAGCCATGTGGGCAGATCCTGAAACTCCATACAGTCACAAAGCGCTGCTCATGTGGCTCCAATTGAAGGACTGAGGCCTTAATTTTGACAATTCCTTTCCGATAGCTAGTTAAGAAGAATGTAAATGTTAAGAATGAAAGTTTCCAAAACACATCTGCAGAGTTCTCATGAACCGAAGCCATAGTCAACTGATAAGAGTTTACAAAAATATTTATATAAGAGAAGCCCAAGCAAAATAATTTCACTTTCATCACATAGACAGGCAGCTATAGTAAAGATACTTTTTATATAACCATAGCAGTTCACCCTGCAGTTTTGTTAAGTCTCCTTGACACAAACAACCCCCCCCCATGCTTTATTTGCTATTGCAATGCTAGGGATCAATCTTGCAAATGTCTGTTTATGCAATTAGTCCCAATAAAGTCAATGGGATTACTCACATAAGTAACAGTTTATTGGATCAGACATCTAGTTTCCAGACTCTGGAGCCCATGGCTTTTTTAAACTTTTAAAGTCTTAGCCTATATTTATAAAGATACAGAAGACAACTAAACACCCAATTCCCACTGCTTTTCAATGAGAGTTGAGTGCCTTTGAAAATCATCCTCCTACTCATTTGTGCTACCTGCTCTATGTGCATATTTATATTTATGGATTTGTGTTAAGCTTTCAGTTCCATCCAACTGTCTATAGGTTATCTTGAGATCTATTCTTTCATTCTTGTAAACAGCCTACTTTAGATAAATATTTTTATTAAAAATCTGTGAACAGGAATAAAATCATCATCAGCATATGCATTCTATACTGAGCGCACACATTTATTTTGGCTAGTCTTTCACCCTTATTCTCATCCTTCAACTCATAATGCTTACTTTAGCTCATATTACAACATACATATAAAAATTCACCAGTACCATCACCACCAACCAAAAAAATGAAATCCTACAACTACAAGCACTCATCACTTTGCTTTTACACTGGACTTCTTTCCCCTCTTTTGTAGTTTGAATTGTAAGCAGGGCTGTGTATTAATTGCAGTTAAGTCACACGATTAACTCAAAAAAATTAATCGTGATAAATCACAGTTTTAATTGCACTATTAAACAATACAATTCCAATTGAAATTTATTAAATATTATTGGATTTTTTCAACGTTTTCAAATATATTGATTTTAATTACAATACAATATACAAAATAGACAGTGCTCATTTTGTATTTATTTTTTATTACAACTATTTGCACTGTAAAAATGGCAAACAAAAATAATAGTATTTTTCAATTCACTTCATACAAGTACCATAGCGCAATCTATTTACTGTGAAAGTGCAACTTACAAATGTAATTTTTTTGTTCCATAACTGCACTCAAAACCAAAACAATGTAAAACTTCAGATTCTACAAGTCCACCCAGTACTACTACTTGTTCAGCCAATCACTAAGACAAACAAGTTTTTTTAAATGTACGGGTGGTAATGCTGCCCGCTTCTTATTTACGTCAACTGAAAGTTAGAACAGGCATTCGCATGGCACTTTTATAGCCAGCATTTCAAGGTATGTACGTGCCAGATATGCTAAACATTCATATGCCCCTTCATGCTTCAGCCACCATTCCAGAGGACATGCTTCCATGCCGATGATGCTCGTTAAAAAAATAATGCATTTATTAAATTTGTGGCTGAACTCCTTGGGGGAGAATTGTATGCCTCCTACTCTGTTTTATCCACATTCTGCAGTATATTTCATGTCATAGCAGTCTCGGATGATGACGGAGCACATGTTGTTCATTTTAAGAACTCTTTCACTGCAGATCTGACAAAACGCAAAGAAGGCAGCAATGTGAGATTTCTAAAAGTAGCTACAGCACTTGGTCAAAGGTTAAGAATCTGAAGTGCCGTCCAAGTCTTCTAAAAACAACACTGATGCGAAAACTACAGAAATTGAACTATCAAAGAAGAAAATCAAATCAACCTTCTGTTGGTGGCATCTGACTCAGATGATGAAAATTAACCTGCCAAGGCCCCAGGCCTTACTGAACACTCACAAATGAATAGTTGGAAACCAGTCTGGCTTACCTGTGGGTTCATATAGTTAAAATTGATATTAGTGATATAAGAATGTGTGTAGTGTTTAGAATGTATGGAATGCTTGGAGGGTGCTGTTTATAATACTTACAATATGTCCCATGCTATAAAGATAATGCTTAAGTGTTTGCGCTATAACTGTAAAATATTTGTTCAGAAACTCTAACTCACCAAACAGGAAAAAAAAACTTCATGTAATGCAAAATGCTAGATTCCTACAGAAGGTGTTACCTCCTGCCCATCAGGAAGGACTGCTGAATCCAAATGGGCCATTGTGGAACAAAGACTTTGTCGATTGCTCCCCCCACCCACCCAGGAAGAGTTCTTCCATCAGCTTGGGCTCTAGGGAAATGGGGATAAAAAACTCTCACTAGAAGGTCTCTGTATGCTATCTGGACTCTGATGGGCAGAGATATCTAAACATATGCAAGAGATCCCCAAGCAAGTTGGCTTGGGCTAGCCTCAAAAGACAAAAAAGCTTGCTTATTAAAGAAACTTCTATAACCTTTTGAACTTAAGACTGTATCTTTGTGCATGTATGCTTACCTGCTTTAAACTTGTGAATAACTAGGGTAACTAGATGTCCCGATTTTATAAGGACAATCCCGATATTTGGGGCTTTTTCTTATATAGGCTCCTATTGCCCCCCACCACCTGTTCCAATTTTTCACACTTGCTGTCTGGTCACCCTATAAACAACTCATTTTTTCTTCCTAATTAATAAACCTTTCGTTAGTTTATTACAGGTGTGGCTACAAGCATGGTCTTTTGTGTGAGATCTGAGGCGCAAAATGACCTGGGGTGAGTGACTGGTCCTTTGAGACTAGGAGTAACCTGAATATTGCTGCAATTTTTGGTGTAAAGCAACCATCTATCACAGAGGCATGCTTGCCTGGGGTGACAAGATAGACTGGGGAGCCAAATGGGACTGCCTGTGACTCCATATTAAGGCTGTTACAGTGCTTTGTTATAACATACCTTACCTGAAAGATACAGGGCAGGATGAGAGAACATAAACCATGAGGTATTTAGGAATTGTAGCTGGTGGTGGCTATAACTATCCAATCAAGTTTGCTTCACTATGGAAAACAAACAGAAAAAGAATGAAGTGAGGAGGCTCTGGAGATTGTAGAACGTGAACAGCTCCTGCAGGGAAGACCCTGAGACCAAGGGAGCTGTGATCTAGAGAGAAGCCGAGGGAGCAAGAGGCTCTGAGGAAACCTCGATGGAGTTTGAGCCTAGAGGCCATGTCAGAAGGCTAACATCTAGCTAAGAAGAAAGATGAGAACAGCCTGGGATGGAAGATGAGCTCCAGCTGTAAGACAAACATGAGAGTTAAGTATGGACTGTTATGTGGTGATGGACTTTATTTTGGGACCCTAGAGGACTGTTAGGACCCATTTCTGTTATTAAACTGGCCCCAGATAGGGGTGGTGTTAATACAGCAATTGTTTTATGTGAAATCCTGTGCATAGTTCTTAGGGGGCTAAAAGGGGCAGGGTACCTGTAAACAGAACCCAGCCCCGCCCCACAGGAGGGGGCGCTCAGCAAACAGTCACTTTGTTACAGGGCCTGTATCCTGGAGCACAGTGACCTTGAAAAGGACTTAAAAAATCACAAAAAGAACAGGAGTACTTGTGGCACCTTAGAGACTAACAAATTTATTTCAGCATGAGCGTTTGTGGGCTATAGCTCGCTTCTTCGGATGCATAGCAGTAGACAAGTAACTGCATATGAGCTCCCAATGTGATGATGCAGCTAGAAGGGTAAGTAGGATCCTTTTATGTATAACTAGGGAAACGTCATGGATTGCAGAGGCAGTATTACCTTTGCACATGGCACTGGTGAGACCATACTGGAATGCTCTGTCCCATTCTGGTGTCAACACTTCAAAAGGGAAGTTGAAAAATTGGAAAAAGGCTCAGAAAAGAACTACAAGAATAATTTAAAGTCTGAAAAAAAATCTGTTACAGAGAGATATCGAAGATGTTCAATCTATTTAGTTTATCCAGAGAAGCTTAAATGGTGATTCTACCAGTACCTACATGGGGAAGGAGATTTCTGATGTTAGATGCCTCTTTAATCAAGCAAAAATAGCATAATGAGATCCAATGTTAGGAAGCTGAAGCTAGACAAATTCAGACTAGAAATAAAGCATATATTCGTAACAGTGAGGGTAATTAACCAGTGGAACATCTTACCTCGGGCTGTGGTGGATTCTCCATCACTGGAATTCTTGTAAATCAAGACAGAATGTCTGTCTAAAAGATATGCTATAGCTCAAACAGCAGTTATGGTCTTGATGCAAATACTACTGGGTGATGTAGAAATTCTTGGTGAGGTGGCTTGTGTTATGAAGAAAGTCAGACCACATGGTCTTAGTGATGCCTTCTGGCCTTGAAGTCTATGGGTACCATCCACACTACCCGCCGGATCAGCGGGTAGCAATCGATCTATCGGGGATTGATTTATCGTGTCTCCTCTAGATGCGATAAATCGATCCCTGAATGCGCTCCCGTTGACTCCAGAACTCCACCGGCGAGAGGCGGAAGTGGAGTTGATGGGGGAGCTGCGGCCGTCGAACCCACACCATGAGGACGGGAGGTAAGTCGAAATAATATATGTCAACTTCAGCTACGCTATTCCTGTAGCTGAAGTTGCGTATCTTACATCGACCCCCCTTCCCCCAAGTGTAGACCAGCCTTATGAATGTATAAGAATGACCTTCCTACAGCAAGAGCTGTTTAATTTTTGTTCCATCACACTTTCCCGCATCCATGTCATTTTCAATTTATTTCAAGTTCCACAGTATATGGGACATCTTCCTCCCCTTAGTCACCCATCAAAAGTGATTATGCACTGGCTTTGTAATCATGCCAAATTCAGATAGTCAGTTTTATAAGCCATTAAAATATTTTCAACTTCTGATCTACCAACTCAATCACATTTTCATTCTCAAATGGAAACTACAGAAAATGTTTTTATATCGTGCCCCGAGTCATTATGTAATCTCATAGTTATTTTATGTTTCTTGTTTGGACAGTTCATTCTGGGTACTACAAGAAACTACACTGGGATTTTCAATTGCTAGTCCTGAACAGTCTCAAAGAACAGGTTAAAAATGTCAACATTAAAATCTCACTCCTATTAATCAGTTTACCTGTATTTGTAGTGATATAATACAAACAGTAAACAGACTAATGCTGTCAATGCATTTCTCATATGAAAGAGATTATACACATCACTCTTTTGGCCTTGAGAGGAAAACCTTGTCTGTGTTTCTGGGACCTTGAAGTAAAAATATGATTTAGTGGCCATAGCTCCCAACCCAAGAATCTTTTTTTTTTTTTTCCCCCTGTTTAGTAAACATAGCCTCTGGGGTTTGCAGGCATGGGAGGGCTCAGACATCTGTTTCTTTTTTAACTGAAAAAATGAAGCGTGAGGAAATAATGAAGTTCAGACATTCTTAATAGCTGCTGGAATGTCACTGCTCACATCAACTCTTTCATTAACAAGGTGGCTAAGTTTGGAATGAATGTGAAATTCCAGACAATTTCCAACAACTACTTCTGAGAGAAGATTTACCATGTACTGGTTAAAAAAAAAAAAAGAAAAAATGCATAAAACAGATTGTTACTCATTGTATGGAACCCATAATTCAAGATTAATTTTGTATCAAGGAGAATAAAGGCTGCATAAAGCAACATTTTGTCTATTAGATTCAACAGATGCTTAGTTCTGAATCTTGATGCTTATTAGTAAAGTTCAGCTCTAAGTTCAAACTTTGTGGCTTGGGCCCATCTCTACTTGTCAGTTTAATTGTTTCAAGAGGCCCATTTCAGCAGTAGCTAGACTCACTTTTTTGTGATAAAAAAATCATAAGCAGCCAGTTGTATAAGCTGCTGGGAAGACTATATGTAGCAAGGACTGATTAATTAGTCGAATGAAAATCTCCAAGCTGATAGCTATCTGGAGAGATACACCTCTATCCCGATATAACGCGACCTGATATAACACGAATTCCGATATAACACGGTAAAGCAGTGCTTGGGGAGGGGGGTGGCGGGGGAGAAGGGGGTCTGCGCACTCCGGTGGATCAAAGCAAGTTCGATATAATGCAGTTTGACCTATAACATGGTATGACTTTTTTGGCTCCCAAGGACAGCGTTATATCGGGGTAGAGGTGTATTAGTGAGTTAGTTTAGGTCAATGAGATCTCATCTTGATATGGAAGAAGTAGGAGGGAAAAAGCCTGGATAGATAGTAAATTTGGATATAGTAGATCCTCACTAAAATACTCCAACTGGGAGACGCACTGTGGAGCACCACATATTAAAAGTCAGCCAATAAAGTGAACAAAGCACAGTTATAAAAATAAATCTGGACATGCACTTGAGCCACTTTTAACAAGTATATTTTGGTTTTAATTATTGATAAAACTTCATAAAAGTAATGAAGTTTTAGCGATATGAAGCCTCTCTACAGCATCTGCTACTATCCCTCTGTTGAAGAGTGGAGTAACCACAAGTTTTTTGTGAGAATTACCAGCGTTGCAGCTTAGTGAAGTGAGAAGTAGTAGAGTTCTACTGTATTCCAATCAGACTTAATTCACCTGCAAAGGATAAGTTTCTTATCTACCAATCAGTTTTTGTAATCAAATTTTATGCACTAAACTAATTTGATGCTGGTGGTTTAGGTATGTCCCTAATTCATAGCAGAAGTCATAAGAAAAAAAACAAACTAGAAACATAAAAAGTTTAATGAACTTTAGTAGATTCTCAGCCCTAAAAACACTAGGTACTAAAAACTCTACCAGCTATTATATTACCATTAACATTGTTTTAGGATAGATCCATACACAGCAAGATATTTTACCTTGAAAGTGGAAGGTCAAGTAAGGTACAGGACTCAAAAAAAATTATGATTACCAGCCAAACAAATAGGGTATTAAACTCAGCAGATTTAAGGTGCAGCTGGAGTACTAGGCACTTGGGACCAGATTTTTAAAAGCATTTAGACAAATTCCACAAAGAAATACAGTAGAAGTCATCCTACATAGCATAAAAATATTATGAAGCTACTACTATATACTAAAAGTCACTTTGTATTAACCATAATAAATTAAAACAAAGGTTTAGTATACGTTTGTTTTATGCAGTAAATAATAAACTTTTAACAGTGCAAACACGTTATTATATTATATATATATTCAGATGAAATTCAATATATTCTTAAAACTAGGCTTTCTGCATAACATTAATTTGCCAGCTTCAACTGGTTCTGCTGTAACAAAGGGGATGCAACAGATGTCAAAGCAATATTTCTACATCTGTGATTCATGGAAAAATTTAGAATCTTTAAATTTCAATTTGGTTTCAAATTACCTAAAAGTTCCTTCTAAGGCAAAAACTCAGTTCTCATCTTCAGGTTAGTTTGAGAAATACTTAATAAGGCAAGAAACACTATATAAAACTTTCCATCTATACACATAGGTATTCATGCATGAAAACTAAGAATACTGAAACACTGGCTTAAAAGGTGACAAAAGCTAGAGCTTCAGAATTAATGCTGCAAATCTGGCTTCAATCTGCTCCAGTGAGTTTAGTTAGTACAGAAAAGTCTACAAATATTGGACGATTTGACATACCATATGTGCTGTTAAGGAAGAGTTAAATAAATATGATCCACAAACATAAAATATCACTACCTCACAACAGCTTTTTACTGGTGTGCTGCAAATGCCTCTTTTGCCTCAGTGATGAGACATTAAGCACTCAGTTCTAAAGTTTTGACTTTTAGGGCAACTAGGAAATACAGGGGGAAGACCCCCTAAAAATTAAGCTACAGCCATAATATAGTATGTCATGTAAGTACACCTCTGGGCAAGCTTTAAAAAGTTGAGGGCTCTAAAAAAAAATCATATTGTCAATTGCATAAAGATTTTGACATTTTGCTTTGTGCTGTACTACAGAAATGTATAAATAGAAAGAACCATTCTTTCAAAAACGTTTCATAAGTAGTACTAATAAGAGGCAAGCTTCAAATGGCTTAGAGATTTGATGAACTACCCAAGTATGTTCATCTGAAACTCTTGGGTCTGTCAAGTTGACCATTTTGGGCCAGATTGTCCAGTAGTATAAACTGGTATAGCCTAAACAAAGCCAGTGGAGCTGCAAGGATTTACACAAGCTCAAATT
This sequence comes from Gopherus evgoodei, assembly GCF_007399415.2. Classification (NCBI taxonomy): domain Eukaryota; kingdom Metazoa; phylum Chordata; order Testudines; family Testudinidae; genus Gopherus; species Gopherus evgoodei. The sequence continues at coordinate 146,130,910 of NC_044324.1, forward strand.
CTAGACCCAAGAACAGGAAGAATGGTTCTCATAGTTATTTCAACACTTCTGTTTGGAATGTGAAGAAACAGATGAGGTAAAAACAGTTGTCTACAATTTCAAATCTTAAGAAAAGTTTGGCAAATTTTGGGTTCGTGTTTGGGTCAGTTTTTATTTGACCGGAACTGCCGTTTTCTAGTAACTACTGTCCATATGCAGCATTTTTATCGTAAAATGTCTGGAAAGGTTTGTAATGTAATTTAAATGAAAAGTGACAAATTATTTATAGAATTAATGCAATACCATTTACAATAACAAATCTGAAACCAATACGCCTGTTTCCTCCACTAATGCAACCTGAGAGCCATGCAGTAACAGTGTAACATGTTAATATACCTACTGGACAGCTTGTCCCATCTGAATAAAAGTTGTTAATACCTATAGGGCAGTAGGCAGGAATAATTCTTTTTTCCTCATTAGCTGTATTAATTTTGACATATGTGAATGAAAACAAGTATTGCAAATTACACAAACGCCTCACAAGGACAGGAATAATTCTAGTAGCTGAAACATCTGGTTAAATAACTTTAAATAAAAATTGGATTGGCTGGAGAGCTATTATCCTAACAAAAAAAGAGAGTAGGTTTGTTTTGTTCAGACAGATAGATCCTTTTTCAGAACAGGTTATACCCATTGTTATGTCAAGACACTGACTTCCCTAAATAGGGACTAGAATCACTAGATCTTGCCCTGTTTACTGCAGAAGGAGTGAACATGTGTTCCTCCTTCCCCTTCATAACACAATGCATCAGTTGAAAGATAATACAATGAATACTCCCACAGATATCTACTTTAAATCAAGTGAAAACAGGGACAAGGGACCAGACACCAAGAGCCTATAAGACCTATCTGAAAGGTCATACATTTTAAGTACGCAACCAATGAGGGGATGGGGAGAAGGGGAACCTAGAAAAATATGGAGATGGGCTCCTTTGAAAAGTGAAGACACTACTGAATCATATTAACAGTAGGGCTTGATTTTCAACACCATAGGAGACAAAGATGGCACACTAAAGTGTGAATGCAATGGCATGCTGAATTGCTAGGTTTGTATGAGCAAATAGCCAGTTAAATGCCTAACTGACATTGTGTATACACAATTGTGGTATCAACCCACTACATACAGCCCTATTTATTTGACCTTTAGAAAATCTGGCCCTAAATACACTTAGGAGTATCAGAATGCTTAGACACTAGCCACTGATCAATTAAATATTACATTAAAACAATAAGGCTACTAATATTTTTTTGTTCTAGCGATGAAATAGGTTAAACGTTTGTCCTCTGATTCTTGAGCTTTATTTCTGGTCCCAAATTGAAGAACGGTAAAACTTTACCTCCTAACACACACTGGAAACCATCCCCACGATAACCTGCCTTACAGTGGCAACTGAAAGACCCAGGAGTGTTGTAGCAGAAAGCATCTGGATGACAGCGGTTCTGACGACATTCATCTACATCTGTAAAACAGAAAATCAAGCCAGATAATTTCTCATGATATACAATAGCTTATAGATCACAGTTAAGTTGTTCGTTTTAAGGTGCCAAAGTGGCTTAGGAGCGGAGGTCTCATTTTTCAAAGTGACTAACACCTAGAATCCTAAATTCCACTGACTTTCAATGGAACTTCAGCTCCTATGCCACTTCATTGCTTTTGAAAGTTTTACCCCCATATCTAGGTTAGGATTTGCTTTCCAGTGGTAAAGCATGCAAAATTTAAACAGAAAATTCTAAGAAAAAGCATTGTTGACAGTTTACTAACAGATACCTACCCACATTATTTAAAAAAATTCTGGATTTCTGAAGCAACAGATCTTTAGATTGGTGGACCCTATAAAAATGGTTAGGATTTGGCTGGCAAAGGTTCCAGCGCATACAATTATGGGAAGCCGCCACGGCCCTGCAGTCCAAGTAACGTGAAAAAAGCATGTTACTATCACAAATTCAGTGTGATAGGCATGGTGGGCCACATCCTCAACTGAAATAAACAGGCATTGCTCTACATTCATTTACACCAACTGAGGATCTGACCTGTTCTGTTTAGGTGACCATAAACTAAGAACTGTTTAAGATTATTGCAATTCTCCCATCAGAGCCAGGCTACTTATCAGCTTATCAACCTGGGTTACAAATGAGTGGGGAAAACATAAGGGTTGAATTTATGTCTATTAGGAGACCTATCAACCAAGACACTTTCTATTTGAAAATCGGAAATAAGTGATTTAAAAATCAAACCAAGGCAGGTATCAACTGGCTCACTAGCATATATAATAATCAGCAAAACTGTTCTAAATAAACAAATGGTGCGACGCACCTACACAGGAGTGTCCATCTCCAGAGAAGCCATCTAGACATGTGCAGATGTAAGAAGAGCTGTCAACATATACACATTGGGCACGCTGAGGAATATCACAATTGTGTGTGCCCATTGCACAATGGTTTATAACATGTTCAACAGCTGTAAGTTTAGATAAACACAAAATTAAAAATGAGATTTTACACATTTAAATTTTCCCTCTACTTAATCTGCAGCTAGAGATACATTTCAGAGAAAGAAAAACAATTTCTCAAAAGACATTAATTGCAAAGGAACCTTTGTTTTATTTATCAGTCTGTACTTACTTACATTATGTACCTTGCAGGACAAGGCCATTTTACAAATGAAGGGCTTCATTCTATTCACCACCTTGCAGGTTTGGGCCAAAAATGTGTTGTACTATGCCACAGAGAAGTCACCACACACACAAATCCTAGCATCCAAAAGATTTTTCCTTTCTGTAATTAACCAAGTAGTGGTTGACAAAATGTCAGGAAAATAACCTTGTATAGGCCTATCAACATGTTGGCTGAACTATCAGTCAAACATACTGGGAATAATTCAGTATCCCACTAAACTGTCCCAGGATTGTTGTCACTTGGCAACAGATGGGAGCTGTGACTCAGTAGGAGCCAAATACATTTGTAGATTAATGGGGAGAAATTTTGGCTAACTGCAGCAGCTATCACAATCTACTTACAGCTGTGTTTGCTATCACATTTCCTACAGTAACAACAGCTATTCCATGCCCAACACTACTTCTATCACTCTCCAGAACTTCCCGCTCCTACTTGTTGTGTCTAAGAGAAAGGGAAGAGGCAAAATAGAATTAAAATCAATTTTGAAATCCCCCTTGTCCCCAGAAATATTTGAATCTGCAACACGTGCAGCCACAGCAGCATTCTAACTGCTGGTGCATGAGTGCTCACCAAGAGCTACTCCTTCATGGGCTCTTTTCTAGAAGAGACAGGATGACTGGAGAGCAAGTTCTGAATTACTTCTCTCTCAACAGTACAGACATGTAGATTACAATGCTACCAGCAAACACTGCTGTCACAGCAAGATCTATGATGCGAGTCACTATATCTTCTTTTCCACATGGAAAGCCCTGGTAGAAAACCACTGACAGAGTTGGGATCATTTAGATTTGTTGCTCTATGAAAGTAAATTTTAGTATAGAGCCTCCCCGCCCCCATTTTATACTCTGGGCTGTATATCCAAAAACCCTCCTGACCTGCAGCCCACAATCTGAGCACAGCACCCATTTACAACCCTTTTCTCCACCTCTGATGGAATCAACAGCTTCTGATCAACAGCCTACGCCCAATGCCATATTAACAGCTTCATCATCAATGGAAAAACCTATTATGCAACAACTAACCTAAATATTCAGTAAAAATGGACACAACTCCAGTAACGCTGACATGCTAATAGGTCACAAGATTTTGGGAGTTTCATGCCACTTGCACTTAATACAAGTACTATGAAAGAGCTAAAGCTGAGTAAGAGCACTGCCTTGAAAGAGCAAGTTGAACAAGCACAAAAGAAGGCAACAGACACCTGCTTTGGTGCTTAGGGCTTGGCTACACTGGAGAGTTGCAGCGCTGGTGATGGGGTTACAGTGCTGCAACTCACTCTGTGTCCACACTTGCAAAGCACAGCCAGCGCTGCAATTCCCTGGCTGCAGCGCTGGCTGTACACTTGGTCTGCTTGGGGTGTAGCGATTCCAGCGCTGGTTATGCAGCGCTGGTCATCAAGTGTGGCCACCAAAAGCACTTTCATTGGCCTCCAGGGTATTAGGAGGTATCCCAGCATACCTTTTCAGCCACTCTGCTCATCATTTCGCACTCCACTGCCCTGGGCTCAGGTGACCCGCCCTTTAAATGCACCGGGAATTTTAAAAATCCCCTTCCTGTTTGCTCAGCCAGGTGTGGAGTGCAATCAATCAATCAGTGACCATGCCTCCACGCCCCAAACGAGCCCCAGCATGGAACACTTCCGAGCTGCAGGACCTCATCAGTGTTTGGGGTGAGGAAGCTGTGCAGTCACAGCTGCGCTCCAGCCGTAGAAATTATGATACCTATGGGCAGATATCAAAGTCCTTGCTGCAAAGGGGCCATGAATGGGACGCGTTGCAGTGCAGAGTTAAAGTAAAGGAGCTGCGGAGTGCCTATTGCAAAGCCCTTGAGGGAAACCGCCGCTCAGGAGCTGCCTCCACGACCTGCCGTTTTTACAAGGAGCTGGATGCCATACTTGGGTGTGACCCCACTGCCAATCCGAGGACCACGATGGAGAGTTCAGAGCAGGGAGAAGTGGGGGAGGGTGTAGAGGAAGCCAAAAGTGAGGCTACTGGGGCGGAGGGAGACACCCCGGAGTCCCAGGAGGCATGCAGCCAGGAGCTCTTCTCAAGCCAGGAGGAAGGTAGCCAGTCGCAGCAGCTGGAACTTCTTGGTGAAGAAGAAGCAGAGGAGTGGGTTCCTGGTAAGCAGCTTTTATTTTAAGGATGGAAATGTTTTGGGAGAGGAGCGGGGGGAGGGTTATGGCTGCATGCATGCATGCCGAGATGTGGAATAGCCCATTGATTTGGTCTATCACGTCTCGGTAATCGGCCTCGGTAATCTCTTCAAAAGTTTCAGCCAGAGTGTGGGCAATGCGCTTGCGCAAGTTTATAAGGAGAGCCACTGTGGTCCTTGTCCCAGTCAGGCTAACGCGCCCGCGCCACTGAGCCGCGAGGGGTGGGGGAACCATTGCTGCACACAGGCAAGCTGCATAGGGGCCAGGGCGGAATCCACATTGCTGTAGAAGACCCTCCCTCTCTTCCCAGCTAACACGCAGCAGTGATATATCTGGCAGTAGAAAATCCTGTTGAAAATGTAGGGATAGTGTTCAGTGCAGGTCCCCCCCAGCTGCTCTCTGCTTTCCCCAATGCACAGAAACCCCAATGAGCCATGACTCAAGCAGCTCCCCTTCCCAGAGGAGTAACTGCTGTGGCAATTGTGGGGGTGGTGTTCAGTGCACTTTCCCCCCAGCTGCTCTCTGCTTTCCCCAATGCACAGAAGCCGCAGTGAGTCCTGACTCAAGCAGCTCCCCACCCAGATGAGTCGCGGCAGAAACACTCACCCCATTACTCACCATGTCTTCGCTGCTGTGGCCTCTCTGTGCTATGTTTGCTATGTGTAAATGATGCTACAAATAGTCTACAAACTCCTTCACTGTGATAATAAACAACGTAGCCTCTGTATTAAATGTTTCTATTTCTGTTTTTTTTAAGTGTCCTTGAATCCTCCGGCCCTATCACAGCCTGCTGAAAAATTACAGAACTTGAAGCCCAAACCAAGGAAAAGCAAAGAAGATTTGGTGAAAGCAGTTATGAATCAGTATGCCAGAGTGAATAAAAGGCTGCAGGACTGGAGAGAGAAAATGCATCAGTGGAGGGAAACACAAAGTAGGAGAAAGGAATTGGCTACCAAGAAAAGCACAAAGCAGCTGATAAGCCTCCTGGCGCACCAAACAGACTGTATGCAGTCTCTCGTAACCAAGCAGGCAGATCAGTACCGTGCTAACCCCCGCCCCCCAAAGCTCTCTCCCTTGTGCCCCAGTGTTTGCTCAAAACCCCTTTCTCAAGCAGCCTGGTTCTTACCACCACCAACTGCCCCCAACACCTGTACATTCACCTACCAGCCCTGAGAACTATGACCCATACCCTATGCACTCAACCCCCATCACCATGCAGCATATTAATCCTGAAGTGCAGCAGGCATTGCACAGCAATCCAGGCAGGACATATTCAAACCTCTGAATGTACAGTTCAGCACCCTACCCTCCTGCCCTTTTATGTACTGTATTTTGAATAAATGATTTCTTGGCTTTTAAAACATTTTTTATTATTGCAGAAAGTGAAAAATACTGTACCCCAAGGGAAAAACAGGCACTGCAAATCATTTTAACCACTGCACTTCACACCCGTGCAAGGCACCAAACATTACTGTTGGCTTTCAGCCTCAAATTGCTCCCTTAAGGCATCCCTAATCCTGGAAGCCCTGTGCTGGGCCTCTCTAGTAGCCCCGCTTTCTGGCTGTGCAAATTCAGCCTCTAGGCGTTGAACCTCGGAGGTCCATTCCTCACTGAACGTTTCACCCTTCCCTTCACAAATATTATGGAGGGTAAAGCACGAGGATAACAGCGGGGATGCTGCTTTCCCCCAAGTCTAGCTTCCCATAAAGACACCTCCAGCGTCCCTTTAAACGGCCGAAAGCACACTCCACAGTCATTCTGCACCGGCTCAGCCTGTAGTTGAACCGGTTCTTGCTCCTGTCAAGCTTCCCTGTATATGATTTCATGAGCCATGGCATTAAGGGGTAAGCGGGGTCTCCAAGGATCACAATGGGCATTTCAACGTCCCCTACTGTGATCTTGCGGTCTGGGAAAAAAGTCCCGGCCTGCAGCTTCCTGAACAGGGCACTGTTCCAAAAGATGCGTGCATCATGCACCTTTCCAGGCCATCCTGTGTAAATGTCAGTGAAACACCCATGGTGATCCACAAGCACTTGGAGAACCACAGAGAAATACCCCTTCCGATTAATGTACTCGGATCCCAGGTGGGGTGGTGCCAGAATAGGAATATGTGTCCCATCTATCACCCCTCCACAGTTAGGGAAACCCATTTGTGCAAAGCCATCCACAATGTCCTGCACGTTCCCCAGAGTCACGGTTCTTCTTAGCAGGATGCGATTAATGGCCCTGCAAACTTGCATCAACACTATTCCAACGGTCGACTTTCCCACTCCAAACTGGTTTGCGACCGATTGGTAGCTGTCTGGAGTTGCCATCTTCCAGATTGCAATAGCCACCCGCTTCTCCACTGGCAGGGCAGCTCTCAATCTCGTGTCCTTGCGCCGCAGGGTGGGGGCAAGCTCCTCACACAGTCCCATGAAAGTGGCTTTTCTCATCTGAAAGTTCTGCAGCCACTGCTCGTCATCCTAGGCTTGCAGGACGATGTGATCCCACCACTCAGTGCTTGTTTCCTGAGCCCAAAGGCGGCGTTCCACAGTGCTGAGCACGTCTGTTACTGCCACAAGCAATTTAGTGTCTTGCACGTCAGGCGAATCAATATAATCGTCTGACTCCTCACTGTCACTTTGGAGCTGAAGGAATACCTCAACTACCAAACGTGATGTGCTGGCAACATTCATCAGCAAGGTCCTCAGCAGCTCAGGATCCATTTCTAACAGAAATCGCGCTGCAGACTCACAATGGCGCCAAACTGCTGGGATGTGTAGCGATGCACCACGGGGCGTTGGGACAGGAAGCGGAATGACCTGCACCCTTCCATCCCCTTCCCACAACCCACGGCACCAAAATGGGACAAGGTGCTCTGTGGGATAGCCGCCCACAATGCACCACTCCCAACAGTGCTGCAAATGCTGCAAATGTGGCCACACTGCAGCGCTGGTAGCTGTCAGTGTGGCCACACTGCAGCGCTGTCCCTACACAGCTGTACGAACACAGCTGTAACTCCCAGCGCTGCACAAATATAAGTGTAGCCATACCCTTAGATTTGCAGAGTGCTGACTCCCCATCCCTGGGGAAGGAGAAGGGAAGAAGAGAGCCACTGGATTTGTTTTCATCAGCGAGGTACTCTCCATTTTCCTTCCAGCCCTATACACTGCAGAGTGTATCTTTGCAATGCCTCTGCTAGAAAGAAAGGGAGAAACTGGGGATCAATGGAATTATGTCAGGGATGAATTTGGCCAGAGCTGGTCACCGGAAGTGCCACAAAGATTAACTTTATAGGTACATCCACATCACGCACTTCTTACAGAGATACGTAGAATACACACCTGGGTAGCCCTCTTTGCATAGGTACAAATAGCAGCATAGGCTGTGAGGCACTGCTTAAAAGATCTGCCTGAAGCCTGTGCGTATGTCCTCAGGCATATATCCTACATGGCTCTCTACAGTCCAAGCAGTGCCTTCCCTGCCTACATGGCTACTTTTAGTAGAGTGGTGTCCCGCTACCTCACAGCTACAGGAGCCTTCCCCTGCCACAGAGAAAAGTCTTGGACAGTGGGGGAAAAGGCTTCAGTAAATCCCTCCTCCAAGAACCTTTCCTCATCACAGTGAAAGGCTTTGGCATTAGGGAGCTACTGAAGTCTCTCTGCTGCCTCCTCCCTGTCAAAGCCTTTCACAGACAGAAGAAGCTACACACTGCAGTGTGGAGGCAGCTTGCTTTTCGCTATGGCATGTAGCTACATGTACCCCACTCTCTGCCAGCACTGGTGTTCAATGTAGACGCAGTCTATATGGGGGCTGGCAGAACAGGGCCCGGAAGGAAAAAGTGTTTCAGACTGAAGTGACAAAAGGGAGACAAGAAAAGATTAATTGTCCTTCCACACCTTTCCCTCTCCTCCTCCACCCTGAGATAGCGTAAGAGTCAAATTCCCCTTCCAGTATCCAATATTAGCTCTTCCACTGCCTGACCCTACCTTGTCTTTCAGGTGACTTTTCAAACTGAAGGGGGGCACACACAAAAGGAGGTGCGAACGGGTGGCACACCTTCCCTTTAAAATCATTCAATATTCACAAGACTGTCCAAAAAGAGTGTCATAAATTATTATACAAGTTGCATGATTTTTTTTTCAGTGTGCCTTCTGATTTTTAAACTCTTGGGGTTTTTAAATTTCTCCAGGGCAAGGCATCCAACCCCTAAAGAATCTATATAATATTAAACAGGATGAAAATTCCACATGGGAAATTAATCTGCCCACAAAGAAATCCACTTTAAACATGCATTCTGTACAAGCATCCTCAGACTTAGCTAGCTATGGTAAAACTTGAACTTCTGCAAATGCAAAAGCCTGAGAGGGAGTAAGGGAAAAAAAATTGTGTGAGCCTGTACTTGCCCAGGGTAGGAAAACGCCTGACTATGTTATTCTTAAATTCAGGTTTCCACCAAGCAGATGTTGAAACAACCAAATATGTAAGAAAGGAAATATTTAATAAAAAGTTATTTAGCAGAGCCAATAAAGTTACTTATTTAAAGCTTTCACAGGCCACCTGACATTACACAGCTAACAAAATTTCCTCAAAACCCCAGAGGCTTAGATTTCTTTTTAAGCAGGGATTTAGCACGGTTTCTCTCCCTCCAATGCTCTGCAGTTACAATTCCTTTTTAGCAAGTTCCAATAGGAACTTCAAGATTCCCAACCTACACACAGCACTGATCCACAACAGCATTAGTAGGTTCTGGTTCTAAACAGCACATTACATTACCCAAATGATAAATCTGAGAGTTACACAGAATGACACCAAGCTGAAGACAGACCTTTATCTGGACTAAAATATAAGAGCAAAAAAACTGAATTCTCCCTTTTTCCACTTGTTGATCCCTTTTTGGAAGAAAAGGTGTGGAAGAATTGTCTTTTCTAGTCTCATGTCAGAAGGAGTTTCCAGCAGTGTTGAAATGTAGTTTCATAAATGGCATAATACAAGGGTAGAAGGTGGGCCTCTTGAACATTGGTATTTGGGTACTACTCAAAGAATATGGACTCCCTATTCCATGCTCTTCACATGGACTGCAACCCAGGAGCAGCAGAAGGTCCATAAGAGTTGTGGGGCTGACGGTGCCCGAACCATGGCCACATCCTCCCGTGCTGCCCCTTCTCCTGGAGCCCCTACCCTCATATCGCCTCTTCCCGAGGCCTCACCGCCGTGCCGCCACCTTTTTCCCCGAGCCCTGTGTAGGAGCAGGATTTTATAATTGTACTATAAGAATTAATGTATGATTTGATTTCATCCTGCCAGCCACCCTTTTTGAATAGCAGAAAGGAATGACAGATCAGAACAATCCTTATGACTGATTATGGTCACCCTTTCGTTTTAGGATAATTTATAACGTCTACTATGGTTTCCTATATGTATTACAAATTAGGCACTCTAGTTAAATATACATTTCTTTGTTTTAAGGTTTAGAAAGTAAGAGTACGGCTACACTTGAAACTTCAAAGCGCTGCCACGGGAGTGCTTTGAAGTGTGAGTGTGGTCGCAGCGCCAGCTCTGGGAGAGAGCTCTCCCAGCGCTGCACGTACTCCACCTCCTCATGGGGATTAGCTTGCAGCGCTGGGAGCCGCGCTCCCAGCGCTGCGGCACTGTTTACACTGGCGCTTTACAGCTCTGTATCTTGCAGCGCTCAGGGGGGTGTTTTTTTTCACACCTGTCATAAACAGATAGCTAAGGGTTAATGTCTCTTTCACCTGAAACACCTGACCAGAAAACCAATCAGGAAACCGGATTTTTTCAACTTTGGGTGAAGGGAAGTGTGTCTCTGAGTCTTTTGTCTGCCTGCCTGCTTCTCTGAGCTTTGGAGAAGTACTTTCTACTTTCTAGTCTTCTGTTTCTAAGAGTAAGGACAAAGAGATCAGATAGTAAGTTATATGGTTTCTTTTCTTTGGTATTTGCATGAATATAAGTGCTGGAATGCTTTGATTTGTATTCTTTTTGAATAAGGCTGTTTATTCAATATTCTTTTAAGCAATTGACCCTGTGTTGTATCATCTTAATACAGAGAGAACATTTGTATTTTTTCTTTCTTTTTTATATAAAGTTTTCTTTTAAGACCTGTTGGAGTTTTTCTTTACTTCAGGGAAATTAAGTCTGTACTCACCAGGGAATTGGTGGGAGGAAGAAATCAGGGGAAAGCTGTGTGTTGGATTGCTAGCCTGATTTTGCATTTCCTCTGGGTGAAGAGGAAAGTGCTTTTGTTCCAGGATTGGGAACGGAGAGGGGGACTCACTCTGCGTAGTTTCACAGAGCTTGTGTCTGTGTATCTCTCCAGGAGCACCTGGAGGGGGGAAGGGAATCAGGATTATCTCCCTTTGTTGTGAGACTCAAGGGATTTGGGTCTTGTGGTCCCCAGGGAAGGTTTTTCAGGGGGACCAGAGTGCCCCAAAACACTCTAATTTTTTGGGTGGTGGCAGCAGTACCAGGTCCAAGCTGGTAACTAAGCTTGGAGGTTTTCATGCTAACCCCCAAATTTTGGACGCTTGCACGTACTCCACCTCCTCATGGGGATTAGCTTGCAGCGCTGGGAGCCGCGCTCCCAGCGCTGCGGCACTGTTTACACTGGCGCTTTACAGCTCTGTATCTTGCAGCGCTCAGGGGGGTGTTTTTTTTCACACCCCTGAGCGAGAAAGTTGCAGCGCTGTAAAGCGCCAGTGTAGCCAAGGCCTTAGAGACAGGATTCTGTATTGTGTCTATGTTAAGAAGATTAGAGGAAAGTTGAAGTAAATTGTTTTGATTATAAGATTTAGGAAGGCTTAATTTACAATGCCTTTTCTTGCTCAACATAAAAACTGCTGTATATCTTTAACTGTAAGAGACTGTTCATGTGAATGAGGAATGCATGCATCAGGAAAAGATAAGGTGTGAAGGCCATTGTTATAGCTAGATGTGTCAGATGGTCAAGGAAGAAGGAGTGAAGAGACTTAAAGGACATCAGAGAATTATCAACATGCATCCATAATGAAGGGCAGATTGACGACCCTGAGGTGAAGTCTGGCACCCCGAGGACAATTGATTAAATCAGAACAAAGGACAGGATGACCCTCTTGGAGGTGTATTGGAATGTTTACATCAAAAGATACACCAGCTAAGAAGTAACCAGTCAGAAACGGACACAGCAAAATCTATAGATGTCAACAGAGAAAAAAAAGACCATAAGAACAGGTAGTTCTGCCATGGGGTTTTGGGTTCGTGTTGCCACACTCCAACAGCATCAGATCGCGACCAACAGAGCCCGGCTCCCCTCTGCGACCAATCTGGCTGGCCACTAGATTGATCCAGACTCTGAACTGGTAACTAAACATCAACTAGCAGGACTCATAAAAGATCCCATGTGCTTTGTATAGCATAACAATTGCCTTGCACCATCCCTTCTCCTGAGGCCCCACTCTGGTGCTGTCTCCCCTGCTCCCAACCCCTGCTTGCTCCTCGCTACCCCTTCCCCCCATCACTCGCCCTTACGGCAGGTAAAAAGTGGGAGGGACCCCAGCCCCTCCTGTTCGGGCAAACTTACTGCAGCCAGCTCACTTCAGGACCCCAACAATGCAGTCCAGCTCTCAGAAACAGCAAGCAGACAGTTTGTCAGCATATGCTCAGAAGTGGGAGCAACACAATGGGACAGTTAAAACTGGAGTTAAGACTGACCTGCCTTAAATTTGAAGACATTGTGAAATCAGATGGCATGTTAGTAACTAATCATTTTAATTTTTCCCTCTTTACAACTATGAACACCAATTACATTTGGAATCCACAGCTGAAAGTAACAGGCAAGTATGAAAGAGCTGAGATCTGAAGACAGACAATTTTAAAATCACATTTGTTTAGATTTATATTCAGCCTTCAAGAAAACTTAGCTGAGAATTGTACTAGTAAAGCATCAGTCTTTCTAAAAGTCATAGATGATAATTTTCTAACATAAAAAGATACTGCATCCAACATGTGGTAGCTCTGTTTTGGACCAGCTCAGTGGTTTGAGCGTTGGCCTGCTAAACCCAGGGTTGTGAGTTCAATCCTTGAGGAGGCCATTTGGGGAACTGGGGCAAAAAATCTGAGGATTGGTCCTGCTTCGAGCAGGGGGTTGGACTAGATGACCTCCTGAGGTCCCTTCCAACCCTAATATTCTATAATTCTATGATGGATAAAGATGAATTATTCATTGGACTAGTAGTCAGTGGTTGCTAGGGACCAGTAATCATGAACTGATTACATTTAACAGGGACACACAGAGGACACTCCCAACCAGGCACTCCTCCATTCCTCACCTCCCCCTGCCCTTCATTTTAATTTTTTTTTTAATAAAATCTGATAAAACCTGGAAAATTTAAAAAATAAAAAATTTAAAACAAAAAGGTCTTACTCATATTCAGTCTGTGATCCACTACATCCTCCAGATCCTTTTCTACTGCACTGCCTACATAACTATTCCCCATTTTCTGCATTTGATTCTTCCTTGGCAAGTGTAGTACTTTGACATTCAGTAAAGAAAAGTCCATCTTGTTGATTTCAGATAAATTCTCCAATTTGTCAAGGTTGTTTTGATATCTGAGCCTGTCCTCCAAAGTGCTTGCAACCCCTCCCAGCTTGGTGTCACCTGCACATTTTATAAGCACATTCTCTATTCCATTATCCAAATAATTAATGAAAATATTGACTAGTACTGGATGCAGGACTGACCCCTCCAAGACCCCAGTAGATATGTCCTTCTAGAGTGACAGTGAAACTTTGACAACCACTCTGAGTATAGTTGTGCACCCAGTGGCAGATTAATGATTTTGTCGCCACTAGGCCCTGAAATAATTGCTGCCCTCCGCCCCATATGACTTATTAAATATCAATATTTTCAATATCAACACCAATATTTTTATTTTTTACTTCACTACTACTTTCAACTATTTTTTCTGTCTCACTATTGGCACTAACTGATACAACAAAGGAATCAATTTTGCGCATTTTTGCTATCATTTCATTTTCCCTTTCTTTTGTACAGCATTTTTTTTTTGAACTGAGAACCACTTAATTTCTTCCTTCCAGTCATATTATTAATGTTTAGGATTCTCGCTAGGATGTTTACTAAATGACATCACGCCACTATTGGTGGTTTCAATACGCACAATGATTGGTAGAATCACGGCGTCACTGATGTTGCAATTACAAAAATGCTGCTATTATAAATTTGTCAGCCTAGGCAATAATACGCCGCTGTGTTCACCCATTTTATAGTAATCTCATTTAGACTCCATTTCCTTCATTTGCTTAGGAGAACGTCATTTGGGACATTAAAAGCTTTACTAAATCATATTAAATCATTTTGATGGCTTCCCTCACATCCACTAGACCAGTAAACCTGTCAAAGAAGGTAACTAGGTTGGTTTAGCATGATTTGTTCCTGACAAATTGATTTATTTAATCACCCTATTATTTGTTTGGTGCTTACAAAATTGATTATTTAATGATTTATTCCAATATCATCTTTCCAGGTATCAAGAAGTTAAGTTAACTGGTCTATAACTTGCCAGGTCCTCTTTTTTTCCCTTTTTTTTGTCCTTCTCCAGTCCTCTGGGACCTCACTCATCCTCCATAAGTCTTGGATGATAAATCACTCATGGTTCTGAGATTGCTTCAGCTAATTCCCTGTGTACTCTAGGGTGAATTTCATCAGGCCCTGCTAATTTGAATACAGCTAGCTTATCTAAATATTCTTTCACTTGTTCTTTGCCTATGCTGGCTTGTGTTCCTTCCCATATGTTAATATTAATGTTAAGTATCTATTCTCAATTTTTTTAAAAACCAAATTAAGCATTAAACACCTCAGCCTTCTTAATATCATTTGTTATGCACTCTCCTTCCCTGTTACATAGTGGACCTACATTTTCCTTCATCTTTCTATTGCTCCTGATGTACAAGGCTCTATAAGCCTCTTTTTAAAATCGCCTTTTATGTCACTTGTTAGGTGTTATTCATTTTAGTGCCTTGGTCTTTCAGAGTTTGTCCCTACATGCTTATGCTATTCTTTTGTACTAATCCTTCACAATTTGTCCATGTTTCCATTTTTTGTAGGATTCTCTGACTTTCAGGTCATTCAAGAGATCCTAATGCATCCATAATTGCCTCTTATTTATTTATTTATTATTTTTTCTTTGCATTGGGATAGTTTGCAGTTGCCCCTTTAATACTGTCTTCTTGAGAAACTGCCTGCTCTCCTGAATTCCTTTTTTTCTTAGATTTTCTTTCCATGGGACCTTTCCTACTAGTTCTGAGTTGTTAAACTCTGCTTGTTTGAAGTCTAATGCAATCCTTGGATGTATAAACAGGGAAGTCAGAAAGTGATTTTATTTTTGTATACAGCATTGGTGAGTCTGATACTGGAATACTGCATACAGTTCTGCTCTCCATATTTTACAGAATATGTTTAAAAATTGGAAAGGTTGTAGGAAAGAGACAAAAATTACTCAAGGGCCAGAGAAAATGCCTTCTAGTGACTTAGAGAGTTCAATCTGTTTAGCTTATCAAAAAGATGATTGAGAGGTGGCTTGATTACAGTGTACCTTCACAAGGAAAAAGCAGTGGGTACTAAAAGGCTCTTTAAACTGTGAAAAAAGACACACACCTAATGTTATAAAAATTCTTTGAAGGTCACCTTTAAGTGACTTGCCCAAAGTAACAGCAAATCAGTGGCAGAAACAGAAACAGAACCCACAAAACCTGACTCCACATCTGTGCTCTATGTAACAGTCACATTTCCCAAAACCTGCTAGTACATGATTTAAGAAAATCTGGAACTAAACTCACCCACACAAGTCCGTCCATCATCTGAAAACTGATAGCCATCAACACACTCACATCGGAAAGTTCCTGGCTGGTTATTACAGACTGCATTGGTGCCACACACAGTCGGTTGCTCTGAGCACTCATCAACATCTGGAGAATGTTACAAAGATTCTAGTTATTACAACGGGGTGAACAATGTGGATCCTGGAAACAAGGGCATCATGCAACTACTACTAAATAAATATATAGATAGATTAATAAAGCTAATCTAAAAAACCAGTCCATACACCAGTTGTGTTGTTATTCTTTAACATTTTCCAAAGAGACATTCAAGAACTTTCCACAGGCCAGTAAAGGTTCCTTTCCTAAGATGACACGATTGCACAAAGCTATAGCAGTAAACTTTATCATTACGGTACCATATGGATTCAACCAACAATTGCTGCTGTAACTTTAAGTTAGATTTTAAAATAAATTATATATTTTGTTGTTCATATATGTGCTATGTACAGCATGAGCATTAATGACTATGCTGGAGGCTTGTTACTTGGAGAACTACACTAATGCATAATAATTTACTGCACGTAATTGTCAGAGAGCATACATTCAGAAAATAAAATGGACTAATATTTTATTAAATTATGCCATATAGCAGCTACCAACTATAGTTTAACTAAACGTAACATGTGGAGGACTTGTACAGATGTGATATTGATTCATAACTTTAACTGTAAGTCATGTATTCCAAGCTTTATATGATCAGGTTTTATAGATCTCCAGCTAGGAGGAGCTAGTGTAGACATCTAGGGAATTTCTAATGTGACCTGGGGTACGTAGGAGGGACTAAATTATGAGAAAGAGTCAAACAAAATAGCACATTTTCACAGTTTAGCTTTGTCAGCCTAATAACATATTTCACCCTGAGAAGTTACCCAATATAAAATGGCTATTACTCTGTAAGTCATACATTAAACTGCAGAGTCCCGTGAAATACTTAAGACTTGTGATTTTAGACAACAACAGGAATGCCATACAACTGAGAAGAACAGACTTCCTTTTAGAAGTGCTTCCATTTAAATGAGTCCAGTCTTGAAAAGATGGTTCCAAAGGCTTCTATTTTTTCCAAACATTCTTTACCCATTCTACAAAATTAGAGTACTCTAACAAGATACAGGTTCTATGGTAGTAGGTAGGAGTACAATCATTTTACATGAGCTCTCAGCTCTAATGAAACAGCTATATTCAATTATTAATTAAAAGGAGGAGAGGAACACTTAAAATCACATAATTATATATTTAATAGTCTCTGGAAGTGAAAATGTTATCGGAGCCAAAAAGCAAGGGTAACCCAAAGACCTTTGTGATAATTTTTCCTCTCCTCTTTTCTTTATCTCTTGTTTACAGAGGCTGCCCTGGGCTTTAA
The DNA here is from genome assembly GCF_007399415.2 of Gopherus evgoodei. NCBI lineage: Eukaryota > Metazoa > Chordata > Testudines > Testudinidae > Gopherus > Gopherus evgoodei. The sequence goes on from NC_044324.1 coordinate 146,148,015, forward strand.
AAAAAAAAAAAAATCAGGACAGTTGCAAAGATTTTGGATAGTACATTGAAAATAAATATTATCTACACTTAGTACAAGCGGTATTTGAGTACCACAGCTATGTCCTTTCTAAATACTGTACTACTAATTATACCTCTATCCCGATATAATGCTGTCCCTGGGAGCCAAAAAATCTTACCCCGTTATAGGTGAAACTGTGTTATATTGAACTTGCTTTGATCTGCCAGAGCACGCAGCCCCGCCCCCCCAGAGCACTGCTTTACTGGCAATATATCCGAATTCATGTTACATCAGGTCGCGTTTTATTGTGGTAGAGCTGTATTCCATGAGCAATTCCTGGACAGTATCCATGTGGAGACAGCTGACGTAGCCGTCCCAGTTCACAGGACTACTGACACACTAGTGGAGGAGGAGATGGCTCAGGGTGGACACTGATAGCTGGTTACTTCTGGCAGCAGGCAGTGCTCCACCCCTGCTGCGAACCCTCCTGCTGTGGTAATAGATAACCGTTATGCTCTTCTTGACACAGGAGAGGAATCACCCCCAACAGTTAAGGAGGGAAAGCCTCGTAACCCTAAGGCTGGAAGGTCTGCTGCCACCACTGATAATAAGAAATGTAGGGTAGTGGTGGTTAGAGACTCTCTGCTGAGGGGGACGGAGACACCCATCTGTCGCCCTGACCGTTCATCCTGGGAGGTATGCTGCCTGCCAGGGGCCCGTATCCAAGATGTTACAGAGGCATTGTGGAGGATTATCCGGCCTTCTGACTACTACCCCATGCTACTCATCCATGTGGGCACACATGATACTGTGAGGTGTGACACTGAGCAGATCAAGAGTGACTACAGGGCTCTGGGAGTACGGGTTAAGGAGTTTGGAGCGCAGGTGGTATTCTCTTCGATTCTTCCTGTCGAAGGTAGGGGCTCGGGCAGAGACAGATGCATCGTGGAGGTGAATGCCTGGCTGCGAAGACGGTGTCGCCAGGAGGGCTTTGACTTCCTCGACCACGGGATGCTATTCGAGGAAGGACTGCTAGGCACAGATGGCATTCACCTTTCGAGGAGGGGAAAGGCCTTATTTGCTCACAGACTGGCTAACCTAGTAAGGAGGGCTTTAAACTAGGTTCGACGGGGACAGGTGAGCAAACCCCACAGGTAAGTGGGGAACAAGACCTGGGAGATGGGTTGGAAACAGGAGGGAGCATGGGCTATAATGGCAGAGAGAAAGGAGGGTCAGGGCAAAGCTGGGAGGCAAGATCAAACCAGTATCTTAGATGCCTATATACAAATGCAAAAGTATGGGTAATAAGCAGAAAGACTGGAAGTGCTAATAAATAAATACAACTATGACATTGTTGGCATTACTGAAACTTGGTGGGATAATACACACGACTGGAATGTTGGTGTGGATGGGTATAGTTTGCTCAGGAAGGATAGACAGGGGAAAAAGGGAGGTGTTGCCTTATATATTAAAAATATACACACTTGGACTGAGGTGGAGATGGACGTGTTGAGAGTCTCTGGTTAGGCTAAAAGGGGTAAAAAACACGATGATGTCGTGCTGGGAGTCTATTACAGGCCACCTAATCAAGTGGAAGAGGTGGATGAGGCTTTTTTCAAACAACTAACAAAATCATCCAAAGCCCAAGATTTGGTGGTGATGGGGACTTCAACTATCCAGATATATGTTGGGAAAATAACACCGCGGGGCACAGACTATCCAATAAGTTCCTGGACTGCATTGCAGACAACTCTTTATTTTAGAAAGTTGAAAAAGCTACTGGGGGGAAGCTGTTCTAGACTTGATTTTAACAAATAAGGAGGAACTTGTTGAGAATTTGAAAGTAGAAGGAAGCTTGGGTGAAAGTGATCATGAAATCATAGAGTTTGCAATTCTAAGGAAGGGTAGAAGGGAGTACAGCAAAACAGACAATGGATTTCAGGAAGGGATTTTGGTAAGCTCAGAGAGCTGATAGGTAAGGTCCCATGGGAATCAAACTGAGGGGAAAAACAACTGAGGAGAGTTGGCAGTTTTTCAAAGGGACGCTATTAAGGGCCCAAAAGCAAGCTATTCCGATGGTTAGGAAAGATAGAAAATGTGGCAAAAGACCACCTTGGCTTAACCACGAGATCTTGCGTGACCTACAAAATAAAAAGGCGTCATATAAAAAATGGAAACTAGGTCAGATCACAAAGGACGAATATAGGCAAATAACACAGGAATGCAGAGGCAAGATTAGAAAGGCAAAGGCACAAAATGAGCTCAAACTAGCTATGGGAATAAAGGGAAACAAGAAGACTTTTTATCAATACATTAGAAGCAAGAGGAAGACCAAGGACAGGTAGGCCCACTGCTCAGTGAGGAGGGGGAAACAGTAACGGGAGACTTGGAAATGGCAGAGATGCTTAATGACTTCTTTGTTTCGGTCTTCACTGAGAAGTCTGAAGGAATGTCTATGGAAGAGGGTAGGTTTAGAAGAGAAAATAAAAAAAGAGCAAGTAAAAATCACTTAGAAAAGTTAGATGCCTGCAAGTCACCAGGGCCTGATGAAATGCATCCTAGAATACTCAAGGAGTTAACAGAAGAGGTATCTGAGCCTCTAGCTATTATCTTTGGGAAATCATGGGAGACAGGGGATATTCCAGAAGACTGGAAGGAGGCAAATATAGTGCCCATCTATAAAAAGGGAAATAAAAACAACCCAGGAAACTACAGACCAGTTAGTTTAACTTCTGTGCCAGGGAAGATAATGGAGCAGGTAATTAAAAAATCATCTGCAAACACTTGGAAGGCGGTAAGGGTGATAGGGAATAGCCAGCATGGATTTGTAAAGAACAAATCGTGTCAAACTAATCTGATAACATTCTTTGATAGGATAATGAGCCTTGTGGATAAGGGAGAAGCGGTGGATGTGATATACCTAGACTTTAGTAAGGCATTTGATACGGTCTCGCATGATATCCTTATCGATAAACTAGGCAAATACAATTTATATGGGGCTACTATAAGGTGGGTGCATAACTGGCTGGATAACCGTACTCAGAGAGTAGTTATTAATGGCTCCCAATCCTGCTGGAAAGGTATAACAAGTGGGGTTCCGCAGGGGTCTGTTTTGGGACCGGCTCTGTTCAATATCTTCATCAACGATTTAGATGTTGGCATAGAAAGTACGCTTATTAAGTTTGCGGACGATACCAAACTGGGAGGGATTGCAACTGCTTTGGAGGACAGGGTCAAAATTCAAAATGATCTGGACAAATTGGAGAAATGGTCTGAGGTAAACAGGATGAAGTTCAATAAAAATAAATGCAAAGTGCTCCACTTAGGAAGGAACAATCAGTTTCACACATACAGAGTGGGAAGAGACTGTCTAGGAAGGAGTATGGCAGAAAGATCTAGGAGTCATAGTAGACCACAAGCTTAACATGAGTCAACAGTGTGATACTGTTGCAAAAAAAGCAAACGTGATTCTGGGATGCATTAACAGGTGTGTTGTAAACAAGACACGAGAAGTCATTCTTCCGCTTTACTCTGCGCTGGTTAGGCCTCAACTGGAGCATTGTGTCCAGTTCTGCGCACCGCATTTCAAGAAAGATGTGGAGAAATTGGAGAGGGTCCAGAGAAGAGCAACAAGAATAATTAAAGGTCTTGAGAACATGACCTATGAAGGAAGGCTGAAGGAATTGGGTTTGTTTAGTTTGGAAAAGAGAAGACTGAGAGGGGACATGATAGCAGTTTTCAGGTATCTAAAAGGGTGTCATCAGGAGGAGGGAGAAAACTTGTTCACCTTAGCCTCCAATGATAGAACAAGAAGCAATGGGCTTAAACTGCAGCAAGGGAGATTTAGGTTGGACATTAGGAAAAAGTTCCTAACTGTCAGGGTAGTTAAACACTGGAATAGATTGCCTAGGGAAGTTGTGGAATCTCCACTCTGGAGATATTTAAGAGTAGGTTAGATAAATGTCTATTAGGGATGGTCTAGACAGTATTTGGTCCTGCCATGAGGGCAGGGGACTGGACTCGATGACCTCTCGAGGTCCCTTCCAGTCCTAGAGTCTATGAGTCTATACATTGCATAGCCCAAGACATCCGTAAACTAATGTTTTACATGTACAAAGAGTTCAGTACTCCCATCCAGGATTCCTAGTAAGACTTTGTGGAGACACAGCTGGAGAGCGTTAGGTTTTAAACAGTTCATTAAAACTGCTCCCTCCTCTTTTATAAGCAGCTAAATTGAGATTGCTTCACAATAAAATCTGAAAAAAGCAAAGCAACCCTGCAGAGTATTAACATATATACAGACCAGCACTTTTAATCTAGAAAAGCTCTTACAGCATTGGCTATTGGTCTAAGTTTTTCCAGTGAGCAACAGCTGAGATGGCATAAGGGGATCCAGTAAACCAAGAGGAATACAGATTCAGACTAGACAGCCAAAACAAATGAATTTAACAATGATTAATTAACTCCATTATGTCTCAACCATATTATAAACACGTATCGCCAGACTATGTGGACTGTGGCAAACTGCGCTATAAATTGTAAAATTGTACTTGGTCTTCACACAAATCTTCAGATTGGAATCCATTACTAACGGAGATTGGATTTTATTGGGTCTTTTGAAGACAGTGGGAAGATTGCTATTGATTTCAATATTAACTGCTTTGATCAAGGCCATAGTAACATTTGTTATAGGTAGTCTGTGAGCAGAAAATGGCAGTCCTTTTAGGAATATGCTGTGTAGGTAGGATTGGTAGCAGAGAAAAAAAAATTCTGGATTTTGAAAGGCAAAAATTACAAATTCTGTCAGCCATTTCGAAGTTCTAATATACACTAGCTCACCAAGGAAAGAATGTAAGTAATTATTTTGAACGTCTTCTTCCCCCATTAGGATTTATAGCACTCATGCGTCAATTAGCTTTAGGTTCTTTGTGCTAGGCACTGTACAAAACACATAATGAAGAATTCCTGCCTCAGAAAGCTTTAGAGAACCATATTCCAATAGCAAGATTTTTCAAGACATATTTTAATAGTCCAGGCCAAAAGGGTCAGTTCTGAGGGTTAATATATTCCAGTGATGACAAGCAGAATCTACACAAGCCATTATTCTGATGCATAAATGTTTCACATACCGTAACAAACACGTCCATCTCCACGGAAGCCTACAGAGCATTCACAGGAGAACTGATTTCCTGTTCCTGGACGACATACTGCATTGGTGTCACAACCATGGGAACCAGTGTAGCAAGGATTCCGGCTGATATCAGCAGAACCATCTGTTAAAAGAGATTGTATTTAGCCACTGAAGACGCTAAAACAAGGCCAAGTTAAATGTAACTATCTGACAAACATTAGTTTCTTATTGTCCTTATTTAAAGGGAAGTTTAAAGTCTGAATCCATCCCTGCAGCAGCACGGGACTGAGGCAGAGACTGAGGGGAGATTGCTTACACCTGCAGTATGTGTGAGGGCCAGTTCTGTGCCAGTTGGTCTCATCAGGCAGAGGGGTTCCTACACTTGAGATGCAGGTTAACGATGAATCATACCTTTTACCTCGAACATGACAGCACAAATTCCTCAAGAACTTTTACAAAAGTAAATTATAAAAACAATACAGATGACACTTTTATGCAGAAAAGCCCACAGCAAATTATATACACAATTAAAAAGCAAGGTTAAGTCAAATCACTTGTGCAGTTACCTTCCAGTCTCTTGAGTCACTAAAGAAGATTGTTTTGTTTGGGTTGGGATGTTTTTTCAGTAGCTAGGAATGCCTTATTTCAACCTGTATCCTTGCTATCAAAAACTAAACATACTCCCTTCTGTACTCACTTGGTGTGCATTTTTAAATTGTTCCTTCACTCACACCTAATTTAACTCCCACAACAAAAAAAAACAAAAACAAAACCTTTGCTAACTTGTCATTAAGGTTGCCCAGACTTATCAACTTTGCAAAAAAATCCTTTAAAATAAAGTTTCAAGTTTAAACAAAAACAAAAATTAATAAAAATCCCAACACACCCAAACAAGTTTATCATTTCACTCTAATAAAACATTTTGTATAATTGGCTATTGCACATCATCTAGAAATGAATATTATGATGGCTGAAAGATGTGCCATTAAATAGAAGTTAGTTTCTATGAGCCATGATTCATTCTAGTACTGGATTGTTATTTGCAGCAGTGGGTTTGTGCTCCCATACAGTATAAAAATGGATTAATTGATGATAGAACTGTTATATGTTTAAAAGTAAAATGTACATAAGGTAAATGAAAATTCTCCATGGATGTATTAGTAAGGAAATGTTTCAAACTAGTATTTTCAAAGTATCCTAGGAATTAGGCACTCAAATACCACTGAAATTCAATAGCAGTTGGGTGCTCAATTTACAAGAGGTATTTTGGATCTTTTTTAAAAAAAGGTCCATAGGCATTTTGAATTCCAGGTAAGTAACGCAGCTATATAATCTATTCATTAACATCCAGCTAATGCAAAGTCAAATATAAAGGAGCTTGTCTCCCATAATCCCAGTCCCCAAAGAGGAATTGAAGAATTACCATTATACATACCACTGACTGGGCCAATTGAGTTGCTCATAGCATATCGCAGAATTTGTTCGTCCCTATTATACAGGACAAAGACACTGTCTACTGAAAGCTGCTGTGTGGCAGAAAGCATGATGTGAGTCATCATGAATGCATTCGTCGAATGAGATGGTCTGTCGCCACTGGTAGGCTACAGTGTAGGAGGGAGCAATCCCATCTCGTTCTGGTTCTGTCACTGTGTACTCCCTGGTAGAAGATGATGTGATCACTGAAATACAACAAATACCACATGGATAAGAGAGGAAAGAGACAGTACAAAGCCCATTTCCATCTGCAGACATGGATCAAAGGCAAGATTGTATTAAACAGAATTTGCAGACAAGCAGCTATAAAGCACTGCCATGTTCTTCTATTCAAAGGGAGGAAATTCCACTTGATTTGGCCTGTCTTTTGTTTTCATGTATCAGAGTTTCAAACAATGTGCTAAATATTTATCTAAACATAATTTAGCAAATCCTGCCCAAGTCACAGTGATAGATGGTTACTACCAGATAACTGGTCAGTGACCTATGTAAACTGATACATAGGTCTCAGTCCAGTTCCTAGTGGAGCATTGTGCACATTGCAAAAAGCCTCACAGCAATAGGTACAGTTAATGGTAGTCTCTTAGAAAATAGAGACCAAGGACTGAATAAGCTGAAAAACCAAATCACCGTCTGCTCTTGAGCCCTGTAGATCAGAACTGAAAAATTAGCAAATCTGCACTGCTGCTGTGTCTACTTTGTTATCAGTTTTGTAGATAAAAGAAAGGCCTCTTCAGTGTCTCTAGAGCTGTCAATCCAGCATTTTACACACCACACAATTAATAAAAAAATTTAAATCTCACAAGAGACCAAGAACATGAAATTTTCAAGGATAAAGGTTATTACAACATTCTCATTGAGTTGTTCCAAAGAGCCAAAGAACAAGTATATGGTAGCAAACTCTACACTGAAAACGGGTATGAACCTGTGTAACAGGCAATGTTTTTCAGATTCTTATTTTCTCTTCTGAGGAATATGGTTGATAATCACCTCCATTAATTCATGTTGTTTCTTACCAGAACGAGAAGAGTGATAGAGCTCATTGTATGGTTCTATGTGGACTGATGCACCAAATGGGATCTCGGGTACTTTGCCCTCCATTTCTGTGCTGATTGTAAGATGACCATGTTCATCGATTCCACTGAATTTTGCTTGATAACCAGTTTCTCATTACTGCCAAGGAAGGTAACTTCAGCTTGCCGCGTAAACTCACCACCTAGAAATCAAGATTAGGCAAACCATGACTAAATTTGAATCCATCTAGTCAAACTGTTGCTCACAACTCTTCAAAACAAAACAACAACAACAAAACAACAACCAAACCAAACAAAAAGCAAATATTTTCTCCAAGCTATTATGCAAGATCTTCTAAGAGTTCACTTTTTTTTCCCCATATAAAGGAAAAATTATAGTTCTAGAAATTGCCATTGACACACATCACTGAATATAGTAAAAGAACCCAGACTTTTAGGTACTAAACATCTTGAACTGCAAAGGCAGAAGAAAAGGTTTCAGATCAAGAGAAGAGTTGAGGTAGCCAAAATACAATAGTAAGTCTTATCATGTTGTTATACTTGAAAAGTGTTTTTATTCTTTACAGAAAATATATCTATTAACAGGCAGAACATTTCTGGTCCCAAATTTAAAAAAAAATTGAATGTACATTATAATTCCTGAACTAGCTTCCAGGAAGTCAATAAATTAATACATAAAAAACAAAACAAAAAAACCCAACAACAAAATTCTATATTCAATTAACATACTGATGAGGCTGACAAATTCGTGCCACAGAACTGTAAAGCATCAAATAAAAAAAATGCATAAACTTCTAAATCAGATCATACTCACAGATGGGTCTGAGTGGTAGAATTTGAATCAGTCTAGAAATTCAGACCCATCTCTAGTTATTTGTAGCCTTGAATTACAAAAATATTTCTGAAACGTATAGGAATTTTAACAAAAATCAGTGAATTCCTCACTTGCCTGGCAAAATTGCAGTTGAAGGTTCAGCATTTCCCGTGCAGCATTTCCCCTGATGCTATTGTTAGCACCTAAAGCCTAATATGTTTTAGGTATTCATAGGGCCAGCTTTTCCTTGCATTCTGGTGTCTTCTTTGCAGATGCTCAAAAGCCCAGATCCATCTAGCTGTGAATACCCCCAGCATGGGGACCTTTTAGCTATCAGTGGCTGTATAGCCAGTTCAGCACAGAGGTACAAGTTGGGGGCTTAGCCAGGACACAGTTAGCATATGGTTCATTTGGACTATAAGCAACTGAAATATCTAACCTACATGGTGACTCAGCACAGCTATACCCCAATAATAAGGGTGCTAACTGGCTCCCCAATAACCCCACATCCTTTTTGTGCCAAGCAAAAGCTGAGCACAGAATAGAATCTGGGTGATTTGCTGTTGTAGGAGAAAACACAGATCCCTGCACTCCAGTCTTGGCAGGTAAAAAGTTCACCTCTAAGGCTCAAATTCTGCTTTCACCTCATTTTGTTGTATTTTGTTTAAAGGTGGGATTTTCAAAAATCCCAAACTCACTTAGAAGCACAATTCGTACTGAAATTCAGTGGGACTTGTATTCCTAAAAGACTGGGAGTTTTGAAAATACCACCCTACGTGTTATCACATACCTTGTTCAGTACCTTATTTACCTTATATACAAGGCAGTAAATATGCCACCAAAATGATTTTACAGTAATCAGAGGGGAAAAAACAGGTTTCCCCATTTAAGGATAAACTACCAAGAGACTTGAAGTGGTTACGACAAAACATTTAAGTTGCAAAGAGTTGCAGGTGCTCAGCACCTCTCAGGAATAGGTCCTCTGGCTCCAATTCTCCTGTCATTAGAAGGATAGCCTCCCCATAGCACACTGATAGACTGAGATAATGTTAAACATCAGCAAAAAAGTGTATAGTCTGAGAAAGCTCAGGACTTTTCTCATGTGGTATCATAAACAAAAATCTCACCACATTTTAGGCAGTGTCAGCAGGCAGCAGCTATTGCAACGGAACAAATGTAAATACTGAATTTTTTGAGGACACTCAAATATTTATACCAAACTTTCATTTGAGGGTGTTTCCTTTCTATCTTGTTGCATGTTGGCTGCTTCTTCAAGGGTCTAAAGGCCAGCTTTGTTGCCATACCAGGATACAACAAGACCCATTGTTTTCATTAGCATTTTAAATTTTACACATTTGTGTACTAGTATAATTTCAAAATGACCCTACAGATTTAAGTCTTTACTATTCAGTGGTGAGGAGCATCTTTTTATGCTAGTTCTGTAGTATAAAGGTTTCCTTATGCTGAAAGATTCTCCACACTTTGCAACAGTTGTGATTTATTGAATTAAGACTCATTTACATTTTTATGACTATTTATACAACTGCCAAATAGCCAGATGTATTCAGAAGGAACAGATTAAAGATGAAAATCTAGGGAAATGTATCTTTCAAGAGCTGTGATTGTGTTGTTGCAGCCATGTTGGTCTCAGGATATTAGAGAGGCAGGGTGGGTGAAGTAATATCTTTTTATCTGGAATTTCCAAACCTGAAGAAGAGCTCTGTGTAAGTTCAAAAACTTGTCATTATCACCAACAGCAGTTGGTCCAATAAAACAGGGTTCTCAACCTTTCTTTCTGAGGCCCCCCAACCTGCTATAAAAACTCCATGGTCCACCTGCACCACCACCACTGTTTTTCTGCATATCTGGTAGTTTAAAAGCCAGGCTCGCATTAGCGGCTAGCAAGCAGGGCAATTACCTGGGGCCTCACACCACAAGGAGCCCCTGTGAAGCTAAGTTGCTCGAGCTTCAGCTTCTTCTCTGGGAGGCGGGGCTCAGGCTTCAACATTCTGCCCTGGGCCCCGGTGAGTTTAACGTTGGCCCTGCTCACTGGTTTATTTTGATGGATCCTCTGAAACCTACTCACAGCCCCCCAGGGGGCCCGAGACTTCACCACTTTGTCTTGCTAAGTGACATGATTTTCAGTTATCTAGGAATTTGCATCTATACATAGTATGAGGTCTAAACTGAAAAGTTGCTGCATCTGTACAAGTTGGTGAATTCAGAGCAAGATGTGAGATATTTAGAAAACTCCAATAATGTGAAGTAAGAAAAAGAAAGGAACCTGGCTCCTGCCTCTGTGTCAAGTGCTGATTTATAATTCCATCCATTATTACCTAAAAATAAAAAAATGCAACTGAAAATTGTGGTCTGTTAACACACACAGACCAATTTTCAGAGGTGCGGTATACTCAGGCCTCCCAAAATAGGTCACCTGCTTCCTGATAACATCAATTCATTGAATGGGAATGGCTAATCCACTTTGACTCTGACTACTAGGCATCTGTGCCTAGTGTAAAGTAAAAATTCCAGTATCTGTATTATATCAGCAAGAGAAATGGGCTGAAGTTTTAATCTAGCACCAATCAACCATACTAGTCAGGAAACAGGGAGCTTCTGCATCTTTCTAATAATTTACTTCAAAGTTTTCTAGTTTAACAGTTCTCTTGCCTCAAGTCACAAAAAAAGTATAAAGCAGCCTTTTAAACAAGTTCTAATTTAAAAAAAAGTTACCTGTAATACTGAATCCATTTCTATATCCTTGCTGCTCCACAGCAAACATCCATCCTATGATACCTCCAACAGAAGCAAGAGGAAGCAGAGAATACCCCAGCACTCTGGAATAGTGCTGATAGCAGTATATGCTCGCCCATGGTTCATCACTACATAAGAATGGAGGTCAGTGTTCTCAAATACAACTGGAACTGGGTTACTTCCTACAAAGATTTTCCCTTTCACTTTCCCATTCACTCGCTGAGGAGAACCTGGTCAATCAAAAACACCAATGTAAGGTAAAGAATTTTGCAAAGTAAAAACAGAATTAACACATTGTTCAGAGCTACATTTGCTAATCAGTATATCAATTTTGTGTAGATAGAAAGTAGAAAATTAGCGTCAACATTCATGGCAAGAGACAGTTGCTCACAGAGTTAGACATACAAGCCACCTACAAATGCAGTGTAAAGTAGCATAGGCAATTATGGTTTCATTGCTATGAAAGAGAGAGTGGGCAGAGTTACAATAATTAGAAGTTGTCCTTTTTCATTTTTCCCAGGGATAGAGTTGAATAAACAAGCTGTTTTGTTATACGATCTGCAAATAGTGAATGCTATATAGAAAAACCCGAATGCCATACAGTAAAGCCCCTAATTACACAAATTCCTACCTTCAGAGTCTGCCCTAAAGCAGTGTTTTTCAAAGTTTGGGTAGTGACCCAATACTGGGTCACAGCATGTTAGGCACTGGGTCGCCTTGCTTAGCACCCAGGGACCCTAGCGGCTCTGGTCAGCACCGCCAATCGGGATGTTAAAAGTTCCATCAGCAGTGCTGCTCAGCTAAGGCAGGCTACTGCCTACCTGCTCCGACATCGCATTGCATCCCAGAAGTAACCAGCAGCGGGTCCAGCTTCAGGGGGGCCATGGGGCTCTGCACGTTGCCCCCCCCCCAAGCACCAGCTCTGCACTCCAGTTCGGTTCCCAGCCAATGGATGCTGGGGCGGGGAGGGGAGCAGAGCCGCTTGCGTGCCACTGCCTAGGAGCCGGACCTGCTGTGCCGCTGACTGGGAGCCACGAGGTAAGTCTGCACCCCAACCCTGCACCCCAATCCCCTGCCCCAGCCCTCAGCCCCCTCCAAACCCAGAACCCCTTCCTGTATCCCAAACCCTTCATCCCTGGCCTCACCCCAAACCTGCACCTCCAGCTCAGAGCCCTGACCCCTCCCGCACCCCAACCTCCTGCCCCAGCCCTGAGACCCCTCCAAACCCAGAACCCTTCCTGCACCCCACGCCCCAAACCCTTCATCCCTGGCCTCACCCCAGAATCTGCACCTCCAGCTCAGAGCCCTGACCCCCTCCCGCATCCCAACCTCCTGCCCCAGCCCTGAGCCCCTTCCCACACGCTGAACCTCTCATTCCTGGCCCATCCCCAGCCCTAACTCCTGCACCCCAACCCTGTGCTCCTCCCACACCTCAAGCCCTTATCCCTAGCTCCGCTGGGTCTTGGACATCAACAATTTTCTTCAACTGAGTCCCCAGAAAAAAAATTGTAAACCACTGTCCTAAAGTATCTTCAGAGCTACAGAGTACAAATTTGCTCCTCCTTATTTTAAGTTTACTTCTATTAAGCAACCAAGATTTTTTTATGGTTCCTATTGTGGTCACAACAGGCTTTGCTGTATTTAAGGTTACATTGGAGTACCATTATAGTCCCACATTTTTCATATCTCAACTTTCCTCAAAATTCTGTCATACACAGGTTGTCACTACTGCTGCACAGAGGTAGTATTCTGGATTAGTATTTAAGATGCTGTGGTATTTTCTAATGTATAAAGTACATGCATTAAGTTACATTATTTTCAGATCTTTTATTTTCCTTGCTCTGGATTGGTTTAAATTTGTAACTAACACTGAGTTAATTGCAATTTTTGCATTTTGTAGAACAGGAAAGCAAGGAAAGCTTTTAGTCAGTTACTTAACAGTCAAAATGCATGTACAGATTGAATTACTAGAAGGATTACAAGTGTATACATAAGAAATTCCTTTTTGGATCTCACACAAGCACAAAGTTGAAATATAGATCCAACAAAATCAGGCAGCTTAGATCTTTGCTATAGGAGCTGAAAAAGTCAGAGAAACAGGAGTCATACTTTGACTCCAGTAATAAAGTCAGACCGTGCACTTTTAAAGAAGTTTATTTCTAGAGATGGGCCAGACTAGAACCCTGGATCCTAAACATTCCTGAACCATTCAAAGAGTATTTGCGCACAGACTGGCTAACCTAGTAAGGAGGGCTTTAAACTAGGTTCGACGGGGACAGGTGAGCAAAGCCCACAGGTAAGTGGGGAACAAGACCTGGGAGATGGGTTGGAAACAGGAGGGAGCACGGGCTATAATGGCAGAGAGGAGGAGGGTCAGGGCAAAGCTGGGAGGCGAGATCAAACCAGTATCTTAGATGCCTTTATACAAATGCAAGAAGTATGGGTAATAAGCAGGAAGAACTGGAAGTGCTAATAAATAAATACAACTATGACATTATTGGCATTACTGAAACTTGGTGGGATAATACACACGACTGGAATGTTGGTGTGGATGGGTATAGTTTGCTCAGGAAGGATAGACAGGGGAAAAAGGGAGGAGGTGTTGCCTTATATTAAAAATGTACACACTTGGTCTGAGGTGGAGATGGACGTAGGAGACGGAAGGGTGGAGAGTCTCTGGGTTAGGCTAAAAGGGGTAAAAACACAGGTGATGTCATGCTGGGAGTCTACTACAGGCCACCTAATCAGGCGGAAGAGGTGATGAGGCTTTTTTCAAACAATTAACAAATCATCCAAAGCCCAAGATTTGGTGGTGATGGGGACATCAACTACCAGATATATGTTGGGAAAATAACACCGCGGGGCACAGACTATCCAATAAGTTCCTGGACTGCATTGCAGACAACTTTTTATTTCAGAAAGTTGAAAAAGCTACTAGGGGGGAAGCTGTTCTAGACTTGATCTTAACTAATAGGGAGGAACTTGTTGAGAATTTGAAAGTAGAAGGAAGCTTGGGTGAAAGTGATCATGAACTCATAGAATTTGCAATTCTAAGGAAAGGTAGAAGGGAGTACAGCAGAATAGAGACCATGGATTTCAGGAAGGCGGATTTGGTAAGCTCAGAGAGCTGATAGGCAAGGTCCCATGGGAATTAAGACTGAGGGGAAAACAACTGAGGAAAGTTGGCAGTTTTTCAAAGGGACGCTATTAAGGGCCCAAAAGCAAGTTATTCCGATGGTTAGGAAAGATAGAAAATGTGGCAAAAGACCACCTTGGCTTACCCTTGAGATCTTGCGTGACCTACAAAATAAAAAGGCGTCATATAAAAAAGGGAACCTAGGTCAGATCACGAAGGATGAATATAGGCAAATAACACAGGAATGCAGAGGCAAGATTAGACAAGCAAAGGCACAAAATGAGCTCAAACTAGCTATGGGAATAAAGGGAAACAAGAAGACTTTTTATCAATACATTAGAAGCAAGAGGAAGACTAAGGACAGGGTAGGCCCACTGCTCAATGAGGAGGGGGAACAGTAACGGGAGACTTGGAAATGGCAGAGATGCTTAATGACTTCTTTGTTTCGGTCTTCACGGAGAAGTCTGAAGGAATGTCTAGTATAGTGAATGCTTACGAGAAGAGGGTGGGTTTAGAAGAGAAAAACGAAAGAGCAAGTAAAAAATCACTTAGAAAAGTTAGATGCCTGCAAGTCACCAGGGCCTGATGAAATGCATCCTAGAATACTCAAGGAGTTAATAGAAGAGTATCTGAGCCTCTAGCTATTATCTTTGGGAAATCATGGGAGACGGGGAGATTCCAGAAGACTGGAAGGGGGCAAATATAGTGCCCATCTATAAAAAGGGAAATAAAAACAACCCAGGAAACTACAGACCAGTTAGTTTAACTTCTGTGCCAGGGAAGATAATGGAGCAGGTAATCAAAGGCATCATCTGCAAACACTTGGAAGGTGGTAAGGTAATAGGGAATAGCCAGCATGGATTTGTAAAGACAAATCGTGTCAAACTAATCTGATAGCGTTCTTTGATAGGATAACGAGCCTTGTGGATAAGGGAGAAGCGTGGATGTGGTATACCTAGACTTTAGTAAGGCATTTGATACGGTCTCGCATGATATTCTTATAGATAAGCTAGGAAAGTACAATTTAGATGGGGCTACTATAAGTGGGTGCATAACTGGCTGGATAACCGTACTCAGAGTAGTTGTTAATGGCTCCCAATCCTGCTGGAAAGGTATAACAAGTGGGGTTCCGCAGGGGTCTGTTTTGGGGCCGGTTCTGTTCAATATCTTCATCAATGATTTAGATGTTGGCATAGAAAGTACGCTTATTAAGTTTGCGGACGATACCAAACTGGGAGGGATTGCAACTGCTTTGGAGGACAGGGTCAAAATTCAAAATGATCTGGACAAGTTGGAGAAATGGTTTGAGGTAAACAGGATGAAGTTCAATAAAGATAAATGCAAAGTGCTCCACTTAGGAAGGAACAATCAGTTTCACACATACAGAATGGGAAGAGACTGTCTAGGAAGTGTGGCAGAAAGAGATCTAGGGGTCATAGTGGACCACAAGCTTAATATGAGTCAACAGTGTGATACTGTTGCAAAAAAGCAAACATGATTCTGGGATGCATAAACAGGTGTGTTGTAAACAAGACACGAGAAGTCATTCTTCCGCTTTACTCTGCGCTGGTTAGGCCTCAACTGGAGTATTGTGTCCAGTTCTGGGCACCGCATTTCAGAAAGATGTGGAGAAATTGGAGAGGGTCCAGAGAAGAGCAACAAGAATGATTAAAGGTCTTGAGAACATGACCTATGAAGGAAGGCTGAAGGAATTGGGTTTGTTTAGTTTGGAAAAGAGAAGACTGAGAGGGGACATGATAGCAGTTTTCAGGTATCTAAAAGGGTGTCATCAGGAGGAGGGAGAAAACTTGTTCACCTTAGCCTCCAATGATAGAACAAGAAACAATGGGCTTAAACTGCAGCAAGGGAGATTTAGGTTGGACATTAGGAAAAAGTTCCTAACTGTCAGGGTAGTTAAACACTGGAATAGATTGCCTAGGGAAGTTGTGGAATCTCCATCGCTGGAGATATTTAAGAGTAAGTTAGATAAATGTCTATCAGGGATGGTCTAGGCAGTATTTGGTCCTGCCATGAGGGCAGGGGACTGGACTCGATGACCTCTCGAGGTCCCTTCCAGTCCTAGAGTCTATGAGTCTATGAGTCTATGAGCAACCAGTCTCTAGTTTTCCTTTAGATGTTCAGTTGTCCTAGCAAGCATGGCTGAAAAGCTTGTGTAATTTCTTATTTTATCTCCATTTCAAAATGGAGACATTTTAAAGCATTCAGTTCATTTTTTCACTGTATTATTCAAAGTATCATCTTGGCTGCAATAGTAAAAGTTACCTGCCCACTGCCTTCAACTTACGCTTTGGGACTGAGGGTGCCCAAGCAGCCTTCAATTATTTTTCTCCACACAAAGCCCCATGAACTAAAAATTCAGATACTAACACTGGTTTGTAATGATTGAAGTGTCAAATATAACAGGCTATTCTAGCCTCTGTGCTAGACTGCTGAAGTCTGGAGAGACTGCTGAGTAATGCGGAAGCTTTGTGTGTGCTGTGATGTGTCTGGTTCACAGAAGCTCAGTGCCCTCAGCAGCTGTGGCAGCCCATTTTAACAAATGGCGTGTTAAGTTGCCAACTGTACAATAAAAGCTTTGACAAAAAAGCTGTCCAGCTCTTAGTCACAAGTCACACAGCTCTTAGCACTTAGTCTACAACAAACAAATCCTTGATTTCCTAAATGTATAGTATCTAAAGTAGCTAATTTTCCTGAAAAATACTCATTACATTTTAAGTAGGCTGCCAAAGACTGCAGTATTCCCATTTGCTTATATGTGAAATTTACAGACATCCAACACTTCCCAGTTTTTCTGCTTCCTGTTCACATAAAAAGGGGAGGGGGGGGGAGGGGACTAAACTAGACACTGAGGGCACTGGGTTGTTAATTGTTTTTCCAGTGAACATATGTTCCAGACAGCCGTCTACATATTTTCTTCACCCTGTAACTATATGGAAAAAATGTACTTTTCCAAGCAATGAATATTAGGAAGGGTAACTTCCATCCAGTTTCGACCAACCTTGCATTCAGTGTCAGCATTCATGTTAGCGGGTTGAATGTTTTTCAGAAAGGCTTCTACTATGAAGCATTGCACATTGCAATACCCCATAAAAGAGAAATGCCTCATCATTACTGAGCACCTACACTCTACAGCCAGCAGGATGAGAGAGAGAACCTCAGTGCAGTACCGTTAGCCTCATCTGTGTCAGTCAAATAAAGTCTCAAGAATGTTCCCAAGGAACACAGTGCGACTTCTTGTAGTAAGATACAACACTTTACTGTAGATTACAAAAACCATTTAAATGAGAAAAGCAACCTCACCCCTTTCTGTACTAAAGAGGGTTTTAAAAAAAACCATTGCCTATTTATCCATATAACTGTATTACAACATTAAATGTCTCGTACAAAATGTTAGTACAACTATTTAGTTTTGAAAAATTACATTACCTTCTGCTACACATTGCCTGCCATTTCCTTTGTAACCAGCAATACAACTGCAACAATACCCATTGGGATAGTCTCTGCAAACAGCATGAATGGAACACTGATGACGGTTGTTAGCACAGGTCTGTTGGACATCTGTATGGTAACGGAACACTGTAGGAAGAAAGACCAACCAATTATATTCTGCATATTGCATTACAGCCATAACATCTATAAAGATTCACAATAGGGCCAACTAGAACACAACATAATTCTGAGTTAGCATCAGAATTTCGTTGTGCCCATTTGATCAGCTTTTAGGAAGGGCAAACAACTGCAATAGATTTTTGCTTGCCTTGCAATATGTAGCTAATTTGCCCAAATATTCCAGTAAAAGGTACTGGGCCAGATCCTCAGCAACTGCAAATCAGTGGAGCTCTACTGTCTTAAGTTATGTCAATGAAAGTACACCAATTTATGCCAGATGTCAATCTGGTCCTTAAGCTAAACATGGGGAAAGTTTCTCAAGGTTCTGGTTTCCTGCCCACCCTAGAAGGGACAATGTGGTGTTTAGATGTTGCTTGTAATTATTAGAACTGGAAGCACTGGCTGTTGGGAGTCTGAAAGGACAGGAAACAGGAAGGAGAGGGGAGGAGTGGAGGAGGCGGAGTGAGAGTCCCAAGGGTGCAGCAGCAGCTTGGTAAAGAGGTTTCCACTTTAAAAATAAAGTCCCGTTGAAGTTTGTTAGTACCTTGCCTGGTTACCACAACAGACAGCCCATGAAACCACTGTTAAAACCCACACCTGTGCTCTTCAAGCTCACAGATATAACAATCCTCATATCTGAGGTCAGGGAACATTCTGAGTCCTGTCATTCCAATAATTGCTCAGTGTCGCATTCGGCTTCATATTCGCTATATTCATTGCCTCAACAAGTAGCATTGCTAGTATAGAGCTTTTAAACACACAAAACCAGGAATCCTAAATTGTAAACAGCCTTTTGTAGTGGTGGCTCAGGGTTCTCTGACCTTATCAAGTGATCTGTGTTCTATGAAGAGTTTATAAAGTTATATTTCTGTGAAAACAGTTTGTATCATACACAAACAATCCATACTAAGTGCAGCAACATATTGCAACTGTTAAAAATGCAGGTCATTACTTTAACAACCATAATAACCAAAACAACTTAGATAAAAAATGTTGTTAAGACAGAGATACTTTGAGACTATATTGCCCTTCAGAAGTATTAATACACTTATTCCACAGAGACACTAGTTTCTCCACAGCATTCGATCCTGCAAGCTACTGAGAACAGACCCATTGCGGGACAAGTCTGTGGTAAGCACGACTGGCCATACATGTTTGTGGTCCAGTATTACAATTGGACTTGAAACTGTCCACACATCCCCCTAACACAGCCAAAACTAAACAGCTCTGTCTGGAATTTCAGAGGTCGAAGGGCAAATCAAAAAGAAAGAGCCAATTTGGGGTGGAGGAGGCAGTGGGAAGCCATTCTGGGGGGAAAACAGGCTATATCCAGCAGCTTAGAGAGCACTCCTTAAATAAATCTACTTTTCATGCTTCCCACACAGATCTTTCATTGACACCCTCCCATGATGGGGGAAGTGGAAAACAAGTGGATAAGGGGGGATAGAGGAGGCTGGTCTCAGGACAAAGTGGAAGCCACACTGGGGTGTTAGGGTGGGAGAATGGGGCATAAGGGGGAAAGTCAGGTGCCAAGAGCCTAAAACAGTACAAATGACTTTACCAATCCCAGTTTCCTCAATATCTTCAATATCTTCCACGTCTATAACCTGAGAATACTGCTGAGGCAATCGCTGGACCTGAAACTGAGGTGGCGTTTTCCCAGTCGAGAGTTCTGGCTGTTGATTGAAAGAGGATTCTCTTGGAGGTGTCTCTATTGTTATAGTTTTGTGTGGTGGCTGTAAGTCATCTTCTGAAGCTGACTGAGGAATTCTATATGTAATATGTTGTTGATCCCCTCTTCTGCTGGGAACATCATATGGTACCTGCTCTGGGCTTATTTCAACCAAGTCATGGTGCAATACAGCTGGTTTTGAGGTCACGTCCTGATACTCTTCATCACCACCAAATTCTGGACTGTTGCTGATTTTGGCAGGCACAATGCTATTAGATGAGCTACCAATCTCAAAAACCCAGATTCCTTTCCTTCCAGAATTGCTGCTCCTAGAAAGAGAGAATAACCACACTAAACAAAGGGTCAGGTAAACATAACAGTAAATATAAATTCTATATGAAAATCACTACATATTTGATTCTACACTCCACTGATAAATACAACAACAACAGACCTATACAAAATACAACTTAGGGCACACGGCTGGAATTTTTAATATACATTGAGAACGAATTTTTTTTTTAGAATTTATCTGGAGGCTAGGGAGGGTTGGGAACAAAAAGGGGTATAATTTGACCCATGTTGATAGCAGCACTCTAAACTTTCTGAATTGTTCTCTTTCCTTCCTGTCCTTTTCCCCACAAACACAGAGGCAGGGGTGCTGGAACAATTTGTATAGTGGGAGCACTGAGGGCCATTGAACCAAACTGTAAACTTTATATATGATGAAAACCACTTCAAGCCCAGGGGAGAAGCAGCACTCCATAGGCAGTTCCAGCACCTATGAACAGAGGTCAAGACTTTTCAAAAGGGGATGCCTAAAGTTAGGCTTCTCAGAAAGTGTTCCAATTTTCAAAAGGGCTGTGCACCCAGTAGCTCCCACTGAAGACAACATCAGCATCCACTTTTGAAAATCTTGGTCAAAAACGTCTCATTTTTCAAAAAGTACAGGAGTACTTGTGGCACCTTAGAGACTAACAAATTAATTTGAGCATGCATCTGATGAAGTGGGCTATAGCCCACGAAATCTTATGCTCAAATAAATTTGTTAGTCTCTAAGGTGCCACAAGTACTCCTGTTCTTTTTGCAGTTGCTACTCTGAAACCTGTCATTCTTCAAAAACGATCAAATTTTATGATTTATAAACACAATGGCTAATGAAATCTTATTAGCTATGACATTTTCCTCACATTGCAGACTGCATAAAAACATGTCAGACAGTAGAAAAAATTGGGATCTGGGTTTATTTATTTATTTTAAAAGCATACTCCTGCAGGTTTCTGATGGACTCTTCATCATTAGCAACTGTATTGTAGGATCCTGGTTTTATCCACAAGTAGTAGTTTGTAGCGGCTTGACTAAAGCCAACTGTAGCAGGAATGTTTTCCTCAGCATTCTTGGAGTGTGCACTGTAGAACTGCAAACCATCTTCTGGATAAAGGAAAACAGCATAGGAACTGGAATCAGAAGACGCTAAAACAGCCTGGAATGTGTTTCTCTGTGGGGAAGATTTAAACTCCATTTACTTGTGGGAAAATATTCAAGATTAGAAAAAAAGAAGACACTTTACAAAACAAATTCAAGATCTGGGTTCACACAGTGGGTTGTGCATTACACAATTATTAGAGACTGTTAAATTCCTTTGAGAAGTTTTTCAAAGAAACAGATTTAATTTTTTTTTCAAAAACACATTTGTTTTGACTATGCTTAAATGTCACAATCAAAGTCTTACCGCAGATAAACTAAAGACAATGTAAAATAGCCATTAGGATGCTTAAAAAAACCCTTAGTTCAATATATGTTTAGCAAATTGAAAAGTCTTTTTAACAGAAAAATGGAGTGGATTGGCTGTTCCTGGACGATCTTGTATCAAATTTAGATGCTAATTACAAATATCTGCACAGAACAGCATATTGAATTCAGCTTCCGCAAAATTAGGCCAAAAAAAAAAAAAAGGTTTGGTTTTCAAGTGAGAAATGTCCTTACACAATAACCAGCTGATATCAAATATTGATACTGACTTTCCAAAATTACATTTTCAATTATCAGATGTTTTACAATCAGAGTTTTCTGTTTTAAAGACTTAAATCCCAGCTGAAGCTCAACATGGAGATTAAAGGACTATCCACAGAAAGAGAGCGGAGAAACTATCATTTTAAACTCTCTAATGCAGTACATTCTGGGGCATCTCAGACCCCACATGGAGATGAAGAAGCCACTGGTGTGCAATGAGGGGCAACACACAATACAGGACCCCTCACGGTGCATGCTGTACTGGATAACCAGCAGCAATGTTCAGGATACTTATCAACCAAACAGATCATTCCTTTCATAAAGCCCAGTTTATACTAAGCCAATAAATAAATAAAAATGACCAAATTAAAACAAAACAAACAAACAAACCCTCAATGCTACCAGATGTCAAGGAATCAGCTGGCCTAGTGGTACTGCACTGGACTGTAAATGACGTATGTTTAGATGCAGACAGCACATCCAATTTTGAATTCTGATCTGCATTTTTTATTTTAGGGCAGTCAGGTGAGGAGAGGATTTTGGAGAAGTATTTTATTATTTGTTGGTAGAGAACATCCATGCCACTGCATCACGGCCCTTGCTGAGACAGTGTTCCAATGAGGGCCATTTAGCTGTTTACCACTGCCCCAGCATGAGCCCCATTATAGGGAAGGTGGATGCTATGCCTCTGGCCTAATCAGACACAAGAAACTGGTATTTGGCAAAACAAGGCCCTGATGCTGGAAAGACAGAAGCACATGCTTAGCTTTACACACTGAGTAGTCCCATTGACAATGGAGCTAATCTCAGTACATAAAACAAAGCATGTGCTTACATCTTTGCAGAATGGGACCTAAAAGATTTAGAAGATGGGGTGGGGAGGAGGGATTGTGGCTCTCAAATAAATTGTGAGGTTAAGTCCTAAGCATACATGGATCATCGTACACGTATCTTAAAGAGTCTACTATGGAAGGCCTGATTTCAGATATGTGAGTTTGTGGTGAATAAGATGCGATCAACCCAAAAAAAGATATTGAGGGCTAGATTCACAGAGGACTTAAGTGCCTAACTGCCACTTTAGACACCTAAATCCCAGAATCAGGCCCCACTGGGATTCAAAACCTCTGCTCAGCTGCCCCTGAAATCTGTAGTCACCAAAACTGGCTCAATGCCTCAACTGCAGTATAAGTTTACCAGGTATCTGTTTTTGCCTGAGTACATGCACTGCAGCCCCAGACCAGACATCTGGACACCTAAGCCCCAGAGCAATGAACGAACCAGGGAAAGACAGATATACACTCCTCTGCCTACCTAGCCTGCAGGGCCTGGTCTGGAAAGCATGTTCAGAGATCAGCTACCAGATCAGGCCCTTATAGAGATGTTTACACAAAGACTGAGAAGCGTACACAAGGGAGAGAGCAGGGGAGAACAATCTTCCTCAGAACCTTTCAGCCAGTGGCTGGGGTACTCATCTGGGATGTGGAAGACACCCAAGTAAAGTACCACCCTCCAACTGAGACACAGGAAAGATTTGAAGTGGGTTCTGCCACCTCTCAGGTGGATACACTAGCCACTGGGGCATGGTATGTTCTAGTGTGGAGCTCTCAGTCTCCCCTGTCGAAATGGGGATAAATACATTTTAAAAAGAGTCACTGGAGTAGGGAGACTGAATCCTGGGTCTCCCACCTTTCAGGTGGGTGCACTACACATCAGGCTACAGAGTCAGTCTCATACTTACCTGCTCGCTCGGCCCAATGAGTGCAACAGTTTCAACAGGAGAGCCGGAGAGAACAATGTCAGAATATCCCATAGCCCAGTGGTTAGGGTGCTGGCAGCAGAGACCAGTTCAAACCTCCTCTGTCCATCAGGGAGAAGAGGGACTTGAATTGGGGTTTTTCCACATGCCAGATGAGTACCCTAACTACTGGGCTAAACATTGTGAGAGTGCTGCTGCTGCGCCTCCTCCCCCCCTGCTAACTTCTTTCGAAAACAATGTAGGCACCTCACACCAAGAGAGCATTTTCCACTGAGAATCCCATTTTGTAGGAAGCACTTCCCTGTAGCCCAGACTTAGGCACCTATCTATGTATGAGAGAGGGGGAAATGCTTCACACACCCGCCTTGGCTTAGCATCTTCCACCTTTGGTGAGGCATCACCTAGTGTGCTGGCTTTTGTGAATCCCATTCTAAGATCCCATCTCTTCCATTCATTGTGTAGGGAGCCTAGGTGCCTAAATCCAGCATTTGTGATTTTCTAGGCACCTGAACGTTAGACCTGATGATATTGAGTGTCACCACATTAAGTTTCTTTGTTAATTTAGCCCCCAAAGTCCAGGTTTCAGTACATCTAAGTTCCCTGATTATTCCAAGTATCTGGCACATTTTTGGGTGTTATAAAAGTTAACATAATAGTTCAAGGATAGTTTGATGTTGAATAAAAAGGTAAAAATATGGGAGCTTTGTCCTCATCTCTGCCCATATGCTACAAGCCAGACTGCTTACATCTTTTAAATATGTCTGAGAAACTTCACCCAAAAATTTACTTCTCATGAATGCTGTGATAAGCATAACAAGCAAAGCGGTAAGGTATTTAAAGTGAAATAATTTTCTTTTTGAAGTATGAAATATTACAATTGACACTTAAAACAATGGACCATGGAGTTACACTTCTGTTGCACTTGGTCTATCTTAGAGCTCTGTCTAATATTCACCTTGCCTTCCAGAGTGGGGTCTTCTCCAGGTACATGGTAAGGAGCCACAGATGTCCAGGTAACAATGACAACACTGCTTGGGTCAAAAATGGCCTCAGGGAAACCTCGTTGGATATGGTCTGCAGCAAGCTGTAAGATGTCAGGGGATGAATCTTCTCTATAAAACACCTTCCCACGTCCATCTGTAGTGTCCAGATCAGCCAAAAATGGAGCAATAGCTCCAAAACTGAGTGGGAATTGACCAAGGTATTCTTCTTCTTTTGATGGTTCATTCACTGCAATGATCCCATTAGTGGCCACCTAATAGAAAGGGTAAAATCATTTGGACAGGGCAGTAAATATTGTTCACATGGCTATTTCACAAGTCTAAACACTTTAGTAGTATTTTCAAACCCACTGAAACATTTCCGGTTCTTAAATATCTAATATCATTGAAGCTGAAGCTTGTATTTATGAGATAAGTCAAGTTTACCAACCTGTAGGACTATTCCAAAACACACTTTTTATATCTTTTTGGAGGGATCCTGGGGTTTTAACTTTTCATGGTTCAACAACAAGGTACATTCAGAACTGAACATTCTTCTCTCTGAAGGGTAAGATTTCAAACAGCTATATTTCACAGGCTACCACATTCACCTCCGCTTCTGGCAAATCAGTACAAAATAACCACATCTCACAAACTCCAAAACTCTCGATCTTTATAGATCAAATCCCAGTGCATGCAGTCTTTTGTATGGATTCTCTTAGATGACTAGATACTAGCCATTATGCTATTAAAAATGTTTACATAAGAGTGTTGCTAGGTATGAAAGCTTAGGGAAGATGGCACCCTGGGCAAGCTTGTATTTTGGTGCCCCTGGCACCCACTGCCTCTCCTACCCCTTACTCATTCCTCCCACCCCGTGCCGCCTTCCCATTAGTCCCCCCATCACCGCTGGCCCCCACTGCCTCCCCTGGTGCCTGATGCCTTCCCACCCCCATTGCCCCAAGCTCCTTTCTGCGGCCTTGCACTCCACGCCCGCCCCACTCCTTGCCTCTTGACCACAGTACCCCCTGACTATGGTGCCCTGGGCAGTCACCCATGTCGCCCACCCATAAGGACAGCTCTAGATGGAAGAAATGAAGTAAATACTCGAACTTAGAATTTTAGAATGGATAAATAAATACTTAAGACAATTACTTTGTCAACTAACCAGTATGCCAGATTCTCACCTGATGCAAGCTGGTGTAATTCCACTAATGTCAATAGAACTATTTGGATTGACACCACCTTAAAATCTGGACCATACTACTTCTACAGTGTAAGATCCAGGAGCGATAGTATGCATGACATTATACACTTGTAGGAGAGCTTGGGGCTGATGAAAGTGAGGGATCAACAGCATTATCATGTGCCCCCCACAGCAGGAGCAGAGATGTTGTGTAACTTTCCACAACAGATCAGCCAATAGATCATCCTCCTAACTTCCCTGCCTAGGGCTTTTTGCAAACTGCACAATCAAGCCATTCGTCACATTCCTTCCTTGCATTCAAGATTGCTGCAATTTTAGACCCTGTCTACACTGGCAAGTTTCTGCACAGTAAAGCAGCTTTCTGAGCTGTAACTCCCGAGGTGTCCACACTGCCAAGCCACTCAGTGTGCAGAAACTGCGCAGTTGCAGCGCTGTAAAAAAACCCACTCAACAAGAGGTGTACAGCTTTCTGCACTGGGGCTACAGTGCCATGGTGTCAGTGTAGACACTGTGTTCTATTACAGAGCTGCAATTGGGCGCAGGAAGGTGTCCCACAATGCCTGTTCTCCCCTCTCTGGTCATCAGTTTGAACTCTACTGCCCTGACCTCAGGTGACCAACCGTCATCCCCACCCCATAAATTCCTTTGGAAAGTCCCTTTCTTGCTTGCTCGGTGATGCATGCAGTGGTCTCAGCGTGTTTTTTTAGGTGGCCATGCCTGCTCCATGCACCAGGCGATCCCGAGCTGCTGGACCTCATCAGCATTTGGGGAAGAGGAGGCTGTCCAGTCCCATCTGCGCTCCAGCCGTAGGAATTATGATACCTACAGACAGATTTCACGATGCATGACAGAAAGGGCCCCTGAGCGGAACACACTGCAGTGCAGGGTTAAACTGAAGGAGCTGCAGAACGCCTACCACAAAGGTGCAGGAGGCAAACTGCCGCACC
Source organism: Gopherus evgoodei (assembly GCF_007399415.2). Lineage (NCBI taxonomy): Eukaryota > Metazoa > Chordata > Testudines > Testudinidae > Gopherus > Gopherus evgoodei. Next base: position 146,174,583 of record NC_044324.1, read on the forward strand.
GGTGCTGCGCCCATGAGCTGCCAGTTCTACAAAGAGCTGGATGCGATACTCAGCGGCAATCCCACCTCCGCTGCGAAGGCCACTGTGGATATTTCAGTGGCTCATGTTCCAGTTGAGAGTGGACCAAGCCAGGAGGAAGAAAACTTGGATGAGGATGTGGAGGGGGACAGGGACCCAGAGGTAGAGGATGACTCGAAAGATGCATGCAGCCAGGAGCTCTTTTCTACCTCAGAGGAGGCTAGCCAGTCACAGCTGTCAGATGTTGGCAAAGTGCAAACAGGAGAGGAGGCCCTAGTAAGTGGATTTGATTTTTGGGAATCGCTGAAGTGAGTTGTTGGGGGCAGGAGGGTTGCAGAAAGCAGGCTTGTGTCTGTATGATGCACGTATCACCACATGCCTAGTCTGAGTGGCAGAACAGGGTGTTGATGGACTCCCTCACTTCATGGGAATCTGCCTCAGAGATCTCCTGGAAACTCTCATGGAGATACTGGGCAATCCACTGCCACAGGCTCTCTGGCAGAGCAGCTTTGTTTCTTGCCCCAGTAATAGTAACTTTCCCGCACCACTGTGCTGTCACTGGGTGGGGTGGGGACGACACCATTGCTGTACAAAGGCGAGCCACATAGGGGCCAGGGCGGAAGCCACAGTCTTGGAGAAGACCCTCCCTTGATTCCCTGCCCATGCTCAGCAGTGAGATATCTTCCATAATGATCATATTCTGTGGAAAGTGTGGGGACAGTAATGATTATCAGGCTCTCCTTACAATGCTAGCTCTCCCCAAGAGCCACGTACCCAGTATACAGCAGGGTCCAGGAAGAGTGATTTATCCTTCCCTTGTGGCTACTCACCATTTTGGGGGTCTTGTGGCTCATGTGTGCTTGCCTGGAGTCAGCCAGGTAGTGATAGGTACGTGAATAGTGGCTGTGTTTTAAATCACTGAATCAGTGTTCTCTGTGTTGCAAACAAACAATACTGCTTCTGTAAAATGTTATGTTTAAACTTCACAGAGATGACCTTGGGATAGAGTTACCAGATAGCAACTGTGAAAAAAAGGGACGGGGGTGGGGGTGATAGGTGCCTATATAAGAAAGTCCCCAAAAATGGGACTGTCCCTTTAAAAATGGGATAGATGGTCAACCTACCTTGGGAGCCCAGCCTCCCTCTTTGTTATCGGTGGCTGAATGGCTGCGCAGAATTAGAAAGGGGCCAAGAAGAACTAAGGAGGACTTTCTGCGTGATGTTATGATGTACTCCGTGGCCAATAAGCAGGAATTGAAGGAGTGTCAGGACAGTGAGAAGACAGACCGAAAGGAGAATGCTGCACGCCAGAATGAAGCCACGGAACGCCAAGCAGATGTGCTCCAGGCGATACTACCTCTGAAAACCAAGCACTTCCAGGCCCGCACTCCCCTGCAGCTGCTGTCGCAAAATTCTTTCCCATGCTCCCCCCAGACACCACCACCACTCTTATCAACCTCCTGGCTCCAGTCTATATCCATGGCATTCTCCCCCGTCACAGTTCAGCACTGCAGACTCCCACTACCCAGTGCAGTCAACACTCATCCCTCTGCAGTTTGGCCCTGCTGAAGTATTCCATTGTATTCCAAAGGAGAAGGCTGGATATGATCCCTGGACATACACAAATCTTTAGCCATCCTGGGACCCCATCTCCCCCTTCCCCCATGCCCCTCATTGCTGATATTTTTTTTTGTTTGCCTCTCTCTTCTGGTTGTTTTTTTAATAAAATAATTGTTTTGGTTTGAAAGCAATCTTTATTCTATTAACTGAAAGCAAACAGAGCCCTGCAAAGCAACAGACAATTATGTTGTCTTCATTTTGCATCGTCTGAACCAATCACCTCCTAACATTACAAGCACTGCACTCCCGAGCATAGTAACAAATATTAGTGGCTTTCAGCTTCAAATTGCTGCCTCAAGGCATCCCTGATCCTTATGACCCCGTGCTGTGCCCCTCTAATAGCCCTGGTCTCAGACTGTTCAAACTCAGCCTCCAGGCGCTGAGCCTCAGCGGTCCAGCCCTAATTGAAGCTTTCACTCTTCCCTCACAAATATTATGGAGCATAGGCTATAAGCATAGGAATATTGTCATTGGCCAGGTCCAGCATCCCATAGAGGCAGCGCTAGCGGGCCTTTAAATGGCCAAAAACACACTCAACAGTTATTCTGCACTTGCTCAGCCTGTTATTGAACCACTCCTTGCTACTGTCAAGTTGTTCCGTGGATGGGTTCATAAGCCACAGCATTAAGGGGTAGGCAGGGTCTCCCAAGATCACAATGGGCATTTCAACTTCCCCTACGGTGACCTTCAGGTCCGGGAAGAAAGTCCCTGCTTGCAGTTTCCTGAACAGACCGGTGTTCCAAAAGATGTGTGTGTCATGCACCTTTCCAGACCAGCCTGCGTTAATATCTGTGAAATGCCCACAGTGATCAATAAGCGCCTGGAGAACCATTGAGAAATACCTCTTGCGATTAATGTACTTGGTGGGTAGGTGGTCTGGTGCCAGAACTGGAGTATGTGTGCCATCTATCGCCCCTCTGCAGTTAGGGAAGCCCATTTGTGCAAAGCCATCCACAATGTCACGCACATTGCCCAGAGTCACGGTCTTTTGGACCAGGATGCGATTAATGGGCCAGCACACTTCCATCAACATGAGTCCAACGGTCGACTTTCCCACTCTGAACTGGTTAGCAATCGATCAATCGGTAGCAGTCTGGAGTAGCCAGCTTCCATAGTGCAATCGCCACGCACTTCTCCAATGACAGGGCAGCTCTCATTCTCATGTCCTTGAGCTGCAGGGATGGGGCGAGCTCATCACACAGTCCCATGAATGTGGCTTTCCTCATCCAAAACTTCTGCAGCCACTGCTCGTCATCCCAGACATGCATCACGATGTGATCTCACCACTCAGTGCTTGTTTCCACTGCCACTCGTGACGTGTTGGTCAGAGCAAGTGGCATACTGGTCAATAGTTCAGGTGCCATTCCTGCAGCCCAAAGAGGCAGGGTGCACAGTACACAAACCATTGACAGATGACGCCAAATACAGACAGAACACAGGGATTGCTGGCATGTGAAGCAATGCATCGGGGCATTGGGACAGGACCCAGGATGCCCCACACCCCCCTCTACCTTCCAACAGCTTTTAGCGGTGAAAGACGAAGAAATGCTCTGTTGGATAGCTCCCCAGAGTGCAACGCTCCGAATACTGCTGCAAGTGCCACAAGTGTGAACACGCTATTGTGCAGGCTGTTGACAGCGTGAGCACACAACAGTGGTTTCCCTTTAGTGCTTTGTGTGAACATGCTATTATGCAGGCTGTTGATAGCGTGAACACACAACAGCGGTTTCCCTTTAGTGCTTTGTGAGTGGCGCTGTAACTGCTGGCGATGTAACTCTGCCAGTGTAGACGTACCCTTCGTTTAGAATTTAACTAGAGAATTTAGGGTTGACCTACACTTAACCTTGCACCAAAATAACTAACTCAATTTTAATTTTGATATTTTGGTGCAAGTCTGTGTGTGGATACTTATTTCAGGCTATAAGTGCCCTGTTTTGATTGACAAGCAAAACTGAAATTCAACATCAAGACTGTTCTAACATAACTTGGCTCCCACAGCACACTAGGAACTCTTCTGAAACTGCAGAAACCAGAGCGCAGCATGCTTTTGCAACAACTTCCAGTCCCAGATATGCCTTCAGTACATCCCCAGAGGCTACAGGGGAATGGGGAGATAAAGCCATTCTGTTAGCTATTTGCCACTCAGGGAATCCTTTTACATCAGGGTATTTCCCAGGCATGGGTTCTGTCAGGTTTACAATCCCTGTATGCTGCTCAGCCATGGTGAAATGGAGAATCTGAACCATTGTCTGGAAAAGCTTAATCTTACAACTGGCATAAAACAATCCAATGTGTATTTCTTGTTTATTGATCATTTTCAATGCAGATTTGTAACTGAAACATAAACAAAATACATTCATGTTCAGGTTTCCCCAGAGGTAACACTTAAAAGTTTAATTGGTTCCATAAGAAGTTCCACTGAGGGCACACCATTCACAGAAATGGTGGCCTCAGGGACAAAGAAAAGTGAATGAAAATGTGAAAAATAATGCAAGTTATAAGGGGCAACAAACATTTATATTTAAGGACTTTGGATGACATTCTCACAGAAAGAACTGCAGATGGAGCTTGAAGAGCTGCTGCCACAAGCAAAGTAGAAAATATCATTCTGAAGCCTCCTCTGACAGTCAGGGGTTTCCTGACTAGCAATCTGTCTGCGTAGGGTCAGCATTTAACCTATAGTTTGTCATTTATCTGGGATGGTTACACATGAACAATTGATTTAACTTAGCAAATAGCTAACTTTAGTTCATCAAAAAATGAAGTGGCTAGTGTGGCTGTCACCAGCCAGCTGCTTGGGTTGCCCTGTGGTCAGCCACACTGGCTGCTGCAGCAGTCACAGAGGTTGCAGAAAGTCATGGAATCCGTGACTCCTGCAACCTCTGCGACAGACACAGAACCCTAGTCATCAGCTGTATTAAAATATTTATCTATATTATTTGTACAGTGTTTAATTTTCTTTATAATCTGAATAGACAAGATGGGGGTGTGTGGAGGAGTAATTTACTAACCATGGCAAATTTACTATGTCAATTTCTCCTCTATCTAGACTAAATATACTCTCAAGGAATGTACATGCATCTTTCAGGGGTCACAAATTCATAGTTCATCTCCATCTTGGACTTGTGGCCACAAAAAAAGACAATTTATGTGATTCCCAGATTATAACAAATCTAAAATAACCTTGGGAGAGGAGCTACCAAACATACATAATCAAAGCCATTCAAAATTATGGAATAAGACTAGAGACAAGAGAAACAACTTTAAAGCTATCCTTGTCTCTCTCCAGCCGTTAGGTGCTTGCTTCTGAACTCTTAGGATATGTCTACACCGCAGCAGGGAACATACTTCCAGTCTAGGTAAACAGATGTGCCAGTTCTACTCAAGCTAATGTGTTACAAATAGCACTGTGACCACAGCGGCACAGGCTAGCCTCCCAAGCATGTAGCCAGAGAGGACTGGATTGGTTTGTACTTGGGCGGCTGATCTGCTGCCTGTGCTGCTGTGGCCACGGTGCTATCGCTAGCTGGAGCACAGCTAGCATGAGTCTGTCTATCAGCATCTGGGAGGGCACTTCCCAGGGTGATGTAGACTTATCCTTATTTCCTAGTTTGTCATAAACTGATAGGGTTGCTGTCAAGTACTTTGTAGGTTTCTCAACAAACAATTGATTATTTTCATGTTTTGTTTTTCAAAGGAGATGTTTTGTTCAGATTTAAACATTACCCTGCATTATATGCAACCAAGCATTGTACTATTATTCTACTGCAAAAGAACCAAACTATTGAAACTCTGAAAAACAAATATTAGAAACCAAGCAGTCTGAATTCCTGGTGTAAAGTGAGTCAAGTGCACAGAATAAGCACTTATCATAAGTAGTGAAAAGTTGTTTTTTAAATTTCAAAATTTAAGAATTAATGCATTTTATTAACATATGTAAGGAAATTTGTTTTTTTTTTAAGTATTATTTAACTTTACCATGCCCCTTTAAACTCATATAAATACACATTTTTATTAATGTCAATAACTAAGTGAAAGCCCAAAAATGGATATATGTATTACAGTTCAATAAAGAGGTATTTTTATTATAAAAAAGACAAAAAAGCTGAAGGCTTGTGTTGTCTAAAGACAGTAACAGCTATATGGGTTTTTTTTTGCCATTTAGGGTATTACTCTATTTAAAATGACAGGAAGCAGTGGCAGTTTTTTAAGCATTTTAAACTGCTGGACTACACATTGCTAAATTACATTTATGTTTTGTAGTAAAACATACCAGACACACTATATACAGCTCTATCTCAGTTAGTCAAACGGGGCAGCAGTGAGGGGGGTAGAAAAATGACACTGTATACTTCTGTAAAATCAAATTTTCAAACAAATAAGTGGTTGTTTCTTTGTTGTTTGTTGTAATTACCAGACATTGTGGGAATATGACACTTTCTGGGTAAAAATTAGCTTTTGACAAATAAGGTTGGTTGTTTGCATAACTGAGTGCTGGTATAGTTAAAGCAACAAAACTTTCTAATGTAAACAAGGCCAAAATTTAAAAGTTTAATTTTAAAGAGTTTACAAATGTAATAAAACAAATTAAATCAAGTTCATTTAAAAGACTCCTTTCCAAAAGGAAACAACATCAGACCTCTCTAAATCATCCCTCAGATGATATCCACTATATTAGGGATTGGCAACCTTTCAGAAGTGGTGTGCCAAGTCTTCATTTATTCACTCTCACTTAAGGTTTTGCATGCCAGTAATACATTTTAACATTTTTAGAAGGTCTTTCTCTATAAGTCTATATTATATAACTAAACTATTGTTGCATGTAAAGTAAGCAAGGTTTTTAAAATGTTTAAGAAGCTTCATTTAAAATTAAATTAAAATGAAGATCTTATCAGTTTAATGCAGTGGTTCTTAACCTGGGTGCATGCACCCCCTGGAGGTGCGAAATGCCCTTTCTAGGGGTGTGAGATATGCAAGATTTTTTTAGAAGGCAAATCATCAAAAGCACAAATTAAGCACAGGCACATAAGCACAACTACTTTGTTTCATCAAACCTATGTATTTTATTAACATTATACATGTTTTAATGATTACTGTATTATACAAACAAAGTTTTTACATTTTTAAGTTCTCAAGTTTTTAAGCCAATTGTAGTGTAATTTTTTATAAGGGCTGCAGAGCACTGGGACCAGGCCAGGAGCAGAGCCCTGGGTTGGCTGCCAGTACTGCAGGCTGGCAGGAGGGCTGAGCAGGCCCCGAAAGGCCCAGACCCCAGCTGGCAGGGGACCGGGCAGCTGGAACCCCAGCCCAGCAGCGAGGTGAGTGGGGCCAGTGGCTGATATCCCAGGCCGGTAGCAGGCTGAGCGGGGCCGATGGCCGGGACCCTGGCTGGCAAGGGGCCAACGGCCGGAACCCCAGACTGGCAACAGGCTGAGCAGCTCAGCCCACTGCTGGTCTGGGGTTCCGTCCACCTGCTCCTGCCAGCCAGGGTCCTGGCCACAGGCTCTGCTCAGCTGCTGCTGGCCAGGAGTTCTGTTCACTCAGGCCAGCAGCGGGCTGAGTGGGGCCAGTGGCCGGGACCCCAGCTGGCAGCAGCATGCCAGTAAAAATCGGCTCATGTGCCACCTTTGGCATGCGTGCTGCAAGTTGCCAACCGCTGCACTATACAAATGCATAACTGTTACATTGTGTCCTGTCAAACTGATGGTCAGAGCAAAAAGGGCTGGAGCTAACATTTTAGTTCTAGATTAGAAGGTCCTTCACTGAAATGCCTATGGACAATTAGTTCAAGCACCTCATTTTATATCAACTGTTAGATATACAGAATTACATTTAATGAAACCTACATTAATAAACATTAAGATTGCAAAAACAAAGCACTTAAAAGTTAAGAATAATTGGAAAGCATTTTTTATCAAGTATAAAGAAATGCACATTTCATCACAACAACCTAAACTCTGACCCAAGAATTTTTAATATTTAAAATTTTTTTTTCAGGATTCTATAAATTAGTATATTATCAGTTAATATATTTATCAACTAGCAGTACTTTTTTGAAAGTTCTGTTTCTCAAGAGTAATATTGTATATGTAGTTTAATAGAAAAAAGTATAAAATAATTTTGGTAAAATTTTTTCACATGGGCACTCTATTCCTGAATATTTTTTTTTATTCCAAATATTCATTCTGGCTGGTACAATGGACAAAATGCCAGATAAATAAACTAATCAAATTTATAATGGCTCTTGTGAGGGTCTGACTCATTCAATGTGCACCAGACAATACACTCATGTTCACTGGAAAGTTCAGTTACTAAGCATGTCTATGCAGCACTCTTTAAAGTATGATCTTAGAAGGTCCAGCTTTAACATGTGTTAAAGCAGTGTAGTGTGCCTTGTCAACAGTCGGCTTTTAAAACACCTCAGATCTCTGACAAGATCTCAGAGGAAAAAAGACAGTCACTGAGGGCATGTCTACACTCACCTCCAGAGCGATCAAAGCAGTGGGGGCCAATTTATCGGACTAGTGAAGACACGATAAATCGACTGCCGAGCACACTCCCCTCGATTCCAGAGCGAGATATGTAGGCGAAGTCGATGGGGGAGCACCAGCAGTCGACCTACCACAGTGAAGACACCACGTGAGTAGGTACTCGACTTCAGCTATATTATTCATGTAGCTGAAGTTGTGTAACTTAGATCGATCCCCTCCCCCTCGTGTAGATCAGGCCTAAGGAATAGTTTAGGCCAGGTTCTGCCGCCATATTAACACAAGGATATCAGTATCAGTCTTTATTCTGAATGTGAATAAAAGTGTTAAATAGTCACTGAAAGTTCAACACTGAAAAAAACTGAAAAATTGCAGCACGCAGAGCTCATGAAAAGGAGCACAGGACTGATTGCCATCAGTACATTGGTGATGCTGCAGTCTAAATAACCCCTCTCCCCCTCGTGGCCTCACACTTTACACTGAACAAGTACCTCTGACCATACGTTCTTCAAGGAAAATATTGACTTATAATGTTCCTATGGGCAGACAGTTACAAACACATTGTGGATACTATCAGATAGGAGCGGCTCCAGGCACCAGCATAGCAAGCGTGTGCCTGGGGCAGCAAGCCACGGGGGAGTGGCCTGTGAGCTCTGCTGGTCCCACGGTTTCGGCAGACCTCCCGGAGAAATGCCGCCAAATCCGCATGACCAGGGCAGACCTCTACCTGACTGCCATGCTTGAGGTGGCAAAAATACATAGAGCCACCCCTGCTATCAGAATACAAACAGCAAACAACAACTTAGGCCTGGTCCACACTACAGCGTTAAATCGATTTAAACAGCGTTAAATCGATTTAACGCTGTACCCGTCCACACTACAAGGCACTTAAAATCAATTTTAAGGGGTCTTAAAATCGATTTCTGTACTCCTGCTCAACGAGAGGAGTAACCCTAAAATCGATATTACTATATCGATTTAGGGTTAGTGTGATGGAAATCGAAGTTATTGGTCCCATTCTTTTACTGAGCTACCCAGAGTGCACCGCTCCAGAAATCAATGGTAGCCTGAGACCACGGACGCACACCACCGAAGTAATGTGCCCTAGTGTGGACGCGTAAAATCGATTTTATAAAATCTGTTTTATAAAATCGATTTTATTAATTTCGATTTTACTCTGTAGTGTGGGCGTGGCCTAAGATACAGACTAGGGGCTTGTCTACATCAGAAAGTTGCAGCGCTGGTGAGGGAGTTACAGCGCTGCAACTTTGAAGGTGTACACATCTGCAGGGCACCACCAGCGCTGCAACTCCCTGTTTGCAGCGCTGGCCGTACTCCCGTTTTGTCTCGGGTGTAGAGGATCCAGCGCTGGTGATCCAGCGCTGGTAATCCAATGTAGACAGTTACCAGCGCTTTTCTTGACCTCCGTGGAAGGAGGAAGCCTCTGGTAATCAAGCTGGTTTCCTTTCCCGGTTTGCTCTCTCGGTCCCGGAGCCACCCAGCAAACCGCAGGGAAGGAGACCTGCTTGCTCGGGGTTCCGGGACCGAGAGAGCAAACCGGGAAAGGAAACCAGCTTCGCCGCGGTTTGCTCTCTCGGTCCCGGAACCCCGAGCAAGCAGGTCTCCTTCCCTGCGGTTTGCTGGGTGGCTCCGGAAACGCGAGAGCAAACCGCGGCGTTCCCGGTTTGCTCTCTCGGTCCCGGAACCCCGAGCAAGCAGGTCTCCTTCCCTGCGGTTTGCTGGGTGGCTCCGGGACCGAGAGAGCAAACCGCGGCGTTCCCGGTTTGCTCTCTCGGTCCCGGAACCCCGAGCAAGCAGGTCTCCTTCCCTGCGGTTTGCTGGGTGGCTCCGGGACCGAGAGAGCAAACCGCGGCGTTCCCGGTTTGCTCTCTCGGTCCCGGAACCCCGAGCAAGCAGGTCTCCTTCCCTGCGGTTTGCTGGCTGGCTCCGGGACCGAGAGAGCAAACCGCGGCGAAGCTGGTTTCCTTTCCCGGTTTGCTCTCTCGTCCCAGAACCCCCCTTGAAGCCGCCCAACAGCGCTGCAGTGTGGCCACATCTAACACCACTTGCAGCGCTGGTTGCTGTAAGTGTGGCCACTCTGCAGCGCTGGCCCTATACAGCTGTACTAATACAGCTGTAACAACCAGCGCTGCAAAATTTTAGATGTAGACATGGCCTAGAATTCACATAAGAAAACCTTCAAGACACCATCACCGCACCACTCTCTAACATGCTAACCAATACTGTCTCGTTGTTTCCATGTACTGCCCTGCCTGTCTGTACCCATCTGTTGTCTTAAGACCTAGATTGCAAGCTCTTTGGAGAAGGGACTGTCTAATTCTGCAGCTCACACAACACATACAGTATGAAAGTGGCTAAACTGTTATGGGCCTTTTCCTGCTGCAGACCACATATCCATGGCCTCCCAATACAGACTTGGTAATACAGACAATATATTTCACTAAAATCAGACAGAGCTACAGTATTTAGCAGTGGGTTGATCAGAAACCTGATATAAAATAAAATAAAGCTTTGTGATCCTGTAAATTAGGATTTTATGACAAAACATATTAGAAATGTATGTCAATCTAAGCCAGGTGATATAGTTTTGAGTCAAGGTGCTAATGCAACTTAACACACCGGCAGCAATCACCATATAAAGCATCAACTCGTTCCTTTCACTAGCAAGACAGACAGCCATAGAAGGCAATCCACCAAGGAATTCACACTGGTCACTTATTTGTAAAATCCCCCGGTATTTGAAGAGAAATTGATAGTCATCTTAGAATCCAATGCAACAAAAACATCAACCTTGTCTCTCCTCTCATTACTCCTGGGGGAGAAGAAAGCCTGTTCTTGCCTAAGGGAACAAATTAACTCAAAAGTCTGATGAAGTGGGCTGTAGCCCACAAAAGCCTGTGGCACATTAGAAATTAACAAATTTATTTGAGCATAAGCACTCCTGTTCTTTTTGAAGACACAGACTAACAGGGCTGATAAGACATTGGGCTAGATTAGTGTTTTTCAACCTGTGCACAGAGTCTGTGTCTGTTTCAGCCCCCAGGGGTCTGCAAAAGGTTGTCCTTACTACAGAACAGTGGTTTTCACTCTGTGGTCCATGGACCCCTTGGGATCAGCAGATTGTGTCTAAGATTTCCAAAGGGGTCTGCATCACCACTTGAAATGTTTTAGGGGTCCACAATTGAAAAAAAAAGTTGAAAATCACTGGGCTAGATCCTCTCTAATGTGCAGCAGCCCAGTTCCAGCGAAGTAACTGAATTTACACCTGCCGAGGATCTCACTCGGAGAGTTCAGATCCGCATTGGTAAGTTTTGCATGTAGCCTGCGCCCTGTAGTGAAACAAACCCCCGGAAATCCAGGCAACAAAAGCACTTTCAGGGAGGGAGCTTCCCAGCCCAGAAAGGCGGGGGGCATCTGCTTTTCATTGAGTTTGTCGTTAGCCAAAGTCTTCCAGCTCGGAGACCTCCCCGTGCCCGTTCCCTTGGCCCGCTGTGCAGCGCCGTGCCCCGGGACGCAGCAGCGCTCGGCTCCGCCGTCGGGTACCAGCCAGAGAGGAGGGAAACGAGGGGATTCGACGTGCTGAACCCGAGCGGCTCGGCAGCGGGTCACTCGGCGGAGCCTCTCCCAGTCCCAGCGGGGGCTGCGCTACAGCGGCTGCGCTTGGCCCCTAGCGAGCGGGGCAGCCCTGCCCGGCCCGGCCCGTCCTGCTCCTTGCGGAGCCCCCGCGCCGCACGCCCCGCGGACAGAGACCAACCCAGTTAGCTGCCCCCCGCCCAGCCCCGCACTCACGTAGAGGGAGCCGATGCTGGAGCCGTAGAAGCGCAGCGGGGCGCTGAGCTCCAGGGGCGGGGAGCTCACGTCGTCCCCGGGCTCCAGCTCCGCGTCACCCCGCTCCGCGCCGAAGGGGAAGAGCAGCCCCCCGCGGGGCAGGCAACCCCCGGGCACGGCCAGCCCCAGCAGTGCCCACAGCAGCGCCCAGCTCCGCCCGGGGAACATGCTCGCCTCGCCCGGCGCCTCCCTGCACAGCGCGCGGCAGCAGCTCCAGCGCGGGCGGCAGAACTATGAAGCCCCCAAAGTTTTAAACCCAGCCAGGGCTGGGGTGGGGAGGGGAGAGGGGGACTCGTGAGGGGCTGAGGCGCAAACCAATGAAGGAAGCAGCTCAGAGAAAACCAGCCAATCACAATTAGAGGGGAAAGGCTCACCCACCCCTCACTGCATCCCAACCCCATCAATACGTCTCTTTCGTACCAAGAACATAATTAAAAAAAAACAAGCAAACCCATCAGCCTGAGTTTTCCCCCGTTAACCCCATCCTCGACCCCAGAAACTCAAGGTACTCCCCCTACTCCCATCCCAGACACAGGGGACCACAACTCACCCGACCAATAACATCTCTTTTCCTTTACAGTTGAATTGTTTTTTGTAAGTTTAGAAAATGAAGCAGATCTCCTATAACGCTTTCCCTCCTACTCTCATGTTCATGCAGTAATTCTCTTAAGAAAACCAACCAAGTTCCCTGACTGTTGAAAATACAACAGATTCCAACAACAAGCGGTAGTGCTCAAGTGCAGAGCAGCAGCAAACTCAGAAGAAAAGTAGATAGTACATTTCCCAAAAGAGAGAAGAAATTGTAAAACATTGCTTTTCACCCTATTTCTGTTCTTATGTGGAAAAAATGTATCTACAACAAATCCATATGGGAAAGGAGAGAGAGAACTCATTTTCTTGTACACTTTGTCTTTCTTAACTTTGGAGTTTAGATCAAGCAGTTCAGTTTATATGAGACAGGCAGAACTCTGTACTCTGGCTATGAGTACTCATAATTTTGCAGGGATGCTTCCATATCCCACCAGATTAGGCTGTTCTTCTGATGTGGCAACAAATCCTTCTCTTGTCTGAATTTAGAGGCATAAGAACTCTGGGAAGCTGGAGGATTCTTGCAATAAATAAGAATTTGATAAGAAGTCTGGATGTTTAAATATTTGTGTCTGTATATTTGCATCAGTAATGTCAGTGATATCATACATTCTTTGACTCTTGAGTCTGGATTTTTTACAAGTTCTTTTGATTTAGCCAATGTTATCTGCAATATATGAATATTTTCACCTTTTGCGCTGTTTCCATTGTGTCTGAATATTGAAGTGTATTTTATTTAAAGTGTCCTGTTGAACATCTTTACTGACATCTGGAAGAGGGATAAAAAAGCATTCACAAAGGTTACTTATTATCTGGGAGACGTTACAAACACCATTCAGAACTGAGAAATTATGCAGTTTTTGATTAAAAATGAGGGCAAGAAATATACTCAGAATCAACCTGGAATTCCACCAGCTAATATATCATGGGAGAAATATAATCCAAAACAGACATGGACATAATGTTTTCAGTAGATAACAAATTAGATGTGATAGTTTACAAAGCAATATAGTGTCAAAAAATCCAACGGATTTTGTGCTGCATACGAGTAGGCATTATTATGTTACAGACTAGGGAGATGATTGTCCCTTTATGGATATGGTGACATTATTTTTATTAGATCATTTCTGAGTATTTCAATGCCAGAAAGATACATATTAAAAAATCTTGGAGGGAATTCAGAGAAAAGCAACAACAATTATTAGAGGACTAGAAGGAATGACATATAAGATATTAGTAATGAACTACTTATGTATAGGTTTCAGAATAGCAGCCGTGTTAGTCTGTGTCCCAAAAAGAACAGGAATACTTGTGGCACGTAAGCATATGCTCAGATACATTTGTTAGTCTCTAAAGGGCCACAAGTACTCCTGTTCTTTTTACTTATACTGTAGCTTGGCCAAATGACAACTGCAAGGGGACTTAATTACCATCTTTTGTTATGGATAAGATCACCGTCCAGTACACACACGAATGGCATAAATACTAAAGAGGGGGAGGAATTATTTGGGGTGGTCCCAACTGTCATAAATGGGAGTGATAGGATCAAAATAACTGAAGGAAAACATGATCTGAGTATCAGAAAATGTTTCCTAACAGTGAAATTTATATTCAGAAAATCACAGATTAGACATGGTGGAAGCCCCATCCCTGGAGTCACTTAACGCTAGACTGGATAGAATATTGAAGACTCTGTTGCAGGGAACAATCCTGCATTTACCTTTGGGGAAAAGGACAAGATGATTCAAAAGATTTTTTCCATCTCCAGCTTCTATGATTATAGGATATTCAAACAGGTCATATATCCATACAAATTATAATCTCCTGAAGATTTCTGCTGCTTGAACATGAGGCTATGGGAGAAGAGTGCTGCTGATTTCTCTCCAAAGGTCATCTTACATCACAGAACTCAGTCTCCTCTTTGATTATTCTTATCAGAGTAAGGGAACTACAAGCTTCCCTCTGCAGTCACCTAGTGCCAAGGATGTGAGGAGAGGACTACTGACATGGGCCTCCCATTGAAAGTCTTTTACTGCCCAAAAAGGGTAGAGTAATCTGATGAATAGCTCATCAAAAGATAAAGTGACCATGGTATATGTCTACACTATCCAGTGGGGATCAATTTATCGCATCTAGTCTAGACGTGATAAATCGACCCCTGAGCCCTCTCCCATCGACTTCTGTACTCCAGCGCCACGAGAGGCACAAGCAGAGTCAATGGGGGAGCGGCAGCAGTTGGCTCACCACGGTGAAGACATCACGGTAAATCGATCTAAGTACGTTGACTTCAGCTACATTTTTCACGTAGCTGAAGCTGCATAACTTAGATCGATCCCCCTCCCCTTGCGTAGACCAGGGCTATGTCACTATGTAGAACACAATACAGTAGTCGCAGGGGGAAAGGATACAGAATAGAATGAGGGGGCTGATCACTGGGAAGGATGGAACTGAGGCCTGTTGAGAAGGAAATTTGTTTTCAGAAGGGCAGGCCATGGGAATCTTAGAAGGTCACATGGAAGGAGGGGGCTTGAAGAAAGATCTCAGACAGCCTCATAAAGTTTGTCACACTAGCTTGACATGTGAATGTTGGCCTGTTTATTAAAGTTGAACCTCTGAACCTTTTGGGAGTCACTCATCATAAATCTAAATATCTGTATGTCATAATGGAGAACACAAAGGCCAGGAGAGAGGGGGAAAGAGGATACAATATAGCAAATTTCTATATGGAGAGAGTAACCCACTTTTTCACCCTTGGTAAAGTCAGATGCCCGGGGGAACAAAGGCACACAAAGGGCAATGTTGTCCCTCATTCTACACACGTGCAAGGGAGTAAAAGGTTATAAGTAGATCTGAGTGAAATTTTTCAGGAGAATAGTTTTTTCATTGAAAAATGCAGTTTTGGTTGACCCAAAATTATCCACAAGTTTGACTGTGTGTGTGTGTTCCTCCTTATAACCATTAGTCCAATGCTTAGGGAGCATACCTAGGATGTGGGAGACCCAGGTTTGACTCTCCATATAACAGCAACTTATACTCAAATTTCCCTCCTTCTAGGTGAAGCATCTTTACTACTAGGCTAGAGGATATTTTGGGGTGAATTGCTCTCAGTCCCTCTATTCCACTGTGTATAAATATTAATTGTGCCAAACAGAAAGCAAGTGAGACTGACTCTATAGCCTGGTGATTAAGGCACTCACATGGGGGGTAGGAAACATGGATTTAAACCTCTCTCTTCCTGATTCATAGAAGGGAATAAATGATTTGCAAGAGCTAATGTGTGAAGTCACTATGGGGTTGTATCCAGACATATTTACTAAAGAGAATCATGCAACTCCCAGACAATTGATCTGGAGTTAGGTACATTTGGGAGGATGTCAGAATGCCATTGACTCTCACATAAGGTTTTTGATTCACAATAAAACCTTCCATAAAGCACCTTTCATTCGGTATGTCTACACTACAGGGCATAGCCCCATAGTGTAGACACAGGCTACCCCGAGAGAAGGGGTTTTCCACTGGCGTAGGAATATCACTTCCCCAAGCAACAGTAGTGAGATAGATGGAAGCATTCTTCTGTTGATCTAGTTACATATTCACTGTGTATAAGAATGGCATAGGTACAACACACAGTGATTTTTAACGCCACTGAGAAATGTAGTTATGTCAACCTACATTTTAAGTGTACATGAGACCAGAGACACATAATGTGCAGCTCTGACGGCAGAATTTTGCCTATATTACAGACAATCATCATAGAACAAATTAATCATCCAGATCTGATTTCTTTTATAACAAGCACATTCAGATGCACACATTATGTCCTGTTCCTGCAAAGATTTATGCTTATGCTTATCATTAAGCACTGTCAATCCATTGACTTCAACAGGACTATGCAGTGCTTAAAGTTAAGCACATGCCTAAGTCTTTGCAGGATCAGAGCCTAACTTTGAACTTTACATCTAATTTCTTGTACAATCCTCAAAATCAACAGATATATTAAGGGTTCAGAAAAAGAAACCATAGGTCAAGTTATGCAATTATTTCCCACAAAACCATGAACACTTTCCCTCATTTAAGCAAAACTAGGATATAATCTGGGGGAAAGGATAGGGGAAACAGAAGAGAAACAATATTGTCACCAAGGACAAAGTATCCGGTTATATAAAAGTCAAGTATCACAAATATCCCAACTGTCATAAGGTCACATGAAAAATATTAAATATCTTACCAAAAAAATTTCATCCAGCCTATCTCCCATTGGAGAGCCTACCTCAAGAAGAATAATAGGAAATTTTGGGAAGTAGGAGAGGGTTGGAATGGAGCAACAATCTATTTTAAAACTCCATATGCTTGGCACAACAAAAGTGCAGTATAACTATCTCAAGATTTGCCACTTTGTCACTATATGCAAATTTAAACTTTATGTGACAAAGGGCACAAAAGAGAGGCACTATATACAGACTTCAGAATAAAAAAATGTGATTAGAGGAGACATCATGACAAAAGGTACAGTCAGTTTCTAACATATACAAAGAACTGATTGCGGTGAACAGAAATGAAGCACTATTGTTCACAGAACAATGAGAATGGGATATGAAAGGCAAATCAGAGTGGAACAATGGAAACAGATATGTAAAAGTTGTGCTTTATCTCCTAACTGCTGTGGAAAATTACTTCAAATTACTATGCTGTCTCATTGGTGTCTTATCCTATCAGACTTCAAAAGACAGACAGTAAACAAAAGGAAAATGTTCTAGACATATTGTGGTCTGGAAATGAGGAGAGGACATTTTATACATCTCACATTAAATCATCACTCAATCTAAAATTTGCCACCAAATCCAAAGTATCAGTAGGAGTCAGATCGTGCATTCTGTATTTACCCAAAACTGCCACTGCAGTAAACTGAGTGAGAGTTTTGGATGCAAAAGGAATACAGTATCAAACTTTACATGTGTTCTAGCAACAGACCCAAGGTACTATTTGTGGACCTTTTAAGAGATGATCAACAAGGCAGCAAAGGTAAAGTACATGTATGGTATTAGTGGTGGCTAGAAATCCAATAGCAAACATCTGGAAAAAGAAGCATTCCATATGTATCAAGCCTTGGCACTTGGATTTAAGATTATTTAGAAAGTCTTAGTGAAGATTGAGATACTTGCTCATAATTTCCCACCCTACCCACACCTGGCAACCTATGCTAAGGTAATGCATGTAATAAAATAATAAATAATCTAAAGAAAAAAGTTTTTCTCAGCCTAAACAACTGTGAATAAGCAAAATGGGCCCTTAGATAGAACACTTATTGATTTTTCCCTTCCAACTAGCTGATCAAAGTTATTAGAGAAGGAAGGATTTCTTTGAAAAACTGATTGCCAGAAGATCCATTTTAGATAGCCCTTCTGGAGCAGAAGTGCAGTAAATTTTGGAAAAGTCTTCATGTATTTCTTCACAGGTGATATTAGTAGCTCAGAAACACAAGGTAGAGTTGTAACGCCAAAGGAGCATAAGCTAGCTTTTGCCCTCCAATGTTTATTTGTGTCTTGGAAGTGTCTAACTCTGTCTCACAACCTGTTTCAAAGGGTATGTCTACGTGGCAAATTAAGGTATAATTGTAGTGCTGGTAGGCATATCCACACTAGCTTTAATCTAGTTGGTGCAGGTATCAAGAGTAGTGAGGATGTGACGGCACAGACAGACTTCAGTGTGAGCTAGGGTGACCAGATAGCAAGTGTGAAAAATTGGGATGGGGGTGGGAGGTAATAGGAGCCTATATAAGAAAAAGCCCCAAATATCAGGCCTGCTATGATGTGAGCTAGCAACCCAAGTATGTATCCAGAGTCCTTGGTGGGTTTATACCTGGGTTGAGTGGCTAGCCTGCACTGAAGCTCATACTTCCATGTCTTCACTACTGTTGCTACCCACGCTTAGATTAAAGCAAGCTCAGGTAGGCCTACCCGTGCTACAGTTACACCTTAATTTGGGTGGAGACATACCCAAAGTTGTTTCCTTCTCTGTCCTGCTCTGTTGAAGTGCCATGGCTGAAGAGTACAGCACAATCTGGGCCATCTATTTTCTACAAGATAAAATGTGTCCACCCAGTGTCTTTGTACATTGAATGAGGATCCTAGGGAAAGATAAAACTGATCCTTTTACCCGAATACACAGGTTAAAATGGATTCTATAGAGAAATGAGTAAGCGACAAGCATCAGTAACTCAGGCAGCTTCCAGTACAGCACAGAGCCTGGTAGAGCTCCATGATGAGAGAGAATGGATTTCCAAACAGGGGAAACTGAGGCTTTGGAAAATGCAACCTGGACCAACAGTCTCCTGATATTGGGCTTTCTGAAAAGATTTGATGAGGGAGGAATGATGTACTACAACGGTTGCCAGCTGTTCTGGCTAATACTGTAGCCCCCAAAGTAGAATTTGGCTCGCCATTTAATTTAGTCAGCTTTCTGGATTCCACATGGCAACTTTGAAGTATGCCAAATCAAAAGTCAGAAGCCCAGGTTTCTGAAGAATTCAACATTAGATATTAATATTTCCTATAATATGATTGATAGCTTGTTCATGTTTTTTGTGTGACAGGAAATAGAGAGAGAGTCTTGGCGGCTGCTACCCCCTTTCCCCTCAT
Source organism: Gopherus evgoodei (assembly GCF_007399415.2). Lineage (NCBI taxonomy): Eukaryota > Metazoa > Chordata > Testudines > Testudinidae > Gopherus > Gopherus evgoodei. The sequence continues at coordinate 146,193,784 of NC_044324.1, forward strand.
TAAAAAAAAGTCACTTCAAGGGCCTGAGGATGCTTGTGTTCCTGATGTCTCTCTTGGCCAACTAAAGCACATTGTTCAAAGTTTGCTGTATTGAAAACTGTACTTTTCAAGATTAGAGCAGAGCAGCTGTTTCATATCCAATAAAACTGGATATGCTTGGGTGGTAATTATTGCTCTCTCTTTTCTATGTAGGTCGTGATTCAGCAAAATGCTCATGTCCTTCCCCTTTCAGGATAAACTTCCATACAGAAATGAGTTGGCTTTATACAGTTAGTTGTTTATAAAACACTGTGCACCCGTAATGGTGACCAAACTGAATAAAGATGTTTTTCTTTCTTTTTTTTTAGCATAGTTTTGTGCAAAGCCTGTGAATTTCCCCTGGCCCTGAAGCTGTCCAGATCCAGAAATCAGCAGTAATTCCATGAATTACAACTATTTATTCTTTCTGTCCCCAGGACTCCTTACTTACAATGCATATCATTCTACTTAGTAACTGCAGACAAATATAAACAGTGACCCGAACATAGTTTCTTCCCAAACATAGTTTAGCATTTCAGCTTAGCATATAACACTGTGGGTTTGTCACAGAGGAGCAATAAAAGATAGATATCTACTTTAGGCCAATTCTGTGCAAGACTATTCACTTATCTAGTCCTGGGGAAAAAGGCATTATTTGCAAAAATAGGGCTTGATACTGTAGCCCTGACTCATCTGGGAAGTCCCTTGGGGGAAGGAGAAGAGAGCAAGAACTCTCTTTTTTCAGTATTTAATATAAATAGTGTCAGATTGTGAAACCCTTAATCACATGCGGTAGTACATTACTCCATGATTAGTCATATTTGTTTCAAAGGGACTATTAGCAAAGTAAGATACAATTCATAGTGGATAAGGGCAGCACAATCCAGTCCCTAGTGATTTAAACAAAACTTCCAGGCTTCTAAGCTGTAGTTTTTTAAAAGTTAAAAGTAAAAATTTACTTATATGAAATTAGCCATTTACAATGATACTCTGTATCAGAAAATGACTATTCTCTTTTATTTAGAATAGCCCCATTCAAATACACATTCAATCTGGGCATAGATATGCTGAAAACAGACTCAGAAGTCTAGTATATTAGTATACTATGTATATTAGTAAATGCATTTTTTAAAGTGACCCAAAACCAAAATTTTAAACATAGCCATACACATCAAGGAATGGTGATGGGAGGCTGTGTGCTACTGTGGAGAGAGCACTGGGCTTAGTGACTCACTCTTGGGTCCCAGGCTTAGGACACATGTGAACCAAAATTCACATTTAAAATATTGCCCTGCCTTTGGATTAACTGTTTTGTCAATATCTTCATTACTTCCTAAATGTCCACATGCTGTTGTTTTATTTTTCGCATCAAAGATGTCACAACTGCAGTGCTCTCTTCAATTATTAGTGGGTGAATTTCTCTCTACTATTTTTGCGGTTTTTTGAAATGTTTTCAGCCCCTCTATTCCCCTTGAACGATAGCATTCTACTGCCTTTTCCTTTCCTAAAAAGGCTTTAATTCTGTGCAGTATATTTTGCTTGTTTCCTTCCTGCCTGCCTTCTCCACTTCTAGTACAGGCTTAAATTAACTCTCAGATCTTTGAGCAGATATTTTTAAAACCACATTAGCCATTTCTTGTACCTTGAATTCTTTTTAAGAGGAATCATGCCTGTTTCCTTAATTGTAAAGTCTTCAGGATTCTCTAACACTTCTTGCACTCTTACCATTTTAATACTTCTTCCTAGAACACAGGGCTCACTGATATTTTTAGGGCCCAATTTTTAGGGCCACCCTTGATTATCCTGAGTACCACCTTCCTCCATGTATAGGACCACTGAAATCAAGAGACCTACTCATGAAGTAAGATGCTATTCAATATGAGTGAGGGAATCTGAATCCCACCCTTAATTACCAACTATTTGCTTTCTTGCAATATAGTAATACTTGTCCTGTTATGTTCTATGCAATTGTTAATATATTGATGACATATTCCCCACAATCCCATCCCTACACCCACGTCGTGGCTATAAAGTATGATATGTAGCTGTCTGACCTGGAAATGATTACTGCCTTCCTCCCTCACAATGTGCGTGTGTATTTGTTCAATGAAAACACATAATAAAAATATGTTACAATGCAATTCTTTTTTAAAATAAAGTTAAAAGCACATATTATATTAGATATTAGATTTCATAAAAAACTGGGTTTACTTTCAAGATTATACTGATATTTTAAACCAGTTATTTGAGATGAGGACCTGAAGTCTTCAAAATTACCAGAAACTCGTGAGCGAAAAACAGCATTGTATTCATTCTGAGGACATCCAAACTTTTTTCTTCTGTGTAGTAAATTCAATTCAGTACAAAATACAGACATCAGCCCTGTCCTAAATGTGACCATACTATGCAGCACTGGTAAGCAAAGCATAGATTTCTTTGTAGCAGTAGTAATAATAATACCACCACCCGCAGCTTTCACTTCTGTAAAGCCAAACCTTATAAACTACTTTTAAAGTAGGTAAATATTATTATTCCCACTTTACAGATGGAAAAATGAAAACACCAAGAGGTCATAAGTGACACGCTCACAGAAAATGTCAGTTACACTGCAAATCAGGGACAGAGCTGGAAATGGATCTAAGATCTCTTTACAGCAAGAAGTGACTTTACGAAACACACTAGATCATGCTTTCTCCCAAACTGAACACTTGTTTTAAGTCAATGAGTTTCTCAGTAAGTCTCCAAACTGAAGCTGTGTGTTCTCTAATGCTCAGTATTAGAAGCAGAAGGAGAACTCAGATAAAGTCACCCAGCTCATGATATTCAAGGGTATAACAAATGGCAGAAATACACAGAGAGGAGCATAAGAAAGATATATGGTCTTAAGGTGAAGATGTAATGGTAGAAGAGTTCTGTTGCTTCCTGATAAGGTCAGGTTTACTGGTAGGCATGCATTAATAAATGTAAGACAGTAAGTATCAATCCTGATTCCAGGCATTTTTGCAAAAATTATTTCCCTCCCATAGAAGCAGAGCCTTTGAAGAAGCGGCCTGAAAACTGAGGCCTACTTCTAATTGTGCCATAATTCTGAACACTGGAAATATGTCTTAAAGCAAAGTACAACAAACAGTCTCATGTGACACAACAGCATCAGTCACCCACCAAGTCAGCCTTGAGGGTAAGATAATTAATTTTCAAATAACTCTCTACAGAAAAGAAGACCATGATGCCCCCTGCTGGTCCCTGATATGACATTTGAAGAAAACAGTTCAATTTTAACAATTATTAAATATTTAATACTTAACATTAAATACTTAATTCCTTATAGAATACCCGAAAAAGTAACAGTGATTCTAATAATTTTGCCATTATAGGTTTCTGAATCAGAGATAGTAAATTCTACACTACTTATAGCTCAAGCACACAGCAAGAGCTTAGAACAGGCATAACAACATTAAATAAAAATGTAAATAATAAATGATGAATGTTTCTAATAATAAGATAAATGTTCCATATAGTCAAAAGTTACTTTGCACATTACTTAAAATGTAAGATTTTTCTTTCACGCTTTTGAGCAATCAGAACAATGTGAAACTCTATCCTGATATGATAAAAGGACAACTCAGACCAGAATTAGCAAGGTTCTTTAAGCTCTATTTACTGTGTGTGGGTTCATGAGAGACTGCATGAATGTGAATTCCCTTGACCCAGAAGACACGTCATATACCTAGTTGTTATCAGGAGCATTTGGTACATCCTAATAAAGTTACTTTTACCATTGTAGGTCACCTTTAAATTATTCAGCTCAGAAATCCATGTTCTGAGTAATTTTCGAAAACCTTTATCTAGTTAATATAGCACCCATAACTGTGGTATCTGAGCACCTCCTAAAATTATAGTCTGAACGGTTAAAGATATATTTCTGTCTCTCTCCCAGCAATTTCCAGTCAGCAAGGGGTAGACAGAGGGCTGTACTGAAGTTACTGGCCTATTTGTACCAGCTGATGGTCTTATTTAGTAATTTTTGCTTTCTTTGTTTTATATATATGTGCTTCCATAAATAGTAGTGTAACTCATTATTCTTTGAATGGCTTATATACTGTACATCCAGGGCAACATTAGTTACAGGCACTGCATGAAATGTAAATTTGGTTCACATTATTCTTGCTATTTACATGACTAAAAATACTTATACAGAAATTTCATGGTGCATTGCAAAAGGTCAATTGCAAACACTGACAGTTCCAGCACTGTATAGGTTTAACGTAACTGCACAGAATTTGCAAGTTTTATGGTGTCTGAGTCTTTTAAATTTTGATGACCAGCTTGTATTTTGAATATATTCTACATAAAACTTTATGATCCTAGGACAGATGGCTACAAAGTGGATATGGTGTTGAATATATTGATTTTTCCCAGAGATCTATGCCCAAATTTCTGCCACTTACATGTGCAGATCAGTCATACTGAGGCAGCTCCTAAGATGGTGTATGTATATGGTGGGTATGTCTACACTACGATATTAGGTCGATTTAATAGAAGTTGATTTTTTAGAAATCAATTTGATACAGTTGATCGTGTGTGTCCCTACTAAGCGCATTAAGTCAGTGGTGTGTGTCCACAGCACTGAAACTACCGTCGACTTTCGGAGCGTTGCAGTGTGGTAGCTATCCCACAGTTCCTGCTGTCTCCACTGCCCACTGGAAATCTGGGTTGAGCTCCCAATGCCTGATGGGGCAAAAACATTGCCACGGGTGGTTCTGGGTACATGTTGTCAGGGCCCCGCCTCCGTGAAAGCAGCAGCAAAAAATTGTTTCTTGCCTTTTTTCCTGGGTTACCTGTGCAGATGACATACCACGGCAAGCATGGAGCCTGCTCAGCTCACTGTCACCGTATGTCTCCTGGGTGCTGCTGGTAGACACGGTACTGCAGTGCTACACAGCAGCATCCCCTTGCCTTGCCTTGCAGACAGCAGACAGCAGATAGTGCGATACAACTGCTAACCATCGTCATCGTCCCTTGGGTGCTCCTGGCCGACCTCGGTTAGGTTGGTCAGGGGTGCCTGGGCAGACATGGGTGCGCCTGGCCAGCCTCAGTCAGGTCTGTCGGGGGCACCTGGACAAAAATGAGAATGATTCCAGGTCATACTCTTCTTTAAGTTTCATCTAATGGAGATTCAGTCCTGCCTGGAATATCATGCCAGCTGGAGGCTTCTGCCTCAGGCTGCTCTCCCAGTCGGCAGCCCTGCACGGTCACATCTACCCAAGCCTACCCCTTGCTCCCATGGCTCATGAAGCCTAGACAGTAGAAAGGAGCAGTTCAACTATAAGCTGAGCAAGTACATAATGGTGGTAGAAAGTGCCTTTGGATGTTTAAAAGCTCACTGGCACAGTTTACTGACTCGGTTAGACCTCAGAGAAACCAATATTCCCATCATTATTACTGCTTGCTGTGTGCTCCACAATATCTGTGAGTAAGGGGGAGACATTTATGGCGGGGTGGGAGGTTGAAGCAAATTGCCTGGCCATTGATTATGCGCAGCCAGACACTAAGGTGGTTAGAAGAGCACAGCAGGGCGCGCTGTGCATCAGAGAAGCTTTGAAAATCAGTTTCATGACTGGCCAGGCTACAGTGTGAAGGTTCTGTTTGTTTCTCCTTGATAAAACCAGCCACCTTGGTTCACTCTACTTCCCTGTAAGCCAACCGCCTTCCCCTCCCCCCTTTGATCTCCACTTGCAGAGGCAATAAAGTCATTGTTGTTTCAAATTCATGCATTCCTTATTAATTTATCACACAAATGGGGGGGATAACGGCCAAGGTATCCCAGGAGGGGTGGGGGAAGATGGAAGCACAGAGGTGGGGTACTTGTAGGGGCACCCCCTAGAATGGCATGCAGAACATCATAGAAGCGGCATGTCTGAGGCTCTGACCCGGAGAGGCAGTTTGCCTCTCTGGTTCTTTGGTAGGCTTGCCTCAGCTCCTCAACTTTCACACAGCACTGCTATGGGTCCCTGTTATAATCACTGTCCTTCATGCCCCTGGAGATTTTTTCAAATATTCCGGCATTTCATCTTTTGGAACGGAGTTTGGATAGCATGGATTCATCTCCCCATACAGCAATCAGATCCAGTACCTCCCATTCGGTCCATGCTGGAGCTCTTTTGTGACTCTGGGACTCCATGGTCATCTGTGCTGATGAGCTTGCCACGTTGTACAAACAGGAAATGAAATTCAAATTTTCGCTGGGCTTTTCCTGTCTACCTGGCCAGTGCATCTGAGTTGACAGTGCTGTCCAGGGTTATCACAATGGAGCACTCTGAGATAGCTCCTGGAGGCCAATACTGTTGAATTGCGTCCACACTACCCCAAATTCGATCCAGGAGGGTCGATTTCAGCACTAATCCCCTCATCGGGGAGGAGTACAGAAATCGATTTTAAGAGCCCTTTAAGTTGACAAAAATGGCTTCTTCATGTGGACGGGTGCAGGGTTAAATCGATCTAACACTGCTAAATTCGATCTAAACTCGTAGTGTAGAGGGCATACCCTCAATCAAGTCAATCTGCCCTATTGACTTTAACCGAAAGAGCACACTCATTTTCCAACATAGAATCTGACTCTGGTCCTGTGGGAAAAATCTATATTAGTCACATCTGCTCTAAAAGAACAATAGTGGCACTGTTATCGAAAATGATTGGTTTGAATCTTTTCTACACTAGCCCTCTTTTATAACACTCTGGCAGAGTGAAGTGGCCTTAGTGTAAATGATGTCAAGTATCAGGGGGCAGCGTGTTAGTCTGTGTCCACAAAAACAACAAGGAATCTGGTGACACCTTAAAGACAAACAGATTTATTCAGGCATAAGCTTTTGTGGATATAACAATCTCATTTTGTAAATGAGAATCAAGTCCTGTATATTTCAGAAACTCAGCTTTTCTTACACTTCAAGGGTTTTAATTCCCAAAACTAACAAAAGAGAAGGAAACTACCTCATAAAACTATGTTTATAAGTAAAAACAATATTAAAAGTTTGGTTGAAACTAATAAAAGCAGAAAAATCATAGTTAAGGCTGAAATGCTCAATCATATTGTTATTGCTAAGTTTTGCTGTTGACAGGATCCACCCAAAATAGTGAGTGGGTAATTGATATATAATATTCACTGGTGCAACAGAATCTAGCTCTAGTTCCAAGCTTCCTGGATTTTCACCATTTAAGCTAGAATAACAACCCTTTGCACATACAATATTATAGCACCTTTCTTATAAGGATCTCAAAGTGCTTAACAAATAAATATTAAGCTTCACAATATTAATACATGTATTTTGCAGTAGAGTAAACTAAGACACAGACACAGGGTGTGCCTTGATCCAGTTGCAGAGTCAAGAATAGAATATCCAGGAGTAGACCTGGTGGATAGTTTTTACATTTTTAAAAAATATGCCTTTTTTTTCTTAATACTAAAATTGTAACAACAAATTTCAACATTATTGAATTTTTTCAGGTTTTCCAAAATCTTTCATTACATTTTTTTAATTGAAATGTTACTGAAGTGATTACTGAGATTTTTCATTTACCAAACACTGGGTTTGCAATAAATAAAAAAATAATATTTATTGAAACCTAGATTTTAGCCAAATGAAAAATTTCAGCAACAACTTTGATAATATCTTCAGTCATGATTTTGCTAAAAGTTATTTCCAGTAAAAGAATTCTGTATTAAAAATGGGTCAAATTTTAATCCTTCTAAATGAAAACAACTTTGAACTTTTTAATTTTTTCTGAATTTTTTTTTTTAAACCAGCTCAGGAGTACTGACTCCCACACTCAAATTTTAACCATTAGATCACACTGTCTTCTTTATTGCAAACTTCATCTCATGTAAGTATTTTGTTTACTGTGAGGTCAGATTTACTGATAGACAAACATAAGTGAACATAGTAAAGCAGGAAAACTAGAAACAGACATAGAAGCATCCTAAATACCAGAATATTTACAGTAATTGTCACCATCCTCAGTGTGGGAGGCCTTTGAAGAGACAGTTTTGAATATTATCTGTCCTGTTCCTGACCTTTGTATATTACACCATAATCTTGAACACAGGAAAGATGCCTTCCTCAAAGGGAATTTGTTAATTGACCTGCTGCTGGCAGGATTCTAAGAGTAATAGATTAAAGCAGTAATTCTCAGCCATTTTCCACTTGTGATCCAGAAGCCAGTCACAGTTTCTTGCCATGATCCACCCAAATCCTATAGTCTTTTGATGAGTGAACATTTGAGTCTAATGGCTTAAGATGCAGTCAAGGCAACCAATCCAATCACCAATTTTCAACAATACGCTGTACCATAATAGCTATTGCTTAGCTAAAACGAGTGACTTCTGGGACCAGTCAGTGACAAAGAAAGGCAAAATTGAGTGGAATGTTTACTTTCCATTTTAAACTCAAAAAAATTATTTTTTAATTCATGAGATTAATTAAAACAATTATAAATAGGTATCCTGAGGCCAGTTTCATCCCTTGTATAAATCCCCTACGTATAAATTGCCAAATAAGGTATATCTCGGAATGTTTGTTACTAAAATAGACTCAGATTCAGTGACATTTTCTTTCATTGATGCATTTCAAGCTTCTGTAAAATTTTCCATCCACCAATCTGAATAACTGCACTGTTCTTAGTCACTTCTATTCCTATGTTATTTGTGTGTTGCTCTCAGTTAGTAATACAAGATGTCACTGTCTAATTTCCCATCTTAACAAAGTCACAGTCAGTGGCAAATGTATTTCTTCTAACCATGCTCAATGGTTTGGTAAGCTGTGGATGTGAGTTGAACAGCAGCTGTAACCCACGGCAGACTTCTCAGTTTTCACGACATGAGACTCATGGGATGATACTTACCCTCCTCTGAAAAATGACTTGAGATCTTCTGATGAAAAATGCAATATAAGAGATAAATTTTATTACCATAATCATTAAAAGTCAACATTTACTAAAGACACCAGTTACCGTAATTATCTCCTATTCATAAGAGAAGAAAACGATGGTATGTCGGATACCACTGTATGGTTATGGTGGAAATGTGGACCAGTGTCCTTCTGCTGAGGCATTAAAACCTTAGAGACTGTGGCCTGGCTCCTCAAATGCAACTATTCCTACTGATTTCAATGGGAATTAGGTGCCCACATGCCTTTGAGGATCTGGGTCTGTATTACTACAACGATACAACAATCACTACAATGAATCCCACTTAAAGCGAAGGCAAAACTCTTACCTGTTTCAATGGGAAGGAGCAAGATGGGTTCTAAGTAAACACAAGCCTCAGATCACTTTTCCAAAGGTGCAAGTTTTTTAACATCAATTCAAAGGGGGAATTGATGGGATTTTGACCAGATTCACAGAACAAGTCACCACTCAGCAGTAGTTGTGATTTTCAGTTCAGCTCCTGCTCTTGGCTCTTGGAATTTCTGCTGTCCTACGTATAATTGGAAAATGCACACTCACAGTCACTAGATTGTTCTCAAATACTCCAGTTATTACTGATATATGGAGCTGGAGAGGTGCTTTTATTTTTTAACCAAAAGGTGGCAACCTCTCTATATGTTTTGCCATAAAGATGTTTAACGTTGCAAAAAGGGGGGTAAGGAGATTGGTTTCCTCTTAATCTAGCCCTACAAAAAAAGAAATGTGAGAGTTCATGATGGAATTTGCCCTACAATTACAGGATTAAAAGGAAGCAAATCTCATCACACTCATTTGAGCAAGGACCACATCTGATTAAATGTCTTAATAGCAAAAGCTGTATGGCGGTTGAAGGGTTTTACTGTATAGCCTTTGCTTGGCTGTTCTGTTAACTGAGAGGATTGGTAATTTGCCTTTGTTGAAGATTGATGTTTGCTCCAAAACAAACTAGGGCTAGCACTCTGAAGATGAAAGGAAGTACATCCCTGACAAATATCCTCTTCCTCCATCCCAGTTGTGAAATTATTCCAGGCTTCTCAGACCTAGCTTTTCCCAGCTGCCAAAAGCTTCTCATTCCTGTTCTTCCTCCAGCTGCCAGAGTCCTCCAAATACACCTCAGGATAAGCATCCTTCACATCCTGCAGCTACAAAGGCCTTTCCACACAGCCTAGGACAAACACTAGTTTGCCCAAAATCCCTCCTCTCACATGCAGTATCTCATGTCTCTGATGATAATCTGGGAAAGGTCCTGATTTTTCATTTGAATGATCTGGTCACCCTAATACAGAGTGTTCACAGGATTTTATTATCAGAGGAGTGAGTAGGGCTGCTTGTACTTCAGGGTGCCAGCCACTTTCCATTGTAAGACCCTGTTTTCAGTTCCAACTACTGCAACAAAGGAGGCTGGGGTTCCTACAATAGTATCACTCATCACACACCCCTAGTTCACTCCCAGAGCACTGTCCACACTGTCTATCATGTGCACTCAATAAGGCAAGGTCCTGTGGAAAAAGTAGTATGCGATCATGTAATTAAGGACAGTATCTTAATGCATATGCATTGGGAGGTGACTGAAGGTTGCCCAGGCAACTTCTGTTTTGTCATTTTCTAACTTTTGAGTGCTTGACTTTGCAAACTTTGTGTTCTTTAAATATATCTTTTAATAGTGTAATATAATGTTGAAATTAGATCTATTACATATATACACATGCAAACAGAAATGGGAAAGATAGCCTAGGATTTTACCACTTGCTTGTGGATGCTTTTAATTTGTAACTTATTTTGAAGGCTTAATTTAGAAGTTTAAGAACATCCATTTAAAAATGTTCCTTTCTTCTCACACTTTTTCAGTTCCCAGCTTTCCTCCATCCTCTTTGCCTCCATATCCTGCTGTGTTCTTGAGTTGTCCAAAAACATCTAATGGCCTCCAAAGCTCTTTTATGGAAGAAGATAGCAAATGGAACAGCATAAGCAATCAGCAGAAATGCAGTGGAATTAAACATCATCTTGTGGTTAAAGCCATATCCTGTAAGTTGGAACTCTTGCTCCTGTGAGTTAGGAGTATTGGGGGTCTGTTCCCAGCTCTGGGAGGGGAGAGTGGTCTAGTGCCTGAAACGCTTGTCTTACTTTTTTATTTACAAGGTTAAAAGTAAGGAAAACTAAATGGATGCCTGGGATTTTTTTTTTGGATTTGCTCATGCATCCATCCTGCAGTGACGACTCCTGACTACCAGGGGCTGCTGTGATGCTAGAGAGTGATGTGGAGGAGGTAACAGCACAATGGGGAACAAGGAGAAATGGACTGAGTGCACAGGGGCTTTCCTTGAGCCATGGTCAGTTCTGTCCCAGCCTGTTCTCCCTTGAGCCCCTGTCAAAGGGGAAAGGAAACCTGCCTAGCTAGAACCGGCCTGACTCAATCGCCCCCATCAGAAAGAGGGCAGGTTACATCAGAACTGTTTCTACCTGCACCTTAGGAGGTTTCCCTCAGAGTTCCTCTATTCTTCCACCCCCATATTACTCATTACCTCTCTCCTCAGAGCCCATTTTCACAGTCACCATGTATCTTACAGTGGAAGAGGGTTGGGAATTAGGGTTGCCAACACTTTCGGTTTTCCCGGGAGTCTCCCAGAATCAGACCCTATCTCCTGGTGGCTACTGCAGCCAAACCGGGAAATTTTAGGCGCTAACAGTCTGGTGGCACCGCGGGACTAAGGCAGGCTTTCTGGCTCCTGGGGTGGGGGTCAGGAGTGCCGATTCCACAGTTCCCATTGGCCGGGAACTGCAGCCAATGGGAACTGTAAAGGCAGTGCCTGCCGGCAGGGGCAGTGTTTGGAGACCCCCTGCCCTCCCCACCTCCCCGCCTAGGAGCCACTGCCCGAGGGAGGTGCTGGTCACTTTCAGGAGCAGCCCGAGGCTGCCCCTCTCACCTCCACTTGCACCCCAACTCCCTGCCCCAGCCCAGAGCCCACACTCCGCACCCAAACTCTCTCCCAGAGCCCGCACACCACAACCTGTCCTGCACCCCAACCCCCTGCCCCAGCCTGGGGAAAGTGAGTGAGGATGAGGGACAGTGAGCACGGGGCGGGGCCTCAGACAAGTAGCAGGGCAGGGGCATGGCCTCAGGGAAAGGGCAGGGAAAGGGTGTTTGGGTTTGTGTGATTAGACAGTTGGCAACCCTAGCTGGAAACCACACTCCCACAGAGAAGACGCACTATAATCCACGATACCGGAGGGCCCAAACTCTCATTCTCTCCCTCAACTGGGCTACGTGTTTTCCTATCTGTAAATAGCTACAGCTGAAGATAGTGGGTGTTGGTCTGGAGGTGTCATTTCTCTCCTACTCTGGCCATGTTCCTGTTACAGCTAGAGGAATCACCTAATTTCTTTACTCTCAGCTGAAGGTGGGTGGTTTGTAAAAGTTATCAGGTAGCAAAGAAAATGATAGTCCAAAGATATATACATTTTGAGTTCATTTTATTTGCAGAATCCTTAGTGTTAAACAAAAAGTTACTGAGCAAAAACATATAAAATAACCCTTCTCAATTCCTAGTGTAGAGTTTCCTGGTTTGTCATTTGTCTCTAACATCTAGGACACTGGTGTTACAAACCCGCCCATGGGGTTTAGTTGGAGCAGAATGGGAAGCCATGTGATCTGTAATGTGGCAACTTATATCTCAGGTGAACTCAGATCCTTCTGCTCCCAAAGCCAGGATCACAGTTGCTTGAATTAAAAGAGAACCAGGGCAAAAAGCTATGTTAATTTCTAACAAAATGGAGGCTCTTGAAGGACTATATTGACATTATGCAAACTGACAGATATTAAAGCAGCATTAAAAGCCAAGGGAAGAAAAATAATTAAGTTAAGCTCCTTTGCTGGATGCAGCTAAAATCAGCCCACCCTAAACGGGCTTTTATTCCTGATTTATTAAAATTCTTCTGGACAGCAGAAGTCCCCAAGAACCACTGTAACAAGGATGCATTATAGAGGTTCTGAAACCTAAGGAGATGGGGCCAAAGATCCACAGATCCCTTTGCTCCACAGTTTGGAAGAACTACACCTTCCTGATCCCCAGTCTCCTCCCATATGATGGAAATAGGCAAGGAAATCCCCACTGAAGGGAAATACTTGGAAATTTCAGTTCCTCTCTTATGGTTCCCCATAAATAGTCTTATTTTCATGCAGATACTGGATCCCGAAGACAATGCAGGTTGCACAGAGCTTCAAATAGTAAAAAGGCAACAAATCCATTTCAACACTTTTCAACCTTTGATTTGCAGGTTGCAAAATCCTGCTTTAAATCACACAGAATTATCCCATGAGGGATGAGGGAGTCTCAGCAGCCTGGTCAAAAACATCAGGATTTAGAAAACTTCTTACAAAAGGAATTTAGTGATGTCTTATTCGGCCTGAGCTTGCTCTCATAGAAATCAATGGGAGTTTCACAGTTCATTATGCAATGGGAGATTTGTCAATGGACCATCAGTGGGAGCAGGATTGGGCCCGAGGGAGAGATGAGAGAGATGGGAGTCTGTAGAATTGAGCCTTGGCCTGCTAAACTCAGGGTTGCGAGCTCAATCCTTGAGGGGACCATTTAGGGATCTGGGGCAAAAATCTGGCTGGGGATTGGTCCTGCTTTAAGCAGGGAGTTGGACTACATGACCTCCTGAGGTTCCTTCCAACCCTGATATTCTATAATTCTATGAACTGTCTGACACAATCTTAAGGCTACCCGACAAAACTTTACACAAAAGTCCACGGTGGCAAAGAAGACACCAAAACTCTGACTCTGTTGGTTAATTAAATCTGTCCCGTTCAATCACCCAGTCATTGACCTAGCATTTGGGGAAGCTCCCAGAAGGATTTTTTTCCATGGAAATATCACCTAAAAATATCAACCAGCAATTTCATGCTTTAAAGCTACTTATATTTTGGTTTAATCTGATTATCCTGTGAGGGCTGGATCCTGCCCTCCATGCACATGCTATACTTTCTCTGAAGTCACTGGAAGCTTTGCCTGCATAAGGATTATAAAATAGATGCCTACATTTGTATTGTTGTTGACTACACAGTATGACCCAAAATAAGATTAGAAAAATAAATTTGGTTTATCATGAGGGCTATATAGAGATTTTTAGTGCATAAAAGGCACATGCCAGGGACAGCTAATGGAATCTAATGCTCATAGGGGAAGCCCATCTTCCAGGAGATGTTTTTCCCTTGGGAAAACTAGTTCTCAACACATTGTTCAGTTTCCATCAGAACCTCCAAATAATTAATGGCAGAGGAGCTGGATCCAAAAGATACTTTTATTGCCCATAACTCAGAGAAGCGCCCATACTGAGCAGAGATCAGAAGTGTCTCACTGGAAGCATATTCCAAGCTCATTCCACATGCTCAGCAGTTTGGAAGCAACCAAAAAGCTGTATTATAAATACTTCTGACTGATGGCTTCCTGTATATGCTTCTTGAAAATGAGTCTGCAAACCAGCAGAGTTGGTTTATTCCTTCTGTATTAATCCATCCTTGGTAATTAGAGGGCACCAATCTTGCAGTATCTAGGTATCAGCTATGTAATAAAGTCAAATTCCTGATTCTGCTTAGAGGAAACATCCATGTTTTCACGTAGCACAGCTGCTGATTTGCTTCCAGTTGACTATTCAGTGCCACATCTGGTCAGGATATCTGATATCTTAAAAGCTTTGATTCCATATATATGTATTGCGGACCCGTGCTTGGCCCACAGCATCTGAAATTCTGGATGAACGACTGCTACATAGCTAAGTTTTTCCTTTCTCATACCTTCTTCTATTAAGCTCTTTAGGAATTTATCTTTTCAAACAATCCTTTGCCCAGGACAGTGGAGAATTTGAAGTTGCTGAGCTGCAGGGAGTTGGTCTGATATCTCTGCTGTAGACAGAGTGAAGAATGAGGCATTTAAAACTCTATGGCAAGCTCCAATTCAGGGAAATGAATAAAGAAATGACCAGGAATTCTGAAGTATTTTTACCTGTCTTCTAGTCCAGAAACTGGTCTGACTGGCCTTGGTCTGACGGGAGGAATTCAGGCATGTGAGAAAATCAGAGAAAAATATTGCCCAAGGACACTGTAAATGAAGAGAAGAGAGACAGATGAGAAACAAAAAACCAGAAGTTACTTTGATTCCTTATTACCCAGAGGAACAACAAAAGCTATTTTCTCTGTTTATTGTGTCTGGTTTGGCTTATGTGGACATGTCTCTACTTTTCCTGCATAATAATTAATAATTGTCTACTTTTCCAGTCAAAGCAGCATTAAATTCTGCTATGCACCACGTGACCACCACACGGCATAGGTCACATGATCAGAGGTGGCTGGGGTGAGGCCAGTGGAAGCGTAGCAAGAAGTCAACCAAACTGCCATTGCTTGTAGATGCCAAGAACCACACTATGCAGTATACTTCCTCCACTGAGATCCATGGGATTAGGGGAGTTCATAGCTGTGGATCTTGGGCTGCTGCAGGAAGTGATGGCAGCACAAAACTCCCTAGTTTTTCTATACAGCTCCTGTCGCCCACAAAGAGGCGAAGATGCAGCAGAAGGAATAAAGTCCACTAATCTTTGGAGGTCCAGAGTTTTACTTTTCCTCAGCTTTACACCAGAAAGAGGGACATATGGAGCCTATTAGCATACCCTTCTAGGACAGCCTGACATTCATGAGCAGATTGGCTTCTCTCCTCTACTCCCTCCCCTTGGCCAGCAACAAAACAAATAGCAAGCTCCTATCGGTACATCTGCTTCCTCAGCATGTTAGCTTCCAGCTCACTGACCTAGGATGCTTTCTGCACCATCCTGAGAAGATGCTGATACCATTAAAATAAAACGGTAAAAATGTGAAAGCCCGCTACTGACTTTATTAACAAGCTTCTCTTACATATTTACAGGCAAAACTAAATGGGTTCTAACAAGCCCATGGTTTGCACTGAAACCAAAACCCATGATGTGAAAAGCATTTGAAACATTCAGTGTCTCATTCAGATTATGTTTTAATGTTTAATTTCATGAAATAATTATATAGGAGGATACTGTATATTCAGGAAGACAAAACCTAATGAATTCATATCCTTGGTGATTGCATTATATTCTCAACATCGTTTTATTTTCTAATCTCAGAGTTGCACTGAATACTGTTTGATGGCCTTTCAGGGTTCAAGTATTCCCTTAAAATCCTATATCAACTAGAGTTTTAAGCCTCACTGGGATCTCTGGACAATCTGTAAATTAAGTTAGAAGTCACATGGAAAATGTTCTAAACCAGCATGTATGATCAATCTTCTGCAAAGGCTTGGTAGATTCAAAGTGATCACATCTGGCTAATTTATGGCCAATGTAAATAAGACTCTTCTTTCTCATTCAGGCCCTTAAGAGAAGTGTGAACTTTCCCATTCACCTCACAGGCTGTTAACTCTGAAATCAGAGTTGAAAGATATAAAATAAATCAGTCACAGGTGCTCTTTCATTCCATTTCTCTCTCTTCTTGGTGTTTAAACCCTTCAGAAATTTCTAGGTACTATGTCTTCCAACTTAGTTGTCGCTTATTTTGCTCTTCCAATCCTGTACCCATCCCTTCAGCCTCCTGATCATTTTGACAACAAGGAGTCCAGTGGCACCTTAAAGAGTAACAGATTTATTTGGGCATAAGCTTTCGTGGGTAAAAACCCCTTCATTTCTTCAGATGCATGGAGTGAAAGTTACAGATGCAGGCATTATAATAAATAAATATTAATATAATATAATATAAACTCCATGCATCTGAAGAAGTGAGGTTTTTTACCCATGAAAACTTATACCCAAATAAATCTGTTAGTCTTTAAGGTGCCACTGGATTCCTGGTTGTTTTGGGGATACAAATTAACACGGCTATCCCCTGATGCCTGATCATTTTGTTGTTCTTCCCTGAATTTCCTCTGGTTTTTTAATATCTCCCTAGGATTGAGGCACTGGTAACTGAAAGCAGTATCCCTGGTATTGTTACCCCAGCCCAGAGCTGCATAGAATGAAACTATTACCTCCCAACTCCGTGGTGTAAGGTCTCAGCTTGGGCAGTCCCAAAACACTTTTAATATTTCCACTCTCCATTGGCCCCCTCTGTAGGCTGATCTTCTCTCTCACCAGCAGATTTCAGGCCCATAGTTTGTTGAATAGAAATGACAGGGATCAGGATGTTGATTTTAGTGATCACAGTCTTCACACAGAGGATTTACGCAGAATAAAAGCAGAAGTGGAATAAGCACTTCAGTTTCCAAGACTGTGTATAACTACACACAGCTTCTCATTCTATTTTCTTATAGTTGGGTAAGACGCTTGTCTGCCAGCCAACCTCTTACAATTGGTATGGCTAATTCCACCTTTTCATATTCTCTGTATGTATAAATATCTTCTTTCTGTGTGTTCCATTCTATGCATCCGAAGAAGTGGGCTGTAGCCCACAAAAGCTCATGCTCAAATAAATTTGTTAGTGTCTAAGGTGCCACAAGTACTCTTGTTCTTTATACTTGGGGGGAGGACAGTCATCAACTGCAGAGTGTACTGTCCACACACATTGATTCATTGACATTTCAGCCAGCAGACTCTAGTTTCCACTGACTCCAAAGATGAATGTCTATCCAGAAAAGCAGCATTTCAGCTAGCAGGATCCAGATGCTCCTGAGTCTGTGTTATCTGCTGTTGGAACTTTAGAGTCACAGAACTGTATGTTAGCTGAGCCAGACAGCAGTTTGACCCCTAAGGCTGCCCTACCATTTCATCCTTTGGATGCTGACCCTTAGAGAGATGACAATAGTGCACTTGAATCTCCAGAATTTTAGAATATCCCCAGAGATTCAGAGCCTGATGAAGGACAACCCATAGCTGAACCCCCACCATACTTTAGGAACAAGAGGTTAGGCCTAATAAGAAATTCCCTGATGATGCCCTGGGGCACTAAGTGAAACCATAATTTTTGTTGCAAAGAATCCTGTGGCACCTTATAGACTAACAGACATTTTGGAGCATGAGCTTTCGTGGGTGAATACTCACTTCATCGGATGCATGTAGTGGAAATTTCCAGGGGCAGGTATATATATGCAAGTGTAAGCAGAGTCAGGATGAGCTCTACCCTGACATCTGGTGGAAAGAATTTCAGAGAGTGTATTTGCATAGGCTCGCCTACACCATCCCATGCTGCCGAGCTGAGGGACTGCTTTGTGACAAAAATGACTCAACCTCAATTGAGTGGTACTTGCTAGACAAGGGACATGGGTTCCAAAACCCAGTGAATTGAGAGAGGCTGGGGACAGGTATCTGTGCCTGGTGGTGCAGTCTCCTTGTGGAGCCAGAAGCACCAGTTCCACCCCCTCCTCTCTCCACTGTGGAATGTCAGAGTTGATTTTTTTTATTCCCTCAAAAATCTAAATACAGATTACTGAGCTGAACTCACTTTGGGCTAATGGTGCACTAGCACTGGGGCTCCCCTACTAAGAGCTGAGATCACTAAGAGCTGAAATCACTAAAGAGCTGAAATTACTGAGCGGAGAGCACTGAGTACTGTGCTAACTAGTGGGGGAGCCTGAAGCTATACTGTGGAACAGAGCAGCTGGCGGAGTGGAGCAGTTGTGGGGATGGCTGGAGCGGATCACGGGACAGCTGGTGGCAGCGGAGCGGCTGGCAGAGTGGAGTAGCTGTGGGATGGGTGGAGCGGCCCACAGAGCGAGCGGAGCCGAGCACTTTGCAGGGACAACTGGAGCAGCTCATGGAGCAGAGCAGCTGGTGGAGCGGAGCAGTTTCTGAGGACGGCTGGAGGAGCAGAGTGGAGCGGCTGGTAAAGCGGAGCAGTTCGTGGAGAAGGCGGAAGCAGAACCCACGGAGAGGCAGAGCAGTTGGCCCCGGACCACGTAAGGTGCCCCTTTCTACCCAGGCTGAGGGGAGGGACCTCTACAGATAAACTCTCGAACTCTAGGGTGGTATTGACCAGAGACTTTTGGGTTGTTGGACTTTGGGGTGATTGGACTTAAAACCCTAAGGGGAAAAAGGACAGTGCCAAACGTACTTGGAGGTGGGTTTTTGTTTATGGTTTGTGTTATAACCCTGTTTATGGTGTTTCTCCAATGGGATGCCGCATTGATTCCTTCCTTTATTAAAAAGATTTTGCTACACTCAGACTCCATGCTTGCGAGAGGGGAAGTATTGCCTCCTAGAGGTGCCCAGGGGGGTGTGGTATGTGAGTGTCCCAGGTCACTGGGTGGGGGCTCGAGCCGGTTATGCATTGTGTTACTGAAACGGAACCCCTGGATACTGAACCCGGCCCTTGTTGCTGCCAACTCAGAGGGGCAGAAGGGTCACACAAGCAAGCTAGAGATGACGAGGTTAGTTCAATCAGGGAGGATGAGGCCTTCTTCTAGCAGCTGAGGTGTGAAAACCAAGGGAGGAGAAACTGGTCGGGGCTGTAAGGGTATGTTGATTTGTTCCGGTGTTAGCGTAGGGAGTGTCCTGAGTAGATGGTACAGTTCCTTAGTGTATTCCTCAGTGAGCTGTCTGGCGGCCTCCTTTTGGTAGTCGGACCTGTTCATGATGACAACAGCACCTCCCTTATCAGTCTCTTTGATTATAATGACAATGATCCCACACTTTCAGAGGCCTTGGGTGGCAGGCCAGTCCTCACCCAGACACTACCTGAAGCATATTCTCACCAGTAACTGCACACCGCACCATAGTAACTCTAGCTCAGGAACCAATCCATGCAACATACCTCGATGCCAACTCTGCCCACATATCTACACCAGCAACACCATCACAGGACCTAACCAGATCAGCCACACCATCACCGGTTCATTCACCTGCACGTCCACCAATGTAATATACGCCATCATATGCCAGCAATGCCCCTCTGCTATGTACATCGGCCAAACTTGACAGTCTCTACGGAAAAGGATAAATGGACACAAACCAGATATTAGGAATGGCAAAAACCTGTAGGAGAACACTTCAACCTCCCTGGCCACACTATAGCAGATCTTAAGGTGGCCATTCTGCAGCAAAAAATCTTCAGGACCAGACTTCAAAGAGAAACTGCTGAGCTTCAGTTCATCTGCAAATTTGACACCATCAGCTCAGGATTAAACAAAGACTGTGAATGGCTTGCCAACTACAAAACCAGTTTCTCCTCCCTTGGTTTTCATATCTCAACTGCTAGAACAGGGCCTCATCCTCCCTGATTGAACTAACCTCATCATCTCTAGCTTGCTTGCATATATATACCTGCCCCTGGAAATTTCCACTACATGCATCTGAGGAAGTGGGTATTCACCCACAAAAGCTCATGCTCCAAAATGTCTGTTAGTCTATAAGGTGCCACAGGATTCTTTGCTGCTTTTACAGATCCAGACTAACACAGCTACCCCCTGATACTTAACATAATTATTGTTGTATGCAATGAGTTTTGGCTTCTACATTTTCACAGTAAGTTCTGGTTCAAGGACAGCTCAAATCCAAGAGTTGGAAGATATTGGTGTTGAACTATTGGTATTCCAGAGCCGCTTTTACACTCATTTAGTGAGTTAAAGTTTGACAGCATAAGATGTGAACATTTGTTATAGGTCACTGATAAAATGTGATGAGACATCATGTTTCATCTTTAGTTAATGTTAGTCACAAGCAACAGTTCTTGGAATATCTTTGCTGAAGACAGTGGAAGAGTTTGTAAGCCTCTGTATCCCATTGTCCTTGCATCCTGGCCTCTACATGGCAGTTATAAATTGACCTGGGTGAATGATAGATTATTTCTGTTCACTGGCAATTCCAAAATATCAAAAAGGTGTCATTTTGGGACAAACTGAAAATGAAATTTTTCAAAATTTTCAGTGAATTGAAAATAATGTCAAGCCAGGTCAAAACAAAAAAACATTTAATTTCAACAGTTCCAAAACTTTTTGATATTTCAGTTCAAAACTATTCATCGAACTCAACATGAATTTGCAAATGGTTTTAGGTCGATCAAAACTGCATTTTCCAGCAAATAAACTATTTGCTGAAATTTTTTTTACTCAGCTCTATTTATATATATCAGGGTAGTGGAGACTTTTGGGTATATCTATACAGCAGCTAGATGCCCGCGGCTGGCCCATGCCAACCGACTCGGGCGTGTGGGGCTAGGGCCGAGGGGCTGTTTCGTTGCTGTGTAGACTTCTGGGCTCGTCTAGTGCACAGGCTCTAGAACCCTGCGAGATAGGTGACCAGAGTCCCATGAGCCCAAGTCAGCTAGCATGGGCCACCCATGTGTGTCTAGTTGCTCTGTAGACATACCCTTGGGGAGTGTATCATGTCCTTCTCTTTGCCACAGGCCCCCTAGTGGGGAAGGGATAATATGAATGAAGGAGGGGGGATGTATCTGGCATCAATCTAGGGGAGAAGTTTCTGGACTGGGAAACAGAGTTGGCTGAGACGAACTGGAGGGAGAATTCACATGGTGCCAGTTCCAATCAGGGCCGGCTTTAGGGCGATTCAGCTGATTCCCCGGAATCGGGCCCCGCGCCCCTAAGAGGGCCCCACAACATCCTGAAGAAGTTGCCACCGAAGTCCCGGCACTGTCGTCGTTGGCAGCTCAATCGTTTCCGCTGTCTTCGGCGGCGTTTTTGGTGGAGGAACCTTCCTCCGTGGCAGCAACTGAGCTGCTGCCGAAGACAGCAGCGGGACTTCAGTGGCAGCTCCTTCAAATCGGGCCCCATGGTGCCTAAAGCCAGCCCTGGTTCCAGTATGACTAGGCCTCTCTAGTGCTACTTTGAAACAGGTGCTAGAGACTCTGGTCATATCAACTGCCCCAGACAGCAGAGTATTGACCTTGCCTGACCTGCAGAACCTCCAGCAGTAATTTGCACGCTACAGTCACTGGATATTGCAGAGGAGAGTTCCTGTGAGGTTGCTCAAGAAGGAAGCCCCATATATGACTGTGACATCACTGAAAACTCATCTGCCTTTTGCTTGGATGCAATTCACAAACTTAAATCAGACTGTGTAAATTACCCTGCTCCAGTCTTTTACTGTGTGCGTTGAGGACTCCATCTAGCTGAGTGCTGGTTAAATGAACTGAGTTGTTGTAGTTTGTATTGAACTATTTTTGAGTATATCTGTTTCAGTTGCTATGTATACTGTTTCATCTCTAATCCAAACTCCTTGTTCTTCCCCACCTTCATGTAATGAAAGTGACACTTCTGGAATGCCATTAGTCGCTTTTAGAAACCCAATCTGATTGCCTACAGAGTTCGATTTGTTCAGTGGTTACCCTTGTAGATCTTATTTATTTCATGCCAGGTGCTTATTTAAAGTCAAATCCAGGGATTATTGATGCTAGGGCCACAATTTTAATCCTTCTTTCACAGCACTTGGCGTGTAAGCGTTATTGCAGCTTATATCTCAGAATTTATGAATCATTTGCAGTTATAAGATTCATTTTAATTTGTTTTACACTCATCCCTTCTTTCCCCCCTTTCCTTTGTCCATCTTAATATTCTAGGTGTGTCTAATTTAGGGCCTTATCCTATGTGGTAGTTTAGGGTTTCCTGACAGGCGGGAGTTTAGGCCACTCAGCACATTTTAGGAAGTGCTCAGAACCTTACGGTAATAGGCTCTTTATCCAAAGTCCTCAAACCTGGATGCCTAAAGCGAGCCTCCCAAATCCATATTAAGGCACATAAATATAAGAGGCCTTATTTTCAGAAGCACTGAGCATCCACAAATCCCTTTCAAGCCAATGAGATCTGGGATTGCTCAGCACCTTTGAAAATCAGGCCATTTATATTTAGGTGCCTAATAAGAGCATAGCTTCAGATTTGAAGAGTTGTAGGGCAGGGACAACATCTTTAAAAAAAATCTCTTTAAAGTGCCATCCCAAATTATGCATGCTACAGACATGCTTGTCGTTTGTCGTCATCATCATCACCATCATCAAATTCTTTCAGCAAGGCAGAAGTTAGCATGTCATGCTTTCCGTCTGCAGATATTTGTCAGGTAGGTTTTTTCATAACATAATTTATTATCTCCTCCATTGCTCAGATCCCGAAAGCCTTTGATAATAGCCATGAAGTAGGAGTATTTTGCTGAAAGCAGATGCTCCCACTGCTCATAGGAAATTTGGGATTCCCTGAAAACTATTCCAGTTTAGCAGGGGTGTCCTTTTCAAATCAATTTATTGTAGATTATAAAACAAAACAAAACCCAGCAAGAACATTAACTCTGCATCTGCCTTAGCCAGGATGGTTTTTTCATAACTTTCTACATGACTTTGAGGTGTTGGAGAACTTTTTCTCTTCATAGTGCAGATGTCAAAACCACTCAGTTTCACTTCCCAAGCCTCATCCACATATGACAAACATTCACAACATAAGAAATGCTCACAAAGAAAAGTGTTATTTTATAAAACTAATCCCAACATCATGGCTGCATATTTACCAATAAGCATCTCCAATCAATTATTGTCCCAAAGATGGCCAAGGTAGAAAATATTTGAGCGAGAAATTCCTGTGCAATAACACTTATGCTCTAGCACATTTTGGCATTTAGTGTTTTTCTTTTGTTCCTGTTAAGAGGCAGACACAATACATTTAGGTTGATGCCTTTGCAGGGTTGCCAATTTTGGTCAGACATATTCCCAGGGGTTTCATCACATGACATAACGTTTAATTAAATATTAATCTTTAATCTAAAAATTAATCTTTAAATCCTGGAGACTCCAAGACAATCCTGGTGGGGTGGCAACACTAGTTCTTATTTGCTAGTGCTTAACAAAAACAAATAAGTTGCTTGTTAAAAAAAACTAAAACACGGCATCTGACCTGGCTATCACTAGTAAAAACATCAAGAAGCTGCTTCCTACATACACACCAGTGTTACTGACCTCATCTTAAATCAAGATTAGCATGTTTAGGAAAGGGTTTGGTTATAAACTGCACAGGGAGGAGATGGGTTTCTTTGTTTTCAGAAGGATGGGCAGGGGTTGTCCACAAACATCGGCAAAGAGCACTGCAGCCTTCAGAATCATTCCCTGCCAATTGCTGACACAGGCAGCCCTAATGAATCATTCTGAATTGTGATCATGTGCCTCCAGCCGTCAGTGAGCTGCCAAAGAGGAAGTGCAGCTTGTTTTCTTTCTCTCATTTTCTTGGTTCCTATGCTGCTGTAGGAAGATGAAAGGAGGAGGAAGCAGGAGCAGAAGCAGCCAAACTTAATAAGCAACTCTTGACGATTTCTGATCTCAAATGGAGGCCTCTGAGTGGGACCCACTGAAAAATGACACCCTGCCACCGACTCTGACGCCTGCTGTCCCTCCCTATGTGAAGCTGGGCCTGACCACTGTATATACTATTTTTTATTCCCTCCTCTTTGTGTTTATCTACGTCCAACTTTGGCTGGTCCTCCACTACAGGCACAAGAGGTTCAGTTACCAAACTGTCTTTCTGTTTCTGTGCCTATTTTGGGCCTCGCTTAGGACTGTGCTCTTTTCATTTTACTTCAAAGATTTTGTCACAGCAAACTCTCTCAGACCCTTCATCTTCTGGCTTCTCTATTGCTTCCCAGTTTGCCTCCAGTTTTTCACACTGACACTGATGAATCTTTACTTCACTCAGGTAAGGACTGGACATTTCTGTGCCTGCGTTGATTAAGTACTACAGAAGTGTAAAGCTTTACTCTTTTAAAGGTTTGTAAGAGAGATGTGATTTCCCAGGCAGGGAAAGAAGTGCATTTGATGTACTTAATTTGGAACTTTGTGTTTTGGAAGGCAAGTAACAACTGCTACAATGCTAGGGAGAAGCAATAAATCAATCTGTTGCCGAGTTAAAGGTAACATTTAACCTCAGGCTGAACAAATTGTACTGGAAACCTTGGGGTTATTTTATAGTGGCTGTCTAAAGTGCAGTTCTGCTCAAAGGGACACTGTAAAACTTCCTGCCTCAGCTGTTCTGTGTGCATTCAGAATCATATTGCATGGGTGTACTGACAAAAAATGAGATCTTCTTGTTTACTCCTGATGGTTCTGCAATGCCAGTATAAGTCATTGAGCTGGACTCTATTTTTCTTTGTGTATCAGTAACAGAATTGTTAACTAGATTCCTATTGCAGGCCCAAATTATAATTCTTATTTGTATTAGAGTAGCATCTTGGGGGAGGCCCCAACTGAGACAAGGGTTCTACTGTGCTAGGTGCTGTACAAACACACAGTAAGAGAGAGCCTCTGCCTCAAAGCTTATAATCTAAATAGACAAGATGGAATTGAGGGAAGAAAAATTTTCCCTGTTTTACAAATGGAGAACTGAGACAAAGAAAGGTCAAACAAGAAACTGGGATTTGAGACTAGAATTCCTGAGTCCGACTGCCTTAATCACAAAGCCAAACTTCCTCTGAATTCTGCCCTTATATCACCTGTATCAGCAATGGGTCACCTTCCTAACATAGCTGGACCTTATGGGTGAGTGTGCAGATCTGTCTCCCTGCTTGAACACTGCACTGAGACTACCTTCTAGAGTGCAAGTTATAATAAAGAGTTTGTGGTGTGGACTACCTATCCATTAGATCCTAGACCGGACTGATTTTTACACATGCCTTCTAAGTGTTTTCCCAGAGGTAACAATTACTTTAGGTCTGCAAATTACAAATAATCTTACTGAAGAAAGAGACTGGCTTCTGAAACCGAGTGCCACCAGATAAGAACTATAGAACCACATGTGGTAAGGGTGAGAGCTGATAGTGACCCAAACTTAGTATTATAAGATGGTGATTCCCTGGCTCTTGTGTAATGAATTGGGTGGTGGTCCAGTTTCCAAGAGACAGGTGTCCAATGTCACACAAAAGCCATTGGTCACCATAGCTGGCACTAAATGGCACCCTTGGACCAAATTCACACACACATGCAACTCCCATTGAAGTCTTCTAAGGAAGAATTTAGTCTCTTGGCTCCCAGTCAAGAAACTAAGGATTAAATGAGTATGGAGAATGCACTGGGGGGCTTAGTAGTATAGGTAACTGATTCCTTTCATCTCAAGGAAAATGCAAAAGAGAGAGAGAGAGTTTATATGTATGTACTCACATTTTCATTTCACTTGGATTATAACATTGCTGCCTGGTAGCACTTTGAAGCTATGTAATGAGTATAGTCAAGTGCAGTGGTTCTCAACCTGCGGCCCAATCAGCACACAGCTGCAGCCCATCTGACATCCTCAGGGCCATACAAGTAGAATATATATTGTGTAGATGCAGCCCACATAATACATAGGGAGCTGCATATGGAGCCCACAATGGTAAATAGATTGAGATCCACTAGACCAGGAGTTCTCAGACTGGGTCTGGACCCCAAAGTGAGCTGTGAGGCTAGTGTTGGCCCCGGGCCCCATCACCCAAGACTAAGGTTACAGGCCCCCCACCCAGGGCCTTAGGCTTCAGCTTTGTGCCCCCACCTGGAGCCACAGGGCTCGGGCAGTCTCGGTCTTCCCTCCTGGGGTCGTGTAGTAATTTTTGTTGTCAGAAGGGGGTCATGGTGCAATGAAGTTTGAGAACCGCTGCACTAGATTGCAGTGCTTAAAAGAGGGGAAAAAAATTAAGGCTCCTGGGTTCTAATCTTGGCATCAATTGTGCTGTGTCACCATGAATAAGTCACAAGCTCTCTAAGCCTTACTTTGCCCGTCTGTAAAAGGAGCATAATACTGACCTGGTGTTGTGAGGCTTTAAAAATGATATTTGCAAAGGACTTTACGAGTAATGATTGAAAGGTGCTAGAGACAAGCAAATGATTACTGTATTCCTTGCTGTTTGCTTCCATGCTAGTTAATCCCAGGGAAAGTCCCATTGTAATAAGGCTCCACCCAGCTAAAACAAGGAGTTGAGATTAGAAACACAAGCACAGCCATGGTGGGAATATAACCTAATACATGGAACAAATTTATACATTTTTAGTTTACTTTTATTAGTTCTTTGCTTCCAATCGATAGGGAGATGGCTTGTCCTATATTTAAACATGTTGTTGAGATTGTCTTTTTTACGGACACCTACGTTTCCACAGCAGACAAGCAAGAACTAGTGTGAAAGGGGTGGGGAGAGATAATTTGTTTTCAATAATCGCTTTAACTTCACAAACCTGTTCAGAGGCAACTTTCACCCCCCACAAAAGTAGACTGCAGCTGCGCCTCACTCATGAAAGCCAACTGTTAATTAGTGAGAAGAAAAGAAGGCAGCTAGCAGAAGCAATAAAGATGTGAAGCTTGTAAATGTTCTCCTTTTAAATGAGGAGCTGGGAGGGAAAGAATATTCCTAAATCTTTCCAGCTGAACAACAAAACTGATTTAATTGGTAAGTGCTTAAAAATAATTTGCAAAATAAGAGATGCCTTTGAACTTGATGGGGAGTTAGCAGCTACTGCTGTCTTTTGGTATGAGAGAGACAAGGTGGGTGAGGTAATGCCCTTTGTTGGACCAGCTTCTGTTGGTCAGAGAGTCAAGCTTATGCTGAGCTCTTTTTCAGGAGTAAGGACCCTTTATAAATAAGGCCTCAGCTGTGCCTTATGAGACATAGTGGCTGGCACCAGCACAGCAGGGGTTTTCCTGAGTTTTAAGTGTCACCTGCAGCAATAAAAAACCCCAAAGGAATTGTAATGCAGTGGGGGAGGTTGTTAAACCTGCTGGACCAGTGAGAAAAGCAGTTACAGATAATCAAGATTTTGAGTGACACTGACTGGGGTCCTTGGGGTTGAGTGTTGGCTTCCGCTTGGGAGTACACAGACTTCTACTGTGCGGGGCTTTTGATGCCCTAGATATGGCATAGTAGTAAAGGGTGCTAGAAGAAAGCATATGTAATAGCAATGATCACTTATCTTCCAAAACTAACTGCTGTGGGAAGTGCACATGTTTCCAGTAAGGAAGACAAAGATCCTGCTTCTGTGTCCATTCACTGGTCTTCTAAAGCTAGGAAATAATATAACCCACTCCCTAAGAGTAAAGCTTCCTCTGCTTGGAAGCTATGAAACTACGTGTCAGGTTAATGTAAGAACAAAACAAACAGCAGAGATATTACTTTTGTAAAACAATAGCAGGATGCCTGCAAATAATTACACAATATGAGCTAGAGCAACTGATGCATCAGGTAACATATGGTAATATGCATTCCTGCCTCCAAGGGGTATCTGCAAAACCTGCAGTTCTGCCTGCCTGACATCTGCCCCTCCCCAGCCCCACAGGTTTATTTTAGCTGTTCAAAAACATCAACAATTGTTTAACTCAGCAACAAATATATTTCCTACTTTAATTGAAGTGAGACAGGGGTTGGCCTGAAATTCAAGAACTTTCTTATTTGCAGACTCCCTGGTCGGGGTTCATTTCTCCTCTCTCCCTCTGATCTACGTTTGTGGTCACTGACAAGGTTGACCCAATAAAAGTCTGGAGGTTTCGAAAGCTTTCACAAGAGCCTAAGAAATCCTTTAAAGTCTGAGTTTGGAGACATAGACTATGGGTCAGATGAGTTGCTACCCCCCCCCCCCCTTTGGGAGGAATTCAGGGGTAGAGTGGCATGTTTCATTTTGTTTTTTTATGTTTCAGAGTCTAAATGTAGTTCTTGCAGCACAGAAGTTTTGGGTGGGGGACACAGGTTAGGGTGCAGAGAGGTTGGGTGGAGAGGATGATGTCAAGCAGACCTCGAGAGATGCTGGAAAGCCCAAACCTTCCCCCACTTCCAGGACACATACAAAAAGCTGGTTAGCAGATCATAAGTTTAAACCATCAGGGTCAGACACTTCCCAAGCATTGCAGATGACTTGAAGGAGGCTCTGTGGTGAGGTGGAGGGAGGTCCCATCTCCAGGGGAGGATGGCTAGATAGATCCAGTCCTACCAACTCCTTGTTTCCCCTCTCCTCTTGGTATCTTGACTGGGAAGTTTTCCCTGCCCCACACAGCTGCCATTGCCCACCAAGAAGCAGGGTTCAGGCAACTGAGGGCAGGGAAGATCCAGTGCAAAGCTTTAAGTGACACCCTAAATGGAATTTTAGTTAATGTGAATGTTATCTCTGAGGGGAAAACAAGGGAAGTTATCTAATTATTTTATATAGAATTTTACAACGTAATCTAGCCAGTAAGGGACAGAAAGTTCTTTTCATTAATAAAAAGAGGCAGTAGAAATCAATACACAATTTAAAAAAAGTTTTATCCAGCACTTATTCATTTAGAGAGCACTTTAAATGTACCCAGTGCTTCCCAGGAGTAACACTACAGATGGTAAACCGTAAGACAATCGTCCTGACATACAACATTACACTCTATGTGATGGCTACATTAGAAAAATTAATACCTGCACAGGTGCTAAGTTCTGGTATAAACAGGGCTCGGGTGCTTTTACTGAGCAAATGTTCATGACTTGATGGTAAATAGCCCTGGCTCTGGCTGCTCTAGCATCTATGCCATTGCTACCAGCATTGGTGGTGGCTGCTGTATTACAAATACTGTGGGACAAGGTAAGGTATAGGCAGGAGTGGGTGTTGCCATGTGCTTTCAAGGTGTGAGGACAAACTCGCATGAAACGTGGAGGAAGAGGAGGAAGTGCAAAGATGGGCAAAAGACACTCTACTTCACAGATCCCTGAAATGAGAACTGATAACAAAGGGTGAACTTCAGGCCTGTGCAAAATCCTAGCCCAAGGCCTATGTAGCGCTCAAGTCCTACTCTAGCCCTCAGAGTGAGGTGTGGTCTTGGATCCAGCTCAGTAAAAAGGAGCTGGGTCATCTCACATTGTGGCTCTAATCAGTTTGTTTCAAATAACCTGATTTTCAGTGTTAAAACTGGATAGAAAATGTCCCCACTGTAGATAAGCTCTAGGAATGAGATTATCTGCTGTATCAATTTGCAACCCCAAGGGGTGAGAGGTGACTATAACCACCTTTGCATACTCCTGATTCTGGGATACTCCTGGTGCCAGAGAGACCTGTGGTGTAACGTAGACAACTCTTGCTGGGCCTGTCTAAGTTATGACAGCTTTTCCCTGGGTGACTATGGGCACAGAGATATCCAGAATCTCTGCACTGCGGCTCTACCCTTCCTGCCCCAGCCCCACAACTGGCATGCCCCCTACACTGGGCTTTGCTTGAGGACTTCAGAGGAGAACCTGCTGCTGTTTTTCCCAGCTCCTGCAGTAGGAGAATGCTCTCTGGCTGGATCTGGGGCTTTTAGAACCCCTTTACACCTCTCCAACCAGTAGTTTCCCCAGGAATTGAAATTAGGGTGTGTGTGTTCGAATTTACAGGGGTGGATGGGTGTCAGGGCTGATGAAATATATTAAAGAGATATGAAAAAAGTAAATGTTTTGTTAGAATACAAATTTAACACAAGGATAATGCAAGTTACACCAAAATACATAACAGGTCTAGATTTCTAAAAAAATATGTATTTAAAAAAAAATGTATTTAATTTAAATTGACTTTTGAAAAGTAAGCCAACATGGGATAAAAGGGAAGGTCCTCTCATGGATCAGTATCTGATTAAAAGATGGGAAACAAAGGGTAGCAATAAATTATCAGTTTGCAGAATGGAGAGAGATAAATAGTGGTATCCCTCAGGGGTCGGTACTAGGACCAGTACTGTTTAACATATTCATAAATGATCTGGAAAAATGGGTAAGCAGTGAGGTGTCAAAATTTGCAGATAGTTAAGACCCAGGCAAACTGCGAAGAGTTACAAAGGGATCTCACAAAACTGGGTGACTGGGCAACAAAATGGCAGATGAAATTCAATGTTAAATGCAAAGTAATGCACATTGGAAAACAATCTCAACTATACATACAAAATGATGGAGTTTGAATTAGCTGTTACCACTCAAGAAAGAGATCTCGGAGTCATTGTGGATAGTTCTCTGAAAACATCCACTCAATGTGCAGCAGCAGTCAAAAAAGCAAACAGAATGTTGGGAATCATTAAGAAAGGGATAGATAATAAGACAGAAAATATTATATTGCCTCCATATTTTTCCATGGTAGGTGCACACCTTGAATACTGTGTGCAGATCTGGTCACCCCATCCCAAAAAGATATACTGGAATTGGAAAAGGTATAGAGATGGGCAATTAAAATGATTAGGAGTATGAAACAGGAGGAGAAATTAAAATGACTGGGAATTTTCAGCTTAGAAAAGAGACAACTAAGGGGGGATATGACAGAGGTCTATAAAATCTTGACTGGTGTGAATAAAGTGAATAAGGAAATGCTGTTTAATCCTTCACATAACACAAGAACTAGCAGTCACTCAATGAAATTAATAGGCAGCAGGTTTTAAAAAAAACAAAAGGAAGTACTTCTTCACACAACATAAAGTCAACCTGTGGACCTCTTTGCCAGGGGATGCTGTGAAGACCAAAACTATAATAGGATTAAAAAAAGAACTAGATAAATTCCTGGCCAGGCTATTAGCCAGGATGGAGAGGGATGCAACACCATGCTCTGAGTGTCCCTAGCCTGTTTACCAGAAGCTGGGAATGGGCAACGGGATGGATCACTTGATGATTACCTGTTCTGTTCATTCCCTCTGGGGCACCTGGCATTGGCCACTGTCAGAAGACAGAATACTGGGCTATACGGACCATTGGTCTGACCCAGTATGACCATTCTTATGTAAAAATTAATTATAATAATAAAAATTTTTAGTACAGAAACTCCCTAACATAATGACTTCTCAAGATAGCAATGATGTGATATAACAACCTTGGCAAATAATGCATTTTAAAAATCTTGGCGTACTAGGAAACAAATTTATATAAGTTTCCACTCCCAGTCACAAATCTAGCATTCTGGAGCAAAGTCACTAAAATATAGTCCAACAAACAAATGTTTATTTAACGTGCCCCTCACTTTTCCCTCCACTGCACCCCACTCACCGGTGTTGTCCTTCGTCAGTGGAGACTCAGAGTTCAGAGGTCCTTTCACATGAGTACACCTCCCAGATGGGGGACAAGAAGGCACCTTGCTCGTTCCTCTAGCTGCTCACTGTTCACTCTGGCCACTGCTGTTCGTTGTGCTACCGTTTACTCCCACTCTGCTGCCAATGGCCCTGTGCAGTCACCTTTTGCTGCCACCTGCCACTGTGACCTCTGTGAGTTACTCTTGAGGTTCCACCCAGTTCTCAGTGATTTCAGCTGAGCTTTCAGTCGGGGAACCTCGCTGCTAGTGCAGTCTGGGCCATCTCTTCCACAGAAACATTGTCCCCACAGCGAGACTAAGCACTTAGACCTGATTATCAGTGATTTCAGCTGCAGTGGTCACTTAACAGAACAAAAAGACTATCTATGGAGCCTAATCAGCTCTGTCTTTAAACAGTGGAGAGGGACAGGTCCCCACCCTCTCTCTTGATGCCCTCAATCAGCACGGGCTAAGTACAGTTCTACTGCCCTTTACTCATACAATAAGAACAACAACATTTCTTTTCTCTCCTGCCTTCCGCCCCGCACTCAAGTGATTTGTAACCCAACCCCAGCCAAAATCTATCACTTGAGCAACACAGCTCTGTTTGCTGGATACCTAGGTAAATTAGATGTGAACGTAAATACAATCTGGTCCTGAAGCCTTTTCTCCCAACCCCAGCTCATTGCTAGCTGTCAGGGAGAGCTCATTTAAACTTTGCTTACAAATCATCATTTTGAAACTATTAGGTTGGCCAACATCACCAAAATGAATGCACTGACGTTGTCATAAAAAACAACAGCTGTATAAGGAAGCTAGTCTATGTTCATACTTTTCAAATACATTATACTTTTTCAGATACACATTTTATCATACACTGTATATGCTTTTAAAGTGTATATTAATGTTTCAATTTCAATTCAAATTTCCAAACAGTTACTAAATAGTGCCTGGGTTTGTAGGCAGCCTAGACATTTGACTTACTTTAAAAATATTAGAAACTGTTGCAGAAAATTCTCCAGACTTTCAGATTTTAAATTAGCTATTATTTTTGTAGGGCCTATTGAAAATCCAGGCTCCCTCTACTGGCTCTAACTCAACAATAACCATCTCCAGTGAAGAGTGCACAGATGAAGACGTTTTCTATTATATGTTATATTCTGTAAATAGCTGTTAAATAAAAAACAGCAAATATTACTTCAGCTATATTTAAAGCACATGGAAAATGTAATTCTAGTGAAATGGAAAAGAAAAGACCAGTGGGAGAAAAATGGTTTTAAAAGCAAATCACCCACATTAAAACATGCGACATAATTAAAGATTTTTTTTTTAAAGTGGTGAGTTGGTTCCTTTTCAGTCCATGCATGGCAAGGAAGCTGAGTTTAAAATCCCCCTTACAAATTGGGTTTACTTAGAAAACATTTTAACCTGTGAAATACTAATGATGCTTCCATGCCATTTTTGATAATCATGGAATCTGTTAAAAGTGTGCAGGATATTTGTTTTTTAAATAATGTTATTTGAGACTGTCAGACAAGAATTTTGTTCCTTCTAAAGACTCTCTCCAGCCAAAGGGAACAAGGAAAGTTGTTAAAATGAAAGTCTTAGGCCATGTCTACGCTACAGAGTTAAGTCAACTTAAATTACATTGACAGTCATAAGTTGCTTTATTAACATTGGTTGTGCACGTCCACACAATGCTCCTTGTGTCAGCAGAGAGTGTCCACGGCTCTGGGAATGGATTGTGGTACATCATGGGGACATGCTTTCCGTCCCATCATTCCATGGGCTTCCTACTTCGTGTTGCACCATTTTTCAACTGCTCTTGTAAACTATGTGCTTGCTATCTCTGCCTGACAGCAGGGATCCTGAGCTGCTGATCAGTTTGGTAATGAACACAATGCGGCTGGTCCTGCAGTATTTCATGTGCTGCCAAACAGTGACTTACTGATGCCTGCTCTGCCATGGAAACAAATAATTTAAGATTTCTGCTTGCATTCACGGAGAAGCTTGCCATGGTGGACCATCGGTACTGACTTAGGGAAACAAACACTGAGTGCTGGGATCACATCATCATGACTGTATGGGATGACAAGAAGTGGCTGGATAACTTTCAGATGTGCAAATCCACCTTCATGGAACTGTGTGTGGAGCTCGCCCCAGTACCATGGTGCAAGGACAACAGAATAAGAGCTGCGCTCACTGTGGAAAAGCGACTGGCAGTCATTGTGTGGAAGCTTGCAACTCCAGACTGCTACTGTTCAGTCGTGAATCAGTTTGGGGTTGGAAAGTCCACTGTGGGGGGTTGTGGTGATGCAAGTGTACAGGGCCATTAATCACCTCCTGCTAAGAAGGACCGTGGCTCTTAGTAATGTGCAGGAAATAATTGATGGCTTTGAGGCAATGGGATTCCCTCACTACAGCGGGGCAATAGATGGAACACATATCTGAATTTTGGCCCTTGACCATCTTACACTGGAGTATATCAACCAAAAGGGCTACTTCTCTTGCAGGTGTTGGTGGATCATCAGGGCCATTTCACTGACATCAGTGCCGGAGTACTCATGAAAGATGCATGATGCATGCATCTTTAGGAACACTGGAGTGTATAGAAAGCTGCACACTGGAACTTTCTTTCCAGACCAGAAGAATCCAATGGGGGATGTTCAAATGCCCATAGTGATCCTTGGAGACCCCACCTATGCCTTGCTTCCATGGTTCATGAAGCCTGACTCTGGGAACCTAGACAGCAGCAAGGAGCACTTCAGCAACAGGATCAGCAGGTGCTGAATGACCATTGAAAGTGCCTTTAGCCAAATAAAAGGCTGCTGACACTGTCTTTTTTTGCTGGTAATATTCGGATGGTCATTGGGGCCTGTTGTACTCTACATAATATTTGCAAAGTGAAGGGGGAAAAGTTTCTCCAGGGATGGACTGCAGAGGCTGACCGACTGGTTCCTGATTTCGAGGAGCCAGATACAAGGACAATTAGGGTGCGCAGCAGGAGGCTATTCAAATCAGGGAGACTTTGAATGAGCATTTTGACAATGATTCCCAGTGATGCATTCAGTCAGCCAATGATTATTTGCTGCCTTGAATTACCTCTGTAGTGCTTGCTTCCTGAATGTTAATTGTAGTGAGCAAATATTCCTACCTATAACGACTGTGTTTCAGTGTTAGCACTGATCAATAGGTGTATTTCAAAAATAAAGGCTCATTTTATTTCAAAGATTTCATTTTAATAACAGGAAAAAACCCAATTTTGGTCAAACGGGGCATGACAATGAGGAACAGTCTTGCGGTTAGGGCTCTCACAGCTGTGTGTAACTTCAGCTTTCATTGAGAAACCAATCCCTATGTATGGAGTGCATGGGTTACACGCAAGGAATGCAGTGTGGGAATTTGGGGAGGGCATGGAGCAGAGTTTTGTAGTGGCTGCAGGGGGAGTTGTGCCTGGATGTGCTCAGATTGCAGAGTAAATGAGGGACTTCATTATCTCTGTCTAGCCCTCCAGGAGCTTTATCATCCTCTCCTGTTCCTAAGTCCTTTCCAGGCTATTCAAGGTGAGTTTTTCATTAATTGTCTCTTTCAAGGTTTTTTCCCCACTTTGAACTTTAGAGTACAAGAAGTGGGGACCTGCATGAACACTTCTAAGCTTAATTACTAGCTTAGGTCTGGTATGCTGCCACTAGCCAGAATTTAGTGTCTGGCACACTTTCTGTTCCCCCAAAACATTCCCTGCGGAACCCAGACCCAAACCCCTTGGATCTTAAAACAAGGAGAAATTAACCATCCCCCTCCTTTTCCCCCTAGACTTTCCCCTCCTTGGGTTGCCTTAAGAGGCTTCACACAGATCCAAACACCTTGGATTGTAAAACAAAGAAGAATTAACCTTCCCCCCACCAATCCCTGGTGAGTTCAGACCCAATCCCTTGGATCTTAAAACAAGGAAAAATCAATCAGGTTCTTAAAAAGAAAAGGTAAAAATTATCTCTGTAAAATCAGGATGGAGAATGCTTTACAGGGTACTCAGACTCATATAGACTAGAGGGACTCCCCCCCCCCCCCCCCCGCCCCAGCCTTAGATTCAAAGTTACAGCAAACAGAGGTAAAAAATCCTTCCAGCAAAAAGAAACCTTTACAAGTTGAGAAAACAAACATAAGACTAATCCGCCTTGCCTGGCTATTACTTACAATTTTGATGCTGATTCAGAAAGTTTGGGAGAGCCTGGAATGATGTCCCATCCCTCTCAGTCCCGAGAGCGAACAACGAACAAATAACAAACAAACAAACAAACAAAGACTTCCCTCCACCAAGATCTGAAAGTATCTTGTCCCCCTATTGGTCCTCTGGTCAGATGTCAGCCAGGTTTACTGAGCTTCTTAACCCTTTACAGGTAAAAGAGACATTAAATCTTAACCATCTGTTTATGACAGTCTCCCTTTGCTTTTGTTTCACTATGTGCTGTATCTATTGACTACAGCACTTCATGAAACATATCCTCTTTGTTTACAACCTCATCTGACAGAGGCGCTATGCTGGTGTGGAGGAGGGGGTCCTCAAGGACACATCTGCAGAAGCCAAAGAAACAGTGAATAGACACAGTATTGTGAGTGTGTTCAGAGCTGTGAATCGCAGAAGTTATACACACTTCTTTCTCACTGTTCCTAGGCTAGAACACAAGTTGGCCCGAGTCCCAAATATGGTGAGTTCAAGGTGGGGGGTGATATGGGGGAATGGGCAAGAAGGGACAAAGAATGGCTCATGAAGGGGGTTACTACAAGCAGATAGGGAGACTATTTTGAATATTGGTACCCTTTTCCACAGGCTAGGGCAATCAAACCCGATATCTCACTCCTAAGGGTAACCCAGGATACAAGTGTGCATCTCTTACATGCATGTGGGTTCAGATTGGCTCCATATGCAGCTTGCCTGTGTGCCGCTCTAGTCCTTGCAGAAATACTTTTTGGGAGGAGCAGCAACGTTTCCTATAGTGGGGGGAGAAATAAGGCAGCTCTTCCAAGGACCCTTCAGCAGAAGATTGAAGAATACCTACAGGAAAGTTTCCTAGAGATCACTATGGAGGATTCCAGGGACAGCCCTGTGTACATTACCAAACTTTTGTGCCATGAACCCAGAGCATAGAGGGATAGGCTCAGTTGTTAATTTCTGTCCCTTATCCCTTCTGTACTATATAACAAAGTACGTGAGAGCTCAATCTCCTCTGACCATGAAGTATCAAAGCAAAATGAGCATTTACCAGAGCTCCCCTTTCCTGCATGCCAGAGCTGGAGTGCTGGGACTGGCTAGACCCTCCAGAGTGGAAAAGAGGTCCTGACTCACCGCGCTACCAGACAACCCTGCCATTTGCTCCATATCATCTTTGAGCGCTACTTCCTCTTCCACCACTTCATCACCAAGGTTGAGTCTGCTGGCTGCTGCCTCCAATCCCTGCTGAGGTATCCACAGAGCTCTTGGGAGTGGAGGTGGGGTCGCTACCGAGGATGGTGTGCAGCTACTTAGAGAAGCAGCATGTCTTCGGTGCTACACCAAAGCAATGGTTGGCCTCCCTTGCCTGCTGATATGCCTGCCACAGTTCCTTGATTTTAACACAACACAGCTGCATGTCCCTTTTGTGCCCCTTCTGCATGCCACCAGCAATCAGCCCAGAGGTATCAACATTCCTGCGGCTGGAGTGAAGCTGTGACTACACAGCCTCCTCTCCCTATAGACTCAGCAGATCCAACAGTTCTGGTGTGCTCCATGCAAGAAAGCATCTGCTGCAGAAAGCCAGCCTGATCAGCTGGGCAGATGCTACATGAGCTGCGCATGCCAAGCAAACAGGAAGAGGAATTTTAAAAATGTCTAAGCCTTTAAATTGGGGAGAGGCGCATAGCTCAGTACCTTCAGGTCAAAGTGCTGACCAGAGTGCTCAGGATGGGCATTGTGGGATACCTCCTGGAGGCCAATTAGGGCGACAAAACCAAGTGGAGTGTCTACACTGATGCTGCATTGCTCTTACTATGTTGCAAAAAGCTCTACACCACTTGTTGAGGTGGTTTTATTATGTTGGCATAGCACGGGCGTTACATCGGCAAGAGGAACATTTCAGTGTGTATACCTCCACTGTTTTGTCAAAGAAAGCTGACTTTTGTCAACAAAACTGCATAGTGTAGACAAGGCCTTACTTAATACTTAACATTTTAAATGCTTTAACTGTTTTTCCTTCTGTTCTGTATCTTTAATAAAAGGTTTTAAAGATTGTAATGGTGTGTTTGTCATGGTAATAAGCAGGCTGAGGTCTCTGTATACCAGATCCTGAATAATGTTTAAAACTGTTTAATGTTGGATAGTCTCAGGGTCATGTTAACACCTTTGACTCTTTGGGCTCATATATTCCATTACAACAGATTTTTACAGCAAGATAACTAATGCTCTGTAGCTATCTCTCTGTAAAAACACACCCTTTGGGGCAGTTAAGATGTAACTAGAGAGAACTGAATAAACTTCAGTAGAATACACTTGGCCTGATTCACATTTACAGAGTCCCTAAAGTGGATGCAAACATTCATACCCAATTTAAGGCCATGCTACACTGCCAAGTAAAGGGATCTTAATGTAAATGAGAATCAGACCCAAGGTGTCAACAACGGCTGGTCTACACTAGAAAGTTGCACCAGTATAATTATGTTAGTTAAGGGGTATAATTATTTACCAATATACTTATACCAGTATATGTCCTAGTGTGGATATAGTCATACCAGTATAAAGGTGCCTTCTGCTGATCTAGTTAGTTCTGATTCCTGAACCGGACTAAGTTATACCCATGTATCTGCATTAGGGTGGTTTTGCCATTTGGTATAGTTTAAATGGCAAAAGTTTCTAGTGCAGATAACCTGAAGGTGCAAAAAACATTTGATGAATCCTAATAACCTGTG
Organism: Gopherus evgoodei; assembly: GCF_007399415.2. Classification (NCBI taxonomy): domain Eukaryota; kingdom Metazoa; phylum Chordata; order Testudines; family Testudinidae; genus Gopherus; species Gopherus evgoodei. The sequence continues at coordinate 146,232,620 of NC_044324.1, forward strand.
ACATGTAAGATGTTTTTTCCCTCAGGAGCATACTGTATTTGTTCATTTGTACTTACTTTGCGAATGATGCAATTTTTTCCCCCTGTTATTGCAGGTGATTTTCAAAGCTAAGTCAAAGTACTCTCCAGAACTACTTAAATACCGGTAAGAACTATGCAAACATTTCCTGTGGTAAATATTTTAAAATGATAGTTTTGATGCCCATTCTGCTGGTAATTTAGGAATGGGCTTAACCTTTCCAACATTTAACACTTGAATTTTTGAAAGTATTTATTTATTTATTTAGGAAGTTTTAACAAGTCTACAAGTCCTTGCCATGTAAATATCAGAAACAAAAAAATCATTACAACAGTTAGCTTTTAATTTACAGAGACATTAAACAAGACTATAATCATCAGATCTATCTATCCGCATTTTTATACAATTCTACTCAATGCTGTTAATCAGATGTGAGTAGAAAGCATTCAGAATGGATCAGTGTGGCTACTCACTGACAGGTACATGTAGAAGCTTTTTATATTTGGGTTCAGCTGAATGCTCAGGGATAGTTAGGGGAAGGTTGTGCCAAATGAGGAAAGAGAGCGTTCAATTATGTGTGTCTTGGTCAGAGCATAGGTTCTGACAACAGGTGTGTGTGGTGGGGGGCGTGTTTGAGTCAGTTTCATGTTTTGGTAAGAGGAGAAAGAAAGTTGAGAGGACAAGGAGCCAAGGAGGATGGATTCAGTCTGGTGACTTAGTAAGGGGGGGCCTTGGATGGGTTTCCAGCAATTTAGAGAGGTAAGGTTGTAAAGGCTGAGTGTTTATGTTGAGAAATATGGCTGGTGTCCTGCTGGGGCAGGAGGGATTGTCCCGAATTATCCGGAGGTTCATTATAAGGTGCTGGTGGATGTCCAAGAAGCTGAGAGAGATAGATAGATAAATTAATTTAATTTCTACTGAGGCAGTAGCCAGAGGCCTCAATCAGGATTGCGGCCCATTGTTCTGACTGCTGTGCAAGCAGAGTGAGAGAGGCAGCCTCTGTCCTGAAGAGTTTACAAGCTAAAATGGCAACTCAGGGTGAGAAAATGGAATTACTTGGAAAGCTAATCTCATAGATTATAAAGCCAGAAGGGATGACTGTATTTATACTTTGTATTAAAACAAGACAGTATTTACTGACTAGTTATTTGGTTTGTCCGCATCCCTACCATTCAGTAGTACATGGTGCTATACCAACCATTAAAGAAATAACATTTTTCCTGCCCTGGAAAGCTTACATTCAGGTTTGGTATTGATACAACTCAATAGGTAATAATCTGGAACAGGAGTTTAAGAGCTGTTTGGTGGAATACTAAAACAGTAATTGGAAGGTTTGGTGAGGATCCAGCTATACATGGATATTGGTTGAACAGTGTGTGAAACAGGTGGTTTTTGAGAAGACAATTGAATGAAGAAAGGGAGGATACTTGGCTGAGACCAGCTGGCACAGAAGGTGCAAAGATGAGAACAGAGAGTGAATAAAAGTGTAGCAAAGAGAGAGGCCACATAAAGCCTGGTGATGAAAAGATGAAGGTAGAGAGATGAACAAGGATAATGTTGCAGAGGGCTTTGAAGGTGAGGGGCAGAAGCTTTGAACTTCCTCCACAAATACAGATATTTACAGTAATGCCTTTTTCTACGTAATTTAAGAAATGCATCAGTGTCAAGTGGATAGTTATTAGAGACTTTCCATTCTGAAGTACGTAGTAGCTGTACTATATGTCTGAGGCTTAGTCTACACTACACAGTTTTGCCAGTATAGTGATGTCAACTAGGAGTGTGGGGAAGAAAACCTCAACCTCTAGCTGACATAGCCATGCCAGTCCTAAGACTCCAGTGTAGATGCAACTAATGTTGTTCGGGGAGGTGGCTTTAGCAGAAAGGGTCCTTCTGTCAGCATATGCTGCACCTACACTACGGAGCTCTGCTGGCATAGCTCTACCAGTTTAGTGATACGAGCAAACCATCTGTAGTGTTGACAAACCCTGAGTCATGCACACACTGTCCCAACACACAGCTTCATACATGCACTACGTTTTTTCCTATTACATTCAAAACATTTAGGCATGGTCTCCACACAGTTTTTGTATGTGTATAAATAACTATGGTGATTTAGAAATGTGAATTTTTTCTTACACAGGTATCACTAGATTGGTGTAATCCCTAGTGTGCCCCATACTGATATAGGTTATTCCCCTTCTGGTACAGAATAGCTGTACTGATATTAAGTATCAGAGGGGTGGCCGTGTTAGTCTGGATCTGTAAAAGCAGCAAAGAGTCCTGTGGCACCTTATAGACTAACAGACGTGTTGGAGCATGAGCTTTCGTGGGTGAATACATGCATCCGATGAAGTGGGTATTCACCCACGAAAGCTCAGGCTCCAATACGTCTGTTAGTCTATAAGGTGCCACAGGACTCTTTGCTGCTTGTACTGATATTAGTACTTTTGTATCCGTTGTAACTGCATCCAGGCTAGGGAGGTTGTGCCGATTTATTTATAATGGAATAGTGAAAGAGGTACAACATTTGTGAGTAGACAAAGTTGTAGTAATATTGGAATCTGTACTAACTGGATTTGGTTTGTCTTTATTTCTGAATATTGAATTCCTCATTTTATTTTTAATCTGTTTAAAAAAATTTCCGCTATAAAGATAAAGTAACCAGGATGTGATGATGTCACAACTGTATAAACAAGGTAGCTGTGAGAGGATATGTTCTCAGGCCCTGTATTTATATAGATCAAGAATTTCAAGATAGGAAAAAGATTAATAAAACCCACCTTCACAGAGAATACATGTAAAGAAAACTTCCCTCTGCTCTCTAATAGTATCAGACACTTTGGCAAAGGGGCTCATTGTTATGTTTGTAATAAAACTACCTAATGTTTCTCCTGGTTTGGGGGTTTGTTACAAAAGAATGCTTAAGCCAAGCTCACCTTTCTGTGAGCTCAGGTTGTTACCAGCAGGCCTCAGGAAATTTATGATTTCTCATGGAAACCACATATGAAATTTGATTGTTTCACGTGATTAAACCAGGCAAAATTGGTGATCTCAGTCAAACTTTGCTTTGAGTTTTTTGGTACAAATGAACCCAAATGCTCAAAGCAAAACTCAAAGGATGTGCACAAATGGAAACTGAAACAACAGAAAGCATCTGCATGGACCTTCTCTGAGCAAACCCTCAAATGTTGCATAACCCGTTATGTGCCAACCTCAAGATCAGGATTATGGACAATGGGGTGATAGTTAAAGACTGAAAGGTACTATAAGGTAACCAGCGGCACCCTATACATATATGTAATGTATTTACATATAAATAATGTACTTGTCACTGTGGCTGGCCCTTCTAAAGGGAGATAGTTCTCAGCTGTGATGCAGTTGATTTGCCTCTCCAGGTGGAGAGAATGCACATGACTAAACCAGGCCTCTGAGGATGTAGAAAAACAGAGGCTGTGGGTAGCCAAAGTAAGAGATTATAGAGTGAAGCTGCAAGGAAAGATGATGTTTCCTGCAGTGGTCTCTGAAGTTGGGGCTGGGTAGAAAGAAGCAGCTAGAAGTTTGGTTTTCCTTTTGGGGAGAAGAAAAGAAGCCAGACCAGGCCTTGTGTCTTTTCCTGAGGTTCAGGGAAGAGGCAGTTCCTCAGGGATTACAGCTCGGTTCAAGGACCCTTTTTTGTTTATTTTGGAACTTCATGTGTTATAAAAGCCCCAACAAGAGATATTACTGGACTTGTGAAAGCCTCTTTGTGCATTACTGAGGAATCAAGAGGGGGAAACTGAGGTAAGACACTGTACCATCATCTCTGGCCACAAGGGCGTCCAAGGGAAGCGGCTGAGCTGTTACAATGCTGAGATTCTGCATCTGGAAATTCCCAAGGGAGATAAACAGTCATGTTGCCCATGAAATTTCTGTTTTATCTTGCCATTTGAATAGATGTTGTGCCATGGGACTCAGGGCTTGGACTGGACCAGTGTGCGGCAGTATGATGTGGCAGTACCACTTCCACACTGCCCTCTTGTTCACTGGCCTCTAAGCTTTCATTAACCAAAATTAAGTCTCTAGCTGCTATGGTTGCTGAGATATACTTGGTTCATGTTTTTGAGGATAAGTGATGCAGTATGTCTGTTCACATTTTCAGAACCTTATACAGTACCTGTGAAATGGGTGACTTGCCCCAGTCTTTTCAATAGTTGCTAATTCAGAGGCCCAGTCAGAACTCTTTAATTGTCGGAACTGTTCAGTCTGATGAGGACTGAAATGCTTTCGTTTGACCAATGTTACTGGGCTCAGTACCGAGGCAACTGGGTGAAATTTAAAAGACCTGTGGTGAACAGGAGCTCAATCTAAATGATCTACTAGTCCCTTCTGGTCTTAAACTCTGTGAAATCATGAAACTATGAAAACTGTCAATTTCACTGCACAAATTATGTAAGAAAGGGGAGAGACAATCGTATTATAAAGAGCTGTACCAACTGTGAGTTACAACTCATCTTGACATCAGAATTGTATGTGTGGCAGGGAAGTACTATTGGCTGCCCCCAATCCAGGAGCCAAATGCAAGAAGACTGGTACAGCCCAGAGCACACCTCAGTCCCTCTAGTGGGGAACCAAGGTCAAAATGTTTAGCAGGGCATAGAAGCATCACTGAAGCACAAGAAGCCTAGCACAGCACACAGGCTTGGGAGTTTCTAGCCCCCACTGCAAGGGAGCTGAGCCAAAGGAACTCAGAGAACAGGCCTGATCACATTTGGAACATCTGTACAATCTATTGTGAATGGCCGCTCAGGGGCAGAATTTAAGAGCACCGCCTCTGAGGGAAATCGTTTTTCTAATCTGAGATAGAAGAGCAGAGTACTTCGTGTTGGGGGACATGCACTGAGAAGTGGTAGGGGAGGAGAAGGAACAGGCATGCCCATCGCTTAAAGCCTTTTGTGACCTGGCTTACATTTTATTCATAGAGTTACAATCACTAGAACAGGGAGCAAAATTCTTCAGACCAACTCATTTCTGTGAAAGACAAAAGTTGCAGGACTAATGTGCCCTTGACATTATTTTGTGGGGTATGAGGGAGATGTTTCAGAATGCTCACCCTAAAAACTTCTGCAGGCTGGAATTTGATCTATAAATAGCATTAATGAAACTACTCTACCCTTAAAGGTTCACAGTGAGCACTATCTTCCTTCTGAGGGGTAATTTCCACCTCAGGCCATCCATGCTAACTAAAGAATGTAGCTGGAAAAAAATCAGATTGATTCATCAACATACGTAGCAGCTTTAGGCTCTTTCAGTTCTCCCTCTTCCGTGTAAAAAGGCTTTCAGGGGAGCACCCTTTCTTTTCCAATTAGCAGCTCTGGCAAAAGGGAACACTGACTCATTCTGAAATGAGCTAACAGTGCTTTAATTTTGTATCATGATCAAGGCTGCAGATTTGTCATGGCCTTTTCTACTAAAAAAAAAATAAATTGCAGAGCGACCATGGTAAATTCAGGAAATGTCACATGTTTAGGAGAAGTGGTATGCAAAGTCTCAGCTATGAACATTCAACTCCACTTCTTTAAATGCAGGATACGTAAATCCCGCCCTCCCCTCCTCCTCGCCCTGCCATGGGGCACTGAGCAGACACAGCAGCACCCTGGCACCACACTTCTAATCCTGGCCTGGTTTGGAGGGTGTTGGAGAGTGACTCCTGCCCCACATTCACTCTGCAATGGCAGCTCCTGTCCCATGGGGCTGGGCTTGGCTCTTGCTCCCTGCTCCAAGTGTTGAGGCCTGGTGCATAGAGTCACAGCACTGATCAGGTTTGGCCTAGCTGCCCCTACCTCATGACAGGGTGGAGGTGGGAGGTGGGTGAGGCAGATGTGTTAATTTTGAAAAAATGGCACAGCAACCTCATGCCAGGACACAATGCCAAGAGCGGGGGAGCCAGTCCCAGTCCCGTGGGACAGGTGTTACCACTGTGCAGTTATTGCGGGGCAGGCTAGCTTTTCAGCCCTGCCCAATTCCCAGTCCTTCCCTCTGCTCCGTGCTGGTGACCCTTCTTAAAACTTACCTGTGATGCACTGCTGGGTCACAACCCACCATTTGGGAAATATAGCTTCATTAAAATCAGATACAGACGCAAAGAAAAGTCTCACACACAAACAAAAATATCGTGGTATCTGTGACATTTCTAACACTAGGACAAACCTGCAGTCCTATTCATGATTCATCGCTTACACACTATTAACCTTTTGTGGCAATATTTTCCACTGCTGTGTAGGCGGGTAAAACTCTTCTTTACAGACTGAATTTAGATTACTCAAAAGATAACCTGGGCATATATCCCAACCCCAAGCCAAATCTCCAAGCAGACCCTATGGCAGAGGTGGATTTACAATGAAACACAGAGTGCCATTGCATGGGAGCCCCCCAATGACAGGGGGCCCCAGGGTCAGGCAGCTGGGGGGGAAGAAGCTTGGTTCTGCTGGCTGCTGGGGCTCCTGCTGCAGGCTCTGCCCCCACCGGCAGCCAAGCTCACCCCTGCACAGCCTCCTCCCCCACGCATGTCACCTTCCCACCCCTCTCCCACCCCACGCTTTCCCCACTGCCGAACAGCTGTTTGCCAGGTTGCTCTGGGAAGGAGGAGGAGTAGTGGGGCTGCAGCACATTTGGGGGAGAAGGTGGGGCTGGGGCCTTGGGGAAGGGGGTGGAATTGGGGCAGGGCAGAGCGGGGCAGGGCCCCCGCACTCTCCCTACACATACCTGGCCCTGCCATGAGCCGCTCAGGGCAGGGGGCTGGCAGCACCCCCATGACCCCAGCCCACCCTCCCAGCCCCCTGCCCTGGCTCCTGCACCCCCCTCACATCCCCACCTGCACCCCTCGCATCAAATGGGAGCTGCCCAAGTAAGCGCTCCACACCCCAGCCTCCTGCCCCAATCCTGAGACCCCTCCTACATCCAAATTCCTGGCCAGACCCTGCACCCCAACCCCCAGCCTGCTCCTGCACCCTGCTTCACACACCCCTGCCACCTGCCCTCCCTGACTCCTGCACCTCCCCACATACCCAGACCTGACTCCTGCACTCCTCTCACACACACCCAGCCCCCCCCAACTCTTGCAACTCCCCACACTCCCTGTCCTCCCCCATCTCTCTGCCCACCCTGACTCCTATATCCCTGCCTGCACCCCTCATACCAAACGGGAGCTGCCCCAGGTAAGCACTCCACACTCCAACTTCCTGCCCTAGCCCTGAGCCCCCTTCTGCCTCTAACTCCTGGCCAGACCCTGCACCCCCAGCCTGCTCCTGCACCCTAACTGGGAGCATTCCTCCCAGACCCTGCACCCCCAGACCCCGCACCCCAGTGGGGTTTTTTACATATTTTTTTAATAAAGTGCTCTTATCCAAAGCGCTTTACAATAGTTAGCTAACGGTACAAACAATATTTGGAAAGATCATTAAGTGGTCCACCGAGACCCTCAGTGATTTTCAAGTGGTCTGTGGAAAAATAAGTTAGACTACAAAAACAATCAAGGTACCTCATTTTATTTTCATTTACTTCCTATTATTTATAGGAGGAGGAGGAAGAAAAAAAGAATAAAAAATGGGTGTGAGAAGGGGGATAAGAGAGAATGTTCTTTTTCTTGGTCGGGTCCCAAGGAGGGGCCCCCAAAAATGATGCTGAACACAGGGCCCCACTAACTGTACATTAGAGTTTAAAAAGGGCTTCCTCTATTTGACATAAAATATTACTTTAAAAAATGGGTAGTCAATGCGTCCACTCATGGTACTGAGTGTGTACAACACCCAGGCCTAAAGCCATGGCGTTCCACACAGCTTGACCATTCAGCCAACAATGGCTTCCTCACGCATGCCGAGTCTGGTTGAATGGTCAGAGGGGTACCTGCGAGGTATGATGTGCAGAGCCTAGCAAAGTAAGCACGTCTGTTTAAAATAGATTTTAAGATCTGGGTATATTACATTTGTCTTATACATGCTTTTCTCCCGTATGTGTTAAGACTACCCCATCTTTCATGCTTTATCCTTTACAAGTAAGTATATGGCTTGAATATCACTTTTTCTGGATTTTAAAAATAGTTGTGAAATCAACTGTAATCATCCTCCAGGCCATGTAGAGCATTCTAGTGTAGCTGCTCTGTGTGTTAGCTGGGACAGCCGTGACGCAGGGACAGTATCTTCCCTTGCTTTATGTCAGGGGTCGGCAACTTTTCAGAAGTGGTGTGCCGAGTCTTCATTTATTCACTCTGATTTAAGGTTCTGTGTGCCAGTAATACATTTTAACAGTTTTAGAAGGTCTCTTTCTATAAGTCTGTAATATATAACTAAACTATTGTTGTGTGTAAAGTAAATAAGGTTTTTAAAATGTGTAAGAAGCTTCATTTAAAATTCAATTAAATGGTAGAGCCTCCCAGACCAGTGGCCAGGACCCAGGCAGTGTGAGTGCCACTGAAAATCAGCTCACGTGCCACCTTCGGCACATGTGCCATAGGTTGCCTACCCCTGGTCTATGTGCTGCTTCAAGCACATTGCTGACACTTGCTAAACAGTAGTTCTAAAAGCCTCTTTTTCTCTCCAGGTTGCCTCTTTATCTGGCTTCTCTCTTCATCAGTCTCCTCTTCCTCTTGGTGAATTTAACGTGTGCTGTGTTGGTGAGAACAGAGAATTCAGAGAGGAAAGTCATTGTCTCTGTCCGGGTGGCAATTAATGACACATTGTTTGTTCTATGTGCCATCTCACTCTCCATCTGTCTGTATAAGATTTCCAAGATGTCTTTAGCCAACATTTACTTGGAATCCAAGGTAAAGTACATTTTAGAGATTATTTAAATCTTACTGAAGTATATTTTCAGTCAAAGGAGACAATTTAATGGGACGAGACTCAGGTTTAAAACATTATTTAGACTCTAAGATGCCACAAGAGCTCCTCATTGTTTTTGCTGAAACAGATTAACATGGCTACCACTCTGAAATCTTTAGACTCTGCAACAATAGATATTAATTCCAGGAATTTCAACTTAGCCTTTCATCCTTCTAAAACAGATCAGTTGAATACCATGTAGTTTACCAAGATGCTTTCTGCTCTGCATGGTTACTAATGATGCCATAGCACTTTAAATAAGAGTAGGAGTTTGCATAAGTTGTCATTGGCCAGAATTTATCACATATTTCAGCTGTGTTTCAGTTAGCTGCTGTCCTCCACTTCAAACACAGTTGCATTTCAGTGCTGTTACAAGTAGATAGTTGAAGAGCAGCTTTGGGCTCCCTCAATCTGTCAATTTACTTTAAATCTTTAAGGGAGTGGCATGTCCATGAAAATAAGCAGTAACACAAAATATGAACTGTCTTTCATGAATGGTGCATGTCCTTCTGTCAATGACTAAGGCTGTATTTACAAATACTTCAGCTTTATAAAATTGTCCAGTAGAAAAGGAGATTCACTTAAGATCCTGCAGCAGGTAGTCTTTAAGGATACAGTCTGTTACTTTGACAAGTTTGGGATATGTTAAGTAGACAAATGGGCAGACTCATAGTGTGATGCTATTGAAGCCTATACATATTTGGCACAAAGTCAATAGAGGTTATTCTGTAAGGTTCATAAATAGTAAAGGAGGGCTTTATTTTCTCAAAAGATCCCTTGATTTTCTGACTTGCGCTAGGAGTTTAAGTCTGGAAGTAAGTGACTAGAGTTTAATGAAAATATATTATCCTTCTCATCATGATGAACCTGCCAATACTGTAAATTTCAATTACTATGAAGAAAATCTTATAAAATTCTTCCCTGCTGGTTGGCCATCTAATTACTTTGCCTACTTAGTCAATCTGGACATAGCATACAGCAACTGAAAGCCCATGACTGATCGGTAGATTTCAAACTACAGCTTTGTGCTTTTCAGATTTTTCATTTGCTGACCAAACTGGCATGATCAGTGGATTTGTTTTATTATGAAGGAAGTTTATCCACTTCATGCAAATCATCGAAGCATGAGCTTTTATAATAGAGAGGTGTTTACCAAGTAGAGGTTGGGATAGATTCCTTCATTCATTTCCTCCTCCCACTGGAAATCCAATCTGTTTTACCTGAGCAAAGAACAACAATTCTGAAATTAGTGCTGAGGCAATGGAAACATACAACATGCACACCAACAGCTAAATCTAGAAGTATGAATAACTGCTAACTTATTGACTCCTATTGAACTGAAATGAGAGTTTTGCTTGTGTAATTATTGTAGGATTTCATTACATGTGTTTAGTTTACAGCTCTGAAAGCTGGAGATTGTAGCCAAGTGATTTTTAGCTTGAACTGCTAATGTTGTTGTTCTGAAATTCTTAGTAAAAATCCATCCCATGGGGTTATATAAAATTGGAATGGTAGTAGGGTTACTAACTTTCTAATCACACAAAAGCAAACACCCTTGCCTTGCCCCCTGCCCCACCACTTCCCCGAGGCTGTGCCCTGCCCCTCCCTTCTCTGAGGCCCCACCTCCACTCACTCCATCGCCCCTCCCTCTGTTGCTCACTCTCCCCCACCCTTAAACTTACTCACTTTCACCCATCTGAGGCAGAGGGTTGGGAGGGGGTGAGGGCTCCAGCTGGGGGTGCGGGCTCTGGGATGGGGCCAGGGATGAGGGGTTTGGGGTGAAAGAGGGGGCTCTGGGATGGGGGGTGGGGCCAAGGGGTTTGGAGTGTGGGAGGGGCTCTGGGCTGGGGCAGGGGGTTGAGGTGTGGAAGGGGATAAAAGCTCTGGGCTGGGGGTGTGGGCTGTGGCATGGGACCAAAAATGAGGGGTTCAGGGTGTGGGAGGGGCTATGGGCTGGGGCAAGGGGTTGGGGGGTGTGTTTGTGGGGGGGTTGAGGCACGGAGTTTCACAAGAAAATTTGCATGTGGGAGGGGGTTTGGTGTAGGCTGCAGGAGTCACTTAAATCAGGTGGCTCCCGGGAATCAGCTGGAATATCCAGCTCCTAGGCACAGGGGTGGTTAGGGGCTCTGCATGCTGCCCACACCCGCCACCCCTGCAGCTCCCATTTTCATGGTTCTGGACAATGGGGACTGCGGAGCCAGAACTTGGGTTGGGGGCAGCACGCAAAGCCCCCATGGCCACCTCTATGTCGAGGAGCCGAGGGACATGTCTCCCACAGTATTCTTGCCAGCAAGTTAAAGAGGTAATCGCTGGATGAATGGACTATATGTTGGATAGAAAGCTGGCTAGACCGTTGGGCTCAATGGGTAGTGATCAATGGCTCCAGGTCTAATTGGCAGCCAGTAGCAAGCAGAGTGCCTCAAGGGTCAGTCCTGGGGCCGGTTTTGTTCAATATTGCACCCTCAGAAAATTTGCAGATGACACTAAATTGGGAGGAGTGGTAGATACGCTGGAGGGTAGGGATAGCATACAGAGAGACCTAGACAAATTAGAGGATTGGGCCAAAAGAAATCTGATGAGGTTCAACAAGGACAAGTGCAGAGTCCTGCACTTAGGAAGGAAGAATCTCATGCATTGCTACAGACCAAGGGCAGCCCTAGACATTTCGCCGCCCCAAGCATGGTGGCATGGTGGTTGCCGAGAGGGCGGAAGGCGGCTCCGGTGAACCTCTCGCAGGCATGCCACCGGAGCCGCGGGACCAGCAGACCCTCCACAGGCACACCTGCGGGAGGTCCACCGGAGCCGCCTGCTGCCCTCCTGGCGACTGGCAGAGCGCCCCCTGCAGCATGCCGCCCCAAGCACGCACTTGGCATTCTGGGGCCTGGAGCCGCCCCTGCTACAGACTAGGGACTGAGTGGCTAGGCAGCAGTTCTGCAGAAAAGGACCTAGGTGTTACAGTGGTCGAGAAGCTGGATATGAGTCAACAGTGGGCCCTTGTTGCCAAGAAGGCTAATGGCATTTTGGGCTGTATAAATAGGAGCACTGCCAGCAGATCGAGGGACGTGATCATTTCCTTCTATTCGGCATTGGTGAGGCCTCATCTGGAGTACTGTCCCCACTTTTGGGCCCCAAACTACAAGAAGGATGTGGAAAAATTAGAGGGAGTCCAGTGGAGGGCGCCAAAAATGATTAGGGGGCTGGAGCACATGACTTATGAGGAGAGGCTGAGGGAACTGGAATTGTTTAGTCTGCAGGAGAGAAGAATGAGGCGGGATTTGATAGCAGCTTTCAACTACCTGAAAGGGGGTTCCAAAGAGGATGGATCTAGACTGTTCTCAGTGGTAGCAGATGACAGAACAAGGAGTAATGGTCTCAAGTTGCAGTGGGGGAGGTTTAGGTTGGATATTAGGAAAAACTTTTTCACTAGGAGGGTGGTGAAGCAGTGGAATGGGTTACCTAGGGAGGTGGTGGAATCTTCTTCCTTAGAGGTTTTAAGGTCAGGCTTGACATAGCCCTGGCTGGGATGATTTAGCTGGGGATTGGTCCTGCTTTGAACAGAGGGTTGGACTAGATGATCTCCTGAGGTTCCTTCCAACCCTATGATTTTCTGGGGAGCCTTGCGGAGCCATGGAGGGAGCCTGCCAGCCCCGCACCAACCAGACTTTTAGTGGCCTGGCAGTGGTGCTGACCAGAGATGCCAGGGTCCCTTTTCGACTGGGTTTACCAGTAGAAAACCAGACACCTGGGAACCCTAAATGGCAGAAATGCCTACCTTGTTGTATTTGGCACCCTTCCATTTGACCCTCACATCTGCTAGCTCCCTCTGTTCAAATATCACTCCTTGCTAAAGTGCACAGTGGTGAATTCTGCATGGTCACAGAGCCTCAGGAAGTGGAACTCTTTTAGTTCTACTGTGCAAAGTTGGGGCAGGAGCGGGAGGGCCAGATGTGGGATACACAGCACTCACGTAGGTAGAGCTCCATTCTTTGGAGATTCCTTGCATGGCACAAGCACAGAGTGCATGACTAAAGTCTTGCCACTTCAGGTATCCTCAGCCCTCTGAAGAGGGCATGTAAAACCTATTGCAGCAAATAGGGTTAAGCCACCTTTGTGGCTTGTGAGGAAGGATTCTCCTTCGCTTACTCGCCCTGTGTATCTTCCCAGCACTCAGCTACTTAGGTTGGATACTGCTCTGAGGATTTGGCCCTTCGTGGACAAAACATTTTTATCATGCTATTTTATTTGTTGAGCTAGAAGCGATTAAAGCTACACCATATTTAAATATTATACTGCACTTGCCTTCCCTTTGTATTCTGGTAAAAACAGCACTGAAAAATGCCAGCTGCTTTCTTCTGTTTTGTGGTGGCTGAAGTGTGGAGAACTGAGCGGTGATGTCTGAGTCAGCAGCTTCTGTCAGCTTCCTCCTCTGTTTCCATAACAGCATAGCTGATTCTCCAACACAGAGTGTGAATAGAGAAGTGCGTAGCAACTGTTTCCTCTTTACAGCATTTCCTGTCATTTGCTACAGTCTCACCACAGCTTTCACTGCTACGTACTGTATTTCTGGTTTCAATTCCGAGTCTCTGAACTCAGCACAAATGTCACTGCAAGCCAGGCCTGCCACCATATTATGCTCCTGTTGCTGAGCAGTTCTGGCAGTATTTGCAGCAGCCTTCTTATCAGATGGTCAGTCATGCTTATCTACAAACTGTGCACTCACATCCAGGACTTCAAGCAGGCTGAGTAGTACCAGGGACACAGTGTATCAGATGAATCAGTATCTTGAGTAGTTTTGCTGCGAAGGATGTGCTAGCTAGTTTTTCGTAAATGGTGATATAATTTCCAAATATAGGGGCTGGGCCAGGCTTCTTGTGTTGGTAGGAAAAAAATACTGCTTGTGAAGGGGGATGATCAATGTTGGCATAACTATATTCTCTCTCAAGGACAATTTTTAACTCTGCTGTTGGCCAACTTCTTATACAGCATATTGAACGAGCTCAGTTTTTACAACACTATGATGAAAAAAACAGCTAAAGCCTTCCTTTCTCCACTCATTCCTCCCATCTTTTCCTCCATCCCAGCTGCTCATGGTCTGCTTGCAGCAAAGAGGAAGGTGCAGACAGGACAGTGAGTCTAGTGAGTGCTGCGATATAACCCCCATCCTCCTCCCCCAAATCAGCAAGGGCAGGTCACTGCTTGAGAAGACTCTACTGCTCAGAGTACCAAGGGGAACTCCGAAGCAGCGAGCACCCTCAGACCGTCAAGTTAGGAACACAAATTCTACGAGTCTCACAGAAGGCAGAAAAAAGTCAATACTGCATTGACATGACATTTATAAAAGTGTAACGTCAGCGCAACAAAGCAACGGAATGTGGCATCTCAAAGGAAAACGCTCCCACAGGGTAACCATTCTCTGTACTTTCCATGCAAAGAGCCTCTTCTTACAGATGAACAAACTGAAGCATTGAGAGGTTAAATGATTTGCCTGAGGCCTGGCAGTTTGTAAGTGGTGGAGTTGGGACTAGCACCCAGGTCACCTGAGTTGCAGGCCCCTGCTCTAGCCACTATACCATGTTGCATTCCTGTGTACAAAGAAAACAGTGCATCCTTGTACAGCTGTTCACAGTTATTTGTGGTCTTATGAAGCCATGCTCCTTCCATTTTGCCACAACTGTACAGCTGAAAAGGCCTCCATAGAAATGTAGAGGAAAAAATATTTCTATGTGAAGGTTTGGAGACCATTATAACCTGGTGAAATGACATGACATGATACAGCCTCATTGTCCTAGGCCTTTGATCCCACTACTGCTTGCCTTTAGACTTTGTAACCCTGGCTAGAAATCTTGGAGTTATGCTTCTGCATGGGTGGGCCTTCCTAATCCTCACACTATTCTAAAAGGGCCCATGATAAGGTGGGAAACTCCCAGCTCTGTCAGGCTCTGGAGCCCATTTATGGTACTACATGCCTCCATTAAGGGAGGGAGAGGGATCCATGTGAGATGGAAACAAGGGTTTTCCCTTCCCCCCAGGGCCTGAAAGCATTACCTCTGCTGACCCAGAGCTTAGAACCCAAACTTTGTTCTCTCCCATTTGATTGTATAAAAGACTGCCAGCAGGCCAGCCCCACAGTGTCCTCCTTGAGCCTCTTCCACTCCATCTATTCTCTTGTCTGTATATGTGCCTGTCTCCAGGACAGAACTAACATTGATCCTTAGCCTAGTCTTGTCTGTGCCCAGAGATTTATACATCCTTAATCAGATCTTGTCTCAGCACTTGTGATGCCTACTGTTATGGTCTCTCTCTCAATCTCTCCCCTCTGAATTTCTGCTGCAACCAGGGTACTCTCAATCCTGCATGTGGATCACACCATTCTCCTACAAACTCTATCCATTTCCAAGTCCAGCTGAAGAGAGCTCTATCTTCCAAAACACTCCAGGGCCCCATTCCAATCTACATTCCTGACCTCAAATTCACTTACTGTTCCGTACACTCATCCTACTCCTCTAGTCTTGCTCAATGAGACTCTCCTTTTGATACCAAATTTAAACTGGGCAAATCTGCAGTGTAGCATGTGAATTCCTGTGTGCAATGTGTTTACCAATAACTGTTACCAGCTGTTCTGTACTTACTCAGGGGGCTAATATATGGGTAGCATGTAGCTGTAAAATGCACAGTGTTGCATCATAGTATCAGTGAAAGATCTGATATAGGAAGTTCCCATTCTGGTGTGGTGTTGGAGGTTGTATTTTTGCATGAGGATGGAGTGGCTGATCTATCCAATAAGTTTTATTCCCCATGTACAACTCTTTTGATCTTATTTTAGGTACTTTCAGACTAGCACTTCCTGCAATATTACAGTCACTGAACAGTAGCTGACCATGCTAAGAGCTGGAACCGCCACTCTCACCTGGAAAAAGATTTTAAAAGATTTTAAAAAATTAAATTATATTCCAGATTATACACAGTAAAGCAGAGCTCACCAAGCCCATGCAAACAGTATTCTTGCCATTATCAGACATAAGTACTAAAATATGTTTAACTCTCTCTTCTAGGGTTCATCTGTGTGTCAGGTGACAACTATAGGTGTGACCGTTATACTACTATATACCTCAAGAGCCTGTTACAATTTATTCATCTTATCATTTTCGCAAACCAAGAAAGTCAATTCTTTTGATTATGACTGGTACAATGTATCAGATCAGGCAAGTATGATGTTTACTGCTAACAAGGAAAACTGATCCTGTATTCTCAGAATTGATAAAAAACAAGAATATAATAAAATCTTTTGGATTTTTTTAAATAAAAAAAAGCACCAAGTTTGTTCTGCTCCAAGAATATGATCTTTTCAACAATAAAATGGTTAGGGAAAAATAATTCAGTCAGAAGAAAAAGCAGTCACAAAACCAACAATATAAAAAACTTACCTTCTGGTTATTGCACTTTATTGACATTTATTTTTAAGATTTAGAAAGGCAACTCCCTTCTATTAAAAACAGTTGTATGGGATTTGTTTTATTTTTTACCTTTGCTGAAAGAACTGTACTGAATAGTTTGAATCATATTTGGGTGCAGTGGAGACAGATAGGTGACTCCATTTACAGTTTAAACACATGGGCAAAATCCTGGCTCCTCTGAAGTCAATGTCAAAGCTCCATTGACTTCTGTGGGGCCGGCATCCCCTCATAATAAAAGAAATGTTTTTCCTGCTCTATCAATAAAAGTGAGAATAGCTGCGCGTTCCCTTCACATAGCACCAGTTTTAACATATGATGATCAGTCAAGTTTTAATTAAACCAAAATGACAGCTAAGACTGAATGGTGGGGTTTTTAAATGGTGGTTCACTCAGTTCCTGTTCAATGCCTCACTCCCTTATGTTCTTTTGAAAATCCCAGCCTTTGACCTTAGATGTTTACATCATTTAAAAGTAAACAGGATACTGTTCAGGTCCCAGTACAGAGGTGTTGGCTTAAAATCAGGGGAGTGCAATGAAATGAGAGGTGCCGTATCCTACCTACATCCCTGATCCATGTGCTTCCCCTAGCCTGCCACGGGGTTTCATGGGATGTGGCAGCCTGTGATGCCTCTCTTACATAAAGGCCTAATTAATTCTGAATTTAGCAAACTATGCAATGCAATGCTAGCAATGCCAGGTACCTTCATTTTTGAGTGCCCATGTCTACACAACATTTTGGAGCCACTGGGAGCGAACCTCCTAACCCTGGTCAATAGACTCAGGCTAGTGGGGCTTGCACTGAACTCAAAACTTTGTAATTTGTTTGTTTCTTAAAGCTTGAAAGAGTTTAGAAAGCTAGTATCTTATTTTCTCACTTTCTTGACAGTCTAAGAGCCTTGCAGGCAGTCACAAGGACTTAATTATTCTCTGTAGCTTTTGAGTAGGGCAGAAAAACAGCCTAAGGAGGAGGATGATCATTTAAAAAGGAGGAAGGGAAAGGTATTGTACAAAATAAAATAGAATTTTGTATCATTAAGAATTTGTAGCCAGGTTATTCTGCTGCTTTACTTTTATACGCAGCTACTGGATGTTCCATCAGATTCTCTGATGTTTACATACATTTAGAGTCAGAGTCACAGACTTTACAGTCAGAAGGGACCATTATGATCATCTAGTCTAACCTCCTCCACAACGCAGGCCATAGAACCTCACCCACCCACTCCTGTATCAACCCCTAACCTATGTTTGAGCTATTGAAATCCTCAAATCATGGTTTAAAGACTTCAAGGTGCAGAGAATCCACCAGCAAGTGACCTGTGCCCCATGCTACAGAAGAAGGCAAAAAACCCTGATGGCCTCTGCCAATCTGCCCTGGAGGAAAATTCCTTCCAGACCCCAAATATGGCGATCAGCTAAACCCTGAGCATGTGGGCAAGACTCACCAGCCAGATGCCCAGGAAAGAATTCTCTGTAGTAACTCAGATCCCACCTCATCTAACATCCCATCACAGGCCATTGGGCATATTTGCTGCTAATAATCAAAGATCAATTAATTGCCAAAATTAGGCTATCCCATCATCCCATTCCTTCCATAAACTTATCAAGCTTAGTCTCGAAGCCAAATATGTCTTTTGCCTCCACTGCTCCCCTTGGAAGGCTGTTCCAGAACTTCAGTCCTCTGATGGTTAGAAAAATTCATCTAATTTCAAGTCTAAACTTCCTGATGGTCAGTTTATATCCATTTGTTCTTGTGTCCACTTTGGTACTGAGTTTAAATAATTCCTCTCCCTCCCTGTTATTTATCCCTCTGATATATTTAGAGAGAGCAATCATATCTCCCCTCAGCCTTCTTTTGGTTAGGCTAAACAAGCCAAGCTCTTTGAGTCTCCTTTCATAAGACAGGATTTATCATTCCTCAGATCATTCTAGTAGCCCTTCTCTGTACCTGTTCTAGTTTGAATTGCACCAGAACTGCACACAATATTCCAGATGAGGTCTCACCAATGCCTTGTATAATGGTACTATCACCTCCCTATCTCTACTGGAAATACCTCGCCTGAAGCATCCCAAGACCATTAGCTTTTTTCACAGTCATATCACA
The DNA here is from genome assembly GCF_007399415.2 of Gopherus evgoodei. NCBI lineage: Eukaryota > Metazoa > Chordata > Testudines > Testudinidae > Gopherus > Gopherus evgoodei. The sequence goes on from NC_044324.1 coordinate 146,251,048, forward strand.
TTGGCAACTCATAGTTATCCTGTGATCAGCCTTTCACTCTAAGAAAGCTGATTTGTATTTCTTATACATTTTAAAACAAACTCACTTTCTCATTTTTGACCATGCTCCTCTGACTTTTCAACAGGCAGATCTGAAATGTCAGCTGGGAGATGCTGGGTACGTCGTATTTGGAGTGATCCTCTTTATCTGGGAGCTGCTGCCCACTTCCTTAGTTGTGTACTTCTTCCGTGTTCGAAACCCTACAAAAGATCTAGTAAGTAAAACCTTTTCCAGGCACAACCTTCAGATAATCCTTAGAGCTCAATTTACTGAATTTTAACTTTTTATTTTCAAACTGGTCTCAGTAAAAATAAAATACTCTTGATCATCAGGCGGGGGTGGAGATGAATTGATATGGAGCCTAGAGCAGACATGTATAAGGCAGCAGGTCTGGTAGCTTCCCCAACCAGGTTATTACTGTAGAGAATTTACCTGGCACTTGAGTTTGATAATGGGCTACAGTGTCTTTCATTTTTAGGGCACTGATTCAAAGCCAGCTGCAAATTATCATCTGATAGCTGCTCAGTGGCACATATGAAATGGGTTTGATGGTCCTAGCCCAATTCTCCTTGAAGTTTCCATATCATAAAAACCAGCACCACAACTGGCACTAGCTGAAATCTTAGTTAGCAGTTTCAGCTGAGTGGTGAGGCCAAGGTTTGAAAGCTAAACACATGTTGGATTTAAGTAGGCAGAGAAACCAAAGTATCTTCTCATAGCAGCAGGTAATCCCTCCAGATTAATATGGGGGACACTGGCAAGTGTGTGGGAAAATATGCACTGCTGTTAGCTGTATAGTGCCTGCCCTATAGAAGAACAAAGGGCTTAATTCCCCAAGGATGGTAGGAGTGCTAACGTCATAATGACAAAGCCAAGATTAACAAGAGAGTAGCAGATCTTCATGAAAAAGCCTTTTAACCGTTAAACTGCAATCACTTGAACTACCATAGGAAACCCAGCCATTTAGTTCTAGCCCTGTTCATTATACTAAACAAGCCTTTTAAAAATCCTGGACCCTTCACTGCCTAGGAATTAGCCCTATATAACTGTGAAGAAAAGAAACCAAGGTTTTAAAAGCACAGATTAGGATTTTCTCTTTACCGTTATGTTATAGCAAGTTCATTTTTTTAGCAGTATCACTCCTGCTAGTGAATTTAGGATTTTATGAAAGGGATTCACAAAAATCAATCAGAACAAAGGGAAATGTTCAGATACTAGAAGACAATCTATCCTTACTTTGCAAAAATCTAGACATTTAGGGTCTGATACTACAAATCTTTACTCATGTGATAGTCCCACTGAAGTTAAAAAAGACAACAACTATGGACTATATTCTTCTGCTAAATGTTAGTGGAAGAACAAGTTCTAACACTACACCTTTGCATCTTGTCTAGACAAGACCCTGGGACTCTAGAAGTTTGGTGGGGTATATTTAGGAGGAGCAAGCTAGTCCTAATTTAAATAGAGAATGGTGTAACTTCACTCATCTTGTGGGTACCTTTTACAGGGGATATTTTCTTTACCTAATATTGCTGTTAAATGTGTCTGATCAAATGCTACAGTTTTCATAGATTCAGAAATTCAAAGATTTCAAGGCCAGAAAGGACAATTGTGATCATCTAGTACAGTTGTTCTAAAGCTTTTGTAGTAGTGACCCCTTTCACACTACAAGCCTCTGAGTGCGACCCTCCCTTATAAATTAAAAACACTTTAAAAAATATTTAGCACTATTCTAAATGCTGGAGGTTTGGGATGGAGGCTGACAGCTCACAACCCCCTGAAGGGTACTGACCCCCCCGTTTGAGAACCATTGATCTAGTCTGACTTCCTGTTAACACTGGGCACAGAATTTTTTCAAAATAATGACTTTTATACTTTTTTTTTTTTAAATAACCAAATCTTGGTTTAAAAATTGCTAGTGACAGAGATTCCCCCACAACCCTTGGTGAGTTGTTCCAATGGTTGATTTCCCTCACTGTTTAAAAATGTATGCCTTATTTTTGTGTGTGTAGAAAAACAACAAATAGGTTTATGCATATCTATGTCACAGAGAGAGGAAAACTGAAAATGTTAAATAAACAACCCGACAGTTAAACTCACAACTTTCAGTACAAAAAAAATCAACAAAAGCCCAAGCCCTAGATTCTTTAGCAAAGCCACACTATGAATTTTCATGCAAATTTGCCACAAGATGGAGTCCATGAGTCACAGGAGAGTACTGTAATATAAACACTTGTTAATAGTTGCAGAACTACCAAGTACTTATTAATACACCGGAAAAGGATGGCCAAGAAAAGAGGATTATATATGAAACACTACTATTAAAACAAACTGCATCCACTAGTCAAAAAATATCTAGAAACAACAGAAATTTAGTGAAAATCCCATATGTGGCTCTGCTTTCCTTATTTATAAATGGTGATCGCTTAAATAGAAAACTTTGGGAAAGTGTTGAGTTGGTTGCATATTTCTCTCCAAAATTAAAAACTAGAAACTGCTTAGCTCTATTCAAAAAATAAAGTTTTGGTTCCTGGAATTGTTAAGGCAATACTCTTGTTTTGCCATCTTTGGTCGTTTGTTTTTGCCTGTAGAACGTAACTGAGTGCTCTTATTCTAACATTGCTAGAGTCTCAAGCAAATGAACTGGGGGAAAATCCACACATTTTTACCGCTTGGGTTTTGGATTGTTGTTTCTTTAATACAAAAAGAAAAAAGTCTGTAAGTAGTTTTATGCCAAAGAACAATGCAGGATCAACCCTTTTTCTTTCTCTGGGCCAAGAATAAAAATATTGCCCCAGCGTATCCAAAGAGTGTGGAGGGGGGAGGAAATGGGGAACCCTCTGATACCAGCGCTGAATGGAAAAGAAAAAAAAAACTAAGCGTGTATGGGAATGTGTAGGACGGTGTCTTGAATCTGAGCCACACTGTGGGCCAGAGTGGAAAAACACTAGTTAAACTAAAATGAAAGTGGTTTGGGGTTTTATTTTTTGTAAATGGAAAAATTGTATGTAGGCCCCTTCACTCAATGGATGTTTCCCCCTGGATTGGCCCAGTGGATAAGTACATCACTGCTGAGAGACATAATAGCATCCTATTCCCATCCTTTAATCGGGTATAGTTTCACAGGGACAGATTGGTCAGTTTCCCTGGGTTGAGGGGAAGCTGGGAGGGGATGCTGTGCCAGTAAAGGTAAGAGAGTGAATTTCAGGACATTGGGGGGTTGGACTAGAGGTCATTTGCCCAGGGGCTACAGGTCTCCATCCTCTCTCCTGGGAATTCCTCATCTCCCCAACCTCATCATCCTACTGTAGGCCTCTTCCTCTGTCTGCCAGTTCCAGACTGCTCTCTCTGAGGGAAGCAAGTGGGCGGTGTTATTGGGAGGGAAGGCTGGGGTGGAGAGGAATTGATATAGAGCCTAGAGCAGACATGTATGAGGCAGCAGGTCCAGTAGCATGAGCACTTCTACTCATTGGAAGTGGGAGGTTGTTAGGTTTAACGCAGGGGTTCTCAAACTGGGGGTCACGAGGTTATTACACCGAGGGGTTGCGAGTTGCCAGCCTCTATACAAAACCCCGCTTCGCCTCCAGCATTTATAATGGTGTTAAATAGATTTAAACTTGTTTTTAATTTATAAGGGGGGCATCGCACTCAGAGACTTGCTATGTGAAAGGGGTCACCAGTACAAAACTTTGAGAACCACTGGTTTAACGGGAGGAAATGGAGAAAGCAGAACAGGAGGCGAGAGCAAGGGAAAAAAATAGTTTAACAGACTCCTGCCATATCTCTTGACTGGGAGCCTTTGGCAAGAAGTCTCCTCAGGGGTATGCTTTAGAAAATGAACAGGTGACATCTCTATCACTCAGACACAAATTGGTGCAACTTTCACTGATGGATCATTTCTCCCCTAGACAAATTCAGGAATGGTACCAAGCCATGGATTCAGTCCACGATCCTATTTCTTTGACAACCCTCGGCGATATGACAGTGACGATGATCTGGCCTGGAACATTTCACCACAAGGCATACAGGGCAGGTGAGGTATTGGGATGGTTATAGGAGGAAGTGATCAGTGAGGAACGATAAAATGTTCTATGTATTTTATCATGATTTTTGAGCAAATTCAGACACAATACTTACGGGTAGAGAAAAAAAATCTATTAGAAAGGAGAGTTCAGCAGGAGGGAACAGGGAACAGACATGCATGTATGTGAGAGTATAAGCCTGGGAGGCAAGGCATTAACGATGGCAGCACATGAACATTACAAGGACAACAGAATGAAGATAGTATCTTAAATTAACAGCCATAACAGAGGGTGCTGGCCCTTCAAAGGCCAAGCCCAGATCAGTAGTTTCAGTTTTGAGTCCAGTCCTTTAAGGATAGAAGCTCTCAGATTTGTAGTTCAGGTTCTATTAGAGCTATAAGCTTGAGAGCAAGACATGCTAGGAGAGGAAATGGTATAAAGGCAAACTCCTTTTCCACGGGCAGCGCGTGGCTCCGGCCTTGGTGGAGGCTGGCCTGAGCACCAGAAGCTCCTCTGTCGCCTGGACTGTGGCCTCGGCCCCCTACTCGGCCCCCTCCCTCAAGGCCCTCCTGCCCATTGAGTTGCTGCACCCTGCCCCAGACTCCCACCACCTGCCAAGTCCCTCCTTTCCCCTACCCCCCTCCTCAAGGTCCCCACTGCTTGCACTCTGGTCCTCCCCCAAGCTGAGCGCTCCCCCCACCCATTGCAGAACTTGAGCAAGTACAAAAACTGGGGTGGGGGGGAAGAGAGGAAGCATTCACTGCCTACAGGTACCCCTAATTGCTGCTTGCTGCTTACCAGGAACACTCTGAAGGATTCTTGGCCAGGGGTAAGTGGCAGGGGGATCCTGGCCATTGCAATCAGTATTGCTCAGCAACCACCCAGCTTAGCACCGGCTGTGAGAACAGCATGGTGGTGCCTGCCACACACTGAGTGATCCAGGCCTGCAGCAGCTTGGAAGGGAGGGAAGGTCACATCCACTGACTGCACAGAGCATAAGGCTAGCCTGGCATCTTGTCTTGCGTAGCCCTCCCATGGAGGGACTCAGCAAGCAGTGGGCAGCAAGTATCTCAGAGGACAGGAAGAGCAGGGACCGGAAGAGGTGGAGCATGGGCGGGGTCATGGGGAGAAAAAGCGGGAGGGGGCCTCAGGGTGGAGCGCAGGGGCTACCCCACCTATGCCCTTTTCCTAGTGTGGGGAGAAACCTAAAGGGAGCAAGAGCTGCTTGTGTACCTCTCCACTGAGGAGACCTGGAAAAGAGAGAGACTGTGGTGAAGACTCTCTAGTAAGAAGAGATGTGGGCATGAGGCTTTATGAACAGACTCAGCTGGTGGGATGAAGCCGTGAGGGGAGGAGCTCCTAGATAACTTATTTTGTACTTGAGAATCTATTAAATCACATGCAAGAGGGGAGACTTTACTGTGAAACTTTACTCAGTACTAGGTTTAAGCCCAGGGAGTGTCCTTTTCCACTGCTTCGAAACACAGGAATTCTATATATTTGAGATCCACCACTAGTCAGCCCTTTATTTTTAAAAGTATTATCAAAGGAATAAAAACACAATGAAATACCTTTAAGACGACAATTCCCTTTGTAACCAATTCCCATCCATCTAGAACCCAATTCTTTTCATTTATTTGCATTTAAAAATTTAACTTGGTTGTGTGCAGCTTTCTGCCGACCCATAATGCAACCATACTTCAACAAAGCTTGCCTGTTCATAGCTACCACACTCTTTGCATTTGGGGAAAATCTATACAGCCTTCTGCGTACCACAGAGTACTTGGAGGTCCTGCATGTACTGGCACTGTAGTCTGGGATCTCCTACTGCCCAGAGAACAGGGAGGAAAAGAGGATCAGCTAAACTGCTTACAAAGGGCTGGTTGGGGAGTGCCACCCAAAGAACATAAGTGTTTGGAACTGTTTACAGGCAGCCAGCCATATGGCATCCTAGCCAAGCTCCCAGTTACTGACCAAGTATTAACCATGTTGGGTGTGGACACAAAATATGTTTAGATCCAGCAATGCTACCAGCTGGATCCAGGTTCTTGGGACAGGAATTTAGGCAGGCTAGACATACTATTGTCCAACATCCTTGACACCACCCTGACCCCTTGTGTGGCCAAGTGAAGCCATTAGGTGGTAAAAACCTTCAGTCACTAAGGAACTGGACAGGATTTCAACTGGTAGGCTAAAGATGGAAGTCTCTCTAGTTCATGACCAATTCCTTGAGCCCACATTACTGCTGAACTGGGATGCATAGCTAAATAGCTGATTTAGACTTAAGTACAAAGTATCCTGTCTACTAGTAGCATCTCTAGAATTTATGTAAACTATATTTATGAAGTAATATTCTGTACCATTTAAGTAAGTGAGACAGAGAATCAAGGCCTCAGCCATAAATTCTTGTTTTGTTTTTTAGTTTCTCTCCAGATTATTATGATTGGGGACATCAACACAACAGTTTCATGGCTTACATAGGATCACTGCAGCCAGAGTCAACAATGGACACAGAACGACCAAGCCCTATATAGTTCCAGTCAATGACAGTATTAAGCCATTCCATATTAAAAAAATATTCTGAAAAACAAAGTTCAGGAATTTTCCTTTATCTCTTGGTTTTTAAGGGCACTGTTTTATACAAGGAGCAATAGAAGTCTTTGTCACAGGATTCTCAGCATTCAAGGAAAGCTGTAGGTTAAGTAATGGTTTAATGTCATTGTGACGGGTTAGATCACAGAACCTCCCTTGGGAACCGCCAACTTATGTGCCAGAACTACCTCTGCTCCTGCTTTCCCTGCTAGCTTGAGATCCCAGCACTCTGTCTTGCTGAGTCAGACATGCCCATCTGCTCCAACCTAGACCCAGGGTCTGAATTACTTGCCCCGAAGCTGCAGACTTAACTGAAAGCAGCTAACAGAAGTGTTTTTGCCTTTAACACTCAGATGCCCAACTCCCAATGGGGTCTAAACCCAAATAAATCCATTTTACCCTGTATAAAGCTTATACAGGGTAAACTCAATTTGTTCACCCTCTATAACACTGATAGAGATATGCACGGCTGTTCTTCCCCCCTACCCCCCGGGTATTAATACATACTCTGGGTTAATAAGTAAAAAGTGATTTTATTAAATACAGAACATAGGATTTAAGTGGTTTCAAGTAGTGACAGACAGAACAAAGTGAATTACCAAATAAAATAAAAACACGCAAGTTGTGTCTAATACAGTAAGAAACTGAATACAGATAAGATCTCACCAGTTCCAGTAAACTTCTTTTTACAGATTAGTCTCCTACTAGTCTGGGTCTAGCAATCACTCAGACCCCCTGGGGTTATTGTCCTTTGTTCCAGTTTCTTTCAGATATCCTTGGGGTGGAGAGGCTCTCTGTTTAGCCAGTTGAAGACAAAATGGAGGGATCTCCCACAGGTTTAAATAGACTCTCTCTTGTAGGTGGAGACCCTCTCCTCTCTCCTATGCAATGTCCAGCTCCAAGATGGAGTTTTGGCATCACATGCGCAAGTCACATGTCCATGCATGACTCAGAACTACAGGTAGCAGCCATGGTTCACATACTACCTTGAACGTCCTCAAGTAGACTTCTTATGTGGATTGGAGCATTCCAAGATCCATTGTTCCTTAAGTGCTTGTTGATTGGGCACTTAACTTTGCATATTCCTTTCTAAAGAATGGGACCAAATGCCTTACAAAACTTACTTAGAAATCAAGCAAGTATACAGACAATGTTCATAACTTCAAGTACAAAAATGATATGTGTACAAATAGGATGAATAGATTCAGACTAGAACCATTACAGAGATATGTTACATGGCATATGTAGCATAAAACATATTCCAGTTATATCATATTCCCATAAAGTATTATGGGCTACATCGTCAGTCATGAAGCCACATTTTAGTTGTTACATTGTTCTAAGCCTTGGTATTCTAGACTGATCTCACATATGCTTAACTTTATACACGAAAATACCCACGTTGCAGGATAAGGGCCTTAGTGGGCATAATTTAATCATTGTCTATATTATTTAAGAGATTTTTACATAAACTTAAACATTAACATACCGGAAATTCTTTGAGAATTTTTCCAATGTATATGAACAGGACTTTTAAAAATGCATATTTCGCTTTATAAAATACACTGTACCATTTATAACATATTACAGTTGCCTAAACTGCATGTCAGTCTTTGGTTTTAAGACATATAAACCCAGTAAAGAAATACATCACCCCAATTAAATGGCAGCATTTTTTAAAAAGGTTGCTGTGTTTTTGCAGCAAATTCTGCTCTTGAATGTGCATTACTGTAACGTGGCAAGTGAAGTGTTTGGAAGGCTGACAGAAACTCTTGTTTTTAAGGTTATTGTCTAACAGCATACTGCCTTTCTCCAAAAAGACTGTTTTCTGGTTCCTTCATCCTCCACATTTGTGGGGATGAGCCCAAGATAGAGGGATTGCTTTGGCAAAAGTAGGGGGAGATCTAGCAAAGTGATCAAACTCATTTACATTGCTGTCAGACATGTGCAGAACTTCAAACAGACCAATGTACAAATTACAAGTAACCTTGGAAGATTACATATTTGTTAAATACTATGAGTAGCCAAGGTGGCTATCTATGTTTTAACGTATATAAAAGAGCAATCCAAATGCCAAAACTATCACCAATAAACAAGAGGTGGATTAGTAACCCTCCTTCAGCTTCTGGTGCAGGAGTCAATGAATTACCTAAACCTACTTTAGATGATACACAAATATAAAACTATCTTAACCTAGATTATAGAAGAGATGAAGCTTTGCTAAAATTAGAAGTTAGTTTAGCTGTCTCAGAACACCGTACATGAGAGGATGCAAAATAGAACTTGCTCATAGAAAGTGTAAGGGGTGAGATAAAAGTATTTTGTGGAAGGGGCCATAGTTCCCAAAGAAGTGAAGGGCTTGTCACATGTATTCTGTAGTAATTAATGACTTTCAATGCACCTTTTAAAGAATGATTACTTAACAAATAGTAACTATGGTCCAGTGAGATTTGTGGTCTATATTCCACTCTTGGTGCACATGTGCTCGAGGTCAGAATCTTTTGGTCAGCAGTATCCATTGGGCTGTGCCTTCACTCTGAATACTTTCGCACCCCCCCGCCCCCATCCAAGAGGATAAACAGTAGAAGGGACTAACAGCCCCTCAGTTCCTTTATACAGAATCCAGATGTTATTAGATTCTGTAGTAGATGGGACTGCGGGTGCGTCATGAAATATATGTATATGGACAAATATTTTAAAGAACCTGTTCTTTGTAAGGTGGGCAGGCGTGGCCCAACGACACTGCTGGTCAAAATATTGCCATCAAGCATGCTGGACACACATGCTGCTGGAATTTTTATTTAAGCAGGGTATTACCACACCACGAATTTAACCATAAATTCCTTCATTAAATCCAAAACCTATTGGTATTTATTGCTCTGAACATGCCTAAAAGGCCTACATAATAAGCAACGTACTACATCCAAACAACAAAACATTTATAAGCATTTGATCAAGATATTTACAAACAGGCTAAACCCAAAAGGTGCTTATACCCATATTGGTCAGGCAGCTATCAGCAATTAACCCTTGAAGAAATTACTTTTTTTTATACCCTTTAACAAATAAGTGATGTCACTGCCAATTATCCCACCTTAGCTAAGGCCAGGTTAAGCAATCTTTTATATAGCCAATTATTTATTGCAACTGGTATTAAATTAACCTTGTTTTATTTCTGTTACTTTAGCCCAAATCTTAAATATGATAACACTGGTATTTCAAAGGGCCTCTACAGGTTTAACATAATATTTCCTTTCCCATGAGCTTGTTCTTTTTGGTAACATGCTTTGGGCCCAGGGCTGCCCAGAGGTTGGGGGGGGGGGGGCAAGTGGGGCAATTTGCTCCAGGTCCCAGACCCCGCAGGGGCCCCGAGAGAGTTTTTCAGGGTCCCTGGAGCGGGGCCCTTCACTTGCTCTGGAGGACCCGGAAGACTCTCACAGGGCTTCAGCCCTCGGAGCTTCTTCCACTCTGGGTCTTCAGTGGCAGGAAGTCCTTCCGCTCTGGGATCCGCCGCTGAAGTGCCCCGAAGACCCGCAGCGGGGGGTTCTTCCGCCCGGGGACCTGCCGCCGAAGGGCCCAGGCCCCCAGAATTCTCTGGGCGGCCCTGTTTGGGCCTATTGCTCATGCTAATATCTCAACTCAATTTAAAGCCATAGTTCATTCAAATCTAATGTGGGCCTCTGTAGTCTACGTGTGCACCACCCAAGGTGGAATATATATATGGACAAACACTTGAAGTAATACATACCTTTCCCTTTACTGAAAGCATGCCAAATACCACAAAATGTTGCAAGAGATATTATTGAGGTCTATTTTATTGTTGGATTATATTTACTGTATTGTTAAGGAAAAAAATCAAGTAATGACACAAAGGCTTTATCAAATTTTAAGGTCTGAGCCACATTCCCATAAGGAGACTTCTATAGAAGTCTGATGGAGTGAGGACCTTGGGAAATGGTCACAAATGTAGGACCAAACATCTCTCGCTTGTACTGTACATGATGGCCTATACATGGACCCTACAGTTTCAGCTGCAAGTGGTGTTTTCATACCACAGTCAACATAGCATCCTGCATAGCTGTAGATTTTGTGAAGGTAAGATGGAGAAGCCCATTCTGTATCAGTTTACTAGAACAAGAAATAGGATAGTTACAGCAATACTTCAGTAGAAAACCATGTATGAGCAAAGGGAAGGGTTAAACACTGAGTATGTCTGGCAGATCTTGAAACTCCTGCTCTAGCCATGTCTGCACAAATGTCCAAGGGATGAATTTGGTATAAATTGTCTGGAGATGTGATAACATTTTTGAATTAAATGCATGAAGCTTCAAAAAGGATAGAAATCAAAGAGCATTGGAAACTTCAAATCATGCTTGAGAAAATGGTTCTCTTGTATAAAGCATAGTGATGCACCACCAACTTCAAACCCTACTGTGAAGTGAGAAACTTTTAAAGGTAGTTTTTAAAGTAGCTCAGAGGCCCCTTTGCAAATAGGTCAAATTATTTCTAGTTTAAATATAAATACTGTAAAATGATCTATATTTCCCATCCCTACATTTCAGCTATTTTCTCAGACCAATCTCAGTGATTTAATATTTAATAAACAATCCCACTTCAGAGTATTACTAGAGCAGGGGTTTTCAAACTGGGGGTCATGACCCCTCAGGGGGGTCACGAGGTTATTAATATGGGAGGTGGTCACGAGCTGTTAGCCTCCACCCCCCAAACTCCACTTCACCTCCACTACTTATAATAGTGTTAAATATAAAAAAAGTGTTTTTAATTTATTAGAGGGGGCTCACTGTGTGAAAGGGGTCACCAATTCAAAAGTTTGAGAACTACTGTACTAGATCAAAGAAGTAAAACAAAAAAAAGGATGAAGTTTTTTTAAGCTAATAAAAAAAACCAGAAGCCTTTTAACATGTGCTGTTAAATATGTAAGAATTTTCCATTTCACATTACAAGACATACGCAGCCTAGATTTTCCTTGAAGTGAGGAAATATTAGGGTTTCCACTGCTCTCTCTCACTTCAAAAACTTTTTTCTGTATGTTAAAACAGAAGTAGAAAGCACATCTTTAATCTAAAAAGCTACATGAAGGTAAAACAAGGGGAAAAATTTGCCTTGTAATTCTGCCTCTCTAAAGATATCGGGCAGGATACTCACTCCTGGATCTTAGCTCCTTAGCAGGAGACTTGCAAAACTGTCATAGCTCATAAGATTTTTTGATCATTCAGGGCAATAATAAGGGGGTCGTCAAAGCTTGAGTCAGTCTCTCACATGACTGCATGCTACACTCTTCCAAGTGCAAATGTTGCCCTCTAAATATTTTAGTCAGTTCCTTTGATTTAGCAAAAGGCAAACTTCTGGCAAATAAAAACCCAATTAAAGATCAACATAAGCTAAAAAGTGTGCCTCAGGAAAATGGAAATACAAATGCAAAAGAAATACCCCTAAACAAAAGGCAACATCCAAACCTATGGGAGGTGGGTAAGATGGGTGACAAGCCTGAAGGATATCTCCAGAGAAAGAGAATTTGCATGGCAAGTTAATTTCTCAGATTCTCAGTTTTGGAGAGCAAGCAGCTTGATGGATGTCCCCAAAAAGATTAAAATATAACTGCAACAAGCAGCAAGCAAGACCAAGGCCAACAATAAGGTGAAAGAGAACCTAAATATACCCCTCAAAAGCCACCTGGGGAAATAAAAAAGGAACACTGGCCAACGGAAGGGATGATTTTAGTCCATGTCCTCATTTAGTTTACTAATTTATTTGTAGCAGCTAGTTGTACTACTACTGCAAGCTGTTTGTTATACAGAGACTTTGAAAAATTAGAGGGAAATGAAAATGTTCTTAGTTTACTAACAGTACTATCATCACATTAATATGTTACCCACCAACATTTAACAACTGAAAGAAATGACATTAGAACAAAGTTAATTTCACAGTAAAAAGGTTCAAAATTATTCTAGTCCCAAAGATGATTTTGCAACACAGCATAGTTGCTTACGGGTTAGATATGAATGCTTTTACTTTGTGCTCATTTCATGCATAGTTGCAAACAATTACCCAGCATTCAAAATTTTAGACCTATAGTAGGAATAAATTGTACAGTAAAGAAGTTAACATGACAAGCTGTCAATAGAGATTACTAGGCAGCACTGACAGTCTGCTCTGTACAAAAGAAACCAAATGAGCTCTATAAATAATTCACCTGTACCTTTCAGTACTGCCTCATGAGAAAGCTGTCACCTAAGCATTGGTATAAGCACTCACTTGCAAACAAAAAAACCCATACAAAATCTGAAAATTCAATAAAATTTTAAATTTAATACCGAGCATAAGAGTAAATTAAAATCTGACACTTAAACAATATACAAAATACATGAGGTCAGGTTGTCTTATAACTAAAGTGCTAAGCATGAGCAAGCTAGAAATCCGGTTGACACCCCAGAATGCCAGTAAAAATGGCCTTCTGCCCTTCGCATATGGACAGAAAGATCTTCCATTTTTTCCCCTTTGAATCACTTGTTTCTTGTTGACCAGTTCTTTCCCTGCCATCCAGAACACAAAGGTTCAGACAGACAGTCTTGAGCTAAAGAAGTGTTTATTTGCTGCTTCAGTGCTTTCAGTCCACTGAAACAGAGCATAGCATAAGGTTAAATGCAATGCAATGCAAGTGCACAACCACATTCAGGTATCTGCCTTAAATAACATATTGTATAAACACTTTTACTGCCTAGCACTAAGATTAGTTTGCTAACTCAGTTGTTTACCAGATCAGATTGCTGGCTCAGCTTTTTACCTGGCTGTTCTCTTTCCTTGTCAGACAAGAAGGCATCTTTTCACATGTCTCACCCAATACATACTACATCCTACATTTCTGCTGAAGTACTGAACACTCTGAAAGCACTACTGTATAATTTACTAATGGTAAAGAAGTGCGTACAAATATTACAGAAATAAATACAGGGAGTCCTCGACTTCATGATGTTCAACTTACAATGAACAGCACTTATGACGTTTCTGAATTGACACTGTGATTCGACTTATGACAACTGGTTTCAACTTTACGATGCTCGGACCCACAATGGAGTGGATTGAGGTTCCGAGTTACAACCTTTTGACACATGTTTCAAGAATCAATTGTGTTGTAAGTCCAAGGACTGCCTGTATGTTTAACTTCATATTCAGTACAGCCCTCAGAGTCTAGGAAGTTTTTTTTTTTTTTTTTTTTTTTTTTTAAAAGGAGCAATTCTTCTGGATGATGAACAAGCTCAAGTTACTCCAGCAATGAAGATACCCGACATATCTTTTTAAGATCTCCAGAATCCATTTGTTTAGCCAAACCAGTCAAGTTAGTCTGAACATTTTAAAAAATTGCCTTGATTTTCTAGGACATGCTTCTATTTTGTGCAGCTCTCTCTTGCTGAACTACATCAAAAACAGAATCATAAAACAAAACTGAGCATGCCAGATGAAAATTTTTGTCCAACCTTTAATTTTTGGAGGTATTACTTTGACAAAACATTTGAAAAGATCTTGACCCTGCAAGGTAATCAACATCCTTCTCTCTTAGTAATTTCAACAAGTTTGAAGCATGCTTTTAAAAACCTGTCTTTTGAGGGCATATTCTGTGCTCTAGGGAGCCAGTTAAGACATCTGCAACTTCTTTAAAATATCCAGAACAAAGTTAAAAGGTTTCTTGAACTGACTCATAAATTCAAAGAGATCAGCAGGTATATGAAAAATGCTGCACCCAGAGCACAGCTCAGAGCACTGAGTCTTTCCCCTGAATTGGTAGGTGTATACCTTGAATTTTGAGATCCACAAAACACCCCATCATCGGCAAATGGGATTGAACCTGGGGCCTCTGGAGCTTAGAGCATGAGCCTCTACTGCATGAGCTAAAAGCCACGGGGCTATTAGCTAATGCTGTAGAGGAGACTCATTAATCTCTCTAAGTGGTCTCAGCACCACTAGATGGGACAGAACACCATACCCAAGAGGTGAGTGGGTGAGTGGCTCCTCCTTAGAAACTAGAATGTAATACTTTGGGCTCTACTGCCATGCCAGGGCAAAATCAGAACAGCCTGGTAAATCTATTATAGTGCTTGCACAAAAATATTTCAAGATCTATTTCAAATCAATAGGAATTACCCCCAATTTCTTCAATTTATTGGCTATGTACATTTGTAACTGTACTGTAAACAACTAAACACTTAATCATGGTAAATTTCTATTTTAAACAAACTAGACAAAATTAATCCCAAATCCTTGTGTACCTCCACAGAAGCAAATGGAATTACACTATGGATGACTGTGACCAAATGTGGTGCAAAACAATGAGCTTAATTTTGATTTCAGACACCACCAAGTACACCATAGATTAGCTCTCAGCTAATCAAAGACATAGATACACACAGGAATGAAAAGAGTACGATTAAAAGACTCAACTTTAATCACATTACAATTTATTTACTAGTAGCTACTGAACAGATGCTTGTGGCAACTTCACTGGTCTTTTTCAACATAGTTAAGTGTGTACTAGCAACCAGATTTGTGATAAAGACGGATGCTCTGTGAAAAATGCATAAAGATGACAGAGATATTTAGCCTTATGTATTAGGGCTATCAAGCAATTAAAAAACATTAATCACGACTAATCACACAATTAAAAATATTGTGATTAATTGTGCTGCTAAACAACAGAATATCATTTATTTAAATATCTGTGGATGTTTTCTACATTTTTCAATATATTGATTTCAATTACAACACTGAATACAAAGTGTACAGTGCTCAGTTTATATTTTTTTATTACAAAGATTTGCACTGTAAAAAACAAAAATAGTATTTTTCAATTCCCCCATTGTAAGCACTGTAGTGCAACCTCTTTATCATGAAAGTTGAATTTACAAATGTAGAATTATGTAACAAAAAAAGAAAAGCCTTGCACTCAAAAATAAAACAAGGTAAAAAGTTAGAGCCTATATGTCCACTCAGTCCTACTTCTTGTTCAGCCAATTACTCAAACAAGTTTGTTTACATTTGCAGGAGATAATGCTGCCCACTTCTTGTTCACAATATCACCTGAAAGTGAGAACTGGCATTCACATGGCA
The DNA here is from genome assembly GCF_007399415.2 of Gopherus evgoodei. Lineage (NCBI taxonomy): Eukaryota > Metazoa > Chordata > Testudines > Testudinidae > Gopherus > Gopherus evgoodei. Next base: position 146,266,824 of record NC_044324.1, read on the forward strand.
CTGTTGTAGCCAACATCACAAGATATTTACGTGCCAAATGCCCTGAAGATTCATATGCACTTTCATGCTTCAATCATCATTCAAGAGGACATGCGTCCATGCTGCCAACTGGTTCTTTGGTGGTTCAGGCTCTGTAGTTTCTGCATTGGAGTGTTGCTCTTTTAAGACTTCTGAAATCATGCTTCTCACCTAGTCCCTCTCAGATTTTGGACGGCACTTCAGATTCTTAAACCTTGGGTCGAGTTCTGTAGCTATCTTTAGAAATCTCACCTTCTTTGTGTTTTGTCAAATCTGCAGTGAAAGTGTTCTTAAAACAAACAACATGTGCTGGGTCATCATCCGAGACTACTATAACACAAAATATATGGCAGAATGTGCGTAAAACAGAGCAGGAGACATGCAATTCTCATCCAAGAAGTTCAGTCACAAATTTAATTAACACTTTTTTGAGTGAGTGTCATCAGCATGGAAGCATGTCCTTTGGAATGGTGGCCAAAGTATGAAAGGGCATATGAATGTTTAGCATATCTAGCAGATAAATACCTTGCAATGCCAGCTACAATATGCCATGCAAACACCTGTTCTCACTTTCAGGTGACATGATAAATAATAAGCAGCCAGCATTATGTCCCGTAAATGTAAATAAGCTTGTCTTCACGATTGGCAGAACCAGAAGTAGGACTGCGTGGACTTGTAGGCTCTAAAGTTTTACATTGTTTTGTTTTTGAGTGCAGTTATGTACAAAACAAAAACAAAAAAATCTACATTTGTAAGTTGTACTTTCATGATAAAGAGATTGCACTACACTACTTGTATAAGCTGAATTGAAAAATACCATTTTTTATCATTTTGAGTGCAAATATAAAAATCTAAAGTGAGCACTGTACACTTTGTAGTCTGTGTTGTAATTGAAATCTATATATTTGAAAATGTAAATGTAAAAAAATCCAAAAATATTTGATAAATTTAACTTGGTATTCTATTGCTTAACAGTGCAATTAAAACTGCGATTAATTTTTTTAATCATAATTAATTTTTGAGTTGATCACGTGAGTTAACCACAATTAATAGACAGCCCTATTATTTATAAAAGACAATTTCATAATAAGAGCCCAACTTGCTGAATAAAAAATAAAACTGATTATTTCCCATGTTTAAAAATAGAGTCAATTTCAAGAATTCTTCAGATAGACATTGTGGCCAAATTGCATACATTGAATGTATTTATAGTCACTCAGTGAAGGATCATGGGAACCATACATGAACATCCACGGGCTGAATTTGGCCCTTGTGTACAGCCATGTACTCAGAGCTTGTATGCATCATACATCACAATACAATTTAAGTGGTGACGGACATGTGGCAGCGTTAATATATATATAAAGTCTGAATAATATAATACATTAATTTACTTTTGAGTAGGATTTCTCCAAAAAGAATATGAATGCCTGAACTTTGGGGGGCGCATGCTTGGATAAAATCATGAGGAGATGGGTGGGGAGGTGAGGTGGGAGTTGAGTGGGCGAGCGGGGTGAGGAGGCTAACAGGGAGGTAAGCGATAGGCGGGGGGAATGAGAACCCCCCCCACCAGAAACTCCCCCATCCCCCGAGCCTCCTGCTCACCAGTGGGCCCCGCTGATCAGCAGCTCCCTCTCCGTGCCTATCGTGGAACAGATGTTTTGTGGCATCAGGAGGTGCTGGGGGGAGGGGAGAGGAGAGGAGAGGAGAGGGGAAGAGTGAGGGCACCGAGCGCTTGGGGGAGGGGGTGGAATTGGGTAGGGAAGAGGGCAGGATGGAGCGGGGGTGGAGCCTTGGGGGAAGGGGTGGAGTGGGGGGTGGGGCCTGAATGGAGCCAGGGGAAGCACCTCCCAGCAGATTAGAAACTCTGTGCCTATTTCCCAGATCCCACACCCCTCTAGGGACAGCCCTGGGTTTGGGTACAAGATAATAAGAGATAAATAGGTAAAGTTTTAAAAAGATACTGTTCCTATTTCTAGTATTGAAACGATTCGAGAAGGCTGGGGTAGGGGGGAAGAGAATAAAAATACAACATACAGTAAGTCTAAAGAAAAGAAAAGGCACTTTCAAAGAAAAAACCCTACAAAGTTATACCCACAAAAGGAAGATGTGTATCAGTGAAATAGTTATTTAATTTGCATTTTTCAGATTCTGATATAGATGAGGAAGATTTGTAAATGTGCGTGGATTCCTCCAAGCAGTGAATTTTAGATTGTGAGAAACATGCTACATATTTTCATAAATTACTTTAGATACACCAAACATTCAGGTACTGTGGAGTCCTGAGGTATAGGTGTTGTAGATGCTTTTGCTTATAAATTAAGAGGCTACAGTACTTACAACATATTAAAGACCATTGCCCAGAAAAAGCACAAAACAATAAAAGTCAGATGGAGGATAGATTTTTTCCCTTCCAACCATTAGAATGCAATTCTAGAAAACATGGCTCAGTGTGGCATTTCATGCACATACAGCAACGTATTAAACACAAGCAACACACTGAAATGGGAAAAACATTTTTACCAAAACAATTTGTAAAGGTCAGTATATCTGTTACAGTTTAACAAGTTTATTCATCCACCTCAGGCACTGGGATCTTAAGTTCAATAAGAGTGTCTTAACTTAAAATGTACAGTTTGTACCAGATATTTTTTTACTATCCCACTTAAATGGTATCAAATCCCAGTGACTAAGGGAATTTCAAGCGTTTTTTTCTCATTACATTACTATATCAGGTATTACTATCATTCTGTCATTTACACTAGGAACTATATTTTTATTCTGCAGTGAATGGCAGGCAAGAGCAGCGTTGACAAGCCAGCACTAGTCAGTATTTACCTGGAATCTAAAATAGCTTACAGCTCATGAAAATCAGTGCAACTGCCTCATTTTTAATATCAAAAACAGGTCTGCAAGCTGTTAAAATTTAATGTATAAAGAACTATATGTCATCTGATTCCCATGGCAAAACTTCATAAGCAACATATTCAAAGAATGTACATCAAATACAGTTAAAAAGATACATGACAGAGGAAAGTTGTTTCAACTAGTTTCTACAAAAATATCTTAATGAAGTAAAATACTTTCCTTATTTTGTTACTGAGGAGGTGAGCTCCATCCTGAAATGCCACAGAATTGTTTCATACAGAATTCTCCTAAGGCTCATTTATGCCCTTGTGTTACCCAGCCACATGTAGGAATAGAGGAAAAACTCCACTGCCTTATACAGCTGCACTAGTTTTGTGTGGATTATGGCTATGGATGTGAGGGGAGAATAGTGGCTGTATGATCCCCTACCCCACCCCATATGAGCAAGTGGATGGAGTGGGTACACAGCAATGTTGCCAATTTTGGGCCTCACAGGGCAGGAAAGATGTGGAAAAATTGGAAAGAGTCTAGCGGAGGACAATAAAAATTATTAGGGGGCTGAAGCACATGAATTATGAGGAGAGGCTGAAGGAATTGGGATTATTTAGTCTGCAGAAGAGAAGAATATGGGAGGATTTGACAGCTGCTTTCAATTACCTGAAAAGAGTTCCAAAGAGGATGGATCCAGACTGTTCTCAGGTGGTAGCAGATGACAGAACAAGGAGTAATGGTCTCAAGTTACAGTGGGGGAGGTTTAGGTTGGATATTAGGAAAAACTTTTTCACTAGGGGGATGGTGAAGCATTGGAATGGGTTACCTAGGGAGGTGGTGGAATCTCCTTCCTCAGAGGTTTTTAAGGTCAGGCTTGACAAAACCCTGGTTGGGATGATTTAGTTGGGGATTCATCCTGCTTTGAGCAGGGGGTTGGACTAGATGACTTCCTGAGGTCCCTTCCAACCCTGATATTCTATGATTCTATGTTTCAACATCCATAAATGTGGGCCAAACTTTGGTGACGAAGAATGATTAGTAATTTGTACCCCAAAAAAGGAGTAAAAACACTTTACTTTCTCCACAAAGCAAGGAGGAAGCAGGGGAAAAAAATATAACTGAATCTTAAATCCTTTCAGGAGCTAATACTGGGGCTACGGAGCTAATTTATTTTGATTTAAATTATAACTAAAAAGATGCCTATCTAAGGCCATAGGGATCTGAACCCATCCTTAACCGTACAATTAAATTTCCCCTGTGCACCACCTCACAGAGGAGTGAGCCTAAAGGCTCAACTCCAGCCCTTAATGATTAACCCAAAAGCCAAGAGAATGACAAAAAAGGTAAATAATCTCAGCCAGCTATAATTAGTCATTAAAAACAGATATTTTAAATCTTAGTGGCTGAGAACTAAAAACATGGCAGCTAAGAAAGGAAAGAAGTCTCTTGTTAGATTACTGGGCAAGGAAACCCTATATTAACATTTTGAGGTTGTCATTAGTTTATTCTATCACTGCCATAAGATGTCTATTAATGAGTTACATCAATTTTATGTAATGATTAAACAGTAATGTATAAAGACCAGATATCAGCTTCAATGCTAATTTATTTAACAGAAATCAAAATGATTTTTCCATTTAGTTTTCACCAGTCTGACTCCAAAGCAAATACTGAGAGCAGGATAGCCTATTTTCTTTTCAATCAAATGGAAAAGGTAGTAGTTCTGTTTATGGACTGGGATGGTTATGAGAAGAACACAGTATATACAGCAGCTTTCAAAGATTTTTCCCCTCTGAACTGTAGTGGGCAACATTATGGAATGTAACACAGTTTAACATGACCAATAGTTATACTACTATAAACTATATAAACAAAAACACTGAGTAAGATTTGGTAGGATGAGGAAGGTTTAAGAGCACTTTTTATTTGTTTTGTAAAGATTGTTTTAAGTTTAAAAGTAAAAGATGCTACAGACATATGTATATACTGTACCAGCATTACTGACATTCACAATGTACTCAGATAACTTCACTAAATACTACATTTATTACAGCTTACGCAAGCTGTTCAAAAATACTATTTACTTTTATTACTTCAGTTTTAAACTTAAACCACTGTTGGTTGCTACTGATCAGTAGTACTTTTTGGAACCTGATGGAGCAAATTAACAATCAATTTACATAAAATGCACTATAATATACCCGTTTCATTAAATACGTTGAATATCCTTTTGGAAAAGATATGGTTAGGGATTGCATAGATAAAAGTATGCACTATTAAATGTTGACATGTTTTGCCATTTTAAAATGTTTTTTTTTAAATCTAGTCTATCAAAATAAGCTGCCTTTTTTGCACTGACCTTTTCATGCAGCACAACAAACATAACCCCATTAAAGTTCAATCCAAGCTGTATCCATTCTTAATGCATTTCTACTGCCCCAAGAGGGAAAGAAGTGTGATATTTTAACTTCTTATAATGCTAAAAGAACAATTCAAGACTGATCCTGTGATTCTAGGGAAGGAGAGGAAAAAAGGGAGGCTGGAGGGCATGACTGACCAAAGCTCCTCATGCTAGCAGCGCTCCACTAACTACCCCATAAGGTAGACCAAAGTTGTAGAGTTAGGGCTCTGGAGAAATCATTTTTATCCTTATTCCACCAGTGAGAAGGCTGTTATGACAGTGTGTGCATGTGTGGCTCAAGGAAGTTTAAAAACAAAGGGATGGTGAGAAACAGTTGGCATCAATGAGGTGCCAAGGACCTCATAGCACAAAATAAAGTTTCTGTTAATTAATTTTCCATTGTTTACAGTTATGCAATACAAGGAAGTAAAAAAGCAAGTGAAAACTGAACACACACAAAAAGAAAATATAGATTTTTTCTATACAGTTAGAGCCAAGCAGTGACTATTCCCTTACAATATTTTGATGTCTAATATTTAAAAGGAGGACCACTTATTTTTGTCTGATGCAGTGCAAGTTTGTTCACATCAACATTGCATTCAAGATGTAGGGACAGTAATTTAATCTTAAACAGTTATCCTTGAACGAAAGACAACAGTGAAACAAAGAAAAATTATATAAAATGGCAATACAACAGAACAATGACCGGAGAGAAACTTAACAGACAGGAGATCAGCATAATTTATGTGTTTAAAAACTATATACTTCATTCATAAATATCTTTTCTAATTAATAACCATTCCTGTTTTAAACATAAATATTCAAGTTGGTATCTGATTTTTAAATTTTTTTAAAATCAGTTTGTAGTACAAGACCTGTAAGGATTGATTTATTTTTGCTTGATGCAGTCATTTAACAGTCGTCACTACTGGGATGTGTAAAAACCATCATTACCTAGTATGTTGTAATAAAAGTTTAAAATTCTGCAACTCTTTTATACTTGTGGAAAGCCTGTAAAAGAAAACAAAAAACAAAACCCCCTTTGTATTAGTACATGTTGAAAATAGCAAATATAGTGCAAATTCTTCTTCCATTTGTTTGTTTCAGGGCAGTAACTAGAGATTTAAACAACTCTAAAAGTAAAACTTCTTTTCCCTCCAAAAATCTGCTATATTTGTAAGATTGACACTCAACTATATTTAAGAGTAGCAGCCGTGTTAGTCTGTATCTGCAAAAAGAACAGGAGTACTTAAAGTGAGAGATTAGACGGATTTCAAAAGAATTCCCTTACTTCATTATTTTATTTAAAAGATGACCAAATTGCTAAGCAAAGTTGAATAGCTGTTTAATCCTACCTAAATTGGTTTCCGGGGGGCAGGGGTGGGGTGGGGAGAAGAGCACATCAGAAACCTGCAAAGCTTGCTCATTTCCCCAGGGTCTAGTATGAGGAACAAAGTGGAGGTTTTTCACCCCTAAAAATTTCAACTCACACTGATGAAATAAAAGTTTAGACTGGCAGAATTTTGCCTGTCTGCAAAGAATCCATTTTTTACCAGTGAAACAGCTACACTAAAGATATATACTAATGTGGAAAAATGAGCACATCACACAAAGAACTTTGAAAAACTGAATTAGAACTAAGCATGCTTTTTTCCTTTTTAGATTCTCTAACATGCAGGTAACACTTCTGCATCTGTCTCCCATTTTTCATGTGTGCACATTCAAGACCCAAAGTGGATCACTAATGAGAGAAGAGCTGTGCTCATAGTATTCCTGGCTCAGAAAGAAAAAGGAAGTGTCAGAAATCTCATGATAAAGCTTGTTGAAGAGATTCAAAGCCAAAATTTCTAAACTTAATTTCTGATAGCTAGGATACACTAATTCTTGGGTATTTATCCAAATATGAACATTTTCAGACTTGCCATCATCACTACTCCAAATAGGTGGCACCAAGGTGTTGGTGAAATTTATAAAACTTACCCTCCTCCTCCTCCTCCGCAAAATAGATCTCAAAAGTAACTATTTTTCACAGATTTTATCAAGAGTTAACCTTAAAGTCTACAGCCTGCTGTTAGATACCTTCAAACAAAAAAAGGTAACTTACCTTCCAAATGCATTTATGAGAGCAACTATTTCTTGACGTGTGAGTTGAAAACCTTTTGACGGGCTATTCTCTGGAAGGTTCTGAATTTCTTTTTCAGAGAATAAAATCTTTAGAGCCGTTCCTAAGCCTTGAGTCTAAAAGAAATTCAGCATTTTTAACCATTAATAAAACAGCCTCGTTCACCCTTGCAAAATTGTCAAGAAAAATTTACTTTCTCAGACATCAGACCAGCTTACACACGCAACACTCTGCCTTCCCCTTCAACACCTGGACATGCTCCCACATGTAGCAGAACTCATCTAACCATGTGCACACACTCCTCCAATTACACACCAAGTTCATTCTTACTCTTTTACACATACTCCTCAGCTTTAAATTCATGAATTCTCTTCCTATCACCACCAAATTTCAGTTCTTTCCTCTCCCTAGCTGCTTCTTCCCAAATTCATGAGTTTTCTTCTCTGTCGCATCAAATCTACTATCACAAAGCAGCAGCTCTTCAAGGTTGCTAAAGCCACCTCAGCCCCTCTCCCCTAATCAGGCATCCTCCTGGCTGCCTCAAAAACCTCTCCCCACCCAATCAAACCTAGAGTTTTTCCCCATTAGGAGGCTCCTCACCTCCTGGCTGCTCCACTGTCAGTGTTACTATTTTAGCCTCTGCAGGGAAAGAGGGAGAGAGGTTTCTACTTTTAACTCCTTCCTTTGTGTGTAGAAAGTGGCTATTAGAGATTCTGAAGTGCCAAGGTGTCAGTTATCTTCTATTCCCCCCACTCCCCACAATTCTATGGCCTGGGGAAGGACTCACTGGATCTGAGCAGGAGGCAGTGGTTGGGGATGCTGCAGGACAGGAGGGATGTGTGCTTGGCTTAAGCTGGCCTCTCCTGAGGTAAAAAAAAGGGTAGTGGAAGCACATAGGAGCCTGTTGGGGGGAGCGGGGGTGTTCCCAAGGATTCAGAACAGGCCATTACATTTGCTCCTCCACTTACTCTGCTGCTGAGCTGAAAGAAGGTGAGTGGAGCTCTCTACATACCTGATGGTGTAATGCCAGCAATTGCTCTCACAGTATTGGTTATTCTCAGTTCACATTTTAAAGACTATTTCCAACACTCAGGGCAAGTAACTTTACATTTTGCTTTTATTTAAAAAGTTTAAGATCTGCATAAGTCAAGACACTGGTAGTATTGCCAACTCTTGCAGTTTTAATTGTGAGTCTTGTAACATTTGGCTTCTTTCTTAAAGGTGCAGTTCCTGAAGGCTAATGAATATACGAGAATCTCAGCTTTCATTTTTAAAAGGGTTCTAGCCCTTAGGGTTGCAGAGAGAAGTCTGAAATCATGAAGTGAGGAGGACACCCTAAAGATGCAGAAACTAGAAAGCAAACGAAGAGTCCAAAAACATTTGAAGTCTCAGAATTCTTAAGCCAATCTTATGGTTTCTGAATGCTTGAAGGTAGAAATACTGCATTTGTTATACTTGCGAGGAAAGCTTCCTATTTCCTGTTGGTAAGGGAGATTTGGCAAGGTTCATCTATTTACTGCATATTAGAGAGACACACACACAGACATACACACACCCACCATAAAATGGTAATAAGAGACATCACTAATGGGATTTTGCTTTTGAGGTTTGCTGAAACTTATGTTTCATAACTTTGTGAACATTTACATCTTAATCAGTGAAATAACTGTGACAAATACTAATCATTTCTAGAACTTATTTTGAACATATAAGAAGTGCTATACATTTGAGCAATACCACATGGATACCAGAGAACTAAACTGTGACAGCTGTCAAATTTCTAGATAAAATGGCAGATTCCCAAAAAGGTATGCATACACAGGAAAACAAAATACAACGTACCTGCAGTTTGCCCCACAATCTGCATTTATCGCATCCAACACAGTCCATTATGCGGGATATATTTTTGAAATGCAACCTGAATTCTTCCTAGCAATAAATATATAAAAAAGTTTCACACTAAAGCAGACTTTTAAAAGAAGTCTAGTACTTTAAGCAGTTTAGAAAGTACCAGGCTCACTAATTTGGGGAATTTACTATTTGGGAAATCTATGGAATTCTGGTTGTTATGAAATTGTATGTGGAATGCCTCTTATGTGGATGTGAACATAAGAACATAATAATGACCATACTGGGTCAGACTAAAGGTCCATCTAGCTCACTATCCTGTCTATCGACAGTGGCCAATGCCAGGGGAACGAACAGAACAGGTAATCATCAATGACCCTTTTCCTGTTCTTCATTCCCAGCTTCTGGGAAACTGAGGCTAGGGACACCACCCCTGCCCATCCTGGCTAATATTTATGATTATTTATAATATTAATAGCCATTAATGGACCTATCCTCCATGAATTTATCTAGATCTTTTTTGAACCCTGTTGTAGTCTTGGCCTTGACAACATCCTCTGGCAAAGAGTTCCACAGGCTGACTGTGCGTTATGTGAAGAAATACTTCCTTTGGCTTGTTTTGAAAGTGCTGCCTATTAATTTCATTGGTGACCCTTAGGTCTTGTGTTATGTGAAGGAGTAAATAACACTTCCTTATTTAAACTTTCTCCACACCAGTCATGATTTTATAGACCTCAATCATATACCCCCTTAGCTGTCTCTTTCCAAACTGAAAATTCCTATTCTTATTAATCTCTCCTCAGATGGAAGCCATTTCATACCCTTAATCATTTTTCTTGCTTTTTTCTGAACCTTTTCCAATTCCAATATATCTTTTTTTGAGATGGGGCGATCACATCTGCAAGCAGAATTCAAGTGTGGTGTACCAATTTATACAGAGGCAATATGATATTTTCTGTCTTATTATCTGTTCCTTTCTTAATGATTCCCAAATTCTGTTCGCTTTTTTGACTGCCGCTGCACATTGACTGGATATTTTCAGAGAACACTCCACAATGACTCTAAGATCTCTTTCTTGAGTGGTAACAGCCAATTTAGACCCCATGATTTTATATGTATAGTTGGGATTATGTTTTCCAAGGTGCATTACTTTGCATTTATCACCATTGAATTTCATCTGCCATTTTGTTGTCCAGTCACCCAGTTCTGAGAGATCCTTTTGTAGCTCTTTGCAGTTTGCCTGAGACTTAACTATCTTGAACAATTTTGTACCATCTGCAAATTTTGCCCCCTATTGTTTACTCCTTTTTTCATAAATTCATAAATGATCAGGATTGGTCCAAGTACAGATCCCAGGGGGACACCACTATTTACCTCTCTTCATTCTGAAAACTGACCATTTATTCCTACCCTTTGTTTCCTATCTTTTAACCAGTTACCAATCCATGAGAGGACCATCCCTCTTATCCCATGACAGCTTACTTTGCTTAAGAGCCTTTGGTCAGGGACCTTGTCAAAGGCTTTCTGAAAATTTAAAGTACACTAAATCCAGGGCTGGCTCCAGGCACCAGAGCAGTTAGCATGTGCCTGGGGCAGCAAGCTGCAGGGGGTGGCCTGTTGGTTGATGCGAGGGCGTCAGTCTGGCGGCCTTGGGCGTCAGTCTGGCGGCCTTCGGCAGCATGCCTGCGGGTGGTCCACCGGTCCTGCGTTCTCCGTGGCAATTCAGCGGTGGGGATGCCGAAGGCACGAGACTGGTATATCACCCGCAGAAACGCCGCCGAATCCACGTGACTGCGGACCACCCGCAGGCATGCCGCCGAAGGCAGCCTGACTGCCATACTTGGGATGGCAAAAAACAGAGCCCCTCCTGACTAAATCCACTGGATCCTTTTTGTCCACATGCTTGCTGGCCCTTCTCAAAGAATGCTAGTAGATTGGTGAGGCATGATTTCCCTTTACAAAAACCATGTTGACTTTTCCCCAACAAATTATGTTGATCTATGAGCCTGACAATTTTGTTCTTAACTATAGTTTCAACCAGTTTGCCCGGCACTGAAGTCAGGTTTACTGCCCTGTAATCGCTGGGATCAACTCTGGAGCCATTTTTAAAAATTGGCATCACATTAGCTATCCTCTAGTCATTTGGTACAGAAGCTGATCTAAATGATAGGCTACAGATTATAGTTAATAGTTCCTTGAGAACTCTTGGGTGAATACTATCTGGTCCTGGTAACTTATTATTGTTTAAATTTATCAATTTGTTCCAAAACCTACTCTAATGATGCGTCAATCTGGGACAGTTCCTCAGATCTGTCACCTAAAAAGAATGGCTCAGGTTTGGGAATCTCCCTTACATCCTCAGCAATGGAGACGGATGCAAAGAATTCATTTAGTTTCTCTGCAATGGCCTTATCGTCCTTGAGTGCTCCTTTGGCATCTCGATCGTCCAGTGGCCCCACTGGTTTAGCAAGCTTTCTGCTTCTGATATACTTACAAATATTTTTGCTATTACTTTTTGAGTCTTTGGCTAGCTGTTTTTCAAATTCTTTTTTGGCCTTCCTAATTATATTTTTACACTTCATTTGCCAGAGTTTATATTCTCCTTTCTATTTTCCTCACTAGGATTTAAGCTCCATTTTTTAAAGGATGCCTTTTTGCCTCCCTTATTTGCTAACGGGGGGGTTGGCATGCCTCTGCCAGATCAGGGAAAATAGTAATTGAACATTAATGGTTGCCCATCAGGAAGAAACACCTTGGGACAGTGAGTTGGCTAAATCTAGGAGAATTTAGCTAGCTCCTCCAACTTCTCTGTAGGGAGTGGAAAATCCTCAGTAGCAGAAGGAAGAAACCCAGGTGTTGGTAAGGGACATATAAACTTGAGGAACTCACAGAGCATGACATAGGAAACTTTGAGCAAGAAAAAGGGGCATACTTTTGCAGCAAGGGTGACCTGTTTAACTGTAGGACCAGACAATGTCAGAAAAAGCTAGCTAACCTAGAGCAGGAGAGAGGCTACATGACTCTGAAGAGGAACTATGATCTGAGCAGAAGGCTCCTGGACAACCCAGAGGACTTTGTCAAAGCCCAGAGAACTTTCCAGGCTGGGAAATTAGAATCCTGTGCAAAGTCTGTTTGTGTTTGCTTTCAATATCACAGGTTTCTAATGACAAACTGTAAATTCAGAGAACCTATGTGGCTGAAATTATGGCAGAGGGTGTGGCAAACTACGGGGGAGTCTGAGGGATCAGCAGTAATCCCAGGGACAAGGCAGCTGGACCACAGGGGCCCAGCAGAGGATCTGCAGTCTGTGAGTGTCCCTAGAGATACCAGCCAGTGACAGCTGCCTGTATTCTGTTCAGGTTTAAGAGTCTGAAAGAGCACACAGGAGTCAGTATGGTGGGCCTCAAACACAACATCCTGGTGAGTATCAGATAGGGGGAGGTGTGTGTGTGTGCGTGCGCGTGTGTGGTGTAATTACTGAGTAATGTTTTCACCAAAGGAGATGGGGAAAAACAAGATTAGAGATACCATCTCCAATTCACTACATGGATTTCCTGTAAAGAATTACAAAATAGATGTTTAGTAGAAAATATGAACATGCAGCTATCTATATTTCACCGTGAAACCAGATGGCCTGTCAACTCGTTTACTACATCACAGGCCCTGGTTCTCACGGGAGACTTCAATCACCCTGATATCTGCTGGGAGAGCAATACAGCGGTGCACAGACAATCCAGGAAGTTTTTGGAAAGTGTACGAGACAATTTCCTGGTGCAAATGCTGAAGGAACCAACTAGGGGCAGAGTTCTTCTTGACCTGCCGCTTACAAACTGGGAAGAATTAGTAGGGGAAGCAAAAGTGGATGGGAACCTGGGAGGCAGTGACCAGGAGATGGTTCAGTTCAGGATCCTGACATAAGGAAGAAAGGAGAGTAGCAGAATACGGACCCTGAACTTCAGAAAAGCAGACTGACTCCCTCAGGGAATTGATGAGCAGGATCCCCTGGGAGAATAACATGAGGGGGAAAGGAGTCCAGGAGAGCTGGCTGTATTTTAAAGAATCCTTATTGAGGTTGCAGGAACGAACCATCCCGATGTGTAGAAAGAGTAATAAATATGGCAGGCGACCAGCCTGGCTTAATAGTGAAATCCTTGTTGACATTAAACACAAAAAAGCAGCTTACAAGAAGAAGAAGATTGGACAAATGACCAGGGAGGTGCATAAAAATATTGCTCAGGCATGCAGGAGTGAAATCTGGAAGGCCAAATCACACCTGGAGTTCCAGCTAGCAAGGGATGTTAAGAGTAATAAGAAGGGTTCCTTCAGGTATATTAGCAACAAGAAGAAAGTCAAGGAAAGTGCGGGCTCCTTACTGAATGAGGGAAGCAACCTAGTGACAGAGGATGTGGAAAAAGCTAATGTACTCAATGCTTATTTTGCCTCTGTCTTCATGAACAGGATCTGCTCCCAGGCTACTGAACTGGGCAGCCTAGCATGGGGAGGAGATGACCAGACCTCTGTGGAGAAAGAAGTGGTTTGGGACTATTTAGAAAAGCTGAATGAGCACAACTCCATGGAGTCAGATGCGCTGCATCTGAGGGTGCTAAAGGAGTTGGCGGATGTGATTGCAGAGCCATTGGCCATGATCTTTGAAAACTCATGGCGATCAGGGGAGGTCCTGGATGACTGGAAAAAGGCTAATGTAGTGCCCATCTTTAAAAAAGGGAAGGAGAAGGATCTGGGGAACTACAGGCCTGTCAGCCTCACCTCAGTCCCTGAAAAAATCATGGAGCAGGTCCTCAAGGAATCAATTCTGAACCACTTGGAGGAGAGGAAAGTGATCAGGAACAGTCAGCATGGATTCATCAAGGGCAAGTCATGCCTGACTAACCTAATTGCCTTCTATGAGACGATAACTGGGTCTGTGGATGAGGGGAAAGCAGTGGAGATGTTATTCCTTGACTTTACAAAGCTTTTGATACGGTCTCCCATAGTATACTTGCTGGCAAGTTAAAGAAGTATGGGCTGGACGAATGGACGATAAGGTGGATAGAAAGCTGGCTAGATTGTCGGGCTCAACGGGTAGTGATCAATGGCTCCATGTCTAGTTGGCGGCCGGTATCAAGCGGAGTGCCCCAAGGGTTGGTCCTGGGGCTGGTTTTGATCAATATCTTCATTAATGATCTGGAGGATGGTGTGGACTACACCCTCAGCAAGTTTGCAGATGACACTAAACTGGGAGGAGTGGTAGATATGCTGGAGGGTAGGGATAGCATACAGAGGGACCTAGACAAATTAGAGGATTGGGCCAGAAAAAAATCAGATGAGGTTCAACAAGGACAAGTGCGGAGCCCTGCACTTAGGACAGAAGAATCCCATGCACTGCTACAGACTAGGGACCGAATGGCTAGGGAGCAGTTCTGCAGAAAAGGACATACAGGTTATAGTGGACGAGAAGCTGGATGAGTCGACAGTGTGTCCTCGTCAAGAAGGCCAACGGCATTTTGGGCTGTATAAGTAGGGGCATTGCCAGCAGATCGAGGGACATGATCATTCCCCTCTATTCGACATTGGTGAGGCCTCATCTGGAGTACTGTGTCCAGTTTTGGGCCTCACACTACAAGAAGGATGTGGAAAAATTGGTAAGAGTCCAATGGAGGGCAACAAAAATGATTAGAGGCTGGAGCACATGACTTATGAGGAGAGACTGAGGGAACTGGTATTATTTAGTCTGCAGAAGAGAAGAATGAGGGGGGATTTGATAGCTGCTTTCAACTACCTGAAAGGGGGTTCCAAAGAGGATGGATCTAGACTGTTCTCAGTTGTAACAGATGACAGAATAAGGAGTAATGGTCTCAAGTTGCAGTGGGTGAGGTTTAGGTTGGATATTAGGAAAAACTCTTACTAGGAGGGTGGTGAAACAGTGGAATGGGTTACCTAGGGAGGTGGTGGAATCTCCTTCTGTAGGGGTTTTAATATCAGGCTTGAGAATGACCTGGTTGGGATGATTTAGTTGGGGACTGGTCCTGCTTTGAGCAAGGGGTTGGACTAGATGACCTCCTGAGGTCCCTTCTAACCCTAGTATTCTATGATTTCAGGAGACACAATTAGTAGAGAACACAAACAGAATCCATATGTATCCACAGCATTTTATCAAGTCAGTAGTTGTTGGGCGTAACTAATTTTGTGACAACGCTAATAGTTTTGTAGGAAACCCCTGTAATGTAAATAAAATTACCACACTGCAAATGAAACAATTATATGAAGAACAGATTTGCACCTTTACTGTTTACCGATTCAGTGATCCAACTTTCTGAATCTGAACAAAAAGACCATACAAAAATGACAAATGTTGGGTCACGTGGATGGAGTGTTTTAAGATTAACTACTTGCGGCTAGGAATCAAGGTTTCCTAATGCAAAATTCATAGTCAAGTTTGTTTGGAACTGCATTACACCTCCCCACCTGGTTTAAGGATAAGATGAGGCTTCACAGGAAACGTTCTATTTAAATGGGAAACATTCTATTTACTGCTTCTATCACTGAGACTGATTCCACGAATTTGTGTTGCCACAGCATCAGTGGCAGAGCAGTGCACTCCAGAACAGATTTCAATCTGTCAGGCTGAGGACACAAGAGCAAAACAACTCATAAGCAGCCTTATGGTCATTTTTGGATTTGTCACACAATCTTCTTTATTGCCAAGCAAATGAAATTAGATAAACCTCTAACAAATTGACCTAAGTAAGTTTCTTTTATGATGTCCAAAATACAATTCTGTTTTCATTGTCCCTTCCCTGCATCCATGCCAGGTACACTGCTGTGAAGGTTTATTTAAAGGGGTTCTGTTGTGTAAGTAAATGAAATTCTGGGTTTTAATTGTTAAAAAAAAAAAAAAAAATGTACCTTAGGGATGCGTTTAGGACTTTACCTTTAATGACTTGGCCCCTTTTTTATCTCCTGCAAACATGGACTTTTCATCGAAGTGCATTGGAAAGGATCTGCTCAAACAAAAAATTGTAAAGAAAATCAGCACACACTACAATAGATCATCCAAGTTTACAGTATCACTCTACTAACTATTTTACAATTACTTGGAAGATTCTGCTCTGGTTCACTGAAGACCAGTCATGATAGCCTGTGCGGCAGTGCTGATTAATGCACACACACAATATAAGCATAGAAAACCACAACCCCCCCCCCCAAAAAAAAATCACAATCCTCTGCCATGTCTGACGTGTGTCTTAATCTGCATTAATATACAATCTAAGGCAGGGGTGGCCAACCTGAGCCTGAGAAGGAGCCAGAATTTACCAGTGTATGTTGCCAAAGAGCAGCAGTAATACGTCAGCAGCCACGCTCAGCTCCCCGCTCCCCAAAGCTCCCAGGGCCTCCCACCCACTGGCAGCCCTCCCCACACCTCCCGATCAGCTATTTCATGGAATGCAGGAGGTTCTGGGTTGGGGGGGAGCGAGGGAAAGGCAGGGTCAGAGGAGGACATGGGAAGGGGTGGAGTGGGGCAGGACTCCACATGTGGCTCTGGAGCCACAGGTTGACCACCCCTGCCTTACAGTGATTTAGGATTAAAAAACCCAGCATTTTTAAAGTCAACTTTTTTGAACTCTCAGTCCATACAAAACAGTTTCTTGGGATTGCCCTACAGGATAAATAAATTTTAGAAATTTAACACTACCTTATCTGGAGCAGTTTACAGTATTTGTTTTGAAGAGATTTCTCTTTGCTCCTCTCTGCCCACTAATCAAGATCTCTTTCTCCCATAGATCCTCTTAGTGTTCTCCTTGCAGCCTAAAATTTACTTAGTTTCGTTATGATTTAGATCATGAATAACTATCTGAGTTTTTCTAGTGCAAAGCAAAGCAGAAGGCTGACTGAGTCACACAGTAGCAGAGGGGAAATGAGGTGACCTAGAGCAATGACTAGTCAAAAGGAAGCCAAATATGGTTGGTTGAGGGGACTCCCAAGTAGCAGACATACAGGAGGAGAGGAAACTGAGCAAGAGGAGATAATCTACTTGTAAAAACTGGTTTAGCAGCAGGATCTCTGCTAAAGTTAGATGCTATATTTTACTAATTTTCAATATAATTATGCACATTTTATATTGAAGAACAAGAAATCTATTTTGAACACCTGGGAAAATGAGGGTTGGATGTTTTAAAATGTTTCTTAATGGCTCTAACAAGAAATGTTTCCTCCTACTACTGTTTTTGGCCCATCCTCCCATCCAATTCACCCTTCCAACTTGTCGTCTCATTCTCTTCCCCACCATCATTTTTCTTTATCCGGCTTCCCCAAACCTTCTATCCATCCAAAAATCACCTCTTCCTAGAAGAGGGCTGAAATAGTAATGCAAAATCTCATATCTCACTTTGTATCTCTGAAGATGTCTAGCAAGAGGGTTTTAGATTCAGCATCCTCTTGGACATTTCCAGTGTAAAGGTCTACAAATGAACGCTCGAAGTATGGTGCAACTTTTGACAAAGCACGCAGCTCAATCAAATATAAAAAATATAAATTCTTTAGCCTCCTTGGTCCTTCTCCTTTTGTTTCAATAGGGTCAAAGCGATGAATAAACTCCTTGACATTGTGTCCCCAACGAGGCTTCCCCCAGGTTTCTAAGCAGAGAACAGAAAGATAATTTTCAGTAAAGACAAACAACAACTGCACAAATACATAGACTGAGGGTATGTCTATACTGCCCACTGGATCAGCGGACAGCTATCAATCCAGCAGGGGTTGATTTATTGCGTCTAGTCTAGACGCAACAAAATCAACCCCCAAGCCCTCTCCCATCGACTCCTGTACTCCACGGCTGCGAAAGGCGCAGGCAGAGTCGACGGGGGTGTGGCAGCAGTCAACTCACTGCAATGAAGACACCGCAGTGAGTAGGTCTAAATACACTGACTTCAGCTACATTATTCACATAGCTGAAGTTGCATAACTTGATCGGTCCCCAGCCCCCCGTGTAGATGAAGCCAAACTGTGTTTACATACACACATTAGTAGGCTTAATATACATACAAACCGACAGGACAAACAACTATACCCAATGGCCATATAAGATGACAGACATTTTCAGGGCTCTTACATAAAAATATAAATTACCTTCAAGAAGATAATTTGCACAGAGATGTAAGTTGATGCTAACATGAAGTCCAGAAATGAGTTTATAGAATACTCTTTTCTCCAGACAAAGACCTGGTTAGAAAAAGCATTGATTACTAGAAATATCATTAAAATGAAAAAAACCATAAAACATTCACTGAAAATGAGATGCAAAATTTGTACTGTTCAGCTTTTAGTGTTGGACTTACAATTAAGGAAAATGCCACTTATTTAGTGTCACTTTAAAAAAAATTCTTATTGCTTTCAGTGGGAAGAGTTTATCTCTCAAGTCTACCATCTCACTCACCTACCCCTGCCCCTCCATAACAGGCACATTTGTTCATTACTGTAAGGCTTTTGTCAGCACATATTAAAAAGAAAGGAGTATTTGGTAAAAAATTCAGAACAAAGCTCCTACGCAAAAAAGCGTCATGTATGTAGTTTGGATACAACAGATCTGAGATAATCTACTTGGGCCTACAATCTACAGCTAGGGAGAGGATTGTACTAGTGACCATACAGAACCTAATGGTCATTGCTATCTGTAACTGAGATTTTATGGCCAAATTTAAAGGCAATGTTTGAATCTGCTAAAATTGTTCTTTTTGGTCGCAGGCATAAATGCACAAAAAAATGGCAAGAATAAAACAAATACTTGGACAAAACTGGCCAAGATAAATGAAACTTAATAGTGGCAGTGGAAAACCTCAAGGCTGCTGCTTAACTATGATACAACTTAAATATAAAGTTAGTTAAGATAAAACTGAGAACAGAAGGGGCAGACAAACAAGACTAAAAGCAGTTTCCTGGGGATGCAGAAAGGGGAAGCAATGAGGAGAACATAAATAGCATCAGCAGTCACAAAACAATTTCATCACTAAAAATGTGATGATGCAGCCATATGTCCAGACACCTTAATGGCATGATCACTGACACCACCCATGAGGTGGTTTAACTGAAAATGCTATAGTAACTCAGAGGGCTGAAGATATACAAGATGTTTAGTCCAAATATTAGAAAACTGAAATAACATACTGATGATATTTGAGGGAGCAAAATCAAATTAAAAGGGAAAAAGTGGTGGAGTGGGAGTCTTCATTGGAAGGCAAAACCGAAAAGTCTTTGAGGAAGCATTTGAAGATGACAGTGGATGTTGCATTACACACAAGAAATGGGAGGACAACACAGGAATAAAGGGTTGTAAGTAAAAGGATATGGAGTCACTTATGGAAGAAGGGGACCAGGAGAGAACCTGTTAAGGTCAAATTAACTAGAAACCATATTTTCTAAAGTCAATAAGCAGTGCTTCCCCCAGCATAGAGAGAGCAAACTGATATGTATGCTACTTCCAAATGCAGAGATTTTGTCTATACAGTGGGTAGTGTGCAGTAGGGGACTGTGATTTTGAAGTGCAGTAATGTGTTTCACATTAATTGGTCTATGCAGACCCTGCTGTTGCACACTAGAAGTTCCCTAGTGCACCTCAATGTAGTACTACAGACCTACATTTAAGTGCACTAGGGAATTTCCAGTGCACAGCAACACGGTCTACATAGATCCATTAATGCGCAATATGTTAATACACTTTAAAAATCCCCTCCCCTCCCACCCCCAGTGCACGTTACCCCACCAAAAGGGCAAACCCTTACTACATATTTTCCTGAAAATTCTGGGTAAAATGGTCCCATTCCCAAACTGTAGTAACTGCCTTTTAGGAGGTCTGGCCTCATTTACAAGCATATTATTTATTTTAAAGAGCACATTTGAGCTTTTTATGCTTTCATGTGCTAGCAGCTGTAAAAGCTACGAATAGTAGAAGTAAATGCTTTATGCAGAACAAAGTTAGCTGCTCAAAAGGCTTAATTATGTTTTCTTGCTCCAATTAACAAAATATTCTTTTCCACACCTCTAGGATACCTTTGGTTGCTATCAGTATTAAACCTGCTTGGCATTTTAAGTCAATTAAAAAGTAAAAAAATTGCATTTTGCTGCTAATTGTCCCTATCCTTGGTCTTACAGCCAATTCTGCTTGTATAAATGAGCAGTTCAACCACCACTGCTTTCAAAAACATCTGACAATTAGTCCTAATAAAGATCCTAGCAATTTCTTTGTCTACTTCCTCATTTTAGATTCTAAAAATTGGGAGTCATGAGTAGCTAAATGGTGAGTAAATGTGTAAAAAGCACAAGCATCACCACTGGGAAAATATAACCTTAAAGCATTTACAATAACATGCCAACTGAACAAAAGAGGAGCTCTCTATTGGTCTTTGAATGCCGCTTAGAGTATTTTTATTCACAACGATACCTCTGCATAAAAAGAGTTCATTCTGAGCATGATTGCTTGAATAATTTCAGGAGGCTAATTTACCCTGATTTCAAGTCCAATTTAGTTCACTCTAAATACTTCTAAAAACCCCACACTACCAAAAACTCTTGATTTCACACACCATATGTAGGTTCATAAAGAAAATATATTCATAAATCTTTGTGTACATCAGCTGAATATAATATACAATCAACTAGACTGTCTAAAACATTCATGAGGACAGTTTTATCTACAGTACAAAACCCTATTGCTTAGAGACAACTCTTTCATATATCTTGGATAATTAGACTTGCAAAGTGAATACCAGTGTTGTTCTATCAGTGTAGAATGCCAACATAAGAGTGCAAAATCTCTTACACATACTACAATAACTGATCCATTAAGAAACAATTACTGGCTTTGGGATGAAGATGGACATTCACTACAGGCACCAAATATGACTGACAGTGAGTAGGGATAAGAAATTGAGTAATAACACTGGTATCTGTTTTTTCTAAAGCTATTAACATTAATTTTAAGCATCATATCAACTTTCCTTTTACCTTCCAGCCATGTGTAGAAAGATTCTCCTGAAAACACAAAAATACATAGTTAAATCCATCAGTATTCATTTGTACATATTAACATCCCTTAAGTAGAAACTATGGCTGTCAAGCGATTAAAAAAATTCATAGTGCGATTAATAGCGCTGTTAAACCACAATAGAATATCATTTATTTTAAATATTCTGGATATTTAAAACATTTTCAAATATATTAATTTCAATTACAAAACAGAATACAAAGTGTACATTGCTCACCTTATTTTTTTATTCCAAATATTTGCACTGTAAAACACAAAATATTGTATTTTTCAATTCACTTTATACAAGTACGGTAACGCAATCTCTTTTTCATGAAAGTTGAACTTATAAATGTAGAATTATGTACTAAAAAGGGCATTCAAAAACAAAACAATGTAAAACTAAAGAGCCTACAAGTTCACTGGTCCTACTTTTTGGTCAGCCAATCACTTAAACAAACAAGTTTGTTTACATTTGCAGGAGATAATGTTGCCCACTTCTTTACAATATCACCTGAAAATGAGAACAGGTGTTCGCACGGCACTGTTATAGCCAGTGTTGCAAAATAATTACATGCAAGATGTGCTAAAGATTCATATGTCCCTTCATCTTCAACCACCATTGTGGAGGACATGAGTCCATGCTGATGATGGGTTCTGCTCAATAACTATCCAAAGCAGTGCAGACTGATGCATGTTCAGATGCCATGAGCAGAAGGTTGATTTTCTTTTTTGGTGGTTCGAGTTCTGTAGTTTCTGCATCAGAGTGTCCCTCTTTTAAGACTTCTGAAAGCATGCTGCATACCCTGTCCCTCTCAGATGTTGGAAGGCACTTCAGATTCTTAAATTCTGGGTCGAGTGCTGTAGCTATCTTTAGAAATCCTACATTGGTACCTTCTCTGCATTTTATCAAATCTGCATGAAAGTGTTCTTAAAATGAACATATGCTGGCTCATCATCCAAGCCTGCTATAATATGAAATACATGGCAGAATATGGGTAAAACAGAGCAGGAGGCATACTATTCTCCCCCAAGAAGTTCAGTCAAAATTTAATTAACGCCTTTTCTCTTTTTTAAAGAAGCATCATCAGCATGGAAGCATGTCCCCTGGAATGGTGGCCAAAGCATGAAGTGGCATATGAATGTTTAGCATATCTGACACAAATACCTTGCCATACTGGCTACAAAAGTGCCATGCAAATGCCTGTTCTCACTTTCAGGTGACACTGTAAATAAGGGCAGGCAGCATTATCTCCCGTAAATGTAAACAAACTTGTTTGTCTCAGTGATTGGCTGAATAAGAAGTCGGACTGAGTAGACCTGTTTTAATTTGTTTTGTTTTTTGAGAGCAGTTATGTAACAAAACAAAAAAAATCTACATTTGTAAGTTGCACTTTCACTGGTTAGATTGTCGGGCTCAACAAGTATGATCAACGGTTTGATGCCTAGTTGGCAGCTGGTTTCAAGCAGAGTGCCCCAGGGGGTCGGTCCTGGGGCTAGTTTTGTTCAACAACTTTATTAATGATCTGGATGATGTGATGGATTGCACCCTCAGCAAGTTCACAAATGACACTAAACTGGGGGGAGAGGTAGATATGTTGGAGGGTATGTATAGGGTTCAGAGTGACCTAGAAAAATTGGAGGATTGGGCCAAAAGAAATCTGATGAGGTTCAACAAGGACAAGTACAGAGTCCTGCATTTAGGATGGAAGAATCCCATGCACTGCTACAGGCTAGGGACCAACTGGTTAAGTGGCAGTTCTGCAGAAAAGGCCCTGCGGATTACAGTGGATGAGAAGCTGGATATGCAGCAGTGTGCCCTTGTTGCCAAGAAAGCTAACAGCATATTGGGCTGCATTAGTAGGAGCACTGCCAGCAGATCGAGGGAAGTGATTATTCCCCTCTATTCGGCACTGGTGAAGCCGCATCTGGAGTATTGCGTCCAGTTTTGGGCCCCTCACTACCGAAAGGATGTGGACAAATTGGAGAGAGTCCAGTGGAGGGCAACAAAAATGATCAGGGGGCTGGGGACATGACTTACAAGGAGAGGCTGAAGGAACTGGGCTTGTTTAGTCTTCAGAAGAGAAGAGCGAGAGGGGATTTGATAGCAGCCTTCAACTACCTGAACGGAGGTTCCAAAGAGGATGGAGCTCGGTGTTCTCAGTGGTGGCAGATGACAGAATAAGGAGTAATGTT
Organism: Gopherus evgoodei; assembly: GCF_007399415.2. NCBI lineage: Eukaryota > Metazoa > Chordata > Testudines > Testudinidae > Gopherus > Gopherus evgoodei. The sequence continues at coordinate 146,290,281 of NC_044324.1, forward strand.
GCAGTGGGGGTGGTGTAGGTTGGATATTAGGACACGCTATTTCACTAGGAGGGTGGTGAAGCACTGGAATGGGTTACCTAGGGACGTGGTGGAATCTCCTTCCTTAGAGTTTTTTAAGGCTCAGCTTGACAAAGCCCTGACTGGGATGATTTAGTTGGGGTTGATCCTCCTTTGACTAGGGGGTCTCTTTCAATCCTAATCTTCTATGATTGTATGATAAAGAGATTGCACTAGTACTTGTATGAGGTGAATATACTATATCTTTTGTTTATCATTTTTAAAGTGCAAATATTTATAATAAAAATAATATAAACTCAGCATTGTACACTTTCTATTCTGTGTTGTAATTTAAATGAATACATTTGAAAAGGTTGAAAAATATACAAAAATATTTAATAAATTTCAGTTGGTATTCTATTGTTTAACAGTGTGGTTAAAACTGCAATTAATCACAATTAATTTTTTTAATCACACAATTAATTTTTTTGAGTTAAGTGTGATTAATTGACAGCCCTAGTAGAAACCCTGGAGTACTACATGTACTGTATATTCTGAGGACATAAACTTCCAGCAGTGCATACTTTGGAGCAATATCATCAAAATAAAGATTATAGTGAACTTTCCCTTTCTTGCAGGAGGAAGGGAGTATTATCCTAATTGGTCTGCAACAACATAAAAGAATAAAGATAAAACTGTACTAATATATTGGGGAAGCCATATGTGGATAATACCAGAGAAAGCAGTAAAATTCCCACAACACAGTTTTCCAGTAACACTTCTAGGGAACAAGTTCATTCCTAACTCTGGGCAGCAAGTGTCTTATTCATGTCCCTGATGTTTAAGGACTGAGATTTTTAAATTTTTAATCTTAGCTAGCATAAAGAAGAAGATATTTTTAATTCTCTAAATATCAAATGTGTATGACTTCGGAGTAAGTTCTTTCCATCAGTGGTTTGTAGTAGAGTTTTTCAGAGTTTAACTATATATTGTAGAAAAAATAAATATTACTTGTTATTTGTTTTAATTTTGTTGACTTTTAATTTAGTTGGCTGTCACCTTGTTCTTGGATTAGGAAGACAGCAAGCCCAAATGACCTACACAATATCATTCATAAAGCTGGTCAGAACTGTCCATATCTCTTCAAAAGAAATTTTTGTTGATAGAACTTGCACTAAAAATGGTTCTGAACTATATGAAATTGTGGAAAGTTTTCATATCTTAAAAAAATATATATTTTTCCATCAAAATGAAAAAAATTCATTGGTTTCCCTGCTCTTTCCCTTTCTCACCTACTTTTCCAGTGGAAAAAAGGGAAACAGAAAGAGAGAGGCACCCATAACGGAAACCTCAAAATCTGTTTGTATGCTCAACAATTTTTTCATTTTATTAGTGAAAAAATTAAGATTTATATTAAATTTAAAAAATTCTTGTTTCTTCCAAAAATGTTCAAGACGACTTATTTTTGACCAGCCCACACCACTCATTATTTCAAACAATAATAACTCCTCTTGTTTCCATTGCAAACTAATTTTCTTAGTCTTTTTACTCCTTCTTACCATGAAAGTCTTCCCGTGCCTTTAATAATTTTCACTGATGTCCTCCAGATTATTGCTATTTCTACTATATAAGTTTTGAGATGAGGTGATCAAAAGTCACCACAGTGTTCAGGCTAACAGTGTAACCACTGATTTATACAATAGCATATTTTCAACATTTTCTAAGCCTTTCTTGACAGTTGAAAATCTTGTTTGCTTTGACTGCAACCGTGCAGGTTTTCACTGAGCTGTCCACAATGACCCCTAGATCTTTTTAGAAATCAGCAATCATAAAGCATTTCTTATCGTACACTGACTACACTGGGGAAACATGGAGGACAAAACACCCTGACTATATATAAAGAAGCTATCCAGGTCAAAAAAAGCTGCTCTTTTCCTCTTTCAAAATAAAACTATTACATCTGCCATCAACAGAAAAGAGGAGAAACTCAAAGCCCTACACAATACAGGTCCATCCCATGTCTTGTAAAAACCTTCCCAGATCCCCTTTCATTTCTTCAGCTTCAATCTTCTTGCTATTCATGTATTCCAGCAGCAAGACCATAAATATTCTTATGGGAAAAAGACAGACAAGTGAGCTATATAATTAGGGCAACTATCTTGTCTCTTTTTTCCCCACTGGTAGAAAGAGTGAAAATTATTTCTTCTTTTGGATGGAGAGGAAGTTTATGCAACATTAAACAATCACAACTACAAAAGTAAAACTCCCACTATATATTTAGCTATTATGGAGAATGTATTAAATCAGACTTACCATCATCCTCCCCTGGAAAAAAAAGAAAAAAAAAAAGTTATGAATAAAGATCTAAGAACATCAGAAAAAAACCTCTTCCACTCTGTATGGGAAATGACACAGTACCCTGCCACAGAGATATTAAAGATGCAAGAAATGCTTCTTTGGTTCATGTCAGGAATCTTACAAATAGCTTTTCTTTTACACAGAAGATATGCTGTAGCTCAAAACAGAAGTTATGGGCTTGGTGCAGAAATTAATAGATGAGGAACTATGGTCTGTGTTATGCAGAAGGTTTGAATAAATGTCTAATGATCCTTTCTTGGTCTTATAATCAGTGAACTGTTCACTCCTGTGCATGTTATATTTAAAATGTTAAGCATGTTTTATAGTGTAATTAGTACAGTACAATATTCAAATATACTTAACTGCCTGCCAATGGTTAATATCAATACCACTGATCTATGGGGTGAATATTTAAGTTTTTAATTAGACTGAAATAAAAAAAATACAGAAGGAAGTATTGGGGAGTAACAACAGAGACCCCACCTGTGTTGATGCACTAAGATATAGGGCTATATTGCGCTATTTTTTAGACTGAATTAATTGATTTCAGCAGTGACTTTTAAAAACAAAGATTGGTTACAATTTTGCCAATAGTCCTCATCTATGCTAGATGAGTCTTCCTTCATTTCCAACATGCAAGGTTTCTTTTTGAATGAATTGATTTACATTAATATTTCATTGTTATGGGAACTAAGGCAACCATCAGTAGGGAAACAGAAGACTTCAGTTTAGATTCACTGAGAAAATAAAAACTAACTTATTTTAATTTGGAATTTTAAAATCAAAATTCTATTAGCAGAAAGTGTGCCTACTTAACATTGCTTTTTAAACTTTCATCTTTAAAGGTAAATCTTTCCTGTGGCTCCCACTCTGTATAGTAGTGAAATGATACTACTGTCAGGAAAACTCAATTTATTACTAACTTGACTATGAAAGAAAAGTTGTTACTGTGCATTGTATTAGCCAATAAACATACTGAAGTGACAAAATTAGATGCTCGGGGCAGGGGGGAAATCAGATTCAAGATCTGAATTTTGAAGAGACTGCTGTAAGGTTTTTCTAACTCCCATCCATCTTCATATGTGATCTTGTAAACACTTATAGATGTGCTTTAATTTGCACGAGTAGGCCCAATGACTTTAATGAGATTATTGACATGCATAAGATTAAGCATGTGTGCAATTTAACAGGATCAGAACACTAATTTTAACTAATTATGTTTTTGGTATATCAGGGTCAATTTCTTTATATTTCATGATCTAGTTTTTGTCACTTTATATGATACCAAGTGGACAACAGATAGTACTACAGTGTAGGATATTATTTGTATAATTTGGACTGGAAAATTCACCAAGGTGAGTTAAAATGCCATTGAAATCGTTCTAATAGGTACAAAATAGTTGAGACCCACCCCTGCTGGGTGCCAATGGATTTAAAGGACGATAGACAGATCGAGGCCTGAAAAAAAAAATTAAAAAATAAATGATTTTTGTATTTTGAAGAAATGTTACTGTTCAAAAGGATAAAGTGCATTTTCCTCCCTCCCCGGTTACTTGAAGCAGTTTTCTTCATAGATGCTGTTCCACACTCTCCATGCAGAGGGTCCTTTGTATCCAGTGTAACGTTCTGGATTCAACAGCAAATCCACATACTGCGCATCTGGAGATCTCTCATCTAAACAGGAAACCTTTTGTTACATATTCTAACCAGTCACTTTAAAAGGACTGAGTTTCACAAAAAGCAGTTATACAGAACTTAGTAAAAGTGAGAACTCGGACATCAAACACTATCTTATCCTCCAATTTTGTTTTAAACACCAGCATAAATATCCTATATATAATATACAGTGTTATACACTAAAGGTGACATTAAATAAGATCTGCTTTGTTCTATACAGGTTCTTGTACTCCAGCTGCTGCAGTGATGAGAGCAGTACCTTCCAGTAGGGCACTAAGCAACAGGACTAGCACTGTCACATGTAGTTCTCTCTCTCATTCTTTTCAGAGGAGATGATTTGTGTATGCAAGTGTAGTGGTTTTCATCTTTTTTTTTTTTTAAACATACATGCTTCCACTGGAGAAGGTGGTGAGGTCTGTGGTGGTTCTTTTCTCCCGTGAGAGTTCGTTCCACAGACTGACTATTGCAAATATAGGCCTCAATCCTGAAAAAAAAACCTTATTCTTGGGCTTAAAATTTAAGCATGTGAATAGTCCCACCGACTTCAATAGGATTACTCAGATGCTTACAGTTAAGCATGTCAACGTACAGTAAATGTTTTTAGGTTTGGGGCTATATGTTAAAAAAGAACATTAAATGATAAAAATTAAGACTTCCCCAGATTTTAGAAGAATTTGAACATTGGTTTATTTTATAAAAGTTATAATTATTACTTTTACAAGATGCATTGCTCAAATTTTATTCATTAGCCAAAAGAAATTTGTAAGATTTATTTTTAGATGCTTTAGTCCAAATTTTCTACCAATTTACAACGTTGCCAACTAGAAATATTTTATAGCGCATTTTAGAATTCTCTTATAGCCAGGAAATGCTATAAACTGAAACAGAGCATTTAACCATTACCCTTATTTCTAGGTATATTATTTAAGTTCAACATGAATTCAAAAGCATCACAGCCAAAAATAAAATTTCAAGATAGCTAAATACAGCTTTTTCAATAATGTGAAAGGTAACTGAAATACTGTTCCCAAGTTATTTAATAAGTAAAAATGGAAAAAAACTGCATATAAATAAAATATCATATATACTCATTCATAAGCTGAATTTTTTTAGTAAAAAAGGGACACCAGAGAAGGAGGTCAGCTTATGAACAGGTATAGAGAGGGAGGTGGGACACAGCCCCTCCCCCCAACAGAGGGAGCAAGGAGAGGCAGCACAGCCAGCAGAGACAGAAGGGAAGAGGCGGGGCAAGAGTCTCTCCGCTTCTGACCATGCTGCTCTCTCCCTAGTTGCTTGGCCCTGCCCCCCACAGCAGGCTGTGGCTGTGCTGCCTGGCCCGCTGGAAAACGCTGCGGCTGTGACACCCAGCCTAGCCTGCTGGAACAGGCTGCAGCCGCGCTGCCCTGTCTGGCCCACCGGAGCAGACTGCGGCCATGCTGCCCAACCTGCCGGAACAGCTCCAGCCAGGTCAGAGGCATCCTCCCTAGGTAAGGTGGGAAGGGATGGGATGGGATGGGGAGAGTGGGGGGGTCCCGGGCTGGGGGGGTGGGTCATGTGAGAGGTAGTCACAGGGGTTACTCCCCTGACTCCCAGCTTCTCCCCAAATAAATTTCCCCACCAGCTGCTGTCCAGGCCCGTCAGGGTAAGCAGCTGGCGCACCGGGACACATTGTTTACTTGGGTTTACCTCCTTGCCTGCGGGCACTCGAGGTAAACAGCCATCTCAGCCCACCAACGGCTTATCCTGATGGCCTGGGAGCCAAAGTTTGCTGACCCCTGAATTATAGGGTCAGCTTATGAACAGGTTATACAACATTTCCATTTTTACTTATGCATCTTAGGAGGGGTCAGCTTATAAATGAACTGGCATATGATCGAGTATATACATATCTGATCTGAAATGTTAAAAACTGCAACCAAGTGTCAAGAGTGTGTCAATCAAACACAAGAGTAAGCCAACAGAAGCCCCTAAGCACTTGCTCTTGTAATGCTGAATGATGAGAAACCACAGAAGAAAGTAAGAGCTGTTCTAGCAACGAAAAAAGAACAGTTAAGAGCCATTCCAGAAGTGGTAAAAGAAGAGTAGATAGCAGGCGGAAGGGAGACAGTCAGTAGCTAAAATCATCTTGGGAAGCTTAACAGGCAAGGTGCAGGCAGCAGACAGAAATTATAGTAGAGAGGAAGCAAAAGCCTAAGCAGGCTATGGTTTCCAGAACTACAATCTACTTTGCATAAAAATCCATACAAGCCAAAAAACGTGTTCTTATACTTTACCAAACACTTACTACTGAGACAGCTTTAGTTCTATCTATAACCTTTGTTAATAAGTTACCTAGAATTGGCTGCAATAATCAAAACTACTATAGCAGTTACCAGAAATAATAGCAGCCATGTTCTCAGATGAAGACAAACGTCAATCAAAAAACATCAAATTTTGTGAATTAAAGATAACATGTTTACTAAAGGTAAAGAGGATGACTTCAATCCAGAGGCAACTAGGAAAAAAGCCATGCTGTGAAGAAACAAGCTCTTTTAAAGCACAAATTTCTGAAGGTTAGTAAAGGGAATATAGTAAATGACTGAGGGTATAGCTACACAGCAAAAAAACAAAAAACAAAAAAACCCCACCCCAGTAGCCAGCCTCAGAGCTCAGATCAGCTGACTTGGGATTGTAGGGCTCATACCGCAGAGTTAAAAATAGCAGCGTGATGTTTGGGTCCAAACTCAGAGACCCCCTTCCAGGTTTCAGCACAAGCTCGAATGTTTATGCTGGTTAGCCCCGCCGATGAGCTCTGGGAGCATAAGTCAGTTAACTCAGGCTTTAAGACTCCCTGGCACACCATTTGTTTTGTTTTGCTGTGTAGACATACCCTCAATAGGTTAAAGCAATCAGGTTTTAGGGAAGTGGCCTTATGTTTGCCCTAGTATGGAAGGAGGATTTCAGCATCTTTTACTGTTACTTAGGCACTCTCTTTCTTTTTCATTTCCATAAAATAGACACCTGTCTATCCACTATCAAATGCCTCACATGTCAGTACTAATAGAGACCATCTCCCTATGCCCCTTGGCTGTAATTTTTCCCCCCCTGCCCTAAGCACTTTCCTTCTGCATGAGAAGGTATGAGATTTTTATTTGGCCATTTAGCACAACATTAAGCATTAATTCATTTGTATAATACCATTAAAAACTTATTTACTGACAGTGCATAAAGCAAACATGCTTTCTTAGAGAACTTCAGCTGTTTTAAAAGCTTATTCACTTCCATATCTATTTTACCATCTAGTTCACAAAAGTGGTCCTGTGAATCATCGTATCTTGCCCAGTCAATGAAAGCCTCTTTACTTTGGTTACTGAGAAAAAGAGAAAATAAATAAATGTAAATGAATTTGACTTGTAAAAATGTTTTTATTTGTGTTCTTAAATGTATCCATGAAGAGAGTGTCAAAATAAGCAATCATAAAACCACAGATAATTTTGAAAACAGAGAACTAATGGTGTGCAATATCGCTGGAGCTAAATTTAAAATGACTATATCCAAAGCACTGGAACATATCAGTGAGCTATTGCCTGTTAAATGCTTGTAAATTTATCTCAAGAGAAAGAACACGAAAGACTGTACAGGTCTATCGCATCTTAGTCGCATTTAACATGCGCAATTTCAGCTTTACGTGGTCGGCAAAAACAAGAAAAAAAGAGAAAAATAATTTAAATACTGTTTCTGTAGTGCGGGCGATTCTGCCTGCCATTACACTCAAAGTAATTTTGACTATATGCGATTTTCACTTTATGCGCTGACTGCGGAACGTAACCCCAGTGTAAGATGAGACAGACCTGTATTCAGACTTGTCATACAAATACACCTTTCGTGGCAAGTTGGAGTGTAAATCTAACCTGTGCTAGCCTGCAATGCACTAAGTACCATGTGGACACTGCTGCTGTGCACTAATAATTCCCTAGTACAGTTTAACCTACTCCTATTTCAATGCAGGGTAGACTAGAGCACATTAGGGAACTTTCACTGTGTGCTGGGTTGAATACAAACCCCAGCTTGCCAAGAACTGTGTGTTTATATAGACAAGTCTTTATATATTGTAGATAAACCCTGCATTGGCAAAGATGGACATGGGTCTTTCATCTCCTCTGCCCCATCTCTAACATCAACTGATTCTACATTACAATATGAGACAAGCCAATCATCTTGATTCTGTATATTTCTTTATAAATAGGATTATCCTCTTGAAAAAAACAGAAGAAAATACCAAGGAATTAACTGTCACATTTTCTTAACTCTTCCTGTCCAATTACCTTATAGTATTTGTAACAAACTACAATGTCTGGGTCGTGAGCCTTTAGCAAACAATGGTAAGCCAGCCATTAACTACAGCATTTCAAAACCAAAACACCAATAAACTCTCTCATTGGTAGATACCAGTCATGTGGCGCCTTGGGAAGTAATGAATAAATCCCTTCAATCACCCATTCTTTCTGACTAAGTTAACCCAAACTCAGTTTTACAAACCTAGGGCCCAGTTCTACAACAAGATCCACGGATCCCTTTCCCTCTCCTTTTGTCATATTTGGCAAGAGCAGGAAGAACCTGAAGGTGTATCAGGTGGAGAGAAGCTCTATTCCTAGGAGCTTCCCCATCCAGTCAACTTCCTGTATTTTGCTAGCAGCTAGCCCTAGTTTGAGTAAATTCAGCCAAACAGGCAGAATACCCCAGAGCTAGGAGCCATCAAAAGGGTGTATTGCTAGGTTTGAAGGATTTGCACGGTAGGCATAGATACCTGCTGGCCTCCCCATAACTGCTATCTCCCACTTGTTCCTATAATCACTGATTATCTTCCCGTTCCCACCCCAACTTAAAGGCTCACTTTCCATGTTCCCAAGAAGCATGCTTATCTCTCCAACCCTCTACATGTCCACTGTCCACTTTCCCTACCCCAAGAGCTTTCACACTCCTTTTAACTCCCTTTCTTGGGAAAAAATTCTCTCTTAGTGACAGGCCAGTTTGGCCCTTGTTTCTGCAGAGAGAGAGAGAGAGAGAGAAAGCGCTGAAACTTAGGAATCTTACTGTCTTACTGATTTACTATAGCTTACGCTGAGCTTCCTAAAGCCAACACTCTTAAGATGATGTTCCCAAGAAGAAACAAAGATCTTATAGGTCAGGTTTAGCTGTTCAAAACTGGGGCCCAAAAGCACTAGATCTCTGTTAGGAAAGTCCACTAAAGTTGATTTTATCTTTCTACCTTTTTTGGGAGGGAGAATGGGTAGTACGAAATGTCAAAAAAAAAAAATTAATTACATTCTGAAACTGTTTACCTACTCAGTTTTTAAGTGGGCTCTAACTCAAGAGCCTCTTATCCAAATCATTTTGAGTTTTGTAGAAAATTATTATTCCTGCTTCAGATCAAATCTACTTTATTTTTTGTTTTGGAAGGATGGTGGTTGGTGGGGGGAGGGGCTATAGAAGGGGCCAAAGTTGAGTATATAGGAGATTGGTTCCTCAACTATGGAGCAACTGCCATTGCTGCACAGTCAAGCTCCTCTGATCAAAATGGCCCTTCAACATCCTGCTCCAAACTTTTCTCTGCTGGCAATCCAGATCCTCCTATGAAGTCCTCAGTAAATGCTATGTTCTAACATTGAAATTTTAGAGGCTGAGATAATTAGTTCAGGATGTGCAGATAAAAGATTTTAGACCAAAGTCCTCATTCTCTAGTATTTGTTTATACCACTCTGCCCATGACAAAGTGGTGGTAAAAAAAACTCAGACGCCCTTTTTCCTGGGTTTCCTGCCTTCCCTGCTAACAGAGTTTTGTATACAATAAAAATCTTCCTTTAAAAAAGGAAAGATATTTGTTCTCTTCCTTCTGATCTTTAGCTTCAGAGGTTTTTGAGTCCATTAACTCGTATTTAAAACCATGACTATTTTCCACTGTTTTTACAGGGACTATATAAAAGTGAAGAGAACAAAAAGCAGCAGTTTCCAAAATAACATACCAGAGTCAAGATGACCTTTTGTTGGTACTATTTACTTTAGGCACAGCTTACCTTAGAGTACTGTTAATTGCTCCCAGTTTGTTAGCTTGTTCACAGTCTTCCAATTCTTTGGTGTTATTTGCTCTTTTTGAGTACTGTAAGAAAGGTTATATTTAGTACACCAACATTAACTGGAGATGTCCTTCACCTCACCCCTTTCTTAGGGAAGTCAAAGTTGTGCAGTAAATACAAATCTGCTGATATGGAAAACACAAGGATTCTGAGGATGCAAGGTAATGTTGCTGATTTTGGAATCTTCTCCAGAATCAAAGTTTCCTTTTAAAAAAAATTGAAAACCTTTCCTATGTAATACAAATCAATGAAGTATTTGCTTGGACATTGTGCAGATACCTTGAAATATAGCACCAGTGCTGATGTGAACATTCCCTTTCAACTTAAATAGAGCACTAAATTCAAAGACTAGCATTATGACCACTAGAATACTTACAATTTTAAGGCAGTTTGTACAGAACAAAAGCATGATCTGATCTAGGAGATCATTCATCACTGGAACCTGTCCATCGGCAGGTAAGCCCTTGCTGTGACTGAATTTAAAGACACTCCGATAAAGTCAAAAGACTTTTGAGTTACACTGGGGAAAGCACAAGTTGAAGGCATTGATGAATTGGACTCATAGGCTTCTTGACATGGTCTTAGCAAGGAGAAGCCAGTCATCAAGACAGGGGGAAATGGTGAAGCCACAATGCCTGATATGGGCTGCTATTACTAAGAAGATCTTAGTAGTGACCCTCAGGCTGTATTGAAAATGGTCAGGGCCCACCAGGAATCTGAGAAAGCATCTGATGGGATGAATGCCACGTGAAAGTATGCGTCCTACATATCAAGAGCTTTAAACTATATGTTCTTTTCTAGAGATGGGATTATAGATGCCAGCGTGACCATGGGAAGTTTCAATTTGTGAATAAGACAGTTAAGATGGCAGAAATCAAGGATAGCCCAGCTGCCCTTCTTTTTGGGTACTAAAAAGTATATTGAGTAAAAACCTTTTCCTTAATACTGAAGAGGTAACCGCTCACTTGCTCCTCACTATAAGAAGATCTGTACTTCTTGTTTGAAAACCTTCTTTTGAGAATGGTCCCTGAAAAGGGAGGGAGGGGTTGGGCATTTTGGAGGGAAAAAAAGAGAGAGAAATTTGATAGTATAGCTAGAATGGATATTTATTACCCACTTATTCATTGTTATTGTACTCTAGATGCTGGAAAAGAGTGCAAAATGGTGCGGAATCAACAGGTGGTGGCATCATTGGTTTGCAGCTCTCAAACTCCCATAAAAAATATCATTTAGATTGGGGCTGGAACTAGGATGCTATTGCTGCAGAAGGCAGATGGAAATGGGACTTCTGAACCCTTTGCCTCTTACAGATTAGCTCATAAGGCCACTGGTGGTAAAACTGCTGAGCCATTGGTCTACCCTTGTATAATTGCCTGTGGAATTTTCGCTTTGGGACAGTGGTATATATTCTCCCAGGGAGTGGAGGGGGGCTCTAGAGTCCTTTAGAGTGTGTAACGACTTATCTGTCTTTTGGTTAAAAAGATATGTTTCACTGAAGTGCAGATCCTCCACAGATGCCTCTAAATCTCCCTGTGGCAGCTTAGACAACCAAAAGAATTAACAGCAGGATGAGAAAAAGGGAAAGTGTACCCTTTTGGCAGGGATAAAATAGTATCTTGCTGTCTTCTTAGTGATAGGGGCACAAATGGCCAGGGTATACCAGACTGTTTAAGCTGGTTCGAGAATGGCTTCATTAACAGGAAGTGCTATTTGGTTGGATCTGGAGGCCTGTCAGGAGTTTATGATGAAGATCCTGAACTTCCTCAAGGGAGATCTGCAGCTCCTCTGCAACACTATGTAACAGTTCCTGGAACTGCTTATGGTCATCGGGGGTGGGACGGAGATATTGGAGTGACTGTTTATCCAGATATGAGGACAGTCTCGTCGGTACCGCCAGCTCCAGAGCCATCTTCTTCTTCCATGATGTCAAGAGGAATTTCTAGTTGTTCACTTGCAGGGGCAGGGTTCGCTGACTCCCTAGGGGATCATGTCAACTCTGCAGCGTGGTACAGGTCCCAGTATCTCTGAGAAGGCCAGGAAGATGGGTCAAAGGGTGGCTGCGGGAGTCTCCCTACCATAGGGTACCAACAGTTTTGAGGCAGGTGCTGAAGTGGAAGTTGGTTTCAGACTGGTCTGGGAGGACATGCCTCAGAGGAAGAGACATCAGTTCCTCAGGTTGTTCAGAGTCTACGAAGAAAGAAAATGCCAAGTCTGGATCCACTGGTAGCACCAACGGTTCCACTGGAGGGAAACCATGGCTGTCTGATAGAATAAGAAACTCCTCCCACAAGCTGCATCTCTTGATGTAGTCAGGACCACTCCAGTGAGGGAAGGAACCGGGATGATGGATTCTGGGAATCGGGGAGAACAAAAATGTCAGCAGAATAAGACTGCTCTCCCTTGAGAGATCCTGTCTGCCTGAACTGCTGGAGTCAATGCAGTTATGGTTTGTGCCAGTTGGGAGAGGCAAAGTCAGTACTGTCGACGGTTAAGGCTCCCAACAGTTGCCTTTTGTCAATGCCATCAGTTCTCAGAGTTTAGGCTTGGTTGGTACCAGAAGCATCGTTGCCTCTGGAACGCCATCTAGTACTGGGGTGCTGGAAAAAACAGTTACCTCTCTTTCATAACTGTTGTTCTTTGAGATGTGTTGCTCATGTCCATTCCAATAGGTGTGTGCGTGCACCACATGCACGATCATCGGAAGGTTTTCCAATAACAGTACCTGTTGGGTCAGCAGTGGAGCCCCCTGCAGTTGCACCCTAATCATGGTGCATATAGGACACTGCTGACCCACCATCTGTTCCTTTTTGCTGGAAGACTCCAACAGAGGGGAGGCGGATGGGATTTGGAATGGACATGAGCAACACATCTTGAAGAACAACGGTTATGAGAGGTAGGCAACCATTTTTTCTTCTTCAAGTGTTTGCTCACGTCCATTCCAATAGGCATCTTCCAAGCACCACTGCTATGAGGATCAACAAAGCTCTTTCCTGGTGGACCTTGAGGAGGACTCTGTGTATGAGAGGTAAGGGTAGGAACGCACAGAGCATGTGACTCATCCACGTGAGGTGAAAAGGGTCCATGATGGAGCCCAGGCTGTGGTTCATAAAAGAGCAAAACCATTGGCACTTGCGGTTGCTCAGTGTTGTGAACACCTCTATGTGGGGAAAGTCCCACTTCTGGAAAACTGAAAGAGCGATGTCCAGCCTGAGGGACCATTAGTGACTGAGGAACCATCAGCCGAGTTGGTTGGCTAGCTCGTTCTGCAGTCCCTGGAGATAGGACGCTTGTATGAGTATCTAGTTGGTGATGCAAAATTCCCAGAGCTTGAGGGCTTCCTGGCACAGGGAGAGGAGTGAGCACCACCCTGTTTGTTTATATAAAACATCATTGTGGTGTTGTCTGTGAGCGCTGACACACATCTGCCTTGAAGGTGGTTCTGGAATACTTGGGATTCCGGATGGACCGCCCTCAACTCCCTCATGTTGATGTGCATTATTAGTTCTGCCTATGACCATAGGCCTTGAGTTCTGATACTGCCTAGATCAGGGGTGGGCAAACTATGGCCCACGGGCTGGATCTGGCCCCTCAGGGCTTCGGATCCGGCCCGTGGGATTGCCCCACCACAGTGTTGCGGGCCCCGTGCCGCTCTCAGAAGCAGCCAGCACCACTTCCCTGCAGCCCCCAGGCGGGAGGGGGGGGGGGAAACAGAGGATTCTTGCCCTTGCCTCCAGGCACCACCCCCAGCAGTTCCCATTGGCCGGGAACGCTTCGCGGTAGGTACCTGGAGACATAGCAATGGCAGCGAATGTGGAGCCCTCCGTCTCTCCTACCCCCAGGGGCCACAGTGGCGCGGAGACAGGGCTGGCATGCAAGGAGCCTGCCCTGGCTCTGATGTGTGCTGCTGCCACCCCGGAGCTGCTTTAGGTAAGTAGTGCTGGGCCGGAGCCCGAACCTCGCTTGCACCCCACTCCCCAACTCCCTGCCCTAAGCCCCCTGCCTGCATCCCGCAGCCCCCCTGCACCCCAACTCCCTGTCCTGAGCCCCCTTGTACACCCCACATCTCCCTGCACCCCAACCCTCTGCCCTGAGACCCCTCCTGCAGTCCACATCCCTCCTGCACCCCTGCCCTGAGCCTCCTCCTGCACCCCACACACCCTGCACCCCAACCCCCTTCCCTGAGCCCCCTCATGCACCTCACACCCCTCCTCTGCCCCAATCCCTTGCCCTGAGACCCTTCCTGCACATCACACCCCCTCCTACACCCCACACTCCCTCCCACACACCAACCCCCGCCCTGGCATACAAATGTCCCCACCCAGATGTGGCCCTCAGCCCAAAAAGTTTGCCCACCTCTGGCCTAGATGCTCCCCACCCCAGTGCCGAGGCGTCTGTGATCAGCGACATGGTAGGTTGCGGTTTGGCAAAGGGAACTCCCACACAGACTACTTGCGGCCATAGCCACCAGTGTAGAGACTCAAGACAGAGGGGAAAGGGTAACTATCCTGTTCATTGGGTCTCGGCTGGATCTATACATTTGAGCCAACCATGCCTGGAGTGGTCTGAGATGTAGTCTGGTGTGCTAGACCACGTATGTGCACACCACCATATGCCCCAGCCATTTCATGCAGTTTCTGGCCGTTCTGGGGGGAATCGGCAGAGATTCTGGATAACGCCCGAGGGCTTGGAAGTGCGGCTCAGGCAGGGATGGCCTGGCTTGCACGGAGTCCAAGAGAACCCCTATGAACTCTATTCTCTGTGTAGAGACCAGCGTGGATTTGGGCACATTTATTATGAGGCCCAGTCTGAGGAACGTGGTGTGGGCCAGAGCCACATGCACCTCCGCTTGTGCTTGCAACTTGGCCTTGATGAGCCAGTCATCCAGGTACAGGAATACTTGTACTTGACGTTTGTGGAGGAAGGCTGCCATGACTGCCATGCACTTCGCGAACACTCTGGTGGCTGCTGAGAGCCCAAAACGGGAGCACTGTGAACTGGTAGTGCTGGCCACTGGCCACAAAGCGAAGAAACCATCTGTGGGCCGGGATAACAAGAGATATGGAAGTAAGCAACCTGCATGTCGAGGGCAGCGTACCAGTCCCCTGGATCCAGGGAAGGAATGATAAAGGCTAGGGAGACCATGCGAAACCTGGCTGTCTTGATGAATGCACTGAGGTCTCAGATCCAGAATAGGTCACAGTCCACCCTTGGCCTTGGAGATAAGGAAGTATCGGGACTAAAATCCCTTGCCCCTGAACTCCTGAGGAACCTCCTCTATCACCCCCAGAGTGAGGAGCAATTGCACCTCCTGGAGCAGGAATTGCTCATGAGAAGGGTCCCTGAAGAGGGACGGAGAAGGCAGTAGGGAACAGAATTGGATAGAATATCCCACCCCTATCGTGCTCAAAGCCCAGCGATCTGTTGTGATCTGGGACCAAGCATGGTAGAAGAAGGGAGGGTAAGGATCTGGATTGAGTCCTGGTGTGCCATCTTCAAGTGAACCTTCAAAAGTTAGGTTTTGGCCCCAGGGGCTGTTTGGATGAGCCCAGGTCATGGCCTGAGAACTGTGACTGGTATCTCCTATTATTCCTACCCCTTCTCCTGGTGGAGTCCTGCCTAGGGGGTCTGGAGTAGAAGCAGAAGGAAGCCTGGGGTTTGAAGGGCTTCCTCTGGGGTGCAGGAGTGTGGATTCCCAGGGACTTCAATGTCACCCTCAAGTCTTTCTGACTGTGCAAGCAAGAGCCCATGTTCTCAGCAAACAAAGCTGCGCAGTCAAATGGCAGGTCCTGAATGGCGTTCTGGACCTCCGGAGGTATGCCCGAAACCTGTAACCAGGCACTCCGTCTCATGGTGATTGCTGTGGCCGTGGTCTGAGATGCAGAGGCAGTTGCAGCCTAGAAGGAGGTCCTTGACACCACCTTGCCCTCCTCAAGAGGTGCTGCGAACTCCGGACATGAGTCTGATAGGAGCAATTCTTGGAACTTAGCTAGCACTCTCCAGGAATTGAAGGCATAGCAGCTGAGCACCACTAGCTGATTAGCAACGTGAAGCTGAAGCACCCTGGTCGAGTAGACTTTATAGCCGTAAAGGTCCAGCTTCTTAGCATCCTGTGACTTTGGGGCAGGACCTGGTTGACCTCGCCGCTCTTTGTGGCTCACTGCATTCACCACTAATGTTCCAGGCTGGGGATGGGTAAAAAGATGTTCATAATCCTTTGGCAGCACAAAATACCTCCTTTCCACCCCTTTGGTTGTGGGAAGTATGGAGGTCAGGATCTGCCATAGCACCTTTGTGGTGTTCTGTATGGTCTTTATAAAGGGCAAGGCTACCCTAGAAGGACCCTCTGGGGCAAGAATGTCCACCATGTGGTCCGAGTCTTCTGGAGATGTAAGTTTTGGGCCACCTTCCTAAGAAGGTCCTGGTGCACCCTACTGTGCATTGCAGGGAGTGTGGTGGTGGAGGTGCCAATCACCGCCTCATCCAGCGAAGAGGATGAGGAGGCCCGAGGGACCGGGTCCTCCTGACCCTCAGACTCCCTGAAAGCTGGCTTGGGTACATCTGCCCTATTCGGGGCGGACTGTGGTGCTGACTCAAGAGTTGCACCCACCTGCAAACACCAGGTTCCTTGTCAGATGGGGGGTCTTCAAGTGCTGAGGGAGTATGGTGCGGAACTGACATGGCTGAAGGAGGAGCATGGGGTGCAGGTACCATGGATGTGGCCCTGGAGCCCCGCCCTTGATCCTGATGATTGGCCCTTTTGGACTCCTTGGGCCTCTGTACTTGCATATCCTGTGATCTGCTGTGCCAGGACCAGTACCTGCTGACTTGAGCTCATGAGGCTCGGGCAGTTTCATTGCAGAATAGACTTTATGCTGGAGTCTGAGCTCTGGGACACTCCCACCTCACAGAGTCCCACAGCTTAGGCTCCAGCCCAAGCCCAGAAGTCTACACTGCAATGAAACAGCCCTGCAGCGTGAGCCTCATGAGTCTGAGGCCTGGTCTACGCTACACGTTTAAACCGATTTTAGCAACGTTAAACCGATTTAACGCTGCACCCATCCACACAACCATGCCCTTTATATCTATATAAAGGGCTCCTTAAACTGGTTTCTGTACTCCTCCCCGATGAGAGGAGTAGTGCTGAAATCGGTATTACCATATCAGATTAGGGTTAGTGTGGCCACAAATCGACGGTATTGGCCTCCGGGCGGTATCCCACAGTGCACCATAGTGACCGCTCTGGACAGCGATCTGAACTTGGATGCAGTGGTCAGGTAGACAGGAAAAGCCCCGCAAACTTTTGAATTTCATTTCCTGTTTGCTCAGCGTGGAGCTCTGATCAGCACAGGTGGCGATGCAGTCCCAAATCCAAAAAGAACTCTAGCATGGACCGTATGGGAGATACTGGATCTGACCATTGTATGGGGAGACAAATCTGTCCTATCAGAGCTCCGTTACAGAAGATGAAATGCCAAAGCATTTGAAAAAAATCTCCAGGCTATGATACAGAGTCCACAGCACAGTGCTGCATGACGAGCGTAACGGAAAGCCAAAGAATCAAATGGACGCTCATGGAGGGATGGAGGGGGTATGAGGACTCCAGCTATCCCACGGTCCCCAGCAGTCTCCGAAAAGTATTTGCATTCTTGGCTGAGCTCCCAATGCCTGTAGGGTCAAACACATTGTCCAGGGTGGTTCAGGGTATAGCTTGTCAATTTACTCCCCCTCCCTCCCCGTGAAAGAAAAGGGGAAAAAATCGTTTGTTGACTTTTTTCAATGTCACCGTATGTCTACTGCATGCTGCTGATAGACACGGTGCTGGGGCAATGAACAGCAGCATCCTCTCTCCTCCCTTCCCAGGTGGCAGACAATACAGTGCAGTAGGACTGGTAACCATCCTTGTCATCAGCCTGTGAGTGCTCCTGGCTGGCCTCAGGTGAGGTCAGCTGGGGGCGCCTGGGTAAAAATAGGAATGACTTCCGGTCATTCCCAGTAGATGGTACAGAATGGCTGGTAACCGTCTTCATCATAGCAACTGGGAGCTGAGCTCCATCAGCCCACTCCCTTTCATGTGTAAAGAAAAGATTCTGTACTGCCTGGACTATCACAGCAGCTGGAAGCTGCCTCCCCCTCATTTTATCTCACTAACAAGTCAGTGTTTCTTATTCCTGCATTCTTTATTACTTCATCACACAAATGGGGGGACACTGCAACGGTAGCCCAGGAGGGTTGGGAGAGCAGGGAAGCAACGAGTGGGGTTGTTGCAGGGGCACCCCCTAGAACGAAATGTAGCTCATCATTTCTGCAGGATCTGACACAGAACGGCTGTGCGCTCTGGTTCTCTGGTACACTGGTTCTCTAGTACACTTGCCCCATATTCTAGGCAGGACTGACTATTTTTAGATACCTTAAAGGAGGGATTAACTCAGGGAGTCATTCCCATTTTTGCCTTTGCGCCCCCGGCTGACCTCAGCCAGGGGCACCCATGACAGTAGCAGATGGTACAGAACAACTGATAACCATCATCTCATCGCCAATTTACAGTGGCACAGCAGACGGTACAGAACGACTGGTAACCATCTCTGCTATCTTGCAAAGGCAAATGAATGCTGCTGTGTAGTGCTGTAGTACCGCGTCTGTTAGCAACATCCAGTAGACATACGGTGACAGTAAAAAAAAAGCTGAACGGGCTCCATGGTTGCCATGCTATGGCATCTGCCAGGGCAATCCAGAGAAAAAGGGCGCGAAATGATTGTCTGCCGTTGCTTTCTTGGAGGAAGGAATGAGTGACGACATTTACCCAGAATCACCCGCGACACTGTTTTTGCACCATCGTGCATTGGGGTCTCAACCCAGAATTGCAATGGGCGGGGGAGACACTGGGATAGCTACCCATAGTGCAACGCTCCAAAAATCGACTCTAGCCTCGGACCATGGACACACACCACCGAATTAATGTGCTTAGTGTGGCCGCGTGCACTCGACTTTATATAATCTGTTTTACAAAACCAGTTTATGTAAAATCAGAATAATCCCGTCGTGTAGACATACCCTGAGTCAGCTGGCATGAGCCAGTCACAGGTTTTTCATTGCAGCATAGACAAACCCGAATTCATCATGCAAATACATGCTGTCAGACCATATTAAATTTTATTGACTTGAAGAAACTACTGTATTTGGTAGCATCAATGTCTAGGGGTGGGAAAGAGGTTTCAGAATACTGTATCTTTACGCAGTAAAGTGAGAAGTCAGTGTCCAGAAATACATGCTAAAAATAAAAAGTGAAGTTAGAGATTTTGATCAGATCTTCAGGAGAAATCAGGAAAAGGAAGAAATTATTAGATTAACTGTAACATTTCCATTACAGCTTGTTAATTTCTGAGGCTAGCTTTGTGGTCAAAACTTCTCCTAAACTTCATTTTCTTATCTTCTGTGCATTTATAAAAGCCTTTTTGTTCCATCTGCAGCCCACACACCAACATAGCATTCCTCCTCTCATCTATAGAAAATAATGCTGCTGAATGGTTCCTAAGTGTTCGCAAGCAACAGAAGACAGACATATTTGCATACTCACAGCAAGGTATCAATACTTTTAGTGCTTATATATTTTTTATAAAATGTATGTAAATTGTTATTTCTTTTCATAAGCATCAAATCAATTTTACAAGAGCAAAAGCATCACAAACATTTTGTATTTCTGTAATTTAAAACCATTTTATAAAAATAATTATTGTGTTCTGTAAAGTTTTAGCAAGCAGCATAAATTATAAAACATTTAAAACGCAGATTTATAATAGAAAATGATGGACCCTTACTTCAAAGTAGCATTAGTGAGTAAGGCTATTCATACAAATTGACTTGGTTAGACTGCTGGTGTTTTGAGATCACTGCCTATCATGCTGACCAATATTGTCTCATTGTTTCCTTGTACTCCATCTGTTGTCCAAGTTCTTTGGGGAAGAGAAGAAATCTTTTTGTTCTGGTTTGTAAAGCACCTAACACAGGGCTCCCAGTTGATAACTAGGGCTCTGAGACATTATGGCAGAGGTTCCCAAACTTTTTTTGATTAAGTATTTCCAGCTGAGACCCCAGACAGCATGGAGCACAATGGTACCTTCCACACAGCGTGACCACATATCCATGCCATGTGGAGGATGACATTGTGTAGAGTAAAATGGTGCCTTCTGAACATCATGAGCTGGTATGCACCATATGTGGAGGTCATGCTGTTCAAAGCAAAATGGTGTCCTCCACACTTTTTGGGGTGGCAACCAAACAGTTTGAGAACCACTGTGTTACAGTAATAAAAGTAATTCATGTTCCTTCTATTGAACACGTTGCAATGGAACACTGACAAGAAAAATCCCAGGACAACAATTCAGAGGTGGAGAGATCACCACAGGACTCAAAGAGTGTTTGAATGAAGAGATTTGAATGAATTAGGGAAAAGGAGAAAGAGCACTTGACAAAACATGAAGGGGGAGACTGTCCCAAGCAAAGGGGCAGCATGAAAAATGTACTAAGCTAAGAGTCTGAGAAAAGAATGATACAGCAGCAAGGACAATAAAGGGTCCAGATAAGCACAGGAGGGATCAGAGCAGAGACATAGGCAGTGGTGAGATTATAAAGGGCCTTAAAGGGGCAAGGAGAAGGATTTTGAATGTGATACAGAAAAATGACAAACCAGTGAAGAGGAGAAAAAAAAAGTTTAATTTTTGGACAGAATGAGCGAGATGGTGATGGGATCATCTAGGAGGTTACTGGAACTGCAAAGCTTTGAAGAGGATCTGCACATCTTTCTTAAGAGGTAGATTTTGGAGAAGTGGAAAGGATGCACTGAAGAGAGGCAAGCAGGAGCAGACAGTGTGCTCATGACCTAACAAATAATTAGTGGCTAGTTTAAGTTTACAAATCTCATTGTTGGGCTGAGTTTTCACCTCAAAGGACTAAATGCATCAACATACTGCTACACAGAGACCCCTTGCCAAAGGGTCCCCTGTTTTTTTGCAAACATCTCACCTCAGACCTGACAAACTCACTAGACCACATACCTTACCTGTTACTCTTTATGGAAAAATATCCTGTCAGACATATTTACACACAAGCACAGCCCAAGCAAGTGCTACTGATATGGCTCCACTGAGCACATGAAAAGAGACAGTCCACAATAAAGGGAATTCAAATACAAACTCCCATCAGCCCAGGTTAACGCAGCTACCTTAGACTCAGGACCCACAGAGGTGTCTGAGGAGACCCTAATGAATTTTGTAAGGTCTGACATATTGGCGGATGATATAGAAAGTGAATGGCAAGGTATGCCTAAACTGGAGGGACACTGGCACTCAGGTTTCTCTGGTCAGAGAAGAGTGTTATAGAAGCTGACATGCTCCCAGAGGAGCATTCGTTTCAGGTTTTTCCAATGCACACTCAGCTCAAACAGAGTTGGAGTCAGAAGGTTTAAAAGTTACTTTAAAATAAAACAGTGCTGAGAGAAAGGGGACCTCTCAATATTTATACAGTCAGGATAGGTGTCCTATATTTCATTAAAAAAAAGAAATTACTGGCTCTCTAGTCATTCTGGCTTCTCCACCTGAAATTCTGTTATTAGATTCTTCCTCCATGTTCATAATTGTGGGCTATGTGTAGCCATAAGGTAATAGAACCCCTACCATGCTGCATGTCTGGGGACCAATGAATAGGCTCACAACAGGGAGACGCAGAAAGGGAAAGGATGAGGAGTTCATTTACGAGAACTCTGTTCCCCACAGAGCTCACCCTTCCACCTTACCTTTTATTCATAGACTCATAGACTCAGACTCTAGGACTGGAAGGGACCTCGAGAGGTCATCGAATCGAGTCCAGTCCCCTGCCCTCATGGCAGGACCAAATACTGTCTAGAACATCCCTGATGGACATTTATCTAACCTACTCTTAAATATCTCCAGAGATGGAGATTCCACAACCTCCCTAGGCAATTTAGTCCAGTGTTTAACTACCCTGACAGTTAGGAACTTTTTCCTAATGTCCAACCTAAATCTCCCTTGCTGCAGTTTAAGCCCATTGCTTCTTGTTCTATCATTAGAGGCTAAGGTGAACAAGTTTTCTCCCTCCTCCTGATGACACCCTTTTAGATACTTGAAAACTGCTATCATATCCCCTCTCAGTCTTCTCTTTTCCAAACTAAATAAACCCAATTCTTACAGCCTTCCTTCATAGGTCATGTTCTCAAGACCTTTCATCATTCTTGTTGCTCTTCTCTGGACCTTCTCCAATTTCTCCACATCTTTCTTGAAATGCAGTGCCCAGAACTGGACACAATACTCCAGTTGAGGCCTAACCAGCGCAGAGTAGAGCAGAAGAATGACTTCTCGTGTCTTGTTTACAACACACCTGTTAATGCATCCCAGAATCACGTTTGCTTTTTTTGCAACAGTATCACACTGTTGACTCATATTTAGCTTGTGGTCCACTATGACCCCTAGATCTCTTTCTGTCATACTCCTTTCTAGACAGTCTCTTCCCATTCTGTATGTGTGAAACTGATTGTTCCTTCCTAAGTGGAGCACTTTGCATTTGTCTTTACTGAACTTCATCCGGTTTACCTCAGACCATTTCTCCAATTTGTCCAGATCATTTTGAATTTTGACCCTGTCCTCCA
Source organism: Gopherus evgoodei (assembly GCF_007399415.2). NCBI lineage: Eukaryota > Metazoa > Chordata > Testudines > Testudinidae > Gopherus > Gopherus evgoodei. Next base: position 146,313,084 of record NC_044324.1, read on the forward strand.
AAGCAGTTGCAATCCCTCCCAGTTTGGTATCGTCTGCAAACTTAATAAGCATACTTTCTATGCCAACATCTAAGTTGTTGATGAAGATATTGAACAGAGCCGGTCCCAAAACAGACTCCTGTGGAACCCCACTTGTTATACCTTTCCAGTAGGATTGGGAGCCATTAATAATTACTCTCTGAGTACGGTTATCCAGTCAGTTATGCTTCCACCTTATAGTAGCCCCATCTAAATTGTATTTGCCTAGTTTATCGATAAGGATATCATGTGAGACCGTATCAAATGCCTTACTTAAGTCTAGGTATACCACATCCACTGCTTCTCCCTCATCCACAAGACTAGTTATCCTATCAAAGAAAGCTATCAGACTGGTTTGACACGATTTGTTCTTTACAAATCCATGCTGGCTATTCCCTGTCACCTTACCACCTTCCAAGTGTTTGCAGATGATTTCTTTAATTACCTGCTCCATTATCTTCCCTGGCACAGAAGTTAAACTAACTGGTCTGTAGTTTCCTGGGTTGTTTTTATTTCCCTTTTTATAGATAGGCACTATATTTGCCCTTTTCCAGGCTTCTGGAATCTCTCCCATCTCCCATGACTTTCCAAAGATAATAGCTAGAGGCTCAGATACCTCCTCTATTAACTCCTTGAGTATTCTAGGATGCATTCCATCAGGCCCTGGTGACTTGCAGGCATCTAACTTTTCTAAGTGATTTTTAACTTGCTCTTTTTTTATTTTATCTTCTAAACCTACCCCCTTCCCATAAGCATTCACTATGTTAGACATTCCTTCAGACTTCTCAGTGAAGACCGAAACAAAGAAGTCATTAAGCATCTCTGCCATTTCCAAGTTTCCGATTACTGTTTCTCCCTCCTCACTGAGCAGTGGACCTACCCTGTCCTTGGTCTTCCTCTTGCTTCTAATGTACTGATAAAAAGTCTTTTTGTTTCCCTTTACTCCCATAGCTAGTTTGAGCTCATTTTGTGCCTTTGCCTTTCTAATCTTGCCCCTGCATTCCTGTGTTATTTGCCTATATTCCTCCTTTGTAATCTGACCTAGTTTCCATTTTTTATATGACTCCTTTTTATTTTGCAGGTCATGCAAGATCTCGTGGTTAAGCCAAGGTGGTCTTTAGCCACATTTTCTATCTCTCCTACCCATCGGAATAGCTTGCTTTTGGGCTCTTAATAGTGTCCCTTTGAAAAACTGCCAACTCTCCTCAGTTGTTTTTCCCCTCAGTCTTGATTCCCATGGGACCTTACCTATCAGCTCTCTGAGCTTACCAAAATCCGCCTTCCTGAAATCCATTGTCTCTATTTTGCTGTTCTCCCTTCTACCCTTCCTTAGAATTGCAAACTCTATGATTTCATGATCACTTTCACCCAAGCTTCCTTCTACTTTCAAATTCTCAATGAGTTCCTCCCTATTTGTTAAAATCAAGTCTAGAACAGCTTCCCCCCAGTAGCTTTTTCAGCCTTCTGAAATAAAAAGTTGTCTGCAATGCAGTCCAGGAACTTATTGGATAGTCTGTGCCCCACGGTGTTATTTTCCCAACATATATCTGGATAGTTGAAGTCCCCCATCACCAGCAAGTCTTGGGCTTTGGATGATTTTGTTAGTTGTTTAAAAAAAGCCTCATCCACCTGGTTAGGTGGCCTGTAATAGATTCCTAGCATGACATCACCCTTGTTTTTTACCCCTTTTATCCTAACCCAGAGACTCTCAAAACTTTGATGTAACACACCAAGCCACTTTTCTTCAGAGCCGATTAGTCTGCTGAGACTCAGTGCTGCCAGCACACAATGCTGGATTGAACTGTATGTGGCAATCATACATAACACCAAATATATACATACAATATTTGTTATTTACCCACAATTCCTTCACACTGAATACATAAAAGGCACAGGGTTTGTTTTTTTTTGTTATAAGCAGAAAACCACATACATGAGCAGACATATGTAAAAAATAAAGTTTACCACTGATCCAAGGCTAAAAATGGACAATAAAGACTATACATAGTATTTGTAATTTTGGGTTTGTTTTTTTTAAAATCAGAAAAATAGCTTGGAAAATAAAAATATATTACTTACTTTATTAGAACTCCCAGCTTTAATTCCAATTGGTACTTTACTCTAAAATAAAAAAAGAAATTACCGTCTTTTTTCCCCACTGTTCACAAAAACGATTATGCCACAATGCCTGTTAAGCTGTTATCTGTTTTCTGCAAGTTGACACCTTTTAATTCCTTGCTGGGGTGATTCCTAGTTCTCTTGATTTATGTTTGCTAATCCAACCCAGATAAGAGCAGTCAGCTGTATGTCTACACTATCCGCTGGATCGGCAGGTAGTAATCAATCTATTGGGGATTGATTTATCACGTCTAGTGAAGACGCAATAAAAATCAATCTCCGATCGCTCTGCCGTCGACTCCGGATTCCAGAGTCGACGGGGGAGCGGCAGCGGTCGAGTCGCTGCCGTCCTCACAGCCAGGTAAATTGACCTAAGATATGCCAACTTCAGCTACGCAATTCGCGTAGCTGAAGTTGTGTATCTTAGGTCAACTCCCTCCCACCCCAGTGTAGACCTAGGTTGAAAGCTTATTTCAGTTTCTTTTAATTATTTGGTACTTATTTTTGCCTGACAAAACAATGAGCAATAGCTAATACTTTGGATACCCATCGTTTAATTTTATCACTAATGGATACTATTATTAATAAGTATTTCAGTTGTATTACCCTGAACAAAAGTGGCAATAACTAAGTTTATTACTGCCAATTTGTTTGAGCAATCTAAGATTTCACTAGCAGATATTAAACATTAGAGACTAGAATGGTGTGTAAATACACACATTTGTCTAATAAAGCTCATCCCTATAATTTAAAGTAGTTCTGGAAAGTCTACAAAAGTATGCAAGAAAAATTTCTCTCTAACCAATATGAATACAATGCCTCAATTTCATCTACCAAATCTGATTTTTTAATTGCAAGTCTAGGGAAAATTAGCTTTCAACTGACAAAGTACAACCTTCAACTCAACAGTCTAGGAGGAACTGAAGTTTATCATGTGTACATTCCAAAAGCATAAAAGTTACATATACACATTGTATGCCTGTTCCAAGCACTCAGTTGGGTGACAGGATGAAAATGTCAATTCTACTCCCACACGTGTCATGAAACTTCTTTAATAAATGTTTGTAGAATGCTTTGGCATCTGGATGAAGGGAGCTACAAAAATGCAAACTATTCTGACCATCCAAATTGACGAATAATTGACTCAGATTTTCAAATCGAGTTGGGCTCCCAGTTATCTAAACAAAGTGGCCAAATTTTCAAAAGTGCTCAGAACCCAGAAGCTCCTCCTGAGAGTACTGAGGCTGTTCATGACACTTGCTTTGGAGTGGGAAGGACAGACTGGACTAGGATTAGAAATATGAGAAAAAGAAAAAGCATAATAAAAAAAATGGCATGTTCAGGTTTATGCTACAATTTTTGCTACATTCTAGAATGTTGTCCAAATTCTAAGCTTTAATTTAAAAAATAATTTATCTATATACAGTTGAGCCATTTTTGTAAAAGAAGAGACATTATAAGGTAGTGCACCAATAACTTAAAATAATTTTGCATTCAACTCCAGCTTTACTATTTTAGAACAATCCACAATGTTTTTAACTATTATCTGTTGGAAAAGGAAAAAAAGCACACTATCAGAAGTTTAAAACAAAAACTGAAACATTTTAAAAGTTATATCAACTTGATCACACTTCTATGAAAATTTTTAATCAACTACTGTTATAAGTAAAATGAAAAGATTACTACAATTAAAAAACTGTTTAATTTGCACATCTGACAGCGCTTTACATATAGTTAATTTCACTAATGACGTTAGCCATGAAATAAGACTATTATGGAGGGGAATAATGACTTAAAATGAGAGGAATTAACTGAACTATGCATGTTCAAGCTATTCAAACTGAGAAGTTTGGCATTGGCAGTAGTTCCTAAATCTGCTACAGCACAGAGATATAAATCTAAAAAAATATATAAAAATAAAGAGGATCTGCATGGGAGGTACAGAGATTGTTTAAACCAGGAGATAACCATAGAAGAAATTGGTCTGGCTATGTGAGAAAATAATGATTTCTTGTTTTACTTTGATCCATACCTCAGGACAAGGCTCTACGTGACAATCTCTGATAGAACAATGGCCATCATCAGCCCAGAATGGACATGGTCTCTTAAGATTAACCTAAAAAACAAAAACAAAAAAAAGGCAGAAACAGAAATATGCTATTAAACTGATTTAGAGCTACTTGGAAGTCTAGGAAGAGAGATGGAGAGCAAGTAATCATTAATGATTTGACAGTCTATGTTTAAGTTAAACAATCCTCCCACTTTCAATATTCACTTCTTGTGAAAAGACAGACAATCAATAAACTTTTTCACTAAGATTGACTTCAACCCACATTGCTATAATACCACAGAGACCTCACAAATGAATTTTGTCTTTGTACACATATAGATATCTTTTAGCAATAACTGATCTCCTCAAAGTTAAGGCTGAATTGTTTTTTTGCATTCATTTCAAGGAAACAAGAATAGCAGACTACTAATGCTCTCTTAACCAGAGAGCCGATGTACTCAATTATATAAAAATTACCAAAGTACAGTATCTTACTTTGCTGGCTACACTTCTAAAACCACATTAAATATTCTCCAGCGTAAACAGAAGCAGTGAAGAAGGGCCAAATGGTGAATACCAATGGCATTTCCTGACTGAGACTGCTATCGGTCAAACAGTACAATAATAAAGCAATGCAGCACAGATGGGCTGTGGAGATAAGCTAAAGAGAGATTCCAAATTGTTCATCTCTGATCTTTTTAATTATACTTTTTAACAATTCAAGTTACAAAAAAGTAGCAAAAGACGGTTACTCACCTTTGTAACTGTTGTTCTTCGAGATGTGTTGCTCACATCCATTCCAGTTAGGTGTGCGCGCCGCGCGTGCACGTTCGTCGGAAACTTTTTACCCTAGCAACCCCAGTGGGCCGGCAGGTCGCCCCCTGGAGTGGCGCCGCCATGGCGCCCAATATATATCCCTGCCGGCCCGCCCGCTCCTCAGTTCCTTCTTGCCGGCTACTCCGACAGTGGGGAAGGAGGGCGGGTGTGGAATGGATGTGAGCAACACATCTCGAAGAACAACAGTTACAAAGGTGAGTAACCGTCTTTTCTTCTTCGAGTGATTGCTCACATCCATTCCAGTTAGGTGACTCCCAAGCCATACCTAGGCGGTGGGGTCGGAGTGAGAAGTCGCGGCACGGAGCACTGCAGTTCCGAAGGCCGCATCCTCCCTCGACTGCTGGACCAGGGCGTAGTGGGAAGCAAAGGTGTGGACCGATGACCAGGTCGCTGCCCGACAGATTTCCTGGATGGGCACGCGGGCGAGGAAAGCCAGCGACGACGCCTGCGCCCTGGTAGAATGCGCAGTCACACGGCCCGTAGGGACATGGGCCAAGTCATAACAGGTCCTGATACAGGACGTAACCCAAGAGGATACCCTCTGGGAGGAGATAGGAAGCCCTTTCATACGATCTGCTACCGCCACGAAAAGCTGGGGGGATTTTCGGAAGGGCTTAGTCCTCTCTATGTAGAACGCGAGAGCCCTACGGACATCCAGCGAGTGGAGCTGCTGCTCCCTGCCTGAGGAGTGAGGTTTTGGGAAAAAAAACGGAAGGAAAATCTCTTGGTTGACGTGGAAGGCTGAGACCACCTTGGGCAGAAAAGCAGGGTGTGGTCTCAGCTGCACCTTGTCCTTGTGGAAGACCGTATATTGGGGGTCTACCACAAGAGCTCGGAGCTCCGACACCCGTCTAGCTGAGGTGATAGCCACTAGAAAGGCAGTTTTCCAAGAGAGGTAGAGCAGGGAGCAAGTAGCTAACGGCTCAAAGGGGGGCCCCATGAGCCGGGACAACACCAGGTTAAGATCCCAGGTTGAAGCAGGGGGACGGACGTTAGGGAATAAACGTTCCAGCCCTTTCAGGAATCTCGACACCGTCGGGTGAGAAAAAACGGAGCGACCGTCCGCACCCGGGTGAAAGGTGGAGATAGCTGCTAGGTGGACTCGCAACGACGATAAGGCCAGACCTTGCCCTTTGAGGGACCAAACGTAGTCTAAGATTTCGGTTATCGAAACTTCCATAGGGCGGAGATTTCTCTCTACGCACCAACAGGAGAAGCGCTTCCATTTCGCCGAATATGTGGCTCTTGTGGACGGTTTCCTGCTGCTCAAGAGCACCTCTCTCACAGGCGTGGAGCAGCGCAGCTCGGAACCAGTTAGCCACGCAGGAGCCACGCCGCCAGGTGCAGCGACTGCAGGTCTGGGTGACAGAGGGTCCCGTGGTCCTGGGTAATCAGGTCCGGATGAAGGGGCAGGGGAACTGGGTCGGCTATGGCCAAGTCCAGCAGCATGGTGTACCAGTGCTGCCTGGGCCATGCCGGGGCCACCATGATCACGAGAGCCCTGTCTCTGCGCACCTTCAGGAGGACCTTGTGGACCAGAGGGAACGGGGGAAACGCATAGTACAGGTGGGTCGACCACTGGATGAGGAAGGCATCCGCTATCAACCCCGGCTCCCTGCCCTGAAAGGAGCAGAACGCTTGGCACTTCCTGTTCCCCTTGGACGCGAAGAGGTCCACCCGGGGATAACCCCACCTCCGGAAAATGGAGAGAGCGACGTCCGGGCGAAGGGACCACTCGTGTGACAGGAAGGATCTGCTCAATCGATCCGCCAGCGTGTTCCGTACTCCAGGGAGGAAGGAAGCCCTGAGGTGAATGGAGTGGGCTACGCAAAAGTCCCAGAGTCGTATCGCCTCGTGGCACAGGGAGGAGGACCTGGTGCCGCCCTGCTTGTTGATATAGTACATGGTCGTCGTGTTGTCCGTGAACACGGCGACACAACGACCCTGAAGCTGATGACAGAACGCTTGACAAGCAAGGCGGACCGCTCTCAACTCCCGCACGTTGATGTGTAGCCCCACCTCCTCCTGGGACCACAGGCCCTGTGTCCGCAGGGCCCCTAGGTGGGCCCCCCAGCCTAGATCTGAGGCATCCGTTGTCAGGGATACCGAGGGCTGAGAGGGGTGGAAGGGAAGACCCGCACATAATACGGACTGGTCTAACCACCAGCCGAGAGAATCTAAGACCTTCTGGGGGATTGTGACTAACATGTCTAACGGTTGCCTTGCCGGCCTGTAATGACTGATAAGCCACAGCTGGAGAGGCCTCATGTGGAGCCGAGCGTAGTCGGTCACAAAGGTGCACGCCGCCATGTGGCCTAACAGGGTTAGACATGTCCTCACTGACGTCAATGGGGCTGACCGCAAACGTTGAACGATCGCCGCCATGGTCTGAAACCGTTGCAGAGGCAGGGAGGCCCTGCCCACAGTGGCGTCCAGGACGGCCCCGATAAATTCCACCTTCTGCGTGGGCCTCAGGGTGGACTTGTCTGTGTTTATCAAGAGGCCCAGACTTGCAAACATGCCGGTGATCACGCGGACATGGCTGTTGACTTGGTGTTCCGACGTGCCCCGAATCAACCAGTCGTCCAGATAAGGGAACACGTGGACACGGTTGCGCCGAAGATGCGCCACGACAACTGCCATGCATTTTGTAAACACCCTCGGGGCCATGGACAGGCCGAATGGGAGGACTGCAAACTGATAATGAAGAGCCCCCACAACGAAGCGGAGAAAGCGTCTGTGGCGTGGCCAAATGGCAATGTGGAAATACGCGTCCTGCATGTCGAGGGCGGCGTACCAGTCTCCCGGATCCAGGGATGGAATAATGGTCCCCAGGGATACCATGCGGAACTTCAACTTCACGAGGTATTTGTTGAGTTCTCGCAGGTCGAGGATAGGCCTGAGGCCCCCCTTGGCCTTGGGGATCAGAAAGTAGCGGGAATAAAACCCCTTGCCTTTCTCGTTTTCCGGAACCGCCTCTATAGCTCCTTTGCTGAGGAGCGTCTTCACCTCCTGCCGAAGGAATTGCTCGTGAGAGGGGTCCCTGAAGAGGGACGAGGAAGGAGGGCGGGAAGGAGGAAATGAAACAAACTGCAGGCGGTATCCCGTCTGCACCATGCTCAAGACCCAGCGGTCCGATGTTATTTGGGACCACGCCGGGAGGAAAAACGAAAGGCGGTTGGAAAACGGGGGGGAAGGATCCATAGGGGAAACTGTTACCGCGCCCTCGGGCGCACCTTCAAAATGAAGGCTTAGGACCAGGCGGGGGTTTTGAGGAGCCTTGGTTCTGCCCCCCTTGGTTCCCCGACTGTCTGCGCCTTCCGTTCCTGCCGCGGCGCCTGTAAAGGTCCTGCCGCTGGCGGAACTGGGAAAACGGCCTACGTTGCTGCTGTTGTTGCGACCTAAAGGGTCTACGCTGCGTCACGGGGGTGTGCATCCCGAGGGACCGCATAATAACCCGGTTGTCTTTTAGACTCTTGAGTCTGGGGTCTGTCTTATCAGAAAACAGGCCCTGGCCTTCGAAAGGAAGGTCCTGTATGGTATGCTGGAGCTCCGGCGGAAGTCCGGAAACCTGCAGCCAGGAGATGCGACGCATCGTAACTCCTGACGCGAGGGTACGGGCAGCCGAGTCCGCAGCGTCCAAGGAGGCTTGTAAGGCCGTGCGTGCGACCTTCTTGCCTTCGTCCAAGATGGCCGTAAACTCTTGGCGAGCATCCTGTGGCAGCAGCTCCTTAAATTTGTCCACTGCCACCCAGGAATTAAAGGCATATCTGCTCAGCAGGGCCTGCTGGTTGGAGACCCTGAGCTGCAGCGCCCCAGCCGAATACACCTTACGGCCAAGGAGGTCCATCCGCCTGGCTTCTCTGGATTTGGGGGCTGGAGCCTCCTGGCCGTGACGCTCCCTATCGTTCACTGATTGCACCACCAGTGAACCCGGAGTCGGGTGTACATGGAGATATTCGTATCCCATAGAAGGGGCCATGTACTTCCTCTCGACTCCTTTCGCTGTCGGAGGGATGGAGGCCGGGGACTGCCAGATGGTATTGGCGTTGGCCTGGATGGTCCGTATGAAGGGCAGGGCGACCCTGGTGGGAGCATCAGAAGAGAGGATGGTTACAATTGGATCCTCTATCTCAGAGACCTCCTCTGCCTGCAGACTCAGATTTTGAGCCAAGCGCCTGAGGAGGTCTTGGTGCGCCCTGAGATCCAGCGGGGGGGGGACTGTTGGAGGAGGTACCCGCCACCGCCTCATCCGGGGAGGAGGAAGATGAGACCCCAGGCACGAGAGTGTCTAACTGAGGGTCTTCCTCCGCCCTCGCCTCTGCCTCCGGAGCCGTAGCGGAGTCCTGCTGCTTGGACCCTTCCTCCCCTTCCGGGGAGGGAGGGGGGCGAGACAACGAGGCTTCAGGGGCCCTACGCTCCGCAGTCGCCGGTCTAGCAGGGAGCTGCTGGGGGCCCTGGGCCTGATGGTATGCCCAGGGTGTCCAGAATCCCCACTGTTGTGGGCCTTGGTCCTGCAGCGGCGGATCACCGAACAGCGCTGCCTGCCTATCGGTGCCCAGCGCATACCCGCTGTCCGTCTGGGAAGATACGGACGGCTGTCTCGAGGGCCATGGTGGGGCCGACCCTGGATGGTAAGGGTCTGCGCGGGCCGGCACGGAGGATCGTCTCGGTGCCGGGGACCGGTGCCGGGAGTCATATCGGTGCCGGGATCGGGATCGGGACCGGGATCTGTCACGGTGCCGGGATCCTGATCGGTACCGGGCACCGCTTCGGTGCCGGGACCTGCCACCAGCTCGGTGCCGGGAGGTCGACCGGGACCTGCCACCAGCTCGGTGCCGGGAGGTCGACCGGTGCGGCGAGTAGCGTCGGGACCCGCTCCTGGAATCGCGGTGCCGGTGTCGACGACTGGAGCCTGACCGCGACCGTCTCGATGCCGACCGGTGCCGCGAGTGCGACCGGTACCGCTGAGGGGAGCGGTGCCGGGACTGCGAGCGGCGTCGGGATCTGGAGCGCCCAAGACGTCGGGACCTGGATCGTGAACGACTGTCTCTGGGCGGTGCCGATATCATGGGCTTGCCTCTGGACACGACCCGCACCGGAGGTACCGGGGGTGGCAGCCGAGTGGGCTCAGTCAGGGCAATAAGGTCCCGAGCCGAGGCGAAGGTCTCCGGTGTGGACGGGACCACTATCTCAACCCCAGATCTCATGGGGGAGCTCGGCGGTACCGGACTCAACGGACCCGCCGGGCCCGGAGTCAACGGTGCTGACGGTGCCGGCGGCGCCACGGCCGATGTCGAGGCCGGGCGCTCTAGCCGGGTCTTCCTGGCCGGAGTATCAGACTTCGACGGCCTTGGCTCTGACTCCAGTGCCGGAGAGGGTCGGTGCCGAGGAGTCTTCTCGGTGCCGGAGCGATCCGGTGCCGGTGCCGATACCACGGCCTGCGAAGCCGTCGGGTCAAGTGCCGCCTCCATTAGGAGAGTTCGGAGCCTTTGATCCCTCTCCTTCTTTGTCCTCGGCTTAAAGGCCTTACAGATGCGGCACTTGTCAGATCTGTGCGATTCCCCGAGGCACTTCAGGCACGCTTCGTGGGGATCGCTGGTAGGCATGGGCTTCTTGCAGGCCGCACACTGCTTGAAGCCCGGCGAAACAGGCATGAGCCTGGCGCCGGGTGCCGGGAAGGGCTAAGCCCCCGGCAAAGAACTACTTAGCAACTATTTAACTTAACTATCTGCTTAACAAACTAATTAACAACTATAATGGAACTAGAGATGAACGATAGATAAACGATAGAGAACTAGGAGAGCTAGGGACGTGGAGGACAGCTATGCCGCGCTCCACAGTTCCAACGACCGACACGGCGGTAAGAAGGAACTGAGGAGCGGGCGGGCCGGCAGGGATATATATTGGGCGCCATGGCGGCGCCACTCCAGGGGGCGACCTGCCGGCCCACTGGGGTTGCTAGGGTAAAAAGTTTCCGACGAACATGCACGCGCGGCGCGCACACCTAACTGGAATGGATGTGAGCAATCACTCGAAGAAGAACATACTGTTTTCCTTCCTTTGAATTAGCCCCCCTCCCAAAAAAACAAACACACTAACTGAGATTTGAAAGCACACTTGCCCTCTGCTTACCTCACAGTGAAGTCTTATGTCTTCAGCCCCCAGAATTCGTCTGCACTGAGAAATTTAGCAGCATAATTATACCAGTATAATTATGCCAGTAAATTTCTCCTTTTAGACAAGCCCCCAGAAAATGAGACATTTGAAATCCAACACTACTTCAATTGAAAAAATAAACCAGAAGGTATACTCTTGAGTCTTAGTACTTGGTTGCCAAAGCATTTGAAGCTAAAAAATGGCAGACTTCCGAATAAAAACAGTGATCACTTAACTCTTTCATGCCTATTGTGCATATACTTTTTAAGACCTCACTTTTTTCTTCTTTTTATGTGGCCTATACAAAATGTTCCCTCCGTTAATATACACCACTCTGAAGGGCACTCAATGGATCAGGACATTATTTAGATTCAGTTTTGTCTAAGTTGAACATCTTGCTAAGAGGTAGCTAACTACCACTCTGAAACTGATAAGAGTAAGGGACTTAAACAGACTATCAAATATTCAGGCTACAAAATCTTGTAAAAAAATCAGCTACTTTGCTGGAATGCAGCAAAACCATCCAGTTATGCAAGACGGCAATAACCCTAAAAATAACCCTAAAAATATTCAATACTAAACTTTAAGCAAAAACCTTAAGAAGCATATTTGGTGTAAGTAATTTAACAATTATATGCAGACTTTAAAGAAGATTTTAAACCAGAAACCAAACCCAAGTAGTTTGTTTTATGGAAATATAATATAACACCACCACCACCACCACCACTTATTTCCTATATAGCACTCATCAGTAGATCTCAAAGCACTTCGCAATCTAATCCTATAAAACAACTTGAAACTATAAAATTTAGAACAAAAACAATAAAATCTTAACTATGAAGAAGAATAAAAAGAGTTTTTCTAAATGTTTTGGAAAATGCATCACCAAGGACAAGAGAGTATAGTAGAAGCTATGACTCAGACCACCTAGTGGTGAAAAGGAACTGGAGACATTGGTAGCCTGCCCCACCATTTATCACCTGAGGAGAAACCAGGAGGCAATGCAAGGACGCATGCACAAACTGCTGAATAGTATTACTTTCAAAAGCTCCAGCTTTGGGCGCATGCACATAACCTTCAATGGAATACAACTGGAACCATCCAAAGAAGGTTAAGTGACTTGTCCATTGTCACACAGGAAGTCTGCACAGAAGCAAGGAATTGATCCTGTTTCTCCTAAGTCCTAGCCTAGGTTATGAGTACAGAGAAAACACACATACTACAAGTACACCATTCCTATAGTTTATAGCATCAGAAACCTTTGATAAATTTTGTTTTAGAAAAGTCTTGGATAGTTTACATCTGAAAATAGTTATTTCATCCATCTCTTTCCCTTATTATACCACGGGTAGCACCCACAATAGATAAGGTGACGTTCCAACACCCATTTTCACCACTATTACCCTGTAGATGCCCATAATTTTCTCAAATTAATTTGGAGCTAAAATTTTCAATGCTTGTTTATAGTGTAATGGTGAAATATTATGTAAAGTCTAAGCAAGCCATTCAGCCCTTTTTCAATCATCAAACGTTTAGTAACCAGTTACCTCACATATTCCCCCCCTTGTTTTCAAGCAGAAGTACCAACACTTGTATAACTCAAATCTATTTAAGCTAGAAACTCCATCCAGAAATTGTAGTTACAAGCACTTAAAGTCATCAATTTCATGCATATGGCAGAACCAGAACTGCCACTCATACCGAATTTCTTAACTTCCGAGTACTTATTTTCTCAACCTTAATGATGCATTAATGGTAGATTTCATATTTAAGAAATATATATGCACACAGAATAAGTTCAGAATTAAGACGCATTTCAGTCTCTGTGCCCCAACACACTTTCACAAGTCACAAACATGCAAGGAGGTAGAGTTACATAATGCCAGTACAATGGTATAAGAAATTTTTATATAGTACGTCAATACACCTTTATTAATCTGACACTTCAACATGAAATTTTTAATGCACCACATTTATTCATTTCTAAAATAATTTTTGCCAAGTAGTGTTTCACTGCCTGCAGATAGCATATGTAATGACATAATTGGAAACCTCATGTCCAATCAATTTTATACAAAATACAGTGAAACCCCGCTATAACGCGATGTTTGGGGTCCAAAAAATTCCATCGCGCTCGCGCTAAATGCGGGGTCATGGTATAGTGGAGTTTCAAGCCAGTCAGTTTAAGTCAGTGGTCCCCAACCCGGTGCACTGATGTGCGCCGCCTAGTGCCTAGCGGGGGAGAGAAGCTATGACACCGCACCTGCCGGGGACAGAGAACTCCAAGGCTGCGGGCACTGGAGCTTTCCGTCCCTGGCAGGCGTGGGGCCGCAGCTTCTCTCTGGCTTGAAGAGAAGCCGCGGCCCTGCTGGGGATAGAGAGCGCCCGCAGCCCTGGAGCCAGTGCTCTCTGTCCCCGGCAGGCGCGGGGCCACGGCTTCTCTCCGGCTTCAAGAGGAGGGATGCTCAATTTGTTTTGTTTTAAAGTAATTTTGCATTGAGATTTCTTTTTTGTTTTCTGTATTTTAGAGGAATTTATAACTTCTGCTGCAGTTGCAGAAGAAAAGTGGAATTCGGAACTCAGGAATTAATTGATCTGTTAGGTACAAGAGAAGGGGATGAGATTTTCAAAATGTTTTGCTTTTAACCATTTGTTATTTCTAAATCTCCATGTTAATTATGCTAATTTAGCACAGAACTCTTAAAAATTGAATATTTGAAATTAATCCTGAAAGTTAAATCTCTTCTAGAGTAATTCAGTTCTTGAACCTCATTGATTCATACTAGCTGGGAGACTCAAATCCTGCATATAAGGATTCAATGATTCTCCCCAATAATTTAGCACTGAGGAGCTGCACTAATGCTAAACTGAAAAAATTGTCAGTGTAGGCAAAACCATAGTAGATAAGAGTTTGTGATTTAGTAAGAGAATAATCAGTGAGTCTCAAGTATACTGCATCACAAAATTGAATGTTTTATCATTTTGACAGGTAGACTTTAATTATGTTATCACTTCATATTATATTAGCCAACATGCTGCAGCATTTAGTGTAGATGTAGCCAAACTGTGATCTGTGGCAAGTGGTCTAGTCATATAATGCTGACTCTCCTTGTTTCCAGTTGCTAATTGCAATAATAGGTAACTAAAATATATTAAATACTGCCCTAAGATTACTCTTCCAGTTTAGCAATTGCTGTAGTTAACTTGGGGATATTATGTAATTGTGAATGAAGAAAGGGCAGGTGGCCACAAGACTACATAAAAGATGTGGTCCACACCACCAAATAAAATCAATCGATCAAGAATCTCTAACTGTTTTGTAATAATTTTAGTAGCAAAGTGAGAATTAGCAATGTTCTGTCCTGACCCTTGAAACAAATGATGCTAACAGACAGAAATGCTAGCCCTGACTTGATATACTGCTAAAACAAAGACATCTGGAATGGGTTCTCAGTGTCATCAGGTGCATCATGGATTTCTTTCACGTTTTAAAAGTTACATTAAATAATATTTGTCTGGATTAAGTCAATTTGTTTTAAAAGCAATTTAGTTCACTCAAGTGCAAACCCTGAAGATGATTAGATGCTTTTGGTCATCATTATTCTCAACAAAATTTGGATTGCCCTAGTAAGCAGAAGATAGATAATTTACATATATGCTTATATTTAATTTTCTTCCCCTTCAGCAATGTTATAGTCTATGCTTTGTTACTTCTTTGATCAGCTGCAAATTACAACATAGCTAGCAGTTAGCCTTAAATGCAGGACTTCAAAAAATGTTAGAAACCACAAGACTGCCTGGAGTCTACGATTCTTAAAAGGAAATAAGGTTAGATATTAAACATTTTCCCCTCCATAATACATAAAGGAGGTCAAAGCACTATTCCATCCTGCCACTTCTATTGTGAAGAACTTTTTTTCCTGCCTTTAAAAAAAGCCTACAACAAACATTAGATATGTTGTTCTCATCTACCTTCTCTCTCTCCTCTTGGCCCACAATCCCCTACCAAAAAACTATGGACAAATGTAGAACTGCTGGATAACAAACATACAAGACAAGGGAAATTTGAGTAAAAGCATAAGTGATTTTTAGTCCAACTGTTTAAAAACATTTAACTCAAATGCCTATGTAGCAATTGTGGGAAAAGATGTGTTTGTTAAAGACTCAGAACTCTGTTCATTAAAAGCTAAAAAAGCTTCCATTCCATTTCCAATAAATTCTGCAACAAAATCAGACCAAGATCAGATGACATTCCTGATATTAAGTTCAGGCTTTCTGATACATCATAAAGAATCAAAAAGGGCACAAGCTAAACATTTTTTTTTTTAAAGCAGATTACCTTTAATCATAGGCATATATTTTTCTTTGTCAATCTATCTAGGCTGTTTGACTTTTTCACAGCATTTCTTTCTCACAACTTCCAGTCGTCTGTCCGCGGGCCCCCCACCCAACACCTAGGATACATCTACACTGCAATAAAAAACCCACATCATTGAACCTCAGAATCAGGGTCAACAGACTCAGACTCACATGGCTCAGACTGTGGGGCTAATAATTGCAAAACATGTGTTTGGTTTTGGGCTGAAGCCCAGTCTTTGAGACCCTCCTCCCCCCACAGGGTCTTAGATGCTCTGGCTGGACCCAGGCTCTACACTACATTTTTCAGCCCTACAGCCTGAGCCCTGCAAATCCAAATCAGCTGGTCTGGGCCAGTGCCACAAATCTTTTACTGCAGTGGAGACGTATCCCTACAGACATTCTGAGGTCAGGTCAAGGGCTAAAAGTTAAGATACAAACTACTGAATGTCAAAAATATTTCATTGGTAAAATGGTTAGATTAGTACGTGCCAAAACTGCAGATTTTAAAGCCAATTATTTCTGTAGCAGAACCTCGGTGGCAAGAACCAAAAATCAAATTTAAAATCAGTTTCTCTAGCCATTACATATGATGTGGCTAGCCATATTATGAAAAAAAGATGTATCAAGATGTGGTATTTGATTTGTAGTGCATATGAGATGTGGAACTCTAAATTCTTATTATATACAATGATCTTCACTCTTCCCCTCCAATCGCTCTTCTTCTATTGTCCTGGCAGCGGAGGGGGGGGGGGGAGGCAAGCGGGGCAGAGTGTGTGTGGGGGGGAAATCAATTCTCTGGACCAGAAAAGTGAAATCTCTTACTTCATGCTTGAGGAACAAGCTGCTCTCTGTCACATAAACCATCTATTCCCTGACTGGTATGTTCTGACCTGAAACAATGTGAAAAACAACCTCCCATTTCCATTGCCTTGTGAATATTTCAAATTGCAGTAGGGCACAGTTGCCATTTTGAAGACCACTAATTCTGTATATGCTATCACCACTCTCCTCAAAGTACAGCATGAGGTTTACTTCTTGAAAAGAGCAGGAGGAGGAATTTAGCATAGTAGTAACCTGCACAAGCAAGATATCCATTTCTTCTGTTCTAATGTAGTAGTATTTGTGAGGCAAACTAACAGTTTAATCTTCAGACTCAATTTGGCTGTACAATATACTCTAGCTTAACCGAAACTCTATTACCCAAATCTCTGCTGCAGAGGTGATGGGAAAAGATTCAGGCATTGAAGAGGTTCAGCTAGTAGAGCAGATAGCTCTGGCCAGGACTGTGAGGACGACAATGACAAGTGGAGGCTACCTTGATGCTGAATGGCTCCTGCAGTAGTACACGGAGTCCTCTACAGCCCCACTGTCCCATAAGTGAGCAGTGCAGAACAGAGACCTTCAGCTAGGATTGCAAGGAGGAGCAGGCGGCAGCCCTGGATGTAGGGGAGGCCCACGCTACTGAATGGCTCGTGCCATCTTGATTATAGGAACTTCTGATTATATGACTAAAACCCATATCCCCCATGCTATTTGGATAACTGCTCTGTACTCCTTTGGAACATTCAGGAGTGTTAAGTTCAGGTCTATCAGATCAGGAATTCATTCCTCAGCAAAGAATAAGACATGCAGTGCAGAGAATACAATTTATTTTCTTTTCAATAACTCATTTGGACTACCAAAAAAAAAATTACAACAATATTTTCTAGTCATGTGAATTACAACTGTGACCAACTTGTACTTAGACAAGGCCCCTTAAAACAACAAACAGAAGTTACCTAGCATTCTCCCTTTCCCTCTACTCCCTTCCTTTCTAAAAGCTCCAACCTTGAAGAACAATACACAAAGCTTCAGAATTTGGGATTCTGGTTAACTTTGTCGTATTTTCTTTTTCTAAGCATATTGATACTGAAATGGAGGGAGAGAGAAATCCCTACTATGAAAACAAAGACAGGAATACAGAATGGTGCATAAAGACATGTTTTCTATTCCCGATTTCCACAAAAAGGATTCAGTTACAAAAATCTCATTATTTCTGGTGAGCAATTACGGGCTAATAGTAGAATATTCTGATATGTTATTTCTCAAGAATATGCAGGCATCAAATAGTTTACCAGGAGATTGCCCACATATAGTATACCATTTTAGATGAAAGATTACTACAGAACCTTAAACTGCAGATTATTTCATAAAGATAAACTGGTGTAGAGATACTCCAAATCCCAAAATGAGACAAAGGCACTAGAATCCATTACATATTTAGTATGTGCGTTGGCAGAAGGGACACTGAAAATACAAGCATTATGCAATCACCCAAATTAACAAACTACTACACAGGGAAAAATAGCCAAAAAGTATTTAGCAAGAAATCTCATGACCATCTTTGCAGCCTCTAGCACTACAATCAGACTTATTGAAGTCATCCCTAGTGAGCATTACTGGATATCTTGTCACAATTTCAGCATAAAAGATGTAGTTGACTGGTCAGGAATCGATCAAATTACAAACATTTAAATAATGGGTTTCTACATTCCTTAATCGTTTTGCCGTTTTTTTTTTATTTATTTATCAAAATATTCTAGTACAAAGTTGCTCATTCCTGGAACTCTTCCACTAAAAAGTTTCCTTGCAGTACAGTCATGTTTGCTGCCCACTGGGGTAGAGAATGTCATAAGCACTGCTGTATTTTATTTCCTATGAGCTTGTCTTCACTGCATTGTCAGCTCAAGCTATAACTTGAGTTTTATCCCTAACTCTACTTCTATCCACACAGGAAAATCTCTCTCTCAAGTTAAGCAGTGCTTTAAACTCAAGTTAGCTAGCCTGTCAGGGGATGTGGACTGAAGATCGAGTGCTAGTGATGCTGGAGATGGAAACGCAGAGAGGATGCAGCAGCTTCTGCTACATCATTCTGGACTGCTAATTAAATCACTGTATAGCTGGAGTGTTTTGCACTGTGGTTATTCTAGTTCTATTAGCTCAAGTGAGGGTGGAGAGGAATAACTCAAGTAGAGTAACTCAGCCCAACTGTTGAAGTGAAGACAAGCTGTATATTTGCAAGGTGGGAGTACTGTGGGACAATTTTTGTTTACAAGGCTGAAGCCTTGTCTATCAGGTTTTTTTAATCTGCATCAGAGGAGTGTAAATTCTAGGGCACACTAACTGGCCCATGTGGACCCTGATGGTGTACACTAGGAAAGCTTTAGTGCACACCAGCAGGGTCCGTCTGGGCCAGTCAGTGTGCAACACGCTAGTACACACTAGAATTTATACCTCTCTGGTGTGGGCTAACACACTGTGTAGACAGGCCCTCAACTGGCTTCAGTATTTATATTAGGTACAGTTACTTTTGAGGGTTTTAGATTTGTTTTTTGTTCCATTTCTGTTAGATCCTCTAGAGGCATCATAATAAGTTACAATTTATTACTAATGTGTTGTATATACACTCAAACAGTTTGAGTCCCATTTTCACTACCTAAATTGTACATAACTAGCTCCTCTTGAACATGGAAATTAGAACTGTCCATGCCCAGGCATAGATAACTTTGGACTTTAAACCCTTCCTCCAAATTTAGGGACTGTATTAATGAACACAGGAAAAACTGAGTTTAGAACTGAAGCTCATTTATCTCACTTAAATTATAAGTGAACAGATTTAGCCAGAGTACAAAACTACTCATTACAATGATATTAAACAACTACTTTGTTATTTTAACTCTAAGCTCACCTCCACCAAATAAAAAAGTTGTCTAAATCCCTGCTATAATAGTAGCAGGAGACTCAAATTTGCCTTTCATACTACTTCAGGAGAAGGAATTAGAGTATTGACTTCTTCCACAACAAATATATGGAAGATATTTAATAAAACAGGGCATGCTTATGCTCTGAAATCTTGTCATTTTGATTATCACCTAATTCCAGCATAATTTTGGAAGCAAATGTCTCAAGAGCCACTACAGTTAGAAATTAATGCTTTACACTATTTGAAAATTAAGATTGCTGTTTTCAAAAGGGATAAAAGCATACGAGTTTCTAGCTCTATCAGTTCTCTAGATGGCACAGTGAGGAAAGGAGGTCACCATAATATGATTTTTAAGCTTGATATCCGATGACTTGCCAGGAAACAAGTGCTATCAATTGCTGAAAAGTGGGTATGCTGTTTCAGTTTCTAAACACAGGTATTCAAAAATACTGAACTGTAAAACAATCACTTATCCATTGGATTATAGTTTTAGTGATTTAGTGCCTAGTTAAGCCTTGAATCAGTGGCAAATAGCAGAGCTCAGACAGTATAATTTTCAATCAAAAAATTGAAGACTATCAAGTGATAAAAGGGAGTTTCGGGCTGTAAGAAAGAAGTTGATCAGATTTCAGAAAAAAGAAAAATGAAGATCAGATCGAGTTACTCTATAGACCATCATATGCTGGTTTTCACTTAGCTATGTATGAAAGTGTCATTTTTACTGTACCTTGTAATATCTGAAGTAGTCTCGTTCTTGCAGTTTCTGGATTTTGGGGAAGATCTTGTAAGTATTGAAGTCATCAATGCTTTCTATATCACACAAGCAGTCATCCAACACTCCGGTGAGCTACAAGAAACAAATGTATTATATTCTATTGCTTTCCTGACCAAGATTCAAGGTAGTAAAAATAGTTCTTAGTTAAACAAATCAACCCCAACAAAATTGAAGGATTTTTCTTAATAAAGGTGGATGAGGAGCTAGATAACTATTACATTAATGCATCATTGACAATTTAGTTTTGTTACGAGTTGGGTTAAACCCTTGCTGAAACCAGTGGATGTAACAACCACCCTTAATTTGTGCAAGCAACAATTTAGCTCCTTTATGGACTAGGTCAGCCGAAAAATAGTAGCTTACACACAAAACAAAGGCATATGCGGGCAGAGAGATTTTGTTTTGTGTAGTTTTGTGTCTGTGAAAGTTAGAAGGTAAGAGAGAGGGTCAGCAAGCAAGCAGTAGACATACCTCAGAAGCACTGATAGTTTGGCCCTCAGTGAAAGCTATGTGAGCTTTTGGGCAAAGTGTTGTCTAAAAAGGGGCTTGAACCACTGAGCAAAGAAATTGCCTCCTGCCTTTTGATTCCTGCCATGTTTAAGAAAATAGTACTTTGTACATTCTTTGTAAATAAACAGGATAGTATCAAAAGGTATCTGGCTGTGTCATCAATTTCTCCTCAAACAAAACCATAGGACCCTGAATTTTGTCTAACAGCTAAACTCGAAGAGGGGTGACAATATCTTATCTTTACACTTGTTTAGAATAGAAAACTAATTTCTGATGCCATGGACTTAACTATCTTGAGTAATTTTTTTTTATCATCTGCAAATTTTGCAACTTGACTGTTTATCCCCTTTTCCAGATCATTTATAAATATGTGAATCAGCCCTGGTCCCAGATCCTTGGGGGGACCTGTTATTTACCACTCTCCACTGTGAAACCTGACCATTTATTCCTACCCTTTGATTCCTATCTTTTAACCAGTTATTGATCCATGAGAGAATCTTCCCTCTTCTCTCATGACTGCTTACTTTGCTTATGAGCCTTTGGTGTGGGAACTTGTCAAAGGCTTTCTGAAAGCCCAAGTACACTACATCCACTGATCAACTTTCTTCACGTTTGTTGACTCCATCAGATAACTTTAGTAGATTGGTGAGGCATGATTTCCCTTTACAAAAGCTAAGTTGACTCGTTTCCAACACATCATGTTTCTGCATCTGATAATTATGCGCTTTACTATAGTTTCAAACAATTTCCCCGGTACTTAAGTTAGGCTTACCAGCCCATAACTGCCATCACCACCTCTAGAGTCTCTCTTAAAAACAGGCATTATATTTGCTACCCTCCAGTCATCTGGTACAGACGCTTATTTTAATGACACACATAGGATTTGATCCTGTAAATACCTATATGACTAATCCCACTGACTCCCAGGTTGCTACTCAAGTAAGCCTAACTACTCACATGAGTAAATGTTTGCAGTATCAGTGCCTAAAATTAAAATTTAAAACACTGAAAGCATTTTTAAATACCTTTAATAAATTTAACCATACTTGTAGATCTTAGTCCATGGTCAACTATAGAAATGGCAATAGAACAATGCTACACAATATTGTTTTTCATTAAAACCTACAGCTTGTGTTTTAGTCTTCCAAACACAAATTAAGAGTTATTCAGGAAGCAACAAAACACTGAAGACAGAAGATGGACTCTTCAGAAATGAGAAGAAAGACGACATCTAAGAAGTCTTGAGTCTAAAGACAAAAATTTTAAAAAAGTATCAAATGCAAACTATCTCCAATAATCTGTTTTCAAAAGTGAGACAATTTTTTTTATAAATAGCAAAAAAAACGTTGCAAAGTGTAATTTAAAATTAAACATTGTTGTAATTATATTAAGATATTCTTGGAAGGTGTTTTAAGTGGCCCATATTGTGCGTGAAGGCACAACGCTGGAAGGTGATAATCCTCATTCATGATACACCAGCAAAATAGATTAATGAGTAGCTTGAAATCCCTTACATTTACAGAGCGGTTCTCCTAGCGTGGATTCCACATTCAGAGCTTTATCTTACTTAAAATACTCTATCATTCAGTAAGTTCAATGCAACAGGTTTCTGCATCTTCTCTATTACTGTTTGAATACTTGCATGGAAATAATTCTCTTTACTACGTTGTCAGAAAAAGAATTGCATTTAAAAAGATCCTGTGTTAAAACATTATTAGAACAAATATTAAAAGCCTATTACTTTTCACTATTCATGCGAGGTTGTTGGGGGTTTTATTTATTTATTTATTTTGGGGGGCGGAAGGGTTGCATTTCATTGATCTCTGACAATGAAACTAGACTGGCTAGTTCACTTGATAGGTATAGGGCCAAATGCTGCCCTGGCATGAGTTATCACACCTCCAGTAATTTTAACTGAGTTGCATAAATTTATGCCACAACTGAATTTGGTCCATAGCATTTTTCTGCTTCTTATACAGTACTTTTACTTCTGATACTATAAGGAATTTTTGCTGTTGGAGGAAGGGATTTAGACACTTAATTGAAATTTAACCAACAATTTATTGAAAACATTTCTAGTGCTAATAGATTTGTAAAACTTTTTTTAAACAAGTCTATTTACAAAGATTACACCTACAACAACTCATTAAACATTTCATTTCTTACCTTGGAAAACATGGCAATGTTCAGTTTTATATATATATAAAACTGAGGAACATAAGGACACATGAATGGCCATACTGGGTCAGACCAAAGGTCCGCCCAGCCCTGTATCCTGTCTACCAACGGTGGCCAATGCCAGGTTCCCCAGAGGGAGTAAACGTAACAGATAATGATCAAGTGATCTCTCTCCTGCCATTCACCTCCACCCTCTGACAAACAAACAGAGGCTAGGGACACCATTCCTTACCCATCCTGGCTAATAGCCATTAATGTTAACCTCCATAAAATTTATCTAGTTCTCTTTTAAACCCTGTTATAGTCCTGGCCTTCACAACCTCCTCAGGCAAGGAGTTTCACAGGTTGACTGTGCGCTGTGTGAAAAACCACCTCCTTTTATTTGTTTTCAACCTGCTGCCCATTAATTTCGTTTAGTGGCCCCTAGTTCTTATATTATGAGAACAAGTAAATAACTTTTCCTTATTCACTTTCTCCACATCATTCATGATTTTATATACCTCTATCATATCTCCCCTTAGGAAGGAGAAGAAAGAGAAACTTCTAGATAACGTAACAAGGCACTTAATGCCGATATTAATTTTTCAGATATAACTGTTACATGCATACGTGTTATAGGAAGTGGAAAACAGACCAGCTAAATATAACCACAAGGTATGCAATTCTCTCATCACTGTCTTACTAGCAACTATAACATTCAAATTAATTACAAATTGAAAAAATACTAGTGTATTACTTTTAATTTTATTTGTATCATACGGATCAAAAGTGACTACCCCACAATCTTGTTTCCAGGAAATGTATGAAAGTGTCTGTTAAAATGATTTCTATATATGACATCCCATGTAACCAGTAAACTATTAATTCTCTAACTTGTTTTCCAATATAAGCCAACCTTTTATAAAAATTATGCTTAAACATAATTAAGTGCCAAGTTACATGCATTTAAAATATGGAATTTATAGAAACATCTAAATTTGGTATCTTGTGAAACGTACAAGCTCTGAATAGAATACATGAATGCAGTAACATTGTTAGCACCTTTATACAGACAATTTTAAAGGTGTGCTATCAGGTGGTTGTATTTTAATTGCTTAAACATATTTCCTCATTAGAAAACCAACTGGGATACCTTGTTTTGCTCCTCACAGTTTTACCACTTTGCTGCACATGCAAAATATGAAAGAGAAAACTAGTAGTCAAAACACTGTAAAGAACTAGGGGATAACAGATATCAAGAATTTGAACTGCTGTTAAAATATTTTATTTAATGTTTAATATCTTATTACAAATATATAGGGCTGTTGAGCGATTACAAAAATTAATCGTGATTAATCACGCTATTAAACAGTAATAGAATACCATTTATTTAAATAAATATTTTTGGACATTTTCTACATTTTCAAATGTATTGATTTCAATTACAACGCAGAATACAAAGTGTACAGTGCTCACTTTATTTTTATTATAAATATTTGCACTGTAAAAAACAAAAGAAATAGTATTTTTCAATTCATCTAATACAAGTATTGTAGTGCAATCTCTTTATCATGAAAGGTTCAGCTACGAATGTAGGATTATGTACAAAAACAACCCTGCATTCAAAAATAAAACAATGTAAAACTTTAAAGCCTACAAGTCCACTCAGTCCTACTTCTTTTTCAGCCAATTGCTCAAACAAACAAGTTTGTTTACATCTGCAGAAGATAATGCTACCTGCTTCTTGTTTACAATGTCACCTGAAAGTGAGAACTGAAAGTGAGAACAGGCATTTGCATGGCACTGTTGTAACCAGCAACACAAGATATCTACATGCCAGATGAACTAAAGAGTCATATGTTCCTTCATGCTTCAACCACCATTCCAGAGAACATGCGTCCATGTTGATGACAGGTTCTGCTCAATAACAATCCAAAGCAGTGTGGACTGACGTATGCACATTTTCATCAACTGAGACAGATGCCACTAGCAGAAGGCTGATTTTCTTTTTTGGTGATTTGTGTTCCGTAGTTTCCACATCAGAGTGTTGCTCTTATAAGACTTCTGAAAGCATGCTCCACACTTTGTGTCTCTCAGATTTTAGAAGGCACTTCAGATTCTTAAATCTTGGGTCGAGTGCTGTGGCTATCTCACATTGACATCTTATTTTGTCAAATTTGCAGTGAAAGTGTTCCTAAAACAAATATGCGCTGGGTCATGATCCGAGACTGCTATAACATGATATGTATAGCAGAATGCTGGTAAAACAGAGCAGGAGACATTCAATTCTCCCCCAAGGAGTCCAATCACAAATTTAACACATTTTTTTTTTTAACGAGCGTCATCAGCATGGAAGCATGTCCTCTGGAAAAATGGCCGAAACATGAAGAGGCATATTAAGTTTTAGCGCACCTGGCACTTAAATATCTTGCAACGCCGGCTACAACAGTGCCATGAGAATGCCTGTCCTCACTTTCAGGTGACACTGTAATTAAGAAGCGGGCAGCATTATCTCCCATAAACATAAACAAACTTATTTCTCTTAGTGATTGGCTGAACGAGAAGTAGGCCTGAGTAGACTTGTAGGCTCTAAAGTTTTATATTGTTTTGGTTTTGAGTGCAGTTATATGACAAAAAACTACATTTGTAAGTTGCACTTTCATGATAAAGACATTGGACTACAATACTCATATGAGGTCAACTGAAAAATATTTTACAAAGCAAATATTTGTAATAAAAAATAATATAAAGTGAGCACTGTACACTTTGTATTCTGTGTTGTAATTGAAATTAATATATTTGAAAATGTTGTAAACATCCAAAATATGTAATAAATTTCAATTGGTATTCTATTCTTTAACTGTGCAATTAATTGTGATTTTTAAAATCACAATTAATTTTTTGAGTTAATCAAAAGAGTTAACTGTGATTAACTGATAGCCCTACAAATATATAAACCTTGGATTGAAAAACAATTGATATCCCTCCCAGTTTAAAGATTAAACGTACAGCAAAACTTGCATAAAGGTTTGTTAATGACAGCATTAAGAACTACCAGCAAAAAACACACAAAACGAAAAAACCCAACAAGCCTGCTTTAAAGACAATTTAATCTGGATATGGACGGATGTATCATTTAATGTATCCCATGAAATTTCCAACACATTTTCATAGATTCATGGAGTTTAAGGCCAAAAGGAATCCTGAGATCGTTTACTCTAACCTCCTGTATATCACAGGCCATTAAATTTCACCCAGTTACTCCTGTATTGAGCCCACTAACTCTTTTTTCACTAAAGCATAACTTTCAGAAAGGCATTCAGTGTTAACTCTAATTTGAGGACATCAAGAAGAATTCACAACTTCTCTAGGTAGCTTGTTTCAATGTTTAATCACTCTCACGTAAAAACGTGCACCTTATTTCCACACTGAATTTGTCCGGCTTGAGTGTTTTGTTTCACTTAAATAAAAGGTAATCTATACTGGGCAAGTGATTATTGACAGTCCCCTGGATGGTCACTTACTGTAGGGCAGGTTTCATGGTAAGAAAACCTTTAAAACGTAAATATATATTTAAAACAAGCAAAAGAGATGACAAGAACCTGCTTGCTCTGCATGGATGTCAATGATTCCATAGGTTTTCCCTAGTCTCTTTGGCCAAAGCTTCACCTGCCCTCCCATATCACAGCTGCTACCTTAAACATGGCTGTTTCTGATAAATAAAAGTAAAAGACTCAACACTTCCATAGGATTTTTGGCATACGACGCTCTCAGTTTCTCAAAACAATTAAAAAAGGGCTCCCTCTGTACAAGGGGGTAATAAACCTTAATATGCAACATCACTACAGTGCAGTCAAAGTAACAGAAGACCTGAGTTCTGTTCCCAGCTCTAACTCCCAGGTCCTTAAGCACTACCAATAGACCATACTATACCTCCCACAGACTTCCTAAAGAAGTCAGAGGTTTGCTTAAAAACGAATGGCATGATACAATGCATATCTTGTGAAACACTCAAGGATTGTTTAGGATGAAATTTGTACATATGTATATAAAGTACTGCTTCCTGAATTAATCAACTCCTCTATTTAATGTCTTAATCTTTGCATAAAAATATTATGATAGCCCATAACAGAGAACTTCTCTGTGCATTCATCTTTTCAAAATTTCAGAGAATACCCCAATCATATACCCCCTTGGCACGGTTACAAGTAAGCCACATTAAACATCTGCTCTGCTACTGTTTGCAAATGAAACCAAAATAGCTCCCCAATGAAACCTCAGCGCATCTCACTCAGCAAGAGGCAGCGGAAAGAGAGATAAAGTAGATAATGCTTGGTCCTGCAAACTGCTGACAGCCTGCAGTCCCCCTCTTCGGAGCAGCCTGCAGCACCAAACCCAGAGCCCACGAAGCTCTCGGGATCCCTCTCAGGACAGAAAACGCTGCACACATGTGAGCCGTTATCCAGCTGCGGACTGGCCGGAGAAGGAAAGCCCGGAACTCCAGTCCCCCTCCTCCTCCACAGTCCGTCCCCCCAGCCCCCGACACGGGCAGCCGCCGCCACAGCCCTCGTCGGGCCCCGTCGCTCACCTGGGCCTCCACCGGACTCCAGATGCTGCCCAGCAGCAGGAGATGCACCGCCAGCCCCGTACCCGGCGCTGCTCTCCGGGCGGCTCCGCGGGCGCTGCTCATGCTGCTCCCCTCTGGCCCCGCCACCCCAGGGGGCCCTCGCCCCGCTCCGCCGCGCGGCCAAGGGCTCGGCACCGGGCAGGGGATGGACGCGGACGCACCGAGACCGGCTGACGCTGTCAGGAGAGGGCGCCGCGCTCACCTCCACCCGCTTCAGCCACGCTCCCGTGTGCGCTGCGCCGCCGGGCCCGGCCCCCAACCTCCTACCTAGCACAGCGGCGGCGGCCACCCAACTGCTGCCGGCCGCGCAAAGAACTCTGGGAATTGGAGTCCAACCGGCCGCACTTCCCAGCCCGGTTTGGGGGCTGGGACACAGGAGGCGGGGCCCGAGCGGCGGCCAATCACAGATAACCACGCGCCCCTCCAAAACAAGAGGAGATGACTTAGTACCTGTCACTGGGAGGTAGAGAGGGGCGGGGCTAAGGCTGCCCAGAGTCTCCTGTCCCGCCTTCTCCGCCCGGAATCCCCGCGCAAGGGGCTAAGGGGCGTCCGAGAGAGTAGTTTGTGACGTCGTCAGCACAGCTGGCTGGCCTCTAGTTCGCGCCTTGCCTGGCCTCTGCGCTCTGCGTATGGCTCGGGGGGTGGGGGGGCAAGCACGTCACTGGCTGTGTCTCATGGCCCAGTCAGTGGGTGTTCCTTCGTGCAGCCCCACAGGAAAATATTCATTACTTTAAAGGTAGAACATGTGATGGTAACCCCCCACATAGTCAGTGGGGCGCTTGGGCAAAAGCCTGGTGCCTGAAACCAGTTATAATTCAAGTATCAGAGGGGTAGCCGTGTTAGTCTGGATCTGAAAAAGTGGCACTCTTTGCTGCTTTTACAGTTATAATTCCTAATTCACTGCTGCTGGGGTTTGGGCCGTTATTGCAAAATATAGGATTGTTTTTAAATAAAAATAGCTGTATTTTGACAGTTGCAGGAGGCCACTATGGTGATGGCAATACCATCTTGTACTGAGACCATGGCGTGGGTGTGAGGACCTCTGAGTTCTTTGTCCTTTCCTGAAAGCAATTTGTTCCCTGACCTGGACACTGCTCTTAATCCTTCTCTGTCATGGTTACACAATACAACCTCTATTATACAAGTCTCAGTGATCTGCAGCTGCAGGTTATCAAAAACAAGTCAGGTTCCCTTGTCTACTAATTATACTGAAAAGTCCCTTAAGTATCCAGATTTATTCAGTGTCCCTTCCCTGCCATATTTATTAACAGAGCACAGCCTCAGTTACCTACTTTTGCAGATGTGTTGTGCATTTCAAATAATAAATATTTGCTAATGCCCTTTGAGAGCCATAGAGATAAGATGCTTTAGAAATAGAAAGTATATTTAAAGATTAGCTCATTTTATCTTTACTACCACTAAAATGCTGAGAAGTATGTGTTGAAGTTACTTTGAAAGATTTTGTATACGTAAATTTCATTCATTAAAGGTGGCTTTTTTTCTTTTGGATTAAACTTCCCTTTACTGTTTTTCTCATCACGTTTTCCTTCACAAGAGACATTTCTAGAGATGGCAGCATGGTCTGTCCCTTGTAACTAAAGGAAATATAGGAAGCTGGGGAACAGTGATTCAGTCTTGTCAGGTTACTCTCTTGAAAAAGCAGAGAAGCTTTTAGTCACGTCCATGTGTTACAACTAACTGAAGTTCAAGTCCCTTTCTTGTCTGGCTTGTTTTTCAGAGGTCCAGCAATCCTGGGAACGGCAATAGGAGTGATACCTCTACTGTTATTCTCTTCTTTTCCAAATGCCAAGGAGTTGGCTCAGTAACAACCATTAGTCCTAGGCAATTAAGTATATAACTGTAATTCATTTCCAATGTTTGCAAGAGCTCCTCTTTTTAATGTTTGAAAAGGAGGGTTATATGGATTTCAAGAGCAGTGCTTGCTTCACAGAGATGCTAGCCTCTGGTAGCTAAAAAAAACCCCTCTCCCACATTCATGAAAAAAGACTTTTTATTCCTTAGAGGTTCTTTACAGAACTACTGCGTTTTGTAAAAACTGGAGAATGGTTCCTTAGTTATATACAAGGTCCTGTGTGCTGTTTCACATTAGACCTAAATTATGTGCAGCGGTGCTAGAATTATGGTTCAATTTTTAACCCCACTCCTAAACTTCCTTCACACCCTTCATCATGATCTTCTTAGTCCCCCAGAATATCCCTTGTAGGGATGATCTAAAGCTGATTGAAGTCAGTGCATTTTTTCCAAATCTAATATATTTTGTTTGAGATGGAATGACCAGAATTGCACTCAGTAACACTGGTCTACAATTTTTCAGAAGTCGTCTGCTTCAGAGATAAAATGTTATATTTATTATGTATTTTGATGTGCTGAATTCAAATATGACAATTCAAACAACTGATTGGCTACTGTTTCTAAGATATTTAAGTTTTTACATTTTATGTCTATGTATATTGTGTAGATAGTAGAGTTTTAATCATAAATTGTAAACCTAGGTCTTTTCATGTGTTTATGGTTGCTTTACATGATAATATTTCACCTGTCCTGTTTAGGTAACACTTTAAAAATCAGCAAAA
Organism: Gopherus evgoodei; assembly: GCF_007399415.2. Taxonomy (NCBI): domain Eukaryota; kingdom Metazoa; phylum Chordata; order Testudines; family Testudinidae; genus Gopherus; species Gopherus evgoodei. The sequence continues at coordinate 146,343,030 of NC_044324.1, forward strand.
GGGTTATATAAATAAAATTTATTATGAAACAAAAGGCAAAAAACTATTATGTACATAGTTTAGTCCTATTCAGTGTCTACTTGGCGCGTCTTGGCTTGTCTCTTGTATTCATTAAATGGAGCATCTCTTGTCACTGTCCAGCAATAGTCTGCAAGCATTGATGGGCTCCATTTCCCCTGATAGCCTGCCAGGAGATTCCACTGCTGTAGTCTGGAGCCCAACAGCTCTGCCTTACTCTTGGGTGGTTCCAAATCCCTGACAAGGTCATTCAGTTCACCTTGTGTTAGGAGGTGTGGTTCAGAGGAGGAGGATGGGAGAAAATGTGGGTCCTGGGACATTGATGGTTCAGGACCAGAAGTTGCATCCTCTTCCTCGTCTGACTCAAGTGAGAATGATTCTGGTGCATCAGGAACCAGCAGTCCTTCTCCGTGGGGTACTGGGCATATAGCTGATGGAATGTTTGGATAATGCACAGTCCACTTTTTCTTCTTTGACACACCTTTCCCAACTGGAGGCACCATGCAGAAGTAACAATTGCTGGTATGATCTCTTGGCTCTCTCCAAATCATTGGCACTGCAAAAGGCATAGATTTCCTTTTCCTGTTCAACCATTGGCGAAGATTTGTTGCACAAGTGTTGCAGCATATGTGTGGGGCCCACCTCTTGTCCTCATCTCCAATTTTGCAGCCAAAATAAAGGTGATAGGCTTTCTTAACCATAGTGGTTATACTGCGCTTTTGTGATGCAAAAGTCACTTCACCACAAACATAGCAGAAGTTATCTGCACTGTTCACACAAGTACGAGGCATCTCTGCTCACTTTGGCTAAACAGAAATGTGTCCCTTTGCAAAATCAAACACTGACAAATAAGAGAGCACGACACTGTATGATTTCTAGAGCTGATATAGGGCAATTTGTTCAGCAGAGTGATGTAAGCTTCGTTATGATTGCATCATCCATGACTTCTAGGAATAACATGATGCAATAACATGATGCAATTCATATAATGTATGATGCAGTACCAGCTTCAGATTGCATCATTCATTGTTTTGCCTAAAAAGCAAGTACTGTCCAAACCCAGTCATAGATTTATTCATAGATCCAGTCAAAGATGTATTTTAGTCATTTCTGGTTTAAATTCAGATCCCTTCCCTTTATAACTCACTTATCCTCCACCATTCCCAAGTCCAGGGTCGTATATACTGACCCAATAGCATATCTTGAAAACTAGAGCCAATCAACAATTTTAAGCATCATTTTCGTTCTCAGTGACCCAGAATTAGTAAAGTTGGACTACATTTATTTCAGAAGCATTTTGGCTGTAGAGCAGTGTAATCAAGGTGTGGGCGTACCATGAATTTATATAGGGCATTATGATATTTACTGTTTATTATCTATCACTTTCCTAATGGTTCCTAACATCTGCTGGCTTTTTTGATTGCCACTGCACATTGAGCAGATGTTTTCAGAGAACTAGCCACAATGGCTCCACAATTTATTTCTTGAGTAGTAACAGCTAATTTAGATCCCATCATTTTGTATGCGTAGTTGAGATTGTTTTCAAATATGCATTGTTTTGCATTTTTCAACATTAAATTTCATCTGCCATTTTGATGCCCAGTCACCCAGTTTTGTGAAATCCCTTTGTAACTCTTCACAGTCAGCTTTGGACTTAACTATCTTGAATAATTTTGTATCATCTGTAAATTTTGCCATCTCACTGTTCACCCCCTTTTCCAGAGCATTTATGAATATGTGGAACAGCACAGGTTCCAGTACATATCTGCTATTTACCCATTTTGTACACTGACCACACTCATACCCTTTGTTTCCTATCTTTTAACCAGTTACTGATCCATGAGAGAACCTTTCCTCATATCCCATTGCTGCTTACTTTGCTTAAGAGCCTTTGGTGAGGGACCCCTTGTCAAAGCTTTCTGAAAGTCCAAGTACACTATATCCACTGGATCACCCTTGTCCACATGTTTGTTATTCCCTCAAAGAATTCTAATAGATTAGTGAGGTGTGACTTCCCTTAACAAAAGCCATGTTGACTTTTCCCCCAACAAATTGTGTTTATCTATGTGTCTGATAATTCTCTTCTTTATTGCAGTTTCAACCAATTTGCCTGGTACTGAAGTTAGGCTTACTAGCCTGTTATTCCCAGGATCGCCTCTAGAGGCATTCTTAAAAATCCTTGTTACATTAGCTATCCTCAAGCCATCTGGTAAAGAGACTGATTTAAGCAATAAGTTATACACCACACTTAGTAGTTCTGCAATTTCATATCTGAGTTCATTTAGAACTCTTGGGTAAATACTATCTGGTTCTGGTGACTTATTACTGTTTATTTGTTCCAAAACCCCTTCTATCAGCGGGACCAGCATCAGGACCTGACTGTGGAAATGTGCAGTAATATTTTTTTAGCAGACACTGAGCCAAATTCATCATTGGTGTAACACGGATGAAGTCAATGGAATTATACCTGGGCTAATTTTTGCCCAGTATAGCTCTATCTAATCTCACAAACTTTTAAAGAAGTTCCCTACTGTTGCTAACATTGATTCAGCTGCACCAATGTTATTTTCCCAATGGTGGGAAATATTTGAAAAATACCCCTTGTGTAGACAGGGCCTGTGTTTTATATGTTTTATGAAATGGCTCTAGAGGAAACAGAGTTGTGTTGCAAAATGCAAATCAGCCATTGCAGCAAAATTATAAGGCTGGTAATAAAACAAGGAGTCCTTGTGGCACCTTAGAGACTAACAAATTTATTTGGGCATAAGCTTTTGTGGGCTAGAACCCACTTCCCGAAAACTTATGCCCAAATAAATTTGTTAGTCTCTAAGGTGCCACAAGAACTCCTCGTTGTTTTTGCTGATACAGACTAACATGGCTATCACTCTAAAGGCTGGTAATGTATATTAAACCTGCTTCTTTCAAGGAAAAGTGCAGTGATATTATAATACCTTGCCTGGGGCTGTTACTGGGAAGAGAGGGATAGTCTCATCTTCTGCCTTAATGGTATATAGCATGTTCAGCTGGATTGGTGGGGATAAGTTTACAATATATTTAATTTTTCAATGTATAGTGTGCTGCTAGGCACAGGAATATAGATATAAAATTTAAAATTAGATGAGAATATTACTTTAAAAATGCAAATAATTTTTGGCAAGTCTTATCCTTTTCATCAGAAAGCATGGAAGACTTCGAATGTGTCAGAACACATACAATTCTGCAAAGTTGATGGGTGAGCCAAAAAATGGGAAATCCACACAGGAGATCTGCATCACTGAACTCTGTGGTGATGGCATTGCTCCCTGTTTTTGTGCATAGGTTCATTTTGGGGCAGGGTAGAGAGCAGTGTGGTGGGGCCCATGGATTTTTACATGGATCCATTGGTCAAACCTTCCTTTGCAGTAAGGCAGAAGGGAGGCAAAGCAGCCGCTGAAGCTACTGCAACCCTGATGCTTTACAAATAGTGGCTTCACTGACGCTGTGTGGCCAGTTCTTCATTTCCCAGCATATCTCCCTCACACATAGTTCATATATTCCGACTGTGCACATGACCCAGCATTTGGCACTCAGTGTCTGGGTAAGCATTTGTCACATGCTATCTGTTTTAATTTAGGAATATGTTATTGCACAGCTGTAAAAGATGGCCAGCTTCACATTTCAGCTTAGTAAGTCCCAGCTGATTTGCCAAGTTTGTGAAATGGGTTTCCAGAATCTCACACTGCTGGGTTTGAGAGCCTTCTGACCTTGAACTTTACAGGTTTTTCCTATTTGAACTTCTCATTCCCAAAGTTAGCAAAGTAAACTAGGAGAATCAATATGTTACTGATTCCTCTTGCAAACTGGCAGACTCCAGTGGTGGGAACACGGGGGCTGTTGAGTAAGAACAGCACATATTGTGATAATATCCTGCTCTCCCCATTGGTATCTGTCTGTTTAAAACCACAGCATATACTAAGGACTGATGGAAAATCACATTATAAGTCACTTTAAAAAGACAGAAATTGCAAAAGACAAAAGAAATGGACAATCATGCAAACAAAGAGGGATGTATGTGGAAAGGTTCTTAAGAACATAAGAATGGCCATACTGGGTCAGAACAAAGGTGCATCTAGCCCAGGATCCTGTCTTCCGACCGTAGTTAATGCCAGGTGCCCCCGGGGAAATGAACAGAACAGGTTATCATCAAGTGATCCATCCCGTCACCCATTCTCAGCTTCTGGCAAACAGAGGCTAGGGATACCATCGCTATGCATCCTGGCTAATAGCCATTGAACCTGGTTATAGTCTTGGCCTTCACAACATCTTCTGGCAAGGAGTTCCACAGGTTGACTGTGCATTGCGTGAAAAAATACTTCCCTTTAGTTGTTTAAAACCTGCTGCCTATTAATTTCATTTGGTGAACTCTAGTTCTTGTGTTATGAGGAGTATATAACACTTCCTTATTTACTTCCTCCACATCAGTCATGATTTTATAGACCTCTATCATATCCTCCCTTAGTTATCTCTTTTCCAGTTTGAAAAGTCCCAGTCTTATTAATCTCTCCTCATACGGCAGCGTTCCATATCCCTAATTATTTTTGTTGCCCTTTTCTGAACCTTTCCTAATTTCAATATATCTTTTTTGAGATGGGGCGACCACATCTGCATGCAGTATTCAAGCTGGCGTACCATGGATTTATATAGAGGCAATATGATATTTTCTGTCTTATCTATCCATTTCTTAATGATTCCTAACATTTGTTTGCTTTTTTGACTGCCGCTGCACATTGAGTGGATGTTTTCAGAGAATTATCCACAATGACTCCAAGATCTCTTTCTTGAGTGGTGGTAACAGCCAATTTAGACCCCATTATTTTATATGTATAGTTAGGATTGTTTTCCAATGTACATTACTTTGCCATTTATCAACATTGAATTCTGCCTGCCATTTTGTTGCTCAGTCACCCAGTTTTGAGAGATCCTTTTGTAGCTCTTTGCAGTTTGCCTGGAACTTAACTATCTTGAGCAATTTTGTATCATCTGCAAATTTTGCCACCTCACTGTTTACCGCTTTTTCCAGATCATCTATGAATAGGTTGAGTAGTACTGGTCCCAGTACAGACCCCTGGGGGACACCATTATTTACTTCTCTCCATTCTGAAAACTGACCATTTATTCCTACCCTTTGTTTCCTATCTTTTAACCAGTTACCAATCCATGAGAGGACCTTCTCTCTCATCTCATGACAGCTTCCTTTGCTTACATTTTCTATTTCTTTCCTCCATTATTAAGTATGTTGCTCAATCTGGTGTCATTAAGACCTGGACCAGGTAGGCCTTGAACTGCATACAAGACAAGGAGTTAGACAAGGAAAGACAAGGAAATACAGGAATTAAAAAACAGCACGTATAGAAAAATCACAGAGCTAGATCTTTAGAACAAATATGTGGAAAACAGAAGACAAAAAAAATTGAGTGAAGAAAAAGAGTGAAGTAAAGAATAACTGAGTACAAAGAGGAATAAAAGAAGAAAACAGATCCATGTGAAAGGGCGAGGGGGGTAAAGTTGAATTCTGTGCTCTTATATTTTGTATGTGTTATATTGAATATTGACAAGTGTCACTGTGTGGTGCATAACTGTTGTCCTTGTCCGTAATGCTAGACAGTACAGAGACAGAACATGCTGTGGAAGATTTACTATAGTTACCTTTGGAAGCTTTCATTATTGACAGGATAGGAATCCAGGTGCTAAAATGGAAGTACTGGACTAATACTGAGTTAAATCTCAGCAGGAACTGAATTCAAAATGTTTAGACTTAGACACCTAAATCTATATTTAGACACCTAAATTAAAGTGGTCCAATTTTCAGAAGCATTGAATACACACAATTCCAAATGATGTCAATGGAAGCTACAGATGGTTAAGACCTCTGAAAATCAGGCCATTTATATGTAGGTGTCTAAGGGTCTGATCCTGCTCTCCTCAAAGTCCATATTAAAACTTACATTGATTTCAGTGGTGCTGGATCAGGCCCAAAATATGGATTTAGGAGCCTAAGTTTGAACATTTTGATTTTTATATTTTCAGATGCCTGAGCAGATTCAGAGGGATCTGAATCTAGCTGTTCTGACAGCAAATAAAAGTTTGTGCCATCTCTCTAGCTAGCATGCCTCTCCTCTTGAATATTAGTCATTGTATCACTGTGCTATAACTATCGAAAGGGGATTCTGTCATGGTTGGTAGGACTTACAACACTTGCGCAATTGTTTGTCTTCTTATAGGTATTTGCAAAGGAGATATCTCCAAACTCCTCCATCCACAGCAAAACCAGAGTAAGAAGAAAACTTTACAAGGTAACTCAGTTTTCCTTGAATTCTTTGCTTGATTGGAGAAATGTGCTTATTAGAGGAGAGGCATTAATTTTGGAGATCTCACCTCATTCCAACCCTGATGAGCTTAGAGAACCTCAGGTAATGAAAAATTCCTTTCCCTAAAAGACAGAAGCTGTCCTGTACGGATGGCTAGTGCTTGGCTGGGTCCTCCTGAATTGGCTCAATAGCAGCCATGGAGGGACCTAGAAGAAGGCAATAGCACCACAATGTATTACCTCCCAACCTGATTTCTGAGTGGAAATCTAGGGGCAGAGAACAGCACTTCCCTTGTTCAATTCTCTGGCACCCTGCCTATGGAGGGACATCCGCATAGGAAAAGGGAACTGGGACAGTACCATATAGGTGACACTCCTAGCCCACGCAGAAAATGGGAGATCTATTCTGAGATCTACCTAAAATGATCTCACTACATGTAATTGCTAGTATTTGTCTCCATTTCTAAAAATAATTTTTTTGTCATAGAATTCCTAGCAACCCTATAATAATATACTGCAGACATGCGAACACTCAGTAAAAAAAATTGTAACCTTTCCAAAACTCAGAAACATTTTGTTCATTTTCAGGGAACAGGTCTAGCAAGATACAGAAGCTGCCGACGTTTGAAAGCTATAGAGGGACACTTGGGAGAAAAAACAAGAACATAACTTTTAACTCTGTTGAAATACATTAAACTTAGAGAGTTTAGGGGAAAGAGAGTGGAGAAATAGTAAATATTTGGAAAACAAGGAATAACTTTCTTAAATAAGGATAGTTGGAATATGGGAAGCAACTAGAACAACGAACTATTATCTATAAAACTGATTTCTGAAATACTAGCTTAATCTTGCCAACAGGAGTTAGTAGCATAAACCAGTCCCAGGAGGGAAATAACATGTTTCACTGAATAAGTTACAATGGGGATGAGGTTTATGTTCTGGTAGTGGGGAGCTGTTGCTTATTTCCTTGGCAGGAGGTCTTGGGTGACAAGTATGAGGTGAAGCTTATAGTCATTCATGTAGAGGTCTAGAATAGCACTTTGTTGAACAAGAACATACTGTGTGTGGGATAAAAAGGATGACATTGGCAGCCTTTATTCAGAAGACAGACAGTTCCTTCTTAAACAAGGGGTATTGTTAGATCAGAAGTCTGTGTGATTTATCAGATTATTTACAGCTGTTTACAAACTCACCCTCTGTGCTCAAGGATTATTTTTAACCATTTACTTTTTGAAATGGTTGTAGCTACTTTGGGGCCTGATTCTATGAAGTCCAGAATACTTGCAAGGTACAGATCAGTTTCATAGAGTTCAGCACCTTTCAGGATCAGGCCTACAGCGAATGTAAATTGTACTCAAGTATATTGTCCTGATTACATAAATGACTGCATTGTTTAAGAAAGTTTAATTGTTTTAATGCAATCTGACTTCTGGTGTTTACTTGTTACCATACAATCAAATTTATAGTCTTGCCACAATGATTGATGGTTCTGTTGATTTGTCAGTTTATAAAATAACAACTGATGATTTATATTTCTATCATTAAATTAAGATAAAAGACTGGAAAGTTAACCACTAAATTGATTTACACAGCTAATAGTGTGTACCAGATTACTATATCACATTGCTGAATTCTTTATTTAGGTCCAGGGAACAAGTACCAGTTTTGTTCCTGCTAACCGAAATGTTGAGATGGGCTCGTTGACCAGAATCTTGACATTTTTCTGTGACTACAGTACTTTAGTTTAAAAAGTGTTCAATTAATTTTTAAATAAAATGATCAAAAGTTCATTGTCAAATTTACGAATTCTTCCACTTGAAATTCAACTTTGAGAAACTGAAATGACTTGCAGAAACAGCCTTATTAGTACGTTATTAATAGTGTTAACCACTTTTCAGGGCTAGCCAGTTTTGTTTCACTTCCAAATTATGGAAGATTTCAGGAGGTGAAGTATGAGATAGTAAATAGCACTAAACCTCAAACCTGGGGCAGCACCCAGTAAAAATGGTAATTTCTGTATTTTACAGCATCGTCACAATGGTATAAAATCGTTATTAAAGCTAATGTTAAAAAAAATTATATTATACCAGGGGGGGCTGTAACTTTTTTGCTGCCTCAAGCACGGCAGGCAGGCTGCCTTTGGCGGCTTGCCTGCGGGAGGTCCCTGGTCCCACGAATTCGGTGGCATGCCTGCAGGAGGTGTGCTGGTCCCGCAGCTTTGGCGTACCCACCACTGAAGCCGCGGACTGGCAGATGTCACGTAGGCAAGCTGCCGAAGGCTGCCTGACTGCCACCCTCGCGGGAACCAGTAGGGAGCCTCCTGCGGCTTGCCACCCCAGGCACGCGCTTGGAGCGCTGGTGCCTGGAGCCACCGCTGTATAATACATAGGTTGGGAAAAGAATGTCTGTACATCTGGGTATAGTGCTTAGATTATCCACAAATATAAAGTTAGTTTTTAAAAGTCATATGACACATAGAGTACATAACCAGCAATAATCCAAATTTAGGTGATTTAACAAATTGTACAGAGATTTGGATGTGGAAAACAAAGTATATCAATGAGTGGAGACTGTCCCTCAGTAACTGAGAATTAGGTTGGCTGTCCATTTATAAAATACAATCATCACAATGGTATATTACAATAATATGGCATCTTTTACATATCGAAGGAACCAAGGTACATATATATATATATATTTATATAAAAATATTTAATATATATCCAGTGTAGGCATATTTGTTTTTTTAACTGCAGCCACCTATGGGGTAGAATTGGCAGCCTTTGAACAGTGCACAACAACACTACACAGCCATGTCTTCATCCACAACATGGCATTCCTGTTGCTGAGGCATAGGCTTAGCAAGCCGAGAATCCAGAAAATTCTTAGCTACAGTATATCCTTGTCTATCACTGACAATTGTAGGGGAGACTCCCACCATTGATCTAGCACTGGTGCAGATCTGTGAAGAAACGTTTTCTTTTCTTTCCAGATCCTTAGCTTGATTATTAAGTCAGAAAAAAGTTCGTACTTCGAAAGAAATTCTTCCCAGATGAGGCTGTAGAGTCAGCAATTTTATTGCTGACTAAGCTCTGGTTAAGTAAGGGAAAGCCACCATTTTCTAGGAGTACTTGTCAATAGTTAAATTACATGGGAACCATCTAAGCCAACCAGTAGTATGAGGAATCTGATGAAGAGACTCAAATTACATGGCTCAAGCAAACACTTTTCCTTTGCTTGTTAATCACCAAGAAATACACAAGTGATGCCAATGATAGGGATTTTTGAACACTCTTGGAGCCAAAGCTGTATCCATTTAACTCAATGGCATAACTTTCATTTATTTCAGTAGAAGCAGGGTTGGGATCTTGGTCCTTTCAAATAAAGGAGCTGGTAGGATGAATTGGAATTACAGTACAACACAGAAGGAAATTTCTCTGCAACTGTTTCTTCTATTAGAATTCACAGATCCATAAAACTGAGACATTGAAAAATTGCTAAGAAATTTTAAGTGTTATTGAAAATATGAAAAATAGATTCAAGTGCTGTATTTGAAACTAACATGCATATTAGGACAATTTAGTATTTATTGTTTTCTTTAGATTTTTATCATGCATGAAATATGGAAAAATCAATTAAACAAAACTATGCAATTTCTTGTATTGCTATATATTAACAGCCAAATTCTACCTTTAGTTACATCTGTGAAAATCCATTGATTAGTGGATTTATTTTGATGTAACAGAGTAGAATTTGACCCTAAAATAAGTTAATCAAATAAATACAAATATTGATTGTACAAAAGCAACTAATGTAAGACTATGTTAACATATAACTGAAATATCTTAGCTACTTGTGTATATATAATATAACAACATATGAGATTCTTTATTAAGAACATTATCCCATTTATTGACCTATTTGAAGAACTCTGTATTACCTTTAAATATGTTAAACCCAATACATGAGTTTTTTTAAAAAAATCTCTACCAAATGAGAGAGCTTAGCACAGGCTGTGCGAGTGTAAATGACGGAGATTTCTAAAACAAAAAATAAAAAAGATACAGTAAAATCATCAGTGATAAGAAGAGAGCCTTTTTTAAAAATTACTTAAAAATTAGTCTGATAGCAGAGATCCTGAAAACACGTATGAAATCAAGCCCTGACTCTGCCTTGTGATCCACATAGGCATAGCAGTCAATCCTCAGGGATCACAAGGTATGATCAGGGTCTTAACTTTAGGCATATAGGTAAAGTTATTTACATCCGTAAGTATTTGCAGGATCAGGGAATATGCTTGGATTGTAGAGTGTGATGTAATAAATTAATTACAGTGCCTAACTGCAATATTATATTGCTTTGTGTGCTGGAATATATATCATATTTAATTTTAATTCATATACATTATGTATTTAAAAAAATAATAAAATGCATTGATTTTATTCATTATCTTAACATAATTGAGAAGAATTTATTTCTAGGAATATTAAATACGTACATGTATTTTATATACACATATATGTACATTTCTATAATATACATCTACATACTCTCCTACACAAGAAAATCATATTTTTTACACACACCCACGCACACTTCTTTTCCTGAATATAATTTTCATATGGATATATCTAAATAAAAACCAACTATATACAGGGGAGAACGAATACTATAGAGGTAGAGCAAATACATATATTTGAAAATCAAATAAAAACACATGGTTTTAATGAACGCTGAATGAGAGGTGGTGGCAGGGGACAAGCCCCTACAGGTGACAGGCACAGACACACCTCTGCCCACTTTCAGCCTGAGCTCTACCTGCAGCTTCCGCTCCCCAGAGAGACGCTTCACCTCCTTCGTTCAATACCCAACCAGGAAGTGGAGAAGAAAGCAAAGCAGAGAGGGAGGCAGTAGCGCCCGCTCGCATTAGCGTGGGGGGTTACCCGGCGGCGCTGGAGAGGATTTTCCAGTTACGCACAGGCACTAATCCTCGAGCTCCCTTTGGCCCGGCTGCCAGTCTCCCCCCGCACCCACCCGATGGCTTCTCTCCAGGACCCTCTGCCTGAAGGTAAAGTCCCCGCTCCCCCCCGGGCGGAGGGTGCGCGGCGCGCGCCCCGCTGGAGTCTGCCTGGGGGACAGGGTGGGAGCTTGTGCGGCGCGCGGCCAGGAGGCAGGTCCCTGGGGCAGGGCTGGAGGAGGGAGTCCGGAGTGTCCACTGGGAGCCGCGGAGACAGCGCCCAGGATGGACATTAACAAGGAACAAGTGGGGTTTTTTACCCACCAAAGCTTATGCCCAAATAAATCCATTAGTCTTTAAGGTGCTACCGGACTCCTCCTTGTTTTTGTGGCTACAGAGTAAAAGGGCTACCCCCTGATACTTGACAGGATGGACATTGACCCTCCCTTACTCTGCTGGGGCCGGGCGACTTTTCCTTCCCAGCTGTGCCTGCGCTGTAGTGGAGAGAGCCCGGAGCAGCTTCCGCTCTGTCTAGCCTTGTGTGTGTTTCATGTGCTGAGCTGTGTTCTCTGCGCACAGCTGATCAGTACAAGGGGCTTTCCCCTCCTTTAGCCCAGCCACGTTGGGGATGGGATCAGAGCTGCCAGATTTTCTCTCGTAGGAAACTTTGCCTATTAAAACTTTCAAGCTAGCACAAGTAAGCCCAGCAAGCCGCTCTGCTTTTGACGGAGGCCCCCAAGCCCGCCTCCTCTCTCCAGGTTGTGTATGAAAGAGAGTTTGGGAGAGATATTAAAAATGATTCTTTGCATTTGCATAGCCCCTCACCTCAGAGGATCTCAAAGTATTTTATGATTCACTAGCTCAGGCATGAATACATTAAACCTGGCAGCACCCCTAAGCTACAACACAAGCTGTCTTTTATTACAAAGAGGTCCAAAAAGTTGCCTGCCTCAGGGAGGTTTTGCGGATTCTGGATACAGCATTTTTTTTAACCCATTGTACCAGTTTTATAGGCGTTAACTAAGGATTCCTGGCCTTGTCTAGACAAGAAGGGCTTTGAGTCCCCCACCCAATTGTGTTAGCTAACAGTTTAGCATGTTCTGTGCTGGTGGAATTTAGCACATGCTGAAATACAACATGCCTTGTCTACACTAGAGTTTAGAACACATATATTAGTTTGGCTAGCTCAGGGGTCGGCAACCTTTCAGAAGTGGTGTGCCCAGTCTTCATTTATTCACTCTAACGTAAGGTTTCACCTGCCAGTAATACGTTAACATTATTAGAAGGTCTCTTTCTTTAAGTCTAGAATATATAACTAAATGATTGTTGTATGTAAAGTAAATAAGGTTTTAAAAATGCTTTAAAAGCTTCATTTAAAATTATATTAAAATGCAGAGCCCCCTGGACCGGTGGCCAGGACCCGGGCTGTGTGAGTGCCACTGGAAATCAACTCACTTGCTGACTTCAGCACATGTGCCATAGTTTGCCTACCCCTGCTGCTAGCTAATACAATCTAACCTCCTACCCCACAAACACATTTTTTTCCCTAGTCAAACCAAGGCGTGAGGAAGTGATTAAGGCCAACATCTTCAAACTGGATGACCACTGGCACTTAAATATGTATTTGAGTGCATACTATTAGAAACCTGATTTTGAATATTTCAGCTTAAATAACTTCTGTCCAGTCAGTGGCAGAGTTTACACCGTTTGTAACAAACAGAGATGTAGCACCAGAAATAAACAGATTCACCAAAAGGCAGAATGTAATGCAGTGCAGTATAATTGTATATAATGCCCCATCATGTTTATAATGGTATTTCTGGACCACATTTGCCTAATCAGAGCCTCATTGTTTATTGAGCCAATATGTCTCTGGGCTTGTTGACATTAAGAATATTTGTACTAGTGTAATTACATTGATATAGTTACACTGGAACAAAGGGGGGCTTACACCAGTGTAGTTTAATTTGGTAATTATGCTAAGATGGTGTAAGCTTCACTACCTGCTGGCGTAGAGTGTCTACATTTGAGGTACGTTACAAGAAGGAAACTACATATGTGATTGCAGTGGTGCAAATTTTCTTAAAGTAGACAAGCCATCAGCCTTGAAGCTACCTATCTTCCTCTGGCCAATAGTGGTCCAAAGTGGAACAGGGAGTGAGAATAATAAAAATCCATTTGTTTTCTTTCTTGTATGATCATATTTATTTGAGTCAGATAAAAATTTATATTAAGTAGTCATACTGATCTTTGTTTGCTGATAGTCCTGAAGAGAAATGACCTAGGAGAATCCACAGGAGTGTCCACTTTCAGTGCCAAAAGCAGATCTGGGGAGAGGGATCAACTGATGGGATTCCACACATCTGAAACAAAATTGGCACTCTGGAAATCCCAATAGCTAAAACAGGAGGTTTTCTGAAAGCTAAATAATGTTAAAGGCAGCAAAAGGTACTTGAATAAAATGACACACTCTAAACTCTGATAAAAATGTGTCAAAAAATATATCAGCATAACCAATTATCCTTTGCAGCTGTAAACGCACTTCAGAATGCTGAGGTGCCTCACAACTGTCACTGGAAAGAGCTAATCAGAAGAAAAATCTAAATAAATCTAATTCTAAATAAATAGAGAAATAAACTTCTTACATCATTTGCAAGATCTTACATCATAATACATCTATTACTAGCGCATGTCTGGCTGTGGAAATAACTGATAGTAGCGTCTCTGTAGGTTGTAAAGCGTTCCAGACAGGAACTGCTTTTTACTATGTATGTGCAGCATTTAACACAATGAGATCTCCATCGCCACTGGGGTCTTTAGATGTTATTGTATTGTAAATAATTAATAATACTGGCAATGACAATGCTAATATCTGAGCTACGACTCTGACCTTGACCAGCTAGTTGCAGAAGCCTGAGCAGGCTCAATGCGAAATGAGTGCTTGTGCAGTTAACAGAAGAGCACTGCCTTCTTGCTTAACGAACCTGAATGCTTGCGAAATCTTCAATGGTATTAGAAATTACATCAAGCCAGAAACATTACTTCCTTCAACTCCATTGAATTCGCTGTTTAAGCAAGGAGTTCGTCATTTCTCTGATTGGCCAGGAGAGTACACTTAACTTAGGAACAGGGAGCTATGTCGATTTACGCCAGCAGAGAGTCTGTCTTCTGAAGTGCAGGCAATGATATTTCTCCAAATGGCAGGCCTGGCAGCATTGCAAGTATATAATGCTTTTACATAGGAGGAGGAAGAATATGGATAAATGAGAGGATTTATGAACCAAGAAGGACTTCATTAAGAATTAAAAAAAAATGTCTCTTAAGTAAGGACAGTATGAGTCCTCTGATGCATAAGTAACTTCAAGGGGCCATTCCTTGGAACAGGGTTGGCTGGCCCTGGCTCTCCACTGCTCTTAAAGATGCAAAGCATCCTGTCACCTTTTTGGTTAGGCCAGTTATGGTAGCATCTACTTAACAACTCTGCATGGTACTTAGAAGTGCACTTACTTTTGCAAGTGTGCATTGTTAAAAAAATCAGACCCTCCAAAAAACTAACTACAGATTGAGAATATCCAGTGGCCCTTTTCCATGGCCCCAATTTTTTTAGGCCTACTTAATCTCTGATATTTTCTTGCACTTTGGCAACACTTGTACAGCTTGTCATACCAGTAAAGTCACATTGAATTGATTTGAATTCCTTATTGCCAGTGTCACAAATGCAGTCATTATTAAAGCTTATGTCACCAAAAGTAGGCCCAGAAATGCCACTTTTAATTAAAAACTAGGGTTATCCAGCGATTAAAAAAAATAATTGTGCAATTAATCGTGCTGTTAAACCACAATAGAATACCATTTATTTTAAATATTTTTGGATGTTTACAACATTTTCAAATATATTAATTTAAATTACAGAGAATACAAAGTGTACAGTGCTCACTTTATATTTTTTATTACAAATACTTGCACTGTAAAAAATAAAAACATTGTATTTTTAAATTCACCTTATACAAATACTTTAGTGCAATCTCTTTATCATGAAAGCTGAACTTACAAATGTAGAATCATATACAAAAAAAAACTGCATTCAAAAATAAAACAATGTAAAACTTTAGAGCCTACATGTCCACTCAGTACTACTTCTTGGTCAGCCAATCACTCAGACAAACAAGTTTGTTTACATTTGCAGGAGATAATGCTGCCTGCTTCTTGTTTACATTGTCACCTGAAAGTGAGAACAGGATATTTATGTGCCAGATGCGCTAAAGATTCATACCTCCCTTCATGCTTCAACCACCATTCCAAAGGACATGCGTCCATGCTGATGAGGGGTTCTGCTCAATAACAATCCAAAGCAGTGCAGACTGACGCATGTTCATTTTCATCATCTGAATCAGATGCCACCAGCAGAAGATTGGTTTTCTTTTTTGGTGGTTTGGGTTCTGTAGTTTCTGTATCAGAGTGTTGCTCTTTTAAGACTTCTAAAAGCATGCTCCACACCTCGTCCCTCTCAGATTTTGGCCAGCACTTCAGATTCTTAAACCTTGGGTCTCGTGCGGTAGCTATTTTTAGAAATCTCTCATCGGTACCTTCCTTGCGTTTTGTCAAATCTGCTGTGAAAGTGTTCTAAAAATGAACATGTGCTGAGTCATCATCCAAGACTGCTATAACATGAAATATATGGCAGAATGCAGGTAAAACAGAGCAGGAGACAAACAGTTCTCCCCCCAAGGAGTATAGTCACTAATTTAATTGATGCATTATTTTTTTAATGAGCATCATCAGCATGGAAGCATGTCCTTTGGAATGGTGGCCGAAGCATGAAGGGTCATAGGAATGTTTAGCATGTCTGGCATGTAAATACCTTGCAGTGCTGGCTACAGAAGTGCCATGCAAATGCCTGTTATCACTTTCAGGTGACATAAATAAGAAGCAGGCAGCAGTATCTCCCATCAATCTAAACAAACTTGTTTGTCTTAGCAATTGGCTGAACAAGAAGTAGAACTGAGTGGACTATTAGGCTCTACAGTTTTACATTGTTTTGTTTTTAAGTGCAGTTATGTAACAAAAAAACCTCTGCATTTGTAAGTTACACTTTCACGATAAAGAGATTGCACTTCAGTACTTGTATGAGGTGAACTGAAAAATACTATTCCTTTTGTTATCATTTTTACTGTGCATATATTTGTAATCAGAAATAGTAATACGAAATGAGCACTTTGCACTGTGCACTTTATAGTCTGTGTTGTAATTGAAATCAATTTTGAAAGTGTAGAAAAACATCCAAAAATATTTAATAAATTTCAGTTGTTATTCTATTGTTATAAGTGCAATTAATTGCGATTCATTTTTTTATCATAATTATTTTTTTTTCAGTTAATCGCGTGAGTTAACTGCAATTAATTGACAGCCCCATTAAAAACATGTTTAGATTGAGCTGACAGACTAGTAGCCATGCAGCCCATTGCTAGACAGGCCATTTGTTCAGTTTTAAACCGGACAGTCCTGATTTTCTGTGGTTTATCCCCAGTCTGGTACTGAGACAGCCATTTTGAAGAGCATGACGCTCTGCCCCCATATGACATGATATGTAGGAAGTCATGTAGGTGGGGGCAGGGTCACATAGATGGGGGTGAACCAACACCATTCCTGGAAATACCAGAATGTCCGGTATTCTGGGAGACATCTCAGGGGCTATCCTACTCATTGCCACTACAGAACTCAAAGTATATTACGAGTTTTGTCATTCACTTCCCAGGCTAATTGGGCCTTGAAGGGTATGTCTACACTGCATCTGGGAGCAACCCTCCCAGCCAGGGTTCAAAGAATTGTGTTGGTGGAGACTGTGCTAGCATGCTAAAAATAGTTGTGTAGACATTGCAGCTTGGCTGGAGTTCAGGCTATCAAGCTTGTGGGGGCCTGAAAGCCCAAGCTGCAACATCAAAGCAATGTCTACACAGCTATTTTTAGCACGCTAGCACAAGCCCCACCAGCACAAGTCTGGAAACTAGGGCTGGAAGGCTTGCTCCCAAATGCGATATAGATAGGGCTGCCATCGAAAAGGGACCCTGGTGGCTCTGGTCAGCACCGCTGACCGGGCTGTTAAAAGTCTGGTCGGCAGTGCAGCGGGGTTAAGGTAGGCTCCCTGCCCGGTTCTGCCCAGCTTCTGGAAGTGGCCGGCATGTCTCTGCGGCCCCTAGGCGGAGGGGCAATCAAGGAAGCTCCACGCAATGCCCCCACAGCTCCCATTCGCCAGGAACCACAATGGGTCTGCGTAGAATAGATCCTGCTGATGTACACTAATGGTTCCCTAGTGCACTTTAACATAGTACTGATTGAAACAATATTGCATTAATGTGCACTAGGGAACATTATAGAGAGATTACTCACTAGAGTATATACTACAGTATACCTTACTCATTATAGAGAGAAACTCTCCCAAAAAATCTCAATTTTTGAACATCCACATACAATTCAAAAATTGCTAAAAATACTCCTCCAATGAAATTAATAAACTCCGAAAAACAGAAGCACTAAATATAGTTCATCTTTAGTCCAAGTTTACTTTCCCATTAAGTTTTGAGCTATATTCTGTTGTTATAATGCTATATTAGTCCTCTTAATTACTAATTTCTTATACAGGGTATTTCACTGTTTGGAGAAGGCCACTAATGCATAACTGAGTACAGGTATTCAGAGAAAGGAATGTTTTATCCATTTTAGTTGTTTTTTGGTTTATTTATTGACAAACTATTTATGATATTTTAAAAATAATAATTTAAAATATTTGCTTGTCCCTGTTACCAGCTATAACGGTGTTTCTCAAACTTTTGGGTACTGGTGACCCCTTTCACATAGCAAGCCTCTGAGTGTGACCCCCCCCCAATAAGTTAAAAACACTTTTTTATATATTTAACACCATTATAAATGCTGGAAACAAAGTGGGGTTCGGGGTGGAGGCTGAGAGCTCGTGACCCCCCCATGTAATAACCTCATGACCCCCTGAGGGGTCCCAACCCCAGTTTGAGAACCCCTGAGCTATAACTTCTGATATTGTTAAATAGAATTTCTCATCTGTCAGCTAGCACCCGTGACTAACCCTTTATACTTTATGACGTGTTCCCATTGTAAATGAGCTCCTACATAATTGATGTATAGTTTCATCTTGGTGAGCTGTTGAAGGAAAGTGCACGAGTGACCAAACAGACACAGTTTGAGGAACATAAAATGAAAAAGTTTATTTATTTGTTTCTGGCAGATCATGCTGCAAAAGAGCCTGTGGAAGATACAGATCCAAGCACTTTTCCATTAGAAATGGTAGGTGTGTCTGGTTTTGTTCCTATATAACTTTAATACTTGGTTATTTAATATTTAGTTTATAGCTTTTTATAGTTATTTAATTCTGGGATGCTCTCAAAAACCCAAGAGTATAATTGACGGAAACCAGGCACATATATGATTGTCTACCAGATAATTAACACCATTGTACGCACTGAAATGTTATGTAAATAGCCTCAACCCAGTTGTAAATAAAAAAAATTAATCATTACATCAAATGTATCTTGAATAAATCAATAAATAATCATGGTGAAACCCACGTTTAGATTGTAATCTCTTTCGGACAGGACTTTCTCTCACTATGTGCTTATACAGTGCCTGGCACAATGGAGTCATGACCTCTGTTGGGGTTTCCAGGTAATGTTATAGTAATAATAGTACTGTGCATCACCCAGAAACTTAATTATTGTTTATATATAGTCTAAGCACTTCCTTTAAATGTTGTGGCTGATAGCTAGATAAAGCATTAGAAATGCATGTGACAAACAACGAGGCTCTGCCAGATGTGGGGGTGAACTGAGTAAAGAGATGTTTTACTGACTAGTAGATTACAACCTTCACTGCATACTTTTCCTTGTTAGTGGGTCCTAGGATATTCGGAGAAGCAAATCTTATGCTGTCACGCGGAGTATGTTGGGTAAAAGGAATATGTAAATACTCTGTAATCTTAAAGAGGACTCTTTGAATTTGGCTCCAGGTTGCTTACTCTGGGTAACAGTAAATAAAAAAAGAAACTGATGATATATGTTGTATTATGCAGCCCGGAGTAGATTAGTGTATACTGTAGCTGTTTAGATGTTTTTAAAAGTACCTTATCTTGTTTGTAAATTGTGGGTTTGTCATGCAGCAACATGAATAATGAGAGGGGAAACTATTATTTTCCCCGAGGTGATTTCTTCCAATTCAGAAGCGCAGTATTGAAGTATCAGCAGAAAACAGAGAGGATAGTGTAAATATTGACCTTAGCCTGTGACTTTTTTGGAAAAATCAATTTAGTAATTTAGGTCCTGATCCTGTATTGTGATCTATTAGTGCCAACCCCTGAGCATGTGTGAAGTCCCACAGAAATAAATAGGACTTGGTACAGGTCCATATGATTGCTTAAATTAAAGATTGTGATCTTCAACTGTGGTAGAGTTATGATGTCTGTCTGATACAAATGTAAGTTGTTTTTTTTAAAACATGATTTTGTTTCTAAATGAGGAGGATTTTAATTTGTTTGGTGAGAGATTCTATAAAAAGCTGATGGAAGAGTCTTGTCTTTAGATGCTGCTAGAGGTAACATGGGAGCAAGCAGATGTCTAGGTCTCTTAGTAAACTATAGCTTAGAAGATGGAATATATTTGTGTTGTAAATCAGCAGATATGTCCGTAAACTGGGTAGCTGTATTTTAGTTTTGCATTTTAATCAGGTTTTAATTTTCAAGCAGAGACCTTTGATTGTTCTTTAGTAAGAATACGTGTAAGAACAAGACCATCTTTATTATTGTAGTTACTCTTGATACACATTAGTAAACTGAGAATCTGACCCAGAGAAATTGAGGCCACTGGCAGAGAGCTAAAATTAAAACTCAGAATTTCTTGGCTCCCAGTCCTGTGCTTAGTCTACTAAACCACATACATTTTAAGAAACTGCAGCAAAACAACAAACTATATAATTTTGGATTGTAAATAATCCCCAGATTGCCTATGTTAGTATCTGTTTGGTCCATCTCTAATAATTCATTACTATATTGATGTGAACTTAAATGCCATTTTAAAAAGGCATTGTTGTAACTATAAAGTTTTTGATGTACTTTTTATCAAGTACTGGAAATAACAAACATATGTCTTCGTGTTTTTGGACAGAGAGAAAAGTATCCTGTCCAAGATACACGGCTACCTAAAGGTAAGCACAGCAAACTCCAGCTATTATAAATCTGGTACATTATTGTAGTACATGTAATAAAACCATAGGTATAAGAAATATTCTATTAATTTGTTCTGTATTTTTACATTATAAAAGTTTATGCAGGGTAATCATTTTTTTTAAAGTGTGTTATTAATGTTACATCTGGTGTTTGCCATCTGAGCTCAGCTTTGGTCTAAAAGCTGATTATATCAACAGAAGATCTTGTTTCTCAACTTTGAAGGAAGCTATAATAAGACAATGCCACAAAGAAAAAAAAAAAGGATCAGAACCCAGATTAGAGGGAAATAAAAATATTTGAAAAATGGCTTTGAGAGGGTTATCTGTGTGTCTGCAGGTGACCAGAAATTCATTTGGGAACCCAGAAAATCCAGTGGTCTCCTGCACAGATGAAATCCTGAGCCCTGCAACCAATTTCATCATTAAGCCTTTAATCCTTCTACCACACTAGCTCCCTTGACCTCTCTCCCTTCTTTATTTCTGCATCCCAGACCCTGCTGCAGGCTTCCTTCCAAGGAATGCCCTGAGAGTGCCTGGAGCCTCAGTACTCTTCCAAGCATATTGTTCTGAATCCTATGATGCATGTAAAGCCTGAGGAGGGATCCAGGATCCAATTGGAAAGAGAGGTTGAAAAAGTTAGGGTAAAGACTGATGAGCTGGGGAAACTAAAACTGGGGTTCCAAGGGAGGATTGAGGATTATTTAGGAGACTGGAAGGAGCCAGCAATAGAAATGAGGTGCCACTGAGGATACCCAGAGAAGGGAAATAGATTGGAGGAGAGGAGAGTATGGTACTTTGAACCTGTTCAGTTGCAGGCAGACTGCTCACTTCTTCAAAGTGGTTTTTCTTAAAATTTCTTAAATTTTGGTAATTTCTCTATAGCTTTCCTATCTAAATTGTATTTTTCTTACTCTTATGGCATTAGTTCATTGTATTTTCCCCTCCAAAGAAAATCAGATTTATAAACAAACATGTAACTGTTACAAAGCTGTTTAAAATCTGATGCTACTTGTTTAATACAATAAATTATAAGTAAAATTTAAGGGAAATGGAAATTGTGGCATTTTCTATTGAAAGGAAATTTCATCATGATCAGTGTAAAGACATAAAAGCATTAATGGAGCTTAGCATTTCCTGTCTGAGAATGGGAAGTGATGTGAAACACCTATTAATATTCTGTTAACTTCTGCATTCTCAAGTTTTCCTTATAATTAATTCTCTCAAAAGTCTAGCACTGTTGTGGGTTTGGAAACTGTATGACGTTAACCTTAGATCGTTCCTTAGATATTGGTCTCTTCATCTGCTCAAGAGCCTGAATTTTCATCACTATTCAACATGATATGGGGAAGGAAAAAAAAAGCAGTTTTATAAATGTTGCTGAATCTATAAGTGAATAAAATGTGTTACAAGAGTTTTCTTCATACAGTGTATGGGCCTGATTCTTTAGTTATTTAGGGAAAATTCCAGTTGGCTTTAATGTAAATTTTATCTAAATAGAGTACGAGATCTGGCCCCTTCCTTAAAAATAATTAACATGACATCTTAGGGCCTTTAATGGGAGTTGAGGGCACTCATCACCTTTCAGGATTAGGCCTGTATATTTTTTTTCCTCCAAGTTCACTTTTTGATCATAGTTACTCCCTCATCCAAATATTAGAAGCAACAGCCAAAAGAGTAGAACCAGTGAAATTCAGTTGGTTGTGTTTTATAATGTCAGTTGAATTCTTTGCCATTGAATCCTAACATAAGAATGGCCACAGTGGGTCAGACCATAGGTCCATCGAGCCCAGTGTCCCATCTTCCGACCGTGGCCAGTGCCTGGTGCCCCAGAGGGAATCAACAGAACAGGTAATCATCAAGTGATCCATCCCCTGTCGCCCATTCCCAGCTTCTGCCAATCAGAGGCTAGGGACACCATCCCTGCCCGTCCTGGCTAATAGCAATTGATGGACCCATCCTCCATGAACTTATCTAGTTCTTTTTTGAACCCTGTTCAAGATAATAAATAAGAAGTCTGTATCAGATATCAGCTGCTGTCAGAGGCAGGCTATTGGATTTTAAGGATCAATGGTCTAATAAATAATGGCAAATTCTAAGTGAAAGAAGAAAAGTAAATTCTTGCTTTTTTTGTTTGTTTGTTTGTTTAAATGTAAGGCATTCCACTGTTTCTTAATAGGAGTCTTATTAGAGAGAACAATAAACTTATATGCATTTTTATCCCTAAAAAGTCTTTCAGCATTATAAGAGTCTTGGAGGATTCTGACATGTCTAGGATAACCTCCTTTCAGACACGAGTCAGCAGAGCAATTAACACATGGATTTAAACTCTTGCTTAAAGTTAAACACACACTGAAATACTTTGAAGAGGGCCTTATCACAGAGTGAAATTCAACTCTATGTACGGAATTGGCAAAAGGCTTATGTATCACTTAAGTCCTATTTTGAGGGCCTAAGTGGGAGATGAAAGGTAAATGGACTTTGTGCTGTCCCCCTGCATAAGGGTGAATTTCAACCCATGTCTATATACTCACAAAGGTGTGTAGACAGTTGTTAAGATGCAGTGAGTAAAACCTGGTGGGGGGGGGGGGGGAGAGACGTGTGCTTCCAGAAGGGTCCTGAGCAGCATGAACATAATCCAAACATGGGGAGAGGAGAAGGCAGACTACTGAGAATTTTTAGAAAGTCATTCAAACAAAGCAGAAAGAAGAGATTTGTTGATTGTCAAGTACTTTCACTTTTTCAGCAATATTTCATTTATTGGCTAGGTAAACACTATGTTGGTGCTGCTCCTGGTCAATCTGCTGAAGGAAGAGTGTAGCCCTGCTACCAGTAATAGCCTGTTGGAGATGCAGAGTAAACATTTTACATATACCCTGATGTCTGACCTCTGATAGTACTTTCTATTTGCACAGTCCAGTCATTAACAATTTAAGATTATGTTAAATCCATTTTACATTTCCCAATGACCCATTATCATAGGGGATTAAATCTCGTGTGTTAGACTTGTATGAAGTCTGCCATATTTTTGTTTGAGAGTCTTGTACTTAAGCTTATATTTGGGTGAAAGACCAACATTTCAGAATCTCTTTGCCTTAGATGAGGAGTACCTAACAGATAAAGTTACATTGGAAATAGCATCTATTAACATCAGAAGTCTTACATCAGATTCTGGCCTAATACAACAGGTAAGGGAAACGCTTTTCAAATTTAAATTATCTGTTTGAGAAACCCATGGGTGCATATTAAACTAAGCTTTTAAAGTTATTTTTGTTGATGAAAGAAAGCTATTAATATTAATCACAACTTTCTCTAGACCGCATGGAGTCATTCAGTAAAATGAGATTGGACATAGAATATCCATTTAAGAATGCTGGGTGAAGTGTGCTCTATACACACAGCCTATGTACTCCTTAAGCCTTATTTGAAGGGCTTAAGTGGGACTTGAGTGGTGCATAGGTCTTGTGCTGACTCCTCTGCTTAGGGTTGAGTTTTGTTCACAGTGAACCTAGTTCTAGTGACACCGTACTTATAATGCAGTGGAAACCAAAATTGCTTCAGTTTCTATCCAGGCATGAACTCTTCTGACAAGGGCAAATCCTGCCCCCACACGCCATCCCCACTCAGCCTGCGGCAGAACAGATGTTGTTCCACTGTGCTGAGTGGGCAGGGAGCCTGGAGCCCGGGCAGGGTGCATGCTGCAGAATCCAGTTCTACCAGAATTCCTTTCACACCGGTTTAGGGGATAAGATTAAAAACAGGGCTAGTGGACTCATAGCTATGCAGAGCTATACATTTTTCCTCCAGCCTTCACCTTCCCTTGGTGGGGTTTGCAACCAGGGCAGTGGTTACTGCAGAGCAGCTTTGGGGTTGGGAAACAGGTAAATTATTTCTCCCCTGCATCAAGTCCTTATACATGGACTTTGGGATAGTATTTGTCCCATAGTGAAGCTTCATTCTAATGTTCCACTGTAAATGGGCAACACTGTGCAAATTCCATTGGCATGTCACAGTTATGACTTAACAGATAGTGTTACAGGCTGAATTCCTGGGGATTTTCTCTTTTGGGTTGAGCAGAGGAGGAGAAGACAGATTGGCACTATCTCATGAGGAGAAAGCAGTAATTTCTTATCATGAAGTGGAGAGAATTTGTTGCCTGAGACTCCATCTTCTATTATACTGAAACTAGGTATAATAAAGGCTTTTTATAGTGACAAAAGACTTCACTATACAGCTGTTTCACTGTACTTAGATTTGTAGGGTCCTCTAAAACCTGATCTTGCCTGGAGGGTATGCTTGTTCTTCTGGTCCCTCTGCACACGCATAAGACAAATGTATAGCTTTGTTTAGATTTGCAGTTGTTTTTTTTCATTAGTGGGCAATAAAATAGTCCTGTTAAATAGCAATATTTTATGGACATTTACATATCTTTGCAATAAAGTGATGCTGGATAAGCCTCTGTGCTTCAGAGTTGATAAGTGGAAGATAGCTGAACTGCTAAAATAAAAAATGTGTATGCTACAAATAAGTGGCCTTTTGAAATCCTATAGTTTACATGAGAGTATTTTTTTTATCAAACAAAAAATGAGGACTCTTAGTCCATAGGAAATAAAATTTTACTTCTTTCTTTGCTCATACAGTCGCAGTCCCACCATTGCCAACTGTCAAGATTTGATCAGGAGTCTTGAGATTTTTGATGTTAAAACCCCAGTTTCTGAAAGCACTTACATGAGTATCTCAACTCTCATTTAAAAAAATAGATTTGAGGCCTCATATTTGCAGGAAAAAAATATGAAAACATACCTCCGTGTACTCTAATGGCTCAGAAATCAGAAGACAAATAAAATAACCCACATTTAATATTTTAAAAAAACCTCACGATTTTTAACTCTCCAGATTTTTAGCCAGACTCAATTTTTCAATGCTTGGGTTGGCAAAACTAAAATTCCTATACATCAAACATCTACTGACTTTCTCATAGACACTTCTGAACCAGATTCATATCATACTGTGACCATAAATGATCTCCATGTTCAAGAGTAAGACATCCAGTTCTGACCAATGTTTTTAGATAGTCATTGTTCAAGGTCCTGATTTAGAAGCTGCTGAATGAAAAGCCCTGGGCACACATTCTATCTAGCTACAACTGAAATGATGCTGGTAAGAGGAGGAAAGTACTTGGAGAAGATGACAAGTACTTTCCTCTTACTTTGATGCATCCATTTTTGAACCTTTCTTGAGCATGTACCAAACACTGTGATAGTTTTGTGATGTGGAAAATTGTGTATTAGAGAATGGAAAGAAAACTGTAAACTCATCTGCATTTGTGACCATCTGGCCCACTGCAGCAGTGGGTGTGGCAGGGGAGATAGTGAAAACAGCATGCAAATGTTCCCTTTTATGGGAAATGTAGGGAATTTTTGATAGAATATTTTAGACAAATTTACCTTCCCCCGTAATTGGATTAGGTCATGTGTGTGAATGTGTTCACTTTATCAGCTGAAACTGCCTATACTGGTTGTAGGCTTTGCAAAAATAAATCTTATTTTAAAATTTTGATGGACAATATCAATTATTATTTTAAGCATTTTTAAATTTTTATGCATTTACATTTTAACAGTCGTAAGAAGTGATGGGGTGTGTGCCAGACAACTGAGGGTCAAACAATAATTATGTAATGACAATAGATGTGAGATTCAAAAAATTATAGCTTTATAACCATTAAAATCCAGATTGGCAACAGCACATACGAAAACATACAAAATAAATATCCTTAAATGAAACTAGAATAAGTTCTCAAGTAGCATTTTTTTTAATTTTCCTAACTGTAAATCTTGATTTTTATCAATGGAAATATATTTGTCAGTTTGTATCTGTGGTCAAATTGACATTTACAAATAATAATCAAATCCTTCCAAGCACACCTATTTGTAGTGGATTTAATAATACAGTAAGTGTCAGTAGGAATAGGGCATCTTGTTATGATGTATTGTAATCTACATAGTTTACTTGTATTTGCATGCACAGCATGCAAGATGTGGTGAAGTGCTCTATGATACTTTTGAATAAATGACACTATACAAAAGTCAGCTGTATTTTATTGCACTTGTCTAAGGGGGAAAACCCTTTCTGCTTTCATCTTCAATAAAGGAAAGACATTTTATCTGGGCTCGCACCTGCCCAATGAGTGAGGGCAGTTACTCATGTCTTCTTACTCCACCCTACTACGCTCATTTCAGTTTGCCTTAGCCACAGGGTCATAGTGCCTTCCTTTGAGTGTTAGCTGTTGCTTTCAAGGAATATAGATGTTGCAATAATACGTCACCTCAAACTATTACGTTATTTTCTCTACATTTAATTAGCTGACAAAAAGCAGCTGAGTGCACATTAGCTTAAAAAGAAAGACGGTTTTGAACTGAGCCAGCAGAAATATTCAATTCCTGCCCTTACCTAGAACTATTTCCTATATATAAAAAGCCTTTAAAGAAGCTCCTCGAAATTCCATAGAGTCAGTGGAACAGTCCCTTATTGTTGCATGTAACAGATAGTGGGCCAGCTGAGGATCTGGCCCAGCCTCTAATAAAAAAAATTGGGCATGGAAATCTTTTAAGTCAAACAATCTGAATCACTGAAAAGCTGTAGGTACTCTATACAAAATTCCTAAAGACTGTCCCCCGCCCCCATGATTATGGCACGATAGTGACTCTTAATTGCAATTCTGCAGTAATATTTCATGCCTATATGCCAGGAAGTCTCACTTTGAAACAGTTGTACATTGCCCAACCTACCATTTTCAAACACTTTAATGAACTAACATCAATAAAATGTCATTAAGGAAAATTAAACAAGCCAAGATAGCATGGGAGAGAGAGTGTGAACTATTCCAAATACACAAGATGGGGTGTGGTACTGCATAATCATAAGGATAATGAGTCATTCAACAGTTTTCTGACATTCAACATGGCTATAACCAAAAGGTCTGATTCTAGGGTCATTTGCACCAGTGTAACAGTAAGGTGTTACTCCCAATTTGTACTGGTGTAACTGAGAGGTGAAATTAGCCTGAAGATTGTAGATGCCTTCACTTAACAGGTTATCAACTGCTGTCATGAATTTCTGTGGGAGCAACCCCAAGGCCAATCAGCAGGGATTTATAGTTAGTTCTTTTCTGTTCTTGTTCACAAATAATTTAATATAAACCTGTCACTACCAAGAGTGAAAATGATAGATCAATGCAAGAACTGTTTAAAACAATAACCCTATATCATCTAATGCATCCAAGGGTGCTGAGGGAGTTGGCTGATGTGACTGCAGAGCCATTAGACATTATTTTGAAAATTCGTGGCGATTGGGAGAGGTCCCGGAGGACTGGAAAAAGGCAAATATAATGCCCATATTTTAAAAAGGGAAGAAAGAGAACCCAGGGAACTACAGACTGGTCAGCCTCACTTCAGTCCCCAGCAAAATCATGGAGCAGGTCCTCAAGGAATCCATTTTGAAGCATTTGGAGGAGAGGAAGGTGATCAGGAACAGTCAGCATGGATTCACCAAGGGCAAGTCATGCCTGACCAACCTGATTGCCTTCTATAATGAGATAGCTGGCTCTGTGGATATGGGGAAAGCAGTGGATGTGATATATCTTGACTCTAGCAAAGCTTTTGATATGGTCTCCCATAGTATTCTTGCCAGCAAGTTAAAGAAGTATGGGTTGGATGAATGGACTATAAGGTGGATAGAAAGCTGGCTAGATTGTGAGGCTCAACGGGTAGTGATCAACAGCTTGATGTCTAGCTGGCAGCCGGTATCAAGCGGAGTGCCCCAGGGGTTGGTCCAGGGGCCGGTTTTGTTCAACATCTTTATTAATGATTTGGATGATGGGATGAATTGCACCCTCAGCAAGTTTTCAGATGATACTAAACTGGGAGGAGTGGTAGATATGCTGGAGGGTAGGGATAGGATACAGAGGGACCTAGACAAATTAGAAGATTGGGCCAAAAGAAATCTGATGAGGTTCAGCAAGCACAAGTGCAGAGTCCTGCACTTAGGATGGAAGAATCCCATGCACTGCCACAGGCTGGGGACCGACTGGCTAAGCAGCAGTTCTGCAGAAAAGGACCTGGGGATTACAGTGGATGAGAAGCTGGATATGAGTCATCAGTGTGCCCTTGTTGCCAAGAAGGCCAATGGCATATTGGGCTATATTAGTAAGAGCATTGCTAGCAGATTGAGGGAAGTGATTATTCCCCTCTATTTGGCACTGGTGAGGCTACACCTGGAGTACTGTGTCCAGTTTTGGTGCCCCCCCCCCCAAGGGATGTGGACAAATTGGAGAGAGTCCAGTGGAGGGCAACAAAAATTATTAGAGAGCTGAGGCACATGATTTACGAGGAGAGCCTCAGGGAACTGGGATTATTTAGTCTGCAGAAGAGAAAAGTGATGAGGGATTTGACAGCAGCCTTCAACTACCTGAAGGGAGGTTCCAAAGAGGATGGACCCAGACTGTTCTCAGTGGCAGCAGATGACAGAACAAGAAGCAATGGTCTCAAGTTGCAGTGGGGGAGGTGTAGGTTGGATATTAGGAAACACTATTTCGCTAGGAGCATGGTGAAGCACTGGAATGAGTTACCTAGGGAGGTGGTGGAATCTCCATCCTTAGAGGTTTTTAAGGCCTGGCTTCACAAAGCCTGGCTGGGATGATTTAGTTGGGGTTGGTCCTGCTCTGAGCAGGGGGTTGGACTAGATGACCTCTTGAGGTCTCTTCCAATACTAATCTTCTATGATTTTATGATCATAGGATGAGTCAAAATGTAAATATGTTGCATAAAAAGTTTGCAAATTGTCAGGAAACAGACACACACACAAAGTATTTTCTGTTCAGTTAATCAGTATCGTTCTAAACTGACTCTCCACTTGGTAAACTAGATCAATACAGTTATTGTGTGTTAGTTGAATACATGATTTTAATTCAAGGTTACTTTTTGTTTGTAGCCAGAAGAGAATGATAGTCAAAACAATACTGGAGAATCACTTTCAGGTAATTTATTGGCTTTACCATATATGTATGTAGTTATATTTATGATAGATTTTCTTCAGAAAAGTCTTTGTGAGGATGATATTTAGAATTACCTAGAAAGGCTTGGGGACCCAGAATATATGAGGCTTCTCTCTTTTGTTTTTAATATTCTATGCAGGGTATAGTGCCAGAAGTTTATTTGATCTATAGATAGCTATGAACTGCTCTTGTCAATTTCTTTTTGATGAAATTCACCTCACTGAGCACGTACAGCAGAATGAGATGAAATTAAGATAGAGGCCAATAATGCATTCTCTGCACAGCCAGAACTTCAATTAGGTCAAATGGAGTTAGCTTTGCTCATACCTGAGTAAAAAGTGAGCAGGATTTGGCCCATTGACTTCATCACAAGGACAGCAGTATTACTTATCTATCTTTATATTTAGCTTAAAAAAAAACCTTGCAAGGCCTTATGGAATGCCTGAAAGCAGAGATGTCTCCCTTTACTCAGCACTAGTGAGGCTTCAGCTGGAGTTCTGTGACCAATGCTGAGCACTACACTTTAGGAAAGATTTAAATCAATTAGAGAGAGTCCAGAAGACAGCAACAAAATTGATAAAAGATTTAGAAAACCTGACCTCTGAGGAAATGTTAAACAAAACTGGGCATGTTTAGTCTTGAGCAAAGAAGACTGAGGGAGCCTGATTGGAATTTCAAATGGGGACAGTCCCGATATTTGGGGCTTTTTCTTACATGGGTGCCTATTACCCCCCACCCTCTGTCCCAATTTTTCACACTTGCTATCTGGTCACCCTAGACAAGAAGTAATGGGCTTAATCTTCAGCAAGGGAGATTTAGGTTAGCTCTTAGGAAAAAAATTGTAATATAATGGTAGTTAAGTTCTGGGATAAGCTTCCAAGAGAGGTTGTGGCATCCCCATCAATGGAGGTTCTTAAAAATGGTTTGACAGACATAAGAATGGCCACACTGGGTCAGACCAATGGTCCATCTAGCTCAGTATCTTGCCTTCCGACAGTGGCCAGTGCCAGGTGCCCCAGAAGGGATGAACAGAACAGGTAATCATCAAATGATCCATTCCCTGTCACCCATCCCAGACCAAAGGACACTTGTCAGAGATGGTCTAGGTCAGGGGTAGGCAACCTATGGCATGTGTGCCGAAGGCAGCACATGAGCTGATTATCAATGGCACTCACACTGCCCAGGTCCTGGCCACTGGTCCATGGGGCTCTGCATATTAATTTAATTTTAAATGAAGCTTCTTAAACATTTAAAAAACCTTATTTACTTTACATACAATAGTTTAGTTATATATTATAGACTTAGAGAAAGAGACCTTATAAAAATGTTTAAATGTATTACTGGCATGCAAAACCTTAAATTAGAGTGAATAAATGAAGACTTGGCACACTGCTTCTGAAAGGTTGCTGATCCTTGTCTAGGTTCACCGAGTCTTGCCTCAGCACAGGGGGCTGCATTTGACCATAGAATGTCAGGGTTGGAAGGACCTCAGGAGATCATCTAGTCCAACCTCCTGCTCAAAGCAGGACCAATCCCCAGACAGATTTTTGCCCCAGATCCCTAAATGGCCCCCTCAAGGATTGAACTCACAACCCTGGGTTTAGCAGACCAATGTGCAAACCACTGAGCTATTGCTCCTGCTCTCCAGTGCCCTTCCAGCCCTACATTTCTGTGATTGTATGTCACAAGAGTTTATGCATTCTCATAAAACTGTGGTGTTGCACATTGTGACAGGTTGGACCCCTTAAGGTGCCACTCGATGTGCTGAGATACCACTAAGCCTGCCTGTACTGCCAGCCTGGCCACCCTTTTTACCTGTCTGGCTGAGCCAGGCTATTAAGCCTCCTCCAGTACACACAGGCAGGGCCACACCCAACTGCAGAATGACACAGACACTGAAATCAGCTCTGGGAACTTCCCTAAACATAGAAAAGCATTAACAAGCATGATTATCTATGAGAGTAGGTGTTTTTGAATACATGATTTGCCCTTTTATAGTTATAAACCATTCACGTCTCCTATTCTAATTGTAACTAAACCAATCCTTGATATTTTGTACTCACTATTTCCAGCAGTCTTTTGATTAATACTTCCTCTTACAGCATCCTTTTTTCCAAACTTAATTTGAATATGGTTGGTTTTATATTCCTCTTTCAAACTTGTATGGTAAACAGAAGTTTTAAAAGGTCAAGTGGTTATAAGCTGTGCACATTATGCACCTTTCTGCTGTAGTGTCAGTTTGACCATTGTGGGCTTCTCTCTTTCTTCATCCATTACATGGCAAAGTTAAAGGTTTACCCATTTTCCCCTCAAAAGCCTAACTGTTGAAGAAGTGTCTAGAATACTTTCACTCACTAGGCCTGATTGATGGCGTAAGACCTAATAAAAAGTATTTGCAGGTCAATATTACTAATGCTGGCTTTTGCTTTCTTCTAGTCTGTTACTGCACAAACTAATAGAAGTTACATTTTTAGGACCCTTTTGATTCTTTCTGGAAGACTTTTAAATGGCAATCTGTGATGTCATATGATAAAGACTATTTCACCACCATACGGTCATACCCAGAAAATAATTCATTGACCTTCAGCCAGCTCTATAACTGTATGAGGAAAATAGGAATACCATTCAAATTTTCTAAGCATTTGCCTGTTACATATATTTGAAATAATCGCCCTTCATAGAACACAACAGAAAGGTACACTTTTGTATCATTGGAAATATTAGGCATTTGCTTTGTGTGTGTCCATTAGCAGAGAGACTCTTTACTAAAAGAAGACCGTCAAATATTTTCGTAAGTCTGCACTATTATAAAAAGTGGCATTTTGGATGCACTAAGCCAGCCTGTGACATCTACCAACATAATCGTAACATTTATCGTAACAGAGATCCATTCTGCATAGCACTGCTCGCTCTGCAATTGAAAGTTATGGCAATTTCCATAAAGCTAAAGGAATTCTTCAGGCTATGTAGCCCAGCCCACACATCATAGTGAAAAGTGGAATCAGTTTGACACCCTTGGTATAAATGAATGTGAATATTTTAAAAATTATTGTTCTTTGGTTTTATCTTCAGTGTACAGTAAAGAAAAACAACAAAAATTAAAAGTAGTTTAATTCAATAGCGAAAGACACTTTAAATCCCCATTATTATTTCAGAAATAGTTCTAAGCAGCATGATATTCTTCAGCAGTGCCTGAGGGTTTGTGCCATTAAAAGAAGCCATGGAAAATAGAACAGATTCTAACCTTTCAATGTAATGTTTATAATTGTAGATATGAGGAGCTCCTGCAAAGAAAATGGCACCTGCTCGTTATGTTTGTGTCGTGCTCCAACCATCAGCGACTTGCTCAATGATGAGGACTTGTTGTATACAATGAGGATAAAGTTGGATCCATGCCACCCTACAGTAAAAAACTGGAGAAATTTTGCAAGCAAATGGGGAATGACCTATGATGAATTGTGTTTCCTGGAACAGAAACAACAAAGCCCTACGTTGGAATTTTTGTTGCGGAACAGTGACAGAACTGTGGAACAATTGATTGATCTGTGTAAATTATATCAAAGAATTGATGTTGTGAAAGTGCTGCTGAAGTGGGTGGAGGAAGAATGGCCAAAGAGAGGGAATGGAACCTATCAGAATCACTTCTAGGTCAAAGAAAATTGTTAGCTTGAAAAATGTACTTGTCTAATTACCACTAGTGAGAGGGAAGCTTTCCTTGTCCGTGAAAGGGCACATACCATCAGTTTATGCAGAATGCAAGCTTTTATTATATATATCAAACAAAGATGACCTTCCAAATGTGAACAGGATATCACTAATACAGAGTTGTCTTCCTGAGCCTACAAACATTGTAAGTCTTTTCCACTGCTCATAGATTTCCCAAGCAGGAGCAGAGTGAAAATGACACAGCATTGAGCAATATGACCCTTGAAATTTAGAACCTTGGAAGGAGTGAAACTGACAAGAATGTCAGTTTCCCACTGCTGTTGATTTGTAAAGTTATGATCAGCTGCCAAGAGGCTTGAACCATTGCCCCTATCTCACTGGTAACCCTGCCCCTATCTTTCATATCAGCTTCTACTTAGTAGGTGTCTGGTAATATTTCAAGCCCTAACAGGAGGAATAAAAGGATCGGTTAAAGAAGTGTTTAATATTTTTGGTATAGGAACACCTTATGTGTTTCCAACATCACTTTGCATTTGCATTATTGGATTATTTTAATGTTTGAATACCCCATTTTGCAAAAATTTCATTTGGATACTCTCTTATTAAAAAAAAAAGACATTAAATGAAATTGTTGTGTAATTCTACTACATTAGAATTATATATTGGTTATGGAAGAAATCACATTGAATTTAGAGAGAATTTCCAAGGCCCACAAGAGTTGGGGACAAAAAAGCAATTAAGAAAATGCTTTATATTAAAAATGAGTTCCAAGAGTTTTGAAGAAAACATTCAGTTGCAGGACTCTTATCTGTTTTTCTCAATGCTTCTTGTTTTGAGGTGGGGAGACAGTTGTAGCCTCACCCACAGCGTCCTCAGTACAGTACTCACTAGGATTTTCCTGTTCAAAGATTGTGGTTTTCTAGACAAGATCACAAAACAGTCCTGTGGGCTGACCCATTTTACACTTTATTTAGAGACCATTTCCTGGCTGCAAAACAACACATGTACCACTTAAGCCATCATAATGGCTTAAGGGAGTGAGTGTGGATAGCTACTGGAGAGTTTAAGAGGGTTTAAGACTTATCAGTCGTCCCAGGGATTTGGTCTTGTTGCTACTTTGCATTTAAATGGTTAAATTTAAAATGTATTTTAGAAAGGATTAACAATAATTGATATTGCTCTTTTCCCTACAATGATTACAATATATGTTCTAATATTCTAAAGCCAGTTTGAAAAAAATCAGTTTTATACATTCTTTTATGTTAACTAAAGCATCTTGAGTTAGTACATTGTCCACCATTATTTTGCTATATATACACCAATGTACCAAAACACAGGCAAAATCTAGGATGGGTTTATGGCACATGTACTGTTTAGTTTCATAAATTTGGAATGATCACTAAACTTCTGCAGAAAAGAGGAGTGAAGCAAAAAGAGGGATTGTGTGTTGAGATCCCTACTTCAGGACAAGATAAGGCCTAATGCATATTATACGGTGTATATTTTATATCAGTGGGGGTGGTTACTGAGCAGCTAGAGGTAAAGGCCATCATTTTGAAACCTCGGGGCCAGATTTGCAGGCAGCATAGATCAGTGTTGTTGTACTGACTTCAATAAAGATGAGAATAAAGTGACCTGATTTCAGAGTCTGAGTAGGAAGGGTCAAATTTTCCATAAAAACTGTTTTTTGGATGGCAAATTGGATTATTGACTAAATTAATTTTCATGAAAGGTATCTGCTTTCTGCAAGAAAACAGTAATTTTTTTCATTCAAAAACTGAATGTTCCGAAAGTGAGAAGTTTTTAGCAGAAAACCACATTTTTTTGAATGTGAAATGCTGCTGTGGTACATCATGGGAGTTGTAGTTCAAGCACCTCCTGCTCCTCTTCACCTCTGTGGGCCGGCTTAATCTCCCATTATGCTCTACACCAGCATTTCTCAAACTCGGGTTCACGGATCCCTGGGGATGCCCAAGGGCACTCCAGAGGGTCTGTGGGCCCCGCTGATCAACTCCTCCTTCTCCCCAGCTGTTCCCTGGTCTGCGGGAGACTCTGGGAGGGAGGGGAAGGAGCAGGGTGGAGCGTGCTCAGGAGAGGGGGCGGCACAGCAGGGCTAAGGCAGGCTCCCTACGTGCCCTGGCTCTGTGCTGCTCCTGGAAATAGCTGGCATGTCTCTGCAGCCCCTAGGGTGGAGGTCTGGGGGTCTTTGTGCACTGCCCCTGGCCTGAGCGCCAACTTCTCAGCTTCCATTGGCTGGGAACTCTGGCCAGTGGGAGCTAGGGGGTGGGCAGTGCCTGCAGACATGGGTAGTGCATCGAGCCGCCTGGCTCCCCGCCTACGAGCCGTTGCCAGAGGGATGTGCCAGTCACTTTCAAGAGCCACCCAGCCAGAGCCCGCACCCCTTCCCACACCCAAACTCCCTCCCAGAGCCTGCACCCCGTCCTGTAGCCCAACCTCCTGCCCCAGCCTGGTGAGGGTGAGTGAGGGTGGGGAAAAACGAGCAACAGGGGGTGGAGCCTTGCAGAATGGGTGGGGCAAGGGCTGAGGAGAGGTTGAGGGGCGGGGTCCTTGAAAAATTTTAAATCAAAATAGTGGTCCTCTAGTTGCTAAAGTTTGAGAACCGCTGTTATACACCCACGGAACTGCCATGATGCACTGCCTCTTCTCACCTAGAACAATGTGGTGTATCATGGGAGATGTAGTCCAACCAGGGAGCCTGACTTATTGAGAATGGGAGCATGAGGCATCGGTATTTCCAAATAAAAATATTTCAGTTTTCATCAGAAATACAAAATTTCCATGGAAAAACTAGTAAGAAAAACAAATCTCATTTAATCAAAATTTTCCATTGGGGGAAAACCGCCCCCATTTTCCCAACTAGGTCAAGTTCCGAGCCCTTGCAGTTCTCATTGAAGTCAGTACAAGCTACAGGTGTTCAGCACCTCTGAAGAGAAGACCACTTTTATTTACGAGCCTGGGCATGAATTTAGTTTAACTTTAGGCAGCTTGGTTTGAAAAGGTTAGCCTTAAACTTTATTACACCTGTAGTTGCTCATTATTACTATAGTTGACATAATAGGATTTATTTAATGTTTTTATCCTTGATATGGCATGAACTGGGTTAGACACTTCAAATATTTTCATACCTGAATATCCATGTCTACAAGACATTAGTCTGATCAGCCTTGGAATATGTGTCCTATCTCTGTTGCAATGTATACTATGTTAGTAGAAAAAATAACAAACCTTAGATGTTGAATTTTATTGTATTTGTTTTCATTTCTTAGGGTAAGCAAAAAGACTTTTGAAAGAACACAGATGATTGGTGTTGAAGTACTCAAATCCAACAATTGTTGTCTACCACCGAAATACCAGCAAGTAGCTTTGTACTGAAAAAATGTTTAGATCAGAGATGTGGAATCTAGACTACCTGTGTTTGCAACAAATATTGTCTTATTCTCATCAGCATGCATCATCACTGCAACATTATGAAGCACATCCCTTTCCTCCTTTCTCATGAAAGATAAAAAATAAGGAGATAAACAGACAGTGAGAACAGAGGGAACGTTTAACACTGCTGCAGCTTTTCTAGATTGGGACTAGAGAGGTGTGAAACCTCCATAGGTTGGGTTTAGATTAGATATTGGTTTGTGAACCTGGGCTAGCAGTTAGTCTTCAGAGGTTTGCAAAATCTACCTAGACCTGAAATCTCATTACCTTCTTCTTATACTCCCACACCAGGTCACAGTCCTCACACTTAACTTTAACTCTTTTGCCAGAGAGTTACTGCCAACCCTCCCTACCATCCTACTGGCTTTCGGAGAGCTCTTTTCCAGCTCATCTTCAAGGAAGTGCATGGCAAATTAGCCTATTCCTCTTTAACTCCTGTGGCATCTTCAAGATGACAGGTAGGCTGACAGCAGCAGCAATGAGGAAGAAAAGGCTCCTACATAAAACGTAACTTCAGACTGGTCTCTGAAGTCCCTCTAGATTGCATCTATGGGACATCCCAAAGAAGTCAGACTGTACATGTTCCTTCCCCTCATCCATATGTAGAGGAATGAAACATGTTGCAGACTGTAGTTCTATCCCAGAAGACACCTAAACTAGAGAGAGAGTGATCAGCAAGGTTCCAAGGACTTGTCTAGAGGGCAATTATAGTGAAACTTAAAAAAACCTGTATCCTGCAGATGAACTTGGAACTCCAAGCAAAAATAAAGGGCTGCAAACCAGTATAAAATATATTCAGTCCATTTCAGCTCACACGCAAAAAACAGCAAGATTTGCATAGCCCCAGTCAGCCCGATTCCCCTTCCTAATTCTAAGCCAACATATAAAACAAGTGAGGATTAATGTATCTGCAGAATATTTGATTCACAGTTTTGACAAGGCTAAACTTGCTGGCCTGTGACTAAATTAATTTGCCCATTTCAGTAATTGCTCTTGCCTAAAGATCTGTGTAAAGAAAGTGCTTGTCCTTTAACAAGCAAGACATCGTGTTACAGACCACTGATGCCTGTAGCTCATCGTGGTTTTTCTTCCCTCAAACCATGATTCTTTAAAGAAGAGTAACCAACTAATAATCGTTCAGTTAAATATTGTTCTCAAGCTTTAGGGACTGGGTCCATGCAGTCTAGCATTCTTCCATTGCTTGTTCATGTTGAGTGACAGGAGTCCTATGGTGACAAGAGACCGCTCTCACCTAGGCTGCAGCATGCTCCCATTCTGCAGAGGGATATGGTAGCTGTCCCCCTTGAAGCTGCCAGTGCTCTATGCTTGACCCTTTGCTTTATCCAAACAACAGGTGGGTAACCTGAGCATCTCAAGACCTGGCAGAGATCTGTGTTACACCCAGTAGTGGAAACAGTGTTTTTATCCCTGGCTGCTTCTGTGCCTGTCTGACCTGGTGAATTCTGTATAATACGGGGGGTGGGGAGTGTTACTTTATCCTTCTTGGCTTTTATTTACATAAGTAAATGATGCCATAGATGTTTCCCCTAGTATTTCAGTGTGAAATTTCAAGTATGCAATACTATGATATTTTAAACTGATTGGGGGAGGGGGGGAGAAATGGACCCTTGAAATTTTGCAAGAAGTGAGTCTGAGAAATCAAAAGCAATGATCATGCATCAAGGAACACAGTTTCACCCTGCCCTACTTCTGCATGGCTATGTTCTTTAAAGCCAAGGGTGGAGATGGTTCCTAGAGGTACAAATCTCCCTTGGTACCTTGTTCTGTATACTTTCTGGCCTAAATTACAGGAGTCATCACTGTTTAAAAATCAACACTGCACAGAAGCATCTGAGATGCAGTGGTTTCTTTGTCTAAGTATTTGAAGACAATGGGGTAATTACGATAACAAATATTGTATGCAGTGATGTTGTAGGCATGTTGGCCACAGGATATTAGAGCGACAAGGTTGTTGAACTTCAGATCTGACACAGAGCTGAATAAGACTTCTGTGTCAGCAGGAAAGCTTATCTTTCTCACAAATAGAAGTTTGTTTAATAAAAGACATTACCACATCCAGCTTGTCTATCTGAAATACTGACTTTTTAATGACAAACACTGTGTCTCTTGCTATAGCTGAGAGTACCCATAATACATTGCTTACAGTATCTGCCTTATAAATAAGTGCAGAATGATCTCTCACACCTTAGCTCTGCCCATACATCAAGGAGATCCACACTGGGGCCTGAAAGTGTAGTCTGCAGTTTCTTGCATGGGGACGCCTATGGAACATCTTTCAGCAAATTAAAAATGGGTTAATCTCCTAGCTGTTTGTGCTGAATCACTTTGTTATCAGTCATGGTGCCTGTTGATAGTGGCTTATATCTGATTTTGGATCTTAGGTTTCTAATATGATTCTCTCTCATGCTGTGTTTGTGGAATATAGCATTCATGGTAGCGAACACTATAATTAAGTCTGAGACCCCCTCTTTTCCAGTTGCTCAGACGTTCCTAAAAACTGTTTAGCTGGGATGAAACATAACATGTTTGGGCTTATCCTAAAGAAGAATTTGTTTTGGTTTTCTGTTTAGTAGATTAAATCTGTTCAACTGTTTTGAGAGAGAATCAGTAGCGGATTTTCCACGGAGCCACTGGCATCATGGTGGTGGACCCCGGCCAGGGCCACTCTTCTCCACCCCCCTGCTCTCTCCTTCGGGGGGCAGAAGCTTCGTGCTCCTGGCACTGAGGCTCCTGCTGCAGTAGGGCAGCCAAACCCCGCCTCCCCTGCCTCCTCTTAAAGTTTACTCCCTTCAGCCTTCCCCCTCCTTGCCACCGATCAGCTATTTCAATCAGCTCTCGCTGGCAGGAGGGGGGCCACAGCATACTCACCTGGGGAGAGGAGGTAGAGAAGAGGTAGAGGAGCGTGGAATGAGCATACCTAGTCTGACAGCAGAGCTGCACAGCCAGGCTGAAAAAAGAAGGTGCTGCTTAGCTCCCGGGACTTTGCAGCTAGACACCACCTTCTGGGTCCTAGTGCTGGTTGAGCTCCCTTCTGTGTGTGGGAGCCATCCTTCATCCTGTACAACAGTGAGTGCCCACGGTGGGGCAGGCAGGGCAGGGGGACAGAGGCAGTGGGGAAGGAATGGGGTGGGAGGGGAGGAGAAAGAGGCAGTGGGGAAGGGGCATGGGATGGGGAAGAGAAGGGGATAGGGGAAGCGGGAGCAGGGGGACAGAGGCAGTGGGGAAAGAAGGGGGTGGGATGTGGAGGAGAAAGAGGTAGTGGGGAAGGGGCATGGGATGGGGAAGAGAAGGGGATGGGGAAGCGGGAGCAGGGAGAAAGAGGCAGTGGGGAAGGAAGGGGTGGGATGGGGAGGAGAAGGGGATAGGGCAGGGATCTACAACTTTTGTCACACGGCCCGCTAGGGTAAGCCCTCTGGTGGGCCGGGCCAGTTTGTTTACCTGCTGCCTCCGCAGGTTCGGCCGATCGCAGCTCCCACTGGCCGTAGAAAGAGAAAGATTTTGTAGCTCTCCATTGCAATGGAAGTCAAAGAATATAGATCAGAGCTATTCAGTGATGCTTTTTTGAACAGTGTTTACTATCACCATCCCCACCTCAAAACAGTATTTTACAATCAGTCAGAAGACCCAGGTGCTATTTAGACAAGAGACTGAGAACATGGAAGACTCAAGCAGCTGAGCTACAAAAAATGTGTTTAAGTCATTATAAATAGTGTGAGAAGTAGCCAGCATTGTACCCTATCTTAGAAAAAACAAATCTAAGGGTGTTAGGCTGGTGAGCATTACCTAAGTAGTGGGGCAAAAATGCTGAGAAAAACATTAGAGATACAGTTATGAAGTAAGAAAATGATGAAGGAAAGGATGATTTAGAAATTTGGGTGTTAGCCTAGGATTTGGGAGTCCAGAGTTCAGTTGCCTGCACTCCCACAGACTTCGTGTGTGACTGTGAGCAAGTCACTTAGTACCAGAATTTCCAAAGGTACTCAGGCGCCTAAAGATGCAGACAGGCGCCTACTGGGATTTTTAAAAAATGACTAATCTGTTTAGGTGCTTTTGTAAGTCCCACGAGATGTCTATCTGCATTTTATGGCATCTAAACACTATTTATGCTTCAGCTCTTTTACAGATGGGATTCCCCATTCACAGGGGTGTTGTGAAGTTGTTTAGTTGGTGAGACACTCAGATACTACAGTACTGAGGGCCTTATAAGTATGTTAGATAGCACACAGATTAGGTTTTGTGTCGTGTTCCCACCCCTCCCCCTCCCTGCCGCCGAACAGCTGTTTGCCAGTGTGAGGGAGGGGGAGGAGCGGAGCCACAGCGTGCTTGCCACTTGGGGGAGGAGGTGGAGAAGAGAGGGGGGTGGGGCCTTGGGGAAGAGGGTGGAATCAGGGCATACCCAGTGGGGAGCTGGAGCCGGTTTGCGCAAACTGGTTGTTAAATTTAGAAGCCGGTTTAGAACTGGTTGTTAAAGAGGTGGGCAAATGGGAGAGAGAGGTTTTTTCTGTCGTTACACTGGCCTGTGGCACCGTCCTGTCAGGTCTGCCTGAGCTCCTGGCTGGGGAGGCTCCCCCAGCCCCTCCCTCACCTTCCCCCCCTCGCAGAGCCTCAGCATGCCACCTCGCCAGTGCCAGCGCTCTGAACCGCGCCTGGCTCCTGCGCCTTTGAGTGGCATGGTAAAAGGGTGGGGCTGTGAACTCCAGTGGGCCACATGGCATCCATACACACTGCGCTGAGCCATGGTGACAGGGCCGGGCCAGGGCTGGGAGGAGGGGTTGGATAAGGGGCAGGGAGTGGTTGGAGGGGGTGCAGGTTCTGGAGGGGCGGTCAGGGGATGGGGAATGGGAAGGTTGAATAGGCATGGGAGTCCCAGGGGTCTGTTGGGGTGGTGGTGGATGGGGCCGGGGCAGTCAGGGATCAGGGAGCGGTGCAAGTTGGGTTGGGGGTGGGGTCCTGGAGGGCAGTTTGGGTGGGGTTGCAGGAGGGGGGGTCAGGAGCAGTTGACAGGTTGCGGGTTCTGAGGGGGGCAGTCAGGGGCAAGACATGGGTGAGGGTTAGAAGCGGGGGGAAAACAGGCTGTTTTGAGAGGCACGTGGGATTTGTACTCACCGGGCAGTTCCCTACCAGTTCTTTGGCAGCGAGTCCTTCACTTGCTCTGGGTCTTTGGCAGCACTGAAGGACCCGCCGCTGACGTGCTGCCGAAGACCCTGGGCATACCCCCTCCAGCTCCCTGCCAGGAGCGACTCAGGGCAGGTGGCTGGGAGCACCCCCATGACCCCAGCCCACATCCCCAGCCCTCTGCCCTGATCCCTGCAGCCCTCTCACATACCCCCAGCCCCCTGCACCCCCTCATACAACCCCTGCTCTGACCCCCGCACCTGTCTCACACGCCCTCAGCCCCCTGCTCTGACCCCTGCACCCTCTCCCATGCCCCCAGCCCTCTGTCCTGACCTCCCCCCCACACCCAGTCCCCTGCCCCCTGCGCCACCCCTCACACACACACCCCGCCCCCTGTCCTGCCCCCTGTGCCACCTATCACACACCCCGCCCCCTGTCCTGACCCCTGCGCACCCCTCACACACCCCCAGCCCTGACCACTGCACCTCCTCATACATCCCCTGCTCTGACCCCCGCACCTCTCACACGCTCCCAGCCCCCTGCTCTGACTCTCGAACCCCCCTTACATGCCCCCAGCCCCGTTCTGACCCCCCTGCACACACCCAGTCTTCTGACCCTAGCGCCATCCCCACACCCTGCCCCCTCACACGCACCCCTGCATCCTGCCCTGACTTGACCCCTGCACCCCCCACACGCCCTGTCTCCTGCCCTGACCCCTGCACCCCCTCACACACACCCAGTCCCTGCCCTGACCTCTGCATCCCCCCCTCACACACACCCCACCTCCTGCCCTGACCCCTGCATGCCCCTCACACACACACCCCAGCCCCATGCCTTGACCCCTGCACCCCCCCCTCCACATCCCCACCCTGAGCACCAAACAGGAGCTGCTCCAGGTAAGCACTCCACATCCCCAACCTCCTGTCCCAACCCTGAGCCCCCTCCCTCACCCTAACTCTGGCCAGACCTTGCACCCCTGTCAGCCATTCTCTGTGCAGACAGCACCACACCTGCCTAAGGCTCTGCAACAATCACACACCTGTATCCCACCACCTAGATATTTAAGAACTAGGGGAAACTGAGGCACCCACACAGTATGCAGAGAAAACATTAAGAACATTCCCACTTTGTCACACTGGAGGAGGGGCAGCTCAGTGCAGAGAGAGACGAAGAGAATGGGCTAGAACTAGGGAGAAGGTAGGCACCCGCTCTATGTGGGCAGGGGTGGGGATGGAGATGGACCCCCTCCCCAGCCCGTCCCTTGCTCCAGGGACTAACCCTATCTCCCACCCCACTTGCTTTTGCCCCCAGCCCCTGCCTTGCTCCAGTCAGCAGGGACTAATCCTACCCTCATGCCCCACTGTGCTCATCTTGCCGCTGGCCCCTGCCTCGCTCCAGCTCAGGCCCAATCCTCCCTCCATGCCCCACTGTGCTCTTGCCCCTGGCCCCTGCCTCACTCCAGCTGGGGACCAATCCTTTGCCCCCCACCAGTGCCGGCTCTAGATTTTTTGCTGCCCAAAGCAAAAACATTTTTTGGCTGCCCCCACCCCAGCTCTGGGCTCCCGCTCCCACACTCCCCTGCTGCCCCAGCCCTGGGTTCTCCCCCGCTCATGCCCCCTGCTGCCCCAGCACTGGGGTCCCCCCTGCCCCCAGGAGCAGCGCCAGGGTTTTTGGCATCCTAGACGGGGGTCCTTCTGCGCTCCCGGTCGTTGGCGGCAATTCTGCGGTGAGGGGGGTCTTCCACGCTCCTGGTCTTCAGGGCACTACGGCGGCGGGTCCCGGAGCGAGTGAAGGACCCGCCGCAGAATTGCCACCGACGACCCAAAGCGCGGAAGGACCCCCCACCACCAAATTGCCACT
The DNA here is from genome assembly GCF_007399415.2 of Gopherus evgoodei. Taxonomy (NCBI): domain Eukaryota; kingdom Metazoa; phylum Chordata; order Testudines; family Testudinidae; genus Gopherus; species Gopherus evgoodei. Next base: position 146,386,755 of record NC_044324.1, read on the forward strand.
GAGGGCGGCAAAATGCCGCCCTCCCAAATCCTGGTGCCCTAGGCGACCGCCTAGGTCGCCTAAATGGACGTGCCGGCCCTGCTTGCCCCACACCAGTACCCTACCCCACCCCCCTGCTACCGCAGTCCTGGGCTCTCCCCCAAACTTGCACCCTCCTGCTGTCCCAGCCCTGGGTCATTGGTAACTCGCTCCCAGGGCAGGTCATGCAGCAGGAATTTTTGATGTGCACAGAACACAGAGAGGATTGATTCCCATATGGTTACAGAACTGCAGTAAAGTGGAACAATTTTCAGCTTGTGTGATTGGAGGATATCTGGATGTATATTATAAGACTGTCTTACATAAATGAGGAAAAGTTGAGGTGCCTTTATTATTCTTTTGTTCCACTCTCTTTCTATGGGGGATTTGCCAATGCAATATCACTCTCTTCCTTTTAAACAAATAAAATAAAATTAAAAAAAAGGCAATGGCTGTTGAAAATAGCAATTCCAGTCCTAAAAACCACTGGGAAGCATTTCTTGTTCAATTTTATCCTACTTTTTCTACAGCAAGTTACAGTGGATCAGTATATTTGATTTGGGAGAAATGAAGTAACAGCTCCCCGAATTGAGCTTGAGCACTTCTGAATTTTGAGGGTGTTCAAATCTGGAAGGCAGGTTCCCATTCCCTTTCTGAATATTACCTATATCTGGAAAGGAAAAGTCAATTTCTGTTTCCATGGCTCAGAAGTGGAAATCCTCCTAAGTGCCTGGTACTGTATTTAAAGCTGCCCGGGTCTAGAGCCTCCACTCCATCGATTTTCATTTTAAATTCTAGTGGGATCCACATACCTCCCTTGTTAGGTTTCAGCTAGAGAGGGGCACTGTCCATTTAGTCCACCAATTCCTTCTTTGGGGGCTGCAAGGTGAGGTCACACCAGTGTCCCTAATCCAGTCTGGGGAAGTCTTCCAAAGGGGATATCTGGGGCAAAGTCTTCTACTCCTTGGGCATATCTGTTTCCCATTCACAGTGCCACCTCTTTCGACTCACAGCAAGTTACTGCATGGCTCAGCTACCTCTCCCGTTCCTGTTGATAGCGGCCAAGGGATTGCTGGGAAATGTAGTTCTTTCCCTGCTCCAGGGCTCGCTCTATAGGCAGGGTGCTGGGCAAGGAACTACAGCTCCCAGGATCCCATGGGTTCTCAGCTCCAGCTCCCATGCTGGATCTCCAGCTGATTCGTGGCCCTGCTTCTGCAGGGTTCTGAGAGGGGAGGAAGTGAGTTTTGTTTTTTTTTAAAAGCCCCAATGCTGCCCCTTGCAAATGTGCTGTCCCAAGCACCTGCTTGTTTGCTGGTGCCTAGAGCCAGCCCTGCCCCATACAATGCCCTGCTGTCATGTCACGGTGGATAAAAATCAATGCTTTTTAAAAAAAATTAAAAAAAAGCTTTTTTTATTTAAATCAGATTTTTTTGATAAAATGCTTTTTGAGGAAAAAAACCTATATAAAGATAGTTTTAATTAAGATACATTATAACTCATCATGGAATAGGGATTATAAATTCTAATTCTATAGTATGAGAATATATTCATGTAATGTTTAAGAAAAATTTTATAAATAAGTTCCAATAGTTCATGGATTAGGGTACCAATCTTATGGAGTTCCACAAGCTTCTATATAGATTATTTAAATTAATATTTCTATCTACCCAATGGGACTCAGTGCTCAATCTAGAACAGGGGTAGGCAACCTATGGCACGGGTGCTGAAAGCGGCATGCGAGCTGATTTTCAGTGGCACTCACACTGCCTGGATCCTGGCCCCTGGTCCGGAGGGCTCTGCGTTTTATCTAATTTTAAATGAAGCTTCTTAAACATTTTAAAAACCTAATTTACTTTACATGCAACAATAGTTTAATTATATATTATAGAGTTATAGAAAGAGACTGTCTAAGAACGTTAAAATATATTGCTGGCACGCAAAACCTTAAATTAGAGTGAATGAATGAAGGCTCGGCACACCACTCCTGAAAGGTTGCCGACCCCTGGTCTAGAAGATACCATCAGAGATGCCTAGTTTTACAGTTCTCAAACTATGGATTTCTGTCTCCAGAGGCAACATGCTTGTTAACAGCAAAAATGTTTTTAATAACAGACCTCAACTCTATTGTCCCTCTGCAAATTTGTGTACATGGAGTCAATCCCTTACCTCTCTCTAAAAGTGAAAAGTTTCAAAAAGTTCAATGAATAGAAGATTGTTGGGGGTGGAATAGATTTGGACAAGAAGAAGTCTGGAGATAAATGTGAGACTCGAGGGACATATGCTTTTTCGTTAAACTATTAGGTTTGCTGTTGAAGAAAAAAATCCAGAATACTTAACTAATAAATACTTTTAGTTAAATAAAACAATTTAAATGTCTGCTTGGTGATGTTCTCCTCCTAATATAGCATGGCAAGAAAATCCTCCAAATATTAATGATTAACCTGCTGAATTGGAGATAGTTCACCTCCCAGTGACCTCATATATATCTGCTTCAATTACCTTTGGTAAATGAAATAACCAAACAATCATTCATTTTCTGATATAGCTGTAAAACTCATCTGAAAAGTTTTCAAAATAAATCACTTAAAAATGTATAGTGTGTACCTTCTAAAAACAAAACCTAGGTCTATCTCTGAGTTGTGAAGAATATGTATTAAGGTTATAACAACCAAGAAGAATGCACTTTTATGTAGAAATCCATGATTAAATTGAGTCTTCCTGACTAGTGATTTAAATCATGATTTAAATCAAATCCACCCTGCCCACTATGCTCTTGCCCCTGACCTCTTCATTCCCCAGGGGAGCCCACAAATATGTTTGGCCCACAAAAAGTGAATCCAGCCCTGCCTGCTTCACCTCCATAATTTAGAATAGTGTTAAATTAAAAAAAATATTATTTTCAGTGATGTAACCTATAACCTTGTAGAGGTGGGTTTTTTAGAGTGCTGGGACCTCTCAGTGGATACATGCTTCTCAGTGTAAGAATGCACCACCCCCAGTGAACCAATCACCACCTCAAGACCACGCAGAGTCAATTTTTTGACTCCAGAAGAAGACGTAGAGGAACAGCCTGCAATACCTTACAATCTACGCTCTCGTAAGGGTTGCCAGAAGCACATGACTACACAAAGCAAGGCCAAAGAAGAAGCAGTAGTGAGCCTAGCGCCTGCTGCCTGGTGGACATAAAACTGTGACTGCAGTTCCCTCAGTTGAGGTTGTCAGAACCAGAAGGGCCCTGCCTCCAACATGCGCCTCTGGTGGTGCCTGTTCTTCGGCTGCTGGTGTCTTAAGGTCTGGGGAATCCACAATGACAATTCTTTTATCTAGCAGCAAGTGTGGATAGCTCAGACCCTTATTATTTCTAAATGCTGGGTCTGCAGCCACATCCCAGCCCACTCTCAAACTGGTGTTCCTGTCCTGGCTATCCCACTCAATTCCCCAGACCTCACTGGAGGATTTTGTCCGTTTAACACAATATGGAACAGTAATGACACCTGGGAAGAGGCTATTGGCAGTTCCTTTATCCCACTTGGGGGAGCAATACACCAGGCAAAAAGGCTCCTAAGGTTACAATCAGTAGTTAAAATGATGGCAAATAAAACCAGAGAAAGTTTAAGAGCCCTGGCCAAAGAAACAGGGGCGATCGGACAGGTGGCCCTCCAGAACCGTCAGGCATTGGACATAGTGCTGTCGGCCAAAGGAGGGACCTGTGCTCTCACTGGAAAATAATGTTGTGTGTTTATACAATATCAATGAGGTAATAGATCGCTATAGCCACTTAGAACAAATCGCATATCTTCCCCATGAAGAGTCGAGTTCTTTAGGGAAGTGGCTAAGTAACCTGTTCAATTTCTCTGGCATAGGAAACTAGTTGTTTCAGGGAGCCCTAACTATCCTGTTTGGAATCTTAGTGATTTTTGTATGCTTTCAGTTAATCTCCTGTTGCATCCAAAATGGTGTAAGACATGCCACACAGATAGCTGCCTCAAACCAGAGTGCTAATATGATGATTTTAAATATCACTGATGAAGAAATAAAGAACGATTGATTTGTGGAACCAGTAAAATTTTGGTCATGGCGTGAGCTTGACCAAAAGGAGGGATTGTGAAATTAGAATGAATTAAATTGTAAAAATAAGAATGGATTAAAGAAATGTTGTATCTACCTTTAAGCAGAAATAAGAAATGTTGAAATACAGGTGCCAGGAAAAGAAACATTAGGCATAAACAAGGGTGCTAATGGCGAAACATTAACAGAAGATCGGTAATAGTTAGTAAGGAAATAAGATATGCATGCCTAGCCCAGGTAAACTTATCAGATTCTGCTTCCTTTGTTATCTTGTTAAGTGCTCGCCCTTTTAGCCCTTTTATCTGTATAAATAAGATAGTTTGTGTCTTGCATGGTGCTCACATTATCTGGGTGTTATTGGCGGAGCGCTGCGCTAATAAAACAGAGTGGTCTGACAAATTGTGAGTCCTGATTCTAACTTTGACATACCCAAACCACGCTTTTGTATGGACTACCGTAAGCTACATGTGGTAACTCGTCCAGACAACTATCCAATGCCGCGCACCGATGAGCTATTGGAGTAGCTGGGACGTGCCCAGTTCATATCTACAATAGACTTAACCAAGGGGTATTGGCAAGTACCGCTAGATGAACTTGCCAAGGAAAGATCAGCATTCATCACCCATGCGGGGGTGTATGAATTTAATGTGCTTCCTTTTGGGCTGCGAAATGCACCCGCCACCTTCCAAAGGCTGGTAGATAGTCTACTAGCAGGATTGGGAGAATATGCAGTTGCCTACCTCGATGATGTGGCCATTTTTTCTGACTCCTGGCCCGAACACTTAGAATACCTGGAAAAAGTCTTTGAGCGCATAAGGAGGCAGGACTAACTGTTAAGGCCAAAAAGAGTCAAATAGGCCAAAACAGAGTGACATACCTGGGACACCAGGTGGGTCGAGGAACCATAAACCCCCTACAGGCCAAAGTAGAGGCTATCCAAAAGTGGCCTGTCCCAAAGTCCAAGAAACAGGTCCAATCCTTCTTAGGCTTGGCCGGGTATTATAGGTGATTTGTACCACACTACAGCCAAATCGCTGCCCACTGACCGACCTGACCAAAAAGACCCAGCCGAATGCAGTTAAGTAGATTGATGAGTGTCAAAAAGCCTTTAGCCAACTTAAGGCAACGCTCATGTCTGACCCTGTGCTAAGGGCCCTGGACTTTGACAAACCATTCCTAGTAACCACAGATCCATCTGAGCGTGGTATAGGAGCAGTTCTCATGCAGGAAGGACCGGATCACAACTTCCATCCTGTCGTGTTTCTCAGCAAGAAACTGTCTGAGAGGAAAAGTCACTGGTCAGTCAGTGAAAAGGAATGCTACGCCATTGTGTACGCCCTGGAAAAGCTACGCCCATATGTTTGGGGACGGCGGTTCCAACTACAAACTGACCATGCTGCGCTAAAGTGGCTTCATACTGCCAAGGGAAACAACAAAAAACTGCTTCAATAAAGTTTAGCTCTCCAAGATTTTGATTTTGAAATTCAACACATTTCAGGAGCTTCTAACAAAGTAGCTGATGCACTCTCTCGTGAAAGTTTCCCAGAATCCACTGGTTAAAATAGGTTCTTCAAATGTAAAAAGTCTTGCAGTTTACATACTTAGTAGTATATGTAAAGGTGCATGTGTTATATTAATCTGTTTATTCTAAAGTTCTAGGAAAAAATCACCGCCAATGAGGTTCCCCACTGTCTGCGATTTGGGGGGCGTGTCATAAACAGATAGTTAAGGGTTAGTGTCTCTTTTACCTGTAAAGGGTTAACAAACAGGGAACCAAACACATGACCAGGGGACCAATCAGGAGACAAGATACTTTCAAATCTGGGTGGAGGGAAGCCTTTGTTTGTGTTTTTTGGGTTTTGCTTTGTTCTCTCTGGGTCCTGGAAGGGACTAGACAGGCAACCAGTTTTCTTGCCAATCTCCCTGCTACAGTCTTTTATAGTGAGTAATTTAGTAAGAAAGGCAGTTATAGTCTTTTGATTGTTTCTGTATTTGCAAATGTGTAGTTTGCTGGAAGTATTTTAAATTGTATTTCTGTTGGAGGGGGCTTTTTCTCCAGTCTCTAGAAGCTGACAGACCCTGTAATATTCCTTCTTGAATTTACAGTGATTTTCTTTATTCTTTTTTTTCTTTTATTAAAAGTTTTGCTTTTAAGACCTGTCTGATTTTTCCCCTTGTTGAGGCTCAAGGGAATTGAGTCTGTACTTAACAGGGAAGGAGAAGGGAGGAGGAGAGAAATGGGGGGGAACCCACCTGATTTCTCTGTGTTGTGATTTAAGAAGTTTGAATCATGGTGATCTCCTAGTATACCGAGGGCGGGAAAGATCTGGGAGGAAGGAAGGAGAAGGGGGAATCCCTTTGTTTAGATTCACGGAGCTTGAATCTGTATATTTCTCCAGGAGCCCAGGGAGGGAACACCTGGAGGGGAAGGCTGGGAAAAGCAACGGTGAGGAAAGGGCTTTACTTTCCTTGTGTTAAGATCCAGGGTGTCTGGGTCTTGGGGGTCCCCAGGGAAGGTTTTGGGGGGACCAGAGTGTATCAGGCATGGGAATTCCTGATTGGTGGCAGCTTATCAGATCTAAGCTGGTAATTAAGCTTAGGGGAATTCATGCTAGTACCCATATTTTGGACGCTAAGGTTCAGAATTGGGAATTATATTATGACACTGTCATTGAGTAAAATATATCACTACTTCTTCTTGCCTACCTTCAGATGGTGCAAAAGACTAGTTGGTGGAGATTTGTCAAATGGGTTTGGGGAAGGGTGGATAAAAATCAATGATTTTTTTTAAATATAAAAAAATTGGATTTTTAACATTTAAATCCAATTCTTTTGATAAAATGCTTTTTGAGGAAAAAACCTATCTAAAGATAGTTTTAATTAAGGTACATTATAGCTCAAAGATGTCTCATACTATAGAATTAGAATTTATAATCCCTATTCCCTGATGAGATAATATATTCATTTAATGTTTAAGAAAAATTTTGTAAATGAGTTTCAATAGTTCATGGATTAGGAACCCCATCTTATGGGGTTCCAGAGGCTTCTGTATAGATTATTTAGGTTAATCTTTCTATTGACCCAGTGGGGCTCAGTCTAGAAGATACCATCAGAGATGCCTAGTTTTGTAGTTCTCAAACTGTGGATTTGTGTCCCCAGAGATAACATGCAAAAATGTTTTTAAATAAATAAATAAATAATATATAGAGGTGAGAAATAACAGACCTCAACCCTATTGTCTCTCTGCAAATTTGTGTACACAGAGTCAATCACTTACCTCTCTCTAAAAATGAAAAGTTTCAAAAAGTTCAATGAACAGAAGATTGTTGGGGACAGACTAGATCTGGACAAGGGGAAGAAGTCTGGAGATAAATGTGAGAAGGGAGGGACAGGCAGTAGAAACAAAAGTGTAACTGTTTGAGCAGCAAAAACAACAAGGCTGCCCCTCTGCCTAGGAGCCGGAGGGACATGCCGGCCGCTTCCCAGGAGTTTTGTGGATCTGGTCATGGAGCCTGCGTGCACTGCTGCGACAGCAACCAGACTTTTAACAGTCTGGTCAGCAGTACTGACTGGAGCTACCAGGGTCCCTTTTTGACTGAGTGTTCTGGTTGAAAACTGGACACCTAGCTTCAAGATGCAATGTTCAGCTCAGGTAGACACACATGCACTTGCTCTAATTATGAAAACAGCAACCCTGTCTGAGATTCTAGTTACAAGCCTGAGCCGCTGCCCATGCTGCCGTGGCCACAATGGTAATTTAGTGCACTATCTTGTGCAGAGCTAGCACATGATGTATATCTACCCAAACTGGAAATTACACCTACCACCGGCAGTGCAGAAAGACCCACGGTGGCCATGGCAATGCAGTGGAAACAGACCATCAATTCCAGTCATCAGTTGCAGACCCAGGCTGCAGAAGGGAGTAGAGTCGCAGGTTAACAGCAGATTCTGAGAGCAGGCAGAGACAATCTGGAACAGGATGGGGTGATCCTGCTGCATTACTCGCACAATGTAGTAGATGTCTGAAACTTGAGTCTGTCTGGCTTTCCATGGCTAATCTGCAAGTGGGAAATGGGGGAAACTCCACCTTGTGCCAGGAGCTGCGAGCCCTGACCAGGCTTCCCATAGGGTCAGGTTTTCTCTCTGAGACTCAGCGTTTTCACTTGTCTCCATGTATATTAAAAGGAGTACTAGGGAGGAAACTAAGCACCAACCAGCACCCCGTAATCGTACAGTAGTGTGTAAGTGTTGTTATGCCTCTGAAATGGTGCCAACAGTATGCAGGTGTGTAGGCAATCATCATAGGCATGGCTAGCTGGAGAGACAAGTGTGAAAGAAGTTTCCAAAAGGGTACCAGCTGCATGGTGGCACCCAACAAACCCCAATTCTACATATATAAACCAATCACAAAGATAAGCAGGCACTTGGAGTGTATGTAGTGGGGCAAGGAAGTAAGGAGAACAAGAACAATAATGAAAAAGCTAGGGCAACTTAAGGAAAAAAGCTGTCATATGCTGTTTGCTTTGTGAGGCTGTGCTGGGACTTGGGAGGGGATTGGATGCCTGGGTTACCAGGATGCGGTTTGTGATAGAGAGGAACCTAGAGGGTAGAGAGTCTAGGCTCTAGGGCCAATACTGGGGCCTCTTTACCTTGTCCTGCTGAAACTGAGGCCTCCTCATTCTCCAGCTGAAGAGAGGTCACCTGGCTGCCTGTGCAGCAGACTCCATGGGGGTCCCATGTGATATGGGGGAGCATCTGCAGACAATTGTCTGTTACCTGTAAACAGTTCAGTGGTGTCAGGGACTCTAACCCCGACGGCAAAGTTCGTTGTCTGACCGCGAGAGAGACAGGCAACACCAGCAAGGTCCGATCAAAAGCTCTTTATTGACAAGTGCACGCATCAATAGAGAGCAGCTCGTCTCCAGAGAGAACCAGCCCCCTCTTACATCTTAGTATAAGCCTATATAGACAGTTTCATTGCGTCATAAATTATTCACTGGAGCAACCCACCCCCTTCTTTTAACAACTAGAAACTAGACACCTTTAGTATACATGCATGCCTAAAGTTAGAAATGTAGGGGAGTTAAAAACAAACAAAGAACAAAACCAGGGAGTGAAAACAAGGAGGCTGGGAAACTAGGGCTCTTATCACTTCTTCGAAGGAGCTGCCCGAACACAGCACATCTGGTACTATGCCAGGAATGCAGCTTCTCTTTTATCTCACTTTTTCCCAGCGCTTGTGAGACATGCTGCTGCTTTTCAGTGTTTTCCACTCAGGGATTACCCACAAAACTCTGTTAGCCTGACTTTGGTCAGGTTGGCATACCTGGTTTTGTCTGCTATATCTTTATTCAGGCCTAACAATCCCCCCTTTGTCCCTAGAGGACCATAATGGGACTCTTGGGACACATATTTATTTAACAATTGTACGCGGGAGGCTAGTAAACCATGACCCAAGGTCTGAGTGGAGGTCCTTAAAACTAAAAGTGTGATCAAGAGATATAGCATGGAAAACAACAGAACATTCTTAATAGCTTGTAAATCCTTGTTAATTAAGCCAGAGTGATTAACAGAAAAGCAACATTTTTCCCCGATGCGAGCACAAGCTTCTTCCTAATTTAGCATTTATGGCATTTAGCACACATTTATTTTGCAAAGTTACTTTTGCTACTTTATTAGTCTTTTGTTGCAACTTTTGGAAAGCGTCTATTAATGCATTAGCTGTTTTTTTTTTTAAGCTCTGCAGAAATATTTACAACTGCTCTCTTGAGCTTAGCCACCCACAATCCAGGAATGAGTGCACGGACAAAAGAGTGGAATTCTGTTTGTCTGACAACTAAGGGATTGGGGCACTGACTATAAATCAGTTAGGTATACCAAGTGGTCTAATTTTCCAGATGTTTCGGTGAATAATCCAGTTTCATGTGCATCCTCCCCATGGACCAGTCAGGATTCGGTATGTGGAAGCCCACACCCCCCGGTCCAAATGCTTGGAAGGAGCACTGTAAATGTTTACACTTTCACCCAGAAAGTCTTTAGTATATCTTCATGACCACAGATTAGATGGTACTTCTGATGTTTCTGTAAGGGCAGTGGGCCAAGTCTGGTACTCAAGATCACTCCGAATGGCCATTAGCTGGTCATTCAGGAAATTCGGAATCTCCAAACATACTAGATCCCACTGCAATGCCTTTCCAGCCTCAGTGATATTTAATACCATCTTTCCTTGGTGTAGTACTATATTACATTTGTTATTTAACTATTTTAGGTACTTTTAAAAGGCATTGACATTAATAGCATAGGAGGGGGTTACATTATTAGTCACTGGAATGGTTTTAATACAGGTAAAATTTCCAGTGGCAGAACAAACTCTTCGGGTACTTGTTATTTAAAATCCAATACATGCTGAAGAATTTATCCAGAACACAGGGCACAGCCTGTAGAATAAACCCCAAAATCCAATTAATACCACATTCCCAAGCATGGGTCCCACAAATTTTTTCTGCCAGTGTACAATTTTTTGTTTCTTCACCAGGGTCAGTTTTTAATGTTTTTTCTAGTCAGGAATTCCTGGACTTTGGCAATTTCAGTGGAGTGAGTGTTTCTTCTTTTTTCCCAAAACAGTCGTGGTGCAGCATCATATAGGGCAGAGGTTACTAGCACATAACCCTGTAATGGCTTTGCTTTTTGTAGAAAAATTCAAAGGCACAATAGATCTGTCGGTGGACAAGGGAGAGGTTACTAGCACGTTACTTTGTACTTTTTCCCTACTGTCCAGAAGACACAGTGGAGCTAGAAGGAGAAATAGGCTAATCATCAGTAGGAGAATTTTCCCGAGTTGGAGGGGTCTTTTTGCAGTGAGAATTATGAGTCCAAACAGTCAGTCTTTGGCACTTCACAGCGGTGTTGGTAGTCATTAGGACTTAAGGGCCTTTCCAGCATGGAGCCAAGGCAGTCTTTTGTTGGTGGACCTTTACATCAATCTCGTCTCCTGGTTGTAAGGAGTGGCAGGGCTGCTAGGGTCTTTGGGTAGCGCTTCCTTACCTGTGAGAAAAGAAACTTAACACATTTCATTAGTGCCTGGCAGTGTTTTTCAGATTTCATAGCTGCATGGGCAAATTTAAGCTCTCCTTTTCCTGGTTGTTAACCAAGTCTTAACTGTGAGCAGTGTCCTTGAATGGAGTCAGTGTGTTATCTATAGCCTGAGCTTGCTATTTTATTTTATTTTATTTTTTCAGTTAATTTATTTTGTTCTTTGTTCTTCTTTTCTTCTTGGCTTCTTTTAACCTGCAAAGGAAACTTTTACTTTTTACTTATACACATTTTTCCAACAATGAATACCTACACACTGTCATTATACAGTACATTAGTCTTATTATTTAATGTATGCCACATATACCCTTTTACTAAAATAACTTTATTACAGAACTTTGGAGCAACAGGCCAGGACAAGCACACCCACTTTGAGGAGTTCACTTAATACAACCTGTAGTCCAATAGCTTTCCACCATCCCCAGCCCTCTGGCTAGAAATCTGAGGTAGCCAGAAGGATTCCATGTACAATATGGGGAGTGGGTTAACTTTTCATGTCTTTGCTTTCAAAGACTGTTGGTATGCAAATTTTAACAACAATTTTTGCAATTAACAATTTGGCCAATGAAGTTTCTTTTTTTTACTTAAGGAAATGCATTAGACTTTAATATATTACATTGTCCTGATTTATTTAAACACTTTGTATTCCAAGTTGAACAAAACAAGTATGTGCATTTTAATTTAACCTTTTTTGCCTGATTTCAAACCAGACCATCCCATGAAAACACTAAACACAACAATTTCGGCCACAAGACAAACACCACAAGACAGAACATAGAACACAAAACATAATTCCTATTGTGCCAGTAAATGCATGGTACGTTGAATGCTGTTTAGCTGGCATCAGTTTTCTCTGATTATCTGAAAGACAAAAAAAACAGAGGTCTACCCCTTCTGGGCAGTCAATCATTGCTTAAAATAGATAAATACCCTTGTTGATTTCAGGAAAAACAGAGGATTTATCCCATATTTTATGTGTTTCATAGGCAGCCCAGGTTTCAGTGGCTCCTACCTTATCAGTTAGATAATTTGCATTAATACAGATGCTTTCTGGCTTGCTTTTTACTTTTAACTGTTGCTTTCAAACACTGAAAGAAAACATCACTACTTATAGTGCCCTTACAGCCTAATAAAATTTCAATTACATAGCACTATATACATTCTTCAGCTAATTTAACTAAATTCTAAATGATTGCAATTAACAATTTCTTTGCCTCAATTTATTTACAAACATTTCAAAGACACCAAGAACTTTCCTCTTTAGCATTTTTACAAAGTTCAACTGCTGTTTTCTTCAGCAACTACAGAGTTAACTTCTCACTCTCCCTTAAATCACTTGCTTGTCTCCCAACAGCCACTTTTATCAACTCAAATCACCATTCCAAGTAAGTCCTGGGTATTTGAAATCCCCATGCTTACACTTACTTACTCCTTCCTTCCACTACACCCTTAACATTTTCCAACCTGTTTTCCAATCTCTCTGTCTGTTGCCTGCCCGCCTGGGCCCAATCCTGCTTTTCTCACTGAATCGTCCCTTCCATAGGCACCAACTTGTTCCACTACCAGTTTAGCTAGGAGGGTGGGCTTCTCAACTAGCCCCCACCCCTCCTGGTCTCTTCCCTTAAACTTTCTCACTCACAAGACTACCCGAGTTCTCCTTCATGAGGCTTGCCACCTAGACGAAGACACATGGCCCTTGGGCAAAGGCCATTTACTTAACATATAAGTTAAAGGACTATTCTTAGAGGGTTTACCCAGAGACTCATTCATCTGTTTGACTCTTAAACAGCAAAGAGAATTACACAGAGAGCAGAGGGAATTACAGTCTAAGCCAGACTTTCCCACTTCTATACACTGACCGCTACAGGGGACGGGACAGAAGGATCTCAGTTCCACCTCAGAGCTCTCTCGCACACATGGCTTCCACTCCGAGGAATTATGAACGAGAGGTTCAGTTCCGCCCACACTCCTAACACCCAAATGAACAGAGCAAAAAAACCCAACAGTAACTGGTTAAATAGAACAGAACCAGAACCAGATAGTGTTTCCTTATCCTATTAGGACTCACTTTTACTCATGCAGTTCTCAGCATATAACACTAACGGTACCAAGCAAAACAAACACAAAATAACAAGGGTAAAACAAATAGATGGTGTAAATTCTGCAGGGCTCCCCTCTTCTTAATTGCTCACCAAACTGTGACAAATTTCTGTTACCAATCTATCCCTCGTGTCAGGTGATCAGGCTGACACTACAGGATCGTTGGGGGAAGATAAAGAAAACACACCATATAACTGAATTTTAAAGCTTCATTAATAAAATAATAAAACAACAACGGAGAGTGTTGGGAACGCTCCCACATCACTCAGGAAAATATTAATGCCCCAAGCCCGAAGCTCCTTTCATACTTACACACGTACGTTCAGACTGGCCACTTCTGTGTATAATGTTCAGAGGAGGGGGAGAGGTGGAAGGGAGATTATCCTGTTTACAGCTCGTCCAGAATTTCCAATATGCTTCTTCTCTTGGGAGGGCTGTTCTCTTACACCCTGGAATCTCCTGTGGCGTCTCTTTCAGAGATTCCAGTCCAGGTCGGCTGCCTGTGGCTTCTTTGGTGTCACCAAGCCACACCGACTCCAGGGTCACAAAGGCACACTGTTGGATCTTACTGGACAGTTAAGCTTTGCAAATGTAATTTTAGTTCTGTAACTTGTATTTCCTTTGCTTCGCCTCTGTCTATATTTTTTCCTTCACAGCCAGCTGGGGCCGAAAGCAGCCTCTCCCTTCACCAAGCACAGTCCGTGCCGATTCCTGACCCTGAACGCAGAGCAACCCCCTCCTTCCATCCCGGGACCAAGATGATTTTTAAATTAACCCGTTTCTTATGTCTTTTTTTTTTCTTTTTCTCTTTCCCATTAAACATTCTAGTAGCAATGCTAACTACTTTAGACAAACTTTTTCCTTGCGTACCATCTGGATGCTCTCTAAATCTCTTTGCAATATCCTTTGCACATTGTGACATGAAAACCATTTTAACCATCTCCTTTCCATGATTAGTTTCAGGATTTAAATTCCCATGCTTTTTAACTTCACAAATTAGTCGAGCACAAAAGTCAGAGAGGTGCTTATCTGGATGCTGAACACAAGCAGTCACCTTGCTCCAATTTGGAGTAACCTCCCCTGCATCTCTAATACCATTCAAAACAGCTTTTAAAAATTCATCCAACTTTGTCTTTTGAGCTGGATTATTGGGATTCCAGTTAGGGTCAGTAATTAGCCAAGGTGCATTCAAATGCGCTGCAGATTTTTCTTTTACTTTTTGTCTTTCATCTTTTTTCATGAGAGTATCTAATAACTGATTTACATTTGCCCAAGTGGGCACATGAGTGAAAAAGATTGTGCAGAACATTCTTTCCACTGCCTCAGGATTGTCTCATAAGTGAGGCATAGTGCACTGCCAGTTAAACAAATTTGAAGTTGCAAACAGGATATGGGTAAAACCATCTCATGTTCCCCAGCAACCAGTAGAACCAGATAAGTTCTCAACGAGGCTTATCATATCAGGGGTGTCTCAGAAACATTCTCCCTTATGGAGTTAAGTAACCTAGTGGGGGTCCACAAGGGCAAGGACGAGGGCTGCTGTAATATTGGGGGTGTTTGAAAAGCAGTCCCTGACCAAGTTTGCAAAAGGCTGGCTGGAGGCTGCACAGAGGGGGTGAGGCTGCCTGATTCTTCTGAAGATGAGGGACCATCATTCTGAGCTCCCCCTTGATTCTCCTCTGTCCCTGAACTGTCCCTAACCTGCTTTTGAATCTTTGCACTCCATTAGGTGGGGAAAAACAGGAACAAAATTGTCCTCCTTCCGGTGCAGCTCTGGGGCATATGGTGGGGGATTTTTTTTACAAGAGCTCTCCATACAAACAGCTTCAAAAGCTATCCATCCCTCCATGGGTTCATAATTATACCATACAAACAAGTAATCCATTTGTCCCGGCCTAAGATCAACCAAAATATTCCTTAAGGAGTTCATCCTATCTGTGGAAAAGGTTTCACCCTCCGGCCAGTCTCTAGTCGGGGACAAATGAAAGGTAAATGATGGCCATTGGATCCAACACAGATTTCTCATCTTAAATTTAATTAGGCCAGCTGTCTCAGAAATCTCTTTCCAATCTCTAAGTATCAGAGACAACGGGGCATCCCCCGGGCACTTATTGCCAACTTGTCCCATTTTAATGAAGGGACTCTAACCCCTCTTTCCCAGGTCGAGGTAAAGGGACTCTAACCCCCACCTCCCCGCGTCGAGCGCTCGCTTACCTCTCCAGGGACTTGAACACCTGGACTGGGACTCAAACCCAGACAACTTGGATCCTGCGCAAACCTGGACTGGGACTCTAACCCAGACCTAAGTAGTCAGGGACTCTAACCCCGACAACCTGGACCCTACTCAATGGGTAGGTGGACATTGCTGGATTTCTACGAGCTTCAGCTGGTTCACAGAACACGCCTTATCGCCAACGCAGAGATCAGATCACCAGGCAAGGCTCCTCTAAACTGGAGGATGCGCGCTGCGTTGCCTCAGGGTCCGATCCCCCGCCGGAGAGTCAGACGGGTCCCGGCGGAGTCGCCAAAGATGTCAGGGACTCTAACCCCGACGGCAAAGTTCGTTGTCTGACCGCGAGAGAGACAGGCAACACCAGCAAGGTCCGATCAAAAGCTCTTTATTGACAAGTGCACGCATCAATAGAGAGCAGCTCGTCTCCAGAGAGAACCAGCCCCCTCTTACATCTTAGTATAAGCCTATATAGACAGTTTCATTGCGTCATAAATTATTCACTGGAGCAACCCACCCCCTTCTTTTAACAACTAGAAACTAGACACCTTTAGTATACATGCATGCCTAAAGTTAGAAATGTAGGGGAGTTAAAAACAAACAAAGAACAAAACCAGGGAGTGAAAACAAGGAGGCTGGGAAACTAGGGCTCTTATCACTTCTTCGAAGGAGCTGCCCGAACACAGCACATCTGGTACTATGCCAGGAATGCAGCTTCTCTTTTATCTCACTTTTTCCCAGCGCTTGTGAGACATGCTGCTGCTTTTCAGTGTTTTCCACTCAGGGATTACCCACAAACCTCTGTTAGCCTGACTTTGGTCAGGTTGGCATACCTGGTTTTGTCTGTTATATCTTTATTCAGGCCTAACAGTGGTGAGCTGGAAAGACAAGACTGCTAGTGTCATGCAAAATCTGTGTCCTCCTGATATGCCTCCTGATAATTTTTTGGAAGCAATGGCGCAGAAGACAGTTGTGAAGCTGATTTTAAGTTCCCCCACCCTATACCAACCAGCTGCCGTGGTCGGGCACCATGATGCTAGCACTGAGAGTTAGTATCCAGCTTAAGGAAGAATTTCATTCTCTAGGGCAGCATCTTTTACCATGATGAAATTCAAACAACTATTTTAAAGTGCATGAAAAGAAAATGATGTATAAAAAGAATAAAGAAATTTGTTTCAAAAAGACAGTTTTAAACAGTAATCCACATGTGGTGGAAACAGAACAGCCAAAAACAAAGCTACGTTATCAGCAAGCGACCTGTGACACACACTGGCTCTTTAAGGAATGCCTGGGGAGGAGGCTTTCAGAGCAGAGTACATGTGGTGATGTCATGGTGTTGGTGCATGGGAACCAGGAAGTAGGAGTGGAGGAACCATTTGTACTGTGCAAGCAGAGTAACCAACTAAATGAATTCACAGCTGATCGTAATGGAAACATATATTTGATTTACAGTCTGATTTCGGTTTGTAGCTCTGAAGAGGTTATTCGTTACAAAGGTAAGCGTAAATTAAATATGATTTAAACAGATTGACAGTATCCCTTCAGGAAAAAAACTGTTGAAATCTAAGAAACGCAGATGTTTGAATACAGAAAAAAGGGTTGACTCCATTGAAGGGAGCATACAAAAGAAATAAGAACTAGACAATTAAAAGGACCCTGCAGAGTTAAAATCATATTTTAAAAATATTCCTTCGTGTTATTAAAAACTTCTGATTATTCAAATTTAAACCTTTAAAAACTAATTTATTTTACACTGGTCTTATTTTGTTTACTTTTTAGGTTTTTCTTAAATGAGTCAATTTCACTTTATACAGTCTGTCTTTAGTTCTGATGTACTAGCACAATCTTGGAAAGTTTGGGGAACAGACATTATAGGGGGGACCTTTATATCCAAAATAACAAATTAATTTTACTGCACTGATTTCTTTTAAAAAAGGGGATGTTTCTCTTACTATTGTTTTTATATAAAACTTTAAAAAACAAAAACACCCCCCCCCCCACAATATCTGTGGTTTGGGTTTAAATTGACCTGGCCACATCTCTTAAAGTAATTCTTATAGCTCATGGAGAATGATAATTTGACTGACTATAGTGAATGGCAGGATTATCTGCCTGTTTGGTGTTTATTATCAGGAATATTTTGGAGTTAGTGAGATATTATTACATCAAAGTGACATTTAAAGGTATTACAATTTTTTTTTTCATTTTGGAGCAGAAAAACTGCCTGTGTTTACCAGTTTTAGAAAACCTTAACTTCAGTCCTGCTCCATGTTTAGAAATAAAAATAATGCAGCTCACCAGTTTCAGTATTGTCTGGAGACTTGAGCTTAATGAATATTGCAAGTAATTTTCTCTCTGTTGAAAACTTGGGCATCTGCTGTGCATTTCTATCACTGAATCCCTGCCCACAAGTAAAGCCCAGCAATTGTATACCATTCCCTCATTCCAAAAATACAGAAATATTCCAAGTTTCTCTCCATGTTATTCCCCACTTTCATGGTATGAAATTGCCACACCATCCGAGGCATCCCGCAACACTGCCAAGATTTCAAATGCACCACAGGCTTTTACACTTAATATCTTTTAGCTATGCCAGTTTGTACATGTGCCACAGAATTTTCAAGTTTGTTCATTTTCTGTAGTCCCAGAGTCCTCTTTTTTTTAATGAAGTCTAGTTTGCTGTCGCAGGTCATAGGAAGGAGCAGCATGGTCCAGTGAATAGGCTACCAACTTAAGAGTCATAAGATCTGGTTCAATTTCTGGCTCTTCTACTAGCTTTCTCTGTACTGGGAATATCATCTCTCTTCTGTGCCTGTTTCCCCATCTCTAAGATGAGGCTGATGATATTTGACTTTGTAAATTGCTTTGGTGGGTGAACAACCCTATAGAAGAATTAAGGATTTTGTTGCCACATAATAAAATATAGAAAAAATTCAAATATAATAAAGTTACAGTAGGCCACACCTCTACTGAGAGACTGAAGTAAATAAATCATGATGCAGGAGTACAATAGTTAACTTTGTTCTGATTGCTTAAATATATTGTAACAAATATCAGGCAGTAACACAGCAAACATGGGCCCCACTAAGTCTGCTTAAATGAAATATTCTATTATGCAAACAAAGGCTAGTATAAATAATATTATTGTTTGTAGGTTTACATTTGGGTATTACATTCTGGTCACTGTGGGATGTCCTTCTGAAGAAGGGAGGGTTGCTGAGTACGGGATACACTAAGGAGCTGTAGTTTCATTGCTGTTCATTGCTATCTGTTCAGTGACTCTGTCAGTACTGTCCTTGAGCTATTCATTGATATCTGGGATTGTATATGCTGAAGGGCATAGAAAACAGAAACTTGGCATCTCAGTTGTGGTATTTGCTAGTCTTTTCACCACATTACCAAAGGTAAGAGAACCCATGGCCTTTTGATTGGTCAGGAGAAAGCAAAGATCAGCCTACAGACTCTCCCTCAGGAGAGTTAGGAATTAGCAAAAGAAGAAAATAAAATTGCTCTCTTGCTTTTTTCAGACCAAATTTTGCTTGGCTCTTGTGTAGGAAGTAGGAATGTACAAAGAGCCTTCCCCACTTGCACCCACATAATGATCAGGAACAACTGCAGTCCCTGAGTGCAGGGACCACTCCTTCTCAGCTTTTCTGTGGGACTGTGACTTCGTTCTTCTCTCACAATTTCCACGCTAACATGAAGATCTAGGCAGCTGTGTAGACAGGAGAATGGTGAACCATACTTAAGGGCTGTGCATTGTCCACACTTCCTAGGCACCGTGGGAAGTTGTGGGAGAGATTTTATCTATTGAGAACCAATTATTCCCAAAGCTCTCAAGCAAAATTTGTAGCTATGTCCACACTGCCGTATGGTAAGGGGTATGTCTTACTGAGACAACTAAGCACTTAATTTTCATATCTTGTAGAAACTGTAACATTAAGCCAGCAAATTCCTGTTAAAACATTTTCATTAGTGTGTCAAAAAGCATGAAGAAGATTTAATATTGTGAAGGCTGAATAAGGATTACTTCATTCAGGTTTTTAATTAAAACTTAATTTTGGTTTTCCAAAGGGATCCTTTCTTCAGTGCCAACAAAACTGAGAAATTTAACTATATTCAAAATCCATCGCGGGTCACACACAGCCGACAGACTTGGCTGAAGGAGGGAAGACGATGCCGTTGGACCAACTGCAGAAGATAATCCATAACCCGGTAATTCCCCATCATGTAAACAGCTTCTCCCTGAAAACACTGGGCAGCTTTATCCCAAGGGACTTTGCTCTTACATGTCAACTAGTCAGAACTGTGTGCTGTTTGTGTGGTGATAGGAATATTGAGAAATCTCCAAACGTCTCATGCACATGAGAGTAACACCTGCTGCTTTCAGTACAGTTCCTGTTAATAGGGGGTAAGGGACTTGGAGCTGTGTGTATCTTCAAAGTTAAAGTACAGTATTTCCAAAAAGGAGAGAGCAATCATAAATTTGGAGTATCACAAGTCTTACCATCATGCTGTGTCAGCATTTCCCCATCTCAATGGAAATGTGAGACTTAATCAGGTGGAGCACTTAGCCATACCTTTTGGACAGGAGACAGAGTTGGGCTTTTTGGCATGCAGAACAACTACATACATCTTCCCCATTCTTCTTCATAATTTCCATATTCTTTTTTGGGGCTGAACCCAGCATTGTGTTATTCTTTATTATTTTGTAGTTCTAGGTTTGTGTGGGTTTCATGACCTTGTTCTTGCAGAAGCTATATTAGTGTATTGGTTTGATTTTGGTTATGTAAAGAAGGAAGTTGAATGGGAAGCTATTTTTAAACTTAACTATGAAGGGAATAGCACCCTCCAATAAAAATACATACGAGTCTATATTACAGGCGAAGCTGATAGCACTGCCTATTATGAAGGTTGCCTGACACTTCTCAGTAGAAGACACTGTCTTCGGTTGAAACAACAAGGAGTCCTTGTGGCACCTTAGAGACTAACACATTTATTTGTGCATAAGCTTTTGTGGGCTAAAACACACAAAAGCTTATGCTCAAATAAATGTGTTAGTCTCTAAGGTGCCACAAGGACTCCTCATTGTTTTTGCTGATACAGACTAACACATATACCACTCTGAAACCTGTCTTCAGTTGCTTATAGCTTTGTCATACATTGACTGGGGTAAAATTTTCCTTGCTAAGTGTCTAACTCAGCTTGAAGTTTTCTAGAAAATTTCAGCCAAAATGGTTCAGTTGTTTCCATGAATGAGGCTAGTGAAAAGGTGTTATTTTGCCCATGTTAAAAGATTCTGGTGACCTTTTCTCTCAGGCAGGCAATTCATCCGCTTTTAAGCCAGACAGTCCTGATTTTGGAAAAGTTTGTCCCTGTCCTGTACCGGACATATTTTTGTCCAGTATCATCATGCATGCAAGGGCATACAGGCAGAAGCAGGCCCATGCTGTTGCAGAAGTACTGGAATGTTTGGTATTCGAGGATGTGTCAGTGGCTGTTCTGTTTTCTTTGGAAGTCCATGCTTTGGAGCACGAACTTGAAATTTGGCGGGGAGTGGAGGGATAGCTTTTGTGTAATGGATGTGCCTTTTGCCTTCCCCATGAAAATTTGCTCAATTTTGGCCAAGTTATGAGTCTTTGAAAAATCTCAGATTGAACGTGCTCAATAGCCTTCTTACATATTAACAGCTACATTTCCAGAAATTTCTGCCCATACGGTGCATGCTCCAGTCCAGGGCTGAGCTGGACTTCACTTGCAGTTGTGGCTATGGGCTATGAAAGGATGGGTACAGGAACTGAGAGCAAGAAGCCTGTCTCTCCTGTGCTCTCAATGATCCCCCTGCTGGCCCCAGGCAGAACAGAGGAGGAAGCTGCATAATTCAAGACAAGGACAAGATCTGGACCTGTGGAGGGGCAGGGAGAATAGACTGAGACAAGAAACCAGAAGGAGTCAGGACAGAAATTGGGACTGGAAGTTGATGAAGAGGAGCAGAAAACTGGGAATGGGGGGGGGAGAGGGGTGACCTGGGACTGTTTGAGTAGAGATAATGGGACTTGGGAGGGGACTGGGAGCCAGTAGGTATGGGAGGGGGAGACTCAGATCAGATAAGAAGCTGGGGTAGGAACTGGAAGTGGGAATCATTGGGAAGCAGGGAAAGATGCAGAGGAGGGACAGATCTGATGAAGCGACAATGTGGTGGAGAATTGGGATAGTTTACACAAGATTGGGACAGGGAGCCGTGTGTGTGACTCTGAGATGTACTTGTGCCTGGCCAACCAAGCGATCCAGATAGCTGTATATCTGTGACTTGTCCTCTTTGTTATTACCACTTCTCCAATTAATGTCATCTACCAACTTTATCAGTGATTCTATGTTTTCTTCCAGATCATTGATAAAAATGTTAAATAGCAAAGGGCCAAGAACCAATTCTTTCGGAACCCCACTAGAAACACACCCACTTGATAATTCCCCATTTACAGCTACATTTTGAATCCTGTCTCTTAGCCAATTTTTAATTTTTAGTGTATACCATATTAATTGTATATTGTTCTATTTTTTTTAATCATGTCATGCAATACCAAGTCAAATGGTATTACAGAAGTCTAATTATATTACATCAACACTATTACCTTTTATCAACCAAACTTGTAATCCAATAATAAAAAATAAATAAATTAGTTGACAGGATCTACTTTCCATAAACCCATGTTTGTCATTAATTATATAACCTTCCTTTAATTCCATATTAACTGCCCCTTTATCATGCCCAGGATCGATGTCAGGCTGAGAGGCCTATAATTATCTGCGTTATCCTGTTTACCCTTTTAAAAAATTGGCACAGCATTAGCTTTTTATCCAATCTTCTGGAACTTTCATAGTGTGCTAAGACTAGCAGTCCAGTGAGCTCCTCATCTGGCTCTTTTAAAATTCTTGTGTCAAATTATCTGGACCTGCTGTTTTAAAAATGTCTGACTTTTAGTAAAAAGAACAGGAGTACTTGTGGCACCTTAGAGACTAACAATTTTATTTGAGCATAAGCTTTCGTGGGCTACAGCCCACTTCTTCGGATGCATGGAATGGAACATATATTGAGGAGTTATATATACATGAACAGAGAGCATGAAAAGGTGGGAGTTGCCCTACCAACTCTAAGAGGCCAATTAAGTAAGGGGGGGGTGAAAAAAACTTTTGAAGTGATAATCAAGATAGTCCAGTACAGACAGTTTGATAGGAAGTGTGAGAATACTTACAAGGCGAGATAGATTCAATGTTTGTAATGGCTCAGCCATTCCCAGTCCCTATTTAAACCTAAGGTGATTGTATCTAGTTTGCATATCAATTCCAGCTCAGCAGTTTCTCCTTGGAGTCTGTTTTTGAAGTTTTTCTGTTGCAAAATTGCCACCTGCAGGTCTGTCATTGAATGACCAGAAAGGTTAAAGTGTTCTCCTACTGGTTTTTGAGTGTTATGATTCCTGATGTCAGACTTGTGTCCATTAATTCATTTGCATACAGACTGTCCGGTTTGCTCAAATAAATTTGTTAGTCTCTAAGGTGCCACAAGTACTCCTGGTCTTTTTGCTGATACAGACTAACACGGCTGCTACTCTGAAACCTGACTTTTAGTAGCTACTATTTAACATCCTCCTGAGATACTAATAGAATGGAAAGTGTTAGCATATGAGATGACTACATCATAAAAATGGCCCTACTGAATCAGTTCAAAGGTCCATGTAGCCCAGTATCCTGTCTTCTGACAGTGGCCAATGCCAGGTGCCCCAGAGGGAATGAACAGAACAGGTAATCATCAAGTGATCTATTCCCATCGCTCATTTCCAGCTTCTGGCAAACAGAGGCTAGGGACACCATTCCTGCCCATCCTGGCTAATAGCCATTGATGGACCTATCCTCCATAAATGTATCTAGTTCTTTTTTGAACCCTGTTATGGTCTTGGCCTTCACCACATCCTCTGACAAGGAGTTCCACAGGTTGACTATGTGCTGCATGAAGAAATACTTCCTTTTATTTGTTTTAAACCTGCTGCCTATTAATTTCATTTGGTGACTGCTAGTTCTTGTTATGAGTAGTAGACAACACTTCCTCATCTACTTTCTCTACACCAGTCCTGATTTTATAGACCTCAATCATATCTCCCCTTAGCCGTCTCTTTTCCAAGCTGAAAAATCCCAGTCTTTTTAATCTCTCTTCATTCGGAAGCTGTTCCATACCCCTAATCATTTTTGTTGCATCATTTTTTTTCCCAAATACAGAACAAAAATGTTTATTTAACCCTTCTTCCATTTTTGCATTATTATTGATAATTCTACCATTTAGTAATGGACTAATACGATCATCATAATTCTTTTTGTTCTTAATGTACTTAAAAAAACCTTTTTTTAAAAAATTGTCCTTAACTCTGCAGGCCATATATTTTTTCGTGTCTCTTTGCTTCCCGTATCAATTTCTAGATCGTTTTATATCCATTACTATCAACTTTCCCTTTCTTACATTTCTTACTTTTTTATTGTATTTTTTATAGTTGCCTTCACTCCCCCTTTAAACCACAGTGTTTTTTTAGCCAGTTTGGCCATCTTTATTGTTATGTTATTTAGAAAATCTTGCTCTCCAAATCATTAGATAAAACTAGAAATTTTGCTATATTGGTTTTGTTTTCTTTGTTCTTTTTTACCTAAACATCCCCAAATGTTGTTTTGAATATATTATATTTTCCCCTCCTTCTCGTAGGTTATTCCATACACTGGGACAATCCTTAGTGGTCTTCTTCCTGGAGAACTAGTTGTAATACAGGGAAGTGTTCCCGATGATTCCGACAGGTAATGTCTAAAGCCATCTGACCTTTAAGAGGTTATATTGTGAATGAGCCTTTGAGGAGGCAAGCTGATCAAAACCAAACTAAATGGCTTTTCATAGCTTGCGGGATACACATCCATTGGAAATGTTTTAATTTTTCTATCATAAACTTGGGACATTATAAACCTGATCCTGCTTCTGTCAGTGGAGAGGCTCATTACTGTAATGGACATTGGATCAGATCCCAAGTTGTGTGACTAAAAATGACTGAAATCTTTGAAAACAAACCCACAGCCTCAGTAACAAACATTTTTCAGTTTTGAAAAAGTAATTAATATGATATTTCAAAGTGACAATACTTAAATCTTTACTTTTATATTTAAAAACTGAGAACTGCCACCATAGACTAGGGTGACCAGACAGCACACATGAAAAACTGGGTTGGGGTGGGGGTTAATAGGAGCCTATATAAGAAAAAGACCCCAAAATCGGGACATCTGGTCACCCTACCATAGATACTTATAAAATATGTTGATTTATAAAATGCTCTGAATATGTACAGTAGTGTCACACAATGCTGAATTTGTGTGTGTTAATAGGAAGCTAAGGAGTAGCTTCCTACTCTGCCCACTTTTTTTGTCTTGCCGGTTGGCTCCCTTTGTTTCCTCTTCCTTTTGATCATATTCAGCTTCTTATTATCCAGAAACCTTTTTTCTCTAAGGGCAGTATCTGAAATAATAAAAGTGTTGTCACTTGGAAAAATCAGACTTCAAATAGGGGTAGGATGCATGATCTAGTGGCTAAGGTGTAGGATAGGGAATTGAGATCTAGGTTCTATTACCTGTTCTTCCACAAGTTTCCGATGTGAATTTGGTCATTTAACTTATTTTCCCATCTTTAAAATGGAAGTGGGGATTATTTAGGGGGGTAATGAGGATTAATTTATTAAAGTGTATGAAGTGTTCAGATGTTATGGTGATTAGCACCTGACAAATGCTTATAAATTGTTCTAGTTCTCAGTAATAGATTAAGGGGAAGATTTTTGAGAACACATGAGAGTAAGGCACCCATCTCCTGTTGATTTTCAGTGGGAGCTAGGAGCATAACCGCCCATTGTGCCTTTAAAAATCTTCCCAATTTTGGTTAGTCATAAATTAGTATTATGTATGTGTCACTTCAGTTTTTTACTTCTGGTTGTTTTGTAATCACCATAACTGGGTTTAATGCAAAGTTTTTGTATTAACAACCAAAATGTAATTAGATATTTGAAACTGTAGAGAGAATACTTGTGGATGAGCTGAACTGAATGTGTGTTTTAATTTGTGGCCAGGTTCCAGGTAGACTTCCAATGTGGCAGTAGCACAAAACCTCGTGCTGATGTGGCCTTTCACTTCAATCCCCGCTTCAAAAGATCAGGCTCCATAATCTGTAACACTCTGGAAAAAGAAAGATGGGGTTGGGAGGAGATCACTTATCAGATGCCTTTTCAAAAAGGGAAGCCATTTAAGATTGTCTTTATGGTTTTGAAGGATAAATTCCAGGTGAGTTCCTAAAGAAGGTGAATATTTAGCCACTTGTCATGCCATAAATGCAAACTAATTTGGAAGCTTCAGTGTCAGTATTGCTTACTGCTATGTAAACTTTGCTTACAAACAGAAAATATAGGCTTTCCCTGAAAGAGGGGCACTGTTGAGTAATGCAGGCCTTTACTTTTTTATATACTTGTACCTGGAAAGCTGTGTGTTAAGGGAGCAAATATCTTCCTGATTATACTAGCTGTTACACAACCCCTCCCTTTCCCATGTGTAAAAGGGCTTCTCCTGAACACAGCAGCCTTCCTTCACACAGAAGAGTGCTGGACAATGCTCTCTGGATCAGAGGAAGCATTAAAGAGAAACAAATATTTGTTCAGCTCTGTCCGATTGAGATAAGATGGGTGTGGCTCTAAATAAATTTATAGTCCATATGGCATCAAATGGTGATGTGCTGAGAGAATCAAAATATGATGAGAGGTTTTGATATTGCATCTAAGTACAAATGTGCAGTAAATCTATCTTTATAGAATGCCATTAAATATTCCACACTATTGTAAAGAAACACAACTAGGCAAGTATTTCTGTTTCTCTACCAAACCCCATGAACCATGATGTACTTTAACCTTGTTCTGGAGGAGGAAGAAAACAATCTCTCTGTCTCTAGCTGTTTAATTCCTGGTTAGTCCATCTAGTCTTCTCTTGGATTATATCTCCAGGGCTTTTCAGAGTGGCTGGAGTACAGCTCTCTCCACAGTACTCGAGGACTGTGTTGTAGTTCTTGAGTTAAGGAAACAGATGACCATATTCATTTCAAGTAACACTAGTGAGGTTGTGTGGTAGGGTCATTTTGGTGTGGAGCTAATGGAAAAGGGGAAGCGTTTGTATGTGGGTGGGGAGAAGGGACTTAAACATAACATATTAAGAAAAAGAAATGAACTCAAGGTAAACCAACAAAATCAACCCCCAAAACAGTCAATAGACTTCATGCAAGTTAACCATGATTATCATATTACCCACAATGTTCACTATTTGAATTTCAAAATGTGAAAGAAAAGAAAATGAATTTAAATCTAAATTCTTTGTCAAAGGCATGTTCCAAAGCAAGAAGCTAAAACAAAACACGACTGAGTAAAATTGAGAGGAAACATAAAGGTTTAGTAGTGATCTTATGTTGAGTATATAAATACTATAAGATATCAGTACATTTCTGCCTTTTTCTGCCTCTCCAGGTGTCTGTAAATGAAAAACATTTGCTGCTGTACAACCACAGAATTAAGCTGGAAAGAATAGATACACTCGGGATATATGGGAAAATACAGATTCAGACTATACAGTTTATTTCTAATAATGTAAGTGGCTGAATTGGATAGCTAATTGTGGATTGCTTTTCCTTATGTCTTTCTACTTCACATTATGCTGTACTGAAGTAAGATATCAACAGTGAAAATGAAGTAACACAGAAGTAAAATCTATATGAACTTCAATATAGATGTGCAGTAATGTCTCTTGACATATCCAGTATAATAATTTCTTCCCCTATTCATCCCCCCAAAATATTATCTGAATGTCTTGTTCCTTAAATGTCCGATAACCAGGGTTATACTGTACAACTCTGAGTCTTAACTAGAGCTACAGCTAGTCATTCCTCTGCTCAGTGTCAGAATGTCTATTTTTCTATTTTGGATTTGAACGTTCTGTGTTGGGGAGGGAAGCCCAGCCTACACACTTACATCACAGTTAATATGAAAACCAGATTGTATTAGGGTGATCAGATGTCCCGATTTTATAGGAACAGTCCTGATACTTGGGACTTTACCTTTATATAGTTGCCTATTACCTTCCACCCCCCTGTCCTGATTTTTCACACTTGCTGTCTGGTCATTCTAGATTGTATGCAGCAATAGGCATGTGTAATTTACCCCTCTTAGAGATTAAGACCAGAACTTTCAGCTGCTTGTACTTCAGAATGATCCCTGGAGCATCTTTCCCAAAATAATCCAAACACTTGCACTAAGACAGAGCTAGAACTCTTTACAGAGTGTTTACTTACATATGTGACCTTACTTTATCGACCAAAACAACTCTAACTTGGCTGATTAGATAGTGAATGTACCTTTTTGAGTTTTGAGTCACCCTTTGGCTAGGCTGCAATGCTTTGAGATAATATGGAGCAGCACAGTGCTTTCTCCTAATTGATTCAGACAAACTGCCAAATCTGTTGAAGGTGAACCAATGGGAGGGAAAAGCTCAGTCTGTCTCTCTCCTGCACAACCCAGTATAGAAGACAAGATCTGTGTTTTACACAGGGGAGACATGCAAAGCCCCACAGACTCTCCAGATACGAAGGGGCAGGTGAGGGTCTCCCCGTCCCTCCCTTGCTATTCTGGAGGTGAAGCTCAGCCCCACCTTGCTCCCTGTCCCCTTGCCACGCACCCTGGCGCACCAGTGGCTGGCGGTGGTATAGCCGCGCTGCCCAGAGCGCCAGGAAAGGCAGCCGCGCCGCCTGGCTGGAGCCTGCTATGCCACCGCGCAGCACCGGGACAGGCAGGGCTCTGCAGCTGTGCTGCCCCAGGAACGCACTGCCCCAGGAACTCGCAGCCCCGCTGCCCAGAGCATTGCGCTGGTGGCGGAGTGAGCTGAGGCTGCGGGGGAGGGGGAACTGCAGGGGAGGGGCCGGGGGCCAGCCTCCTGGCAGGAGCTCAGAGGCCAGGTAGGAAGGTCCCACGGGCCATAATTTGCCCACCTCTGCACTAGACAGTCTTTTGAATAACTTTTAACCATAGTCACGGGATTTCCATAGTAGTCTAAAGCCACACATTTTTGTGTACAGTTCTAACAAATTTAGTTTAGAATCAGAATTCTAGTATATGAGAGCAATGATCTCTAAATATCTTTTCTCTGCAGTCTTTACAAGGCTCTCAGCCATCATCTTTAGGAATAACAAAGATAAAGTCCGAAAATGTACGTATGCATATACTGTGGTTATGTGATCTTCCCATTCTTTGATGTTCTAGTTAACTTAATTTTTTTTTTTTTTGGTAGGGAGAAATGCCTGATGGTTCACAACTTGTAAGTATTGCTTTGTATATGTAAATTGCAAATATTAAAACATCTGAATTGGTTTAGCTTCAACTTCCAGCCATTTGAATCATGTTACATCTTTCTCTACTAGATTGAAGGTCCATCATTCAATATTGTTCCTCATGTAGGTGCTTATAGTTTGTAATCAAGTCCTGACCTGAAACTATTTGCAAATTTGATACATAGTTCTGGCCATTTTATGAATGGCCAGAGGAGTAGGTGTCTCCCATTCCCCCCTTTTTAACATTTAGCCCAGTGGATAAGGGCACTCACCTGGGATGGGGTAGACCCAGGTTTAAACCCCTGCTGTGGAACAGATCCAGAATGGACTTTTTCAAATCACTGAAAATTCTGAAAAATTTGGTTTGACCCAAACTAACTGACTGTTTTTTATTGAACTGCCACTGAACCAAAAAATTCAGTTTTGGTGGCATAAGTGGCAGTGTGCACAGCGCTATGTTGGCAGGAGAGCTTCCCCCACTGACATAGCTACTGCCATTCGCAGAGGTGATTTTAATATGTCGATGGGAGAGTTCTCTCTGTCAGCATAGAGTGGCTACATGAGCGATCTTAATGTGGCACAGCTGTATCGGTACAGCTGTGCTGCTGGAAGCTCGCTAGTGTGGGCATGGCCTGAATTAATGAGTGACATTTTAATCCTGTGCACAAAAATTTATCTAAAAGGCAGATAAGCTTGCTCAAGTGCAGATTCCCACCACAGCTCCAGCCCTTAAAAGCAAGGAAATATGATTTAAAGGGAATACCCTGCTACGCACTCCTGAAATCAATCATTGTCAATGGGCTGGTGCCCATCCCAGAGAAGTACCTTCTACTGAAAGAACTGTACACACTACACTTTGTACATTCATCTTAGTTGCACAAATCCTTAATTCTGATATCAGCAACAATGGCCTGTGCCTGGAACATGTCCAGAGCCCAGACTGCTGGAGGAATAATAGTATATTAAGGAGTTTCTGTACGTCACGAGGGCTGTAGGCCTAAGGGCTCTGCATGGATAGGAGTTGCAAGATTCTCACCTAATCACGTGCTTCCAGAAGCTGGGGTTTTAATAGTCATGTAAAATATCATGAGACTCGTGATAAAATCATGAGAGTTGGCAACACTGCTGGCATTAAAGTCTCTTTCAGTTGAGCCAGAGAAGCCTTTGAAACACTGATTGCAGCTTAGACAAGTTTTTAGCCTGTGAATTTAATACCACTCCTTTGACATGCACACCCTGTACCTGCAGGCTCATCATCTCAGGCAGATGATGATGCCCATGTGAAGCCTCAGGGCAGGGGGCTGATTGGAGAATCAGAGGCCTATTGGTACATTTTTCACAACTCCAGGGCTGTAATGTTAACAATAGGCTTGTTCCAGCTCAGTAAACAGCATAAGTCAGTTCCAGGAAGGGAAACACCCAGTTGCTGCTGCAGGCAGGACATATTTCTGAGCTCAGGAAAATGAAACTTACTCTGTTGCACTGTCCAGTGGTACTCATGACTGCAGAAAACCCCAGGGAAAGTCTCCTGGATGAAGCTGCGTGTACCATCTGTCTGGAGTATTTTAAAGACCCATTTGTTATCCAAAAGATTTTAAAAATTAAGTATAAATACTAAATAAAAGATCATGGAATGAACATGCCTATTTGCCTTCCCCCCATAACTAGATCATCCCAGTGATGGGTGAAGATAATTTATTAAAAGACATGAAAAATTTGAAGAAGACACAAGTAGACATGTTCAGATTACTTAAAAAATACAAAAGCAGAGACTGTCAGCAGGGAGGTGTCTGATGGGGGTCATCAGAATGTATGTTTAAAGCCACAGGCTAGAACTCTGAGCATGTTTGCCTTCTCAGGTGGTTCCTTACATTGCCAGACTTAATTCTGCACTTCGTCCTGGACGGACAGTTGCCATCAAAGGAGAAGTGAATAAAAACTCAAACAGGTCAGTAAACTGCAGTGCTCTTACATCCTAGTAGCAGATCAAATTGTAACATGTAATATTGTCATTCATTACTATTGTTTTTAATATCTGAGTTACTCTCTCATAAAGGCTGATTCTTCCCTACTTGCTGCACCTGCCCAGAGGACACAGATCCTCAATCCTACCTCAGGCTGACCATCTGAAGAGATCTGGATGTAGTTGTCTCAAGAGTCTATCAGCACTGCTCCTGAGTCAGCTTAAAGTTCTACTCTGACAAGTGACTGTTTTTAAAAAAAAATTTTTTTTTACTTAGGAGATCTGCACCCTGTGTCTATTCAGGGCCATAGCTGTTCAGTTTAAAACATATGTTGTGTAACATGTTGACAAAACTTATCAACCAACCAAATACAAATGATGGAAAGTACAGTCTTCATGCAGCCCTATTCGACACATGTTCATGATGCTTCAGTTGTGAAAACCTCACCTTCCATGGCAGATTACTTCAGACAGATCCAGGAGCTGATGAAATGCATCACTGATTCAGTGCATCCAATCACCTTAGAAGAGGTCCAGGATTCCCATAATAAATTCCTGGACATTTTCCATACTTATTCCACATGTGTAGCCCTTCTGATCAATGAAGCTTTATTGTATCCTTCTAAGACCATCTGGCAGACTCCATTGACAGCACCACCCACTTGTAAAGCATGCTTATTTAAAAAAACAAAAACAAAAACCCTACATCCCAGCCAGAGATTGAGTTTCTATTCTCTCATCGTTCACCAAACTTGGATAGTGGAAGCAGTTAATAAGTGTGATAGCCAACACTAAGCTAAATCTGTTTACAGTAAGGACCAGAAGAAGCTCGACCTCTTCGGTTGTAAGAATTGCTCCTCAGCAAACAATCAGGCACTTATGTCAAGCTATGACTATTTGAACTACAATAAATTTAACACCTTTACTGAATATCTATGAGAGGCGCATTGTGAGCAATTCAAGACCATCAGCCAGGAAAATCGGCTCTTAGTGAGAACATCATTGCAAGCCTCTGTAGATGGAGGCTTGCAATGATGTTGCATTTCCACTGTGATCATGATGCAGCGAGCAACATAGCTCCAGTTGTCAGGCTTCCCTATGGAGGTACTGTAGATAATACTCTTGAGGACCTTCTTTTGGATCAGTGTTTCTCAAACTGGGGTCGCTGCTTGTGTAGGGAAAGCCCCTGGTGAGCTGGGCCGGTTTGTTTACCTGCCTTGTCCACAGGTCCAGCCGATTGCGGCTCCTGCTGGCCACTGCTTTGGATGGTCACATTGTTTTTTTGGAGTCTACCAACTACTTCCTTCACACCTTGAAAGACTTGAAGTCTACTCTTAGAACCACTGGAATCTATACGCCTGCAAACAAAAAGTTTAGCTAGTCTCAGACATCAGAGATCTCACCCAGCTCATTTTTCTAGCTTCTGTAATTCACCTAAACTCTCGGCCAAGAGCCCTGGATACTCAAAAAAGACGACTGCTGCTGCCATAGCTACTTCATTCCAGCTACCCTGTCATCCAAGCATCAGTTTTGATGGCTTGGTCAAGAGTCTGAACCACTCACTCCACATAGATTTACTGCAGCATTATTCCATCCTTCTCGCCCCTTTTGGATACCACCTCTCCCAATTTCAATCTGCATGGGAGAACATAACATCTGACGTATGAGTTCTGGAGGTCTTAACGTTGAGGTTATTCCATCAGTGTCATGTCCATCCCTCCCTCCCGCCCTCCTTCCCCATCCCTCTTCAGGGACTCATGTCATGATCAGTTCCTGAGTCAAGTAGTTGCTGCTTTCCTATGCATAGAAGCCATAGAACCAGTTCCACTTCAGCACAGGGGGGAAAGGGTTTTATTTCAAGTACTTTATTGTCCCCAAAAAGAATGGGGGATGAAGGCCAGTATTAGCAGAAAAAGATGGTTACTCACCTTTGTAACTGTTGTTCTTCGAGATGTGTTGCTCACATCCATTCCAGTTAGGTGTGCGCGCCGTGCGTGCACGCTCGTCGGAAACTTTTTACCCTAGCAACTCCAGTGGGCCGTCAGGTCGCCCCCTAGAGTGGCGCCGCCATGGCGCTTGATATATACCCCTGCCGACCCACCCGCTCCTCAGTTCCTTCTTGCCGGCTACTCCGACATTGGGGAAGGAGGGCGGGTGTGGAATGGATATGAGCAACACATCTCGAAGAACAACAGTTACAAAGGTGAGTAACCATCTTTTCTTCTTCAAGTGATTGCTGATATCCATTCCAGTTAGGTGAATCCCAAGCCTTACCTAGGCGGTGGGGTCGGAGTGAGAAGTTGTGGCATGGAGCACTGCAGATCCAAAGGCTGCGTCCTCACTGGACTGCTGGACCAGGGCGTAATGGGAAGCAAAGGTGTGGACCGATGACCAGGTCGCTGCCCGACAGATCTGCTGGATGGGCACACGGGCGAGGAAAGCCAGTGACGACGCCTGCGCCCTGGTAGAGTGCGCAGTCACACGGCCCGTAGGGACGTGGGCCAATTCATAACAGGTCCTGATACAGGACGTTACCCACGAGGATAACCTCTGCGAGGAAATGGGAAGCCCCTTCATGCGGTCCGCTACTGCCACAAAAAGCTGGGGGGATTTGCGGAATGGTTTGGTTCTGTCCACATAAAACGCGAGAGCCTGACGGACGTCAAGCGAGTGGAGTTGTTGCTCCCTGCGTGAGGAATGAGGCTTTGGGAAAAAACAGGGAGGAAGATCTCCTGATTGACGTGAAAGGCTGAGACCACTTTGGGGAGAAAGGCAGGGTGCGGTCTCAGCTGTACCTTATCTTTATGGAAGACCGTATACAGGGGGTCTACCGTGAGGGCCCGGAGTTCCGACACCTGTCTAGCTGAGGTGATGGCTACTAAAAAGGCAGTCTTCCAAGAAAGATAGAGCAGGGAGCAAGTCGCTAATGGCTCAAAGGGGGGCCCCATCAGCCGAGCCAGAACCAGGTTGAGATCCCAGGCAGGGGCAGGGGGTCGAACCTGGGGGTAGAGACGTTCTAGTCCCTTCAGGAATCTAGTCACCGTTGGGTGAGAGAAAACCGGGCGGCCATCCCCACCCGGGTGAAAGGTGGAGATAGCCGCCAGGTGAACCCGAAGGGACGATATCGCCAGGCCCTGTTGCTTGAGGGACCAAATGTAGTCCAAAATATTGGCGACCGAAACTTCCATAGGGAGGAAACCCCTCTCCATGCACCAACCGGAGAAATGCTTCCACTTGGCCGAGTACGTTGCTCTGGTAGAAGGCTTCCTGCTGCTCAGGAGCACCTCCCGTACCGGGGTAGAGCAGCGTAATTCGGATCTGGTCAGCCACGCAGGAGCCACGCCGTGAGGTGCAGCGACTGGAGGTCCAGGTGACAGAGACTGCCATGGTCCTGGGTGATCAGGTCCGGGTGAAGGGGCAGGGGGACTGGGTTGGCTATGGCTAGATCCAGTAACATGGGGTACCAATGTTGCCTGGGCCACGCTGGAGCTATCATAATCACGCGGGCCCTGTCCCTGCACACCTTCAGAAGGACCTTGTGGACCAGAGGGAACGCGTAGAACAAATGGGTCGTCCACAGAATAAGGAAGGCGTCCGCTATAGACCCGGGTTCCCGGCCCTGAAAGTAGCAGAACGGCTGGCATTTCCTGTTCCCCCTGGACGCGAAGAGGTCCACACGGGGACAACCCCACCTCTGGAAGATCGAGAGGGCGACGTCCGGGCGAAGGGACCACTCGTGCGAGAGGAAGGATCTGCTCAGGCGGTCCGCCAGCGTGTTCCGTACTCCGGGGAGGAAGGAAGCCCTGAGGTGAATGGAGTGGGCTATACAAAAGTCCCAGAGTCGCATCGCCTCGTGACATAGGGGAAAGGATCTGGTGCCGCCCTGCTTGTTGATAATAGTACATGGTCGTCATGTTGTCGGTGAATACCGCGACACAACGACCTCTAAGCTGATGACAGAACGTTTGACAAGCAAGGCGGACCGCTCTCAACTCCCGCATGTTGATGTGTAAATCCACCTCCTGCGGGGACCACAGGCCCTGTGTCCTCAGGGCTCCCAGGTGGGCCCCCCAGCCGAGATCTGAGGCATCCGTTGTTAGGGACACCGAGGGTTGGGGTGGGTGAAATGGGAGCCCCGCACACACGACGGACTGGTCTAGCCACCAGCTGAGGGAATCCAACACCCCCTGGGGGATTGTGACCAGCATGTCTAGCGACTGTCTGGCCGGCCGGTATTGCGCGATGAGCCAAGATTGGAGGGGCCTCATGCGGAGCCGTGCATAACCTGTTACAAATGTGCAGGCTGCCATGTGGCCTAACAGGGTTAGGCATGTCCTTATAGAGGTCAGAGGGGCTGCCAGCAAGCGCTGAATGATGGCCGACAGCGACTGGAACCTGGGCAATGGCAGAAGGGCCCTGGCCAAGGTGGAGTCCAGGACGGCCCCAATGAACTCTACCCTCTGCGAGGGGAGCAGAATGGACTTGTCCACGTTGATCATGAGGCCCAAGGTAGTAAAAAGGCCGGTGATCCTGCGGACGTGGCTGTGGACCTGCAGCTCTGACGTGCCCCGAATCATCCAATCGTCGAGGTAAGGGAACACGTGAATGCGACTGCGCCGAAGATGTGCGACGACGACAGCCATGCATTTGGTGAACACCCTCGGGGCCGTAGAGAGGCCAAATGGGAGGACCGCGAATTGGTAATGATGGTGGTCGACCACGAACCGAAGGAAACGTCTGTGGTGTGGCCATATGGTGATATGAAAGTAAGCGTCCTGCATGTCGAGGGCGGTGTACCAGTCTCCAGGATCCAGAGATGGGATAATGGTCCCCAGGGATACCATGCGGAACTTCAACTTCACCAGATGTTTGTTGAGTTCCCGCAGGTCGAGGATAGGTCTGAGGCCTCCCTTGGCCTTGGGGATGAGGAAGTAGCGGGAATAAAACCCCTTGCCCTTCTCGTTCTCCGGAACCGCCTCTATGGCTCCTTTGTCGAGGAGCGTTTGCACCTCCTGGCGGAGGAATTGCTCGTGAGAGGGGTCCCTGAAGAGGTACGAGGGTGGGGGGTGGGAGAGAGGGAAAGACAAACTGCAGATAGTATCCCGTCTGCACAGTGCGTAAGACCCAGCGGTCGGATGTTATTTGGTTCCATGCCTGGAGGAAAAACGAAAGGCGGTTGGAAAACGGGGGGGAAGGATCCGTGGGGGAAACTGGTACTACGCCCTCGGGCGCACCTTCAAAACGAAGGTTTGGGTCCAGGTGGGGCTTTGGAGGAGCTTTGGTTCTGCCCCCTCTTGATTCCCCGACTGCCTGCGCCTGCCATTTCTGCCGCGGCGCCTATTGAGGTCCTGCTGCTGGCGGAACTGGGGGTACGGCCGGCGCTGCTGCTGTTGTTGCGGCCGGAAGGGTCTGCGTTGTGTCCCGGGCGTGTGCATCCCAAGGGAGTGCATAATGACCCGATTGTCCTTCAGACTTTTTAGTCTGGGGTCTGTCTTCTCCGAGAACAGGCCCTGGCCTTCGAACGGGAGGTCCTGGATTGTGTATTGGAGCTCCGGTGGAAGGCCAGAAACCTGAAGCCAGGAGATGCGGCGCATTGTAACCCCTGAGGCGAGGGTACGAGCGGCCGAGTCCGCTGCGTCCAAGGAGGCCTGCAACGAGGTTCTCACGACCTTCTTGCCCTCGTCAAGAATTGCCGCAAATTCTTGACGCTCCTCCTGTGGCAACAGCTCTTTAAACTTATCCGCTGCCACCCAAGAGTTAAAGGCGTAGCGGCTAAGGAGGGCTTGCTGGTTGGAAACCCTGAGCTGAAGGGCCCACGCCGAATAGACCTTGCGGCCGAGGAGGTCCATACGCCTGGCCTCCTTGGATTTGGGAGCTGGGGCCTCTTGTCCATGACGCTCCCTCTCGTTCACCGACTGCACCACGAGGGAGCACGGTGTCGAGTGAACATGGAGGTACTCATAGCCCTTGGAGGGGGCCATGTACTTCCGCTCCACGCCACGTGCAGTAGGGGGGATGGAGGCCGGCGATTGCCAGATCGTATTGGCGTTGGCCTGGATCGTCCGAATAAAGGGCAGGGCGACCCTGGTGGGAGCATCTGAGGAGAGGATGCTCATGATGGGATCCTCGATCTCGGAGACCTCCTCAGCTTGCAGGCTCAAGTTCTGCGCTATGCACCTGAGGAGGTCCTGGTGTGCCCTGAGATTGAGTGGGGGAGGGCTGGTGGAAGAAGTGCCCGCCACAGCCTCATCAGGAGAAGATGATGAGGAGATCCCTGGCAAGAGAGTGTCCAGCGGGGGGTCTGTCTGAGCCCGCGCCTCTGACTCCGGAGGGAGCTCAGGGTCCTGCTGTTTTGACCTGTCCTCCCCGTCCGGGGGGTTGGGGTGGGGCGAGACAGCGATGCCTCCGGCGCCCTGTGCTCAGTCGTCGCAGGCCTAGGAGGAAGCTGTTGGGGGCCCTGGGCTTGGTGATACGCCCAGGGTGTCCAGAACCCCCACTGCTGCGGTCCCTGGTCCTGTTGAGGAGGGTCTTGAAAAAGGGCCACATGCCTGTCTGTGCCCAGTGCATAAACACTCTCCGCCTGCGATGACACAGACGGCT
Organism: Gopherus evgoodei; assembly: GCF_007399415.2. Taxonomy (NCBI): domain Eukaryota; kingdom Metazoa; phylum Chordata; order Testudines; family Testudinidae; genus Gopherus; species Gopherus evgoodei. Next base: position 146,424,255 of record NC_044324.1, read on the forward strand.
GTCTGGAAGGCCATGGAGGGGCCGAACGTGGCTGGTAGGAATCCCCTTGTCCTGGCGCCGAAGGCGTTCTCGGTGCTGGGGACCGGTATTGGGAGTCATACCGGTGCCGGGATCGGGACCGGGGTCTGTCTTGGACTCGGTGCCGGGATCGGGACCTGCCACCGACGCGGTGCTGGGATCGGGACCGGGACCTGCCACCAGCTCGGTGCCGGGAGGTCGACCGGGGAGTTGATCGACGGCGGGAACGGCTCCTAGAGTCCCGGTGCCAGTATCGGTGACTGGAACCAGACCGGGACTGCCTGGAGGATGACTGATGCCGCGAGTGCGACTGGTACCGCCGAGGGGAGCGGTGCCGGGACTGCGAGCGGCGCCGGGATCTGGAGCGACCATGGTGACGGGACCTCGACAGCGAGCGTGAGTCCTGAGACGGCGCTCTCATCGTCGGCTTGCCTCTGGACACAACCCGCACCAGAGGTACCGGGGGTGGAGGCTGAGTTGGCTCAGTTAGAGCAATTAGGTCCCGTGCCGAGGCAAAAGTCTCCGGCATTGACGGGACCAATAGCTCAACCCCAGATCTTATGGGGGAGCTAGGCGGGACCGGACTCGACGGACCCTCCGGGCCCGGAGTCGACGGGATCCCTGTCGGTAGTGCCGCGGCCGAGGCAGGTGCCTGGCGCTCCACTCGAGTCTGCCTGGATGGAGTTGCAGACTTCGAGGGCCTTGCTTCGGGACCCGGTGTCGGGGAAGGTCGGTGCCGGAGAGTCTTTCCGGTGCCGGTGCGGTCCGGTGACGGTGTAGAGGTGACGGTCTGTGACGCTGCCGGGTTGAGTGCCGCTTCCATAAGGAGAGTCCTCAGTCTCTGGTCTCTCTCCTTCTTTGTCCTAGGCTTAAAAGCCTTGCAAATGCGGCACTTGTCCGAGATGTGCGATTCCCCCAGGCACTTTAGGCACGCGTCGTGGGGATCGCTGGTAGGCATCGGCTTCTTACAAGCCATGCATTGCTTGAAGCCCGGCGAACCAGGCATGGGCCCGGTGCCGGGTACCGGGAAGGGCTACGGCCCAAACTGGCTAACAAATATTTACAACTATTATTTACAACTATTTACAATATACTACGTAACCGACTATACTTAACAACTATTTACTACTAACTACGACTGTGAACTATACAACGAAGGAGAGCTAGGGACGTGGAAGACGGCAAAGCTGTGCTCCACAGTACCAACGACCGACACGGCGGTAAGAAGGAACTGAGGAGTGGGTGATGGGGGATGAAGGCCAGTATTAGCAGAAACAACAGAAATTCAAGATGGTGATCATTGCAGGAATAACTCCCTCTCTAGATTCCAGGGATGGGTTTGCATATCTCAGCCTTCAGGACACATTGTGATTCACCTCTCTCGCAATAGGTTCCTTTGATTTACAGCGTGCTCCCTTCTAGCCTCTCCTGTGCACCCAGGGTATTCTCAAAGGCCCCAGCAGTTGTGGCTGTTCTTCTGTCTTTTAGGCATAACTGTCTTCTCTTATCTCGATGATAGGAATCAGCCCGAGTAGCCAGTCAGGAGGTTCTATTGGCCATACAAATGACAAAGTCCTTGCTTCACATTTATGGCCTCCAGGTTGGTCTCAAAAAGATAATTTTGATCCAGGTTCAACAGATTTCATAGGAGCATCTCTAAAGGTTGTTACAGCTGTGGACAGGTTTGTGAATCTACAGAATTTTATTGCTAAAATTTCGTCAAGGAACTGTCGTCTTCAGCTGTCGGATCATATGGCAGCATATGTCTTCATGACCCAGCATGCCAAATTACCTCTCTAGTGTTTCCAGGGATGGCTCAGGACAGTCTACAGACCAATAAGCAGTCTCAACAGACAGGTCTCCATTCCTTGTTGGGTTCTGGACTTGCTCAGTTGGTGGAATAACACCTTCAAAGTCTATGCAGAATTTTCTTCTTTCAAACTCCTCCAACTGCTATCATCATTTCACGCACATCCCTTTTGTGATGGGGAGAGCATATTGGCACTCACATCATCCAGGGCAAATGGTCTTCACAAGAGTGTGTTCTGCCTATTAACATTCTGGAGTTGAGGGAAGTCAGCTTGCTTCCACTTCTGCCACTAATCCAAGCCAAATCCATCAAGGCAGAAGTAATTATCACCAAGAAAGCTATTTTCATTGATTGTTCAAGCAACGAACATATACTTAATGGTTCAAGCAGTGTTTCATAAGGCATAAGCACAAGGTTCAAGTCCCATATATGAATATGTTTTCTAATTTGTGGAAAAAGATCAATCAGAACTCAGCAAGCAATCTTGACACAGAGTGAGCAAAAATCAAAAAGCCTTCTACCAGTAAATGAAAGGCTGTCATAGCCACCAAGTGTACCTTGAAAGAACTTTCTTCCAGTAGGAAGCTGACCCACCAGGAAATATCTGTACCTACTGTGGTCGGATCTGTGGTTCCAGAATCAGACTCCTGAGTCATCTCAGGGCCCATATGTAAATCTGAGGTAGAGATCATCCTTTAATCGAGGGATCGCCAATGAATGAATGACAGAACTCCTAGTAAGAGCTGATTTTTTTAAAATTCCAACAGGTAGTCTAGGACAGTGGAAAGAAGAGCAGGTACACCAGAGGTAATATCTCTTTCCCTTCTGAAGTTAAGTATGTCGCATGGACTCCTTTCTACTGTTTAACAGCACATGTTGTACAGGAAGTGTCTAACCCCAAGAACCATCAAGGAGCCATGCCTAGAGCCGAAGAACTTCCAGCTTGGGATGAAGTGTCTGACCAGCATCCTGCAACAACAGATGGGAACTGATTGGAAGTTGCCACTGTGGGCGAGAAGTAAATCAAATGAGACAAGGATAACAAACTTGTCTTGGCCAAGTTGGTGCAGTCAAAATGACCTTGTGCTTGTCCTGCTTGATCTTGTTGAGAAAACTTTCAAGAACAACAACACTGGTGGATAAGCATAAAGAAAGCCTTTTGTCCATGAAATAAGGAAGGCGTCTGGAGAATGAGGATTAAGACCCACTCTTGAGCAAAACTTCTTTCACTTTGCTTTGGTTGCATTGGCAAGAAGTTCCACTTCTGGAAATCCCCAGGTTAAAAATATGCTGTTGATTTACATATGTGTCAGACAAGGAAAGAGGCTGCCTTCCACACCCTGGATGTCAGAAGGGTATTAGCCTTCTACTTGGACAGAACTAAACCATTCAGAAAGTGTCCCACACTCTTTTTGTTTCAATTGGCTCAGCATTCAGTTTCCTTGTAGGATTTTAGCCCATTCTAATAAGGTTGCAAACTACTTCCATGGCATTACTCAAGAATGTTCCAGTTACTGAAATTAGCAGAGCTGCAGCCTGGACCTCAGTTCGTACTTTCTCAAGCTACTGTGCTTTGGTTCATGCCTCTGGAGTTGATGTTGCAGTTGGCAATTCAGTTTTGTCTTCAGTATTAGACTTTATTCCAAAGATCACTTCTCCCTTCAGGAATACTCCTCTGGAGTCACCTTCAGAGGAGCACCCATAGGGACACTACTCAAAGGAGGAGAGGTTACTCACATTGTATAGCAACTGGTGTTTGACACATGTCCCTCTATGGGTGCTCCACTTCAGGTGCACATGAGCCCTCCTTTCCCCATTGCTTTAGAGTTTCCTCTGCTGGACTTTGTGGTAGAGAAGGAACTAAGGGGGTTCACCCATGCAGCCCTGTGTATCCTTAGTATAGGGCATGAGGCTGCATGGAGGGCGCATGCATGGGCCTAATGGTACCGACGATCTCCGATCAAAAGTGCAGGAGGTGCATGCACACCTTAAGTGGACCACCCATAGGGATATATACCTTGAAGAACTCCAGTTACTGCACAAGGTGAATAATCTCACCTTGTGTGTTAGGATTAGGCATGGAATATTTCAACTAAACTGAATATTTCAGAATGGAGAATGAAAACAGAGAGCTATACTGGGAGTGTCTCAGTTTAGCCTTAATTTATAACACATGATATGAAACCAATGCCACACATCATGTTACTAACAGTGTAAGACTCACATATGCATCTGCTGGATTTAGCATTGAACAATTCTTCCTGTCAGAGGAAACAAATTTTCAGTATGATGCTATGGACATTATGACAGAAGACACATATACATGCTCTTTTAAAAATGATCCACAACAAAAGATGAGCAACAGGAAAAAGGAACACCGAACTAAGAGAAACATGTAAGGGTCCAATCCAGCAAACAATTACGTACTTGAGTAGTGACTCTTGCAGGATCGAGGCACTAGATTTGCAATCTTTCCAACTAGGACTTATGTCAAGGTAGGTATTTTTTGATTTAACAACTTTGATGCTTGCTAAATTCCTAATGAGCATAACAATTGTAGCCTATAGGATTAACTTTTTAATCCTGTTTGCTTGCATTTACATATATCTTATAGTTTAAGTATTTGGTTTATTGTAATAGGTTTGTAAATTTATATTAAAGTAAGTTCAGCTGTAATGCAAGGGACCTGCAAGAGACCTACAGGGCTGTATGTTGAGCTAAGGCAAAGTTAGCATATCTATGTCTGGGACCTTTCACCTTGATAGCAAAGTCAACACACACACATATGTGTGGGACCTTTCACATAAATAGATAGATAATGGTAAAATGGCATAGGGAATTTCCAAGTCTGTACACTCTAATTTAACAGGTACTCCATAAGGAAAGAACCAAAATAATCGGGAGAACAAAAATAACGTGTATATAATCTAAGGTCATTAATATGTCTGTACATGTCATCAATATGTACAAACATACTAGCCTATGGAGTAAGCATACCGTTACATTTTTGTGGGTAAAAAAATAAAGTTGGGGCATAAAAGGAGAGTTCAGACACCTGTGACCTATACAAAAGGGCCTTGCTAAAAGGCCTGTACTTAGTTTTTTTTAAACTTTCTAAGTTCCAAGCGGACTAGGCTAAGCTTGGTTTCCCTAACCTTTTCTTCTTAGTTTTGTTTATTAGGTTTTAATTTTAAGTTTAAGTTAGGTAAATAAACTCTAAATTAGCTTCGATAGCTCTTAGCTCTAGTTTCTTCTAAGCTTTGCACCTCTAACTCAAGAATTATGGAACCTGAACCGCCAAAGGCGAGGCTAGTCCTGTGTCTCTCACCACAAGGTTATCAACAAATGGTGTAAGGATATTAATCAAAGCTTTGTAGCATATAATAGCATAATATCATATGTATCTTTTTAAAGAGCAGTAATACAATTGTAATTTTGTAACTCTATAATTATTTTACCATTTAATTAAAACTTCATTTATCTTAATAACAAGTCTTTAAGGCTATATCTGTCTCAGTGTGAGCTTTCTGTCATACCCCCAAGGGTCCTCTGTAAATTATGTAAAGCCTAATTCAGAACAAAAACCTTAATATCTTCTAATTAAACAAATTGATGAGCCTAAAACCCCTTACTATCCAAATTAATAATATTAACCTCCTAAATCAGGCAACAGACTGATAAGCCAGCCAGGAGACTCGAGGTATGTGTGATGGGGATTTTCAGGGATTCCAGGCATCTTTAGACCCCTGAGAATCTCACCTGAGGCATAAGTAAAGAGGTAGAGTTAGAGAAGAAGATTGTGTGTCTTACTCACTCTTAAGAACACAGAAATCTGATTTCCTGTGACTGCTTCTTGGCAGCGATCCCAGTATTTCCTGTTATGTACTGTGGTTTGACTTAGTTTTAGCTTAGGGGTTTTGAATTTAATCTTGCAAGATAAAGAGTAACAGTGTTATTATTTAAAGTGATGTGTGCGTCTAAGGGGCTTTGCTGAAGGTTGAAGTTGTAAGAAATAGTACCAATAAGATCTTAGCAGTAGCATCGGGTCCGATGACCCACACTAGTCATGGCGGGGAAGTTGATAAATCTATGTATTAATTGCTGCCAAAAGGCCACAGTAACTCAGAACTTGTACAGTTTGAGCTACTTTATTTCATTCCCCTCAGCTTTCCCGGGCTGCACCTCTGATCCATCTGCCTCAGTTTCCCCCAGCTGTTTGGAAGGTCCAGACAGAGGAAAAAGACCTCTTGATCAGTTACAAGCCAGCGAGGGAAGAGGGAAGCGAGGGGAATGCGCCCCAACCCCTCTATTTACTTGGGACTTATTGAACTAAGTGTAAAAACTGGCTTGGGGTGTTTCCTGTTGTTTCTGTGAAGGGACGTCTTCAGTTTCAGAGTAGAGAATAGCAAAGTGTTCATTATATAGTTTATTACATAGGCTGATCAATAGTGAAGTGAAATTCTGTGTTTTAGAATTGAAGTGAGTTCTATGTGACGCGTTAGGATGAGTGGAGCAAGGGCAAAAGTAGAGTCTGTTGGAGTTACCCACAGTATGGCTTTAAAAAGAACATTGCCAAAAATACATTCAGGAACATGAAGGAGGTTTAGTACAACTAAGAAATAGCAAAATGATCTCTGAGCATTGTAACCCATGGAGTTTTGTAAGTAAGGTGTTTAATGTAGAAATAGAGCAACAACAACAAAAAGGTAAACTGGTGAAGGGAATAGCTGTTAAATGTCTGGGTGTGGCTTGAAGTTTGCTGAGAAAGAAATTAAATAAAAAATGAAAGTTACTCAGAAAAGCCCAGCAAACTTTGAATAAGAGAAAAAAAGGTTATTCAAAATTTAACAAGTTGGCTACATGTAGTGACAGAGAAATGGTCAGTACTTTTCCAAAAGAAGCAGGAGTTAAAGAAAAAGTTAAAACAGTGTAGGTACCAGGTACAGGAAGCAGGAAAGAAAGCACGTTGTTGGCAGGAGCAAGTGGATGCCAGCCTAAAATCGCTGGACAGCTATAAATCAGACAATGGTTGGCTGTTGAAAAGAATCGAATCGAAGAGATAGGAGATGTGTTAGAGAAGAACAAAAACTCAGTTCCCATCCCTTTTGGCATGGTGGAACCAACGAAAATAAAAAACCTGCAGCGCCAATTACTAAAAGTGGAGCAAGAGAGTTAGTTCAGGCTAATACAGTACCTCTAGAAGCGGAGGTGGAAATTGAGTCTCAGGAGCCATAGGAAGTCAAGAAGAAGTTAGCAGTGCAGAAGCTACTGGCAGTCTGCAGATAGAAAAAGGAAATCCCAGGATGGCATCACAAAAGGTAAAGTTGAGTGTCGTCATAAAAAAAAAAGCAACTAGTAATGTAAATAGAGTGACCAGATGCTCAGTGGCAAATATCGGGACCACCGCGAGGAGTGGGTGGGAGGGCACCTTTTTAATTGTTACACTCACCCATCCGGGTCCTCGGTGGCAATTCGGCAGAGGGTCCTTCAGTTGCTGACGGTCTTCGGCAGCATTTCGGCGGCGGATAATAAACCTTGCCACCAAAGACAGAAGCACCCGCCGCTGAAGACCCGGATGGGTGAGTGTTAAAAACAAACAAACAAACACCAAAACAAAGTATCGGGACAAATGGCATCCCGACCATACTTCAGTTGGGTCGTGGGACATACTCCTCAAAATCAGGATGTCTGGTTACCCTAAATGTAAAGGATGAGATGAGCAGAGAAAAGGAGGAAATATCCTCTCTTCTGTTAATGTCCGCTCCTGAAAGTGAAGAGAGAGTGCCTTTAGAGACTGTAATTGTTCAGGGACTAACAGACTGAGACAAGTAGCTAGTGTCTGTGATGTAGTACTCTGTGAGCTAAGATCAAGCGTGAATAGTCTTTTGGCTTATCCAAGGCCGTGATCAAGTGTCTTGATGTTTTTGATCTTTTAGTCTCAAGATGAAAACCTTCTCTGTGTCTCTGGGACCTTGAAGTCAAAACATTATCTAAGTTATATCTCTAGGTTACAATAAAGAGAGATACAACAACCAAGGAATGCAATTCCTGCTCCTCCACACAGTGTTACATTGTGACCATATAAATCAGAAGACCCAGTCCCTTTGGGTGAACACTTACTGGCATTTGGGCGATCATCAGCATTGCTTAGGTCCCTAAAATTTTGTGCACTCTCTACACCCTATGCTAGTATCACCTGGTGTGCCAGTAAAACACCCTACTACACCAGATCTTAATGGACTAAAAAATGTCCTGCGTCAGTGTGGAGATGCCTTAAGTGTAGAACATAGAGATTTTATGGAAAGTTACCCTGCTTATCAAGGATTATTCCCAAAGAAAAGTTCTAATAGCTTTGATTTAAAAAAAAAAATATGTAAATTGGGTAGAAAAAGTCAAAACATAAAAATTATAGATTCAAACTCAAAAAAAAGCTCAAATCCCAATGCAGATAAAACCCTCTCAGATTCTAATTCTGATTTCCCTGTAGCAGTTACAAATATTAAAACCCTAAATCTGGTACCTAAGCAAGTAGGAATAATAAAAAAAAAAATTTTGCTTGCAAGGTATGCACAATGTGTACAAAAAACAGCAGAAGTGTTTGGTTTACCAAGGGAAGATTGAATTAAAATCTTACAACTCTCAGTGAATCGAGCATTATGGAGTACTTTGCCACTTGAGTTTAGGGTAGAAAAAAAAAGTCTTCATTTACTATACCCTTATCATAGCTGTAAGGGTAAAACTAAGCCAGAATCACAAATTTTAAAGTCAGATGTTACAACCCCATAAAACCAAGCGACAGGGTCGTGCTCAATTGCCTAAGCATGTAAAACAAAACATACCAGTACAAAAAATCCCAAACCATTATATTCAACGCAAAACTTATCCACAGTCCTATACACCAGGTTAAAAAATTAAAAAAAAAGTCACCTATAAATGTCATTTAGTTAAATTGTTGCCATTCAGTGGCCAATAAAAATTGGCTCCTAAATAATAACTCAAAGGGGAGAGGATGTAAACTCTGTACCTCCTCATCAACAAATTCAACTTCCCTAAAACACAAAATAGCTTATAAAACTTTATTACAAATGGCTTTTTTTTTAATCTGATAATGGAGGGGGGGGTTTATATTTTTTATTTTTATATTTAAGTTTATATAAGGTTAAAATGCTCATTATAGCTAATTTTCAAATCAAAAAAGTAAAAACTATGTACTAAATGTAACATTTAAACTTAAGGTTCAAAGTCCAATTATTAACTATAATTAAAACAATCCAATACCAAATAATGTAACTTGTCCAATAATAAACCCAAAACCTGCTAGTGGTCTCACCACAATGCCCATAATAAAAAAAAATAAAAAATCAGGTTTGGTTTATGCATATTCCTGTAATGTTAAATTTGTCTAGGTGGTATCTAAAAATTTTTTGCTATTGTCAACATACCAAAGTGGCTTCCTTTTTCTCAGTATATCCTGTAAATAAAATTGCAGCCTATCAACAAGTGCAAAATATTGTTCTGCTGGGGATGAATAATAAGATCCATAAACCACACACTTCCAGAAAAAAGTGTAGCTTAAATCTTCTTCAAATGTTTAGAATCCCTAACAGAACTATTTGGTTCAAAAGTGTCAATTTAAAACCAAGTGAATATTTAAAAAATTTGCAAACATATAAATTGTGTTACCAAAAAAAACCAACCAAGTGGTCAATCCAATGTTACAAAAGATAAAAAAAAATTGTCACAAAAAAAGCAATTTGCTCTTTATATTATGCATAACAACTATTTAATAAAACCCAACGTAAAATTAATCAGCTAATCCCTTTAAACAATAATCAGCACAAAAATGAATATTTAAAAAATATGATATGCTCTGCATATAAAAAATACGTTGTAAATGCAATCACTAATACATTACAATCCTTAAATTTAAAAGAAGTTCCTAACTTAATAAAAATAAGCAACTGTTATGGTGGTATTGTCACAGATGTTTTCAAAGGCTAAAAAAAAATAAAAAAATCCACGTTTAAATTCATGCCAGCATTTGAGTGTGCTTTAAAAAAAAAAAAAATCTGTAATACCTCACCCCAACCAAAATGGTGGTTCTCTTTCTAAAAATTGTGTAATGGCACAATCCATGTATGTCTCGTTACCAGTATTTAACCCAAACAAAAATGTGTACAGGTAATTGGTAGCTGTCCATTCTATAGGTCACCTCAAAGGCAACATCTATAGGGAACGTGTAATTGCATGTCCCTTGGTGGTCTATCACACTCCAACTGAAACCTAAAAAGTACCACAAGTAACCTGTTGCTCTGAAAAAAGGGGTCTCAGTATATTTGTAGGTGTAACGTGTTTAAAATAAACATTGTTCTGTGTAAACTGCAAAAAAAAAAAAATTACAAAATTCATCGTCATGGCTAGTAAGGCTAACTAAGTAAAAAACTCCAATAAAAAGGGTAACCTATGCTAAAAATAGCCAATTTTGCTTGGTTACCAATCAGGAGGTACCAATATGGTCCCTTAAAGTGTCCTGTCACAAAACCAAATTTTTGTTTTACTCCAAAGCAACCCACTTTAATTAAAAAAAAAAAAAATTCAAGCTGTTTCCCCCATTCCAACTTTTAAAAACATCACCATTATCCAGTCCAACCCAGCCTATCAAAAGTTGACTATCCAAAGTACATCCACCTTTCTTGTCTACATTCCCCCAGTAGGGGGACAGTTAAAGTCATTATTGGCCCTAAAAAAACCCCACCTCATACAAATTACTAACAATATAAACAAAGCCAAACAAGCTATTATCCAGTTAATAAATAAGGATAATAAGCCTGCAACAACTCCAGGGGAAAAACGTTTAAATTAAAAAAAGTTATTATCCAAAAAACTGCAATTGGAATTAATTTCCTTATTTTAAAATGCCTGCAGTGTAAATCCAACAGTCCCAAGCAAAAACCTCAATCGCCACCAAATGTTAAAAATAATAAATATGTATACATGATGCCCACTCCAAAAACGTGCCAGAGTCCAAAATACCATTTTTATAAAAATGGTGTTAAAACTGTCCCCACAAATACTTAACGACCTACATCTATACCTGTGTAACGGGGTTCATTTCAAACCACCCTGTCAAAGGGGGGCATGTAGCCTATAGGATTAACCTGCTTGCTTGTGTGTGTGTGTGTATATATAGTTTAAGTATTTGGTTTATTGTAATAGGCTTATAAATTTATATTAAAGTAAGTTCGACTGTAATGCAAGGGACCTACAGGCCATATCCTGTATGTTGAGCTAAGGCAGGGGTTCTCAGATGGGCTCGGGACCCTTCAGTGGGTGGCGAGGTTATTACATGGGGGCTTGTGAGCTGTCAGCCTCCATCCCAAACCCTTCTGCATTTATAACGGTGTTAAATATATTTTAAAGTGTTTTTAATTTATAAAGGGGGTTGCACTCAGAGGCTCGCTATATGAAAGGGGTCACTAGTACAATAGTTTGAGAACCACTGAGGTAAGGCAAAGTTAGCATATCTATGTCTGGGACCTTTCACCTAGATAGGAAACTACACACACACACATATGTATACATACACGTCTGGGACCTTTCATCAAGATAGCAAAGTCAGCACACATATGCGGGACCCTTCACCTGATAGATAGATAGATAGATAATGGTAAAATGGCACAGAGGGTTTCCAAGTCTGTACGCTCAAACTTAACAGGTGCACCACAAGGGAAGAACCGAAATAACTGGGAGAACAAAAGTAATGTGTATAATTTAATGTCATTAATATGTATATACATGTCATCAATATGTACAAACATACTAGCCTATGGAGTAAGTGTACCCTTACATTTTTGTGGGTAAAAAATAAAGTTGGGGCGTAAAAGGAGGGTTCAGACACCTGTGCCCTATACAAAAGGGCCTGGCTAAAAGGCCTGTACTTGTTTTTCTTCTTTCTAAGTTCCAAGGGGACTAGACGAAGCTTGATTTCCCTAAACTTTTGTTCTTAGTTTTGTTTATTGGGTTTTAATTTTAAGTTTGAGCTAAGAGCTATCGAAGCTAGCTTTTTCTAAGCTCTGCATCCCTCTTAAAAATTAAGGAACCTGAACTGCCAAAGGTGAGGCTAGTCCTGTGTGTCTCACCACCAGGTTATCAAAAAAAGGGTGTAATACCGTAATACCATATGTATCTTTTAAAGAGCAGTAATACAATTGTAACTTTGTAACTCTAATTATTTTACCATTTAATTAAAATTTCATTTATCTTAGTAAGTCTTTAAGGCTATATCTGTCTCAGTGAGCTTCCTCTCATACCCCCAATAGTCCTTTGTAAATTCTGTAAAGCTTAATTTGGAACAAAAACCTTATTATCCTCTAATCAAACAAATTGGTAAGCCTAAAACTCATTAATTTGGATAGTATATTATTAACCTAAATCAGGCAACAGGACTCAGTGTATCTCGATAATTATTGTATATTTGCTGAATTTTTCATTAAATATGCTGCACTCTGGGATGTATGTGCTGTCTCTTGCTGTGCGTAATCTTAAAATGTTTTTCAGCTTTGCTGTTAATCTAAAATCAAGTGACTCAAAGGATATCGCACTGCATTTGAATCCCCGAATGAAAACAAATGTTTTCGTGAGAAATTCTTATCTTTCTGATAGCTGGGGAGAAGAAGAAAAAGATGTCACTAATTTCCCTTTCAGCCCAGGAATGTACTTTGAGGTAAGGTCGCATTAATTAGGATGAAAAAACTGAACAACGCCTGTGTATTAATGAATGGAAACAGTTAAATAGCCTATTTATCTCATGTAGTTAGTGTGAGTTAGGGACAATAACTTTCTTAAATGTGAGAGTAACTATCTGGGATTGAATCTAAAAAAGCAGCTATTGAAGTTAAATTTGATTCAAAGTGTGTTATTGCTGTGAAAAAACACTTCTATTCAACCCCCTTTTTTCCTTTGAACAAGTGAAAGTGCCTGAATTAGCCTTTAATGTTGCAAGGGATATTTTCAGTAAACTATGCTCTGTATGTCCAAGCTGGGTTGGTTCCCTTGCAGTTTTAATATTAAAGTAAAAAAAAATAAATTTTTTTAGTAAGCTCCTACACTAAAAAGCAGAAGCTAGGTTTGTCTGATTCTAAATTAGACCACTAGAGTCTTTGTTAATCAAATTAAAACTTCGACTGAAAACCTGTTGTGTTCCTGTTTTTGCTTTCAGTTGTTAATTTTCTGTGATGTTCATCAGTACAAGGTTGCTGTAAATGGTGTGCACATCCTGGAGTACAAGCATCGATTTAAACAGCTTGAAAAGATCAACATATTGGAGATTACTGGCGACATTCAGTTACTGGATGTGAGGAGCTCATAGCATCCTATTCTGCCACCCTATGTTAACCCTCTGCTGCCGTCTACTCAAGTACAAACTGGTATTGAATAGCCCAGATCTTTGTCCCATTTATCCAAGTTTCCGTATTGGTGCTTATCACGAAGTTGAGCCCTAGGAGTCAAAATCTTATTAGACTAGATCTTTCCCAGTTTTCAGTATCTTGGCAAACTAAAGTCACATTATCTACTTCAGTAGGCATAGAGCTCCTGTTATATGAAGAATTCAATTACTGTACCTAGCAATATAAAGATTTGCTTTATAGTATTAGAATAACTGCAAAATATTTTGTAAATTAGAACACAATGCTGTACTATGGAATACTAATAACTATACATTGTCTGTTAAGAGCTGGTCTGAAATATGATCTGTGTCTGAAAATGGACTGTCAACCTCTTAATGGATCTAATCAAGTTCTAAGTGTATTTTAACCCTTATTGTTTATATGCAAAGTTAAATGGGAATTACATAAGGAAAATGTACTCTAATTATACAGAGAGCACATCTGCAGTCTCATTGCTTTACTCTGGTTTTTATGTTAATATAACTTGAAATTAGTAATATTAGACCAGGGTAAACCTGGAATAATGCCATGATGAATCAGAACCCTGCTATATTAAACTAGCAAATGTTAGTGTTAGCTCTATATCTTGAAAAGCCCCAAAAGCCCCTATTTCAGCCCCAAACCTAAAACATCTAAACAAAGTTCCCTCACAGCACGTCAGCTGTAATTTTTTGAAAACAAAACAAAAACCAAAACAACCTCCCTGGGGGCCTAGTGATTTTATTTTCTTATCTATTGCACTGCAGCACAGATGCTATAAGCCACTTCCTTGACTTTCGTAGTCATGTCAGCTCCGAAGTGGCATAAGTCAAGCCCACGGAACCCCCCCTGACCATTATGGTGGAATTCTGTAATTTTAGCCGAGATCAAAGTGAAGTAACGCTATACTCTATTTGACTGATTTTGCTAGCTCTTATCTTGTCAATTTTTGGAGCTGCGGTATTATAAGAGTCTAAAAAAAAGAGCTCTTATCTTGCTCAGGAATAGAAGTAGTTATATCTGTGTTTATTTAAAGGGTGTGGGACCCATGGATGCTATGCATTAAATCTGAGCTCAGAGGAAATATTCATGTTGATAGTCAAGAATGTTCACCTACAACCCCATTGACTAAGTTGCACTATAATATGCTATCTGAAAAACATTTTGTAAAAAATACTGATTAGCATATACATGGACCCCCTGATGCCAACATGATTAACATGTCCCTGAGGAAGTCTTTTATATGATGCATTTATAATAGTTTACAAGGAAAAGTCAGTATTGTCTGTGATACCATTTCCCTAGAATATATGTAGGCCCTTAGGTTAAAAATGGAAGTGTTCTGATCCAGTATTTCTATAACTTCATGTCCTATCTAGTTACTTGCTAATGGTTTTCAGATGGGGAAGCTTGGTGTGGGGAATAAAATGTGAAACAAGTCTTTAAAAAGTCAGTTATTGCAGTTCAAATGTATAATAGATGCCTTAGGAATAAATGAGTTGGCTGCTGTGAAATTGTATAAAGCAAAGACGACTTTCCAAAAATTAAATCTCAACTGTGAGCTTTGACTAAGTATTTAATATTTGTCTTTAAAGTGAATGAGTTCTAGGTTACCTTTTGATAACTAGCCCAATCACTTGCCCCATTATGCATAAGCTTCAAGCAGCATATGAAACTCTTACTAGTTAAATGTATTAATTTAGAGTATATCTTTGACTACGCTTATAGACCATTATTAATTTATCTATTTACTGTCCAAGTACGTCATTTAGAAGCAAGGACGATGAGGAAGAAAAGGTGTGCGAAAATTTTATTTAAAAGGTGTGGGCTGATATTTCATGATTAAGTTTTTCTACAGGCTTAGGGTTAGAAGCACCAGGAAGTAGTAAAGTAAGCTTTTAGTAATAGTACCTTACTAAAAAATATCAATCACAATGGCCAAAATTCCAGGTAATTTTATGAAATACACTGAAGGAGAGAGGTATAAGATACACCTCTACCTAGATATAACGCTGTCCTCGGGAGCCAAATCTTACTGTTTTGTAGATGAAACTGCATTATAATCGAACTTGCTTTGATCCACCGGAGTGCGCAGCCCCCTGCAAAGCACTGCTTTACCATGTTATATCCAGTCGTGTTATATCGGGGTAGAGGTGTATTTCATATTTGATTACTGGAGTGGTTTCTAAGTGGTAAATATTAAAGGGAATGATCTAAGAACAGATAACCTACACTTTGTTTTCTGCTGCTTAGTGTACTTTAACTACGAACACTCCTATAACCAGGCCCATTTAAAAGTGCCCCATACTAGACAGTGTTACACTGGTATGTAATTTAGATTTACTTTTCATTGTTAGTCTTAAATGAAAAGTACATTCCAGCTAACACATGCTTCTGTAAACAGCCTCCTCACTAACCATTTAATCTCAGCTTAAGAAAAGTTGGTTTTTACAGCACTGACATTGCCTGGCTATCTACAGAGCACTATGTAAAGATTATTTTCAGTTAACTTCACTTTTCTCCTACAGTCCCTGTGTAAGTTTTGACTTCCCCTCTGTAGTGTAAATCCTGCAATGGGAACAAAGTTTTTATTTTCTAAACTCCTTTAAAGTTGGATTCTTGTATAGTTATCCGTCTCAAGTATGGTCAAGAGCCTTAAATGAGTATTGCTGGCTTCTTCATTTATTTTCTTCCACAGTTAAAAAGAACAGACAGAAATAGAACAGATAACATCTGCCTCTTCATCATTCATGGAATATTCTGAAACCAAGGTACACCTACCTCTACCTCCATATAACACTGTCCTTGGGAGCCAAAAAAATCTTACTGCCTTATAAGTGAAGCCGTGTTATATTGAACTTGCTTTGATCGCCAGAGTGCGCACCCCTACCCCCCAGAGTGCTGCTTTACATCAGGGTAGAGGTGTAGTTAAACTAGTAGATGTAGACAGAATGCCTGCCTGATTTTTACACATGGGTACACACAGGTGTAAGAACCTAATAAATTCACATAACTAGTAATGTGCACATCCCTGTGGTGCATCAGACTTAATAGCATAATTGTGATTATAGTATTTGCTTTGAAAAGTGATATTAGTCTTTTTTGTAGCTGTTAACTACTGTTTGAGGTTATAAGCTGGTATAACTGAGAATCAAATCCGACTGACTGTTTTAAACTACTGAGCTAGCTATTGTGAAGAAGACATCTCACAAAAATGTAGCTTCTGAAGTCAGGGATTCTGCTACTAGGAAATGCTTACTGTCACCATGACTGACTAAAAAGCTGCAGCAAACTTAACAGGATAGAAACGCAGGCCAGGTCCACACTACAGCATTAAATCGATTTAAACAGCGTTAAATTGATTTAACGCTGTAACCGTCCACACTACAAGGCACTTAAAATCGATTTTAAGGGGTCTTAAAATCGATTTCTGTAATCCAGCTAAACAAAAAGGAGTAACCCTAAAATCGATATTACTAAATCGATTTAGGGTTAGTGTGGACGGATATCGAAGTTATTGGTCCTATTCTTTTACTGAGCTACCCAGAGTGCACCGCTCCGGAAATCGATGGTATCCTGGGACCATGGACGCACACCACCGAAGTAATGTACCTTAGTGTGGACGCGTAAAATCGATTTTATAAAACCTGTTTTATAAAATCGATTTTACTAATATCAATTTAAAGCTGTAGTGTGGACGTAGGCTAAGTTAAGAAAAACAAACAAACAAAAAAAACCAAAACAGAAGTCTGTCCCTTCTACAACCTTGCAGCACATTTTAGTTTATGAAAATTCATCCCCATTGTCTTCCCTGAACTTAATTCATATAACTGTTTCTACAATTCACAGTATACAGAAGTCAAAGAGCCATCCTGTAATATTTTCAATTTATTAATAATTGTGGAAATTGTCATGATCCTGAACAGTGTAGAGGCAAGATCTTAGCTTTCGACTATAAAAAAGGGTGTTACTCTTAATTGGCATGACATAACAACTTTGGGACAATATTAGCTCTTATGTGAGACAGACATTCACATCTCATGATTTAGACTTTACAACAAAGAGGTAATGGTGCTTCTTAGAAGTAGCTGTGGAGTGGTTCTCCTAAAATAACTTCCAGTTGTTGAATTGTCTTCTGGCATTGGTGTTCTACTTCTTCACATTCATCTAAAAAGCAAACATTAAAAAAGATGTAACTAACCTATATGCCTATCTCCACCCTCACCACTTATGTTGTATCTTCTCCCCATGCCCCATTTCATGGGTGTGTCTTTTTACATTGAATGCTCCTTGGGGCAAGGTGTGTGGGAAGCACTTACTATTTGAGTATTACTGCAGCTGAAAAGGTAATGCAATAAAAATATTTTTGAAATAAAGTGGTTTTTCCACTCACAAGAGTGTAGTAAGTGTAGTAATGCTTCATAAAACCCTGTCCTAAAAGCAGTGCCACAGTCTGATTGTTTGGGACTTAAGTGGTGCACAGACCCAGTGCACAGAGGTGAATTCCCATCAGCTAGTCTATGGCTCATAAACAATGCATCCGCTTGTTAACTGAAATTAAAAGTTCTATTAGCAGCTCAGGTGTCAAGTCCCAGTATACTAATTGGTGTACTGAGTCAACGTAATAGTCACTGCTTTTTTTTTTTTTTAATAAAAAAGTTAACACTCAGGACAGTGGATTTTTAATATTTGTCAGTGATCGATCACCGTCGAAGTTTGTTTTGTATTATACTAGTATTCCAAAATGGACAACCCAAATATCCTGGTTATCAACGGAAGCATTGGAGGACATTACCTTCCATTAACTCAGCTAAGAAAGGGATGGATTCTGGCAACAGCACCATGTAGTTCTCCTTTAGTTTCCCTGCAAGTTCTTCTAAAGTAAGCAGAGTAGCAAATCGGACCTACAATTAAAAAAAAACACACCCCACTATATAGGGAAACAAGCAGTACAGCATATTCTCTGAAACAGAGCTTTTAATAGTCCATGTCTTCGCTCAATTCAGTCCCCTTTCCATTCTCCTCCCAGTGCCTTTATTTGGGGAGAGGGGTAATAAAGTGAATTCTGGGAAATGAAGTTGGCTAAACTACTTGGCATTGGAGAGCCTGCATCTCTACAGGAGGGGCTAATGTAGTTCAGTCTCCCATATACATAAAAATGTAGAGCCAGTCACATCTTGCAGGGGAAAAGGACAGAAAAGTAGTCAAGAATTAAGCCTGGCTGAGGGATTAGAGACAGGAAGGAAGATTGGGTTTGTTAGGAGGAGGAAATTTTCAAAGTGAGCTGATAGACTGGACTCCCTTTTTAAAGTCTTTATCAAATTTCCACCTCCGATGGGTTCTGATGTACACTCAAATGGTTGTTAATTCGGACTAAGCGAACGGCAGAGTGAAAGGACCCCCATGTAAAACACTGCCACTACCTCCCTCTATATTATATCAGCGGAACTCCAGCACTTTTGCTAATTGCAACTTGTGACAGTATCATCGGAGCAATGAGACAGTCTTTTAAGAGGAAGATCCCAAACCATTTGGGACTTCAAGTGCAATGTAAGTACTGTCTATAGACCTGTTTTTAGAGCACTAATGTGAGCCCCGCTGGCCTGAGTGTCCACGCAGGGTGGGAGGCTCACTTCCGTGGTCTGTGTAGATATACCTTAACCATCAAGACGAACAGCTTGAATCCCATCAGGGAGCCTATAACCATCCAGCAAAGCTTATGGAGCCCGGGTGTGTGTGCTCTTGAAAGACTAGCCCTCTTGATAAAATGACTGCTGCATTCCATGTCGGTTCTAGGCTCCAGCTGGCCTCAAGGTATAGCCCCAAATGGAATGCATTATTGAAGTCTAGTCTCTTCATAACAAAAAGTACAAATAAGTACATCATAAGTATAGCATGGTTCATACACAAAATAAAAAGGTCTCTCTTTGTACCAAGAGCTGAAAGCTGCATTCCTAACTAGTCCGGGGTCCAATAAGACCCATAGATTACACACCAGCTCTGGGTTGTGTTTGAAGTTGTGATTAACACTTACTAATTTGTCCAGTTGCTCCCCACAACCTATCAAAATTAGCTGAGGCTTAGCCAGTTTGCCCTGATCACAATCCCACTCATAAAACAATTAGTCATCTGTCCTGCTGCATCAGCAAGTCTAGCAGAAATAGGACTGAGTGTTATCAATTTACTGAAGACATCACAACTTGTCATTCCTTATTAGCCATCCTAAGGAGCTAATATACTTTGGCATGGGAGGATTAGATTTTTATCCATAAGTGTAGATGTCACCATACACACACACAAACTCATGAAAAAATATTTCCTTTGATAATCAAAATGTACAGATAGCCTAAGAAAGAAAAATGCTGCTTGAGAACTTAAGAGTTTAGTTTGTATATTTTGACATGTGGCATTGACCATTTGCATTTTAATGGTTATAAGGCTTTAACTTTTTGAATCTCAACATTTATTGTCATTAGATAAATTGACTCCCCCCATCCAACTGGGAAAATTTAAATAGATCAAAACTGAAAAAATGCTTAAATGAACATGGTATCTTAAAATGATCAAATATAAACATTGAATTCTGCCACACTTAGATATACTATAAATGTAGAACAAAAGACAGTGCAACCCTGCTAAAACACAGATTAGTCATTGGAAGCTGATGAACAATTGCCCATAATTATCTTCTGGCACCCAATCTGAAGCTATTTTATTCACACTGTAATAAAGGACCATCTGCAATAATAATACCACCAGTGTGTTACCATAAAGAGCAAATTTCATGTCAAGCACTGACCCGGCCAACTGCAATCTGCTTTATGTGCCCAGCAGTGTAAACACACACACACATTCAACCAAGAGATAATCCAGCTTTGTACCTTAGGTGATGTGTGCCTTGTCTTCAGCAGAATCTGGTAGTTTAGTGGTTTCCATAGAGAATCATCTGCCACTGCAACTGAAAACTGAGCTATACATGGAATCAGGTGCGTGGTCACTCTTTCCTGGAAGTTCTCTTCTCCTCCAAGCATGTTTTCTAGCTGCAGGAGTAAAATGATCACAAAGCAAGTCAAACAGAAAGGCCCAACTGTTTAACTGAGGCTTAAAAACATCCTGCTGCCCCCTCACCGCCCAACATCAGGTTAACATTTTCTCAAAACACGAGTTCAAAGCCTAATGGACTGAGATTCCAAAGGCCAAAGTATTAAGAAAGATAAACACCAGTAAGATGAAAAATCTAAAAAGTTAAAATTTAAAAATGTTGATACCCGTAAAATCTTTTCAGTTATGAACTCCCTCTTCTGGGCTTAGGATTTAATGGTATCATTGTTTACTGGCGCATGAAAAATTCAGGTTTAATTCTTGGGGCGTCATCTCTTTGGCTGATAAATGTTAAGAGCCTGCAGAGGGAGTGCACTTGGCCTGCAGGAGTTGGGGGAAAAGACAGAAAAAGCCTTTTCATGAAGCAGTGACCCATCCAACTTGGATGTGGTGTTGGATGGCACCACAGAATATCTAATTGTGTGACGGGGCAGATTAAAAGGTCTGAGCAAAGGAGAAGGAGCTGGAAACTCCTGAACTTTGGGCAAGTCACTTAATCCTTCCAATACTCCAGTGAGGTAGGCAAGTATTAATTTATCTATTTTGTAGATGAGAAAACTGAGGTGCAGGGGTTATTTAGGTAACGTGCTGAAGTGCTTTGAAGACAAATACTACTACTACTACTACTAATAATAATAATACAATTACTGAAAATAACATGGGAACAGGGAGAGATTAATCCAAAGAAGGTCAAATCCATGACCAATCACAAGGAATACAATCTGAATATTTAACAGTCAGCAATAAACCTTTTAAATGAAATGGGAATACAATACTTGGATAATCTCTTTTCCATGTACGTGTCAGTACCTGGTCAACTAGGGGCACCATCAAGGTTTCTGCTCTCTCTTTGCTTACAAAACGCTGGGTATCAAAGAGGAAGATTTTGTGCAAACAGTCAAGTATGAACTGCAGCAATAAGCAGCTTTTTTCAGTGCTGTTCTCAGAGTCAAAGAAAGCTTCATCTGCACATGGGGAAAAGAAGGTGAGGAAAAACCATGATGAAGCCACTTGCTCCACAGCTGGCTAGAATGAAAGGAGAGATTACTTAACAGCCAATGTTACCATCACTCTCTAAGAAATAAGCAGTAAATGGCCTATAGCCTGGATATCATGTGATTAAATCTAGTCCACACATCCCTATGAAATGCAAGGTGCGATATGGCCTTGCAGCTCTTTGCAGTTCAGAATATTGTTGTTTAAAGACTAATGCTGCTGGATGTGGCATACAGCTGGGGAAGAAGGGGAGCACACAGCTTGTGGGAAATTAATTGAAGAACCTGACAATCAGTGCTACTGATGTACAAGCTGCCTAGGTATGGAAACGTCCAGTTACCAATGCATTTGCTGGTTGCCCGAGTTCTGAAATGAGGAAGGGAAAATGAAACAAAACAGCAGCAGATATTTTATTAAGTAAGTTGAGGAGCCCAAGCCTGGCTGGTGTGTTGTATATGGCCATGTCAGGGGAGGCAATGAGTGAAACGCAAGAGAGGAGGGTCTTGAAATTGACTTCACTCATCCCACAACTGCAACTTTGGCTCACTCCAAGAGAAATTTCACAAGTGGAATGACTTCCCCTAGTTGAAGATATTCCTCTCTTTGGACTTCTGGCCCACCCCCACCAACTAAAGACATCCTTTTCCATCCTCCCCAATGAGTAAGCCACCTTGCTGTAAGATGCAAGAGAAGGCAGGAAGAAAAAGTGTGAGGGGACATACAGCAAGCTTACAGTGATATAATATTTCAACAGTTCCTTCTTTGGTAACTATCAAAGCAGCAAAAGAGTCCTGTGGCACCTTATAGACTAACAGATGTATTGAAGCATGAGCTTTCGTATTCACCCACGAAAGCTCATGCTCCAATACGTCTGTTAGTCTATAAGGTGCCACAGGACTCTGCTGCTTTTACAGATCCAGACTAACACAGCTACCCCTCTGATACTTGATAACTATAGTAACTGGAGACCTACCAGTTTTGGAGATGTTAATCTGATTCAGGGTGTCAGCAAAAGGCTTCACTAAATTACCAGCAAACAGGCTGAAAAGACCTTTGAGCTTGTCTGCAATGCAATCGGCTAACCGGTAGAATGTCAACAGTCTGTCCTTTGAGGTGTCCTCTGATTTGGACCAATCATATAACTGAAAGAGAAAAAGGAAGAGGTAAGTTTTTGCTACATTAATGCAGTTGTAAATTCAGATGTGCTAACACCAAAGGACTATATTCAAATTCCTACCTTGAAGAAGAGGGGTCTGAAAGAAACCTCAGAAAGCTTCATGACCATGCTAATTAAACAGCTAATAATATGAGTCTCTGTTCTACCAACTTCCTCCAGATCATCCTAGAACAAGTGGAAGGTATAATTCAAAATCGATACAGTAAGATTCACAGCCTGATGAGCATCTTTTAACAAAGTCTGACTTAATCTCTATGTTTAGGTCCAAGATACATTTGCGTAGCTAAAATTTTCTATTCACAAGGAGCAATCTCACTTGCACGCCTCTCATAGCTGAATACACAATTTTCAAAGATACAGAAAATGCATTTAGCAGGAACCAACCTGACGCATTCTTATAAAGAACTACAATTAACATTGGTAGAAAACCACATCCATTCTTGCTCTTTAAGAATTGCCAGTACTCCACCTGTGAATGCTCTGTTCTGAAGTCCAGGGCTTTCATGAAAAATGCTGTCAACTCAGACTGATGGGAGAGGAGCTGGTCTCTCTCCATAACAGCAATGTGCTCTTTAAGAATGTCCATAAGGGGACCCACGCAGTTCTGTAAAAGATCAAACAGAGACAGTTGTGTTAAAGAAGACACATCCACAGATCAGATCAACTGAACTCCTTCCACATTTTTTTTAATTAAACAAACAGGTGACCATCATTGTCTTTAAATAAACAAACATTCCCATTCACAATGTTGGAAACCCAAAATCTGCACCATTAAGAACTCAAAAGGTGTATCTGACTAAACAAAGTAAATTTGATTTAAATGATTTTCATTACCCAAGCCAAGAGAAATAAAAAAGTTGATAAGGTGTAAATAACCCGGATTTTATAAAATTATTTCATTTCTGGTAATCTAAGGCACTATCAATAAAAAGTGAAGACATGTTTGTTTACAGTTTATGACTTAAATAGGCAGTGTCCCTTTAAAGAGTCTTCTTTCCCTCCCCATCCTGGCAGCAAATCTTAAATGCCCAAGCATGAGGTAGTAGCGAGGCCCAGAGGAAAGCTGTAATTCCTAATGTACATCCCTAGCAAATAAATGAAAGCCTTTATCAACAGAATTGTCTCCCATGCTTGCCATGTAGCACGTGAATACTCTAGTCTGGTGGATCCCTCCCTGTTCTAACTTTTTTAGTTTAATATAAAAACGCATATTTAAACCATAATTACATTTCCATTCACTTTACTAATGAATGAAAAAAAAATCATAACCTTCCAAGCATTTGCGAGTTCATTGTAACACTTGGTAATGGCTGGCAAGAGAACTCTGGGACTAAGCTGTGTAGCTAACATAGTTTTCAGTGATGAGAGACGGAGATTAAGCTGGGATGAAGGGCCCATTTCCACTGCAATCCTTTCCAAGCGAACAACCTATCAGAAAATCCAAGAACAGAAAAAACAGTGAAACGAATCTTTCAAGAGCTGATTTCAGAATAATCTCCTCCAGAAAAGTAAAGTACTGTAGTCTAGGAACCAACAAAGGAATCACCTACTTAATTTTATAAGGTTTATATTCAGTTTAAATAGCACTTGCAAAGCATTTTGGAAATGAGAAGCACAACATCAGTGTTAAGAACAACTATTAAAAACAAAGAGCCATTGTAGTTGACTCATATTGGATTCTTGTCCAGTTCAGCTGTCTGTTACTATTTTAAACACTTCAATTTATAAAGTTTGTATACAAGACTTTCTCCTTCAATACATGAAAACTGAAAAAGGGGATTCATCAGTGGAATAAGCAGAGGGTCATCACATCCATTCTATTTATAAAAACTGGAGTTTTTTTTTAATATATACATTTGATCAACTTACTGGTGCAGGAGAAAAACCCTCAAAATTCACATCCCACCTCCTAAAGTAGCAAGATAAGTATCTGAAAGGCTGCAGGAGGGGAACACCAGCGGCATCATTCCATGACAATTTACTCAGGGAGGCTGAGTAAAAGCAATCATGAGATTTCCCCCAACCACCCAGATGGCAAAATTCTCATTTTAATTCACTGCAAAATCCTGCATGACCTCCATAATTTGAGCTTCCTCATTCTTGCCCCCTCACCCATATTAAGACAGTGATGGCTCACCTGCAGCAAAGCATCCAACAGATAGGGACTAAGGAAGTGTGCTAGTGTTGCCACAACTTTCAGCAGTGCAGTCACCGCGCTGAGCAAATAAATCTCATTGGAGACTAGCTCCTTTTTGCGTTTTAGTGTCTTCAGCAACGCTGGCATCAGCCTGCAAATAATCAAATAAAAACATACAGAAAGGTAAATCCACTGTCAGTTGCAAATTTGGAGGCAAATTTCCAAACAGGCCTCAATCCAGCCTATAAAACTAAAAGCACAACTTTCATGTCTAAAATTTCTACATGCACAATTTCAGAGCCTGTTTTTGAAAACCTGGCCTTCTAGGATTCACTTCTCTCTTCTATTTCTCAAAAAGTTCTGAAGAATATTAGATTTTAAGGCCCCACTACACTATGAAACTGATCATTCTTATCAAGGCCAAGGCATTCTTAAAAAGCTGTTTATTAAATGCCTGAGTCCCATATGAACAGGCAGGACTAAACAGAGTTGTATCATAGCTATTTTCCAACTGTGCTAAACAAGGTTTCTATGTTTTAAATACAGCCAGGCTTACAGTGGTAATACAGGCCATTTAATGGATTTTGCAAAAACTTCTGTGATTATTAAATGATTTACAATTCTTATACAATTAGTGCATCATTTGCTTCAGAGTTCTCTCACTATAAGTACTCAGGAGGACTCTCGGGCATTAGGAAGCCTTCATCCATTTCTACAAAGCACACTGTGCATGTACAGACTGCCAATTAGTTTAACAAGCGTTTAAGACAGTCTTTCATAATACACATCATCTGATGTAGTTCCTGCGGCAGTGAATCCTTTTATGAAAATGATGATACCTTGGAAGCAGAGGTACTGCTAGTGCTTTCAGTGTATAGGTGACCTCAGCTATGCATAGCAAAGCACTTCCCATCACATTCCTTTCTTCCTTCCTCTCTGAAGAAATCAGGTCAATGGTGGCTTTCAGAACAGGCACAAAAGGCTCTGGATGGTCTGTGCCAAAACATTTGCACAGTAATTTGAGGCTGAACAAAGCAGTCTGCCTGTTGATGGCTTGCTCCTCTTCCTCTTCATTTATTTTGCGCTGTACAATAGCGATTAGCTCTGGAATTAGTTCTAAGAGCTGCCAAACCTAAGAGAACAAAAGAACACACACACATGAAATTCAAAACCTAGCTAAGTCCAGATCCTGCAAGTTACTGTGGGAGGGTGGATCACATTTTGGAACTCAAAAGGTACACTGGTAATGCAAAACTCACATTTCCATCTGAAAATTCTACACTTGCCTTTAAGCATAACACCTCATTTCTACATTAGCAGAAAGGTGCAAACAGTTTAAACAAAAAGAATGGGCTTAACCCTTTGCCTTACTTGGGCCTTCTGCCAACGTGTGCGCTGCTGCAATTTATTGTTCAAGAGATCCATTGCTTTACGTCTCACAGAAGGCAGCTGGTTGGTCATCAGTCCCCTAATGACAGGGATAAATGTCTGTGTCGGCAATAAGGCATTGACCTGTAAAAAAAACAACAGCAACAGAAATGTTCTCTCTCATACGGCACCATCCAACCCCCCCAAAAAGTAAAGAAGTGTGGACTTTCTGAGAGCAAAGAAGGGATCAGAAAAGAAGGGAAAGCATGTCCTGCCAGTGCTTTGTTTGGGAAAGGAAAAGGAAAAAATAAGTTCCTGCTACAATATTTAACTCTCATATCTTAACTGCTAGCCACCAATTAGGAAATAAATAAACTACCTACTACTTGCTTTGCCTCATTTAACCCACGGATTCCTACACAGTTTTCTTCCACTCCAGGCCGCAGTTGGCTAGATATCGCTCGCCACCAAAATAATCCTTCTGACACTGCTTCATGCACATTGGCTAGGAGTTGTGGGACAACTAAGTTTCTAGAGGAAAAACATTCAGCACCAGTCACCCTGAGAACTGAGGAGACCTCTAATCCACAGCTCCACTATTGCTGTTAGGGCACCAAGCCAATTTAGTAACTGTACTTCTGATTTAAAAAAAAAAAAAAAAGACTTGAAAAACAGAGTAAGGCTTGTCACTCCATTTAAATTCTTCTGGAGAAATATTAACTAACTAAAAGTCCACATTAAAAATTGTAACTATAAAAAAGCCACAAGAAGGCTATTTTCTTTCTGACAATATCTAGATGGCTGTTTCCAACCACCAGGATACTTAACAGAAAAATGACCATCGCCGAGTTTACTTCACTGTGTTTGCTCTGCCTAATACCACCACTGCCACTAGAAAATTAAAGTAACAATGCATCAGGTCCCAAATTGGTTGGTAAAGATTACTAATGAATTATGTAACATTAAACCACCAACAAAAAAACCTTATACAAATCCAAAAATAAAATATATGCAGTGTACTGTTGTAGCCATGATGGTCCCAGGATATCTGCAAGACAAGGTGGATGAGGTATTATCTTTTATTGGGCCAACTTCTGTTGGTGAGAGAGACAAGCTTTCAAGCGTACAGACCTGAAGAAGAGCTCTGTGTAAGCTCGAAAGCTTGTCTCTCTCACCAACAGAAGTTGGTCCAACAAAGATATTACCTCACCCACCTTCTCCCACAAAAAATAAAAGGTAACAAATGTTATAATCCTGATTTTAAAAAAAAGAAAGAAAAAAAAGAAAAAGGAAGGAAGGAAAAGCAAAGCCAGCAAGTGGAGTAATGAAAACTTACTTTATCTAGCATATCGTAAGACTTATTGAGCAGAGCCCTCCAAAACTTTGCAGTTGGTTTGTCTGCATTTTCTTCCACTGAGTGTGCCACAACATTTATGTAGCAAAGAACTTCTTCTAATAATCTAGATGGAGAAACATCTTTTAATGAGTAACATTTACGAAGTGATTTTATTCCTGGAGGGCAGGAAATTTCACAGATAATAATGAGGGTTAACAAAATGCCCAGTAGAGAAAACTATTTACGTTAGAGCTAGATATTAAAATACAAAAAATGGTGAGGAAATGGTTCAAGTTGAGCACACATATTAAAAGGAGTCCATCTAGTCCTCCACCCATTTATCATCATTTCCAAAAAATAATAATTCTGCCTAAAACCTCAGGAAATGTATGAAAGCCTGGAACCAGGTAAGAGGTGCAGCACTTCACTTGTGCCATACATCCCTTCTTTACTTACTGTCCTCCCATGCAAGTTACACCTCCCTCAAAAAACCTAAATTTTGCTGCACTGAAACATCTACTACATTCGGCTGTTTAATTACATTACTGATGACGGTAATACTCTTATTCTAACAACCGGGCTTTCATCGATAAGAGATTTTTTTCTGGGAGTGAAGGAGCAACAAGTATTTTGGATAGAAGAATTTCAGATATAATTTCAAATTTTTAGAGACCCTTTTATCATGGCAGCTACATGCTCATGTAAACACATGAAGTCAATACAATAAAGTAAATACATGGAGTCACGCAAATCAGACAGAAATAATTTTTCAAAAAAGCACTTCACTTGTCAAGAATAAACAAAACCAAAAATCAGACAGTTAAACCAACTGAAAAACAACCTGCTTGGTGTTTCACTAGAGAGAAACATTAAAGAAAATCCTTTTTGTATTTATTCTCCCCAAATATTTTTTCAAACACTATGAAGAGATCCCACTTAGCAACATCCTTAACTTGTAACTAACATAAGATGTTTAGAGGGTTTTTTCTTTTTTGGTGTACCTCTGCTCCAGCTCCTGTAGCTCTTCAGCTCCATCACATTTGACTATCTGATTAACGACAAAAACAAAAAAAAACCAAACAGCTATTAGAACTGTATTACAGTAACACACTGGAGTTGCTTCCATGAAGGATATGTTAACATTTCAAGTACAATTTTTCCACAGCTGTAATTTAGCCAGAAAAAAAAATTAATGACAGGATGAACTCCAAGAAACTCAGCTAAAGATTGTTGTAACATTTTTATAGTACATTTATTGCTGATGAATGACACTGGATAACCGCCTCAGTTAACTGAAGTCCTCATGGAAAGCACAGGATTGGCATCTGCAGTGCAAGCTTGCCTCATACTATTCTATCAATATGTTTCAAACCTGAGATGGAGGGATCACCTCTAAAAAAGAGGAGTTGAGTTTCCATGGCCTTTCAGGCCTTGGCCTCTCTGCTGAGACTACCCGTCAAAGTGCCCAGCCTACTAATACCAATTGCAAAGGCGGATTTGTGATCGGACACTTATCCACTAGAAAGAGACAGACCACTGACACATTTCACGTAAGCCACCAAACTGTACTCAGATCGATTGAAAAATGCTACAAACTAGGGCTGAATTTGAATCAGTGACATATAAGTGAAAAATGTCTTAACTCCTCAGTTCTCTGCTGAGCCACCCAGTATAATTTTTCACCCGATTTAGAGTTTTACCAAATTCCAACACTATATGAATTCACAAAATTCCAACACTATAACTCAAAAGATACCTTACAATATATAATTCCAAACCAAAAAACAAAAGGTACTTTGGAGTTATAATGCTGGAATCTGGTGAATCCAGATAATGTGATATCAATCAGTTATTTAGGCTATTTGCCACTGACTTCACTGTGGCCAGGATTTACCCTGTCTTTTACCTAATGTTCAATCATGCAGGCTAAGTCTCTTTGTAAGAGAACTGGAAAGGAAAAAGAGAAACCCCCCAAAAGTCCCCCCCCAACTTTTACTAACAACAAATTGCAAAAAGGCTTCAGAACTGTGTAAAAGCCAGTCAGCTGCCAAATATACTTCAGAAAGCTAAAAGAACAGATGTGCTCAGAATGAAAAGAAAACCAAACAACTTGACAAAAAAAATCTACATTACCTTTTCCACAAAACTTTGAGAAGCCAAAAGCTGTGCCATGAAGGAGACAGATAAAAATTTAAAATGTCGCAGTTGTTTGCCTGAGTGAGACTCCACATTAAAAAGCTGCACTTCTTCATCTTGTGTTTTCGTCTTGCGTGTTAATTTTTTCGGTCCAGGATCATCTGATAAAACATTCCCCACTCCAAAAAATTATTTTTTCAGCCATAACTAAGAAAAAAGCTTTTGATTGCCAATTACTAAAACTGAAATAAAATGTTGTAACAATTAAAGGGCAAATAAGTGCTGCATTGTTTAGTAGTTGAGGTAAACTTGGGTAACTGAGATTTAGGGTCCAATCCTACAGTCCTCACAATGGCAAAATCCCCACTAACTTCAATAGGAATTTTGCTTGTGCAAGAATGGAAGGATCAGGCTCAAAAGAGTCTTCTATAGTTTTCAATATATTCTCCTACAAAATGCCATCTGAAAGTCATGAGTTTCCTCTCTCCATTATGTTAATTCTTTCATCATCACAGTGATTCTAAACAATAGGTAAGCCAAGAGCTCAAGCAGACTAGCAGGAGCACTGTTCTGAACTCCAGTCAGCTAGCCCTGTTCATTTTGCAAAAGTCCCAGAATCATCTCTGTATTAAGTCAGAAGCAAGACACTAAAATACAGGAGAGGTAAACATGTCTCCATTTCATTAACTTCTAATACAAATATTAAGATTTTGTCTGATTCTTTCTGTATTGTAAATTGTATATATCTTCTCTTTTCTTTTGTGTCTTCTGAAAAAGCTATATGGGAAATGGGCCACAAACAGGCAGAGGGGGCTGGGTCACAAAATTCTAGACTGAGCATATTTGGAGATGTTGCTATCAGGCCTGTCCAGTCTCCCTTTGCTGAAGAGAGTCACGTAAACATCAACATCAAGGAAGGGAAACTCCTTATAACACTTAAAAAATGGATTTTTTTTTCCTTTAAGTATCAAAACATACTGTACAATGGGTGCCTCCACCAGAAACCTGCATTTTAAAAAAAATCCATTAAAATTTTGAGTTAAGTCCCTGTATTTTTTATTTTTTGCTTTAAAGAACAGCATTATAAAACAAGCATATGCTATATTATACCTCAGGGGTTGGCAACCTTTCAGAAGTGGTGTGCCGAGTCTTCATTTATTCACTCTAATTTAAGGTTTCGCGTGCCAGTAATACATTTTAATGTTTTCAGAAGGTCTCTTTCTATAAGTCTATAATATATAACTAAACTATTGTTGTATGTAAAGTAAATAAAGGTTTTAAAAACGTTTAAGAAGCTTCATTTAAAATTAAATTAATATGCAAAGCCCCCCCCCAAGACCGGTGGCCAGGACCCGGGCAGTGTGAGTGCCACTGAAAATCAGCTCGCGTGTCGCCTTTGGCACGCATGCCAGAGGTTGCCCACCCGTTATACATGCTATGTTCTATACACTAATTATTATGGGTGGTCCCTTTTTATTTTAAACTAAACTACTTTGGAGAATTTTACTGTATTCTATTAATGAAAAGTTCTATTTGGCCCTGAATGCTAATTCAAAGTATTCTGAAATGAATTTTTTTGGCACAAAAAAGGTACATACTTCTCAACTGTAGTTCTAACTGAATAAAAGGGAGAGAGATGCAATTAAGGTAATCCTGCAGCCCAAAACCTTGAACAACAGAAGTAACATTAAGGTTCACAAGCATCTGTTGGTTCTGCAGAGCAAGTCTGTTTTGTGGTTACCTTCTTTGTTCTCTGGCAATTTTGTTAAGTACTGGATTATTTTCATCAAGCTCTGGAATTGATGTTGAACACTAAACGCACAACAAACAGAAATCCAAAATTCAATGTCTGTTTCCAAAACAGCATCCTGTTTAGGGATTAAAGAGAAAATATTTATTTCAAGAACTAAAAATCAGAGAAAAAACATTTGTTGCTGAATGTGTATGAATGCACGTTGCTAGGGAATGTTGCTTGATATGATAGCAGCAGCAAGATGTGTTGGTGGACTCATGTCCCCTGTAAATGGACAGAGATCAACAGCTCATTCCACATACTAAAGACTATTGAAACGCCGTACTGTGGTAATGACTATGGCTTACCACTAACTTCACTATTTCAAATCCAGCTGATCAACAGTGAAACGCTCCACAATATTCCACTAAAAATCCTCTAACCTAGTTAGCGTTCACCTGAAAAAATTATTTGAGGTAGAAAAAACAAATTTTTTGCTACTGCATCAGTCACTTTGGTAGGGTGTTTGTTGTCATCTGTCTTTAAACCCAAAGAGAAAACTACTATATTTCTAGAGCCAAAGATTAAAAGGGGACATTATTAGATTTGATTTTTCCTTCCCACAGAGATGGCCAAAACTGGCACATGAGCACAGAACCTCAAAAAATATCAGCTAAACAAGAGCAAAAATAAGATGATTTTTACAGCACAGACTAAACCTTTTCCGATTTTTGACAGGTACCATGTACTGAATATCAGAATTAACGTCTAAATGCATCAGACAAGTAGTCACTAGGAACTTTATTGTATTTGCTAATTTTTGCGCAAAAGAAAAAAAAAAAAACTCCTCAAAAGCCTAACTTGGTCTTTAAAACAAACAAAGCAAAAAATATGGGCCCAAGTGAGCCAAAGACTGGAGTACCACAGGCACAGCAACCTAGGCAGAGCTGAATTTGGCCCAATAGGTTATGAAATATTACAACAGCTGTGCTATTAACGTTGTATGAGATAATTAAAACTGAAAGTTGTAATCTATCTAACTTTTCCCCATGAATGCTGTTTGAATAATTTCAGTATGTCACTCAGCCTGGACAAAGAAACTGGACTGATCTATTTCACTTTCTAGATACCCTGCAATAGCAAAGTGCTGT
This sequence comes from Gopherus evgoodei, assembly GCF_007399415.2. Lineage (NCBI taxonomy): Eukaryota > Metazoa > Chordata > Testudines > Testudinidae > Gopherus > Gopherus evgoodei. The sequence continues at coordinate 146,456,643 of NC_044324.1, forward strand.
TGCGTTTGGGTTCACAACATGGTTGGCGACTGTGAATTGAAAAACCTCCATTTATAAAAAAATGTAATCACCTCCTTTGAAAAAATAAAAATAAACACATCCTGAATTTTGAGCCTAAACTATTCTAACAGTCTCCCTTTAACAATTTCCATGAAGATCCTGGCTACACTACAAAAACACATAAATTTCTGTGATATAATATGGTTTATTCCTGCCTATGTGGAAGAATAAAATCCACACCAGAGAATCTCATTTCAGTAAGACACACAGGCAAGGAAAAAATGTTTTAACACATAATTACTTAGACTGTAAGCAATTTGGGGCAGGGACTGCCTTTTTGTTACGTCTGTACGACACCTAGCACAATGGGTTGGTCTATGATTGGGGTTCCTCAGTTTTACTACAATACACATAATAAACATTATCCTCATGTTTTGGCAGTAACAGTGCTTTCACAGATGGTAATTTTTGTAGAGTAGTCAAGAGCCTCATCTCACAACTGAATGGAATACATACTAGAGACACAAGGTGGGTGACGTAATATCTTTTATTGGACCAATTTCTGTTGGTGAAAGAGACAAACTTTCAAGTTTACTGTAAACTCGAAAGGTTATCTGTCTCTCACCAACAGAAGATGGTCCAATAAAAGATATTATCTCACCCACCTTGTCTCTATAATACCCTGGGACCGACGCGGCTACACTACCACTTACATCGAAAACATGCTGTAGTTTTCAGTTTGGACATTTTTACAGTTAAAAAGAGTTCACCTCTCATGGTTCTAACCTTTTCTCCATTGGTTGCTGCAGTCACTGTTTTGGTCACATGCTGTTCAAACAGGAGCACCAAAAGAACCCAGAGGAATCGTTCCCCTCCCAGCGTATCAATCAGCTGAGCCAGGATGGGCAGGCGTCTGTGCTCCGGCACATGAGGCAAGGCATCCACGAACACGTGTATGATTTTAATAACTACCTCCTCCACACTCTGTGCAGCCTCTGGAGAGCCACATCCTTCAGCCTACAAACAAAAAGTTAGGGAGTTCAACAAATTATCCTAAACAGGCACAATCTAATGAGGATTTTATATGCACAGAGAAAGAGGTAGGAACTGTTCTTGCGAGGCACATAAATCAAAGCAAGACCACTGCCAAACATTACAATCACAAGATAAACATCTAAAGGCTTCCTCCTGCAAAAATGTAAGGCTTGTTGATATTACAAAAGTCTGCACTGCCATAACTGTGAGCCCCCTTAAAGTAGATGTGCTGCACCAGTGCAAAGTGGGGCTAACAAAAGATTGGATGTTTTTCTAAACAATTTTCAGTCATCGAATTCTCTTTGAGTTTTAGGAAAAGATTTTATTAAAACGCTCTCAAATTGACTGGGACTTTGAAAGTTACTCAGCAACAGTCTAAATTTACTCCCATGAAGTCAAAAGGAGATTTTCAAGGGAGACCAATGCTGAGCCTTTTGAAAATTTCACCCTCAATGTGCATTTCAATTCTTTCCTCAAATTTTACACTTTAATAAAAACAATTTTGGTAAGACCTGAGAATATCAGCTCACTAACACACCACTATCTATATGTAATAATTATATATACACATATATGCTTACATAAATTTGTTTTCACATTTGGTAATGGCTCCATTATTCAGTAATTAAAACTTACTTTTCAAAACGTACTGGAGAACAGCTTCATCTCTCTAAAAGTGACATGCAGAGAAAGTAAAATGGGGTTTTTCTCTTTTTTGTTTCTTTATGGTGTATAAAGGGGGTCTGAAAGGTTTTCCAACCAGAGATTTTCTTCCTACTTGTGTTTACATTAGAAATTCAGATCTCACCCACCATGTTTTTCTTGAAAACCCATGGATGATTGGAGTGTGATAGGGACACTGCTAAGTGAAAGCAGATTCAGGGAAAGTGTTTTTATTAAGTCTTTTTCAAACTGTGTGTGTGTTAGTTTTGGGTTATATTCATTTAGCTCAAACGGCTAGAAATAGAGTTAGAAGAAAAGAAATGACATTCCCATTCCCATAAATAAGTACTATAGTACATCTGTGATCTCCAATGAGTCCAACAAAACCAGTGAAGGCCAGATTTGATACTCCTAATATTTCTTTGATAAGTTAGAAAAAAATTTTTTTAAACATTTCAAGCCCCATTCAGTCACACAATCTGATAACATATGGTGTTTTAATCAAATCATTACTAGGCTTTTAAGTATGTCACTAAGACCTGTACACCAAAAACATGCTCCAGACTAACTATGTAAGTCATCACTTTTGTTCCACCTTCTGTAAAATCCATTTCCACTCCCCTGGATAAGGAGGATACTTTTTCCATAGTAGTTTTCATTGGACCTTAGGGCTGGTCATGTCTGTCATACCCAGTAGAAATCTCAAGGAACATGCTATAAATTATTTACTAGTGCCCTAGAAACAAAACAACAAAAAAAACTCACACCCAAAATACTGTTCAGAGCCTTCTTCTAATGAAAGAAAACAAATCTCACCTGTATAAGAGCAGGAATAACCATCTTCACCGTCTTATTAATTATTTGGAAACTATAAGTATCATCTAGACGCATGACGTTTGCCCCCATGAACGTAAAAATGGGCATGATGTTATGGAGAACTTTGTCCTGAAAAACAAAGCCCCCAAAAAACTCAAGGTTAGTGTTTTCAGTTTTAGATACTAAAGCTACTAATTTCTGTTAAGGGTCTGTAGGTGTTTCTGGTTTTGTTCTTCTACATTCTCCCTCCCTGCCTCTCAATAAACTTTAAGGCTTTTTGACCCTTTCTTTATCTGGAATATGAATATATCTATCTCTCTCTATATACAGAGATAGACAGATATAGGTATCTATATATAGATATAGTACTTAAGTTTACTATAACTGAAAGAAATTAGAGAAAATCCTTTATTCACAGATTTTTTTTTTAACTGACTAGATTTCAAGTTGACGGTGTCCCTTGAAGTTACAGAGAGCAACTATGCTGAAAGGCATATAATATTGAAACATCAAAACAAAAATCTAAGTAAATTGGTAAAGAAAGAATTTAAGAGTTAAGGCTAAGTCTGTTGTGCTCTTATATCCAGATAATGCAGTACTGCTGTATACAAAATCACCTATGAGTAGATTTTCAAAGACACAAATGCCAATTAGGTACACAACTCCCATTGACTCTCAATGGAAGTTGGACACCTAACTGCCCTTTTATCTTTCAAATACCTGCAATATGAAAGATGACACAATGTGAGGTAACAATAAATGGGGGGGGAGGTATAGCTCAGTGATCTGAGCATTGGCCTGCTAAACCCAGGGTTGTGAGTTCAATCCTTGAGGGGGCCATTTAGGGATCTGGGGCAAAAATCTGTCTGGGGATTGGTCCTGCTTTGAGCAGGGAGTTGGACTAGATGACCTCCTGACGTCCCTTCCAACCCTGATATTCTATGATAAAGCAGCTGCTTTAAATTTTAGTTTTCCGACTTCTTTAGGCTACCTCACAACCACAATGTGAACACACACAAGTTCAATTTGAAACTTTTCAGTTTAACATAGCCTCGTGCTATGAAAGCTCTAAAGGTAACTTCTGACAATTCTTTGAGTACTGCTGGTGGCACCATCTTGCTAAAAACCTGTGTGTCATAGGTTTTATAAGAGCACAATGAAAGCAGCTGTGAACAGATTTCCCATCCAGGCTTAGCAAGCAGAAAAAATAGGCCATGTTTAGAAAGATATTTAATATTCCAGGCAAATATTTACTTTATTTAAAAAACAAAAACCAGTCAGTGACCCAGTATTAAAGAAGGATTGAAAATTATTTTCATGTCATATACTGGGTTCCCATAAAGCAATTAAAAACTACCTGTCTAATACATTTCAGTTTAATCATGGAGAGGAGCACTTTCTTTTTCAACTTCTCAACTGAAAGACTGAACAAATATATACCTTTATATAGTGATACACTTTAACACCACTTGTGAACTTATTTTAACAATGGTTACATATGCAAATTTCAGCTCACAGAAGAACTAATTCAGAAGCAGTTTCAAAGACTTAAAACATTATTAAATAAAATCATTGCACTGTTGCATGAGATAAAAACCATTAAAAATACCTTTCACTGTCATATCTGGGCCAGAAGCCCCCCTATGCTGCATAGCATGGAGAGGAGAAAGAACAAAAGGAGGTGCAAAAGGCCATGAACACAACAGAATGGAGGGTGAGTCATTTAACCTGAGGGGGATAATGTCTTGATGAACCATATTGCCCTTTTGTAATAAGTTTTCCATTCCCCATGGGGTTTTCTGTGGGAGGGATAAGACGACCTTGATAATTAGTGATTAACACCACCAAGACAAAGTATCTTTCTGTTTTTAAATAAAAATGGGAGTGGGAATCTCTTCAGAAGAATTTAAGGGACATCTACTTTTGTCCCATTTCTTTCAGGAGTAGTTTTCTCTCCTGAAGTCCTCTGTATCTTTAAGCTTTCTGTCTTCCCCTCTTAAAATCAGAGACAAAAGAGAAGAGTTAAGTATCAGAGGGGTAGCCATGTTAGTCTGGATCTGTAAAAGCAACAAAGAATCCTGTGGCACCTTACAGACTAACAGACATTTTGGAGCATGAGCTATCGTGGGAGAAGAGTTGTTAGTAAACTTCTCACACAACTTACAGGGAACAAACCAGCAGCAGTACCAAGCAGTAGCAGCGCGTGGTGATGTGTCTGAGGCATTTCTGATACCCTGACACACTGAACTACCAGCTCCACATTGAATTTCTCTTTATCAAGGATATCTGCAGAGGGGGGGGAAAAATAGTGCTTAGTACTTTTTTAAAAAGATCACCAATGTTAAGAATAAACAAACAGACATACTATTTCAATCCTAAAAAGCAGATAATGTACAAAAGCTAGGGAAAAGTTTTCATGCTCAGAACTGGAAGCTGTAATTTTTACCTGACTGGATCCTGCTGCCATCTGGGGACAGTTTCTGACAGATGTTTAGCAAACAGCTTAGGATTAGCTGCTTTGTGTATTCCATATTTTCTTGTTCTGTTGTTGAAGTTTCCAGGCATCTGAAGATTCAGGAGGCAGTCAGGGGAAGGAAGTGGAAGAATGAAAAATAAATTTCAGATAAATTAGTGGACTAGTCACATCTTAAAAATTCAAACCAGAGATATGTTACAACAAAGAGACTTCCATAAAAACAATCACTAATCTTACATAGTATGCGGAGAATTTTCTTATTTTATCTCAGATTATTTTACCTCAGAAAATAATCACTGTTGTGCACTGAAATGTCATTTGAACACTTAGTGTCACTGAATCACCCACTTCCTTTTGAAACATCCATCTTCCCTTGACTGTAAAAGGTAAATCTGAAGGTTTGAAAACTAATCACCAAATCTGTTAAAAGTTTATATTACAAAATAAAGGGAAATTTAGGGCTTTAATTTTCACAGACTAGGTCCCAAGGAGGCAGACAGGCAATTCAGCAAGGCTCTTCCTGCCACGATATCACGTCTGAGTAACATCTAGCTTTGAGTGCTTCTTAGGGGGATTGGGAGAGGTATATGTAAAAAACAGTAAACATCCAGAAATGGAGCGAGAGAGGAATAGCAGTAATTTAATTAGGCTGCTTTAAAAAGGGCAATATTACTACTTTCTGTAAATCATCCTTTAGCAGCCCTGAATTAGGAACCACAAGGGCAGTGTTATCATCACCACTACCAGCAGAGGTCTGCATGACCATACAGAAAATCAGAATTTAGGGAAACTGCTGCAGTCCCAAGCTTCTTAATATAGAAATAAAGCACATGTCTGGTAAGCTGTGTATGTTGTACCACTCTCAAAGGCCCACCGTACCATTCAGTGTAAAATATTGACAGCAGCCCTGTGTCCTGCTCTCCTGACTAAAGGAGTTAAAACAAAGGGTGCACCGATATGTTGCTCCCACAATGTTTAGGTATTTAGCCCACACTCTAATGTTTTACCTCCTCTATTAGTGAGGAGAGAACAGGAAATGACTGATGTTTCTTATTAATTTTTAATGATGCGTCATTACCTGGCCAGCAGATTAAAAAGTGCAGGTACTAGCACCTGAGGACGCTTGACCTTCTTCTTGTGCTGCAGTAATTCCAGGATGAGTGTAACTCTCTGCCAGTTCACACTGCTTATTTCAGGTACTGACTCTGGAACTTGGGGTTTTCTAAAAAGATTAGAACTCAAGAAAATCAAGATATATTCATTCAAAGAAAATGAATTGAGCACAGTTCGCTGTTGGAAAACAAACCACCACAACTTGGGTTCAGATTGCAAAGGTTGTGTGTGGCCTTTCCAATGGAAATAGAATCTCAGGATATATCAAAAGAAAAACAGATCCAATTGTGTAAAAAAAAAAAAAAAAAAAAGTTAAAATACAGTGTGCCTACTGCACAGACACATTCCCAAACACAACCCTATAATTCGAGATGGGTTCCTGTGGCTGAAATCATTTTTCTGTTATTAGTCAGTCAGTTGTCTCAATGCTGACCTGCTCAGCATCCAGCTAATAGACAATAGTCTCATTTTAACTACTGGCTGGCTAGGCACTGACTGAACTTGGTCCACCTGAACAAGAAGGGGAAGGGCATCTTCATGCACTGACTCCCCAACTTAGTAAGGAAGGCTTTAAACCAAGTTCAAAGGGGGTAGATGAAAAAAGCCCACAGATAAATATAAAAGAAGGTAACTTTAGCAGCAAACTAGATATTTGGGGGCAGGGGAAGGAGATAGACAATTACAGCAAGGTTACAGAAGTGACGAGAGGAAAATCGGTGGGAGAATCTGCTCAGCATTTTAGATGTCTATTCACAAATGCAAGAGGTATGGAGAACAAACAGGAAGAACTGGAAGCCTTCATGCACAACCTAAATTATGACTTAACTGGCATCACTGAGACACGCTGGGATAACTCTCATGACTGGAATACTAGTACAGAGAGGTGTAGCCCGTTCAGGAAGGACAGTCAGGGTAAAAAGGGAGGTGTTGCATAATACATCAAGAATATATACACTTGCTCTAAGGTTCAAAAGGAGGTGGGAGGTAAACCAGTTGAAAGTCTCTGGGTAAAGATAAAAGAGGTTAAAAAAAAATAGGAATGACACCATGGTAGGGGCCTACTATAGACCATAAATCTGGAGGATGTGGGGATGAGTCACTTCTAGAGTATCCAAAACACAAGATCTGGTAGCAATGGGGCTTTTCACTCAGACAGCTCTTGAAAAAGTAATATGGCAAAACACAAAATTTCCAATAAGTTCTTGGAATGTACTGGGGACAACTTTTTGTTCCAGAAAGCGGAAACAGTAACCAGAGGGACATCCATTTTAGACTTGATTCTGATGAACAGGGAGGAATTGCTAGCAAATTTGAAGACAGCAGGCAGTTTGGGTGAAAGTGATCATTAAATGATGATTTCATGATTCCAAGGAAAAAGAGAGAGAGCAATAAAATGAAAAAAAGACAATGGACTTCAAAACAGAAGACTTAAACAAATTCAGAACTGGCAGATAAAGTTCCATGGGAAGAAAATCTAAGGGAAAAAAAAAAGTTCAGGAGAGCTGGCAGTTTCTCAAGGAGACAGTATTAAAGACAACAACCGCAAACTACCCAATGCAAAGAAGAGATAGGAAGAATAGTAAGAGGCCAATATGGCTCCATCAAGCATTCTTTAATGACCTGAAAATCAGAGGAATCCTACAAAAAGTAGAAACATGGACAAATTGCAAAGGAAGAGGACAAAGAATAGCACAAGCAAGTAGGTACAAAATTAGGAAGATTAAGGCACGTAGTGAGTTAGACCTAGTAAAGGACACAGAAAGCAATAATAGGATTTTTAAAACATTACAAACAAGAGAGAGATGAAGGAAAGTGTAGGTTCTCTACTTGGAAGGGAAGGAGAGCTAATAACAGCTGACATCAAGAAAGCTGAGATGTTCAATGCCTATTTTCTTTCAGTCTTTCACTAAAAAGTTTACGGGTAACCAGATATGCAACACAATTAATATTAACAAGGGAGAAGGAACATAAGACAAAATAGGGGAAGAACAGGTGAAATAATATTTAGATAAAATTAGAAGTATTCAATTTGACAGGGTCAGATGAAATTCATCTAGGGTACTTTAGGAATTACATGATGCAATTTTAGGACTGTTAGCCATTATCTTTGAAAAATCTTGGGGGACAGATGGAGGTCCCAGAAGACTGGAGAAATGCAAACACAGTACCTATCTTTAAAAGGGGGAGCAAAGAGGACCCAAGGGAATTATAGACCTGTCGGCCTAACTTAGCTACCTGGAAAGATACTGGAACAAATTATTGAACAATCTATTAAAAGACTGAGGAGGGACTTGATAACAATCTTCAAACATGTTAAGGACTGTTATAAAGAGGATGGTGATCAACTGTTCTCCATATCCACTTAAGGTAGGACATGTAGTAATGGACAATCTGCAGTAGGGGAGATTCAGGTTAGCTATTAGGAAGAACTTTCCAACTATAAAGTAATCAATCTCTGGAATAGGTTTTTAAGGGAGGTTGTGGAATCTCCGTCACTGGAGGTTTTTAAGAACACTTTTGACAAACACTGGTCATTGATGGTCTAGGTTTACTTGATCATGCACAGCACAGGAGGATGGAATTGACTTCTTGAGGTCCCTTCCAGAATATATTTCTGTAAGTTTTTCTCTGATAAACAGTAGTAATTTAAAAGAAGTAATTTAATGAGCAAGAACTTCTGTAAATCAAGTGGGTGAAGGGGTTGCATACAGATGAACAGAGATAGAAAGATCATCAGAGGGGTAGCTGTGTTCGTCTGGATCTGTAAAAAGCAACCAAAAAAAGGAGTCCTGAGGCACCTTATATACTAACAGAAGCATTGGAGCATAAGTTTTTGTGGATGAATATCCACTTCGTCAGATGCATGACATGCATCTGACAAAGTGGATATTCACCCATGAAAGCTTATGCTCCAATACTTCTGTCAGTCTATAAGGTTCCACACGACTCTGTCGCTTTTTAGAGCTAGAAAGAGAAGGACTGACTAACTGAACGAAAGTTCTCTCTGCTGAACTTACTTAGTGAGGGTATAAAAATAATATGACTAAAGCTTTTACTTAAAAAAACATTGCTTTTAAGTTGAACAGCAAGATGTTGTCAATATTCATTAAAAACCTCACCCATGCACTCTCTTTACATATATGTTAATAGTAAACACACACAAAAATAAGCTCTGGCCTGACTCTGCGCATCAAGTTCAATATATGATTTTAAGGTTGTTGGGTAGGGATAGCTGTCTTCTGTATCAAGCACTCTGCCACCTCTTTTAAATAATATGGGGAGGCTTTAAACTCTGAAGTCCTTGGCATTTTTTCCTTCTTTACAGATGCAGTCAAAGAAGTTCCCATGCCTTCTATATATTTTTTGACATTCTCTCAACAAGTGATGTTTTCTAAATGTATATAGATAAAGGCTGTAGCTTCTACATCTCTATGCCCATTACCTCTGCTGCTGTATTTTCTGTCTTCTAGTTTGCTGAACGGTAGCCAGAGCTTTCTCTCTCTCAGGAGGGTCAAGCTCTACACTAATCTGCTTAGCATCAACTGAAATCTAGAGCAAAAAAATAAAATAAAATAAAATAAAATATTAAGTACACATGAGCAACAAACATCTATCCACACACCCAAGTATTTATCTGGCCTCGGTCACCATAATAGCTCTGAATGCCTGTCCTAACTGCATTTCTTATGTCAATCAGAATGCAAGTATTACAACAAACAAATTACTATTAAAGCATTTAACTCATTTATTCTCAATGTATTTGGAGAAACACTTTTTGATTTTAGATAAAATGACAAAATGACTTTTTTCATACAGAAAATAAAAATAAAGCAGAGTGAAATGTTCCTCCTTCCTCCGAAGTCTATTATTACAACATAATGAATACATACAGATGTGATACTTATCTTTTAGGAATACTATTTTAATGCATATTAAATTGCATTTTAATGTGGTTTATATGGCTTCTGATGACTTCATGTTAAGAATTCCATAAGCAATAAATATAATTATTGACTGCAATTTAACCTGAAATATCTTAAACAATTCTGAATAGATTCCTAAGTCTTAACAGTCTACAACTTACCCCTTTAAAAACACTGCTAATTGCCTGGGCACAAAGTGGGTTTTTGCAATTTAACAGTAAATCAAACATAACTCTCAGTAGCTTCTGTTGCACCTTCCCATCTGGCACTGCAGCAAAGAATGGTTTAGTGATCTGCAAAGTTAAAAAATAAATATTTAATGAAGCCAAAAACAGGTACACTTTTTAATGGCAAAATGTGAAACATGGGAAAATCTAAATTATTTTTATATCTGTATATATAATGATTTACATACATACACACAAATGTCAGTCAGATTTATGTACACATTGTCCCACTTTTGTGACTGTAATACAATATTTCAAGCAGAGATATTTCTCACTTATCTTACTATTATTTCTTGACATTACGTATTTTCTTTTTGTTTCTTGAAAAAAAACAAGAATTTGAGGTAAAGCTGCTGCAGTAGCTGGTGAAAAGTATATAAAATGGAGTAGCAGCAGCAGCAGCCAGGAGCAACCCTGGATACTTACCTTATTAAAAATAAAAGGGAAAACACACATTTACCTTTCAACATTTTAAAGACAAAGAGCTTTGCGGTATCAGTTTGGAAAACACTTCAAAGAGCTACATGGATTTGGGAAACTGGTATGTAAAAGAGTTTCATTCAGAATTTAGGGTTTTCTAACTTTCATAGAATAGCAGGGTTGAAAGGGACCTCAGGAGGTCATCTAGTCCAACCCCCTGCTCAAAGCAGGACCAATCCCTCAACTATATCCCCAAATGGCCCCCCCTCAAGGATTGAACTCACAATCATGGGTTTAACAGGCCAATGCTCGAACCACTGAGCTAGCCCTTTGAAAGAGTCCTTTCGAATTCACCTCACCAACACTCCCATCTGCTATCTGAATTAAAAAAAATATGAAAAACTTTGTTCAGAAACACCTACCTGCCCAAGCGCTGTGATCTGGAAAGTTGGAATTCCTCTGTAAAGCTCCTTTGCAATGTGCAGACTTCTGATGAACAAATCCAGACTCTGCTGATCCTTGCATAAGAGGGCAGCTGAATGTTCATTGTATTTCCCAAGGATGAGATGCAGAAGAACAACTTCATCTTTCAATACTGTCTCAGGTTCCTTTAGCACTTTCTCTAGCAATCTATCTATTGCAGGCAACAGGTGAGACAGTATCATCTACAAGTGAAGAACATTTATAAGAGGTTGGGGTTTTTTTGTTTTTTTTTAAATCAACTGTTGCTTTAACAAATTTTCAGAAGAGCAGTTTCATTTTTAGTGCAATATCAATCACTGAGATCACACTGTGCATTATGTAAAAGTGTCATAAACAGATGGTTAAGGGTTAATGTCTCTTTTAACTGTAAAGGGTTAAGAAGCTCAGTGAACCTGGCTGACATCTGACCAGAGGACCAATGGGGGGACAAGATACTTGCAAATCTTGGTGGAGGGAAGTCTTTGTTTGTGCTGTTTGTTTTGTTCGTTGTTCGCTATTGGGGCTAAGAGTGACCAGACATACACCCAGGTTTTCGCCAATCTTTCTGAATCAGTCTCTCATGTTTTAAAAAAGTAAGTACTAGCCAGAAAAGGCAGATTAGTCTTGTTTGTTTTCTTAACCTGTAAATGTGCCTTTTGCTGGAAGGATTTTTACCTCTGTTTGCTGTAACTTTAAATCTCAGGCTAAGGGGGGTGGGGGGAGAGTCCCTCTAGGCTATATGACTCTGAATACCCTGTAAAGCATTTTACATCCTGATTTTACAGAGATAATTTTTACTTTTTTGTTCTTTTATTAAAAGCTTTCTTTTTTAAGAACCTGAGTAATTTTTTCCCTTGTTTTAAGACCCAAAGGGATTGGGTCTGAACTCACCAGGGATTGGTAGGGTGAAAAGGAGGAAGGGAATGGTTAATTCCTCTTTGTTTTAAGATCCAAGGAGTTTGGATCTGTATAGCTTCCCACGGCAACCCAGGTAGGGGAAAGTCTGGGGGGGGGGGGGAAGGAGGAGGGATGGTTTATTTCTCCTTGTTTTAAGACCCAAGGGGTTTGGGTCTTGGGTTCCCTAGGGAAGGTTTTGGGGGAACAGGAAGTGTGCCAAACACTATATTTTTGGCTGGTGGCAGTGCTATCAGATCTAAGCTAGGAATTAAGCTTAGAAGGGTCCATGCAGGTCCCCATTTTTTGGACGCTAAAGTTCAAAGTGGGGAAAAAACGTTGACAGTAAGTATACATAAAAAAAAGTATCAGGGAATGTCCTTACCTCTAGGATGCACTTTCCAATGTGAACTTGGCATTGCAGGGGACTTTGCCCATTAATACCCCTCCAGTAACAGGGGGAAAAGGAAGGGAGGTAAAGACAGCTGGAAGACGGGGCTGTTAAAGGGTTACAGATTGTTGTAATAAGCCATATATCCAGTCTCTCTGTTCAGTCCATGATTTTTAGTGTCTTGCAAAGTTATGAGTGAGTTATGCTAGACACTAAAAATCTTGAACTGAACAGAAAGACTGGATTTATGTAATGTTGTGGTAGCTGTGTTGGTTCGAGGATATTAAAGAGACAAGGTAGGTGACATAATAGCTTCTGTTGGTGCAAGAGGGAAGCTTTTGAGTTTATACAGAGCTCTTCTTCCAGACCTGAAGAAAAGCTCTGTGTAAACTCAAAAAACAAAACAAACAAAAAAAAAAACAAAACAAAAAATTACCTCACTCACCTTGTCTAATATCCTGGGAGCGACATGGATACAATGCCACAGCATAAATCTATGCTCCGTTTTTCAGAGTAGTTATGATTACTACAGCTCCGACAAACCCTAAGTTTCTGGTAACAATGGCAATCACTCAGTATGCCATTCACAATTCTTTTAAACATGATAACCTGTTATAATGTATTAAAGCTCACATCATATCTATCGCTTCCATGGTTTTAATGCAATGAACTAATGCATTCTGCAGCAGTACAGAGAAGGGAATTCTGAATACACTGCTTAAAAGAGAGTTAATTACATACAAAATAAATTAATTTTAAAATATTGAACATGCACAGAGCATTTGTTATTACATTATAGTTTTTGGTTAAATCTTTCTAGAAAAAACATTCTTGAGATTTTGTTCTAGAGCCAGTAGGACTTTAAATTTGCCTAAGGACTCTAGTGTAGTGTCCTACAATAGAAAAAGTTCATGGCTGGAGCATGCAAATCTCTGTGATAATCTTTGAGTTATATTTTGCAGATGTGTAACCTTTGCATAGCATCTTACTTTAAGTATCATCCAAATGTCTACCAAAAGTACTGTAAAATTAATCAGCAGTAACTCAAAGTTACTCTTGCTAAATAAAGCTGCATCTTTTGACTTCTCTACATTTCAAGACACTTCCATCATTAAAACAAAAAATCCTCAACAAACCTTACATCCTATCCATAAAATAAATGTAGAAACCAGAAAGCCCACACGTACCTCACCATTGACCTGCTGAAGAATCTTCATCAAACTTCTTGCAACATATGATGGACAACCAGGGGCTCGTATACAATCGAGTACATGTTCTAAAGCTTCTAACAGTTTCTTTTGCTGGGATTTCTGTTTACTTTGGGTCTGCAGCTCCTCAAACAAGCTTCCCAAACTCTAGTTGATTTAAAAAAACAACAACACAGGGTGAAAAACAAGTCCTTGCCACAGAAGTTAAGGGCCCCACAAAGCTGTAATATTTTAAAGTGAATGCAATGTGAGGCAGACGTGAGTAAATTTAATATACTATTCATTTTTAAGTTCTTCTTAAGTTAGTTTGATTTTTCTCCTTTAGTCAGAAATAAACACCATCTTACATGACAAATGTATGAACACTCTACATACAAATAATTTGTGTACTGTACAAATAGAAGCTTTTATGAATCTATTGCTCTATACAAAATCTGGCTGGTTCAGGGGATATTAGCAAAACAGCCCATTCACTGCTTAAAAGAATAACGTAGAATCAATATGCGTTTTTTAAATTGTTGGGATTTCTTTTCTCTGCAATCCTCCTCATCCGCGGAGCGAACTGTGGGAAGAGGCTTCAATGTCTACTTTTCCCTTTACAAGTGTCTCTCTGGGGGAAAAAAACAGACAAGTTCCTGGGCCTTATTCCTCCAAGTAAGAGCAACCTCTGGAGAACGGGAACAGTCTTTGATGAAGGTTGGTGGCTTGCGGCCTGTCTTTCCCCCTCAATGGGCCAGCAAAATTGCCTGGGATTCCGGTGGAAAATGACACAGGGATAGAACACCCAACTTTTTTAATAATGAAGACTTTCTCAATAGCCTCACCGCCCTCCCTTCCACATCTAGTTTTATTAGTACTGTATATACTTGTTCATTAGCCCATTCATTTATAAGCCAACCTCCAAAATCGATAGGTAAAAACAGCAAAAACTGTATGACTCTTTCATAAGCCGACCCTATATTTCAGGGGTTGGAAAACTTTGGCTCCTGGCCCATCAGGGTAAGCCACTGGCAGGTCAGGACGTTTTGTTTACTTGGAGCGTCTGCAGGTATGGACCCCTCAGCTCCCTGTGGCCGCGGTTCGCCATTCCCAGCCAATGGGAGCTGCAGGAAGTGGCAGGAACAGCGAACTCCGGCCACAGGGAGCTGAAGGGCTCCATGCCCGCAGACGCTGCAGGTAAACAAAACTATAATGTATTAGCTCAGGGATCGGCAAACGTTGGCAACCTTTGGCTCCAACCTCATGATCAGCCAAACCGGCAGATGTGGCAAGTAAACAAACCGGCCCGCCAGGATGCTCACCCTGGTGGGCCACAGGCCAAAGGTTGCCAATCCCTGTACTGGCTATTAAATTGAGTGATTCCATAGAGTTTAAAACCATCAAATTTTGGTGTAGACCTGTTTATAAGTCGACTCCCACTCTTTGATGCGTCACTTTTTTACCAAAAAGTATTCTGCTTATGAACGCGTATATATGATAATTATTGTCCATGAAAACGTGGCTATTTATTCAGAGAATCTCTTAAAAAATCTTAAAAGTTAATTTGTATTTCAAAACATCCTATCGGCAAATAATATAGTTCTGTTATAGACACATGCCGATTTTCAAGTCTCACTTTATTTTTCACTATATGAACAGTGGTGTAAACAAATTTATTCAGTCTTCAAGTATTTAAGTGAGCTCCACTGCAATTTCTTTTGCGTTCTGGTTTGCCTGGCAAATATTCTGATACTTACTTCTTCACCCCCAGATTTTCTACTTTCTCAAATGCCATTATGGCTCTTTCCCTCACACTCAAGAAAGCAGAATGAGTGGTCTCCTAAACCAATAGGGGTGGGAGAGCATAGACAAGGACTTTATCTGTAAAATGATCTCTGCTAACCAATAGAGAAGTTGGAATTCCAAATGGGTCCCTGAAAATTAATTTCATTCACATGCACCTCAACAAAAATCTTACCTGGGTCACGTAAACGGGATCAGTTATGATCTCCTCTGCTTTTTGTATCAGATTATGAAGGATGGGATGAAATGGAGACTCCTTTATCCCACTCAGGGAATGAAGACAATTAAGAGCAGCCCTTCGCACTTCACTCACAGGACTCCCCAAGTTCATCAGCAAAGATGTTACCACTAAAAAATGAAATGGAAAAAAATTTGTTAAAAGTGAGCAGTTAGAATTCTTACATTATTATTTACAGTAGCACCAACCGATTCCTTTGTATTTAAAGGGTCTGCTCTTTTCCTTAAAAATCTTGAGGGATATACAGTAACTATTTTTAATATTAGCCACGTGGAAATCTGGCCATAAATTTCATCAAATTTCCAGATGCTTATTTTTTATATTTGTTTAAAAATGACGGACTTAAATTTTACTACTAAAGCCTATATAGCATCTTTTTCTTGTTTAAAATTTGTGTTATGCTCTACTTAAAAAAATGGTGTGATTTCTCGGACACAAATTTCAAAAGCATGTGATTATTCGACAATTGCATGCACAACTATTACCTATGAAAACAATTCTGTAATGGTTATGATTTGACAAAAACAACATTAGGAAATTCAAATGTATGGTTTCAACAAGAAATGTAGCATTCATAATGCAGACAGAAAAAACATATGACAAGAAAATGAATGTTTAACATTTGATGTAGAGCACAGATATTACTTTTTATTAACATGTGAAAAAGACTTAGCAAGCCAGAAGTATACGGTTTCCCAGTACCTGGGGAGGAGGCTGATACCAGCTGTTTCATCTTTTTGGCAGCCTGTGATGTAAGCATTGCACACCCTATATACAAAGCTTGAGTCTGCAGCATCGCATTCACTGTGTAGTTGAGCTGATTTGAGAGGTTATAGTTATAGGTCCATAAAACTGAAAGGAATTTGAACAGATCCTCTGAATCTTCTAAATGTACCTTTAAAATAAAGAAGTTAAATATATTTGTTACTCGTTCGTCCTGTGCACCTTTACGTTCTTTTATGCAAAGTACCTTTTCTCTTGCTATTATAGCTTGAAAGGGTATTTACAGAAACATCCATTTCATTTAGATTGAGACTAAAAGTGTTGGGCATAACATAAAGCTAATGTCTTGTTTGAGTACTCCATCCCTTTTTTTTGGCAGCTGTTAACTCCTTGCTGCATGCAGCATTCTTTATGCCATCCTGAGAGCTTTCTATAATTTTACTTCAACTGAAGACTTCAAGGGTCATGTCTTCCCCCTGCTTTTTCTTACAGAGACTATGGAATTCATTTGACACAAAGATTTCTGAAGCTCTTGTACTTTTAATACAAACTGGAACCTTATCTTTTCAGTTTGATCTGTGGTTGTCATTTAATCATAGAATAATCAGAGTTGGAAGGGACCTCAGGAGGTCATCTAGTCCAACCCCCTGCTCAAAGCAGGGCCAATCTCCAGACAGATTTTTGCCCCAAATCCCTAAATGGCCCCCTCAAGGATTCAACTCACAACCCTCGGTTTAACAGGCCAATGCTCAAACCACTGACCTATCCCTCCCCCAATGATCTGTTCTAACTTATAATTATTTAATACTAGTATTGTGGTGCCCAAGGCCCCAATTAGGTTTGAGGCCCCAGTGTGCTAAGTGTTGTACAAACACAGCCTCTACCCCAAACAGCTTTTTTGAGAGTAAAATACTGAAAGACACTTTGATACCATCCTCAGGGGCACAACCAGAATTCTACTAAGTAGCAGAGGTCACTACAAAAGATGTATGTGGAGGTAGGGGGCCCTGGGGAAGCTAAGTCCCAGTGGAAAAGAGGAGCTGGGCAGGGGGAAGCCCTGGTTGGGAGCAGAAGGGAGCTGAGCAGAAGATAGGGACAACTGAGGAAATGGGGGAGGCCAGGGGATCAGGCAGTGACCCCTCACAGAGCCTGTCTCATCTCCACCACCTGTGCCTGGCTCCTGCTCCTCATGGGGGGCTCCACTGTTTGGGCGGCCCCATACCTGGTTCCACCAAGTCCTGGCTATAATGTCCTGGACTCCTTCCATGCGGACTGGCCACTGACCACCCCCTGTCTGGGCCTAGCACCTGCTGGCTCATAGGACGCTCTGCAGCCAGGGAGGAATAGGGGCTGCCCGGCCCAGGAGATTTGCTCCCTACAGCCAGGTCCCAGCACCCCACTCACACCCTGTAGACAGGGCTCCAGGTCATTTCCCCCTTGAATACACTACATGCATTCTTACCATGTTGTATAATAAACCAAACACCTAATATAACCCATGAAATCTGGTTAGCTAGCTAGTTATACAACTGGACATAGTTAAGCACATCTACTTTCTCTGACTGCTTGAAGCAAGTCTGCCTTGCAGCATTAAACATTTCTCCATTCAGGCAATAATAATCGCTATAAAAACACTGTCCATATAATGAAATTGTCTGTAAAAAGACCTTGAGACCAAATTTTAAACCATTATAGATGTTTATTAAATGCTTTCTGCTCTATATCAGTGAAGACTAGTGCACAAAAAGCTACGTTAAATTACCTGAATAATATTTACTCTTAGATTATATTTAGAAATAGTAATGGACTTCTGGCAACCCACAACCAAACCTTTTTCAGAAATGCAGTGTTTAGTGCTTAAACGGTCTTCATTTTACCATGAAGCAAAAAAATATTTAAGTAGGATCCCTTGGAACTGTTCTCAGCTTTCTTTAAAAATTATGTAGTGGTTCAGAACAAGTTAAGAAAGAAACAATTCACAATATTCATTAAGAACAAACACACACACACACACACAATACCTTGAATAAAAGACTCAGCAGTGCTCTGAACTGAAGAGCATCAGCTCCCTCACTGGCTCCACTGACAATGAGGTCAAACAGCCACAACAACAGGTGTAAATACTCTCTGCTCTTTTCATTCAGACTTTCAGGATTCCACCAGGTTTCATCTATGGGCATGAGCAGAGTGGAGAAAGACAAAATCCCCATCATTAGTTGCATAAAGTACCTTCAGAGTATGTCCATCCTGTGAAAAAGGACCCAAGGCATTGCCATGGCCATGGCCATCCCAGGTCAGCTGACTCAGGCTTGCAGAGCAGTAAAATTGCAGTGTTAACATTTGGGCTTAGGTTGGAGCCTGGGCTTCCAGAGCCTCCCCCTTTGCAGGGTCTCAAAGCCCGGGCTCCCGCTGAAAGCCCAATTGAGAACCACTGGTGTAGACAAACTAGGGCTGCCGCTTGTTCAGGGCAATCCCCTGGCAAGCCAGGCCAGTTTGTTTACCTGCCACATCTGCAGGTTCAGCAGATCGCGGCTTCCACAGGCTGTGGTTCGCTGCTCCAGGCCAATGGGGCTGTAGGAAGTGGCGGCCAGCACGTCCCTCGGCCCGCGCCGAACAGCCAACCTGCGGAGGCGGCAGGAAAACGAAACTGGTCCAGCCCGCCAGTGGATTTCAAGCTGCAGCCTTAGTTTGAGAACCACTGCAATTTTACAGCTCTGCAGCCCAAGCCAGCAGCATAGCCATACCCCTGAAACAGTCCCCCAAACAACTTTGCAGCTCAAGAATCTAAGAAATGTGGCTGTTTTCAAGTCTAGAGAAAGGAAATTTCTAGAAATCTGTTTAGTGTAACAAAAGAGTATAACTAGAAAGCAAAGTCTACGTTTCTGAGAACAACTTTTAACAGGAAAAAACCCTACAACATAATTTTTTCTTCCTTACTTCACATGGTCTGTGAAGATTCGCGGGTTGAGTTCTGAAGCTCACCTTTCAGAAAGGATACAGGAGGCTTCAGGCCACTAACAAAGCTTTTCAACAGAAGCATGAGCATGGCTGAATCTTCTACATCAACAGCCTGACCAGCGTTGAGCTTTTCTACATATTTATTCAACAACTCGACTGACACCAACTCCCCAGGCATTGACTCGATAGGCCATTTTGCAGGAACCATCTGAGAATGAAAACATAACTTATAAGCACACCCACACAACTCTATAGGTTAGTACAAAATCCCTTCCTACCTGTGTGCACCTGTCCTTATTTTCATCATCATACTTACTGTAGCACTCATGCATAGCACTTGATATTATCAGATCACTACAGAAATTAACTACTTAGAGTAGGGAAAGAGCAAGCAGGCTTTTGCATTAGGAGCCACAATTACCTGTTCCATACTACCAAATCAGCCAGAAGTTACATTAAAATAGCAGCAAGTGTCATCAAAATGAATTCTAGTGATAACAAAGTCTCTTCTGCTATTCTAATACCATTTCCAAGAACATACAAATAAAATTTGGGATCCCATCTTAAGCAGTTGCCTGTAACTAAATGTCTTCAGGGAAATAAAATAATGTACCAAAAGGTACAACACTTTACAAAAAAAAAGGGGGAAAAAATTCCTTCCTAACCCCAAACAGGTAATCAGCTAACGGTTGCCAGTGAGGAATGCCGAAAGCCTGCACTGACCCAATCAATTGGCTATCCAAACAAGGGACTGCTGCTGACTGCAAAGTTAAAATGCCAGCAAATTACAAAAAGAACAAAAAAGTCCCAAGATTATTTTCTCTATGTGAAGTTTACTAGTACTTTGTTTTCCAATGGCAGAGTTCGTGTCTGTTAAGAGGAGTAGCGCCACAAAAAATATCTGGCTGAAAATCTGTACCTTATATTGTACTATAACTACTATTACTACCATTACAAGCCGGACACAAAATTATACTAATAAAAAGAACAAATTCCTCTTTTTTTTTAGAAGTTTGTTATGTGCAATTAATAGTATTTTGTGTACAGTTTCACTATACACTCGGGCAATTTCCTCCGAATACTCATACACACAACAAACTTCATGTACTTGAGTAGACACATTGAGTTCAATGGGACTTACTCATGTGTGGAATGTAACATACACACACAAGCGTTTGCGAGATCAGGGCCAATTGTCCCAACTTGCGTGGGTCTTTCACAAAGCAAGGGGAGAGAGGAATAAAACACTTTAAAAGAATAGGAAAATGTGATTTAGAAAACCAAAAAACATTGACACAGGAGACTCAGAACCAGGTGAGAGATTAAAACTACTTTTATTTCTTCTTTTTGGAACTGACTAGATTTCAAGTTGACAGTATCCCTTGAAGGCTGTTAATTGCCTTGCTCTCTTCTCAAGGCATAGGGCTCTTATTTGTTAAAAAAAGTGACCAGCCTAACTTTACAAACAGATTTTATGGCTTCTTTTCCTCATTGCGTTTATTTTCAGGAAAAACTTTTTATATACTGTTTTGGATGCTTATTTTGGATTACAGTTAAATCAGACCCTACAGGTACGTCTGTACTCAATTATTTAAACTTTTCTTCCTTCCACAAGATGACAGACAACTAATATTAGTAATTCAAACTTTGAATTTCTGACTTTTATAAAGAGTTTATAAACATAGTAACAATCATTGCAGAACACAATTCCTTTATTCTATCTGTGCATTCACTTCAATAACTAAAAAATACAAACATAAACAAACCCATAGAAGTCTTAATACTAGCTTTAAGAAAATGCTGACAAGTGTCTTTTTTTGAAAGGAACAGAGACAAGATTTTTCTGTCCATCCCAACGTTGCTGATCTTGCTACTCCACTTATGAAAAAGACCTTACCCTCACAGAAGAGTATCATCTACGAAATTACTTAATTCTTACTTCTGCATAATGACTGCCTTCGAGTTTTCTTATTTTTCCCTCCAGAAGACTGAAGATTCTGAGTGCCAATGACCAATAACTTTCTTCCATTTGTGATTTACAGCAGCACTGGACAAGCACAAAGCTGATTACGTGAGCAGTTACTTTCTGCCTCACGCTGTCAGATTCATTTTCAGCTACACGTATCAGACCTTCCACCTATTAAAAAAACACCCACAACAGCATAAGAGACGTCACAATATGCTCTTTTTATGTCCTTGCTCCAGCAATGTCACAGCATAGGCAGCAGAAGTTCTAAGCTTTCCTACAGTTCCTTATCAACATACCTTAATTATGACCTGATATTAACACCTTTATTGGTGAGAGGATAGAGTTCAGTCTCTATGGCCAATTCAGTCATTGGCCTCCCCTCCTCCAATACAGAAAATACCATTGCAATAGGCAATGTGACCATTTGTCCATGGGCATTTGTCTGTCCAAACTGGGCAGAGACCTCCAAACTCATTACCTATTTGTTCTCTGACTGGCCAATTGTTTGGGGGAACATAATGCTCACAAAATAGTTTTGCTATGGTTACACTAATAAGGCACTTAAATGATGTACTCTTGTGTGTTGTATACAAGGTTTTCCTTATTATGAGAGAGTTAATGGGCATTAAATTTATTCTGATCATTACATTTGAGACTATGCCATAAACATATTGTATCAGCAGCCGGATAATGCTGTAAAATGTAACAAACAGCATATTTCAAGCTCCCACAAATCTCATTCCATCTAGTATAGCAATCATCTGTAAGTAAGTACAGAAGTTTGGACTACCATTAAAAAGAATATATTTTAATTGTGCACATACCATCTGTAACATTAAGGAAGGATCCCCTGAAGTTATGTTATCAGAAAACAGCAGGATCATATTCTGGTTGGCCACACCAACAAAATCCATCAAGTCTGCAGATTTGATCACTTTTTCAAAAACTATTTCCATAAAACAGAAAAGGTGGATACATGAATCACAAGTGAAAATACTGACAGCTTGATAATATTTAGAAATAGTTAAACACTTTAAGCAATTAATTTTCTTATCACCAACATTCTTGCTTTTCTTTACTAAGCTCTCAAAATGTCGATGCTTTCATGTGCACTGCTTCTTGACCTCCCTTGCTTATTCTCTCTCCTCTGTTTGCATCAGAAGAAGAGTTTTATCTAAGATATTATTCTTTCAAAAATAAAAAGAAATCCCATTACTCAACATGTCAGCCATCCTGTTCCAGAGTTTACTCTATTGTTGAAAGGTCCTTTTAAACTTGAATTCAACTGGAATTTTGCCTCATTAAAGTCCAGATGACTGTCTCAAAACGGCAAATCAAAGTCCCCCCAAAAACACTCCTCATATCAGTTACAATTATAAATGTTAAACAAAACAAAACTCACTTCATGTAAAAATATTTCTTTAAATTTGAGTAAATAAATAAATCACAAGAGTTCGATGTATGAATAGATAACCCACTTTCCAAGACTTTCAGTCACACTTTAGAGGTGATAACTTCTTCATGGTGGCCCAGCTCTCTACTACCTATATGAGCATCAAGTTCTAATGTCCAATATTTTTTTCAAAACATTTGTTTTAATAGCTTACCTTCTGGCCAGCCTTTCAACAAAGGATGTAGGGAGCAGAGGCCAGATTCTGATAGACAAACTGCCATTTTCCATTCTGCAGATTTTGAATTATTATTAGTGATTACCATAAATGGTACCAACTGCATTACTACTTGATTTAATAGCTCTTCTTTCTCATTCAGAATCTCTTCTTTGAATAAAATGTGTATTGCTCCCTCAAGAACCTTATACCTAAAACAGAAAAAAAAAAAAAAAAAAAGTTGAAGGAGCACAACTTGATTATATCACCAATAACATTTCTCCAAACTGCTGTCAACTTCCTATTGATTCAAATTAGAATTTGAATAGCAAGCGAGAGAGAGTAAATGAAATTCACAAAAAATATCAAGTAATTTCAAATCTCTCTCAAGACTCAATACAAAATTACCACAACTAAAGGAATTCAAAAAGTTAAGGTATGACACAAACCACCCACAACAACCACCTCATAACTCAAGCTCCACCCACTAATATTAAAAGCTTGGGGGGGAGAAAGGGGAAGACAAAAGAAACACAGGCACATACCACTTCCTGTCCTTTGAAAGATCTAGTCTTTGAAATAGAGTCAACAGACTTGAAACAGTTATTTCTGGATTGATTTGTCCCTTGAAAATCTACAAACAAATCAACAGATGCAAATCAACAGACCAATATACAAGATCAGATAATCTACAGAACTGTGATAGCAAGTGCATCACTGATCATATTAAGTAGAAAAATTAAACACAGATGAGTGAACTTATGTTGGTCAGATAGTATGTTTATTAGAAGGAAAACAAAAAGTATAGTAACGTGTAGTATGCTCTGGTTTGCTAGATCCATGAAGAAGATGCTCTGAATGCATAACTGGATGGAAAATGCACTGATTTTAAAACAACCAGAATGTTTCATAATGAAGTAAGGATTATTCTTCCTCTATGTAGTATTTGTTAGATGCAAAAAAAAAAAAAAAAAAAAAGAAAACCCAACACATGCTAACAAAACATTTTATTTCTGATCATTCATGTGCTCTGTTCATATATCTCTGTGTGGTTACTGGTATACCATTTCTTAAAATCAACAACTCTACAAGTAGTGTCACAAGGAAAAATCCTACCAGAAATACTAATAGATGTAATAATTAAAAGTAGTTCATATAATGATCTCTTCCCCCAAAACACATAGTATTGCCTGAGGTAGAAATACTAGGCAGGACTTTAGTAAGTATGGCTGCAATCAACTGGATTTAAAAAAAAAAAAGAATGCATGCTTATCCCTACACCAAAACTGAAAAACTTTGACACAGATGTCTTTTCCTAGCACCTAGAGCTTTTCTGGGGACAGGACTGAAGGCTCCTCTTATTTATTTGTATAAAATGGACAGAGTAGTTTATAGGATAGGCAAAACTCAATTAAAATATGTTCTAGTGACCAGATCAACAAAGTACACTGCGTTTAGTATAGTCTCCGAAATTTTTGCTTTTCTCTCTTAATAGGAGAGAGCTACACACAAATTCTCGTCAATACCAGAGAGGTCAGTGGAGGCAAAGGCACAATTAATATAAAGCATTAATTCCAGATCGCTTCTGAATATAGAGAAATAGCTAAAATCTCACTTGACCTATCAAGAAATACTGACTTACCTCCAAGGCACTGAGAGCAGTCATAACAACCTCCACGTTGTCATCCATTAGTCGTGCAAAAATGGCTTCTTCTATGAAGGACTTGTCAAAGCCCTCCTGAACAACGAGGGAAAAGCGGTTAAGGACCATTAGTTTCCAAAGCCTTCTTGGCAGTATAACTTTCATGACATACGAACTCAAGTACAGGAGAACAGCAACCTCAGTTAGGGAGAAACTAACTGCTAATACCAATGGAAGAAACAAACCTAAGTATCAGACTCCATTGTGGGACTACAACCAGCTTCATAAAACAGGAATTAAACCCAGACTCTGGATGACAGGATCCAAGTTTAAAGAAACAATAACAACTGAGCTGACTGAAAACAACATTAAGGATAATGTGTGCGTCATATTTTAGTGTGATGTTTGTCTTTTCTTCAGTAAAAGTTTCTATAACTTCTGAAGATAACATATCAATTAAGTTCTTTAAATGAGAGACTCAGAGGTACAAACCTTTGATGCTTCAATGATCTCCTTCAAATGCTGAACAGCCAAGACCCTGACTGCTGGCTGTGGATGATTCAGGCTAAGTACCAGAGAGGTATCAGAGTCTGCCAGAAACTGAAATGTACATTGCACAGTTACTCAATGTATGTTGAAAATTAATGAATTAAACTTTGCCATTAATACATATACTAAGAAAAAAAACCAGTAACTACTGATCCAGAATAGAAATGGTATATTCTGATTGTAAAAATGTCAATTTCAGAATAAACACAGTACAATTGCCCTGTATATGGACTTACTGTATTTTTAAAATTATACCCTGAGGGCATTTCTACATGAGAAAGTTAATTCGGATTAAGGTATGGTGTGAGTTTAAATTGAAATACCTATGGTTGAATAACTCCACGTGTAAACAAGCCCTAAATTCTCACTCTGCCAAGGTAAGGAAGCATCCGCACTTTTTTATCCTAGAAACACTGCACTTATCTAAGGGTTCTGAGAAAACGCCAGTGACTGGACACCAGACTGCCAGAACCCTGACAGAGACAGCTAAGAAGGTAACAAATAGACCAGATGCCTGCAGCTTATCTCAGCAAACCTGAAGTTGCTTGGACAGAGTTTTACATATCAGGATTTTATCAGTTGGGCACCCATTTGTAGCATCTGTGCTATTTATGCAGCCACATTTTTCTTGAATAGGCCTAAAGTGTCTGAAACACTGCTTTTAATGCCCCATAATCTTTGCCAGTTTGCATGTTTGATTTGGAGGTAATCAGCTTTAAATATGAAGAAATGTAGCTACAAAAATGTTTAAAAAAAAAAAAAAAAGAAAAAAACCCCACACACACACATTAAGCTTTTTTTGTCAAGAAAAGCGTGGAGTACAAATTATTTTGCTGTGCACTAGTATGTGATATGCCCAGACTCTGTTACCCTTTGGAGACAGCATGCTAAGAAACTTGGGATTTCTAAATTCCTCTGGTCACAGAATATCAGCCTTTGAAAAGAGTAAAAAGCAACACAATAATACTACGAAGAATGTCTTCACAATCTTCCTTGATTAGAATGGTGGTTGCTGTGCTGCCACCTTTTCTAGATTTGACAGTTCTGTCCAGCTTGTAAGACATTGACAATGTACCAAAGTAACACTGGGGCACGTGACCTTGTCACAACATAACAGAACTAACAGAGCAGCACAATATAAGCTAATAATCATTTATTCAAGTTGCTTTTTACATTTGGTAATTGTAGACATCATCAGTTTTGTTCAAGCACAATGACACTTAAATCAATCACAATACAAGAAAAAAAAATTAAAGACAAGGAAGGTCAGATACACCCCAGTATAATACTGCTGACTTTAAGGCAGCATACAAGAGTTGATTTAGATCCAGAAATTGGGCCTTTACCTACCTGATATTTACTGCCACTCACAGAGAGAGAGATAAATTGGTGGAAAAGATCTTGCTCATTCTGATTTGTAACATCTTTCAGATGTTCTTCCAGTACCAAGTCTAAGGCTTCAGGATATCTGTCAACAACCAAGAGAAACAGGTTCTGCACAGAGAATTACTATAGAAGTTATGCACCAATTACAACAGAACTATATGCAGAGGATAGAGAATGTGAGAGCACTTGTTTGAATCACAGGACTGGAAAGGACCTCAAGAGGTCTTCCAGTCTAGTCTCCTATACTCAAGGCAGGGCTAAGTATTATCGAGACCATCCGTTTGTTTAACCTGCTTTTAAAAATCTCCAATGACGGAGATTCCACAACCTCCCATTGCAATTCACTTCGATGCTTAGCTACCCGACAGTTGGAAGTTTTTCCTAATGCCCAAACTAAACCGCCCTTGCTGCAATTTATAAGCCAATTGCTTCTTGTCCTAGCCTCAGAGGTTATGAACAATTTTTCTCTCTCCTCCTTGCAACAACCTTTTATGTACTTGAAAACTGTTATCATATTCCTTCTCAGTCTCCTCCAGCCAGGGTAGATAAAAATCAATGATTTAAAAAAAAATTGGAATTTTTAAATTTAAATCAGATTTTTTTTTTTAATAAAATGCTTGAGGAAAAAAATCTATCAAAATATCTCCTCATGGAATAAGGATTATAAATTCTAATTCTATAGTATGAGACAATATATTCATGTAATGTTTAAGAAAAGTTTTATAAATGAGTTCCAATAGTTCATGGATTAGGAACCCAATTTTATGAGGTTCCACGGGCTTCTGTATAGATTATTTAGGTTAACCTTTCAATCTGCCCAATGGGACTCAGTGCTAAGTCTAGAAGATACCATCAGAGATGCTTAGTTTTTCAGTTCTCAAACTGTGGATTTGCGTCTCCAGAGATAACATGCTTGTGAACAGCAAAAATGTTTTAAAATAAAATAAATAATATACAGAGGTGAGAAATAACAGACCTTAACTTTATTGTCCCTCTGCAAATTTGTGTACACAGAGTCAATCCCTTACCTCTCTCTAAAAGTGCAAAGTTTCAAAAAGTTCAATGAATAGAAGATTGTTGGGGGTGGAATAAATCTGGACAAGGAGAAGAAGTCTGGAGATAAATGTGAGAAGAGAGGGACAGAATAGAAACAAAAGAGAAACTGTTTGAGCAGCATATTGCAGAAATTTGAGTGTAGCCTTCATTGATTTGAGATCTACCATACCATTCTATCACTAGAAGGGAAAACCTATAATGGCAGCAGGCCGTAAAAGAGGCCCAGTCTGGGAATATTTTAATGAAGTTCCTCTACCTGTGAGTAAGACAGGCATGCATGCAAAATGCAAACAGTGCAACAAAGAAATGCAAGGCCTGGTTGCCCGAATGAAACAACATCATGAGAAGTGTTCCTTCTCAGGAGGAAGCTGCACTGAAGATGATGAACAGAACATGTCTGAACATTAACAGGTGTGTTGTGAGCAAGACACCATAAGTCATTCTTCCGTTCTACTCTGTGCTGGTCAGGCCTCAACTGGAGTATTGTGTCCAGTTCTGGGCACTGCATTTCAAGAAAGATGTGGAGAAATTGGAGAGGGTCCAGAGAAAAGCAACAAGACTGCTTAAAGGTCTAGAGAACATGACCTATGAAGGAAGGTTGAAAGAATTGGGTTTGTTTAGTTTGGAGAAGAGAAGACAGAGAGGACATGATAGCAGTTTTCAGGTATCTAAAAGGGTGTCATAAGGAGGTGGGAGAAAACTTGTTCATCTCAGCCTTTAAGGATAGAACAAGAAGCAATGGGCTTAAACTGCAGGAAGGGAGGTTTAGGCTGAACATTAGGAAAAAGTTCCTAACTGTCAGAGTGGCTAAACATTCAAATAAATTGCCTAGGGAGATTGTGGAATCTCCATCTCTGGAGATATTTAAGAGTAGCTTAGATAAATGTCTATCAGGGATGGTCTAGACAGTATTTGGTCCTGCCATGAGGGCAGGGGACTGGACTCGATGACCTCTCGAGGTCCCTTCCAGTACTAGAGTCTATGAATCTATGCAGGATCTTCAGGTTGGTAAACTTTTTTTATTCCATACTTCTTTCTTAAGGACTGCCTGTCTTCCTTCTGGACTATTCTTGAATTCTCAGGTTTGAGCAAAAAATATAGTTGTTACTCTATGGTACTATCATTTTAGATGCAGTTGTGATAAAAAAATAAAATAGCTGAAATAGGCAGATCTTCCTATTACTATTTCACCTTTAAGTAGCACTGAGTGTCAGTGAATGCAATGAATACTACTAAATGAGCAGTATGGCAATAATAATTAAATAACTGCATTGACTTATTTGGTTTAGGAGAATCCATCCTCAACATACAGGATTCTGAACACTATCCACCTTCAAGATCACCATCATTTTCTATAGTTTCAGAGTTATCTGCCAATTATAGTGTTTCTGTCACATCATGTATGTCACATAAACACAATGTATCACCTGTAGCAAAAAGAGAAAGAAAAAAATCTCCATCATCCAGAAACAACCATAGATAAGTTCGTGATAAGACCCAGCAGACAACAAAAAGAGCTAATTGATGAAAAAATTGCTCAGTTTGTTTATGCAACAAACTCTCCTTTCCGTATGACTGAGAACCCACACTTCGTTAACATGGTTCAGTCACTAAGACCAGGATACAGTCCATCCAACAGAGCAGACGTCGCAGGCAAATAGCTGGATAAAGTTATGAAAGAGAAATTGAGCAGTGTGCAAAAGGTCTAGAGGGTAAAATTGTTAATCTGAGTTTTGATGGGTGAAACAATGTCCAGAATGATCCTGTTGTATGTGCTTGTGTGACAACAGAAGAAGGCAATGTCTTCCTCAAAGAAACGATCAATGCATCAGGAAATGCGCACACAGCAGAATACTTACAAGAAATAGCAGTAAAAGCTATAACAAACTGAAAAAAAAAATTCAAATATCTAGTATGCAGCTTGGTCACAGACAATGCTGCAAATGTATCCAAGATGAGAAGAGAGTCACCATCTAAAAACATATGGTTGCAGTGCTCATTTGATGCATCTCCCATCCAGAGACTTCAATGTTCCAGAAATAAAGGCTAATGTTGTTGAAATTGCAAAATACTTCCATAACAACCACTCTGCAGAAGCTGCTCTGAAAAAAGTGGGAACAACCAAGCTAACTCTCCCACCAGATGTGCAACGGAACTCAGTAGTGGACTGTTTTGAGCACTATATCAAGAACTGGCCTAATCTGATGACAGTTTGTGAACAAAATCATGAAAAAAAATAGATGGCACTGTCACAGCCAACGTTCTCAACACTGGGCTTAAGAGAAATGTTGAACACATGCTGAGTACCCTGAAGCTTATTTCTGTAGCCTTGAACAAAATGCAGAGAAATAGCTGTTTTATTGCTGACGCTCTTGAAATTTGCAAGGAACTGAGTGAGATCTTAAAAAGAGAAATATGCAATATCTCCAGCTCATTTTCTTGCAAATATTCTCAATGCTCGGTATCAGGATCAAACCTTAACTGCTGAAGAAGAGGAGTTGGCTATGACATGGACATCCAGCAATCATCCCTCCATAATGCCAACCATAATAAACTTCAGAGCTAAGAGTGAACCATTCAAGAAATACATGTTTGCTGATGATGTTTTAAAGACAGTCACATCAGTGAAATGGTGGAAGTCACTTAAGCACTTAGATTCAGAGACTGTTGAAGTGATAATCTCACTTTTAACAGCAGTAGCTTTTTCTGCTGGTGTAGAAAGAATATTTTCTTCCTTTGGACTAATTCATTCCAAATTGAGAAATCGTTTGGACCTGGAAAAGCAGGAAAGCTTGTTTTTCTTTTCCAGATTATGAACGAACAGGAAAATGAAGGTGAAGACGACTGAGTTAACTGCAGAACCCAATATTTTAAGTTTCTCATGTTGACCTGGCTGACATAGTCGATTTAATTTTTTTGTTTTAAATATTTCATTTAACTATTTTAGTTGAAAACAATTTAACAAAAACAAACTTGATTTTAAAAAACTTGACTTTAACTAAATTCAAAAATTCATATGGTTTGTTCTGTTAAAATATTATATGTTTGCTGTTGAAGAAAAAAATCCAGAATACATAACATTGTTGTTTTAGCTAAATAAAACAATTTAAATGTCTGTCTGGTGATGTTCTCCTCCTAATACAGCATGACAAAAAAATCCTTCAAATATTAATGACTAACTTGTTGAATTGGAGATAGTTCACTTCCCAGTGACTTCATATATATCTTCTTCAATTACCTTTGGTGAATGAAATAACCAATCATTCATTTTCTGATATAGCTGTAAAACTCACTTGAAAAGTTGTCAAAATAAATCACTTTAAAAATGTATAGTGTGTATCTTCTAAAAATGAAACCTACACCTATCTCTGAGTTGTGAAGAATATGTATTAAGGTTATAACAACCAACAAGAATGCACTTCTATGTAGAAATCCACGATTAAATCAAGTCTTCCTGACCAGTGATTTAAATCAAATCCACCCTGACCCTAACTGAGTAACAGGCCTACCCTGTCCCTGCTCATATGTCTTATGTATTTGTAGAACGTTTTCTTCTTATCCTTAATGTCTACAGCTAGTTTAATCTCGTTTTATGCTTTGGTCTTTGTAATTTTGTCCCTACATATTTATATTATTTGTTTATATTCATCATTTATAATTTGACCTAGTTTCCACTTTTTGCTGGACTCTTCTTTGAGTTTCAGATCATTGCAGATCTCCTAGTTAAGCCAGGGTGGACCCTTGCCATACTTCCTATCTTTCCTATGCAATCAGATAGACTGCTCTTGTGCCCTTAATAATGTCTTTTTGAAAAACTGCCAAGTCTCTTCAACTGTTTTCCCCCTGACTTGCTTCCCATGGGATCTTACCTATCAACTCCCTGTGATTACTGACGTATGCCTACTTGAAATTTATAATCTTTATTATGCTGTTTTCCCTCCTACCATTCCTTAGAATCATGAACTCCACCATTTCATGATCACTTTCACCCGAGTGCCTTCCACTTCCAAATTCTCAACCAGTTCCTTCCTATTTGTCAAAATCAAATCTAGAACAGCCTCCCCCCAGTAGCCTTCTCCACCTTCTAAAATAAAAAATTGTCTCCAAGTCATTCCAAGAACTTCAGATAATTTATGTCCTGCTAAAATCTATGTCCTGTTATTTTTCCAACAGACATCTGGATAGTTGAAGTCCCCCATCACCACCACCTCCTGTGCTTTGGATGATTTTGTTACTGGTTTAAAAAAAGCCTCATCCACTTACAATAAATTATAGTAAATAATTCTTCAGAGGGTATTAATCTGATTGTGTTTTCATAATGCTGGTCAATAATATGCAGACCACTAGTGTAAATGATTAATAGAAAAGGCTCAGTATAACTTAAGAATGCTAGGAGAGGCTAGCAGTTGAGGTGCTCTGATATTAAGGTGATGGGGAATGTACCAGGATAGATCTGGCTTTAATTACATGTACTGTAAAGACCAAAATTATGCTTGCATAAATCACTCAGCATACTAACAAGTATGAAGTCACAATTAGGATAAATTAGGCATTTATCTAGGGTATCCTAGACTGAACACAAATTACTAAGAGAAGCATATATTGATTCACAGGTGACTTACCATACTTTCATATTGCACAAAATGCATAGGAAATAAGAAGTAACTTACTTTCTTTCAAGAAGTCTGATGAGAGGAAGAAGTTGTTTATTGAGCAGAGCCATTTTGGTAGAATCAGATTCATTCTCCACACCATAGGAAATAAACTCTTCAAGAAATTTACTAAAAATGACAAACACACAAATAAAAACAGACATATTGACAAGACAACACTAATCATCAGCATTATTGATTGAGACAAATAGAATAGTTTGTGTGATTCATATTGTATCTCATAAATACAGGTTGTCTTCGGAGTTTAAATTTCATCCCCAAAGTAATTTTTTCTTTGTAAGGCCCCAATCCAGCAAAGACTTATCCATGTATTTAACTCTGCTCAAGCAAGTAGTCCCAGTGAAGTCAAACACTTAGTGTTCAAACACCAATATGTTTGCAGGATCAGGGTGTGTGTCAGGAACCCTTGAAAGCTGGAAAGATAACAGACATTCCCACACAGTGCTAATCACATTGTCACAAATTGGGTGTTATTGTAGCTGAAATTAACATACATTGTAGAAAATAATCAAAATTAGCTCACCAGGCCAATAAACGATCTAAATCCTTTTCCAGTGGTATACTTGTAAGTATGGCTTCTAGATGTCTCCTATAGATATGGTTATCTATCACTTCAGACTCCTCGTGCCCCTCTTCAGAAGAAACAAACAATTAGACATTTTTAAAAGAAAGATGAACAGTTGTTTTAAAATAAACGCTTTACATTTATTACACCAACCGCCGTGAAAAAAAATAGACAGCAGGCTCTAGTGGATTAAGCACATAACAGGGAGACAGGAATGTACCCTGTCTAACACTAATCTGCTGTGCCCCTTTGGTCAAGCCAGGAAACCATATGCTGTACCTTACTTTCCCAACCTGTAAAATGGGGACCATAAAGTTTATCTATTTCCTATAGATGTTGCAATGAATAAATATTATGAGCTGCTCAGTATTATCACTATATTCCCGGAATAAAAATTGTGGCAAATGTTATATATGTTCTATCAAGTGACATTCTATGTGCGGCACTTGGCAAGTCAAGGATCGTCGTAAAATTACACTAGCTCTCATGAGATCATCTGTTCTCACCAAAGCATTGCAAATGAATATCTAGGTGCCCAGCACATCACTAATCTGCTGTGGCATTTAAAAAAACAAAAGCTATTCCACAAGCCCCACAGAAAGAAAGACACAAGCAGTTCCTCACAGTTTGGAGCAGTCTGTCATCAGGAACAATTAAAGCTGATTTATCTACCAAAGCTGCTACAAGGGTTTACCCAGAAAAAACATTGGGCACATGCTAACATACCAGTAGCGGAGTCAATAATGGAGCAAACTAGGTGTGGCAGCAGGTAACGCAGAAGGGGAGTGACGTCATAGGCAGCTGAAATGCCATGCAGGATAATAACCAGGTCTGGAATGCTACACAGGTAGCGAAATGGCCTGCACAGGAGAACACCAAAAGGAAGACTGAATATTGCTCTGGGTTCTAGCTTATCCATCACTTTCTATTATACAGAACTTTCAACTATCCACATATTGTCAAGTGGCTCAGCCTCAATGAAAAAAATAAGAAGTGGTATAGGGATGCATTTCCAAGTTTTCACAGGTTTAAGGATTGGTGCATATCATATTCTGAAAGTGTACAAGGCACTGCCAATCAACCACAACTCCGCCTTGTTTTGAGGCAGTCTATTTCCCTGGTTTCTTAAGAAAGTAGTGGTAGGGAAAAGGGAAAGACTGCGTGTACGTGTGTGTTGGGGAGAGATGAGTGGATCTTTCTTGGAATACCTCACCACCAATCAGCTACTTGCTCCACACTCCTTCAGTGCCCAGCTGGGCTAGGGGATCCAAGGGCAAGAGGGAAGGTGGTAACTTGTGGGCTGCAAAGAGCACATCTACCAGCTAGAGACAGACACACACACAGGGACAGGAGCCCTAGAATTCCTACTCCACTTCAGGGGAAGAAGGAGGAAAAGGGGGCTGGCAGAGGCCACTCTAGCTACATGTGAACTAGGCAGCTGCCTAAGGCAGCAGATTTGGCCGGCTGTCCCTCTATCATGACAGAGGGGCAGTCAGGAAAAATCTGACATCCTAGGGGTTTTGAAGGTGGCACTCACACTGCCAGGTCCTGACCACCAGTCCAGGGGGCTCTGCATTTTAAATTTAATTTTAAATGAAGCTTCTTAAACATTTTAAAAACCTTATATACTTTACATATAACAAGTTTAGTTCTATATTATAGACTTATAGAAAGAGACCTTCTAAAAACGTTAAAATGTATTACTGGCACGTGAAATCTTAAATTAGAGCGAATCAATGAAAATGCGGCACACCACTTCTGAAAGCTTGCCAACCCCTGCCGTAGGCCTATGAGGAGGGGGGTGACAGACTAAAGTTTTGATCAAGGTGGCAGCCTGTCCTGAGTGGCCTCTGGGGCTGATATGAAAGGAAAGGGAGCAGGATGATTGCAGAGGTGTGAAGTGGCATACTCATATCAATGAGATGTCCTCAGATGGAAGGAAGACACCCTTTTGGTGATGAATGAGGCCTGAAACAACAGCTCTGAGCTTTACTAACTGCTCCATTCATTGAGTGGATATTCTCACACCCGCCTCAGTGCCTGGGTGCTGTGCCACACATTAACCATGCCTCTTACCAGCTTTCCATACTGCATGAGCACTGTGTGCCTGTGCCCAGCCCCAAGGATGTCTGTTCCCAGTGCCCAGCAGAAGTTCAGCGAGCCTATCCCACCAGAGATTTGATTAATTTCTGGTTGGAACTCTTGCACTGGCCTCTCTGGTATCATCTGCAATGTGGCAACTAGTTCCTCCGTTGATTCTCTCCCCACACCAGGCTTCATATCCTGGACACAGTCTTGCCCACCAAACTGTCCCAGGGCAGGATTTGGGCAGATGACAGATGCTGAAATTTCTCAGAACTGTGTACACCACTAACACTTCCAAAAGGAGCATTATAATAGCCCCAGACACCAAGGGAAAGGTGGGTTGACAGCACTAATGTTCTCTGAATGCAGAACTCCAGAGAAGAGGACTCTAACTAATGGCCCTGGCATTCAAGTGCTTCTTCCTCTAAGCCACCATGTGAACACATCCTCAGAAACTCCTTAGAGAGTGAAACAGAGTACACAATAACTCTCATGGATGTGTAAGCATTAGCAATAAAGCTTCTAGGGTCAGAAACTTTAGAAATATTTTTGAATTGGTCCTTAGTACTGGTCAACAGCTGTTCCCAGGAGCAGTCCATGCTATACATTTCAAGAAAAATTCTTCCTAACTCTGCATCAAAAAATAACATATTATAAACAGCTCATTTTAGGGTGGCTATAACTCAGGAACCCACTGCCCAAATCCCACCAAAACTGCACTATGGACTCTACCCTAGCCCCTCTTGTGGCATATCAATTTTCAAGCTAACCTCCTCATGCTTTGTGGGTTGACACCTGAATATTACAAACACCTTATTCCTGGGGGTGGGGAGGGGAGTGGGAAGAGGAGAGGAGGAGAAGGAGAGAACTATATCTGAGGAATGCCTGGACAGAACGACCTCAAACTTGTACCACCAACTCTACCCTTGATGAGGCACAGAAATCTTCAAAAAAATCTTGATTACGCAAGTGGATTTCAGAGCACCTTGAAATACTGACTGTTAAACAGTAAGGTAGGTCTCAACCTTAACTATAGTAGTGTGACCACCCTATGGTAATGATAGAATCCTTTTAAATATCATTAGTTTCCATCTTTAGGACTCAGCTATTAAGAGGAAATCTGTCAACTCATGTATACTTACTTTTTCCCAAGACCCTCTCCCTTTTGGTTCTGAAGAAGAACGAGCAGGCAGGCCAGTCCTTCCCTGGCTACAGAAGGTGTTTTTGTCAAATTCTTGCTGATCTGTAACATCAAGGTCTGCACCAAGGAAGTCTCCATTGTCACTTTCATTGCCAACTGGCAGATGATCATGTAGGTTGCAGCTCTGTAATCCACTAGAGAGGATTTCAAACCCTACCAAGAGAGAAAGAATTCAAAGTGCATTTCTGCCAAGTTTAAGTTTAAAAACAGTGTCTCTAAATAACGGTACAGAATACTCTTAGGGCAACATTAATGAATTGCATTACCCACTTTTCATCATGTTAAAGCTTGAGTGAGCTAATTAAACCTCAAATCTAGACAGAGAAAAAGAAGATATATGCTCATTAACACTGAAGTAAAGCAGGTAGACAGAGCTGCCACCAGCAGCAGCGCAGAAGTAAGGATAGCATTGTATGGCCACTTACTTCTGCGCTGCTGCCTTCAGAGCTGGGCCTGCAGTCCGCAGCCACCCAGCTCAGAAGGCAGCAGCGCAGAAGTAAGGGTGGAGAGGTATGGTATTGCCACCCTAACTTCTACGTTGCTGCTGGCAGGGTGCTCCCTTCAGAGTTGGGTGCCTGGCCAGCTGCCACTGCTCTTTGGTCACCCAATTCTGAAGGCAGCACAGAAGTAAGGGTGGCCATACTACACTCCCCCTACAATAACTTTGCGACCTCCTCCCCCACCCCACATACATCTCCCTTTTGGGTTGGGACCCCTAGTTTGAGAAAGCTGATCTAGTCCATCAAATCTACACAGTGAAAGGTAAAAATACAGAAAAGACCAGATTTCACGGTCCATAACGCGTTTTTCGTGGCCGTGAAGTTGGGAGGGCCTTAGCTGTAGTTATCTAGACTCCCTCAGCCTTAAAGTGTCGTATTACAAGAAGTGTATCAGATCAAAGCCAGGCACACACAGCTCCCTATGCAGTCCAACAATAGCAATCCTGAACTGGTCAAGGTTTGCTCCAACATGTATTGCACATCTTTAATAGTCAGCAGAAGCAGCAACAGGAACACAGAAAAGCAAGCTGTGTTTTGTTTACCTAGTCTCTTTTCTAATTTATTCCAGGGTGAAAATCCCTCTTGGAAGTTAATTACAGGATTCTAGTTGACAAAATAAGCCACCTTGTATCATGCAAGAGAATGAAATACTGGGTACCTTTTGTATGTAAGGAAGCAGTTTGGAGACTATAGTGTCTGTAATCTTCTCTACAGCCCCAAGAGCAGACACGATGGTGGAGGCATAAAAAGTAAACAGGACTCTCAACTGAGAGACACTGCCATGATGAACAGAAAAGGTCTAGAACGAAGGAAAAATAGTTACTTAGGCATTAGGATGATACTAAAAACATAACTACAATATTTAAGGTCTCATGTTAAGAGTTCCTGTTACTACAGGATTCTGCTTAATAGCACTTCTGATATTAACAACTTCTGATTAATGGTAACATTTTGCCAGGAACCAATCCTGTCCCATTGACTTTATTGTTAATAGGATTTGGACATGGCAATGGCATGCCGCTGACTGAACTATTTTGGAAGAAAGGCTCTGACTGCAGGCAGGTTTGAAGAGCTGTATCCAGGGAAGGAAGCACTAGGACGTCCCTTTCCCAGCTGCAACTCTGCAAACATGCTTATGGCTGGTGCTCGGCAAGTCCCAGAGCTTCCTTTTCTGGCTGCAGCGGGGTAAACCTGCTTTGCTACTTATTGGTAACTTCCAAACAACAGCAATTCTTTGTCAGGAACTGAGAAGTTGCTAATAAGTGAAATCCACTGTATTTACATTTTGCTTATTTTGGCATATTCCAAAAGTTTAAGAAATTGTGACTGCTACATCTATCATTCTTCTAAGATTTTATTATTACTGTCTGTTTGTTTTTTTGGCCAGTGATTGAAAACTATCATTCTTTCTACCACCCTGAGATCAATGGATCTAACACCCATAATTTAAACTACTGTTAACATTTCAAAGCACACACTTAAAATAGCCATGACAACTATGAAAAGAGATACCCAAGCGCAAAAATTATTTGCAAATAGAGCGGCAGAAATCAGTTGGGTTTGTTTTTTTTTAAACAAACTAAAAGCATCCCAGTTTTCTCCATAAGAATTACGGTAAAAATCTTGTGGAGTCACTCTAGGGCATCAGTCAATTTCCTGTTTCTTGGTTAATACAATCTCCTCTGCCATAGTCTCCTCCAGCTAAAGCTCCTTCTCCCCTTCACCTCTCACTGTATATACAGCACTGCACAGTTTGCTAACTTCATTTTGCCTCAGATATTGGCCACCACCAGAAGCAAAACATCAGAGCAGAAGGACCAATG
Source organism: Gopherus evgoodei (assembly GCF_007399415.2). Taxonomy (NCBI): domain Eukaryota; kingdom Metazoa; phylum Chordata; order Testudines; family Testudinidae; genus Gopherus; species Gopherus evgoodei. Next base: position 146,495,028 of record NC_044324.1, read on the forward strand.
GTCTGATCCACAGAATTTTCTGTACTGTTCCCAATGACATTACACCAATTTCTACTAGGTTTTCATATCTCGGTAAATCAAAGTGGGCTCAAAGAAAAAGAGATTTCATACATTTCTGTGTACTGAGTGCATTTACTGCTACACAATTCAAAATGTGCAAAGACAGCACACCATGATGCAAATACATCAAAGAGGAGGGGGAAGAGACACACAGACCAAAAGAACTAGAAGAATTTACCAACCTTTACAGATTTTGTCACCAGACTGCAAATGAAATCCATGAAACCCAGATCTTTATAGCAGTGTGTAATCAAAGCACCCCTAGCAAGGGGGACTCCTGGTTTCTGTCCATGATAAAAATCAAGAAAGGGATATAAAAATATAACTAAAATTAGAATATTCTAAAAGTGAAATCAAAACACACACAAACTTCCTTCATTTCTCCAAAGTATACTAAATGATCACTGACATCCAGATTTGGGGAGGGATAGCTCAGTGGTTTGAGCACTGGCCTGCTAAACCCGGGGTTGCGAGTTCAATGTTTGAGGGGGCCATTTAGGGATCTGGGGCAAAAATCTGTCTGGAGATTGGTCCTGCTTTGAGCAGGGGGTTGTACTAGATAACCTCCTGAGGTCCCTTCCAACCCTGATATTGTATGATTGATTCTATGATTTAAATTGAAACAAGTAATGGTTTCCTCTCACTGGACTTTGTTTCTTCACCTTATATTTTTATAAAATTATATGTACTAGTAATTAATATGTTTCTAAGTTGACTGCAAACATACTACTAATAAAAATCAGATTTTTTTTCCTTTATCAAAACAAGGGCTATAATTAATTTCCCTTTAAAGAGAGAGATCAAGAACAACGTGGACATTGGCCCTCAATCCTGCAACAGAATCTTGTAGTCAAGACCCAAATCTATGGGGCTGCACACAGGGTGGCAGGAGCATGTTAATAGACACAGTATCAGGACCAGGACCTTACTAGGTACTATTTCTCCTACATCCTCTGAACTGTAACTTTTAAGCTACTTTACCTTAATTGGATGCAACCAATTCCATTTATGAGTTGGGTCTTCAATTTTTAACAGCTGGATAACTCTCACAAACAATTTGGTCTCATGGTACGGCAAAACACAACCAACCAAACTGTCCTGGTTGTAAAGATGGATATGAAACCTAAGAAAAAAGCAAACAAACAATCAGAAATTTCATAGCATGAGGTCCATATATCCTATTCTTGCAACACAGGTTTAAAATAAAAACCTTAAACATAGAATGCCAGGCTGAATCAGGACTGAAGTCCATCTTGTTCTGTATCCTGTCTCCAACAGCATGCAGGACCAGATGCTCAGATGAAACAGCAAGAGACCCTGCACCCAGCAGTCATGGAATAACCTGCTCACAGGGAAATTATCTGTCTGCCCTAATTAGTTAAAGGGAAACAAATGTTTCATTTTCAAAGATTTTAAAGCAGGTGAGGATCATTGTGATCATCTAATTTAAGCTTCAGTATAACACAGGCCAGAGCAATTCTGCAACCCAATGGATGCGTGTGCAACAGCCATTCATGCTTTAGCATTAGGAAGTATTTTCTACTTTCTATATCTGCAATCATCTTACATAAATAAGGACAGTAGCATATTACAAAATATCTGGTCCACTTTCTCTCCCACTCTTTTCAGTACCTTGGAATTCAAAAATATTTAGCACATACCAATATATTATACTAGACTATATTGCACAGAGTTCACGTATTATATTGAAAATACACCAATTGTACATAGCCTCTTTCATTCTGAATGTTATCAAATAAATGCCTCATAACCTTCTGCAAAAATGCTCCATCCCAGCCAACTACATAACTGGGAAACTTTGGTGAAGGACATTCAGACAAACTTATACAAAGAATGCCATGGAATCTTCCATGGCCCCAGAGAGAATACAGGCTCTTGTTATTTTCTCCTGTAACAGACCCATATACTAATTTGCAAGGAACTAAACTTATCTTGCCTAGTAAAGATGAACATTTGAGTTGATTGTGCCAGGATTTGACCCGTAGTTCAAGGAAACTAGGACCAAATCACACCCAAACTATTCTAACAAAAAAACCTCAGCTTATCGTAAATGTATCTATTGACATGCATGTGATCTATTTGATTACCTGTGAATTAGCCACTCCAGGCACTTTTGTGCTGGTTTAAGCATGAAGTAAGGAGACAGATGAATCAGGAATGATGAAATATTCTCATCCAGTTGCTTATTTACTGCTTTAGTCTGAACACTGCGCTCCAAACCCTTTGATGTGAGACTGAACAAAGCAGAATGAAACATCTCAAAGGAAGGATCAATGCCCATCAGCTCTTCTAGACCAGTGCAACCTATGAGAAGTGAAAAAGGTTTAAACACAACAATTCTCTACTTCAAAACATTCTTCTCCTTCCCATCCAAAAATCATCAACATTAGTCTGCAATATTTCATACTGCACTTCTGTACATCACCTTCACTGAATGAGTCATGCGAACTAAACTATTATGGTAAAATGTTTTCCCCCTTCCCATAACTGAAAGGTTACACAAAGTATATTTTGCCGTCCTAGAGATAGATACAACAATTCAAGTAGGTAAGCACAGTTTACTAGAGATCTGGGCACAGGAACAGAAACCAATAACTCTGAAATTCTAATCCTGACAGTAAAGCTCCATCTGTGACAGTAAAGCTCTGACAGTAAAGCTCCATCTGTGAATTTGAACAAATCACACCCTCCCTCTGCCTCAGTTTCTCCATCTGTAAAATCAGTACTTACCACTCTTGCTTTATAGGAGCGTTACAAGGAGCAAAATGCTATAACAATGGTAAAAAGTATTAAGTGTCTACTATGTACAGATCATACAGCAGAATAACCAATATGGAATTTTCTACAGACGATTAGTGAACATGTCTAGGAGCAGCGCTTTTGCTGCATTTAGATAGTTTTTAAATTGGTGAGGAAAAAGTACAACACAACTTTTCACCAATAAACAAGCATAAAAAATGAAAAGTACTTTTTAGAACTAAACTAAAATACATAATTTTTGATCTATGAGATACATAATCATGATGCAAAGAACAGTGCATATAGCAAATCAGTTCTGCCTTTTACAGCATAATAAAATAAAAAAACTATTTCATTACAAACTAAGTGCAAAGTGACTCTGGGTGCAAGTAAAGCAAGGAAACCAACCAGAGGGAGACATGAAAAAAAACAAATGTTCAAATACATCAGGGATTCTCAAACTGGGGGTTGGGACCCCTCAGAGGGTCATGAGGTTATTATGAGGGTTTGGGGGGCAGAATTGCAAGCTGCCAGCCTCCACCCCAAGCCCCACTTTGCATCAAGCATTTATAATGGGGTTAAAGTGTTTTTAATTTATATGGCAGGTGGTCATACTCAGAGGCTTGCTATGTGAAAGGGGTCACCAGTACAAAAGTTTGAGAACCACTGAAATACACGGATTCCTTTGGTGCTTAAATACAAAGCTAACAGATACCTTAGAAATACCTGTGCTACATTAGATATAGATTGAGATAAGCTAAAAGGTCATCATCATGTTAAAATTAGGTTAAAAGTAATAATAAAATAATAATAATAAACTAGGTTAAAAGTAGTTTCAGGTACTACACTTGCTCCCCAATCTCTCTAGTAACTTTGACGTTTTACAAACATTCTTCTATTTTAAGAAGTTTTACTTTCCTACATTCCAGTGGGAAAGACCTACACAAACATGGAGAATATAAAAGAGAAAGAGGAAACTAACTAAATCAAAGTGCTTTCAAAAGGGGCACACACACACACACAAAAGACTATTTTTTCCTCTAATCTCTTTCAGTCACAACACCAGAAAATCGTAACATTGTCTGATAGAAATGTGGGGCTTAAGCCGATGATGTCCCTATAGTCACGCTTACCGATTGCAAAGAAGGTGTCTCTGTCAATATTGGCAGCTTCCTTGCAATCAAACAGCAAGGAGGCTGCTTCACTTCGAGACAAAAGGCTGGGGTCATTCTGAGGGAGAGCGAGTCGTTTCAGCTGGTGGGCGAGGGATGTCATGTTTTATATTTCTGTGGAAGAAACCTTAAAATTAAAATAAATAAAATAAAATTCACCACAAACACATAAAACAATCCTGGAACAAACCGCATTTGAGTTCACAGGAGACTCTTTTCTGGCTTTCAGCAAAGCCTGAATTTACCGACAACAAAACACCGGCTAGCTACACAGCGGTTCAGCCCGGGGTACCCCCGCGTTCAGCGGGCACACACGGGGCTACCATGGGGGGTCGGGGGAGGCAAGTTCTTGTACGTTCACACTGCTGCGTTCCCGCTGACCTCCCCCCCACCACTACCCCTACACAGAGCAATTTATCACACGCAGCCCGGGGCCCAGCGCGCTGCAAGATTTCCCAGAGCACAAGCTCTGCCCAAGCGCCCGGGGTGTTTCCATGCACCAGGGGCCAGACACCCCAGCTCTGCCCCGGGGGGCTGGGGGCCGCTGGCTCTGCCCGAGCCTCATGGGGGCTCCCCGCAGCCCAAGCACCCGGGAGCTGGGGGTGCTGGCTCTGCCCAACTCACGGGGTGGGGGACAAGCCTGGTCCCTACCGAGCCGCTGCTGGCTCCTGCCGCACGCGCCCTGCAAGTTAGAGAAGCGAGACGACCTATCCCCGCAGCCACGTGCGTAAAGCAACTTCACCTCTGACCCGGAAACGGTGGTGCTGAAGAGGGGGGAAAAAAACAAAAAAACAAAGCACGGCCTGTTGGGAGACTGGGCATGCGCACCCCCAGTCAAGGGACGAGCTCCGGGCGGGGTTTGGCGCTCGCGAGGGGGCTCGGGGTGCGCGCGCCCCGCTCAGGAGTTCAGAGCCGAGCGTGCGAGCCGCCTGCGTTCGGTCGCTGCGCAGGGTGGGTCTGGCTTGAGCCGCGCTGACGGAGGCTCGCTGTGTGTCAGCGGGCGCCGGTCCGTGCTCCGCCTTTGCTGTGGGGTGGGGCGCCCCTAGCGGCGGGAGGCTTCGCGGCCAGTTCTGGTATTTGGAAAGCAGTCTGGCCTTGCAGGCTCTTTTGAAGCGAGCTTCCAGGTCCGTGCTGGTGCGGGAGCCACTGCAGCTGTGAAGCCCCGCAGGGCCCCAGAGACTAGACAACCAATACGAACAGCCCACAATGTGTCACTTTCCTCAGCTTTAGAGGGGTAGCCGTGCTAGTCCTGTAGCTCTTTGTAGACTAACAGACATATAGGAGCATGAGCTTTCCTGGGTGAATACCCACTTCATCAGCTTGTAAGCTGCAAGGGAGAGAGGCCATTCTTTTGCCCTATGATTGTACAGCACCTAGCAGAGCAGGGCTTCTAAGCTGTACTGAAAATAATTATTAATGTGAAATTTCATTACTTTTAATAATGGCTCCTGATTTTTTTGAGTGCTTGGGGTTGGCAATGCTGAAGAATGACTCCTCTTAATACCAAAGGCTTTAGAAGGTCCTGTGCAGTGTAATATAAAGCCGCTGGCCAGTGTAAAACCCTTATTTGTTACACTCAGGAATAATGTACTCAAAACCAAAATAGGAATGTGTTTTGTAATAAAGTGGGAGAAATGGGGAAATCAAAATTCAGACAATGGAAATGGTTTCCTTTTTTTAATTTTGAAAATCAGAACATTTTTTTTGAAATTATTTTCCTCTACAATGAAGACAGTAACAAATTTATTGCCCACTACCTTAGGCAGCAATAACTTGCCATGCAATGTAAACACAAACAGCCAACACAGGTATAGTCTCATATCTGCGAATGATTTATGCACATGCTTAATTTTAATACTGGGAGTAGTTTCATTGACTTCAGTGGGACTATGCACATGTGTAAAGTCAACCATGTGTGCAAATCTGTATAGGACTCTGGACACAGAGCAACTGAAGGCTGATCTTATTCCTGAGAATAGTATCGGGGTAGCTGTGTTAGTCTGTATCCACAAAAACAAGGAGGAGTCTGGTGGCACCTTAAAGACTAACAGATTTATTTGGGCATAAGCTTTCATGGGTAAAAAACTCACTTCTTCAGATGCATGGGTGGATTTTCTCTCAGAGCAGCAGGACTGACAGCTGTGCTGCCCAGCAGGAGCTCGCAGCCCCGCCACCCAGAGCACTGGCGGCATGGTGAGCTGTGTTTGCGGGGGGCGGAGACAGTGGGGGAGGTGCTGGGGGGAGCTCAAGGGCCGGGCAAGATGTTCGCACACCATAGTTTGCCCACCTCTGTGCTAAAGGGATTGCAACCTCTTTAGTGTCTATCATGTTTCTTCTCAATTTTTGTGGTTACTAAAATATGCAGAAGTTTTTTAGAAAGCAAGAATGCATGTTAACTGTTGTGCGTGTTTGAATTAATTTATGTGTCGTTGGTATGGTAACTGAATTGTAAGCTGATCCACATTCTCGAGTAATGGATTGAACTGGTAAATTTCTTGCAAGATAAGGTAAACATCTGGTTGAAGAATATATTTTGTTTTGCCACTGATTGTGCTATGTATAAGTATCTAAAATGTTGGTGATTTTTTTTTGTATCCTCTTGCATATAGATTAGCTTTGAATGGCAAATTTATTGTTCTTAGTTTGCACACATCTGGTATCTTCTGGACATTAGTCAAGTAGAAGATGCTACTTGCAGTCACTGGAACAATATATAAATTACAGCAATTAAAGGGAAGGAGGTGAAAAATGTAACTTTACTATGTAGTTTAGGTCGTCTATAATATAACATTTCAGGTTTCTAGTTTTTTCTGCCTTCTGTACCCAAAACCATATTTCACCCCACCAGTAATCCAAGCAACCAGTAGGTCACGTGTTCACAACATATGGCTCAGCAGCAGATCTCATATGGTACAGCTGTCCATTCTTAGGCCACAGCTGTTTGAGCTTCTATTTACTACTCAGCCAGCCAGTTGCCAGATATTTTGAAGGGTTAGGATGAACCATAGTTCTTTCCATGAAAGAGAAATAGTGTTCTCCATATCTATAGGTGCTAAATATAAATAATGGTCCTTCTTGTCAGATTGGTTGTTCAAATCATTACTATCTCTCATTCCTTTAACTGCTGTAGTCTCTGTCTGATTCCTCAGACTTTTCCAAAAGTGGTCAGCAGAGAGATTGGGCTAGAAGTGCAGCATAGGCGATACTGCCTGCTCCAACATATTTCATTCTTGAAGGTCCTATGGTTAATTTTGAGTCACTAAGGAGAGAGGCTCTCTACTTTTGAGTCAGGCAGCTTCCTGATTAATGTTTGGGTCTAGAACACAAAAGAGAGAAATTCTTTGCCCAAATTTTAGGTGCCTGGATTCACCACAGCCTGCAGGAGCCCAGAGCTGCAGTTGTAGTGAAAGTCAAGTTCAGTCCTGGGCTGGAACACACTCACTGTAAACAGAATTTAGAGGGAATGTAGAGGTGAAGCTCCAGCAAGTCTCTACTGAGCATATGCAAACTGTCATCCCCTCCCCTTGCAAGACTCATAACTTGGCCAAATTTAGACTGGTTTTCATAGAGGCAGCAAAAGGCACATCCCTGATACAAAGGCCACCCCTGGCCAAATTTCATGTTCCTGCTCCAAAGAATGGAACTCTAGAGCTTTCCAAAGAGAGGCTTACTAGATATTTTTTTAGCATGGGCAAAACAGCATATCTTTCGCTAGCCTCATTCTTGGAAACGGCTAACCTGTTTTAGCTGAAATTTTTTGGAAAAAAACATTGAAACTGAGGGAGACACCCAGCATGTACAATTTCAGCCCATGTGCTTAAAGTTTAGCAAAGTTAGAAGCAACTGAAAACTGGGCCTTTTAATGGTAAATGTCGGGCAACTTTCATAATAGGTGGTGCTATCTTAATCAACGTGTTCATCGAATTTCAAGCAGTGTGCTATGGGGAAAGCAGTAGTTACAGATACCCTCTCTAAATTTGCTGAAGCAATCTTTCCAAAATATTGGCTAGTATCTTCAGCTTTGCCTGACTAATGTGTAAACATGTTGGCAGATAAACTTCATTGAATAAACCAGCTATTCTTCAAGCATGTCCCCCACACATACCCAGCCCCCCCACATCTCATGCCCTGACTCTTGCACCCTCACACATCCCCACCTCCACCCTGAGCACCAAATGGGAGCTCTTGCACTCCCCCCTTGCCACCTGCATCCCCGGTCTGTGGACCCAGACGCCAGCCCGGCTCAGCCCGCTGCCAGTCTGGGGTCCCGGCTGCCGACCGCTTGCCAGCCAGGGTCCTACAGGCCCCACTCAGCCTGCTGCCAAACTAGGTGAACGGAACCCCAGGCCGGCAGCGGGCTGAGTGGGACAGCGGTGTAAGATCAGCATTTTAATTTAATTTTAAATTAAGCTTCTTAAACATTTTGAAAACCTTGTTTACTTTATGTACAACAATAGTTTAGTTATGTAATATAGGCTTATAGAGAGAGACCTTCTAAAAAACATTAAAACGTATTACATACACATGAAACCTTAAGTTAAAGTAAATAAGTGAAGACTCGGCACACCACTTCTGAAAGGTTGCCGGCCCTTGGTTTAAACAAAACAAACAAACAAAACATGGGGAGGCCAACAGAAGACTACTTTTAAAGTTAATACCTTACTTAGGACTAAAATTCTTCTGAGAGCTATGGTATTAATTCCCACTGTGAGATTTGCATTCCTGAATAATCTGTACCTGGCCTTAACCCATGCTTTATTCATGTACACTTTAAACAAATATACTCAATGCTTTGCACTTCCAAAATGTTTTACAAATATTAGCCCTTACAACATTTCTTGATGGGAGCAAAAATGACCCCTTTACTTCAGTGAGTAAGGAGACCATGGTATGATCGCAATTCCCCATCTCAGCTCAGAAATGAGTTGTTCAGTTTGCTCACATATGTGTGAAGAGCCTGAAAGCCCCAGGGATAGGCTCACAATTGTCATGTTAGGTATCAGACTTTGGGTCAACCTGTAGGAACTATTGTCCATCTGGACATTAAAATCACCTAAAACAAAGAGTCTGATCAGCAAAAAATCTCAGGCAGCTCAGATATGAAATCTGAGGAGACCTGCATATTACTGCTATTCCAAATGTAACCCTATGTCATGTCCCACAGATAAGAGACTAGATTCTTGATTGGTGTAACCTCACTGAAATCAGTGCATTTACACTCAGGTTGAATTTGATCCAAATTATATACAAATAATATATTCTCCCCAATAAAGCCAATAAAGGACCAGGACCAAGGACCATTATCAAGCATTTGGAGGCATAAGTTTTATTAGCTACCACACTTACTCTGGACAGCATGAAGAGCAATACGAAGTGTCAGCTGATGCCCACTGAACATGAATAAGACTAGTGGCGTTGATAATTACTGGGCAGACAGCCACCTCCTGACTCATCTTCCCTCAAATTTTGTATCCCACGTTACAGCAGGACTGCTTGGTTCTCTCCATTGACTATTAAAAGGATACAGCTGAGTGTCCAAGTAAAGTTCTCCAAGGCAGAATGTAAGAGCAGCATCTTTGGACAACAGCATCTTGTACTACAGACATGCTCCAAAGAGAAAATAAAACCTCATCCCTCTAAATGCTTGATAATGATTCAAATTCAACCCTCAGTTGACTTTGGTGGCATTTACCCAAGGTGAATTTGACCCACTAACTGATCCTCACATCATCCATGTGGAATATGTAAGAAGTAGTCATACCCATTTTGGATTTACAAGGCAAGTTATCTTCTCATTTACTTCAGTGGGATTGCATTGGTGTATCTGAGAGAATTTGGATCAGAGATGTCACAGCTTGGTTAAGGTCACTGAGGGATTCAGCATGAGAGCTGGGTTTAGAACTCAGCAGTGTCTAATTTCCAGCATCTCCCCCGACACCCAGCTCAAACCTCTAGATCACACTGCAATAATTCCAAGTCCAGCCCTCTGGTACTTATCATCATAGTTAGTTATTGTCTGGGAATTCTGTTTTAGTCAGTGTTTGTTGCTGATTTATTCTAGGTACAGCGAAGTTTATGGAATTGTTCATGTCCTTGTTACCCGATACACATGCCTGTTCTCTTTGTTCAGCAATACCCAAACCATTGCTAAACAATATAGCACATCTTTGAAACTATTCTGGTTAAATCAGGTACAGCCCATAATATAGCTCATAGATGGATTTTTTTTAGCTGCTGACATTCCTGAAATTCATGTTCTATGGGCCTATTACAGGTTTTAGCATTGCACTAGAACTGTAATTTCTTCCTTACTTAATATCTATGTGAGATGGGACTAAGCCAGCATGATACAGGAACACAGCCAAAGTTCTGAGAACACATGTCTGTTCTTCTGAAAGTTTGTAATAGGCTATTCTATATCCCTACTCCTGCCCCATGCATTCTCGTCACTGAATCATTTTTAAAATCCTGGATCTGTCTGACCATTTTTTCCAATCTTATGCCAGCACTATTTGTAGTTTCCCACCTGTCATCATGTGTATTACATTGTAATGTCTGTCTAGTGCTGCTGCAGTTCTAGTACTTTAACAGACTAGATATTCTGTGTATAAATTATCATATACATTTCCCAGCTTTTCCTTTGGTATTATAGTTCCAATATGCACAAAGACCCTTTGACTATCACTTCACTAATTCACATCACTATTATGAGATACCTCTATAGTCACCAAGGTAGGATCCATGGAAACAAGAGGAAGTCTCCTAGTGGAGCTAGGGATGCAGGTGTCATGGCCTCTCTTGAGTGGAATTTTAGAAGGGAGCAGAGAGAAATTTAAGAGCCCAGGTTCCTGTGATTCATGAAAGTAGCAAAATTTGTCTAATCTAGGTTCTAAATTGGCAACACGTCCAGTCACTATTAAGGGGCCTGTCCTGCATTATATTAAATCTTTCAACATTCACAGTGCAGTTTGTTTATTATTATTATTATTATTATTATTATTATTATTATTTATTATGTATTGGAGTAGTGCATAGGCAAGTTACAAACATACAGTGAAAGAAAGTCTCTGCCTCACATTTCTCACAATCTAAATGGACATGACAAAGAGTGGGAGAATAGAAACATAATTTACCCTATTTTACAGTTTGAGGAATGGAGGCACAGAGAGATCACTTATTTCCGTGGAAGCAGTTAGGCCAGTACCGATCTCTTTTGAAAATCTCACTCTACCTGCTCAATGTCACTTAGGGCTTGTCTACATCAGAAAGTTGCAGCGCTGGTGAGGGAGTTACAGCGCTGCAACTTAGGAGGTGTACACATCTGCAGGGCACCACCAGCGCTGCAACTCCCTGTTTGCAGCGCTGGCCGTACTCCCGTTTTGTCTCGGGTGTAGAGGATCCAGCGCTGGTGATCCAGCGCTGGTAATCAAGTATAGACACTTACCAGCGCTTTTCTTGACCTCCGTGGAATAAGCAGGTATCCCAGCATACCTGAGGAAGCCTCTGGTAATCAAGCTGGTCTCCTTCCCCAGCTTGCTCTCGCGTTCCCCGAACCCCCATTGAAGCCGCCCAACAGCGCTGCAGTGTGGCCACATCTAACACCACTTGCAGCGCTGGTTGCTGTAAGTGTGGCCACTCTGCAGCGCTGGCCCTATACAGCTGTACTAATACAGCTGTAACAACCAGCGCTGCAAAATTTTAGATGTAGACATGGCCTTAGTCTCAACCAGAGCCAGATTTCCTGAGTCCCAGTCCAGAGCCTTAACTACACAACCTTCCTTCCTCTCTGTCAAAAAAAAGTTGGCAGAACTTGATGATGGCAGTCTCATCAGCATCTTCTCTGTACTCATAAAACTGCTATGCTTGGTAGTATTTGTATATTCTATAAATGTTTCCTGCTGCATTTCATCCATGGTTGTGTTTCAGTGGCAGAAGTTATTCCTATATATAGATTGTGAAACACTCTGGGATCCTTTGACAAGGTCAGTTGTTATGAAAGCAGACATGTCTTTCAATACTCTACATTTCTTTTTTCTTTTTACTTTGAAACATGTTTTAAGTATTATAACTCTTTTTGATAAGAATAGTATCATTCATATATATCCCTGTTGTGTTGATAAATTACCTACTCTTCCTTCAAATATCATTTTCTTGACTTCAAAAGTTTTTCTATTAGACTCTTTATAATCATGCTCTGTTTATTTTTCACTTTTTAAAGACACACCATCCCTGGTTATAATAATACTTGGCTTTTACATAGCTAATGACACCTAATCTCATTAAAACTGATTTCAGAAATCAAACAGGGCCAGACTGTGCAGTGAGCTTTTTAAAAGAGAGTCCCTGGGCCTGTGTATGCATACAGAAGTGTCCACCTGAATGGAGGTCAGTGCAGGATCTGTGCCTTACTATTCGAAATATATGCTGTTTTTAATTATTATTTTGCTCAACTAAGACAATTAAACTAATTTAACATGTATTTACTGTTGTGTATTCTACTGCGCCTCTTGGTTCTTCTGCACTAGCAAAATGGGGTTGCGTTTGGGTTCACAGAAATGAGGGTATGTCTACACTAGAAATGCTACAGCTGCTGCTGTGCCACTGTAGTGTAGACACTTATTACAGTGACAGATGGGGTTCTTCTGTCGCTGTAGTAAATCCTCCTCTCCAAGAGGTGATAGCAAGATCAATGGAAGAATTCTTCCATTGAGACAGCTGTGCCTACACTGGGACTTAGGTCAGCTTAATTACATCTTATCAGTACATGAAATTTTTCACAATATTGCATAATATAGTTAAGCTGACCTAACTTTATAGTGTAGATCAGCCCTGAAGGAGAGAGCCTAAATATTCCATAAAACTTTGTTCCCCTATTTATTTTTAAATTAAAATTACATATATAATATGCAACTTCTTTCTACTTATATTTGCTTTTGTCAGCCCCTCACCATTTTGAACAGAATCCAGAATTTTGGCCTAAGCTACATTGACAACGTCTGCTTTAAATTCATTTAAAATAATCTTAAATTTTGTAATTTAAACTTTAAAAAAACCAAACAAATATAGAGCTAATATTTTTCACAAGTGAAAGGATACTGGAAACCACACCTATAATCAATGTTGAAAATAAAATAGCTTTTTGTTTTTGGTCACTGGTTCAGGCTTATATTGGCAGTGGACCCAAGACTTGGGGTCATTTAACTTTGAGGATTTCTTTTCTTACTCTTTTGTGAGTGAAATGTGAAGCCAGTGGAATTAGCACTTAAGATTTTACACACGTCATGGATTCTGCCTCTCACTAGGATTTTTAGTATTTCCAAAGTTTTCTGTGGAATTGAGATTTTCAATTATTTTTAAAAAAACCACTTTCCAGCCCTTCTGGTAGCAAAGCTGTCTTTCGTTATGTGACTCATTGCAGGCCTGTCTTGCCGAGTCTGCAAATTCATCTCCATTTCACTGCAAAAGGAATGAAAACAGGGCAAAACTCACAAAAATGCCACTACATTTGTCAGAGAGAGTCATCATCACCTTTCCTTCTGCCTTCATAGAAGCCCCTACACATAAACAGGTACGTCTACACTTAAGGCAGCTTGTAGAGTAGAGAGACACTGGACACCCAGCTAGCATAGATGTAAATAGCAATGTGGACGGTAAGGCACAGCTTAGGTAGAACAGAGTGCCCTACATACCTAAACCTTAGTGTATATTCCCTGCTAATCTCTCCACATGCTCAAGCAGTGCCTCCCTCCTATTTTTAGCAATGTATGCTGCTGGACCTACTCCTACCCCCGCCAGTGAAAGGGTCCAGCAGTGGGGAAAGGCTCTGGCTGAGGGAAGAAAGTGAGGAAAGGCTCCAGCAGCTCCCAGAGCCTTTTCCCTTTGCCTCGTCCTTGCTAGTCTTTCACTGCCATGTGTAGATACACACCTGTGCCTGTGCTTATGGTGTAGTACTCTACACATCATCATAAGTGTAGACCAGGCATACATGGCTCCCTAGGCTTAGTGGTAGCATGGCATGGGGAAACTCCATCTCTGTAGCAGCATCTTCTGGAAAACCATAGAGGAAATACATGAGAATGAATGATAACCCTGTCAGCACTTATTCTCAAGGGTCTTCTATTTGGGAGTTAGTACCCAGACATGAAGGTGAGGGATCCCAGGCGTGGTGTTGAAGTGCTAGCCCTCTATGAAATTGCCCTTTCTCCTTGAGATGATAGTTCATGGGATTGGAAAGCCCAGGTTTTTGTTAGAGAGAGATAAGCCCTGCCCCTGGCTAGAGGATTTCTTCAAAACTCAAGTGCAAATTTAGAGGATTTTTTGTCTTCCTGTAGAATTTGTCTGAAACAGCTCTGACAAATGTGAAGTGCTCCATTCACAATTTGGGGGGTGGACTCTGAAACATAATGAGGGTGATTTAAATGTCAACATTGTTAACTGTTTCACTGCTGATTGATTTAGTAGAAATGTATAATTAATTTCTTTGTCTAGTATATTTTGGTTAATTTGAAAGCATGAGCCTTAGGAATAAGGTTACAAAGTTTACTGTTTTTAAAATTCTAACAAAAGTATAGAATAGGAGAGGATTCTGGGGGTAAGACGATGAGAAAAAGATGAAGTGAATTGAAAGGCCTAGTGAACATTGGAAGTTTTCTGGGGGATGTTGTTGATGGGGGAATGAGAAATCTCAGTGAGGCGTAAGAGGATTTTTAAAATGAGCTAAGTGAAATATGATGTCCATTTCATTAAAAATGATACAATGAGCCAGTTTGTTTAAAGTTGGTGCAGGGAGGTGAAAATTGCATCTATCTCAGCAAGAACAGCCCTTTGACTGTGTGGAGGTGTGACATACTGGGGTTCAATCCAGGCCAGGGAGGAGCTATGTCAGCCCTGCCCTGCAACCCTGGGTGCTTCACAATGTCTTGCTGCAGTAGCTCCCTGCGGCGCTCTCAAACAGCCGTCCAGCATGCAAGCCACACCCTGACTGCCTGCGTGTAACTGCAACCTGCCAGCCACACTTGGGTTATCCTCTGGCTTTTATGAGCCTGGGTTACCTCTGCAGGATGACCCAAACACACTCTGTTCCAGCTTTCCCCCCAAAATGTATGACTTACATGGCCCAGCTCTCTCCTGGACCGTCCACATATATTTAAGTCCATTATTTCTTTAAGGGACTAATATACACCAGTTTATTACTTTAAATAGCATTACCCAGTGTGACGTTCCCCTGATGCTATCTGGACTCCATCTTCCAGTGTCCAGTTATGCCCGCTGGTCGCTGCAAGCTTATATAAGTTTGTCAATTTAACAAAGGGGAGTCTCTGACACACTTCAAACCAAACACACTGCTTCAGGTAGAATAAACAAACAACTTTATTAACCAGAAAAGATAGATTTTAAGTGATTATAAGTCAAAGCACAAGAAGTCAGATTTAGTCAAATGAAATAAAAGCAAAATGGATTCTAAGCTGCTCTTAACACTTTCAGTGCCCTTGCAAACTTAGATGCTTCTCACCACAAGCTGTCTGGTTGCCCTTCAGCCAGGCTCTCCCCTTTGAGCGCTTCAGTCGCTTGGTGTGGTGTCTGTAGATGGAGGTGGAAGAGAGAGGAAGATCATGGCAAACATCTCTCCCTTTTACCTGTCCTTTCTTCCCTCTTGGCTTTGCCTGCCCCGCTTCAGGGTCAAGTGAGCATTACCTCATCATAGTCCCAAACTGACCAAAGGAAGTGGGGTGACTCACTCAAGAGTCCAACAGATCCTTTGTTGCTGCCTGAGCCAGTGTCCTTTATTCCTGTGAGGCTGAGCTGGGTTTATCCCATCCCATCACACCCTAATGAGGTGTGAACTGCCCCTCTGTTCCTGGAGAGTTTTGCCTGGGTTGTTTTAAACCATGAGGACACATTTTCAGCCTCATAAGTATATATGAAATTACAATCTATAACATTACTATAACAACAATGTTCAGTGCATCATGAGCCTCCCGAAGACACCCAGCATGACAAACTTTGCACTGGACTCCACACAATCATATTATAAGGATGAACATGGGGGTGCATGATGTTCCTCCAAGATACAGAGTGTCACACAGAGACACTAAGTTAAACACAATAGATGAGAGAAAACAACAAAACAAGTTTATTAATAACAGAGAGATTTTAGTGAGTACACATAATGAGGGATATGAGTCAGAAATGCTTACAAGAAAAATAAAGATAAAATGCTGTCTAGTGCCTAACTTAACAAACTATATTAGATTAAAGCACAGTTTCTCATCACATACTTCCAACAGCATTACCAAACTTTTTCAGTCAGGACCCCTCCCCAAGAACCCAACAGCTGCTGCTTTTGTCTTTGCAGGTGCAAAGAGTGAGATAGACAGTGAGAGACAGCAGAGGTATCTTTGATTGTTTGCCCCTCCTTTTTATAGTTTCAGTCACCCTCTTGAAAAACTTTTCCTTCTGAGAGCCAGGAGACAAAGCATTTGTGTGGAAGGATGTTCCCTGCTGTTTTTTTTCAACTGTGTATGCTTATATGCAGGTTTCCTCCCTTTCTGCTTGATGACTCTGTTTACTACTTAAATGCCAACTAAGGCAAACACACATTCCTTTGTTTAAGACAGACGTGTTTACCAACTTCTGCCTGGGCAGGGCAGTGGGGTATGGATAGGGTGACCAGATGTCCCGATTTTATAGGGACATTCCTGATTTTTGGGTCTTTTTCTTATATAGGGTCCTATTACCCTCCCACCCCCTGTCTTGATTTTTCACGTGTTGTCTGGTCTGGAACATGTGTTAATAACATCATACAGGGAATCTTATAACTTCCCATACAATGTTGCTATGTCTATTCACTATGATGACATTGACAAGCAAGATATGAATTTTCAAATGATACTTCACAAGACACATTTTGTACAAAGATTATTACAATAGTATGTAGGGTGTGAACACAGGATGCATTCCATCACAGGAGGTTCAATGCAAGCGAGAGCAAGCAGTGTTACCGGTGTCTTCCCTTTGATAACATGAATTTCATAGGTACTCCATGGGTGGGAAGTACTGTGAGGAAATGTTGACTGAGTTTATACCCAGGCTTTACATTTTACTTATTTATTTGGAATATGTTGTTTTCCTATACCCTACTGGAGCAAGTGAGGTGGTAGTCACATTCTACCATTTCATCATCTTCCTGGGAGGGGATTAAGGTTGGAGGGGGAGGGTCTGTCTTCTGGGTAGGCCCTGACAATTTACTGCTACATTCTTCATCTCTGACCTCCCTGACACGCATCTCATTTAATCCAGTTTGTCCAAAACACCACTCTGAAAATCATCTTCTCCTCACATTATGGCTAAAGTATGTCACTTTCACTGTAAGTTTGTCTACTGGCTTTAAGTCCTTTTCCACATCACATTCAAATTCCTCATCCTCCCAGTCAGGGTTCATTGTGACTGAGCCTGCCTCTAGCTGGGTTCTTGTTTCCTGTTCCACACATCTTTCTCTCTGGCTCCACTTGTTCAATGCTCACTCTTGGTGTGACTCTTCCTTCACGGACATGAGCTTTATGGCTCTGTGACTCCCCAACTTTAGTAGAGCCATTGCTGATCTACCCTAGCACAAGTTAAAAGCACAATCAAGCTTATCGTTTCCCACTCATGATCCCACCTTCTTTCATGCCACTTCATTTACCAGCCACAGTTTCCCTTGTCTCATAATACACTGAGAGGGCTCCCTCGTCTCCATCCAATTCTGCCTCAAAACTCACATTTTTGGCTAACGTTCTACTACTAACTTCTCAGGTGCTCCCCATTACCAACTGCACAGTTTATTTCTAAAAGTAAATGAAAGTTTTGTAACATAATATGATGATTTTCTTTATTAAAAATCAAGAAATCTGTGTGCAATACAAAATAAACATCAAATGCTGCCTCCAAGAGCTCTTTCTCCTTCACTATTGATACCCCGCCCAACCTTCCATTCATGTAGGCTTCACTCTGTGTTAGCTGAATATTAGACTGTAAGTTCCTTGGGATAATAGCCTTGTCTTCTTGCTTGTCTCTGGCACTATATATACCAGGGGTTCTCAAACTGGGGGTTGGGACCCCTCAGGGGGTCATGAGGTTATTACATGGGGGGTTGCGAGCTGTCAACCTCCACCCCAAACCGCACTTTGCCTCCAGCATTTATAATGGTGTTATAAATTAAAAACACTTTTTTATATATTTAAGGGAGGGAGTTGCACTCAGAGGCTTGCTGTGTGAAAGGGATCACCAGTAAAAAAGTTTGAGAGTCCCTGATATATAAATTAAATAATAATAGTTCATTTTACGTTACATCATTACATTACATCCTTCCCACGCCAGTGTTAGATCTCAGAGTGGAAACTAGTTGTGACACCCTGACACTCTGATATTCACCACTGTCATGTGATTAGGAAATGTTTTGTGCAAAGTATGCCTTGTGAGGTATCATTCTAAAAGCCTTAATCGGCTAGACATTAATATGTTGTTGGATTGTATGTGCTATCATCATATGTGAAATTATGAAATTTGGCTATGTATGTGTTACTGAAACATGTTGTGAGGTTGTAAACACCCACAAGCAGCCTTTCAGGTAGAACAGTAAAAAGGCCAAACAATGTTAATGGCTCATTAAGGAAATGCACACAAGCACAAGGATTACCCCAGGAACTGTGTATAATAGAAACCTCTCAGAGATAGCACTATACAATGGGAACGGTTTGACCCAGGTCACAGCAAATCTGCTTTCCAGCAAGTGGGAAGAAAATATAAAAGGGAGAAAATGACAGCATGATGTGACCTCAGTCTCCGTACAACAACAACACACCTGGAAACATCTGAGGAATAAACACTGAATAGGGGGTAAGCCTGGGACTCCAGGCTAAAGGGATTTCTAGCCTGTGTATGAAAACCTGGGAAACCCAAGCTGCAAAGCCGAGGTAGCTTGTGCCTTAAGAATCTGCCAGACTCTTTATCACTCAGGTAGGATATGAATTAGCAAATTCTCATCCTATCTAATATGTTAAACTCAGTTTGTGGTTTTGTTTATTCACTAGGTAATCTGCTTTGATTTGTTTGCTGTCACTTATAATCACTTAAAATCTAACCTTTTGTAGTTAATAAACTTATTTTATGTTTTAATCCAAACCAGTGTGCGTTTGACTAAGGTGTCTGGGGAAAATCTCAGCTTGGTTACTACAAGTGTGCATGGTCCTCTTCACACTAAGGGCGAGGTGGACTAGGTGTTAAACCCATATGCTATCCAGATTTGACCAGGGCAGGATGGTACTGCTCTGGGGTCCTAGGCTGGGAGGCTTGTGGTTAGAGAGCCTGCATGTGACTGCAGCGGCGTGAGTTCCTACCTGTGTGAATTCTGGTGAAAGTGCAAGCTTGGAGGGCTTTGCAACTTGTCACGGCAGCACAATGTGAGAAGGGGCTCAGGCTGGTGGGTCAGAGGGCTCAGTGATAGCCTAGTTCCAGGTGGCATCCCAGAGTGAACCCATTAGTCTCTTCCATTCTTCTCTGTCATTTCCTGCTGCTTCCATCTGCTCTATATTGTTGAGATTGACTGACTGTTCTGCCCTCCCCGCTAAGGGTTCTTTGTAAGGTTTCTCTTGGGCCACCTTCATTTCCTCAGACCAGTTGGTTCCCACTTGACAGCTTCATTTGGGAGTCTGTTGTAACATTGCACTCTATATGATTTTATAAAAATATGCTAATGAGTGAATATAATGTAACTGGAATATGCTTCATGCAAAAGGTCTCTTGTAAGGTATCATTACAAAACTTATAATCCACTGAGTGTGTTCATCCTATTTCTATAAATGTATTCCTCTTGTATCTAAAACTAGAAATATGAAATATAACTCTGAGGGCCTATTGTAATTATGCAAAGTGTGGGCAATTAATGGTGGTTTGGAATCTT
This sequence comes from Gopherus evgoodei, assembly GCF_007399415.2. Lineage (NCBI taxonomy): Eukaryota > Metazoa > Chordata > Testudines > Testudinidae > Gopherus > Gopherus evgoodei. The sequence continues at coordinate 146,514,960 of NC_044324.1, forward strand.
GATGGCTCCCATCAACCAGGACAATTGACTGTGGATGGCTCTGTTTGCAGACAAGCCTTCCTGTGAATCAGGCTGGGAGGAATGAAGGCTTGGTGTCTTAAAGTGACACGTGATCATGTTACCTGAACTGGAATCCATCTTTAACCTGGTGCTTTTCCAGTGAGGAGGAGTAATAACCCAGAGGAACAAAGGATTCCCGCCTTATGCAAAAGATATATAAGTGGGTGGAAAAAAACAAAGAGGAGCCATCATGAGGAATTCCCTAGCTAGCACCTGAGCTGGAACAAGAGCTGCACCTAGGAAGGTGTTCAGTCTGAGCAAAGAAACTTATTGAAACAGCTCTAAGGGTCAGATTTTACCTGTATTCGGTTGTATTACTGTATTAGGTTTAGAATTGCGTGTTTTATTTTATTTTACTTGGTAATTCACTTTGTTCTTTCTGTCTCTACTTGAAACCACTTAAATCCTACTTTCTGTATTTAATAAAATCACTTTTTACTTATTGATTAACTCAGAGTATGTATTAATACCTGGGGAGGCAAACAGCTGTGCATCTCTCACTATCAGTGTTATAGAGGGCAAACAATTCATGAGTTTACCCTATATAAGCTTTATACAGGGTAAAATGGATTTATTTGGGTTTAGACCCCATTGAGTGTTGAGCATCTGAGTTTTAAAGACAAGAACACTTCTGTTAGCTGTTTTCAGTTAAGTCTGAAGCTTTGGGGCAAATAATTCAGACCCTGGGTCTTTGCTGGAGCAGACAGGCATATCTGGCTCAACAAGACAGAGTGCTGGGGCCCTGAGCTGGCAGGGAAAGCAGGGGCAGGAGTAGTCTTGGCACATCAGGTGGCAGATTCCAAGTGGGGTTCTGTGATCTAACCTGTCACATCTGTATGTTGGCATCCAGAGTACATGCCCCAAATACGTGCTTTCACTGATGCCCAGAATTTCAAGTCTATAATTAATTGTCCATCTCCCTCATGATCTGCAAGATGTTTAAAACATTGTTCTTGCATTCCAATAACTAACTTTAAAGTGTTTCCTTGCTGCCAGCATCAAACTTTTCAGGGTTCTGGCTTCCAGAGACTGGCTTTCACCAGGAACCTTCATGCAGCATGAGGGATCAGTGGTGGTCTCCGCTAAGCAGACATTTTTACCAGAATGGTAGCCTGGTTCCGTTTCTCTAACCAGGAAGGGTTTTTTTGTGTATGCTTTTTTATATCTTCCATTTTTTTTAATGGGGCTAGGTGGTTAGTTGTGTGCCCAACCCTCCCAAATTTATCTGGCCTACACTACATACTACCCATATATTTCTGACCACAAAAATTTATCCTGGACCTAAAGCGTCCAATTCACTACTATTCTGCCCCTAGGCCTCTCTTTAACAGATGCTCCCATTCATGCCAAATTATTACATGGTTCAACGCAGAAGACAAAGTGGGATGATTTGAACCTAAGTCTCCAAAAATTAAAGCCTATTGTACTAAACTATTGCACCACCCAGCTCATCTTATAGTCTTTCATTACACAGACATAATGGCTAAATGTACATCTGCAGGGTAAAACCCACAGAAAAGGGGAACACAACAAGATGAAACTTGTGGAATCTGTCAGGCATGCTCCTTTCAGGGGGTAAAGTACTTAAAGCCTTGTGTAGGAGTCATAAGTCTTGAAACCCCTCATATCCTGGGGGATCTCATCTCAGCTTTCTAAAGCATGAGCTTTCTGTGATTAGAACCAACCCCTCCATGTGCTGCTTCCATAGGTACCTGCACCTTGCCTCCCTGCCATGGAGACAGGGTGGGTTTTTTGCCTGTCTGGCCCTCCAACCTGCAGTCCCCACCATGTGACATTTGTTTGGAGGGCTTCTGCAAATTCAGATACAGCATGGGCACTGGTGTGTTGGTTCCACTCTCTGCCTTCAACGGTACTGTGAACACATTCCATTCTTTCCATTGCTTCCATATCAAGAAGACGGGAATTATGATCTGATGTAACCCTCTTTTTATCAATGAGAAATTGTTTTTAAGATTGTTGTTCAGCACCCTGAGTGCCTTTGCAGAGGGTGCTTTATAAATGATGGATGATTGTTACAAAGATTAAAAAGACAAGGATATGGTAATTCTACTTTTTTGGTTACATCAAACACAAAACAGTTGCCTTATGTCATTAGATATAAAATATAATTCCCAGATCCAGAATATCACATTTTTAGGTCACCTTATTCCAAGTCATGATATTTGTTCGTTCTAGTGGGCAATGATTTTATTAGTGGAGACTAGAGCTGGTCACAACATAGGCTTTTTTAGCTGAAAATTTTAATTTTTGGCAAAAAATCAAAATCAGAGATATTTTGATTAGGAAATGCTGCCATGCTGGCTCACAGAAGTTGTAGTCTGGGTATGTTATGTTCCTGTTCTCCTCTATAGGCTGTTGTCCCTGCTCAGACATCTCCTATTAGGGGGACCAGATGTCCCGATTTTATCGGTACAGTCCCGATATTTGGGGCTTTTTTTATATATGGGCTCCTATTACACCCCACACCCCCTCCCGATTTTTCACACTTTCTATCTGGTCAACCTATCTCCTATGAAGCACCGTAGTCTCCTTTCATATAAGGAGAAGTGGTTGCACTGGGAGTCCCTGGCCATAGTACATCATGGGAGATGTAGGCTGGCTGGGTACCCTGGCCCATAGAGGCGAATGAGGACATGAAGAAATAGATCTGCAACTCCTGTGAAATACCACAGTAGGATATCGGAATAAAAATATTTTGTTTTTTCAGTATTTGCTTTTTCTATAAAAAATCAGAAATGTCCACAGAAAGCAGGTACTTTTTGTGGGGAAAAAATTGTTTTGTCGAAAACTCCAATTTTCTATTGTAAAAGTTTAAAAAGAAAATTTTCCAGCCGCTCCAATTGAGCCTGTAGAACACAGCTGACTATACCACCAACATGCAAGGACCTTCAGAGACCCTAGTTTAGTTCTTGATGGATGACTCCCCATTTCTCTTGTAATGCAGTTTGTCTGTTACTTTTGTATATACAGTATTCTAATGATTTCTGTATACAGTTAAGCAATTGCATATAGTTAATGACTATACCTAATATTCTCAATACAAATACTTTTATTGTATGTCATATAAAGTTATTTACAATATTTAAAAAAATAGTTTAATTGTAGAATTATTATGGGGCACTACTAGACTCACCGTAATGAAGACTGAAGCTAGCTTCCTGATGAAGGTCCTAAGACTGCAAATTATGAAAACAAACACTAAGTACTTTGAGTCAGAGCCGTTAGCCTGATGTTAAAAACTCACCCCTTAACTTCACCAGAAATTTCACTTGCTACATTTTATCCAAGGGAAGACATTTTCTGGAAAGACTGATACAAATTACTGAGAAGTTTTAGAAAAACAGGATGTCAACATTTCCCATAATTTGCTTATTAAAAAGAATTTCCTAATGGAATTTTTGCCTACTTTTCATCTATAAACATCAACCTTCTCCTGTAGTGTTTAATGACTAGAAAAAAGTGCTTTTCATTTGGGTTTTGAAATATTTAAAGTTATCATGTAAATACCAAAACCCAGATGACTGTACAAGTTGTGTGTGTGTGTATATTTATAAATACAATGATCACAAAATATGTCAGCATAGTAATAATGGGCATATTTCTAAACTGTGTTCCTTTGGGATGACTAACTATAGGCTATGGACTTCCTAATGTTACATACACCCTTGTAGTTCACTCATTGCATCTCAGTGGCCCCAAATCTGACCTTGTTTATTTGTGGTCAATTTTGTGGAGCATTCTGTCTTTGATAAAGGGCTTTGACTATTTAGTTGAGATTGGTCCTGCTTTGAGCAAGGGATTGGACTAGATGACCTCCTGAGGTCCCTTCCAACCCTGATATTCTATGATTCTATGATTCATAGATGAGGATAGATTTGTGTCCAATACAAGCACTAGCACAGGGATGACCTTAGCTGGCAATACTTAGGTGAGTGTTTAATAATAGACTAGTTGAAGAACAAAGTAAACCTGCCTGTCAGTTCCCAGGAGAAATATTCCCCCCAGGAAAATTAAAATGATATGACATGGAAAGCATGGGATGTGCCTGTCTGTATTGTGTTTTCATTGTTCACAATGCGCCATGCAGAGAACAAAAAGTTTCCCCACGGAATTTTCCAAAATACTCTTTTCCAGATTATTGCCTTAGCAATCATTAATTTACAATTGTCTCATTCTAACTGGGGGGCCAAATCCTGAAAAGTGCTGAACATCCTCTGCCTCCCGTTGATTTCAGCAGGGCCGCCGAGAGCGGGTTCAGGCCCTGGTGAAAAATTTTTTTTGGGCTCCCCAGCAAGGGCAGACAGGCTAAACAGGGCCGATGAAGCCAGGCCCCAGGCCCCCTTCCAGACCGCCCAGCCCTGGTAATTTGTACCGGCTTCCCCGCCTTCGTCGGCCCTGGATTTCAGAGGGAGTTGAGAGTGCTCAGCACTTTGCTAGATCTGGCTTTTATTCTTTCTGGTTTATATTCCAGTTCTGGTCTATTTAGTAATTTTGTTTTCTCTTGATAAATGCTTTTCTTTAGTGACTCATGAGAATCTTTTCAAAAAGGTAGAGGAGGTGAAGTGAGAAGTGAATCAAGGGTTTTGAAGCTTTGGACCAACAGTAAGTAACATGTTGTGTGTGTGTGTGTAATATATCTTGATTGTTTTTTAATTTATAAATTGTAACCAGCTCTCCAAACTACAGATGCATGCACCAAATATAAAAAGATGAAACTTCAACAGTTTCTGAGTGCAATTAAAAGAAAAAAGACAATAATGCAAACCACCGAAAATGTTCAGAGCCACTGAACAGAGACTGTATACAGAGGTGAATTTCCTTGATTACGCTTCACTCCTGTAGATAAATCATTGCTCTTCTCTGCACAGTAAATACCTACATGTATTTGTGTAATGGTTTAATAACAGTTAATAGCAAATGCAAAATTACATAGTCTTCTGTATATCAACAGATCATTCTGCTTCTGCTGACCAGGCTGAAGGTCCTGCCTTGCAACTTGCAAACGGCAGAGAAAGGTGGGTGGGAGATATTCTAGGCTCCTGAGCCACGTGACACAGTGAGGATAATAAGCAGCAGCAGTGAGCTGGAGCCGGAGCTTCTCTGGAGATTCAGCCACAGGAACCTGCAGCAGCAGCAGCAGCAGCAGAGAGGGAGGGAGGGGAGTGAAGGTCATCACAATTCAGCTCATACCTGTATCCTGACAGCTTCAACCTGTCCTGCCAGCAAGACTCATCAATATTAACACCCTCTCACCTTGAAAAAAGAAAGAAGGAAGCAGGGAAAAACACCACTGCCTGAACTCAAAGAAAAAAGTAAAAAATAATAATAAAAATCAAATAATAAAAACCACAGCAAGTGTAGAGTTGAATCTGGTCCTTGAGCAATATGAACCAGATAGAAACAAGTATGCAGTACCGCTATGAGTATGAAGATGATGAGTATATGATCCAAGAGGAAGAATGGGATAGGGACATGCTCCTGGACCCAGCATGGGAGAAACAGCAAAGGAAGGTCAGGAAAGAAAATAAACTGTGTGTCTGTTGATGTGTGTCTGTGGAATAATAATCACCACCTTATTATAACACTTTATCTTGCAGTTGTAAATGCATGTGCACTAGTGAATTCAACCGCTATAATTTTTGCAAAGGAATCTATGATCAGTTTTACTCTTTATATAAACATTTTTAGCTATATCGTTATATAAAGCTTATGAAATAGTCCTTCACTTTCACTTTTAGAATTCTTATATATAAATTGAGGCTGTATATGAAATTAAATGAACATCATGAACGTTTTTTGATACACTTTGCTGACAAAATATTGGTTCAATATTTTTCATGCTCACACTGGCTGTTGGCAGAGATTTTAACCATTCTAAAATTACTTTCTGGGCCATATTTTCAAAAAGTGGCCTCTGAATTTGTGTGTGCACCTGATTGCCTGTAAAAATAAGGTAATTGAAAGTGTAAATGAGAAGCTATGCCGGCAATTACCCAAAATGCTTGTGTAACCGTATATTTCCAGGAACAAACTGAAAGACGACGTTTGAAATTGTGGTCCTCTGAGTTGACTCGTATTTGAACTTACTGTCAAATCCAGTGGAACAGTGTGGTTAAGAAAATATAGTCTTGGGAAATGTTCAGGCTGTGGTTTAAAAAATCTCTTTATTTACTGAGTTAGGGACTGAAAGATACCCAGCTGTCATCCTACCAACTTACAGAGACAACTCTAAACTCCCTGAGCATCCCACTGTGGAGGAAATGCTTCTTACCTTCTGAATTTTGAAGGTTTAGAGGCTGCTGATGCTCTGTTGCTGAGTACAGGTGGCATTTATAATCTTATCAGCAACTTGGTTAACAGTTCTGACACTCCACTAGATAATCATTAATACAGCTTCATTAAAACATGAAAAAGTAGAAATCACCTAAGCTGTTGCATAAGCAGCACATGGGAAAGGGATGATCACTGAAATATTTCTGTTATTTCCTAAAGTAACAGATAATGTTGATATTCAGGCTGTAAGATCTGGAGTTATGAGGTCATGCGCTAACTGTAAAAATAAAATATGTGATATCCATCAGGCAATTGGGCCAAATGCTGTCCTTTGCTATGTGTGAAGAGCTCCCATTGAAAATTTCATTAGAAGTCGCATATGTGTATCTGAAGGCAGAATTCAGCCTATTGAACACCTACCCTCTGTATATAATCTCCCTCTCAAGGTAAGAGCAATTAGTTGCTTTTAGCAGGAAACGAAGGGTGAAATCCTAACCATAGTCAAAGGGTCTTTTTTCCCCATTAAATTCAATAGGGCAAGGATTTCACCCTAAACTTCTACTTCTAGCAAAATTGCAAACCTTTCTCCGCCTGTTATTTTTTTGTTTTAGTTTGTTTAGTTTTTAGGACCTGGCATGGTAGCATCTGTTCAGACACTACTGTGTGTAGGTAATGTGCAGGTAATAACACTACTGTGTGTAGGTAATAAGCTATGGGCATATCCTGAATACTGGTCTTTATAGCCGTTATTTCTGGTGTATCCCTGAACCAGTAATAAAACTACACCAGTCATCACTGAGATTTATTTTAGTTGGACATTCTTTTTACCTGGTGAGCAAGTGATTTTGAAGTACTGCACCTATATGGCAATTAAAGCATGGAAGGCTTTTCAATATTAGAAAATTGAGATTGTTCATTTTGTAAAGTATGGTGCTTATAGTTCCTCTGAGGATCTAATACAGTTTCTTATGCAGCAAAAAACCACATTGCATAACAACTGCAGTTTTGCACAACAGTTTTGTATTTCCAAATAGCATCAGCTAGATTTACTTTCCTTGAAAATATTGAATTCATAAGACTGCAGCATCCAGGATAAAACAGATCCTGTGCCCCATTTGAGTCTCTTTTTTTGGCAGAGTTGGCACATGCACAGAATGCTGTGATAAGAAGACAAAGTACTGAGGGTTTTTTAATAGTGTGGCAGTTGAATAACTCTTGGATTCTCCAGAAGAGTTTTCCTAGAGTGAAAACCAGGTATGCAGAGAATCTGGGTTTATTTTTGTTAGCAGTTAATCTAACTGGTGGGGGTGGAGGGGAGGGAGTGGGACAGGGAAAAGCTCATGTGAGTCACCAACAGTGGACTCTACATTTCTATCCCTTCTTCTAAAGCAGTTTGATTTTTCACTCCGGTTAGACAAGGCTTCAGTGGAAAGTTACCAGTTCAGAGCACATCAATAGATTAGCTATATTGTGGCTTTGTTACTTTGTCTGCCATGTGCATTTAAAACAAATGCCAAAGTGATACATACATTTAAACATAACTAAGAGAGGGCATTCTTATTCCTTGGCTTGGAAAGGAGTTTGATAGTATATTTTCCCCTGGATTAATAATATCTCAGGAGGTAGCCTGATGGATCTGAAGTGATCTAAGGGTGTCAAAATCGTTTTTTCAGGGTGCTAAAATAAGTTACCAAAAGTCAATTTCCATATTTACCAGGAGAAGGATGTGTATGCATGGGCATGAAGCTTTGTTCAAATATAATAATGAATAGTGATCTCAGTGCAACACTGGCAGTTGGCAGCATATGTGTTCTATGAGATAATCTTGGAAGAGGACAAAAATAAATGCCATTGTATCTATTGTGGGCTGCCCTCTCCAGACTTGCCATTTCACTGATATGCATGGTATGAAATCTGTCAACAGATGCTGGTAACACACGATGACGTCCATAGGATTACAATGGATATGACGCTAATTTTAACCACAGCTCATAGGGTATTATGATCTGCAGTAATCCAGGCTCTTGCTGTGGAATTCTTTGTTGCAGAAGTCTCAGTTAAATGTGATGTACATTGTACAAAAGGAAGCTGGGGAGTAGCTTTGCTATATCTGTTGTGAACGTGAACTGCAAATTGAAAGTTTCAGTTGGCACAAAATTCAACCGGTGTTAAAGGACACCACTAAAGTGCAGCAGTTGGCAGTATACAATATTAGACGCTAATGGTGCAAAACATAATTGGGGATTGTAGGTTTTGAATTTCAAACAGAGGTTTGAAAGAAGGATTAAATGATGAGATTATTAATATGTCTTCATTATGCCCTGTATAGAGATGCTTCCAATACATGTTGATCAGAAAAGTTCAATTTTTGTGTCTTGTTTTCATCTTCAGGAGAAAGTGAACAGGGTCAATTAGTACAGTACTTCAGAAGTTTACTGCTTAATAAAAACACAGTGCATTGCCATTGTCAATATGCACTTCGCTTGCTTCATTGTTTAAAAAGTATTCTACAAGTGATGTGGATGTAGAGACTTGATCATTTGAACCTAAAAGGAAGCCATCAAGCACAGTTTATATTGGGCCACTTACTAGTCATGGGAGATAATACCCTTCAGTCACTGCCAACCTGGGCTGGATATGAACTGAAAGCCATACTTGCTGACAATGGAAAATTTAAAAGCCTGAGATTTCCCTTCTGATTTCTGCTGTTTCAGAACAAAAACCTGACATCTAATACTTTCAATAAAATATTTCAGTAATAATTCAGTCGGGAAAAGACTATATCAATTTACTTTAGGCAAATTGGGGCAATGGTAAACTCAAGAACTGAAGTCTTGTATTCTTTGCAGCCTGCCCCTTTGATTTTAATGAATGCCATCTTTACAACTGGCATCTGATCCTGTGACACCAATGCCTGTGGCATCACCAAATGTCTTGAGATTCTGGAATCAGTCTCAAAGGCTTTTGGAGAATTCTCAGGCTGAGGCGTGGGTGAAAAGACTGAGTATCAGCATGTATGTTGAAGACATTGAGGTGAAAGGCATTACATCCCTTGAGCCCTGGTTTCCGCACAAAGGGCATTATGTTGACATTTCATGTTCATTATTTGGATTAAAATTATAGGTGGCTTTTTAAAATAAATTCTACTGCCTCTTATTATTTATGTCATATATAGAACCAAGTGCTCTAGAATTTGTAGACCTAGATAGGAAGACAAAGGTCAATCTTCTGGTTCTGTGTTTGTACAGTGCCTAGCACAGTGGAGTTCTGGTCCTTGACTAGGACTCATAGGCATTACCACAATGTAAATAATTATTAATAAAATTCCTGCCTCAAGAAACCTACAGTCCTAACACTGATGAGTCTGTGTCTGAGTGCTGAGGGTTCCAGGGGTAGTAATGTACAGGGGCAGTATTTTGTTTCTCTAGTAAATTTGTTTTCATTTGTACAAAGCTGTATCGCTATTTCTTCATTTGTTCCTTTTTTAGCTAATTTGCTTGTTTGTTTCCCACTAGCTCTCTCTAATGCCAACTACTTAACACTGTGCTTGCAGCCGTCAATTTTTCATTTGTTTAATTCCAGTTAATATTTCACATAAAGTGAGATTTTCAAAAGCACACATTTTGGCTTAACTTTTACCCCCCTTGAAATCAATGGTAAAAATGGATGTGTGGCTGTCATTGACCCAGCTGTGCAGTGCAATCCATTTAGGCAGATCCTTACATTTGTGCAGAGTCCCACTGGAGTCAATGTGTTTCTGCATGGATGCAGCAGTTCGATCCCACAGATCAGAGGGAAGGATCGGTGCTTTTATGAATAAGACTTTCAAATGTCATGGAAATTTCAGAGCTTACCTTTTATCTTAACAAAGCAAGAGTATCCTGTTGAGTATTTGCAATTCTAAATTAGGGTTGGTTGCCACTCAGGGAGGTATATTAAGCTGGCTTTTTAAAATGCTGAGGGCATACATTTTTGTCCTGAGGTGCCCCTGTAACTCCTATTTAATATTAATAGAAATTATGTATGTGAATTGAGAACAGACTGTGACTCCAAGTATGCAAACCTCTATTGAATAATTAGGTTCATCCATATTATTTAACCTTTGACATATATGGAATTTAAATACTTAATTTCATATAGTTAAACACTGCTTGATTTACAATTGCTTTCCGGGCCCCAGAGACATTGTTTATTTAAAGGAATATATTGATATGTATTAAATACTATGAGTTAAGATATTCAGCATTAGCAAGTCAGGAGACCCAAAAGGTAATCCTACAGCCCTTTTGCTGTAACCCTGCTTTTAAAATATGTGGTTGGAATTGTTTTACATTGAGAACAGCTTCTTTTTCTTCCCTGCATTCTCACTGTAAAGACAGTATGTCAGAAGGGATTTTGCTCAAACTTAAAAACAAATTATCTTTGACCAGAGACCAAGAATAGATGACTTCTTCTCAAAGGATGAATGTATTGGAAAAGTTATGAGAGCAGAAAAATGGAATGACCATAATGGACACTGCTTTGGTCACACTGATGATCTTTCATGTTGTGTATTAATAGGAGAAGTGCTGGTCTTTTCTGCATTTATTAATCGGATATAAAGATGTATTTGGTTAAAACGCCAAACCTGGCAGAAAGTCTATATCGACTTCAGATACATTTAAGTAAGAAAACAAAATGGTTTTATTGAATATTCTTATCCTGTGTTTACAGAATTATAATAGTTCATGGGGTAATAAGCTATTATTGATACTTTATGTATTGTTCAATATGATATTAAAATACAATGAATTATAACCCCAAGCCTGTTTTTACTGTATTTTCTGTGTCCAGGACAACAGAATGGTGCATTCTAGAGACTATCTCAGAAGTGAATGATAAGTGTGTTCCTCCAGGGGGGCTTGTGTGCAGACCCATCTCTACATCAGTGCCTCCTACTGAGAGTGCAGGGCTGAGAGTGGATGTCTGTTTTGGCAGTGACAGATAAACAAGAAGACCCAAAATATAGGGAAGAGGGAGAAGTCGTGTGTTGGAGGGGGCATCTAGAAATCTTTGTGCTCCTGATCTAGTGGCCACCTAGGAAGATAGATGCCTGGAAATTCATGATTCTTTTGAGTAGAAACATTGCCACCTTCTAAGTAGAGGACAGTAAGATTTATCTGATACCTAAGTTTTACTTTTAGATGGCTTTTGTCATATAATGATTTATTGCTATGGGTTTTTTAAAACCTTGACATAAAACATTCTTGTTTGTTATTAAAGGAAATCTTAAGCCTTTGGGATAAAGAAAAGGTCTGAAGGTTGTGGACAGGTGCAATTCACTCTTCAGGATATCTGTAATGCAAGGGAATATCAGACTAGGGCAGCATGTATGCCAGAATTCTGTATGTGTGATACTATCCTTTGCAGTTCTTCAGGCATGATTATCTATCATTGTCCTATAAATTAATAGAAAGTGTACTGGAACGAGATTTCTGGCCTTAGTTATACCATTATAGACAAAGTCAGCACAAAGAGCCTTAAACTTATTTACACTGGCAGTATAAAGGGTTCTTTTAAGGTGGGTGTAAATTTAATTTCTGCTTAATTTAAGGCCTTTTTGCACTGCGAGAGTAGTGCCAAATGTAAACAAGAATAATTCTCAAAGTATTTATTTAGTCTAAACCCTGTCCTCCTCTTGCAAGCAAAACTCCTTTTGATTTCACTGGGAAGTATGCATGTAGAAGACTGCCAGAACAGTACAGGCTCACCAGGAAAAAAAAATGTTGTTTTGTATCCTACTAAATATCCAATCTTTAGCAATATACAGATTAATTTTTCCTTTATGATGCATTAATTTGGCATGTAAATCCTGTAATTACAGCCTCCATCATACTAGAAAATAAGAAAAGTTTGCATTTTAGAAGTATAGGCACAGAAGACTCTTAGGAAAGACTATGCACCATTATGGACCAAACTATCCATCTAGTTGAACATGTGCAACTTGAGTTCAGTGAAGTTGCACTGATGAACAGGAGTTAAGAGAAATTGACTCTCTAAATCTGCAGGCAACATTTGTAAATAGTTACAGTAAATTTCACTCCAGAGTCCATGCTGGCTTCCACCGGTGTAGCCTCAGTAGAAATACCCCTCCTTCTTGGAAAGTCTGACAGGGTGAGGAGAAGTTTAAAGTGATGGAAGGCAGCAGTCCCATTTCTCACCTCTGGGATGAGAGAGAGGTGATCAAGCCTGGGTTGCACACTCTGTGGATAAAATAGGAAAAAGAAATTAAATGGATGCCAGGACTGGCTGGAGATCACTAGGAACATTAGGAAGTGTAGAAACATTACTGTTATATTTAAGGTGCCCTAGGACAGGACACCACTGTTGTTGTTGGAGAATAGTAGCTTCCACAGATTGTGATAAGCACTTTCCAATTACAGGTCGACCTAGCATTGAGAGTCAGGTAAGCAGACCCGCGCCTGTGCAGAGCCCCATTGAAATAAATGTCTCTGTGCATCTGCATGAAGAGTCAAGGACATATAGTATATGAAGATGATGTCTCCTGCAAAGAGTTTCCAGCAAACTGATACATACAGCAGGATCTCCTTATGCCCACATGGAATCCCTGAATTTAATGGGGCTCTATACAGGCACTGTAGGGCCAGGGCCTAAGGAAACAGTGTTTGAAGGATAAGGGAGAGAGATGAAGACATACCATCTTTAAAAATAAATAAATACCAGCACTCCCGCTGCTTCACTGCCTAGCCAATATTAATTGGCAATTTCTTGTCAGTGTTGCAGTAGATGTGGGTCCCTAGGCTAGTGGCTTTACAGACTAACTTAGGGAAGGGATTTCGTTTGTAAGGAAACCCTGTATCTTCTGGGTGAGGACACAGTTGATAAACTGCAGGGTTTTCACTGCTGGTAAATGAAAGCAGCAAACAATTTATGTTTATAAGGTTTATTTATCAACAGATTCAAGTGGATATTATGGTTGTGTGCATTAAAAAAGAATGATGTACCTATAAAATGAAAATTAGATGCAGCCACTGGGCTCTGGGCAAGCATCCAACATGGATCTTCGTATCGTAAACTTTCAGCACCCTGAGGCTAAGTGTTTTTCTCAAGTCAGTTAGGATTTTCCATTTTTTTAAAACAGACATTGAAAGTTTTAACATTAAACAGTAGGTAACAAAAGTTTTGTCCTCTCCTTTTAAAATACTGTTTCCTATGAAAGCCACACTTTGGATGGCAGATGGCTCCATATATAGCCTGAATCAAAGCCCACTGAAGTCAGTGGAAAGACTCCAGTTGACTTCAGCTAGGTTTGGATCAGGCACCCTGTAGAGTCTTCTCGTTGCTATCATATAATCATGTAGGTTGTTGAGAAGTTATTATATATTAAATATTTTATAGTATTATGCTTGAAATTGTGGACTCTGATCCTACAAAGGGACCCACAAACAGAGCACCCTACTTTTTTGCAGCATCCTGCGGAAAGTAGTAGGGCTCCATGTAGGAGTAAATTCTGTGTATGTGGATTGTTTTGCAGGATTGGGCCCTTTAAGATTGGTTTTAAGTTAAAATAGTAACATGCTGAATTTCGTTTGCTGATGTGACTTGTATGGAGTTGTGTCTGAGAGGAGGACACTGAAGCAGTGGTAGAATGATCATATTTTGTCAGCGTGTTTAATATTTTATCTAAATATTATCAATAAACTCTGCTCTGAGGGAGAAATACATAAAAGTTATGGCCATATGTACCCAGAATATAAAAGAAAATTAAACAGCGCTTTTATGAAACTATCTGAACCAGAAATATTTAATGGTGGCAGAATTTTAGAGTTCTGTTGGGAAATATCCCTTAAAAAAAACCCAAACAAAACAGCATTTTATTTTAAGAAATAAGCGCATTGGTGTAGTACCAATACTTATTCATTTATTTTATTCCTTTTAATTTATAGTCATCCTGTAATCTGAATGTAGCACTGTTGCTTTCTAATGGTCAAAATCTGTATTACACTATGCAGTTCTACTGAATTCATTACACTGGGACTGAATGACTGGATTTTAAAAAATACTCAGTGTCCTTTATAACACAGCTGGCTACATTTAAGCATTCTACAGCTGAACTTGGTTACAGAGGACTATGTTAGATTATTAATTTCTCTGGCATGTATATATGATACACTACAGACAGAAGAATTTAAATTAAGTAGAATTGCCTAAAAAGCTTCCTGATAAGGAGCATAAGTTTGTGAACATCTCAGTCAAGTTAATATTGTTCAAAAATTAATTTTCTGTTCTTTAAAGTTAATTGAAATACATTGAAAAATATGGAATGATCAGAGAGAGACTTTTTTCATCATGGTCTGGTTTCTAGGAAATATATGTACCTCATGCTGGCGTAATAAGGCACTGATAATATTTGCATTTGCAAACAGATTTGCACCTATATCATCTTGGACCAACCAAGGTTGTTATTAATTGCACGGAAGCCCTCTAAAAGAAAACCCATTGATGGATTTTGGTATACATCAAACTGAGACCATTAGGTAGAGCCATTCACAATGTCATCAGGCACTGTGCAAAATGGTCCCTTTTCAGTTTATAAAATCAGGCATGAATTTAAGAAAATTACCTATACCACATTATGTAACAGGAAAATACAACGGAATGATCACCCTCTGTGACTGTGCTTCTGTTCCTATACAGTAACTTTTCCCAGTGGTACTGGAAGCAACTCTTTTTTAAACTAACTAGAGTAGCATGATTCTAATAATTCTCAAATTACTGGTGGGAAAGAATTACTATGCAGGACCAGAGGTTCAGTTGCAGTCAGTGGTGATTTTCGGCGGCTGCTGGGGATGTTGGAACAGGAGAAAGAGACTGAATAAATCAGGTGGAGGAGGGGGTAGGAGAATGACATGAAAGAGAGAGAACTGAAACAAAAGAAGGGGTGAGAGGGAGGGAGATTGAGACTAAGGACAGATACCAAACAGCTTGAAGGGAGACTAGAAACTAGAGACCAGCCATGCCTGCTGATAGGAGGGTGGGGGGAATCACAGAGTGAGGGGTAGCTTGCATCAGCAGTGTTACTGAGCATGCTCAGTCGGTGTGAGCATGCTCAATACAAGCCAAGCAGCAAACCTGGAGGGGCATGTGACCCTGCATGTTCCCCCTCCGCATGCGTCACCTCTGCTAGAAACACACACAACCTGAGAAGTATAAGAAAGAAATGTAGGGATATAATAAGAGACAAGGCGGATAGTATCTTTTATTGGACCAGCTTCTCTGTTGGTGAAAGAGACAAGCTTTTGAGCAACACAGAGCTCTTCTGCAGCTCAGGGAAAGGTACTCAGAGTGTCACAGCCAAATACAAGGTAGAACAGATTGTTTAGTATAAGTAGCTAACACCTATTGTAAGAGACTGTTCAAGGTGAAGTGACCTGTTAACACCTCTCCAGTCATAGGGGGGGAAAAAGTGGGGTTAGTGGGTTACAAATTGCTGTAATAAGACATAAAACCAGAGTCTTTATGAAGACTATGATTTTTAGTGTCTAGCAAAGCTATGACTTCAAGCCCCCAGGCTCATCTTTTGAAGGTGTTGTGCAAATTTCCTTTGAGGATGATGACTGATAGATCAGATATGGATTGATCATTTTGTGAAGTATTCACCTACAGGTGATATGATGTTTTTGTCTTTTATAATTCTTCTGTGTGAATTTATTTGAGAGCTTAGCGACTGACTTGTTTCACCCACATAGTTGTTGTCAGGGCATTTAGTGCACCAAATGAGATACACCATATGTCATGATAAGGCACATGTATGACCCACAGTTCTTGAAATATGTGTTGCGGGGGATAATGATTATTTGGCAGTGGAGACGTTTGCTGATTTTGCATCTGTTGTTATGGCAGAGTCTGGTGTCGCTTTGGGTTGGTAGGTCATGGTCTATGGGGAGCTTGTTTCTAATGTTGAGCTTGGAGGTGTTGGGTAGTTGTTTGAAGGCCAGAAGAAAGAGTTTGGGAAAGATTTATTTCAGGATGTGGTCCCCATCGTGTATGGGTTGTAATTGTTTAATGATACCCCATATGGATTCCAATGTGGTGGAGTAGGTGCCAACTAGGGTGTGTAGTCAGAGGGGGTCTTTTCTGTATTGAAGCAGGTTCTCTTGGGGTAGTTGGGTGGATGCAGTGTACTTCTCTGGTGAAGTGGCCTTATTTGGTGAAGACAGCTCTAAGTGTGTAAAGGTGTGTATCCTGGACATTCTCCTTAGACCATATTTTGTGGTATCTGAGTGCCTGGCTGTAGATAACAGATATTTTGGAGTGGCTACTGGATCTGTGAAAGTAACTGTGGTGATCTGTGGGTTTCTTGTTGTCCCTGCCTGCAGATATATGGGATCTCGGGGAGCAATTACCACACAGGTGGGGTGCCAATTAATTGCTTTATTAAAGGGAAAAGGAAGTGGTGGGAATTTAACGATGAAATGCGATGGGATGTATAAGGTCTTTACAATAGACAATGATGGGGGGGTTCTTATTGAACAATGTAGGGAGTTTTAACAGTGTGGTACAGTAAGTGGGGTTCAACACAATGGGATACAGTACAGTCAATAAGCAACTTAACTTTATATAGGAACAACTTTAGATACAGTGTGGAATGCAAAACGTACCCAAAAGAAAATGCAAAATAAAATGGTAGCTTCTATATAAAAATGGTATACAAAGTATATTAGAGAAATGGAGGCAACTAATGGGGTGTTATAACCACAAGTAAAATGTGAGTCACAGTGCAATAATACAATATGGGTGATAAGTGAAATTATGCAATGTAGAAAATTCCTGACTTAATTTGTGAGGCTGTGATAGCAAGAGTGTACCTAAAAGCTGGGTCAAGAAACAGGAGGGGGGAGGGGAGTGAGTGATTAGTAGTATCTGATGAGAGGAGAGTGCAGTTGCAAGCAGCGAGAGACTCTGAAGCCCTGTGAGGTGAAGCCCAGAGCAGTCTTCAGGAGCCTGCGTGCTGGAGGTACGGGAGACAAGAGCAGCTGGAGCGCACTTGAGGGGAGTCTGGGAGCAGCAAGAGGGGAGGGCGCTGAACGTGTAAGCGATGGGAAGGCACGTGGAGAATGGGGGAGACGGCTGAGGGAAGAAACAGGCTGCAGCAGCGGAGAGCACTTCAGGGAAGTTGCGGAGCAGCGGGGTGAAGACAAACGGAGCAGTGTGATGGTGATCTTCGGTAGGGGAGGGGCAGCGGAGGAGTGGGGGCACGAACACAGGGGATACAGGGAGGGGCAGCAGAGAGGTGTAAAGAAGGGCTAGAGGGACACCCCCAAAAAGGAAAGAAGTGGCAAAGGGTTTGGGAATTTACACAGGGCGGGGGGAGAAGCAGCAAGGGGTTACAACAGGGAGACACGAAGAAGTACACAGAGGGGGAGATTGGAGCGGGGGAGAAACAGACACGGGAAAGTTCAGGGAGAGGTTGGGACAGCGGGAAGACGAATTCAAGCAATAAAAACCTTATCTATCCTCTAACTTAATCAAACATATAAATTACAAGCAGCTTATACAAAGTAATAAAACAGGTACAGAATACAACCAGGCAATGGCTTTTTTAAATCTTAAATCTTAATCAACGACTAGGCAAAACAACAAATATTACAATTCTAAGCAAATTATAACAAGCAACTATACAGAGCAACAAAACAGCAAACTATAACAAGGCAGGTGAAACTTACAAGCTCTACAATCTTAGCAAACTATGACTTATTAAACTAAAAAGCAAAACCTATGGTGCACCTTATGCTATGGGAAAGTTACAGAGGGCAGAGTGGTATGTGTCCAGGATACAGCTTCCAAGGCAGCCCCCAAGGAAGCCAAGGGATGGTGGCTGCAGCAGTGGATACAGCTGAAAGCAGGGAGCAGAGCTTAGCAGCGGCACAAGCTTATTTTTAGCAGCAAAGCGCCGCGGAGTTTAAGAGAGGTTTTAAGACACAGACCAAGGTTTAGCTTGAGTCTGTGTGCTAGGGAAACAGAGCCAGCAGCTAAAGTAATAAAATAAAAGTATGGAAAGTTTCACAGAGGGATTCTTACCAGTCCCCAAGGCAGCAGCAAAGGCAGAAGCAGCAGCAGCAGCAACATCAGAAGAAGCAAGGAGGGCTCCGTACGGTCTCGATAATCAGGAGATCTCTCAGGCAGCACTTCGTTCTTCGGGGGGAGGGGGTTAAAAACTGGGGGTACGCTCAAAAATAAAACGAGAGCGGAGAAAGGACCCCCCAAAACCCCTGGCTGATCAGACCAGGCAGCAATGCAGGAACCTTTCTGATGTTTGTTTCAAAAATGTCTGTTTTTAAAGGCAAATTTAGGCAGTTTCCCGCCAGTAATCCTGATAGGCTCCCTCTGTCACAGGGGAGGAGGCACAGGGAAAAAAATGCAGGTGAGCACAGAGACATGCCTGGGCAGAGTCCTGTGCAATAGGTGACTCAAAAGCACGTGAGGCCTATGACTCATGCCCAGGATCTTAAAAACACAATAGGTCTTGCAGCTCTGGACCTTGCCTGCTCTACACCAAGCCCAGGTTCAACAAGGTGATAACAGGACTAACCCTTTGAACAGGGCAGTGGTCCCACTTAGCACGCAGCACAAGTGGCCATCCCTTTGAGAAGGGCAATGGCTCTTGTTAAACAACTTAAGGGGCCCTCTCTTTGAGAAGGACAGTGGCCCTGGTAAACAACTTAACAGCCAGGGAGGGGCGGCCACAGGAGGAGAACAAAAACAAAACGGAGTATGGGGACAGCTGTAAGAAACAAAATGGAATAGCGGGATAGCTGTAACCGACACTTGTATATAGTTGTCTGTAGGGTTCCGTTGCTGAAGTTGGTGCTGCTGCAGGAGTGTTCTAAAGAGAATTTGATGGATTGATGGTGATTGTTGAAATTGTGATGGAAATTTGAGAAAGTTTAGGTCGTCTGTACAGAGGATGAAAATATAATCAAGGTATCTCAGGTATATCATTGGTTTTGTGGTGCATTTGTCCAGAAATTCTTTCTCAAGGTGGCCCATGAAAAGGGTGACCTATTGGGGAGACATCCTAGTACCCAGGGCTGTTTCTATAGTATGGACAAAATATTTGTTGTTGAATATAAAATTGTTATGGGTGAGAATGAAATGGATGAGTTTGATGATGTGTGTTTGGGATGGATATCTGAGTGTTGTCCATTGTCTTTTGTAGATATTTGAGGCCAGTAGCGATGCCATCATTGTGAGAGATGTTGGAGTATAGGGAGGTGATATGCATAGTGGCAAGGATAGTGTTCTGAAGATGTTGTTAATGTTGCAGATTCTCTGGAGGAAGTTGGTTGTGTCCTGGAGGAAGCTGGCTCTTTGTGTGGTGCGTGATTTGAGAATATAATGAGGGTAGGAGAAGAGACAGGCACATGGAAAAGAGGAGTTAGAGAAAAAGAGGATAGAGAAGTGGTAGTAGAGAGTAACTAAATAAACCTCTGAAAAAAATGTGCCCCGCCTTTATAATTAAATCTCCCATATTAAATGGTAGTGGAAGACAGTAATAGAATAGACACAAATGAAAGTAAAGTACTGGGCCCGCCTTTGTACTTCAGACCTGTAACACCTTTGTTATTCCTCTGTCAGGCCTATCCTATGGCTGATAGAGACTACCAGCGGTGACTTGGATCTATTTCTGTTAAGGACTGCATCTTCAATCCAAATGTGTGAGAGAAGAAAATTGAGAGCTAGGATCTCAGCTTGAGATTAGGTGCCTAGAACTCATGTGTTCTTACACAGCACTGGTATTAATTTCCTCTGTGACCTTAGACATAAGACATAGCTGGAGAAACAGGCAAAGAGGTTGTCAAATGGTGATTATACTTAACTATCTTACAGGGATCTATTGATTATTAATATTTATAAAATGCTTTGTGTATTAAAAGTGATGAATAAATGCTAAGCATTGTTGTTTGTTATACTTTGTCACTTAAAAACTAGTCCACTCTAGGACTGGAAGGGACCTCATGAGGTCATCGAGTGCAGGGGACTGGACTCGATGACCTCTCGAGGTCCCTTCCAGTCCTAGAGTCTATGAATCTATGAAAATGAGTTCCAACTTACTTTAAAATGCTGCTTTTCACTTGGTCCTAACATTGTCAAATGAATTCCCCTTGAGCTGAAATTTTTGGTTATTGATTGTAGACAATGCAAAAGTGTTTTTTTTTTATTTTTGTTTTAGAAAGTTGGAGCAAAATCAGTCTAGCCACTTCTAAATTGTTTGAAAAATACCTAGCACTTTCACATGTTTTGATCAGATATTTTGCACGCACATAACTGAAAAACAACTGAAGCTAGAAAGACCAAACATTAAATCTAGGTCTCTAAAGATAAAAACCACTGTGCCAACAACTCCACGGCCTTGCCCTTGCCCTAGAAAGCAAATGCATGCTTCCTTTTCCGACAAATTTTTCCTTCCAACCTTTTCAGCTACTATACCACATTACAGAAAGAAAGATCAAAGATGATAAATCTTGAATTAGTGGTGAGAAATATCCTTCAGTGTTTGTCATGAAAAGAGAAGGTGGAGTGTGAATAGTTCACCCTCCATTGGCTAACTCAAGCAGTTCTTCCAAAAAACCAAACTTTGTAATACTTCGAATTGTGGAGTTACATAGTAGACAGAACAATGTCACGAAAATTGAACAACAAAATCTACTTGCTTGCCCCACTTTACCGTGATAATTGATAATCATGAAAAGAATAATATTTTACTTTAAAAAAATTACTTCTCGAGGGTAAGTGGGTAAGTAGAATTTTAGAA
Source organism: Gopherus evgoodei (assembly GCF_007399415.2). NCBI lineage: Eukaryota > Metazoa > Chordata > Testudines > Testudinidae > Gopherus > Gopherus evgoodei. Next base: position 146,536,129 of record NC_044324.1, read on the forward strand.
AATTACAAAAGGAGTTAAATACTGACAGTATTTTTCATAGCTTTATGATAAATCCTTGCCATTGTTTTTGGAGTCACACTTACCAATACCTCTGTTTTGGGGCTGTCTACATAAACAATTTGACCTTGTTGTGGGATTATGTTTTTGTTTATTATTTGAATTATTGTATCAACTAGAAGCCCTAGACATGGCCCAGGATCCCATTGTGCTCGGTGCTATATAAACACAGAACAAAAAGACAGTACCTGTCCCAACGATTTTACGTGTTTTGGTCCTGTCTGTGTAGATGGAACCAAACCATATTTTAGCCACATTACTGAATCATGTTACAGTCCTGTCACTAATGAATTGTAACACAACAGGGGGAACTGGATGAAATTTGACGTCTTGTGTTGCCTAGGAGGTCAGAAGGGATCTAATGGTCCCTTAGGCCTTAAAAATCTATTACCTTGACATGATTAGATGACAACTGTGTTATCCTTGACACAGTCAATGTCCCTGAGTCGTGTGTTGTTGTTTTTTTAAAAGAGTAGTACAATATGCTTAAGTCAATGTAAGCTCAGGGTACATCAGAAGACAAATGAATGGTTATCCAGAAACCTAGACCAAATTTCAACCCCATTTTCAGAAATAGGTGCCTAAAAATTAGGCTCCCAGTTCTTATTTAGGGGCCTGGTTCAGGAAAACACTTCTGCGTGTGCTGAAGTCCAGCCTTACATAGGACATGCACATGCCTGCAGTTAAGCATGTGTCTGAGTGCTGCTCTGGATGGGGATGCTTTCCTAGACTGGTACCTAAATAGGTGCCCTGGTTTTTCAAAAGTATTGAACACCCGGACTCAGCAGTTCCCACTGAATTCAATAGGAACTGCAGGCTATGCAGCACTTCTGAAAATCAGGGCACAGGGTTTAGGAGCCTATCTTTGGGCAAACATTTTTGAAAATCTCGGTCCCAGCATAGCTTTCTGGTGCTGGAAGGACTAATCATTTGCATATTTGTATGTGAGACTATAAGGAATTTACCGTTTGTAGAAAACCAACAATCACTTGCATGGCGTTTGAGCGAAGAAAACATAAATGCTGGTGTAGCTTTGAGGGATTTTTTTAAACTATAGGTCTTTCTTCAGGCTGTGGAAAACCTGTAGGGTCAAATTTCAATCCCAGCTGTAGCTAGATTAACTTCAGTGGAGTCATGTCAGGAATCAGTTTGGCCCTATTGATCTATTCTGTTTAATGTCTTTATCTACACATATAGTGTATTATGCACCTGTTACCAGGGTTTCTGAGAGCTACTAGAATTATTAAAAACAAACAAACAAAACACCATACAAATAGTCCAAATCTGCCTTTGCCTTGTGGCTGTGTTTCCATGACCCAAAGCAGGCCCCATAGTCAAAATGTTTTATGACCTGAAAACATGCACTTTAACAAATAACTTCTATGTTTAATTGACAAAGCATTTGCTCATTACAAATTCAGTGCTCACTCTAAAAACAGATGTTCCTGCTCCCTGCATTTGAGCTGTCACTTTATTATTTTTTTCTATTTACCTTGGTTAGGTTCTTAAGCAAAAACAAGCTATTTAATGCCATTTTGTGTGCACATATAACGATATCTATTTATAGTCTCTGAGTAAGATATTTAAAAGCACCTTAGTGACTTTGGCACACAAGTCCCATTTTCAAAAATGATTAGGCATTTTAGTCCTATTGAAAGTCAATGGGACTTAGTCACCTAAATACATTGGTGCTTTTGAAAATTTTACTCTCTGTCTAATTTGTCACCAAGCAATTGTGTTACTGAGGTTAAAAATAATCAAGCACAGTACATTTTTAAAGCACCTCCTATATTTATTCAGTTGTGTTCTAATAATAATAAAAAAGACAAAACCTTTAAAGTATTAAATCTAAAGTGAATACTTTTTTATTTCTCAGTCAGCAATTGTGACTCATCAGAGAAATTAACTTTCACTAGATTAAGTATATGCTTTGTGTGCTGAGAAATACCGCATGTAATACACACAAGTGGGTTAGGTTACATAGTGAGCTAATGCACAAGGCTTTCACTTCTTGGAAAGGGACCTCCATTGAAATCTTGGTTTAGAGAAACTGAATTTGGTGGGCTTCAAATCTGTTATCTATCAGAGTACATATGCATTAATTTGCTGTTCAAAAATACTCTGATGTCTGACTAGAAATATATCTCCTTATGATCACTTGCTGGTAAAACGATATTAAAAAACCAAAAGATCTTCAGACTGCATTGTCTCTTCTGAGTCTCTTCTCACTTTATCAGTATGGAAGACATGATCTTACACTTGTGAGCTTTTTAAAAGCATGTTGATAAACTGAATTATGAAAACTTTTCTATCTACCCTATAACTGGCTGTATTGTACACTGAGGTGGGGGGCAGGGGAGTGGCAGTATCGCATATAATTAACAGGTAAAGGTAGCACTGTGAAGAAAAAACCTCAGAGAAAGCAGGGGAGACTGTTGGAAATCCAGTCTACTAAATCTTGAATTAGCCTACTTCAATTAATCCTACTATCCAGAGGGCATACCCTCCGTTTCACCCACACTATCATTTGGATGTAATTGCTTCCTTCACATTACCTTAAATAGCTAAGGATCATTTAAAAATATGTCTGTAGGAAAAAAGTCAGCCAGCACCTACATTGGTGGTTCAGGAGGCAATGAGATGCCGGAAGGAGGGTGTTGGGGATCAGATGATGCTGTTGATGGTGGAAGAGCAGTGAGTGGGACCTGAGACTGGAGGAGGGAACCAGGAATAAAATTCAATGATATGAATGTTCATTTGCTGATGATGGGGCATTGGTCATGTTGATTCCCTCTGCTTAACTGACTTGGTGGAGAACTTCATCCAGTGCCATGGGAACGTGCTCCACCTCAGAGTCCACCTGTGTAACACAGGTGTAGAAGTGCCTCTGCCGAACCACCAGAATAGCTAAGGAGAAGCTTCCTCTGGCACCTTCCTCTTTCATCCTGTCTCAATTCTCCCTTTTCTCAGAGAGTCATAGCAGAGCTTATGCTGTTCTTTTCTACAAGCCGCTTGCCATAGGAGACTGGCCATGCAGCTGGAATAGAACCTACATGTAAGGTGCAGTGCACAGAAAACAGAATGACATCTCCTTTGTTAAAGCAGCAAAGAATCCTGTGGCACCTTATAGACTAACAGACGTTCTGGAGCATGAGCTTTCGTGGGTGAATACCTACTTCGTCTCATGCATCTGACAAAGTGGGTATTCACCCAAGAAAGCTCATGCTCCAAAACATCTGTTAGTCTATAAGGTGCCACAGGATTCTTTGCCGCTTTTACAGATCCAGACTAACACAGTTACTCCTCTGATACTTGATCTCCTTTGTTAGATCTCTTTATTCACACCCTTCGTCATCCCTCTGCCAAGCTACACGTCTTCAGTTGCCCTAGTCCCTTTAATACTGTGTAGTTACTTTTCTTGGAATAGCTCATTGATATCCTTCTGTTATGAAGGTGGCCAGACCTGAATTTAAGATTCCAGACATGATTTCACTTGAACTGTGTAGAGGATTGATTACTTCCCTCCTTTGTGACTTGATGCCTTTGCATAGCAACTCAAAATCTCACTGGATTTGTTTGCTCCATACTACATACTATGTTCATGTCTACCTTGCTGTTTCACAGTTATGCAGGAGTTGAACCCCAAAAGCCTCCCCACATCCTGCTATGTATTCCAGTGCAGCACAAATCTGTTTGGGGGCATAAAGACACATCAAATGTCACCGTCTCTACAGTCATCCAAAAGCACAAGTACACTGTGCGTGCTGAAATATATCTGACGTAAAGCTGGGTGACCCTGATAGAAGGAAATGTTCTCTTCAGCAGCACAAATGGCAAATTCTGTTCTCGAGGGGTTGATCCTACAAGGTGCTGAGTATTGACTGAGAGCTGCTGAGTACGATCAATCCTATTTATATCATTGGAAGTTGAGGGTACAGCACCTTGCAGGTTTGGGCCCCCAGAGGCATGTATGGTTTCCATTTACTTAAATGGGATTCACATATAAAGGCAGAATTTGGCACTGTACTATATGTAAAACAAAGCACTATAATGTCTTAATTGTTAAATTATTAAATGCTAGAACAATATGGTTTACTGGAAGAGATCAATGTGTTAATGAACTTTTGCTCTAAGGGGAGATCTAAAATTAACCTTGTAAAAATAAAAGACACTAAAGGCCATAGTGCCAAAAACACAGCATTCAAACCTAGGTATTGTTCTGTTCGATCAGTCCTTTTTTCTTATCTCCCCCCTCCTGCCTGCCCCTGCCCAAGACTTTAACCTAATTTAGCAACTTTATGTTTGGATTTATTCTTCTCACAGGTTATGTGTGTCAAGCGGTCATTTTTCACTCAGTAGTACTTTCAGCATAAGAACACTTGTAACTTTATCCAGTTTCATTCACTTTTTGTAACATATTTTATATTTACAGAACTAACATTTCTGAGTGGCCTCTATCACTATGGGGTCTGAGGATCTGACCATTTTTAATATATTTATCCTCACAGCACTCGAATGAGGTAAAGAAGTAGTCTATGGATGGGCATGGAGGCATAGAGAGACTAAGGGCATATCTACCCAGCAAAGAAAAACCCGCATTTGGCCCATGCCATCTGACTCAGGCAGTGGGGCTGTTTCATTGCTGTGTAGACTTCCAGGCTCGGACTGGAGTCTGAGTTCTGGGACTCTCCCATCCAGGCTCCAGCCTGACCCCAGAAATCTACATAGCAATGAAACAGCCCCCCAGCTTGAGCCCCATGAGCCCACATCAACTGGCACAGACCAGCTGCAGGTTTTTATTTGCTGTGTAGATGTATCCTCAGGAACTTGCCTGGCCCTACAGGAAGTCCGTGGTGTAGTAGGGACTCAAAACCGTGTTTCCCAAGTCTAACGTTAGCACCTTAGCCACTGGATCATGCTTCCTTTCTGATCAGTATAGCAGTTTAATATGGGGGCTAATGTATGTGGGAAATTTGTTAGTATTGTAGATACTTTGTATTGGCATAAGAGATAGTATTTATTTAACTGTTATAGTGCTAATGTTATACCCTAAGCAGTTAACACAGATTAAAAGAACAGTCTTCAATACTAAAAAAAAAAATTAAGATCTTAATATTGTTATGGTGGGAGTCACTGGAGGACGTTGTTATACAAAGCATTACCAGTTTGTTTTCTTAGCATGCAAGCAGTGTTTGGGTCCTTGAAGATATACATATTATTGTAAGTTTTGTGATGTATATTCTTTTTGGGGGAGCGGTTGCCAACAGCTGGAGAGTTTGCTCTCTGCTTTACCTTGTCTAGTTAGAATCAATTCTTTGTGCAGAGTTGCTTTCTGCAGCAGGGCATTGGTGTTGGACTGAGGTTTCTGAAAGCATGAATTACCTACATGCCATTTGTCACCAACTCTGTTCAAAGATGGGTGTGTGTAGTATATATAAACAAACTATACTATGAAAATACCCAGACTCCACATCACTGATGTCTTCTCCAGCAGGAAACCAACCTGCAAGACCCTGAGATCTACTACCAGTCAGCAGGGTAGTGACCATATTAAGGAACTGAACTTCCTATTTCAATATTAACAAGAGCGTGGAGATTAATTTGTATACTGGGGATTGGATAGCTCAGGATACTGGAGATATGGAGCCTTCCAGTTTTAGGTCACAGTTTTGAATCCAGAGGCCATGTGGATAGTGACAAAGTTGTTAAGACTTGGAGGCTGTTTGGTAGCTGGTGTGAAATGAGTTGGCATGCTCGGTTTCACTGTCAGTGGACAGCTGTCCACATTGCATAAATCATCACACTTGGCAGCCTCATTGGAGAGGCCAAAGATTGATCCTAGCTTGTGGGCTTTCTGAACTGTGCCTTGCACAATGGGGCCCGGTTTGTAATATCAATAACAACACAGGTGTAATGGACATAAAAGCTGAATCACTACTTCAGTCAGAGAAGTAATCTGAAGGGAACATTTCTATCTGTGGGGCAGTTAAGGACCGTTTACACAACCATTCTCCATGCGGTGGATAGAAAGATTACTTCTGTCTCCAGAGCTGTCACTCTGGCACATTTCACAAGGAAAAGCATTCACTAAAATTTTTCAAGGGGGTAGTGGGAAGATAACTAGCATGCAGGGCCGTCCTTACCCATATGCAAAGTACGAAGCTACATAGGACACCAGGAAATTTGGGGCACCAAATTCCCTGGTGCCCTGCGCAGCTGCGTGCTGCTCCAGCCCCTGCTCTGCCTCTTCCCCATGGCCTCCACCCCTGCTCTGTCCCAGCCCTGTCTCTTCCTACCCCCGCTCTGCCCCATCCCCACTCCACCCCTTCCCCAAAGCCCCTGCCCCGCTCCACCCTAGCCTCACCTCTTCCCACCCCTGCTCTGATCCAGCCACGCCCCCCACTCCACCCCTTCCCCTGAGTACTGCAGGAGGGGTCTAGCATGCCCTGCACTCACCAGATGGCAGTAAGTGCAGTGACCCTGACCTAGCCCACTCTGTGCCACGCCGCCAGCTCCCAGCTGTGCCACCAGTGAGTGCTGGGGGTGGTGGTTCCCCCCTGCCCCCCAAGGCTGGGCACCAGGGGAACAGAGGAGAACAGGCTGGGGCTGGGTCATTCCACTTACCGCCGCCCCGTGAGTGCGAGGTCGGGCCTGCCCTGCAATCACTGGGCAAGCAGGAAGTGGAGCGACCCGCCCTCAACCCACTCTGCTGGCTTGTGCTGGAGGGCTGTTTTCCTCCTGCCCCCCAAGCCTGCTCCTGCCCCCTCCAGTGGAGGCCTGGGGCCACCCTTCACACCCCGTGGGGAGGCTGCATGGGGCACCAAAACGGCCCTGCTAGCATGCAGCCAGACTTACAATAGTAGTAAATGGGCTTAGGCTGAACAGCTAGCTTTTGATTTTTCAATTCAAGATTCCATTTAGATAATGGAGACTAGCTTTGTAAAGATGTTTGTAATTATTATGAGTTTTCTTCCATCCGTTTGTGATAGGTATTGAATTTGATTTAATTTAGAATATGTTTATTACAATATATGTATCACTTTGTCAACTTTCTAACCTCCGCCACTGCCTTTATTTATTATGCTTTTTTATAGTGCTCTTTGTTCTTGTGTCTGATCACCTCACAAACACTGATGACTTTATCCTCACAATATTCCTTTGAGATAGGGAAGTTTTATTATCCCCATTTTACAGGTGACCAACTAAGGTACAGAAAGATGAACATTTATATTTTCCAAAGCACTCAATGTTGGCCTCGCCCTGCTCCCATTGGTGTCAAATGGGTTATGGCCTTGATTAGGAGTCGTGGGAGGAATTTGCAAAAATGCTCAGCAGAGTGAGTCCAATGTTGAACATTTTTTAAATCTCCACCCTCAGTAATTTGCTAAAGTTAGTGGCAAAACTGGGAACAGAACCTGAATCTCATCATTTTTAATTCAGGGCCATAACCCAGGCCTTGGAAAATGTAATGACTACTAGCCAAGGTGGAAGATATCTACTCCCTGCAATGATCATGTACTGTATTTAATTTAAAGGGAGAAATATTAATGGACTGATTTTAATTGTAATATTCAATCAAATTTCTATTTAATACATTTTAAAATACATAATTTCCTCTGTTACTCTTGCTTTTGGTTTATATTGTTCCCTTTCTAGGTTTGCCTCCTTTTTACTCCATGCCTTTATTATAATAGTTCATGGCGTATCATTTTCCTACATTGTATTCTCTCTTTTCCCCTGTATGTTCTTTCCCTCCCCCAATTCCACCATAAGGGTCCCCCAGTATCATACTTCACTTTTCTAACTTAAATCAGGGGATAATACAAAAATGTGGAAAGAGGGAACTGTCCAGGGGCAGCCCACAGATAAGAGGCCAAGATCCAGTGCCAGTTGGTGCATGGGGGGCATTGATGGATGCTGTTGAGGGACTCCATTTTTTGTAGTTTCTGGCTAGCAGGTGTTTGGTAAATTTGAAGGCCTCCTTGCCTCACAACTCCTCTGGTACCTGGAAAGAAAAAGGAGCATTCTCTCTCTCTGTTTTCTACTCCCACCCTAGAGCCTGCATGGATGGTGATGAAGCTGGGAGTTTCTGCTAAACCACCTCTTTCCCAGCCTCAGTTTTTGTTTTTAGTTCTACCAAGTAAATAGGTCCCGTGCCTCCCTCTGCTGTTGCTCATTGCTTTCCTAGGCAGTAGCAACATGAAACTGACCTGCTTTTTGAGAGTTTTGTTGCCTCCCATAGAGTTCTGATTTAAAATAATAAGACTGATACTAATATTTGTAGTTCAATAAATTGGGCAAAACTAATAGCATAGGCAATGGAGCTATCTGTCTGCAATTTCATGAAGTCAGCACTGCATCTATTTACACTTGCTTGTGTTTAGACAGTTATCTTCACAACTTCAAGCCCTTTATTACCCATATGACTGTCCTTTCTCTTCACTGGTAACTTTACTTCAGCCTGCTTTTTCAGATTTGCACAGTCATAATGCATTGGAAATTAATCAAAATAAAAAATACATTAGAAACAGATCCTACTTTTGCTGACAGTTTACTTAGTTTTTTTCAATTCCTTCCATTGAATGGGCCAAATTTATCTCTGGGTTAATAAAATGGACAGTAATGACACTGAAGACGAAAATCCACTTGCACTTTTTAATGACTGAGATGCATGCCTTCTTCTATTGGAATCTTCTAGTTTCTTTTTTTGGTGAATATTCTGTTACTGTAAAGGATTCTATTTGCACATATAGCTTTCATTCTTGAATGTTGTTAAAAATAGAGGTGGTCTTGAACCAAATCCTTGAATCCTGACCTTTTTTCAGCTTTAGATAAGAATCCAAACTTTGCAGCCTTTGGTTCTCTTCTATTTAATAATTAAAGCATTTTAAAATTGGAAATCAGGCAGGTCTTTTTGATATTGGATAAAAGTTGAGAACTTCTATGGTTTTGATGGATTGCTTAGATGCCTTCTGCAATCAAACTTGTCTTGTAACAAGGCCTGTGTCAATAGTGGTAATGAAACTTTCCACAGGAGAGAGGGCACTTGGAACATTATACCTGCTGTTCATCTGAAGTTGTAGGTCCCTGTGGTGTAATCAGAGAGTCAGATTAACTTGTGAAGGACACAATGCCATAGGAAGGTGGGCAGCCAATGGACCATCTCTGAGCACCAGGTATGGTTGATGGAGCCAGGATTTCCAGATGACCATGTCTAAACTGCTGCTGTCCATCCTGAGGTGACAAGCTTATGCTTAAGAATACCATTACCAGTCCTGTGCTGCTGCAACTTTGTTTACTAGCTCTGAGACCACGTAAATCTGTTATTTTTGTTTGCTAGAACAGGGCTTGTTGGCGTGAGAGAGCGAGAGCTAGTGAACTGTAATGGAGCTGGCACATTGTTTTGGCTCTCCCAGCAAAAGCGCCTGTAGAAATCAGTGAAAGGAATGAAATTCTGTATATTGGCCACCTTTTTCAAGCTAGATTGACAGTATATTGAACTGTATTCTGTGGCCTCATCTGCAAATTCACATAGGTTTAGGCTGGTGATTTTTACAATAGTAGGCCCTATGAAATGCAACTAAGTAGTTCCTCCAGTAGAGGGTAGTACTGTACACAAACACTAGACTGCACGTTACAGTAGGAATTTAGGTGGCTGTGTCATTTTTGGGTTTGTTCCCTTTGTCTCTGGCTGCAGCACCAATCGTCTTGTCTTGCTGCTGGTAATCAGGCTGACAAAATGTTTTTCATTATTTTATATTTCAATTTATAGTATCTATATTATTTAAAATATTTAATAGTGCTCTAGCTGGATGGTATCGTCCTTGGCATCGCCATGGAGTTTATATTAGGAGTTAATGTTGACAGTTGCAGTATTAACTCTCGCTCCATGCCTTCTTCCAAATCTGAGGCCTGATCCAAAGCCCAATTAAGTCTATGGAAAAACACCTATAGCTTTCAACTGACTTTGGATGAGGGCTTGGAGTAGGGATAGTTTGGAGATCTAGGAGGGGAGCCAATATCATTGCGGCTTCCAGAGTTCAAAATGAATCATGTAGGCTCTTTGCAGGATGCTCCTAGTCTACTGGATTTCCCTGTGGATCTACTGGAATATCCACACTTAAACTGATAGTCTTATCCCTTCTACAGTCTCATAGACTTAAAGGTCAGAAGGGACCATCATGATCATCTAGTCCAGGGGTCAGCAACCTTTCAGAAGTGATGTGCCGAGTCTTCATTTATTCACTCTGATTTAAGGTTTCGCGTGCCAGTAATACATTTTAACGTTTTTAGAAGGTCTCTTTCTATAAGTCTATAATATATAACTAAACTATTGTTGTATGTAAAGTAAATAAGGTTTTTAAAATGTTTAAGAAGCTTCATTTAAAATTAAATTAATATGCAGAGCCTCCTCCTTCCCCCCCAGACTGGTGGCCAGGCCAGGCAGTGTGAGTGTCACTGAAAATCAGCTCATGCCGTAGGTTGTCTGCCCCGATCTAGTCTGACCTCCTGCACACTGCAGGCCACAGAACACCCACCCATTCCTGTAATAGTCCTGAAAAACCTTTCCCTCACAAGGAGATGACAATGAGTTGGGAATAGTGTATGCGGTGATCCACATGCAGTTTCCCCTGGAACTTCTCTGCCTGATGGGTTTTTACACTGGTGGGGCAATGCAGCCCTTTTCCTGTCGACTCGACTCCACTAAAAGAAAGCACTAATGTAACTGTAACAAAATGCTTGATGATCTTCTTGACATTTGCCAGTGTCCAACCTTGGTGGTGATCTCCTAAAATTATTCTTAAAGTGATACTTAAATGCTTTAGAATCTTCAGCTTTTTTTGGCAATAATCAGGCCTGTGAAATGGACATGTAGTCACACAGTGATGGGGGTTGCGTATTTTCCAAGAAACCCTATCCTCACATAGGATTAGACCACCTGCTTTGGAAGGGCTAAAGTCTTCCCTGGCTGTTCTGTGTGAGTAGAATTCCCATTAATGCTAGTGGAACTTACATTTTGTCTAATGTGTAGGGAATGTGCCTCTTTAATGATACACCCCAGGAATAATAGAGTTGTGGGAATCAGAGATGAGAAAAGACCTTTCAGTTTATGGAGTTGATCCCCTGGTAGGGTGGACTGTTCAGTACTATGATCCAGTGCGGTATCAATTTAATCTCTGATATGACCATAACTGCACTTTCAGACAGAGAGGCTAGAGCTTAGTAGGGCTTTTCCATCTCTGAATTCTGTGACTTTGTGATTCTTTATTTTCTAGTGCCTGTTCTAGTTTTCCCATGTAAGAGGGTTCTGCAGTTTAAATAACCTCCCTGTCAGGTATATTTAGCCTAGATTTTCCTTTTCTTGATTTCTTCCAATGACTCCTGTGTATGGTACCACCCTAGATAGTTCGCCCACTTCAAATATTTACATTCTTCACATAATCAAATTCAGTTAGCAAGTTGCTGTGCTATGTTCTGTTAGCCTTAACATTTCACTTGGCTAGTAGAGGATTTCTTATCACTCAGTGATTGAATAACATTAAGTTCCTGTAAAAATGACACTTCCAGAAGAGGTAGGATTTAAGGATCCAGAACTGTAGGTCACTCTAGTTATTTTATTAAATTGTTCCAGATGCATTTTGGCTTTTGTTTTGGGGTGGGAAAAAAAAAGAAAAGGGGTAAAATACAAACTCGAGTTCAAACAACTGAAAAAAAAATCTAATGCTTTATTTATTATTTCTAGTTCATATCAACTCAGTAATGGTGCAGCTGTTTCTATACATGTGTAGAAAACTCCACATGTCAATTAATATCCATGAGGGTACATTTAAAACTGCAAGTTCAATAAAATTGTGATAGGCAGTTTCACTGCACTTGGCACATATTACCTCATGGCTGCACAGGGCTGGCCTATTTTCTGTCATTTATTCCTGGCTTTGCCACTGACCTCTTGTGTGTCTTCGGGCAAATATCTTCACCTCTGTTCTCCCTTTCACCCTTTGTCTGTCTTGTTCATGTAGCCTTTAAGCTCTTTTTTGAGGCAAGGACCTTCTCTCACTGGGTATGCCTACACTACCTGCCGGATGGCGGGTAGTGTGATCGGTCTATTGGGGATCGATGCATCATGTCTCATCTACATGCAATACATTGATCCCCACCACGCTCCACGTCGACTCCAGAACTCCACCAGGGCGAGAGGCGGAAGCGGAGTCGACGGGGGAGCGACAGCCGTCGATCCCGCACTGCAAGAACGCAAAGTCAGTCAATCTAAGTCTATCTAAGATACGTCGACTTCAGCTACGCTATTCTCGTAGCTCAAGTTGCGTATCTTAGATTGATCCCCCCCAGTGTAGACCAGGCCTATGTGTTTGTACTGTGCCTGGCACACTAGGGCCTCTAAGTGCTACTGTAGTACAAACAGCAAACAGTAATAGCTGCTGTTGTTTTACCCAGCAGCAAACTACAGAGCAGCAGAAGCAAGATATTATCTACAATGATGGTACAAGCTGCACTTCGTATTAAATGGTAAAAATAGTGTAGATAGGTCACTTCAGCAATTGCCAGGAGAAAAATGACAAGGCACAGTAAAGGAATTTCCAATTTGAAAGGTTTCCTTCCCACAATGGAGAAAATTGTGTACATTTATGGCAATATTATCATTCCATAGTTATTGTAGCTTCCTCTGTGCAGGGATTCCAGCTGGGTCTCTTTGCTGTTTGTGGCTTGTGCCAAAGGCAGCAAAGTGCCTGTTCACAGGGAGGAGTAATATGATCATATTATTCCAACTTAGCAACGACTGCCTATAAAGAGGCTGGTCTTTTTGGCTTTTCAGGCTTTTAAGGGAGAGGGGCCTGGATTGAGACCTGCTCCTTAAGTCTTGTCCTGGTGAGTATTTGCATTCTGAGGGCCTGCATCTCCCACTGGCTTCAGCTGGAAGAAGTGTAGGTGTTCAGCACCTCTGGAAATCAGTCTCCCTTTTACAGTTCCACTATCACACTTTAAGTCAGTAGGTGACAAAGCCTTTGTTCTAGTGGCCCCTGAACTGTGGAACTCTCTTACCATTTTAAATATTGTCACTTTGGCTTTTCAGCATTTTTCCTAACGTTTTACACTTGCACAGTTAAAATCACAAAGGCAAAAAATGCAGACGTCAATGTTCCAATGATATCAACTTGTCTGAGTTTAATCTCCTATATGTTTGCATGGTATTCATTTTACAACATAAATAGTAAGCTATTAAGTAATATATTAAGCTGCATACTTACCTGGGAAAACAAAATCGAAAACAATAATATATATGCCCTGTGCCTGAGGTAACCTTGATATGCATAAGAGTAAGAATTGTGATAGGAGAGTATATCAATTATCATTTCAATCCAGTATCCTGTCTCTGACAGTGGTGAATATCAGATGCTTCAGAGCAAGATGGAAGAAACCCCAGGGTGGAAAATTATGGAATAACCTGATAAAAAACAGTGAAATCCTGACCTCACTAAAGTCAATGGTACTTTTTCCATTGACTTGAGTGGGAACAGAATTTCATCCACCGTGTGTTTCTTATTAACCCATTTTTCCTTCCTTCTCACCCCACATGTACACTTGGCCTTGGCTACTGTCTGGCTTGAGACAATTTTCTGCAAGACAGTTTAACAGGGTAACTGTTCTATTACAAGGGATAAATCTTAGCAGTGAAAAACACTTCATTTTTTTTAAAAGACAGCGTAGAAGTTGCAAAATATTTTACAGTGCTGCAAAAATTGCTGAGAGTTGTTTCTGAACTTTTAATAATCTCCTCGCTCTAGCTACTTTTGCATTAGCCATAAGAACATTCTCCATTTGTGGTTTTTCCATCATCCTGTGCCCCTTGGTGGAGGTCAAGAGTTCATTTATAAATAAAATTATTATTACAAATTATTGTGGCAAGCAATGACCACCGCATTAAAAAAACAGACTCCACAGTATGGTATGTCTGACTGTAAGTTGAAATAAATCAACACTTTAATTTCTTATTCCATCCTAATTGATAAGGATACTAGTAATTCCCATATACACTTGTTAAAGGAAGACCAGATCACGTAGTTTGCTGAGTGTTCGTGTGTGTTTTTTTAATTTATACTTTAGTAATGAGGTTTTGTTTAGAGCCATCCAAGAGGCTTATAACTATGAGTAACAGGACAAGAGAGAGAAAATGAGAATTTAAGTTAAATATTAGAGAGGAAGGGAGAATTTCCTAAAGGTGAGATTTCTTTGTTGAATTGTCCTCCAGGGAGAGTGACAGGAACACCATCTTTTGTCACAGCTAGAATAGATTTAGCAGATTTTGTGTAGGGAGTCTTTCAGCACTGGCAGGTGGATGAATCAAATGACCTAATTGTTTGTGTTTTCTATCTCGATTTCTACATTCTTACTCAGATATGATAACAGTAGATTCATCCCTGAGATAAGAGTGCAGCTTCTTTGACCTGCCTATGATACCTCTGAATTTGGCCCAATGTGTGTGTTGTATCACATCTATGCAACAAGTAAAAGTTGTGCCAATAGGGAAACTGTTCTCTCTCCTTCTCTTTTTTAAACTAAAAATAATGGTAAAGTTTCTTTGTTACATGCATACAGCTAGCATGCAGATTTTGTTCTAAGCGGAGAGAAAGGCCCTGATGCTGAAGTCCCATGGGCACAGGAGTCCATGCTAGCCGGTCACATTGCAGGATCAGAGCTTACATTTTGAAATATGGATAATAGGCAGAAGCTGGCTATGCTTCAAAGAGAGACTTCAGTCTCCTCTAGCAGGAATGTTCTGGCTGGCTTTCTCTCTGCAGCGCTCTCCCCATATACTCAGAACACAGAAATACCACATATAGCTACAGAGTGAGTCATTGCATCCCATTTAGGCTTGCAGTAACGAACAATCCCAATTGCCACCATTTGAGAAAGCGGGGATATATCAGGATCAGTGCTGTGAAGCAAAATAATTGTCAGTTTTAAGCAATTGCCCCTTTGAAGTAAGTAACAGGAGTCACCCAAGTGTGTGTATTAACACATAAATTCACACCCTTTTAGGAAACACTGCCAGCTGATATTTTCCAGTTCTCTGGCAGGCCTAAAGATCTAGTTATAAAGATCACTTTATCTGAGCTTGCTCCTCTGTCCCGTGTTCAGTACACTGCAAGGTCCACAAGGCAGTTGTGCAGCTTCACAAAACAGAAATATAAAGTATTAAGTTTCTTACTAGTGTTGCACTGTGTATATGTATGTGTATTTTGATCTATCATTGCTCGATTGCCATTGAGCACTGTCTATTTTTATCTTATGGAATAATCATGGGTAGGGCCAGTAGCTGTTTTGGGAAAGAAAACAAGAACTCTTTTAAAATCAGTTTGAATTTTAAATGGGTGGTATAATTAGTATAGGAAACTTAAGAAAGTATTCCGACCCATCTTTCTTTGGTTCCATTGAATCAGTCAAATGGAGCGTTAGCCTTTTTGTGAGAAACAACTGGCACTTTCTCAATTAAATATCTCAAATGTTATATCAGGACCAAACGCTCATAATTACAGTAGTGTTCTTCTTTTATAATTCTGAAGCAGCATCAAAAGAAAGTTAAATTTTTATCAGTACTCGAACACATGCAACATATGTGGGCTTTCCTGTGACTATAGGACCTTTTCTGCCTTCATACATGTTGTTTATTCAATCATAAATACTGTGTTCTTCAATTTGAATCCTTACGAAAGTACACATAGTTTTTGGAGTTACTTGCTCTAGGACTGCAAGTTAGGGTTATCCTGATGATTGCAAATCCACACGTTCATGGCGATTCAGTAGCCTACGTGAAATCAATTTGGTCTTCAGTCCAGTTGTCAGTGAACATATTTTTACATCACAAATGACACAGACAACCCTGTTGGTGGTGTTCACAGAGAGGCCAGGCACTGCCTGCATAAAACCTGAGTTACTCTGTAATTCCTCAAAATAGGCTTTCCAAATCAGGATTGACACAATTGGTGGTGTGTTATGGGGAAGTTTCCTATAGGGGTAAGAGAGTAATTCAAAGTCCTTGCCCTTTCTTTCATTGCTCTCTCTGCTTAGAGTGACAACACCGTTTTTCTTTTACTGGTGGTTTTTGTGATGGGCATTTAAAAAAAAATTTAGAGTCTGCTTTTTGCAAATAAATTCAAACCTGAAAAGGCCAATGTTCCAGGCATTTATTTGCACCTATTTTAGCATATACTATGGCTCTGTGATGTCAGTTCCACCCTGCTCATCATGGCAGTCTGCTACTCTGATATGCTCCCAACAGGTCAGCAGTGAAAATAATTTGCTTTTCCTAATTCATCCTAATTTCAATCCCAAAGGATTTAAGATCTGAAGGATGTAGTGTTATATGCTGGTTCTGTTATGATCTCCAGGACTGGAGCTTGCTTTGAATTGCTGCTTAAAGACTTTTTTTAGAATTATTAGTCAGAGCCCGAGCAATGTCAATTTATGCTCTCAACAAATGGGATCATAATGAGAGAGCAAAAAAATGAGGATTGAACAAAATGTGGACTGTGGAAGGCATTGCAAAGTTGATGTGTAGTGAGTTTTGTTCAGCAACTTCTTATCTGTGTGTCAAGGTATTATTCCCACTCTGAACTTTAGTGTCCAGAAAATGGGGACCTGCATGTACCCTTCTAAGCTTAATTCCTATCTTAGATCTGATAGCGCTGCTACCAACCAGAAATTCCAGTGTCTGGTACACTCCCTGTCCCCCCCCAAATCTTCCCTGTGAGACCCAAGACCCAAACCCCTTGGGTCTTAAAACAAAGGGAAATAAACCATTCCTCCTCCTTTCCTTTTCCCAGACTTCCCCGCCATGGGTTACCCTGAGAGATACACTGATCCAAACTCCTTGGATCCTAAAACAGAGAGGATTTAACCTTCCCCCCACCTCCTTTCCCCACACCAATCCCCTGGTGAGTTCAGACCCAATCCCCTTGGGTTTTAAACAAGGAAAAAAATCAATCAGGTACTTTAAAAGAAAGCTTTTAATTAAAGAAAGAAAAAGTAAAAATTATCTCTGTAAAACCAGGATGGAAAATGTTTACAAGGTCTTCAGCTATACATAGACTAGAGGGACTCCTTCCCCCCTAGCCGAAGTTACAAGTTATAGCAAACAGAGGTAAAATATCCTTCCAGCAAAATACATATTTGCAAGGTAAGAAAACAAACATAAAACTAATCTGCCTTTTCTAGCTAGTACTTACTATTTTGAACATGAGACTGTTTTAGAAAGATTGGAGAAAGATCTGATTGCACGTCTCGTCCCTCTTAGCCCCAAGAGCGAACAACGAACAAAAAAACCCCAGCACAAACAAAGACTTCTCTCCAACAAGATTTTAAAGTATCTTGTCTCCCGATTGGTCCTCTGGTCAGGTGTCCGCCAGGTTCACTGAGCTTCTTAACCCTTTACAGGTAAAAGAAACATTAACCCTTAACTATCTGTTTATGACACTGTGGCATTAGTGAAATCAGTAATAGACTCTCCTTTGAAATTAAATGATGTCCATATAGCCGTGTTTAGTTCTAGGGAAACAAGCCAGTTTTCTGAGGCCCTTGGATTATAAAGTCAGATGCAGATAGTCTGCTGGAATGTACATTAGCTGTGCTTTCAATGAAGCACAAGACAACTGAAATACAGATAACAGCATTTCATAAACAAACATAACAAAGGAATCGCACTGGAAAAAAATGTTCCTGTGAGAAGCTGTAGTTGTCTCTAGCTTCACTTGACCAATCAGAACAAACTGAGACCTGGTGTAAGTGGGTTGAATACCATATAAAGGAATAGTGCTTCAACAGAACTTCATGTAGCCCATTGTCTAGGTTTTGTGGGTAGTAATCCAATAGGTTTTTTTAAGTTTACCATTTTTGAGAGACTACATGTCTTATGTTGGCAATTTTCAGTTTGTGGATCAATTTTGATTTAATGTTCGGACACACAAACATGTAATAAAAGGGAAAGCAAAAATCAGCGCAGAAAAGGCTTTGTGGGACAGTCTATAAAAGTGAAGATGAACGGATCCCTTTTCACTCTGCTCATTTAAAACAGTTTGATTAGGCCAAAGTAGCCTCTTTGATTTCTGTATAGAGTAGCAACATCAGCTGCTCAGTGTCTTCAAAATCTTTATAAAATGATCAATAACATGAGAAAAAAGAAAAGGTGGGTAAAGCAGAAGAGATAAGTGGGAATAAAGAGGTAGTATGATCGAGTGGTTAGATCACGGGGGCTGAGTGCTTGAACATCCAGTGTCTATGCCTAGCTTTGCCACTGAGTTACTGTGAGCAAGTCATATAACGGTTTATCAATCTGTAAACTTAATACAATAAAAAGTATCTATCTCTAAGGGATGTTGTTTGAATTAGTTAATGTTTTCAAACCTCTTTGGGATCCTCCGATGAAACTTTATTTTAGAATAGTCTGTTCAGCTTCTTATACTGTGCTGATCACTGGGGCATTTAAGCACTGTGTAAATACAAAGTGGAGAGGCCAACAGAGGAATTAGAGGTGGGCGATATTTTAATTTGCTTGGATAATGATCACAAGTATCAGATTAATCTTTGCTCAGCAGCAAAAAGTCCTGACCTCTAGAAATTGGATTCAGAAGTTAATTATTTATTCTGGAGATCAGATTTGGGTTTCATGGCCTGTAGTTACTGGTATCATTGTTAATTTCATTATGGACTTAGTGGTGATGGTGAGAGATGACTTCATTGACGTGCGTAGTAAGAGATCAACATAACCCTCAATGAAGTCCTGTGTTGAGATGGGTGAGATCACGAACATAGCACTGTGACCTGTCTGTTCCCAGTTTTGATGGGTCTATTTTTACCATCTGCTTGGCTGTTCAGACCTAGCTTAGTCCTGTATCCTCAAAACAGTTCTGAAAAATACAATGGCGTCTGAAATTAAATGGATAGCCATCATTTTGGTGAGCATGAAAGGCTCAGACATTGGTTGGTTAGCTTTTTTAATGGGTGCGCCAGATTCCCATGTAACAAGTTCCTGTGCATGTTATCTTTGGGTGCTTTCAACTGTGTCTTCTACATTACTCTAATACCTCTCTGTCATAGGATATGTACTATAATTTCTGGTATTGGCAAATGTGCTTTATTGACCCATGTCACTAATACTGATTACGTATGCTCAAAGATGTTGGAGGCAGACAAAAGATATAACAAGCTAGATTCTGGCAGTATTTGATTATGCCAGGTAACACCATAGTGCTTCATTGTGCCCAACCCTGTGCAGGTTCACATGTGCAGAGAGAGTGCCTTTCATCCTGGGGGTGGGGCCTGGTCAATCTGGTCCTTGCACTCCTGTGGGCTCAAGGATTCAGTGAGGTTAGTACCAAAAAGCGAAGCAAGCCACTCCAAAGTGAGAGGGCCCAGGTGGCTGTGGACCATGGCCCTGCTTCCTCACAAGCAGCATATATGGCTTCATATAACATGGAGAGCACATAGTAGTTTTGTGGAAGGTGAGGCAGTGGTGATCAAGGAGAGGGGACACTGTGTCTGAATCTGATAGGACAGGCTTTGAGAGCCCTTGTTTGTGTAGTGTGCAAGTACATGGCCCCAGTGCAGAGCTCTGTCTGAAAGCCATAATATAGCTCTTAAGGCTTGTCAACTCTATAGCATTTGGGTGTTGCAGCCCCCTACCAGGCCTGAAAACACCTTGTGTCTGTTTTGTATTCTGGGTAATAACATCCAAGATTCCAGGTTTGTAAAATTCAACTGGCTCTTTATTAAGAGAATTATGTACAGAGATGCTACAGCTAACATTCTAGCCACATGCACGCAGACTGACTTCCTGGTGCTTTCTTCAGACTCTTTTCTTCTGCAACCTAGGCTCCTTCCTCCAAGTTCATACAGGTTGCTACAATGCGCGCGCGCGCACGCGCACACACACACACCTTTTTCCAACAATGTACAGGCATGCACACCACAGTCCTGACTGCACTTGTTCAATGCCACTCTATGCATCCACTGTTATGTTTTTCTGCACTGCTGCAATGCCACTGCACAGGAGCTGCAAATGCTGCAGCTGCAATGGTACAGTTAGTCCCTGCAGTGCAATGTCGCAGGATGCCAGCCTGTGCTATGCTGACAGCTTTGATAGCCCATGGCCCTGGTTTTGTCACCTCACAAGCCACTTACCTGTTCTCTGCATGCAGAGCTGAAAGCAGCAGAGGCAATTCTTGGCTTCCCTTGGCTCATCCCTGTCACCCCACTCATCCTGATATCCCAAGGACCACAGTAGCATACAAGGATGTAAAAATATAACTGCAACTCAAATTTTATTAAACAATTTAAAATATTCAAATAGGATTTTTTTGGTCTCACAGAGAGTCCCCTGAAAATACAAGAACAAAAATGAACCATGAGTCACTTCCATGCCCACGGGCCCAAAATGAAAAAGGCTAGATCTGCCTCCATGGGCTGAGTGAAAAGTCTGAAGAAATATTTTTGTGCATACATAATTTACATAAAATTTACATATTTAATTGCACAGATTCCCCCAAATCCATTGCCTCTGCTCCATAGCCATCTACAGTTATTTAAGTGGATGGACACAGAAGGGAGTAGAATGCTCACTCAGTTAGCCATGGAGTAGGAGCTTCAGAGAATCACTGCTTCCTCAGGCCAGGGGGAGGAGGAGCGCTCTGGTCTGCTTTTACCACAGGAGGCAGAGAGCTGTGCTCCCACATGTTCTCCTCTCCCCCTTAATTTTACTCTGGACACATCTGTTTCCATCTCCCTCATTTCTAGGGCCCTACCAAATTAATGGCCATGAAAATTGTGTCATGGACTGTGAAATCTGGTCTTTTGTGTACTGTTTTGTGTACTTTCACCCTATGCTGTACAGATTTCACAGAGGAATCCAGGGGTTCTCAAACTTGGGGTCCCAACCAAAAAGGGGGTCAGAAAGTTATTGTAAGGGTGTCTCAGTATTGCTACCCTTATTTCTGCACTGCTGCCTTCAGAGCTGGATGGCCAGAGAGTGGCAGCTGCTGACCAAGGGCCCAGCTCTGAAGGGAGCAGCACAGAAGTAAGGGTGGCAATACCATACCATGCCATCCTTACTTCTGCGCTGCTGCTGGTGGCAGTGCTTCCTTCAGAGCTGGGTGCCTGGCCAGACCCCACTGCATTCTAGCCACCTAGCTCTGAAAGAAAGCATCACCGCCAGCAGCAGCACAGAAGTAAGAGTGGCAGTTCTGCAACCCCCCCCCCCCCACAATAGCCTTGTGACCCCTCTACAACCTTCTTTTGGGTCAGGACCTCTATAGTTACAACACCATGAAATTTCAAATTTAAATAGCTGAAATCATGAAATTTACAATTTTTAAAATCCTATGACTGAGAAATTGACCAAAATGGGCTGTGAATTTAGTAGGACCCTACTCGTTTCCCCCAGTGAAGCCACCAGTTTGTCTCCACCCACTCGTCAGCTCTCCCCCTATCCTGCCACAAGTGCCTCAAAGTCTTTTCTTTTCAGCAACTGCCACGGCATCACACCCCCTGCCAAGTGCTCCTTCCTCTCAGGTCCTCTCTGACTGGAGCAGAAAGGAGGAGGTGAGGGAAGGGAGGTGCTTGCCGAAATGTTGGAAAAGAAAGGAACATTGTTTCAGCCACTGACCCAACTCTCCCTGGTAGCGGTTGAAGGACTGAAACCCCGCCAAGACCATGCTGAAGGTAGGCTCAACAGCCTGCCTAAAAAATGGGGTTAGTAAGGTCTAGCCTTAGCAATGAAAACTGGACAAAATAATCGGGCTCAGTGGTTTTACAGAGAGAGAGAAAAAGAAAGGTACTCTTATAGGTTGTCTTTCATGATAAATGTAACCATGAAAACTTCCATCTCTGCACTTGCGTGTTTCACCAAATTGTTGCCACAGTCTGGAAGTTAATACAAGGAAGAAGCCAAATTTAAAAAAAAAAAATCCATGAAGAATCAGACCATACTGAAATACAGAAGTCTTGCAGATTCTGTAATGGCTGTGCATGGCTCATTGTAAAGCTTCCAAGAGACTGGGCTGTATATCTTTTTCAAAAAATCTGTGTTTAAAAAGGCACTTTGTTTCTTATCAATATTACTAGAAGCCCCAGGCAGCCTTGACAATCTCTTCTGCAGTGTTTGCTCACTCAAATGGTTCAGCAGTTGTTTTGAAAGATGTCATCGTGAGAAGTATTTTGTTTTTCTTCTGCTGTTACAGACCTTTACAGCTTGGTGTAATTCCCACCTCAGGAAAGCAGGCACACAGATTGAGAACATCGAAGAGGACTTCAGGAATGGCCTTAAACTGATGCTCCTCTTGGAAGTCATTTCAGGTTTGTTAGAAACAAAATGTCTAATGCATTTAGTAAACACCTGCCCTGACTCTAGAGCCTCGTAGAGATTTTGTAATGCAAAACTACAGCAGAAGTTAATCCTTGACCTTCAGGAGGGTTAGGAGCAATCTTGTTTTCCAGTTGCATGGAACAGCAAAACTTCAGTCCGAAAAGTGATCTGTTCACTGTCCATTGAAGGAACTGCTGACCTGTATTTAAGAATCCTGAGCAAATTGATGGACCACTGCATCTGACCTGAGGCTGAAAATAAAAAGCGGTTTCTCACCTCAGTTTCTTTGTAAATATTCTTGAACAGTAAAGGAAATGGATGATTTGTCTACCACGCACTTACTGCTTTGCTGAATTCCTTTTCTGCCTCCATTCCTCTAGTTCTGAATCCTACTGCACACAATTGGAAATTGTGTGGACATTTGTGTTCCCCTCCTGCATATTCCTATTGGAAATTGTGCACCTGCCTAATTCCTACAGAAACAAAACCAGAAAATGAATAAATAAAAACCTTTGAAATAACCACATCTTCTTGCTGGACAACCAGATCTGAGATCCTGGTTATCCTTGGACTGGCCAATTTAAAAAAAAAAGGTTTTTTCTTAGCCTGCCTCAGGGTGAGGGGTCATCAGAAGGAAAAAATAAGTGAAATACTCTCTTAAAAGAATGAAAACTATTAAAGATCCAAAAAACTGAGCACAATGCATGAGTGAGCTTAAAGAGTTACAGATGAATACTTTTTAAAACAAAGGAGCTGAAAACTGGCTCTGCTTTTCGTTACCTACAAAGTCTGGTGTTCAAGGTTCTGTTCTTCTGAGCTGATGATGTTCCAAAGCCATACTATGACTGCAGCTGTCTGAAACATTTGGCTTTGGGTGATATCACAAACTGCTGCTGGAGGGACATAGAACCTGAAGGATCAGTTCTCATGCCCTGAAACTAGGAGTCTTTTAGTTTACCTTTCCTTTCCATGTGTAGGTCACAAATTTATCTTTTAAACATTTTATTCAGTTTTTAACCCCTTAGTATGATTACTCCAAGTTTTTTCTTTTCTTTTTTTAATTATTGGGCAAGATTTTCAAAAGTTGGTGCCTAAAATCAGGCTCAGAAATCCATATTTAGAGACCTTAAATAATTAGTGGCCTGATCTTCAAAACTTCTGAGCACTGAACAGTTCCTGTTGACTTATTTATGCGAACCAGCTAAATCATCCATTTCCTCTGCCATTTAAAGGTGGGGAGCAGTCACCAACGGACTGTGTGATTAGCCGAGGATGCTCCTGAGAAGAAGGGATGGTTATGAGGCGCATATTGGATGATAAAGGGAAAGGATCATTTCCTATAATAATATATGGAGATATACCTATCTCATAGAACTAGAAGGGACCCTGAAAGGTCATCGAGTCCAGCTCCCTGCCTTCACTAGCAGGACCAAGTACTGATTTTGCCCCAGATCCCTAAGTGGCTCCCTCAAGGACTGAGCTCACAACCTTGGGTTTAGCAGGCCAATGCTCAAAGCACTGAGCTATCCCTCTTCCCAAGTCATGTTTTTGTGTGGAAGGCTTTAAATTTGTGTATGGGGGATTTATTCACATATAGTTACTCTCTTGACCATTTGAAAAGATATAGTCATGCAGCCTTTGGTACAAGACAGTGGCAGCATGGCTCTGAAATTAGCCAGTTTGCCAGTGATGGATGAGATTCGGATAAGTCCAGAGGTGGCAGGGATGCCCACAGGGTCCTGATGTCTGGGATTTGGCCCCATTTAACCACACCGATCCTCAGATTCTTCATTTTTCCCAAGATACTCCTCTTCCCTCTTGTGCATCTCTGCCAATCCTGCTGTCTGATAGCAGCTGTTCAAATGCCATGGATTTGGGGAGATTTTACACAGAAAGCAAAGGATGACATGGCTGTCTGATTTATATGACTTTCTCCTCTTGTAATCAGTCAGGAAAGGATGATGAGCTACGAGGAAGGACCTGTTCACTTTCTTTTTACTTCCTTTCAACTATAAAGCAGACACTAGTAGCACAATAAAATATGAAAAGTGTATCCATTTATATACCTCTTATGTTTGGGCAAACATAAAATTTTATTCAGGTTTCATTGCTGTACCAGAAGATCAAGGTAAGTCACTTCTTTGATTTTTGTGGGTTTGTTCAAAGGCACTTGATATTCTTTCAGAAAAATACCTCCAGAATAACTGTTAGATTTTAGAAAATGTACTACATACATTCTGAGTTTTCTAGTCGCTTCTATGTCTGTTTCCAGGTGCCTGTAAGTATAATTGCATTCAATTTGTTGTACTACAGGGGAAAGACTACCAAAACCAGACAGAGGAAAAATGCGCTTCCATAAAATTGCTAATGTCAACAAAGCCCTGGATTATATTGCCAGCAAAGGAGTGAAACTTGTGTCAATTGGTGCAGAAGGTATGTGGAAACACTTGACAATAGGCCTTGGTCTCTACGTATACATATCCCAAAGAAGCTAAACAGCAGAGATTCAGAGGCCAAATTGTCCTGGTGCCTCCTTGGCCATGGAAGGCCAAGGCCCCCAATGCTTTGATGGTTTCTCTGCAGAGGTGGGAAGACAAGAATTGGAAATGTTTTGGGTATGGGGAGATGTGGGTTGTGGAACGGGCTTGATGACTCTAGAATTTGCTTCTCTCCATGGTTAGGTTTAATGGTCTATAATTTCTTGGTGCCTGCCCATTCCTTTTCCTAAAGATTAGGACAACATTTGGTTCTTTCAGTGCCTTCTTTTATTCCAACATGCTATTAAAAACCAGTAACTTTAGAATCAGATAGGAGTCTAGAATGTACCTCAGACAGGCTTGGATCTTTGTTTATCTCTTAAGCGAATATAAAAGTATAGTGGACTTCTTTTGATGTAACTGCTTGGGGATTGAGACCTATTCCCATATTGTTACTTTGGTGACTGTACACGGTTACTACATTTTTAAGACCAAGGTTCAACATTCTAGATGCAGTTAAAACAGTGGACAATGGGAAAAGTGGTGGCTGGAGCTGGTTGGATATTGAACCTAGGGTGACCAGACATCCTGATAAAATCGGGACCGTCCTGATATTTAGGTGTCTGTCCCGTGTCCTGACCGATCTTTGGTCGGGACACATTTTGTCCCGATATTTCACTCCGCTGGCAGCACTCAGCTTTTTTTTTCAGATGTAGCATAGTGAAACTAGATGTAGCATAGTGACATGATTATTTTGTTGTTCTGCTCCAAATAGTCACTGTGGTTACATTAAAATGCATGACTGACTGGTTGGATTTTGGGAAACATAATCTGACTGCTGAAATAAGGAGGATCTCACAGCAGGTGGGATTTACCAAATGCAGCTTCCCATTGACTCCAATTCAGCATCTAGACATTACAGTGATTTGTGCTGTCTAAATTAGATAAGAGTCATGGTTCCCATGCTTCACCTCAGGGGGCTTAGTGGGAGGGGGACGAAACTGGATTAGAGTGAAGAAGGACGCATATTTAGGTAGAAGTGAATGGGGGAACAATCTTCATGGCTTCAGAGTCAATAGTGCCAATTAGGTGATGTTTGGGGGGGCGAATATTTCCCCTAAGGTTTTTGGACTTGCTTAAAGTTC
Source organism: Gopherus evgoodei (assembly GCF_007399415.2). Classification (NCBI taxonomy): domain Eukaryota; kingdom Metazoa; phylum Chordata; order Testudines; family Testudinidae; genus Gopherus; species Gopherus evgoodei. The sequence goes on from NC_044324.1 coordinate 146,562,180, forward strand.
CATAGGCCATATAGCTGGTTGGGGGTGAGCTATGGCCTGACCACTTTTAAGCCATGGTCCTATACTAAATCAGTATGGCTGCGGCTGGAGCATCATTCAGATTTGGCCAAGCTGCCCCTCCATTCAGATGGAGGAGCAGCTGGGCCAAATGGTGTTGCAACTGGGCATATAGGGAAACTGTTCCTGTATAACAGAGCACAGGAGAGTCCATCAAGAACTTGACTCCTGGTGGCTCTGGCTCATACAGTTTGTGGGTCAGAGACAAGGACACCTGGAGTCCCTTTGAGAGGGGCGAGGGGAGATAAGCAGGGACTGGAAAGGGGTCCCTGCCAGTGTGTGTGTTTGTGTGGGAGGGACATGGAATTCCTCCCCCACCAAAGGAATATCTGAATTGGGGCCACTCTTCAGAGGTATAGTTAAGGTTTGGATTGGTGTTTCAGAGCTGGAGGTGTTCATTTCATCTGTTATAAACAGGTGTCATTTGCCAAATTCAGATCCAGGTCTAGGTTCAGATTTCCAGTAGCATCAGAGAACGGATGTGTCAAAGCTGAGTTTTTGGTGGACTCTACTCTGACTTAGATTAGACTGAACTGCATGGGTGCTTAGATGTGTGCATAGCTGTCTTGTGCTTTTAAAATATTGATTTTAATTGGTCGTCTTTGGATATTTGTGGTTTACGCAGTCTCTCCCCAAATCAAAGCTAATATCAAAGTGCTGCTTTAATTAATGTTTTGCTGTTCTTCAGCTACTGAATAGAACAAGGAGAGCAAGGTGGACAAACTATGCAGCAGAAATAGGGGAAAAAAAGTGACACCCTCCCCACCGCCCCCAGTAATACTTTAGAATTGTGCTATTCTGAGAGCAATATTGTATTCTATGGACAGCAGAGGGCATCCAAGAGACAATTTACACGTGGAAATAGAAATCAAGCATAAGGCAGACTGTTTGCAGAGCTGGTACAGAAATACTGAACAAACAGGCCAACGTTAGAATTAAAATGGATCAAACTAATGGTCTGGTGAGTAATGCTTTTCACTGTCACATAGGAATCTTAAATTCGCTAGCTGAGGTGAAGATTACTCTACCTGATAATATTTTATACATATAGGCCAAGATTTTCTAGGTGCTTAATGTTAGGCTCCTAAATCCATAATTAGGGACTTAAAGAAGCCCCCAGGGATCTTTCATTGATTTGTAGGAGCTGCTGGGTGCACAACACTTCTGAAAATCACGTCACTTATTTAGGTTTCTAAGTATTGACTTAAAGTTAGGCTCCCAAGTACAATTTTTTAATATATTGGCCCCTGAATATACTATTTTCCACATGAAGACCTCAAACTTACATGAATGAATTAATAAATTTATCCTAACAATACCCCTGTGAGGTAAAGTATCAGCCCTGTTTTACTGATGGGAAAATTGAAGCACAGAATGATTAATTGGGCCTTAATGTAAATGAAAAGCAGGTCCGGACTGAGGAGTCTGGAGATCTAGGTTATGTTCCCAGCTTTGCCACAGACTTCTTGTGTAATATTGGGCAAGTCACTTAACTTTTGTGCTTCAGGTTCCTCATCTATAAAATGGGACATAATAGTTGCAAAGCTTGATTCATTAATGTTTGGAAAGCTTTTTAGATTCTTGGGTGGAAGGTACAAAAGAAAAGCCAAGTATTATCATTATTATTATTATTTATTATAATAATATTTATTTTGACACAAAGAGGAACATATAAATTAAAACAGGTCAAATTGTGCTGTTTCAGCTAAGGCTACTCGTGGCTGTAAGTCACCTAATCTTGCATAAACATTTTTGGGATGCTTTCTAATTTGCAAACTGTGAAGTCACTGTTTCTATATCTGTTGAGGATCATGTTTAAGTTTCTGACACTCTGAGCAATGAAGAGTCTGTAGTGAACCTAGTGCCACCAACTGTGATTTAAACCAGAGGCCCAGAATAAAGATTAAACCACTAGTCCTGTGGAGCTCTAGTGCAAAGTTCTATTTAATGTATTTGAGTTATCTCTCTTCAGTAAATGTGTTGTGTTCATAGCTCAGGAAATAGCCAATCACTGTTTTTGTTTGGTTTTTTTGGGTGGGTTTGACTGGGGCCCTTGTGGGGAGCCAGCTATGGTCACTCAATTAGGGTGAACTGAAAGGAATGGGCAGCCAAACCCCAAAAAGCTGGTAGATATTCTAATACTTAGATTTACTAAGCCAGCATAAAACAGTTTCTTTATTACTTCACTGGTTACTCAGAAGTCCTAACAACACAGTTCCCTTAAAGTGATCCAGCCTCAGGCCTCCATCCAGGTACCCACATCAAATATGATGAACATTTCTGTAAATCTTATTTCATCATATAAAATAAAAGATTCTACCAATCCCAAAGGATTGGACAGACTATCTCTCAGGTTAATGAATGTTTCAGATCTTACCCAAATACACACTACAGCCAATTCTTATTAACTAAACTAAACTTTATTAAAAAACAAGAGAGAGAGTATGGTTAAAAGATCAGTATACATACAAACATGAGTTCAATTCATTGAGGTGCTGATTCGCAGCATAGATGGTGAGCTTTGTAGTTGCAAAGAGTTCTTTCAGAAATAGTTCATAGTCCAATAGTTCAAATAGTCCAATGTCCAAATCTCATATTCAGGGTGTGCCAGCATAGCTGGGACCTCAGTCTTGCAACTCAAACTTCCCCTGATGAAGCCTAAGCAGATCTGAGATGACAGAATCAGGACCCAAGGATCTTCTATACAATTTCATGTCTTTTGACAAGATGGGAGTTCAAAAAGTAACTAGCATGACTTTGAAGGAGGTCCATCACTGGTACATAGCTATACGAATTAACATAAGGCCATTTGCTTGTTCCTGCACCATTCACAGTACATTTCAAAGAGAGATGAATACCGAGATATCCCGTGTTTACAATTCATTTAAATGATAGGATGTTCTTTTGACCTCTGAATGATCAGAATATAACATAGACAGGGACTGCATTGTCCACCCTACTCATATATATGTAAATACACAAAACCACAAACATTATCTCCCAACATGTCTTTTGAGGGTTATTTATTTTGCAGGATGTTTTAACTCTTTCTAACCATGTGTCACAGTGGGTTTAAAGAAAAAAAAATCAAATAAATTGAGAGTTCTTTGTGTTGTATCCTGGGCTGAATAAACTAAGAAATTGAGGAGATTGGTAGTACAGAAGATCATTAATAGGAAGGACCTCCATGGAGTTGTTTGTTAGATGAGAAGAAAAAAATTACAAAAACCAGAGTGGGCTGCTGAATCTGCTGAAAGACAAATAACAAAATAAAATAAGAAAATACCACTACCACATTTTGGGCCTTCAGTCAACCTCTTCCCCCCCCTCATTTTTATCCCTTCTCCATCTTCTTCTCCTCTGAATAATTGTGAATGTAGTTTAGCTTATGTTGGGTTCTGAGCTGAATTGAAAGGTAGGGGCTGCAGATCTCCCAAAGTAAACAGGCAATGAAAACACAAAGATGAGAGTTATTCTGGGGATAATATCCCTGATGGCCTGTAGAGGAGGGAGAAAGGAATGAATCAAAGTATGCTTTAATCACTTTTAGCAGTTTAGCTGCTTTGTTCTCCTTGCTTTTTGGTATTTTTTCTATGTATATCAGATATGTTTTGGTTTTTTCATACAATTTTTTAGCTAAGGAGACTGAGGAGCTGAAGCATCTACTTTGTTGTTGGCAAATAACTTGAAAGTTCTGTCAAGAGCCCTTGGAACAGTGGGATTGTAGAAACCAGTCAGAATAGAAAGATTTGTATATTTGCACTGTAGCTGTTAACTAAATAATCACACAGGACCGGATCCACAAAATTGTTCAGACTTCTGACTTCCATTGGTTTCAACTGGTTTAGAAGCCTAAATACTTTTGCAGATCTGGGACACAGTGATTATGCAAATACACTAATTGGCTGACAATCTGCATGCCCCATGAGTATTGCGATCTAGATATTATACAGTTTGAGAAATGACTGTATAGTGATTAGTACATCAGACATCCACAACCAATCAAAGTGCAAGGAAATGCGTATGTGAGGAAAAAACAGTTAAGATATGCCCAGTTACTATTAAATCTCCTCTGATTGATAAAGAAAGTTCAGTTTTGGTATAATTCATGGTAAACTTCAGGAGGGCCATGATCCTCCACGGCCTGTACAGGGGTGGTAGCAGTGCCACATGGAGTCCTGAGAAGAGAGATGTAAATCTTGGAAAAATTAGGTGGAACCCCCTCAGAGTGAAGAGGAAAAATAAGAAACCCGTTATCTTCTTAACTCTGATTGTTGCACTTAAAAATAAATGTTACAATGCAGGGGCACTGGAACAGGGGGATCCAGGGCCCATGGCCTCCCCATTTTTAAAAGTGGGACGGCTGTGCTCTTTCACTTTTTATTGGCTGTAAGGGTGAGCGACACAGGGGAGGGGTCGGAGAGGAGTGAGCAGAGGGCAGGGCCTCCAGGAGAAGGAGCAGCACAAGGCTGGGGCCTCGGTTCAGATGCTGGTGGTTCCCCCACTATTAGGGACCTTCTGCTGCTCCTGTTACAATGTCACTGTGCTGGGGTTTACCTTGGGAGTTACTTCCACAAACCGCATGGAAAGAGGGAGAAAATCCTCTGATTGGGTTGCAAATGTTGTGGTCGGTCAGCTCAAATACTATTGGTGTCTTGAATCACTTTCAAACCACAGGGATAAAAATACCATTCAGATTATTTATGTGCACGTGTATATTGCCAGTATATATTTAGAAGAATGTGACTTAAACTATAGCTGAACATTAATCATTAGTAACAATTCAGTGTGCATACACAATGCACTTTTAAAAAAAATCCTTATAATTTGGCCAAATCAAACTGAATTTTCATCAGACAACCAAAAGGTGCACATGTAACCTATGGCCAAGTTTTCAAGTACTCAGCAACAAGCAGCTTTCATTGTTCTCAATGGGCGCTGCTGGCTGTTGACCACTTTTGAAAATCTGACCCTATTTAAGGACAATGGGTAAAATTTTCAAACCTGTCTAAAGTTTAGGAGCCGAAATCCCATTTTTGGTTTTGTTTGTTCACTTGCTTTGTATTTGAAAACAGCAAGACTGATTTTGCTCAAATTTTAGTGCTTGTCTACCTGGATAGCTATTCTGGAATAGCTATTCCAGGTTAACTCCATGTGTGGATGCTCTTATTCTGGAGTAAGAGTGCAGAATAAGGCCTTGTCTACATTACTGCTGTAAGTCGACCCAAGTTACACTGCTCCAGTTATGTGAATGATGCAGTAGTCCTCAACTTTTTTGTGGCCAGTAGCACATTCATGTTTTCAGAGGAGTGTGGGGGGCGCCAACAATTTTTCAAGGCTTATTTTGTATTTGTACATTAAATAATACCAAAAAATCATATTTAATATTCTTCCCACTCTGGGTTGAAATAATATATACATTGTCTCTTATCTGAACCACTCATTTTGGAGCAAAATGTTAAAAAAATAAATAAATTGCAAAGCACAAGAAAACAGCAGTATCAGTACAGGAAGAATACCAGAAGACCATCAACATCTATTGCACAGCCACCCCCAAGCAGATGTGACATACAAGGCCGGCTCCAGGTACCAGTGGAGCAAGCAGGTGCCTGTGTCAGCACATGCTACGGGGCATCATTCGGTCCATTCTGCAGAGGCGGAGTGTTTTGTTTTATTTTTGGCAGCAGTTCTGGGCAGTGCAGCGAGAAGCCTGAGAGAAGCTACGCAGCTTGTCCCCAGCAGGCGCGAGGCCCTGGCATCTCTCCCCTGCTGAGCACTAGGCGGGTACACATAAATGCCCCAGCGGGCGCCATGGTGCCCGCGGGCACGGCATTGGAGACCACTGGACTAAACAAAGAAAAGTCAGTCTGAATGGTGAAAGTTTGAGAAAATCAGAATCAATTGAACAGAGCCCTTTAGTATGGAAGTGGCAACCTTAGCTGTAAATAATTTTCAAGCCTAATTAGCCTGAGCAGAACCATGAGCTTGTTGAAAACCAACTAGAAGAAATTCTATGTAGGTTAAGAATTACAAAACTTGCAGTATAACATATGTGCAGGATTAAAGTAAGGAGACACACTGCAAACTGTACTTTGTGAATTCTGGTTTCCTTTTTTTACTCTAGAAATTGTTGATGGCAATGTGAAAATGACCCTGGGTATGATATGGACTATCATCCTTCGCTTTGCTATTCAGGACATTTCAGTAGAAGGTAAGAATATACCCCTGGCTATCCTAAAATAGTTAGGGCAAAGCATGTCAACCTGAGTTGACGTTAAAATAAAATAAAATCTGTTTTAGTCAGATTGCTGGATCACTGTGTAGTGGTGCGACATCTGATTTACAAGATGGTTTCTCTGCCTGAGTTTGCTGATCTGCCAGTTTCCATATGCAACCCAGGCCTGGTCTGCGCTACAGAGTTAGGTCGAATTCTGCTGCCTCCAAACATCAAGCCATAGCTTAATCTTTGCCTCTTCACTGTACACTTTTGCCAGCTCTCTGAACTTCCTGACTTCTGGAGCAAGCATCCAGTATCTGTCTACTTCTCCACCTCTTTGCAAATCTGTTCTGAGTACATATGTTTTTTTTTCCTTTTCTGTATCTCTTATTTTCTTCTACTGCTTTAGTGTTTTTGTTTGTTTGTTTGTTTTACTGTCCCTAAGTAATTGTATTCAACTCTGGAAGGTGTCTTGCAGTTTGTATGAAGGACATTTTCACATGTTGGCTGTATTGTATTATTGGTCAAATGTCTGTCTACTTAAATCAGTTTTAAATTGTGAAAAGTGTCACTGACAATTCTAGAAACTAATCTCTACTTTCCACCTAAAGGATATAATGTACAAGCAGTGGTAATGCAAGCTTCCCACACTGCCCTGCCAGGAGTGTCATGATAGACCTGGAGGAACCATCTCTAGATGGTAGAGATGAAGTTCAGTTTCCAGGATCTATTTAGTCCTTGATTTATGTGTTGAGACTGCCAACAAGGGTGCCAATTGTGGTGGTGGCAATTTTGTGACGTTGACAGCTGACCCTGGGGAAACGAACTGAGACCATCAACATCTATTGCACAGCCACCCCCAAGCAGATGGTAACAAGTTCCAGCTTGTGAATATTATTTAAAATAATAGGAAGTAAGTTGTCTGCCTGAGCTCCTTTTCATTCTTTCTTTTTCTCTCTGGTGTCCTTTACAGAGACTTCAGCCAAAGAAGGTCTGCTGCTGTGGTGTCAAAGGAAAACTGCTCCTTACAGAAATGTGAACATTCAGAACTTTCATCTTAGGTAAGATCACGTTATTTCAAGGTATAAAATACAAGTGTTTTGTATTAGATTCTGCTCTCAGTTGTGCAGTTGTAACTAAGAGCATAATTTGGCCCTTAATGTTTAAACTGGTGTATACTGGCTCATTCAATGTATGGGGAAAAAAGTTTTTATTGACAGAACCCTGACGTAAATTCAAGTTTATATTCAAAGTATAGATTATGCTATCTTCAGTTCTTGTTTTACAGGGTATGTTCCAAACTATTTCATTATTGCATGTATCTTTGGTTAGGGAAAAGGTTTTCTTAAAATAATTTATGCTTATTTTGATTGAATTTTACCTTTTGGATGACAGAAGTTTTTATGTGTAACACTTGTATTGAATCTTTATCTGGGAATTGTCTTTGCTTGTACGTTTTCAAGTCAGGTTAGCAGAACCTCTAAAAGCTTTTAGTATTACAAAAGTCTTGTACAGTATAAGGCTGCAATCCTACAAATTGTTGTACACAAGTTGATCCCTGGGCCCATGCAGAGTCCAACTGGTCCACCAGAATGGAGTATCTTGCAGGATCAATTGTCTGTAAATTAGTTTTGACATGATCCCTAAATGGATTTAAGTGATGGGTCCATTATTGTTATAAGGTCTGATCCTGAGAAGTACTGAGCATCTGAAACTTCCACTGAAGATAGGGGGAACTGTAGGTGCTCAGCAACATTCAGAATGAGACCCATTCTACATAAAAAGTGTTTAAATAAATTAAGCTTTTTTTCTGTTGCTACTGTATGTTCTGTTGAGAAAAGCCCAGTTGTGGTGTTATAATTGCATGATATAATTGACATTGAAAAAGACTCTTGGACAAGCAAGTTCTGTTAGCCAAGTCTTCAGGGGTTCATTTGTCCCTTGATATGCATGTGACCATAAATATACTGGAGGGTTATGCACATGCATTGAAAGTAGAACCTATATCCTCTTTTGTCCTGGAGTATCACAGAAGCTAACCAGTTTCTACTCAGGTCGCATTTTACATGACATACACTGTATAAAGATGACTATAGGGCAATCAGGAATATATGGATTATAGAAGAGTGAGTATACGGGCTACTAACAGAACCACACAGTGAAGGTGGACCCATGAGATTTAATTATCTGGATGCAACATGGCCCTTCAGGCATGTAGTAAAACATTAAGTGAGGGTCAAACTGTCCAATGTAATGATTGTATTAACTTATTTTTCCATTTTATTTTTTATTGTTTGTTGTAAAGCTGGAAAGATGGCCTTGCACTCTGTGCACTTATCCACAGACACCGACCTGATCTTATTGACTACTCCAAGCTAAATAAGGTCATCAGTCTGAGTGACACAGCATGCTGATCTGCAGTGATCTGCTTCACTTCCTATTTGCTTAGCATGTTTCCTTAAGGATGAACTGAGAAATGCTTACTAACTTTGGTCTGGTCTACACTATGGGGAGGGGGGGATTGATCTAAGTTACGCAACTTCAGCTACGTGAATAACGTAGCTGAAGTCAACGTACTTAGATCTACTTACTGCAGTGTCGTCACTGTTGTGAGTCGACTGCTGACGCTCCCCTGCCGACTCCACCTGCGCCTCTCGCTCTAGTGGAGAACCGGAGATCAATTTATCGTGTCTAGACTAGATGTGATAAATCGACCCCTGCTGAACTGATCACTGTCCATGCCCACGTTCAGACTAACCCGCGGCATCGGTGGGTTAAAATCGATTGCTCGGGGATCGATATATCGCGTCTAGTCTGGACGCGATGTATCGATCCCCGAGCGTGCTTACATCGATTCCGGAACTCTATCAACCCGAACGGAGTTCCGGAATCGACATGGAGAGCCGCGGACATCGATGCCGCGCCGTCTGGACGGGTGAGTACCTCGATTTTAGAAATTCGACTTCAGCTACGTTATTCACGTAGCTGAAGTTGCGTATCTAAAATCGATTTTAATACCCTAGTCTGGACGTGGCCCATGGATCCAGCAGGTAATGTAGACAAGCCCTCTGACTGGTTTTCCAGGCTCCTGACCAAACTGATTCTGAGGAAGAAGGACACTCCCTCCTCCCTTCCACCTCTCCCTGCCCCACTTCAGCAGCTAACGTTACATATACTTGGCCTGATTCTCCCCTGCTTTGCATTTTGGGAACTCATTTATACCAGTGAAAAGTGGGTGTGAAATTTTAATAAAACAGAATTCCCCACTCATGCTGATGATAGTGTTTTACACCCACTTTGCACTGGTGTAAAGGAAAGCACAAAGCAGTATAGTAAAGGTTCTCAACCTTTTTTTTCCGAGCCAGCCCCTGCCCTGAAACCTGCTCGTGGCCCTGCAGTGGGCCCTGGACACCTAGTTGAGAACTATCGCAGTAGAGAATCATGCCCATAGTAATGACTAAAGATAAAATTCTGCAGTGCAAATTCTGCCCTTGAATATGGGTAATAAATTATCTATAGCAGGAAAGAACAAGACTTACAAATTAAAGTTCACAAAGAAAATATTAATTTCTTGTTACTTTGTTTTTAACAGAATTCCACCAGTGTCCCTTACAAGCATAAACATCATAGTGCCCTAACGTCACTAGGTTACAGAACAAGGGGAGTTTGTTATTCTCACAATGGGTCTGATCATAGCAGAATGGAGGGAGCAAATGCGGCCTGATTGTGTTGCTGTTGAAATTGGTGGCTTTACTAGTTTAGAAAGTCTTCAATAGAAAAGAAATTAAAAATCTCATCTATCAGGGTCATGAATAACTATGTTAGGGCGTGTGAGGATGAGGGGCAATCATGTGCCAGATTGTAACAGATGAACAATGCTAGAAAAGAAAGAGGAATACAATTGTTTCATCCCAGTTTGTGGGGATTTACTGTTAATTTCCTGTGCTCTAAAATTAGAATACAGCTAGAAGTCTCTTTCAGTGCCAGCCAGGGAGAAGACTTCATGGGCATGTATGCAGTGCTCCAAAAGATCCATGACATGTCTGTGGCTGGCCCATATCAGCTGGTTTGGACTGCAGGGCTAAAAACTGCAGTGTTAGCCCCACAACCTGAGCCCTGACAGTCCAAGTCAATTTATCCAGGCTCTGAGACTTGGTGTAGTGGGTTTTTTATTGCAGTGTAAACATACCCCCATCATTGTCTTAACTTGCTAGATGCTACCAAACACTTCTCATTTGGGAAAGAGACTGTTAAATCATAGATTAGATTCTTCATTGCTCCCCATAATAAATAGATTCTACAAAGGAATTGACTGTTATGGGAAAGCTTTGAAGGAAAAAAATGAACTAAAATGAAATGATTTATAAAGCTAGTTCAGTTTTATAAGTATTAAAAAATTATGCTGGGGCCTCTGAGGTGCATAATAATAAATAGTCAATCGATTTATAACGCTAACTTAAACTCATAAAATGTTAATCTGAATACTAAGGCATTTGAAAAGTATTAATTTTGAGCTCAGTCCTACTCTTCTTACTTGGGTGAATAAGAGGAACAGGATTTGGCATTTCATCTTATTTATGGTTAATGATTTTTGACAGCTGCTTGGTCCCCCTATTTGTTCTTTACAGTGCTCCTAGAACAGTTCTACCCCAATTACAAATCTAAACCAATATGTCAAAATTGCCAGCCAGCAAATTTTTTTTTTGTACCAACATATCCACTATGTAACAGACAACCTGTTTGTGCATTAAAAAGTACTTATGCATAACAGATGCTAACTTTCTGGAAGGCCTGCTGCAACCTTGACCCACAGTGTACAAAACTTCCATAGTAAAACCATCTTATATATGTATGTGTGGTGGGAAGATAGAACAGAACAAATGTGCCTTGATGAGACTCCCATGTCAGTCACATGCAGAAAGATCCTAACATTGGGCATGTTTCCTGTCCTGTCTGGCTACTTGTTTTGCGTGTATTAACAACTGTCTTGGTGTTTTTCCTTTTGGCATGATATCGGTTTCTCCTGCATGCCTTCTTTTCTTTTCTCATCTGTGCATCTTGTGTGGACTTCTTGTAGCTGGAAGGATGGCCTTGCCCTCAGTGCCCTTATCCATAGATACAGGCCTGATCTTCTTGACTATGACAAGTTAGATGAGGTATTTCTGTAGCCGCAACAGAGATTTTTAACTACTGTGGCTTGTAGTTTTATTTCACAGTATGGGTGATGGATATCTCCCAGCATGTCAGGATTCACTATAATTTTAAACAAATCTGCTCTCAGGTCTTCAGAGCTTTGATCAATAATTGATTTAACAACGAACATACCAATGGGAGGTGTCTATCACTCATCTATAAGAAAAGTATCTCAAATTAGTCAATAGGTTTCACTTAGATTTAGTCTGGTTTTTATATGTATTTCGTATCTGTAACAGTTTTTGTACATGCCGTTAACCCATGTTGTATATACATGGTGTTGCATATACATAAATATTTATCCAAAAATGAACTTCAATAGATTTTAAATATTGTCCACATTTCAAGTGCCTTTTAATTGAAATGATGCAGCTGATATAACCTGCTAAATGAAATACACTTGCTAGTAAAGTTAGAAAATGCAGCTATTGTGTATAATAATATACAAATGAGCCAAAATCTTTAGGCTAGGCAAAAGCAAACTGTTCTTCGTAACATATTGTTTTTAAAATTGACTGATTAATATGATATATATTTGCTAGAAAGAGGTACCATTGGGAACACTGCTTATATTTTGGAAACACATGCATAATATGCAGAAAATTTAATACCTCATACTCAGAAGATGTGTGAAGTACAGACTTCTATGAAAGTTGGAATAATCAGTATCACTTAAAACTCACTATTTGCACTAATTTAAGAAAAAAACCCAAGCCTACTTGAGACATCAGGACCCCTCTCTAGGATAGCAGTTCCATCCCAGCGTGAGACCTGGATACTGCCTGCAAGGAACAGATCTATCTACTAGGAGAACCTGTGTCTCTTCTAAAGACAAGGTCTTCCACCCATAATGGCATTTTCAGAAACCAAGACCTCTTACAAAGAGCGTTTTGTTAATGTGAAACACTGAGGGTCTGTCTACATTGCAAAGTAAAACCTGCAACACTGAGTCACAGAGGCTGGGTCAATTGACTTGGTCTCACAGGGCTTAGGCAGCAGTGCTAAAAATAGACATTCCTGCTTGGGCTGGAGTCAGGGCTCTGAAACCTGGTGAGGAGGATCTCAGAGCCCATGCTCCAGCCCACATAGGAACATCTAGACTGCTATTTTTAGCCCTGCAGTCCAAGCCTCATTAACCTCGGATTTGGTGCCACCAGTTTTTCTTTGCAGTGTAGACATGCCCTAAGACTTCAATATGAGATATCAAGGTAATGTAAGGAGCATATTCCTCTAATTTGAGACACTAAGTGACGGGTCGGCAACCTTTCGGAAGTGGTGTGCCGAGTCTTCATTTATTCACTCTAATTTAAGGTTTCACATGCCAGTAATATATTTTAATGTTTTTAGAAGGTCTCTTTCTATAAGTCTATAATATATAACTAAACTATTGTTGTATGTAAAGTAAATAAGGTTTTTAAAATGTATAAGAAGCTTCATTTAAAATTAAATTAAAATGCAGAGCCCCCTAGACCAGTGGCCAGGACCCAGGTGGTGTGAGTGCCACTGAAAATCAGCTCGTGTGCCGCCTTCGGCGCACGTGCCATAGGTTGCCTACCCCTGCACTAAACCCAACAGTAGTCATCACCTATAATTAGAGACATTGAACTTATGCTTCTGATTTGGGGTTCACTTATTGTTCCCTTTCCTTTTTCTTCAAAAAACAAAAAGGAAACCATTGGCTTGATCCATGGGAGCTGTAGGTTCTCAGCACCTCTGAAAGCCACGTTATATGTACATTCACAATAAAAACAAGTCATATCCAAACCAAGATTTAAAAGTGTTACTCATTCAGAAAAGCAGCTTAGATTTCAGTAGGGTTCCTATGCCTAAAGTGGCTTCTCTGTGCATTTCTGAGATTAGTTGTTCTTGCTTTTCTGTGCTTGTTCATCATTATATATGAGCTTGACCAGTAGTCAGCTTATGAGCTTGCTAGAATTCACGTCTCTGTGCTATTCTGCATATATGTCGGATATTCATCATAATATACGTGTATATTGAATACATAATGTTTGTGTCCCCACAGAACCAATTAACAATGGATACCTAATCTTATCTCATAGCTTATTCATGTTTTCTCTTGAAAAGGTAGAAACACATTATACATATACACGTGCGTGTGTACACATGCACAGACTCACTCACTCACTCTGTATCAGGGGTTCTCAAACTTCATTGCACTGTGACCCCCTTCTGGCAGCAAAAATAACTACATGACCCCAGGAGAGGGGACCAAAGCCTGAACCCGCCTTAGTCGTACCACCCCAGGTGTGTGTGGGGGGGGAGCAAAGCCCAAGCCCCACCACCCTGGGCAGGGGAGTGGGAAAGCTGTAGACCCAGGGCTTCAGCCCAAGGCAGGGGGCCTGTAACCTGAGCCCCAACACTTTGGCCCTGGGCAGTGGGATTCAGGCGTCAGGTTCACCCCCAGGCCACAGCAAGTCTAAGCCAGCCCTGGCATCCACATTAAAATGGGGTCCCAGTCCACAGTTTGAGAACTGCTGCTCTATATCTATGAGCTCAGCTTTTTTGAAAGCATTAATTAGGACTCATTTCCAGTGAGGAAAATCTAGTCTTTGTATCAGGCAGAATAATCTTCAATATACGTACTGTACCCTTCTTGCTATGAGAAAAACATCTGGTGTTTAACTGGTTCTAATTTTTGCTTTCATGCAGGATGACCCTCTAAGAAATATTAACCTTGCAATGGAAATTGCAGAAAAACATCTCGATATCCCTAAGATGCTGGATGCAGAAGGTGGGAGCTAAAATTTATTATGTACCTTGAATAAGAAGTAGGCAGTAAAACCTGTCACCTTGTACATACTTTTTTTTCAAGATTGTTTATACATGAATCATCACAATGATGCCTCTTTCTTATGGTTCCTTTTCAAATTACACCTCTACCCTAATATAACGCTGTCCTCGGGAGCCAAAAAATCTTACCGCGTATAGGTGAAACCACGTTAGATCGAACTTGCTATGGTCTGCCAGAGTGCCCGCCCCCACCCCCCTGGAGTGCTGCTTTATCACGTTAAATCTGAATTTGTCTTATATCGGGTCGCGTTATATTGGGGTAGAGGTGTATTCCTCCTTTTTAGTTTCTTGTTTGCTGGAGAATTTCACACTTTTTTGTTCTGTTAAATATTATTATTTACTATTTATATTGCAGTAGCACTGAGGGTCCCAATCTTAGATCAGGACCCCATTGTGCTAGGAGCTATACAAACAGAACAAAAAAACAGTCGCTGCCCCAAAGAGCTTAAAATCTAACTGTAACACAAGATGGTGCACAGATGTTAACAGTTTAAAAACACTCAAACATTGTATACTGCTGAAATCAAGACTTTAAAAGGAGAACTATAGCTAATATAGTCCTTCCCAAATATACTGCTGGGAACATGTGCTACCCATGCTGGAAGCTGAAGTTGAGGAAATTACTGTTGTTTAAAACAACAACAACAACAACAAAACCTTTATTTGTATTTTTTCCAAATGATCAGTTTTAATGAGTAGTCCCATATCTGAGTCCTTTAAAAACACTTCAGAGTCTTTCTAGAAACAATATGAAGATGATGTTAAAGTAACTCTTGGAACTAACTAATCTGTAGTTTGGGCATGAATGGAGCCAAAATATGAAAAGTTGCTACTTTAAATATATTAATTCTGATCTGGTATCTTGTCAGTTGACTGGTCTCAATGGGTGGAATGTTCCCAAGCACTCAGTCTTGGCCTGCCTGCTCCCATTGAAATAAATGGCAGTAGAGTTAGTACTGGGTGCTTTTGAAAACCCCACCTGAATCACTCAGTGATTTCTAGCATCAATTTCATGCTTCAAAATTCATTCTCTCTTTGTTCCTGGAAATCTGACTCCTGTTTTAAGTAACACCTTGTCCTTCTTTCTGTAAACTAAGATGAAAAGTAATTATTCAACATATCTACCATCTCCTTATTCATAGATACGAATACCCATTACTATTTTCTTTTTTGTTCAGCTTCCTTAAATATTGTATTCCCTATCCTGCCATTTTACACCTTAAAAGAAAAAATATACTTTATTAGAATAATCATGAATATGTGAAATATCCAAATATGTGCTGTCAGCTTTTATTTCAGTTTTCAGATTCTTTTAATATATCCTTTTCAAAAGTTCATTCTTAACCCCTGTAAAATAAAAGAAACTGATGCTGAATTATGAAATATATTGGTTATTATCTTATAAAATCCTACAGTTAACTTTAGAAATTTTATCTGCTTTCCCTGGTCATCTCACCAACCCTACTATGGGCATTTTTGCGTTGGTGCTAATGCCGTTCAAAAAGCCTCTTCACTGATAATCAGTATGAAATGCTTAGTCACGTTCTGCCCTTATCTGTTGCAGAGTGTTAAAAGGACCATCACTGTCAATGTGCCCAAACTTCAGTCATATCCTAACTGGCATTCTAGTTATTTCCTCCCATAATGATGAAAAATCCATCAGCCTTCCAAGATAAGAGGCTAAACTCTATTATGATTTATGTTGAGATTAACTTAAAATAGAATCTGGCTCAAAGGATGCAAAACTGTTAAAAATCAAAGCTTTTCTGAGTACTAGATTTATTCTGGATCACAATAGCACATGTGTGCTTGTTTTGCAGGTGTCGGATACAGTTCAATACTCTGCTACTCATGAGAACATAGAGCAGGGCAGGCAGAATATAGGGACACTGTTTTAACATGCTTCACATGCACTTTTACATCCATAACTAAGTTACTATGACAAACTCTATTTACATTCACACATGGTTAACTCTGGAGTGAGTAAGTCTAGTGACTTAATTGAAGTTACTCTGGATTTACATAAGTGTAAATGAAAGCAGAATTGATCTCAGGAGGTCTGCTTCTGCCAACCTTCCCCAATAGTTCTTGAAAATTGGATCTTGTACAAAACAGTGGAATGTGGCAAAGCCTGTACATCCTAGATATTCGGATATTTTTAACATTTCAAGTAGAGCAATTTGTTCATTTATTGATTCCTAAAGTCTGATCAGCATTGATATGAGTGAATGAAAGCAACCGGAATGACCTTGGGTTGGTTTTTTTGTTGTTGTTGTTTTTAAATCCTTGCAGCATGTGAAGTGGAGTCATCATCAGATGGAAATATATTGCCATTAGACTATCTGAGCAGTTAACCTTCTTTCTACACAGATGTAGTAAACACTGCCAGCCCTGATGAAAGAGCCATTATGACTTATGTTTCCTGTTACTACCATGCATTTGCGGGTGCTCAGAGGGTGAGGTTGTAGAAGATGGATCAGATCTCACCCTTCACCTTCTGTGGGTTTTTTTTTTAGCATTTTCTTCTCTTCTGATCTTTCCCCCGCTAGTTATTAGGGGAGCATCCTAGAGCTGAGCAAGACCTCATTTCCTTTTGCCTAATTTTCTCTGTGCACTACAGTCTCTGTATAGTCAATAGAAGTTTAGCCATTTGTTTGTTTTCCGGAAACATATTTTTCTGTCCCACTATTATGTATCTTTACTAGTAATATCAAGTAGGATCTCAATAGTTGGTTACTGAACTGGACAGCAGACATACTTCCCTCTAATTGAAACCTCTGTGCATTGACTTGAATCAATGTTTAAAGAGCAAGATGAAAATAACCAACTCAAATGGAAAAAAGAGATCCCAACAGCAGTCAGATTATCTCCACCACCATGCCAGAAACCCTGGATATTATTCCTAATGTAGATGTCAAAAATATAGCAAAATCTCAGAAAATACACCCCCCTTTTATATTTTCAGGATTTTTTTAAGTGTTAGCATTTTAATGTATGTGCAAATGCACAGCAGCATAAGGCATTTATTATATGTGATGCAGACACAAATATCATATACAGACATCTAAGTGGAAATCTGGAATTGTATTTCAGCAAATAGAAGCAAAAAAATAAATACAGTAGAATCTCAGAGTTAGGAACACCAGAGTTAAAAGCTGATTGGTCAATCATACACCTTATTTGGAACTGGAAGTACGCAATCAGGCAGCAGAGACAGAAAAATCAAAAAGCAAATACTGTACAGTACAGTACTATGTTAAACGTAAATTACTCAAAAATAAAGGGAAATTTAAAATAAAAAGGTTTGAAAAGGTAAGGGAACTATTTCTGTGTTTGTTTCATTTCAGTTAAGATGGTTAAAAGCAGCATTTTTCTTCTGCATTGTAAAGTTTCAAAGCTGTATTAAGTCAGTGTTCAATAGTAAACTTTTCAAAGAACAACCATAACAATTTGTTCAGAGTTATGAATATTTCAGAGTTGTGAACAACCTCAGTTCCCAAGGTGTTTGTAACTCTGAGGTTCTACTGTAAAGAGAAACTGAGAATTGAACACAGTTCAAATGTCACATGGTCACTCTAGGAATACTGATATATAGTATTAAAAAGCTAACAGATACTTTTGCAAGCTTGAGCTACTCTTCTATAGAGAAGTTCTTCCCAGGTCAAAACAGCTAAAATTCTGTGAGTTATGTAGCTTGTCTTTTACATATCTTAGTTAACAGGACAGATTTTAAATTGTTAAATGCAATCCTGCAGCTTTACTGTTGTGAGTAATCCTTATGCATGCAGGTGGTCTCACTGAAGTTAATGGGCTTACTCCTGTGAGTTACAGTGCATGAATAGGGGTGCAAGATCCAGCCTTCCTCAAAGAAAAAAAATTCCACCTCATTGTCTGCAAGACTTCAGTTTGATTTTCAGCATATTGATTTTTTTTCCCTGTCAGCACCAATAAATCTCACACACCATTTATTCCAGCTTTGTCTCCAGAGAACATAGCTGTGGGCCAATACCTGCTTAGCATACAGAAAACAAGACAGGGTAACAACCATTTTGTGCTTCTCTTTGTTCAGCCTGGTTTCTACGCCTCTATTTTTTTTTCTTTTCTTTCCTCCACCCGCTTCCTTTTGTAGATATTGTGAACACTCCCAAACCTGATGAAAGAGCTATCATGACTTATGTTTCCTGCTTCTACCATGCTTTTGCTGGAGCAGAGCAGGTATTAATCAATGGTCCCTTTGTGCTTTTTGGTTGATTGTTTCACATTTCCATGAGATTTTTTCACCTGAATATAGATCTGTGTGGTTTTAATTAACATTCCCAGGTATTATTTGAATGTGGATGCTTGTTTTTAACTAACTTCTGATCCTGATTCAGTTAAAAGCCCTGTAGCAAATTGGATTTTTTTTTGTTCCAAAAGGCATTACCATTGACGTCTCTATTCTGAGGGTCTTCAATGGTTGTAAAAAACTATTTTCAGGAAAAGTAAGTTTAGCGAGACCTTGTTTTGCATATGGACCTCAGGCCTAGCTGATGCACAACTTTCCTTGCAGGAGCAGATCTCAGGTGCACAATCAGAATAAATATGCAATATTCAACTGACTTATTGGAATTACTCCAGATTTACACTTGCATAGAAGAGCAGACTTTGACCAGTTGTGTACATTCTGGCTGTTATAAATGCAAATGACTTGTAGAAACTGTGTGAACTGGGCTTTTAATTTGCTTGGGTCCTCTTTTGCATGTTCCTAACAAACCTAATAGGTTTCTAGTATGATTGTTTTAACCTAATACACCTCTACCTCGATATAACACTGTCCTCGGGAGCCAAAAAATCTTACTGTGTTATAGGTGAAACCACGTTGTATTGAATTTGCTTTGATCCGCCAGAGTGCCGAGCCCCGTCCCCTGGAGCACTGCTTTACCGCGTTATATCCAAATTTGTGTTATATGGGGTCGTGTTATATCGGGGTAAAGGTGTACCATAACCTGAAGAATAGTCTAAAGTCACTTCCAAAGTAAAGATTTATTAAATGACTCTAACATTAGTGTGAAACTAACTCCTATATAATAAGGCTTTAATGTTTAACAGAATGAATTCTGTGTTGATTTGTACTCTGTGCAGCACATTGAAGTTAGGAGAGTTTTACAGGGAGACTCACAGCAGAATTTGTCCCAATAACTCTGAGAAGGGCAAACTTACATGTGAGTCATGAGAACTAACCAACAGTGATAAGAAATGCAATTTTTATTTTGAGCAGTCACATTCAGCTTACTCAAAGTTTGTATCTGCTTGTGAACATGATGACAGCTATGTCCTGTTTGTTTTCTGTATTTTACAGGCTGAGACAGCAGCTAACAGGATATGTAAAGTGCTTGCTGTGAATCAAGAAAATGAAAAGTTGATGGAAGAATATGAAAGGCTAGCAAGTGAGGTAAAGGCTAGCAAGTGAGGTTCATAGAATACAGATGATGATAAATTCAGTGCATTATTTACAATGAAAATGAAGCAAAATTTAAGTTACATACAGCTGACAATCATCTTTATCAGAGGGGAAGGATCGTCCAGTGGCTGGAGCATTCGCTTAGAACTCGGAAAAGCCCAGCTCGATTCCTTGCTCCATTACAGGCTTCTTGAATAACACTGAACAAGTCACATAGCCTCTCTCTGCCTGAGTTCCCCATCTGGAAAATGAGGATAATAGCACAGGGGTGTTGTGAGGATAGACACATTGGAGATTGTTAGGCACTCAGATACTGTGGTAATGGAGGCCATCTAAGTACCAGAGAGAGAGAGATCTTTGAGGGTTTATACATTATAACTGCTTGCACAAATAAGGAATCTTAAATTCACTTACTGTTTTCCATAATTCTAGTTTAAAAAAAAGTTTCTTTCCTCTCAGCCAAAAATAGTAACATGATTGATAAATATAAACAATCTTTAAGTGATAAAAATAAGACGTTTAAGTATAAAGTGGTCCATAAGGATTTTATTTCAAACTGAAATATGAGGGTATGAAGTCTGAGGTATTTCACAGGCAGGCCAGGGAAAGGTATTTTTCAAGGTGTATCATAATGCATCCCTTCATCTCTGGAAGCGCTGAGACTCAGGAGATCAGAGTTTTCAACTCTGCCACATGCTTTGTGTGTGTGATCTGAGGCAATCCCCTCAGTTCCCCGTTTGGAAAAAGGGGATAATGATCCTTTGCTGGATAAATTTAATAATATTGTGAGGCTCTCAGATACTGCAGTGAAATTACCTACCTAGAAAGAGAAACAGATTAAAACTGTGCCCTGAATTTGAAATGTGAATTTTATCAGATAAACTACAGCAACTTTTTGTTTATTAATTGAATTAATGTTGTTTTTTTAATCTTTCCCAAGTCTTTTACTGATTAGATTACAATGGACTCTTACCATAAGGTTTTCTGTTTTAAAACTACATCTGATATTAGTTAGTTTCCTGAATATATTGTAGACATTCTGGGTCAGATTCTGCAGTCCTTTCTTGGCAAATGGGAAATTTGCCTGAATAAGGACAGCAGGGTTTGGCCCACACTAATAATGCACACCTCGCAATAACGTACGGAGTTCCCTAGATACCAAAATAGCTTTGTGGAGAAACATGCTGTATCGGTACTAACTGTTTCTTTTTTTTAATGTGGAGTTTTGTAAGTGACAAGTCAGAGAGTTGGTGTCTGCCCTCCTTGCATAGCCTTGACTACTTGAGTTGCTAAGGCCACGATTTTTAAAAGTAGCTGGTGATTTGGGGTAACTCAGGTTTTGGTTACCCAACTTGAGATACCTTGAAGAGACCCGATTTTCAAAAAGCCAAGTGCTCAACACCTTCAGAAAATCAGGTCCCTTTAGGATGTCTCAAATTAGGCATAAATTGAGGTACGCAAAATTACTAGTCATTGAAAATCTTTTGCTTAGTTGTCACTAAGCCATTGACTTTGGCCATGACACTCTTGTTAAAGAAAAGACACTGGAGTCTGTACATTCAGGATTATCAGGTGTTTTTTTTTTTGGTTCCATTTTCCATTGCTTTGGGTTTTAATTGTTTGTGTCTGTATGTGATAGCTTTTAGAATGGATTCGTCGCACGATCCCTTGGCTGGAAAACAAAACACCCGAGAAAACAATGCAGGCCATGCAGAAGAAACTAGAGGACTTCCGAGACTACCGTCGCAAGCACAAGCCTCCCAAAGTCCAGGAAAAATGTCAACTGGAGATCAATTTCAACACCTTGCAGACAAAACTGAGGATCAGCAATAGGCCAGCTTTCATGCCATCAGAGGGGAAAATGGTTTCAGTAAGTAAGATATGGGCCCAGTCTCTTTTCTCCTTTCACCTGAAATTCTCAGTAATATGTGAATAGATGGGATCCAATTACTATTCCAAAACATCTTCACTCATTTCAACTTGCAACATCTAGTTCTCAAGTACCAGCGGTGCTAAATCAACAATACTTATTTTATTCAGTACTTCATTCTAAGACCATTTCTCTCTCTGCCTGTGGTCCTGCCTCTTTTTAAGGCTGCCTCCACTTCAGTAATTCTTCTGCAGCCATGAGAGTGAGACAAATCCCTCTTTTGGAACATAATCAGTACTGCTTTGTTGAAGGAGCTAAATGGTGTGATTGTGTTTGAAGCAAAGTTACCATTGATTTCATTTGGAGTTTTCTTCAGTGCAGGACCTCGGAATTTGGTCCTGGCACAGTTTCAGTATCTTTTTCAGCTTCAGTTTGCAGTAGATTGTTTGTTTTTAATTGAATGGAGCCTTATAATCTGTGAAGTCAAACAATAGTTCCTCCAAATTAACTCTCAGCTCTTGATAAGAGTTTTGGAGTCATGAGCTTTGAGTGTTTTAGGTGTTGAATACAGCCAACAAATGTCTCTACTATGCTGTAATCTTGTTTTTAAGCTGTTCAGGTTTTATAAACAGGCAGTACTGTTAGCTGAAAAATCTATCTGGCTCACAAAATATCATAGAGACTGGCAGTACTGGCTATAAATGGTGCCTATGTGCATCTATAAAAGCTCAAAATATTCTGCAAAGACCACACAACAGGCATCAAGCTTTTTTTTATTTGTCAGTGTAGACCAGAAAGCTTAATGACTTCGTGTTCCAGCAAAAGTGCACATTGTTTTTGATATTAGCTGTTCCATCACTGTCAGGTTCCAAGACCAAAAAATTTTTATTTTGATAATGGATGCACAAAACAGTACACTTTAAGGATATTATAAATCACCTTCATTGAAATTACAAGATATAAAATATGCATGGAGGCAGTGGATAGATAACTGCTTTGCATGGACAATAACATTTTGTACACATTGTTTCCAGTTTGCACTCACCTACACATATTTTGTCTGGTATAGTTTA
This sequence comes from Gopherus evgoodei, assembly GCF_007399415.2. Classification (NCBI taxonomy): domain Eukaryota; kingdom Metazoa; phylum Chordata; order Testudines; family Testudinidae; genus Gopherus; species Gopherus evgoodei. The sequence goes on from NC_044324.1 coordinate 146,584,841, forward strand.
GGTGCCTATATTTGAAAAATTTGGACCTAAATTTCCATTTTTGGAGCAAGATTGTAAATTCTTGTAGAGTTCACAAATTTGAAAGTCAGAGGAGATACAGAGTAATGATTATAGTCTCATTCATCCCCAAACTTCTCATAGGATATTGCTGGTGCTTGGCAGAGACTTGAACAAGCTGAGAAGGGCTATGAGGAGTGGTTGCTGAATGAAATACGAAGACTGGAACGACTTGAACACCTGGCTGAGAAATTTAGACAGAAGGCTTCTACTCATGAAACCTGGGCATATGGTAAGCAGACCTTGGTGAAAGTGTTTCAGATAAATTTATCTGTAAATCAGTACTGGGTATTTACAAACCAAAATCAGCTATTGAATAATTTGGACAGTGGTATAAACCTAAAACTAACAATGACTCTGGAAGCTTTCTAGCCTTTTCCCCTACACTCATCATCTTAACTTTTCGGCCACGTAGTTAATGAGATTTATCTTTCAACTACATTGGCTGACCATTCAATAGAGAAACAAGTTGAAATTTTTGTTACTGGTTTTTAAGATCCATAGAACAATGCCATGCTTCTGGTTTAATGTATCATCCAGCATTTTTGCGAAGATTGCGTCATGGTTTCATTTGCATATCCAGGTCATATGACCAACCAGTCAGAGCTACAGTAAGTCCAGGAAAGAATCTATGTAAAAGGCAGATTTCAGCAGAGTGTGATTTTACTGAACAGCAGCAAAGACAACCAGGATTTGTTCCAGCCAAATCCCAAAACTAGTTATGTTAAATTGTGACTTTCCTTAGCCAAGTTCAATAAACAATGTTCTACAGTTTAGCTTACCTCCACAGAATTTTAGGGAGAAGATGGGAATGAAGAACCTGGCTTGCTTTGATGTGGACACAGCAACGAAGTGAGGACAGATACTTACATGGAATTAAGCGGCAGGCCACAGCTTTTATTAAACTTTAACATAGGGGAGGGGTGCTACTGCTAGTCCAACCCCACCGTAATTTAGAACAGCTGAGGGGCTGCTCTCGCATACAGCACTGCTGTAAGGTCTCTTTCAGGACCTTACCACAGTAGAGAATCTATGTAATGCAGTTCTACCCCACCATGCTCCTAGCTTGCCTCCACCATGCCCCTTACACTCTCACCACAGCCCCTCTGCTGGCCGTTTCAAACCAGAGTCAAGCCCATAGTGAGCTGGTTAGAAGCACCCAAATCAGTACATGGCTGTCAAGTAAATGCCAGAAGTGAAGCTGCGATAATTCTGAAAGACTCTTTACTGAGCATGTGCTACTCTGACCACGTGTCATAGCTCTGACACAGGGGAATATATAGCAAGAGAAATAATGGTCCCCTCTGGCCTTAAAATCTAGGAAATAGTATGTGGTGAACTGAAGCTAAAGTGGCTGTCTGTGAATTCAGTTGTCTCTCTTAATAGTAAGAGTTCCTGATGAGTGAGAGGTAATCTTTCAGTTTCCGATTTTATTCGCTTTTTTTGTAACCTTTGGTAAGTTAGGATAGGGTTGTAAGGATTTGGCATTTTCTGTTTAAAAACCAAGAGCTGCCACATATCTGAGTCTTTTGTGGAGGTTTTGGGCATGAGGCCAAAGTGAATAATGGATTGAAGGCAGAATTTCAAAGAAGATAAAGTATTGCTAACATAACTTACATTGAACATATTGGTCTGATTGCTGACGACATCACCCAGGTCTTCACTAGAAAAGGTTTGACAGTATAGCCAGGGCCGGTGCTACCATTTAGGCGATGTAGGCAATGGCCTAGGGCGCCAGAATTTTGGGGGGGCGCTATTTTGCTGGGGGAGCGGCACGCGGGTCCGGTGGACTTACTGCAGTTATGCCGGCAGACGGTCCGTTGCTGGAAAGGCTCCGGTGGAGCTGCCACAGTCATTTCGGCGGACGGTGCGCTGGTCTAAAGGCTCCGGCGGACCTACCACAGGCATGCCTGCGGCAGGTCCACCAGAGCCTTTAGACCAGCGGACCGCCCGCTGGCATCACTGTGGCAGCTCCACCGGAGCCTTTCCAGCAGCGGACCGTCCGCCAGCATTACTGCGGTAAGTCCACCAGGGCCCCGGGGGGCGGCAAAATGGCCGTCCGCCTAGGGCGTCAGAAACCCTGGCGCCGCTCCTGAGTATAGCTTATGCCAGTCACCGTGCCCAGTGCTGACATAAAATTGTTTTTGGCTGTATAACTTATACCAGTGCTCTGAGCAAAATAAGATATACCAGCAAAAGAACTTTTATGCTGTTATAACTGTATCTATAGTAGGGCCTCTTTTGGTACAGAAACGTTTCAAAAAATTACACCCATAGCCAACATTGCTATATTGGTAAAAGTTTAGAGCGTAGGTCAGAATTGTGTGAGGTTTGTGAGGGCATAATCACAGGTTTTTTTTCCCACTCTTTTTTTCCTTGGCGGTTTTTTAAAAAGAAATTAAACAAAATTATTGGACTTTTTAGGGGAATGGTTGTTTTTTGCATCCATCCCTTTCTTCTTTTTTTGTCCCTTCCTCACACTCGTTTTTTTGTTCTTCTACTGTACTCCACTTTCAACAACTAAACAGCAACAACAAGGCCAAAAGTTTCAAAATTCATGTACATCCGCAGACAGTGAGAATAAATTGCAGTTCAATGTTAGACGTGAAAAAGCCACTGAAGTGCTTGTCAGCACCTGAAAGATATGGAACCAAAAAATAGAGTTTCTGGGCCTGCCTTAAACCATCACAGATAGTGGTTCACTGAGCGAAGAATAACCAGTACATTGATCAACGTACCGACAACCTGGATGTTTCTGCTTTATTACATCTTTGTGTTTATAAATTAAATGTTAACAAAGGGCCAGATTTGAGAACTCCATTACTCAGATTGGGAAGAAGGCACTCACCCAAGTAGTCCCGCTGAAGTTAATAACGACTTGGTTAAGTAACACTTCACTCATGCAAGTAGGGAGTTGACAATCTGGCCCTGTGTTGGAATGAGTTTGAATTACCTTGCTACTTATTCCATGTTATACAGCAATGTGTCTGTGTGAAACAGGCTGATTCCCATGTGGGAAAATCCTTTAGAAATGAAGAGAAAGTAATCTTTAGACAGGCTTATGAATGATTCCATGAAACATAATAGAGAATCGCATCCCAGTTTTAGAATTCTATAGGATTGTTTCAGAAACCTACAGAAAAGATCTTATTATGTTCTACAGCTTTATACAATGATTACCATATGGTATTTATTGTTTCACCCTATTAAATTCCATTGGACTTTTCCAGTGAGTTGTTAATAAAGGCATTACACTGGGGATGAAATCTTAGCCCTATTGAAGTAAATCAATGGGAGTTTTGTCATTGATTTCAGTGGGGCTAGGTTTCACACGGGGTGGGTGATACTGATCAAAGCACCACAAAGCTGGGCCCCAATTTAAATGACTGACTTGTGTGCATTCTTGTTGCAATTAATGAATTAATAATGAATTACTGATATTTTTGTTTTTATTTTCAGGCAAAGAGCAGATCTTACTCCAGAAGGATTATGAATCTGCTTCTCTGACCGAAGTCCGCGCTATGTTGAGGAAACATGAAGCTTTTGAGAGTGACTTGGCTGCCCACCAGGACAGAGTAGAACAGATCGCAGCCATTGCCCAGGAGCTGAAGTATGTTCCATTTAGAGGCATGCAGCTGCTGACATTTAACTGATAAACTATTTCCAATGAATTCAATAGTGTCATAGGTACAATGTAAGAATTCCACAGATAGCTTCATAAGGATATTATCTGAGCTAGTCATTGACACCTTTCCCCCTTTTTTTAATTGAACTAAATATAGACATGCAACTGAATACAATTGTTTCAGAGCAAACATTTTAAAATTGACTTAACAGTAAGCTTTTGTTTCTGTAGGTGGGTAAATTGTGTATCTGGTGGGGTGCAGGTAGGTGGAATTAGCCTGCCAGTTCATGTGTTCTCCTACAAGATGCTAGATGTGAAATCGTTCTCCTAAAAATTATTTCTTTCATTTTACTCACATGAGTATAATATAGATCCAATATCGCAAGCTGATATTAAAATAATTTCTTACATTTGCATCGCTTCTCCTATACTTAAAAAACTAATTCATATTCCTTCTCTGTATAGTGTGTGCCTTTCAGTCTGTCTAAGGTACTTGTCAGGCCCCCATTACCTCACAATCTTTAAAGTATTTATCCTCACGAGCCGCACTGTGAGGTGAGGAAGTGGTGTTAGCCTCGTTTTACAGAGCAGGAACTGAGGCACACAGACACTTGTCCAAGGTCATACAGGAAATCTGTGGCAGGGTAGGGACTTGAAACCAAGTTGACCAAGACCAATGCCTTAACCACTGGGCCAGCACACACACACAGACACACATGCATGCACGCACACACTCACAGAGAGAATACAAATTAGTTTAAGGGTCCAGTTCAGCAATACACATAAGCACATAATACATAAATACATAAATACATGCTTAATTTTAAGAGTGTGGATAGTCCCATTGAATTTAGTGTTGTTATACTGGAAATCAGTGGTACTACTCCTGTGCTTAATGTTAAGCATGTGCTTAAGTGCATTGCTGACTTGCAGTATAAATTTATGAAGCTAACAGAGGACAGTGTGGACTAGTGGTTAAAACAGATGTCTGTCTGGGAGTTAGGACATTTAAGCACTGTTCCCATCCCTGTCTCTGACTCTCTGTGTCACCTGTGGCGAATCTCTTTGTCTACACAGCAACTAGACTCCTACAACTGGCCTGTGCCAACCAACTCAGGCTTGCCGGGCTGTTTCATTGCTGTGTAGACTTCTGGGCTCAGGTTTCAGCCTAGGCTCTATGACTCTCCCACCTTGCAGTGTCCTAGAGCCCGGGCTCCAGCCTGAGCCCCGAGAACCTGAGTCAGCTGGCATGGGCCAGCTCTGGGTGTCCAGTTGCTGTATAGACATACTCTTTATTACCTTTCCATGTTTTAGTTTCTTCATTTCTTTGATGGGTTAAATACCTACTGCAAAAGAACATTGTGCAATTTTTTTTAAGGGCTACCACTCAGAAACACCTGGGTCTTAATTCTCCACTAGCTCCAATCGTATCTCTGTGATCCTGTAGTGCCTGGCCTCAGTCCAGAGCATCTGGGAGTCTACCCTAACTTATGTCTCTGGAGAAGAGACCTTACAGCTTTGCCATGAGCCTTCCATTCTTGTGCTGGGGCAGAGTGTGGCTAGCACAGGCACCAGTTCTACCACCTCATCCAGTGGAAGTCTCCGCTGTTTACAAACAAATCCAAACATCCATCATAAAGTTAGAAATCGCACTTTCTGAAAATGTTTTGCCTACTATTGTTAGCAGTAATACCTCAGTAAAACATGGAAGAGATTATAGAAAAAGTCTATTTTTTCCAGTTTATTTGAAAGAGAATGTGTATATTTAGAGGAAAAAAGATGAAGTAATTAGTTAGTGCCAAAAAAGCATGAAACTTAAAAGGATGCACATATCAGTGAATTCATCACTTGATAAAACACTTGCCTTTCTTTTCATCCTGACCTGTATGGTAATAATGACTTTCTATTGTGTAATTGTTTGTACAGAAGCTCTCAATGACTCTCTCTAGAGACACTTTCTGAAAATGTCTAATGCTGGTTCAGCTCCACCAGTATTAGTAGCATTGAGAGCAGAGTCTGGACAGCCTGGCAATTGCCGCCATTGTTTTAGAGCTGTCATTGGCCTCTGTTCAGATCAGGCTAATGATCGCAATGCTTAGGAAGCTGGTTGACTATCTATGCTAGGGCTCCAAACACTGTTAACATCAGTGAAGTTTGACTGGTGTTAGCAACAAAGTGAGATTTTTGAAATAACATTCTTAATGCAGGCAGGGTCAGTGTTACATCCTCTAAGTCTGTGTTTTGCCAACTTGAAGGGAACATAGCCAGGTGGTTAGAGTGGGGCTGGATGGGAGAGAGAACTCTGCCACTGACTTGCTGTGTCATGTTGGACAAGCTACTTGTGGCCTGATTTTCAGAGGTGATGAATCATAGATTCGCAGGATTGGAAGGGACCTCGAGATGTTGAGAACAATTTTTCTCCCTAAGAACACCCTGTTGACTTCTGAGGTGCTCTGCACTAACCTCCATGTGCTTACCTGTAAATTGGAGAAATCTCTGCCCGGTTGCATAGGGGGGTTGTGAAGCTCAATTAGTCTTAAAACCCTTGGAGCACATTGAATGAAGGGCGCTATATATAAATGCCAATATTAGTATCTGCAAGCAAATAGACAACTTCCTTTGGATATTGATTTTAATAATTTTACCAACAGTTCGTTACAAAATGATAGAAATTAGAGGTGAAAAGACCTAGTTCCTCTTGACAGTGATATTTCTTAGGACTGTGTAAAAATTTTCATGCTAAGAAAGTGGAGCTGATCTAAAGGTCATTAAAATAAATAAGGATCTTTCTCTTGACTTCTTTGGCCATTGATCCGGTCCTTAAAAAGACCAGCATTGACTGTGCTTCAGGTCAGCACGCCCAATATTTTTGGTAGTCATTTCTTGGCTGCCTGCAGTTGCTATTTTGAAGGAGAACAATTGCTGTGTGACCTTGAGCTGCACTGGTTACAGTTCAGTGTCAGCGCTGATATTTTCTGCTACAGCAGCTGAGCCCACTAAGAGCATAAAGGTTAAAGTTGTTAAAAGCTTGTTGATTGATGGTGTCTGGATAAAGGATTTGTGTGTGTGTGAGCAGGATCATTCCAGTTTGGAAGCTGTTATGCTGTCGTTGTATGCCAGATTGTGAGACATCATAAGTCTTGGATGGGGCACTATATAAACCTAGGGAAAAAAATCAGGGATTTCCCATTTAATACATTGTAAATGCTAAAAAGAATTAGACTAAATTGTGCTCTAAGGTGCTATACTCATTTATGGTCCTATGCACTACTTGAAAGATTTTCACTAATCAGGATCAAAATTTCTGAATGTATTGTTTTTTAAATATTTATCTCACCTTGTGTAAAAACTTATTTTCAGCCAGGCAAACAGCTATATTAGTCTCCAACACAGATGGACTAGAAAGTCTTTTGCTTCTGGATACCTGGATTCAAATTGTTTTTATGAGCACAGTTGAAAAGAGGCCAGCCCTGATCTAGGAATTACTTAAGTACACACTTAATATGGCTTCTATGGAACTACTCATGTGCTTAAAGTTAAGCACATGCTTAAGTGCTTTGCTGGATCAAAGTTACTGTCAGATCAAATTTGGCCCATTTTTACTTATAATGGTGAGAGAATCACAAAAAGCAAACAGCTCAAGTAGTGCAAAAGTAAACTAGGTATTTACATTTCTTTCCTTTTTAATAATTCCCTGTAAAATGTGACTTTTAAAAGGAAATTTGTGTCTGAGAAGTTTATAGTGCCAGCTCCTCATGTGAGGTACATTGGCATAGCTCCACTGAAGTCATTCAAGTCACACTGAGCTATACTAGCTGAGGATCCAGCCTATTATTTTTAAACTGTAGATGCTCCTTTAAAATTAGCGTTGATAATCTCATTCTCTTCCCTATTTATCCATATTCCAAACATGCAACACAAACTGTCTGTGCTTAATAAAAACCCAGGAACAGAGTAGCAGGGATCTTGCAAGTCATGACAGGTACGTTGGAAGAGCTGTTTGGGGAAGTTAGTACAGTATCTTCCAGCACTGACCCATAGCCAGCACAATTAGTCCCTGACTTTCACAAAAGTGACATTTGCCCTTATCCTAAAAAAATGAGAGTGACAACCGGAGATCAATTGGCCTAAAAATAAAATTCACAACAGTCTCAGAGGTGCCACTTGGAAAAACTTGAAAAATACTTTGTATTCATTTAGACTTATTGTGAAAAAAAATACTGATACAGAAGCTCTTGGTGCCCTGACAACTTACTAAACTCACAATCCATGTATGGAACATCATCTATCAGTAGGAGTATGACATAAAAAAAATTAACTTGCAGCCAATACATCAAAACAGCAAAATTATGTCCCTTCCCACTCCACCCACAGCCCCATACCTTCAGATCTCCCCCAAAGTCTTATTAATTAGATAGTTTTTACTGCATACCCTGAAGGTCAACAAATCTGGAATGATTTAGACCAAAGTGTGAAGCAGTTCCAGAATCAAAGGGCCCTCATGGAGAATGCCTTGCTGGCAGCTCCCTCTCCTTTATATAAATAATGTGCTTAGCTGTCATATGGTTTCACTCTATCTTTTTGATGATTAGGGCACTTTTATCAAAAAAGCTCTTAGTTTCCAGCAGTTCATTGGTTCTTGCTGCATAGCCACTGCAAAGTGATTCTGTCACACACATACACTCTCTGTGTCCCAATGACTATAAGTATTTATGCACAGTGGAACAGTCGTTGGGCCACAGAGAGATGAAAATGACCCTGTAGTCCAGTAGATAGGGCACTTAAGTGGTAGGTTGAAGACCCTGGGTTCAATTCCCTTGCACTAGTTGCTCTTTCATTATTTATCCACAGTGCAACAGCTTCAACAGGAGAGATTGAGAGTGCGCCACATCTGAATATCCCATCTCAGTGGTTAGAGTACTCTCCTGAGATGTAGGAGGCCCGTGTTCAAATCCTTTTGACCCCCTCTAGTTAAGGGAGGAATTGAACTTGGATTTCCCACATCCCAGACGAGTGCTCAGACCATTGGGCTAAAAATTAGAAGGTGAGCACCACCACCTCATGCCAGATTTTCAATGGGACCCAATCCAGTAGGCAGCCTCTGAGTATGCCTATCAATCAAGCCCCACAGGTGGCTTAGGTAACAACACCTGTCTTTCCTTGAGGATCGTGAATCACTCTGGGGCTTAGCTGGGAGATAGCCATCCAGATGCATAGAGGGAGGCTGCAGTGTGCATGCCAAGAAACAGAAACATAGGTGCTGAGAGAACCTTTACACTGGATACTTAAGTGCCAAGTGAATTTAGGTACCTATGAGGTTCGGTGGGACTTTTGTAGATCACAATGGAACCAAAAGGGGACCATAGGCACCTAAATCTGGGGTTTAAGCACCCAGGTACCTTTGTGGATTCCACCCTTAGTGCCTAGATCCCACACATTATAATACCACTACACTGCCTAACTGATTGCAAGCTGACTATTTTAGCATGAGAAGGAAAAAGAAGAGGAGGAGGGCCAGTGCAACATGTACACAGGTGCAGAATGTACAGTGTTTTCCTGTCTATTTGTTCAGAAGCTATAGCAGTTTTTGTCTTCACTCTTTCCTAGCGAACTGGACTTTTATGATGCTGCAAGTGTCAATGATCGATGCCAGAAGATATGTGACCAGTGGGACAAATTGGGAACACTCACTCAGAAAAGAAGAGAGGCACTGGAGGTAAAATTGATATCAATAAGTAGCTCCATTTAAAAAATGAATCCTTTGGGGTTTATAATAGACATTGTTGAGTGTTAATTCCTGTAATCCAGACTGCAATAAACCCTTTCCCCAGCTCTCCATTTCAGGTTGCTGTGAGTTCATTTGCAATATAGGTTGAATTGCTCAGTAATAGACTGGATGGTGCTTTGTTTCTTAGAAGTTTATGGTGCAGTTAGAAGTTATAAAGCAGCAGCAGCAGTACGAATTTGGTTATCAAGAGATGAAGTGTAATCCCACCGTTTGGGGATTTGATGCATAGCAGTGATATAATTAGGAAGCTATCTTGTCATACACACTATAGCAAAACTCAGTTTGAGCAGTATGCCAGTGGCCAGGCTCTCTGGTGATGGAGGTTCCAAAGCAAATTTACTAAAAGCCCTAGGATGTATCTTCATGGCTTCCCTTGAGATCAGTGGAAGCCACCTACATATATCTCTGGGCTTAAAATGACATGTATGTGTTACTGCTCCGTTTCATATGTGAAAGAAATGATTAAAGTAGGCCATTCATTTAAAATTGGTGCAATTTAATTTGTTCATTTTATAGATCAGATTATCAGAAAATATTTAAATTGCAGTAAATGGCAAAAAAATCACTTAGGCCCTGATCTTACACAGTCTTATGCACATTCTTAAGTTTACATAAGTTTAACATGAAAATAATTTTAATGTGAGTAGTCTCACTGACTTCAGTGGCATCTTTTAAGATATCTCAGGTTGGGCAGCCAGCAAATAAGGCATCCAAAATCATCAGTCACTTTTGAAAATGTATGCCCAAGGTAACTGAGACACTACCTGTATATGCATAGAATTAGCTTTCATCTTGGTAACAATGAATTTGTTTGTATGCATTTACTGGACTTAACAGAGGACAGAGAAATTGCTGGAAACTATTGATCAGCTTCACCTGGAGTTTGCCAAGAGAGCTGCGCCATTCAACAACTGGATGGAAGGTGCTATGGAAGACCTACAGGACATGTTTATTGTTCATAGCATAGAGGAAATTCAGGTAAATGGTAGTCCGTTTTTGGTTTGCAAACCTCAGGAAGTCAAGAAAGGGAAGCCTTCCCTCTCACTGAATGGACATTGTCAACATTTGTAGGTGAAAACATATCCTGCATATAAGCTATCTTTCTGACAGAGAATGTCCTTTCCCACTCATCTGTGAGCATAAAAGTGATAACCTATAAGCAGACATGGCCTTTTAAGGCAGCTGGCTGCAGTACTTCTCCCCTTGGAAGGAATCCTTAGCCAGAGATAAGAAGGCAAGCAAACCAGGTGGAAAGCAGAACTTGGGAACACAGTGTCTCTTTGCATTTCTCATTATATGGCACTTGGAGGTTGTTTGGGGCCCTAAGACACTAGCTAGGTGGGATTGGTGGCCTTGAGCAGTCACAGTGTATGGGACTTGGCCCAGAACAATCATATCTGACTGCACTAATGTTAACCTAATAATAAAAGCAACTTTCTGGAACCTAACACTTTACTTCTGTGTCTCCTTAAAGGCAAGGCATAATTTACATGTCCACCCACTTTAAAATCACTTTATATTGCCAGATTAGTGTATAAGTGTATGCTATAAATGAGAATCCGGCTGTTCATTGTGCATAGTTGGCTTGTTGTAAAAGTAACTGAAGGCATTAATTTTGTCATTTGTTCAGTTGCACTCAACATTAGTGGTACATTTGTGCAGCTGTATTTAAAGGGTGCTCTCAAGTATTTAGGCCCAGATGCTGCATCATGATCCGCTAGGGCAGACCCCTTTGCCTATGTGAGTCACACTGACGTCATTGAGACTCCATGTGGACACAGGGCTCCAAGTGAGAGCATTCCAAAGAAGTGTCAGGGCTCTAATTACTTTTTTCTTTTAAACAGAGTGAGGTTAGGGTGAGTAGAAAACTTGTCATATTTTTTAAACTTGGTGGGGAAAAGGAAAGAGGATAATATTCACTTGCAGTATTGGAAACCCAAATAGCACAGTACTGGTAAACATCAGAAGTAGCATGAAAAATGAAGTGAAACTTATCTGTCTGGTTTTACTATTCAGAGTGAGTGAAGTGCAACAAAGTATGAAAATTAAATTAGTGTTTTTTTAACACTATTCTTTACATATTCTTAATATCATATGTTGTTAGAAACTCAGGTAAAGAAACATTTTTCAGAAATGAATCATTTTCATTTTCACCGTGTCTCTTAAATACTTCCAAAACAACAAAATATGGTCTGCTACCCCAAAAACCACCGTATTGCAAATTCTGTCTTTTTCGAGGTGATCCTATAGGTGAAATTCTGTCTCCACTGGAATTTTGCCATTGATTTCCATAGGGTCAGGGTTTCACCCCATGTGTACAATGTATTTGGGGAGGAAATACAATTATTTATATCAGGCCCTCGAGATCATAGAACTGACACTACAACAAAAATCCTTATACTTTCCTGCTTTGTTTCTGATTCCAGAGTTTAATCACTGCCCATGAACAGTTTAAAGCCACTCTGCCAGAGGCGGACGGTGAGAGGCAGGCTATTCTGTCAATCCAGAATGAAGTTGAGAAGGTTATTCAGAGTTACAACATCAGAATAAGTGCAAGCAATCCTTACAGCACCGTCACTATGGATGAAATCCGTGCCAAGTGGGATAAGGTATTGTATGCTAAAGGTGGAAATGACATTGCAGGAATAATGTTTTGGTAGTATGAATAATAAGAGCAGAGACCCATACTAACTCTCCAGAAGTTGTCATGAATTACCAAAAAGAAAAAAAAAAAGTCTAATATCTGGGCTGATCCAACAGCACTCACTCAGCCAAAACTCTCCCTGCAATCAATGAGTGAAAACAAGAACAGCCCCATAATGAAAGCTCTTTCTTAAAAACTTTGGCAAGTCTGGACAGCAGAAAGGTATGTCAACATAAATTTAGGCTATTGGCTAGAAGAACCTTGGTTGTCATTATGGCTAGTGTAGAAAAAAGCCTACCTATATATTATGGAGAAACATAGTACAGACGGATACTGAAAAAAAATACAAAATGACAGTTACAGCCACATTTAACATTTTAAACAAGTTTCAACTCAATATTTAGTAGGTCACTGGAATAACTGATGTAGAACTGCAAGGAAAATTTGGGCCCAGTGTTAGTTTTTATGATATAAAATATATTTAAAACATTTAAAATGTTTTTCAGGGAGTTATATTAATTTTAATTATACAATAACATTACAGTTCCCTGAATTGCAACTGGTCTCCCCAGTCACATGACTATATAATTAATGACTGAATGTATACAGACCAGGGACCCAGTTCTGCTCCCACTGAAGCTTTTAGAACCGCATTGTGGAGCTGGCCCAACACATCTCATTTGAATCTACCTTCATGGCTTTGCTTGAATGTAATGTTGTGTGTCAATTTACTGTTTAAAGCTAAGTGAGACTAATAAGGAATTGAATATGCTTAAAATAGCCTGTTTTTTTTTTTTCAGCAGGAAAAAGTGTAGTAACTAGATCAAGGTTAAAAAGTCTTAAATTTAAATCTAGTCAGAAATTAGATTTTCTTTTCCTTAAAAGTCAGTCTTTCTGGTCATACTTCCAGCCTGACTGGTTTCAAAATGCTGAAGAGTATGCCCAGAAAGATATTGGAGCAAATAATTAAGAAATCAATTAGCAAACACCTAAAAGATAATAAGGTAATAAGTAACAGTCATCATGGATTTGTCAAGAACAAATCGTATCAAACCAACCTAATAGCTTGCTTTTAACAGAGCAAAAAGCCTTGTGGAAGAGGGGAAGTGGTAGATGTGGTATATCTTGACTTCAGGCTTTTGATACTGTCTCGCATGATCATCTCATAAGCAAACTAGGGAAATACAGCCTAGATGGAGCTACTCTAAGGTGGGTGCATACCTGGTTGGAAGACCATTCCCAGAGAGTAGTTATCAGTGGTTCACAGTCAAGCTGGAAAAGCATGACAAGTGGGGTCCCGCAGGGATCAGTTTTGAGTCCAATTCTGTTAAATATCTTCATCAGTGATTTAGATAATGGCAGAGAGAGTACACTTATCAAGTTTGTGGATGATGCCACGCTGGGAGGGGTTGCAAGTACTTTGGAGGATAGGACTAAAATTCAAAATGATCTGGACAAGCTGGAGAAATGGTCTGAAGTAATTAGGATGAAATTTAGTAAGGACAAATGTTACGTACTCCACTTAGGAAGGAACAGTCAGTTGCACACATCCAAAATTGGAAACAACTGCCTAGAAACGAGTACTGTGAAAAGGGATCTGAGGGTTACAGTGGACCACAAACTAAATGTGAGTCAACAGTGTAACACTTGGAAAAAAAGCAAACATCATTCTGGAATGTGTTAGCAGGAATGTTGTAAAACACAAGAAGTAATTCTTCCTCTCTACTCCACGCTGATAAGGCCTCAACTGGAGTATTGTATCCAATTCTGGGTGCCACATTTCAGGAAAGATGGGAATAAATTGGAGAACGTCCAGAGGGGAAAAATAAAAATGATTAAAGGTCTAGAAAACATGAACTATGAGGAAAGATTTTAAAAATTGGGTTTAGTCTGGAGAAGAGAAGTCTGAAGGTATGTCTACACAACGGAATTATTCCAATTTTACAGAAACCAGTTTTTTAAAATAGATTGTATAAAGTCGAGTGCACGCGGCCACACTAAGCACATTATTTCGGCGATGTGTGTCCATGTACCGAGGCTAGCGTTGATTTCCGGAGCGTTGCACTGTGGGTAGCTATCCCGTAGCTATCCCATAGTTCCCGCAGTCTCCCCCGCCAATTGGAATTCTGGGTTGAGATCCCAATGCAAAAACAGTGTCACGGGTGATTCTGGGTAAATGTTGTCACTCAATCCTTCCTCTGTGAAAGCAACAGCAGACAATCATTTCGCGCCCTTTTTCCCTGGATTGCCCTGGCAGATGCCATAGCATGGCAACCATGCAGCCCATTCAGCCTTTTGTCACTGTCAACATATGTGTACTGAATGCTGCTGACAGAGGCAGTACTGCAGCGCTACAGAGCAGCATTAATTTGCCTTTGCAAGGTTAAAGAGATGGTTACCAGCTATAGTACCATCTGCAATTGGAAATTGGCGATGATGGTTATCAGTCCTTTTGTACTGTCTGCTGCTGTCATGGGTGCTTTTGGCTGGCCTCGCTGAGGTCGACCGGGGGCGCATGGACAGAAATGGGAATGACTCCCCAGGTCATTCCCTTCTTTGTTTTGTCTAAAAATAGAGTCAGTCCTGCAGAATATGGGGTACGTGTACTAGAGAACCAGAGAGCACAGCCGCTCCAGGTCAGAGCCCCAGAGATCCCGCAGAAATGATGATGCCATTCTAGGGGGTGCCCCTGCAACAACCTCACCCGTTGCTTCCCTCCTTCCCCAACCCTCCTGGGCTACCGTGGTAGTGTCGTCCCCCCCATTTGTGTGATGAAGTAATAAAGAATGCAGGAATAAAAAACACTGACTTTTTAGTGAGATAAAATGAGGGAGAGGCAGCTTCCCACTGCTATGATAGACCAGGCAATACAGAATCTTCATTAGACATGAAAGGGGGGGGCTGATGGAGCTCAGCCCCCAGTTGCTATGATGAGGACGGTTTTCAATCCTTTTCCACCATCTGCTGGGAATGACTAGAAGTCATTCCCGTTGTTGCCCAGGCAACCCCGGCCGACCTCACCGAGGCCAGCCAGGAGCACTCATGGGATGATGAGGATGGTTTTCCAACATTTTGCATCGTCTGCCATCAGAAAAGGAAGGGGAGGGGATGCTGCTGTTCAGCGCCGCAGCACTGCATCTACCAGCAACATGCAGTAGACATACGGTGACACTGAAAAAAGGCGAGAAATGATTTTTTTCCCTTTTCTTTCACGGGGGGTGGTGCTGGGGGGTAAATTGAGGAGATATACCCTGAACCACTCAGGACAATGTTTTTGACCCTTCAGGCATTGGAAGCTCAGCCAAGAATGAAAATGCTTTTCGGAGACTGTGGGGACTGTGGGATAGCTGGAATCCTCAGTCCCCCCTCCCTCCCTCGCTCCCTGAGCATCCATTTGATTCTTTGGCTTTCCGTTACGCTTGTCATGCAGCACCGTGCTGAGTCCCTGCTGTGGACTCAGTATCATAGCCTGGAGATTTTTTCAAATGCTTTGGCATTTTGTCTTCTGTAACGGAGCTCTGATAGAACAGATTTGTCTCCCCATACAGCGATCAGATCCAGTATCTCCCGTACGGTCCATGCTGGAGCTCTTTTTGGGCTTGGGACTCCATTGCTACCCGTGCTGAACAGAGCTCCATGCTGGGTAAACAGGAAATGAAATTCAAAAGTTTGCGGGGTTTTTTCTGTCTACCTGGCCAGTGCATCCGAGTTCAGATCGCTTTCCAGAGCAGTCACAATGGTATACTGTGGGATACCGCCTGGAGACCAATACTGTCGAATTGCGGCCACACTAACCCTAATCCGACATGGCAATACCGATTTCAGCGCTACTCCCCTCATCACGGAGGAGTACAGAAATCGGTTTTAAGAGCCCTTTATATCGATATAAAGGGCTTCGTTGTATGGATCGGTGCAGGGTTAATTTGGTTTAACGCTGCTAAATTCAGTTTAAATGCGTAATGTAGACCAGGCCTGAGAGGGGACATGATAATAGTTTTCAAGTACATAAAAGGTTGTTACAAGGAAAGGGGGAGTTATTCTCCTTAATCTCTGAGGATAAGACAAAAAGCAATGGTCTTATATTTAAGCAAGGGCCTTTTAGATTGGACATTAGGAAAAAAATCCTAACTGTCACAGTGTTTAAGCATTGGAATAAATTGCCCGAGGAGATTGTGGAATCTCCATCACTGGAGATTTTTAAGAGCAGGTTAGACAAACACCGGTCAGGGATGGTCTAGATAATACTTAGTCCTGACGTGAGTGCAAGGGGCTGGACAACATGATCTCTCGAAGTCACTGCCAGTCCTACAATTCTATGATTCTATGTTAGCCATTACATATTCTACTAAAAATTGATGAGTTTAAATTAATCACTAGAGCCAGCCAAATGATTAACTTAAAAATCAATCATTATATGATTAAATGTTTTATATTCAGCATTATATTTAGTCATTTAACTAAAGAATATAATAAAATGCCTTGATTTAAAAAAAAATACTGATAGCTGTACAAAGGTCCACTTGAAAGAATTAGTAATTTTTATGTTTGATAAAAGTTTATCTGAAAAATAAATTAATGATTTGTCATTAAAACTTTAGAATAACTTGGGTATATTCTTCTCATAAACTTAACCATAATTAAAAAAAAAATTCTCAAACTGAATGTTTTTGTTCTTTCTTGTTTTCCATCTTCTGCAAAGACCCCAATTAAATAAAGCATATCTGTTCAGCACAGCACTTAAACCTATGCCTAAGTGCAATTGTAAACAGGGGTGCAACTTAGGCACATGTTTAAATGCCTTCCTGAATTAGGGCCAGAGTGTTCACTACTTTCAGTAGTCTCATTTCCATCTTGAGGGAGTAAGTAATAGGCTCACTAGTAAGTGTCTGCAGCACTTTGCTGTAATATTTTATAACTGAGTTCTTTCAGGGTGTTTGTTGTGGTCTAATGATATGCCTAGTAGGTTAACAGCTAACAACCACCAACATATATCTTTATTAAACCATATTTGATTACTCCCTGTCATTCTTTATTGATTAATCTTGTTCAGGGATGTTTCCATCCACAAATAAAATAAAAAATTATTTTCACTGCAGTGAAGTTCCTGTTTCCTCACATGGCTTCACCTCAGTCAGTATTTATTTTGTGGGTCATTAATGCTTAATATTCACTAAAAAAGAGAGGTCAGTACTGTTGTTTCATTGTACAGCACATCTCTTCATTTCAATAGTTCTAGTACCTAAAGAACCATACAAAAATTCAAGTAAGAAATAAAGAACAGGCCATATGTAAACATTAGTTGAAACAGTCAGACTCCACAAAGTTTGCTCATGATTGAAAGCAAATAAGAATGTCAGGTAATGAAATTAATCTGCTCACTAAATAGCGCTCGGGGGTGACAGAGGAAGCGGGGAAACTGAGGTTAGAAAACCATCAATCTGTGCTACATGCTCTAATCTTATCTACTCACTTCAACCCTCATTTCTTTTGTGCACGGACAGGTGAAACAACTTGTGCCCGTGAGGGATCAATGTTTGCAGGAGGAGCTAGCCCGTCAGCACGCTAACGAACGTCTGCGTCGCCAATTTGCTGCTCAGGCCAATGTCGTGGGGCCATGGATCCAGACCAAGATGGAGGTGAGTATCACTGAGGCATCAAGAGGAGGCTGCTGAATAAAACACACATCATTTTTCTCAGAATACTCCCTGCTGTGCACACAGAACATCAGTGGCCTTCATTGCCCTGCCAGCCTTCCAACATTAATGTAATCAGGTCTTTTAAAGAAGGGTTCTAAAATAGTCAGAGCTTATAAAAGCAAATGAAATCACTTTGGAATAGGTTTTTGAGAAGTGAATGGGGACATTAGATAGGTGATTTTCAAAGGCACACAGAACAGATAGGCACCTGACTTACATTAACAGTCCATGGGAACTGGACCTTTGAAATCCTCTCCTAGATTATGATTATTAGTTTGGTTGTGTTCTTTCTATATAAATACCATTGTCCCAATGTTGTCCTGAGATATGAGTGTGCAAAAGACAACATTCTCTAGTTTGGAGGGAGTTTTGATTGACACTGATTTTTAGTGTAAAAAGGTTACGTTTTCCACGTAAATGTGTGGCAAACTAACATTTTGGAGTTTAGATTTTTTGTTTCTTTTTGTGTGACAGGAAATTGCCCGCAGCTCTGTTGAGTTGACAGGGACCTTGGAGGACCAGATGAATCAACTGAAGCAGCATGAACACAATATCATCAACTACAAAACCAATATTGACAAATTGGAAGGAGACCATCAGCTTATACAAGAAGCCCTGGTGTTTGATAACAAGCACACAAGTTATACTATGGAGGTACTTATGAATTCAGTTCTGTGCTCTTAGGTTCATGTATCCACTTCCCCCAGTCTGAGGGAGCTGTGAAAGAGGAAATAATTTGGCAGACTTCCTAGTTTATTTGCAGCAGAAGATATACATTACTAAGGCTCCGTTTGTCTCGGCTGTAACTTCTGTGACAAAACCATGACTTTTGGTCTTTATTATGAAGCCTTATGGTCTTTGTCACCTGGTCAGCTGCTCCTGAGAAAGACTCTGGTCCTGGATGGAGCTGATTGCAAGATCAGAGCATAAGACTCCTTTATACATTTTATATTGTGGACTCTGCATATATTCATAGAGGGTGGAACATGGATTGTTATATGGATATAAACTGTTAACTATTATTGTTTTAATTGGAACATAAAAGATATTTATTTGATTTTCATCTTAATTTCCTCTTAAATATAGTTTGCCACAACTTTTCCTTTTTTTTTAATGACTGTTATTGCATTTTTGTCATGATAAGGCCATGTTCTTTCCTACATGTCTGCCATGACAGATTATCAGCCAAGACTCCAATCCTGTTGACACACATATATGAGTAACTTTACACACAGGAGTAGTCCCATTGAATTAAATGAGGCTGCTCACATGTATAAAGTAAGTCATGATTTTAAGTGTTCAAAGAGTTGGGGCCCAAGATGGGAAAGTGACTATAACTGAAAGCTTGGGAACCATGCTGAGTCAGCTAAATACTGTCCAGAATTGAACTGATGCTGAAAAATATAACAGCTCTTGAATCCAAGTGTTGATATCTAAGCCAACATCAGACTTTATGGCTAACATGAACACTATGATCAAGAACCAATAGAGGGTATGAACAAGTATCAGTTTAGGAATTAATTTAATATTTGTTGCATGTCTGTTATACATGGATGTCGGGTGAGCACGCCCTTGAGGGAGGCTAGCCCCCAGCCCCTCCTGTTCTGCCTGAGGCCCAGCCCCTTTTGCTTTCCTCCCCCGCTGGAGCCCAGAGCACATCTCCCCACCCCCCCCCCATTGCCACTGGCCCCCTGCATGCCCTCAGTCCCAGTGCTGATCAGGTGGCATGGCCAGATAGCATTCTGTCCCAACACTGGGCTGGTGGTGCAGCCAGATAGCATCCAACCCCAGCACTGGGTGAGTGGGCAGGTGGCATGGTCAGAGCGCCCCCGGCACTGAGCGGGCAGGCAGCATGGTCGGAGCCCCCGCAGCCCGGCACTGGGCATGCGGATTGCACGACTGGAGTGCCCCCAGCCCCAGCATGGCCCCAGCCCAGGAGTCTTGTGCACACCGCAGCCCTCAGCCTGCCTGCCTGCCCCGGCCTCTTGGTCACAGAAGGGAACAGCAGGCAGAAGGAGGCCTGGGGACATAGTGTGGGTGGGGCCACGCCAGCTGTTTGGGGAGACACAGCCTCCCCCTGCCTACAATAGCCACTGCTCATGCTGTTATATTTCCAGTGTACCCATAATTGTAGCATGCAGGTAGTGGCACCAAACAACAATCTATATAAATAATTTCAGATTGCATTGTTGGTTTCTCTCTTACTGTCTTTGTTATCATGCTAGGAGTTCAGGTTTTCATTACCAGCATAAAGAATCCGTGTTTTCTCTCCTATAGCATATCCGTGTTGGATGGGAACTCTTACTGACCACCATTGCCCGAACTATCAATGAGATTGAGACGCAGATCCTTACAAGAGATGCCAAGGGTATCACCCAAGAACAAATGAATGAATTCAGAGCATCATTCAATCACTTTGATAGGGTACAGTACTCCAACTTCTTTCTCATCTAACATTTCTCCAAAAACAAGTCCATATAACATTGTTTCTTTGTATTCCAAATACCAATTAAAAATTGATAATTTTTTTGAAGTAAAAAAGCTAAATAAAAAGAGGAGCCATGTTCTCTTAAACTGTAGCATTTATTATGCCGATGATTTAAAGATTAATTTCTGCTCTTCAATCTTGCTGTGGAATTAATATTCAGAGAGAATGACAGCTCACTGAGTGCTTGTAACGACATGTTAAAATAATGCAGGAGACTGACTGGATATTTTTGTATTTGCTACAGAGTGTTGTGGTCCCTTATTGTAAAGCAGTGGCCTGTCACACACGCTCAATAGTAGTTGCTGTCACATATTAAGACTTGATTTCTCCTGCATTATAACAAAAAGAAAAAAAGGAAAAAATCAATAACTTTTCCCCCTAGAAATATTCTGTTCAGGGAAGCAACTCAGTAGGGGCAGCGATTGTTTTCAAAGAAAATTCTTTCTGTGCACAGGGATTGTGTGTTTCAGTTCCTTAGTTAGAAATGAATAAAGTAGGAAAGAAAATATCCTTGTGGATGAATGTAACACACTCTACTGGTGATTCTCAGTGCAATCAAAGAAATGAAAGAAATAATTAAAATGCATATGTAAGAGGTAAATAAAGAGATAGGTATGGATGCAATAACAGAGTTATTTTCATGCGTAAAAATAGGGATATGAGTAACATTCCCAGTTGGAAAACTATATTCACACACAATTTTCCTGGGTAGATGCTCATACAAATCTGTCTTCAAAATCCAGTGCAAATCTTAAATACTGAAAATGGCTGCTGTAATATAGCCCCAGCCTGCTCCTTCCTCCCCCTCCTCCCCCGGCTTTTTTCTATCATGAGGCTATACAGAATTCCTCACTTTCTCCCTCTTACCACCTGGATTCCCTGAAAACTATCCTGTGTTCCAGAGCACTTCACTGACTCCCAGCCTGACTCTGTCCACCCTATGCCCAATGCTAGCTCCTCCCTTTCATCTCCATCCTGATATTCTGTTTCTTAGCTCCCCAACTCCAAAGTGGCTACATGCATCTAGATTTGTACTTGGTGTATATTGGATCCTGATAGTCAACATTTGGTATCTGGCACGTCAGACAAAAAGTAGAATTTTCAAATATATACAATAGAAGCAAGGAGAAGGTAGATCCACAGGAGTCAGTGACAGATGTACTTCATTTTATTGAGACCCTAAATGTAATTGTAGTGTAGTATAATTCCTCTTTGTATTCACTAAGGAAGGAGAAGACAATATCATAGAGACAGAGATACATTTCTCAGGGTGAGAAAGAAGTAATATGCTGAAAGGCTTTCCCAATGCACTGGAGCAGATAATTGAGCAATGAGAGCCATTAAAAACAGACAGAGCATCAGGCCCACGAAAAAATTACAACCTACAGTTCAGAAAAATCCATTATGGGGAAGAAGGCACTTTGTGTAAAGATTTGACAGCTTCTTAAAGAGCATATGCTCCCCTCACCCAGCGTGGAGAAGGTTTGGAAGCGGTATGGCACGTAAAGGATAAAGTGTCTATGCCATAGTACAACTCACACTGTGCAGCCATTTCCAGCACTTCCGTAACTTTTATTCAATCCTTCAGAGAAGGAATGTCTGCTCTGTGGCTTTAACTTTCCATGGAGAGGGTATTGTTGCCAGGCAGTGGCAGCCCAGCAGAATGGACTATCATGCTTCTGGTGCTGCAGAAGGCCTAGATATGCACAAGTTAAGATCTATAGCAGCTGGCCCTGTTCTCATGGATCTGCAGTCTTTCCATGAACTGGTAGAGACACCTCCAGGTCCCAGAGGAAACAATACAGCAGAGCTGCAGTGTAGAAAAGCCTATATAACAGGATGTAGGAGAGAGGTGGTGCTTTCACACAACTTTAGTCAGGGTGGGGAGCATATGACCCTAAGAAAAAGGGTAAGGCCGAAGGCCTAGAGAGTAATGAACGTTCTCCAGTGTACAAATTTAAGAAAAGGAGGCAAAATTTGAAAACTCAGCTACTAAGCCAGGCTTCCTGCGTACAAGAAATAGTGCTAAAAGGAAAGCTGTTTCAAAGCACACTAAAGAATTGTTAATGCACAATAGCAGGGTCCACACAGACAGTTAGTGCGCAATAGGCTAGTTCAGGCTAGATTCACACCTCAGCTTGGTGTGAATTAAATGTTAGTGTAGACCAGCCCTAATTAAGGTATAATATAGTGGGCATATGTGACTCGATCTGCACAGACTAGAAGGAGGCAAATCTTTTTAATTGAACAAACACACGTGAGACACTGAAGCTTCTTTTTCAGTTTTATACCTTCCCTTCATCCTACCAAACTTACACATTCAATGTCAGAGGGTAAAATGTATCAACTCTGCTTCAGAGCTTCTTCAAGTACACACAATTATCAATCCTCTAAACTGGCTGTTTACAGCGATAAGGCAGATTTGGACTCTGCTGTGAAATCTGGAATTGGGGTGAATGAAATTGGATCAGCCAAATGGAGTTCTGTAACATCAAAGGCATCATATTCCCCCTGTGAGGCAGAGAGCAGAAATGGGTGTAGAGATCTTCAAAATAAACATTATGTTTTGAGTTTTGCTGACATATTTTCTTTAGCTAATTGAATATATTTGTTTCTAAATCTTTAAAATACATGCATATTTGAAACAGGTACTGCCAGTATTTTCCTTCCCGTTAAGAAAGAGTTGCAGTATAGAATTGTTGTTAGCTTTATAACTAATCGATTATTGTTGCTAACCATGGTACTGAATGGATGAGGTATTTAGAAAAATAAATAGAATTAAAGAGTGCAGTTCAATGATGAACAATCAGCAAGAATCCAGAAAGTGAAAACCATTCCTGACAAGTAGATGTTAACTATTTATACACAACAGGGTCAGTTATGGATGCCTGAGCTCTGAGTTTCCTGGCACTTTTCCAGTTTAAATCAGATCTTAATGTTTGGAACTGTGCACGTGTGCATGAATATTATAGAGTATTAATATGCAGAATCACTAAAAGATCCACTTTTAATAGTTCACTTTGCTCTGCATGAAACTAAACAGTTTATAGACGTAACTGCCAAGAACGGCTTCAATGAGATATAAATTTGAGAGGGGAACTCCTTTTTTCCTCTCCAGGAGAAAAAAAGGGCAAATATTCAAAATCATTATTATCTTACCATTCAAACTCCATTACTGTTACAGGGCCTGAGTCTCCAGTCTTAATCTGATTGAGGAAGGGCATGAGGATCAGGCCCGTATTATTTTAAGTGGCCTCTGTATGTCTTGACTATTGGAAAGAGAAAACCGCATACTATTTAAAATGGAAAGGACTAGATTTTGGCTTGGACTACAGACCCACACAGGGGAGTTAGAAGGAGTGAGTTACCCCTTTAGACCTCTGCCTGAAATAGTGAGCTTTGGGTCTGGGTGTGCTGGAGTAAGGTGTGCTGCATGCACCTGAAGCAAAGGGGCATAGAGAGTTTCCATCCCTCCCAGTGCATCAACCAGCACAGCTGAACCATACAGGTGTCATAAATTGTCTTAGCTATAGGCCAATAGTAAAGTATGACCTCTCCTGTAGCAAGGGGGAAGCAGGGAGGGAATTCTCTCTTAGACCGGGGTTGTGGCATGGCACCTCCTGTGGCACCTGAGAAGGCACACCACTCCTTGCACAAGGCTGTAAATAAAGGCACAGTCAAGGTTCAAGTATAAATAGGAATCTGCTGCCAAACTGTTATATTCCTTGTACTGCAATAGAAGGACATAAGTGAGATATGGGGTACAATTTTTTGGATGCTCCAAATGGTGTCTAATTGATTTACCATACACAGGTGAAATGTATAAGTTGGCAATCAGTGCTTCTCAATCCCTTTATGGCTTCCAGATTCCTTTTTCAGATTCAATATGTTTTAATAAACCCTAATTGCAAAGCATATGATAAAATATCTACTGCAGCTACACCTGCAATATCATAAATATTGAATTGGCTCTGTTCTGTGTTAATGTCAGCAAATGTGGGCCATATTCTACTTTCGATTTTGGTGAAACCATTTATTTCAAATGGGAGCACTGCATGGAAAACAGTAGAAAGATATGATTGTATAGGTTTATCTAAGAGTAAAAACAACAGCTCCCTATAAAAGGATTCACATCAACAAGCTTATGTAGATAAATTAACATTCAGGATACCGAAGCACACATTTGAGAATGCATTATGGTGGCTTGAAAGTTTGTATTTGTGTAAAGCTGTATACAAATTACAGAGGGAAAAGGACAAGTTTCAGGGGGCTAGTAGTGAAACTAGCTGGGGAACGTCATTGTGTTTTTCTGAGTTGGCTAAACAGGATGAACAGGAAAAGTTATTTTATATCTTTTTAAAAACATAATTAAATGTTTAATGTTGTCCCATAACAAAAATATAAATAATACAAAGAGCTATTTCTCTGTGAATAACCCCTTGCACTTTATTTTAAAACAAAGAAGGCAAAATAAAGAAATCTATTACTTAATTGTAAAGTATCTTCATATCCCAGGCAGTTATGTGGCTTTGGTGTACGGCAGAGGCAGATATGTCTTTCCTGGACCAGGACTGATGCATATTACAAAACTCACTAAGCCTCGGATCCTGCCCGAATACATAGCACAAGCAACTGGGCCATACGCTGGGGAATCCCACCCAGCTGATAAAGTGGATGCTAGCTACTGTATAACCTTCTCCCTGTCCTCTGCAGATGGAATGACTGATAGATACCTGTAGCAGTGAATCCACTAGCCTTACACTTCCCCTCCCTCAATCTGCCCCCACACAGCTGCTGCACAGCAACAATGGGTTCTCCACCATGTAGAAGAGCATGCACAAATTTTGTCCCCATGTGTGGTTGAATGGCCCTAGTTCCTCCACTGGCCAGGTCCTTTATGCTTGTGGAGAGAGGGACATGATGTGACCGTTAGTTCCTGTTTTCATATTGTTTTGATTTAAGGAATACTGTGATTTGTGCCCTTATAAATATATGAGCTTAGCTCCCCCAGTGTAACTTGGCGTGGAGCTGACCTGGGGTGAGTCTGGAGAGTTATGAGCCAGCATTGATTGACGTGCTAAGAGAAGTGCTCTGTGAAATTGTTTGAAATATGATTCTGTCCAGCAAATACTAGCCCATAAAATCTGACTGAAATTAAGGGAAGGATTTGCCGGTAATTACTAGTTTCAACAAACCCCCCTCAAAATTTTCATCCTGCTTTACCTCTGGCTATCGGCAATGTACTGCTTCTTCTCACCTTCACACCATGGAGCTGTGGGAAGTTGACAGCAGAGACTCCGGGGAATCTCTTTAAAATGTTGGTGGTCAGGAACTGATTATGGCACCAAATTATTTATTTAATTTATAAAATGCATCCAACACTTCTCTTAATACCATGTACGATTAACAAAACACATAATTATACAAGAGTCAGAAGGAAAAAAAAAAAAAGGCTTGGCTCCCGCCTTTTAAATTACTCATCAGCTGACTGAGATCCTTTCTCTCGTGTAGAAGCCACAGAAAAAAGTTGGATCTTGAACTGTAACCTAAAGTTGTACAAACTCTGGCTTTGTCAGACTAGCCCGGAAAACAATTTCCAGATTTTAGGGACAGACCTTAATTGCATGCACCTTAACTAAATCTATAATATGACTCAGCTGTGTCAAGGTTATGGGTGAGGTGTGAACAAGAAGGCAAGAAAACAGTCTGGTTTTGAGAATGCTGGGTGAGTTTGTTGGGTTGGTAATTAAAGAAACAAAATATACTTGGAAAAAAATGAGCAAATTTGATCTGGCATCACTGGGAGACAATAAACGTGGGATCCCATGATTCTATTTGTATAATAAATTTTCAGAGAAGATCCTCATCTTAATGGATCATAAGACGACAAATGTTTAAAACAAGATATGTCATTGATCAGGGTTTTCTTTTTGATCTAGGCCATGAATTAATGAGTATATAATTATTTTCTCTAAGATATGCTTACTCAATTTTTAAAAAAATATTATCAGATCAAAGGAGAAGCAGCAACCCTAATCCAGTGGGAAAAATAGTTTTCCAGGTCAAGTTATCCACTGACTATCTCTCACAAATTGTATGGCGACAGAAAATGAAGGGTGAAAATGGTAGAGTACAGAATAAAAAATCCCTCCAGAGAAAATGCAGAAAAAATAAAAATAATTATATTTGTATAAAAGCAACATTTCAACACTGTAGTTGGCTTAAAAAAAACCCCAAACAAATCCCCAAACTCATGAAACCAATGAGGCTATCAAATCATTCAAAATAATACACCAATAAACAAGCACACAGTAGGTCTGATCCAAAGCTTATTAAAGTGAAATGGGAGCCTTTCAATTGACTTTAATAAGCTATGGGTCAAACCACATAATATCAACAGCTAAGATCTCCTGAAAAAAGTAAACAATAAAAATGAATCCTCCTTATTTTTATTAGTCAGATTCCATCTTAACAACTCATTATTGATATGACTTTGCAGTGTTCTTTACTAACCAACTAACCCACTTTATGACTTTCCCTCCTCCTGCACATTCTGCATGCATGACCCATGATGTGATACTAGGATGAATCTGGTGATCTACAGCCTGATGCATTTAAAGCCTGCTTCATCAGTCTAGGACAGGTTGGAAATGACCTGCAGGTAGAGAAAACTATCGTATTACTGGTATAATACTAGCCTAGCATAGTATTTTCAAATAGACTGGTATAATACTAGCCTAAAGAGACCCAGGTTTAAATTCAAATGTAGGTGATTTTTAAAATGTTTGCATTTTACTGCTTTTGTGTGATCCAAGGTGGTCTACTTGGATTCTAATGAGCCACAGTGGGTCACTGCTGCCTTTTCCATCACACATTCATGTTGCCCATTGTCCTCTACTCATACTTTCAAGCAGGACCCCTCCCTCTCCCTCAGTGAGGACCCATGACACCAGAGTTCTACACTGGCTATTTGGATGTTCTTAGTACATATAGACCTTTGCCCATCTCTTCTACCACCACCCCATTTTAATGTCCACTCTGTGCAATTAGCCATGAATGCCCCACTCACCTTGCTGTTGAGAATCAGAGATCTGCCGTTGACCAACTTCTGTTGGATACAAAACAGTACACTTTTCCTCCAACAACCCCACTGGCTCATACCTCTATTGTACTCAGAGTCCCATTAGCTAGAGATCAGAGGAGAGAGAATTCTTGAATCCGCTTCCCATGTGGCAGCACACAGCTCAGTGTGCCATGGCTCTGGAGAACAGTATTTTCAAAATGCAAACATTTCTAGATTGCTAGTCACTAAAAAGTATATTTA
This sequence comes from Gopherus evgoodei, assembly GCF_007399415.2. Classification (NCBI taxonomy): domain Eukaryota; kingdom Metazoa; phylum Chordata; order Testudines; family Testudinidae; genus Gopherus; species Gopherus evgoodei. The sequence goes on from NC_044324.1 coordinate 146,612,463, forward strand.
TAATTTCTAATAAACCTTCCAACACTGAAACCTAAAAAGTATGATGTATCACAATGAACCAGCCTGCTTTTCCTGACTTTGACTAGTTCAGTGACAAACTTTTCTCCTTGCCTCTCTCTCCTTTCTGGTTGTGCGCTGTCTGTTCATATGTTGTACTCAAACCACCCCTTTTCTGGTATCATTCTCTGTGGTGTGTCTGTTTCATGTGTGTTATGTGTTAGCTATTTCTTCCTCCTTTAAATTGATGGTGCTCCTCATGACCTGCTTTGGCAATACCTCCAATGAACATCCTCTCATTCCATGGATCCAATCTTCTGATGGTGCACATTTGTCATCTGTATGGAAATGGTGATGGTCTCCTGCCTGTCTTTGATATCTCAAACCTTCCCTCATATATTCCTTATGCTACTTGGATCAATAGAAGAAGAATGGGCTGATGGACCATGATGATTTCAGAGCTTGCTTAATTTCAATGGGTTATGATTTGGTATGAATTTTAAGATACAATGAAATTGGTTTTGCATATCGGTAATAATGCTAACCCCACCAGCATTAAAGGTTACCATAGTTTGCACATATTACAAACAATAATATTTACACTTTGCCTATCAATTCCATTTTTTCTATACTTTTAAAAGGTAAAAACATTAAAAATAAAAATATGTTCCCTGAAGATACCTATTTTATGATTTGATGCATTTAGCTTTGATTTATGAAGTGTATTCCATGAAATTTACATTTGTATCAAATAAATATACAATTAAGTCCTTTCAGTTTATAGATATATAAATTAGCTTTTTGTCTGCATGAGACAGAATTATTCTGAGGCTTTTAATACTCCTAATTCTTGAAAGCAAACTGCAGGGTTGAGATTTATTTATTTAAAATCTCTACATTTTTCATTCTCTTGTTACTGAAAAAAAATTTTAGGAATAAATTTTATTGTTGCCATGTATTAGGGAGATTATTTTAATAATTGTTTCTGCCAAATGTAAATACTATAATAACAAAGTATATGTTAATTACTAAGAAAGGCCCCAATCTTGCAAGCTGCTCTATGTGGGTCGAAGCTTCTTTAATGTCATTGTCATACCACACTGATGCAAGGGTCCATCTGTGCAGAGTTAATTTTTATTCATATACTTCAGTGGGATCAGATCAGATTTAGAAGAGATGATAGCATCAATTTATTGTTTGAACATGTGAATTTAACATATCTTTTCATAGAATAGAGAACCAGTATGACATTGAGCAGAACTGAACATGAATTGAACGCTTTGCATTAAAGTAACAGCTCGGTTTAGGCCCCAAATTTAGATTCTGTTTGAAAAAAATGTGTGAGGGGGCACTTTCCAAATTTAATAAGAATCAAAATGTTTTCATTCCTTTTGCATATGTTTAACCATTGCTCTTCAACGTTGTCCCAAATACAACGTAACAATTTTGTTATGGTAGTGCAGAAAGTGATACTAATTGTAAAGAGAAAGTGAAACCTCTGGAGACTAGTTATACTGGACAAAGGAAGAGAAATGGAAAAGATAAACAAACCTTTCACTCCATTTGTAACAAGGGAGACGCTGGCGTATGAATGTGTATCATATACCCATGCAGCTTCATCTACCCTGGTCAAGGCCAAGGACTCAGTGCAACTTAAGTTCAGCACATGCTCATTAAGTACTTTGCTGGACTGAGGCGAGAGCACTCAGCTCTTTTCAGGAGTGAGCCGTAGTAGCAGAGGAGCTTGATAGAATGCTAAAAACAGAGAGAAGATTTTTTAAATAAAGGATTAAGTCAAAACTATATCATGTCACTATTTAAAAAAAAAGATGGAAATTAATGATCTATTAAAAATAATTTAGATTTAGTGTAGAAAATATTTCAGGAAGCAGAAAGTTCATTGAAGGGCACATATGATGCTTTTAGGACATTTTCAAAAGTGCCTAAATCCCATTTTCAAGACTGATGTGGGAACTTTTGCTCCTAAGTCCTATTGACTTTTGGTCACATTTAGGCTCCTAAGTAAATTTTGAAAATGAGACTTAGGCTTCTGAGTCACTTAAGTATTTTTATAATTTTTACCCAGAGCCTCTAGTAGTATATCATAGAGATATATTATGCTGAAGTTTGGTTTTATGGTTACTATCTTTATCTTTTTGAATTTTGTCAAAGGGTGAGGCAGAGTTTGCCCGAATTATGTCCCTGGTTGATCCCAATGGGCAGGGGACCGTCTCTTTCCAGTCCTTCATTGACTTCATGACCAGAGAGACTGCGGACACGGACACAGCTGAGCAAGTCATAGCTTCTTTCAAAATCCTAGCTTCAGATAAGGTCAGTCCTTTTGTTCCTAGCTGTAAGGAATTCCCTGTATTTCAACAGCAGTGTTGTTTAACCTTTCTTTGATGTAAGTCATACACAAAATGTCTAGTATATCTAGGGTCTGTTTTTCATTAAGAAGACTAAAGCGCTCGCCGTTCATTCTTGTGGTACTGGTTTGTACGTCGACCCAAGCTTCCAACAGGAATGTGAGTAGAATTCAAAGCTGGGTCCTTATTCCTTCATATCACAAAGTTCTAACATAACATGTAGATAATGGCACAAAGAGTACACTTATAAAGTTTGTGGATGATATCAAGCTGGGAGGGGTTGCAAGTGCTTTGGAGGATAGGTTTAAAATTCAAAATGATCTGGAGAAATGGTCTGAAGGAAGTAGGATGAAATTCAATAAGGAAAAATGCAAGGTACTCGACTTAGGAAGGAACAATCAATTGCACACATACAAAATGAGAGGATTACTGCGGAAAGGGATGGGGGTCATAGTGGATCACAAGCTAAATGTGAGTCAACAGTGTAATAACACTGTTGCAATAAAGTGAACATCATTCAGGGATGTACTAGCAGGAATGTTATAAGGAAGACACAAGAAGTAATTCTTCTGCTCTACTTCACACTGATAAGGCCTCAAGTGGAGTATTGTGTCCAGTTCTGGGTGCCACATTTCAGGAAAGATGTGGACAAATTGGAGAAAGTCCAAAGAAGGGCAACAAAAATGATTAAAGGTCTAAGAAACATGACCTATGAGAAAAGATTGAAAAAATTGGGTTTGTTTAGTCTGGAAAAGAGAAGACTCAGATGGGACATGGTAACAGTTTTCAAGTACAAGGTTGTTACAAAGAAGAGAAATTAAAATTGTTCTTGTTAACCTCTGAGGATAGGACAAGAAGCAATGGTCATAAATTGCAGCCAGGAAGGTTTAGGTTGGACATTAGGAAAAACTTCCTAATGGTCATGGTGGTTAAGCACTGGAATAAATTGCCTCGGGAGGTTGTGGAATCTCCATCATTGGAGATTTTTAAGAACATGTTAGACAAACACCTGTCAGGGATGGTCTAGTTATTATATAGTCCTGTCCTGAGTGCAGGGGACTGGACTAGATGACCTACTGAGGTCCTTCTAGTCCTACACTTCTATGATTGTCTGATAAGATAAGATGCACTGAATAGTTTTTGCTCAGCTGACACAGCTGCATGTACAGTGGTCATGCTCTGCTCATGCATATCCATGGAACAGTATTGATTTAAGGGGGAAGAAAAGTGTTTCATAACTCACTCCCTTTTGGAGTAGTCTGTGACTGTGTCCCAGAGAGTGCTGCCAACAAGCAGTTCTGTGCTCAGGCGAGAACAGGACTGCAATACCACAGGGCAGACTCAGTCTGGTCCCTAATACTGATTTTGTGACCTCGACTAATGAGGACTAGACTCTGAATTCCAAACACATTTCAAATAGGAGTTTGTGCTGAAGATCAAACCAAATTCCCACAGAAAGCGAGATATGAACATTTTGCTGTTGTTTTAAATTTTAAATAATGTCACAGGTGTCCAGAGTGGCAAATTGGTGCTTTTTTATGTCATTCTAAATTGAAAGCAGTAATTATTATAATAAAATTGTCTGTCAAGAAACTTATAATATTGAAGTCAACGGTATATAACTAAGGCTAGACTTCAACCTTGTCTATTTGCTGAGAGGATTATTCCTACCAGCTAATGGTTGAAATTACGACTCAGCAGGAGAAATATTCTTGGTCTTGCAAAAACAGACAGGAAGTCCTAATTTATTAATATTCATTCTGTAAGATATACAGTTTTTTAAAATAATCTGTTCTGTATCTGGGTTTTTTTTAAAATAACTTTTTTTTCAGCCTTATATTCTCGCAGAGGAGCTGCGGCGAGAACTGCCTTCTGAACAAGCTCAGTATTGCATCAGAAGAATGCCTGCCTACTCTGGTCCAGGGGCTGTTCCTGGAGCTCTGGATTATACCTCATTTTCATCAGCATTGTATGGAGAAAGTGACCTGTAATTCAGTAATTAGCAGTACTCACTGTATGCCTTGGGAAAAACAACAACCCTGATTTCCCAGTTTGCTTCTTGAAAGCTTTGACAAAATAATTTAAAAATGATCTGTACAAATATAGTAGGTACATTCATCTGTGTCGAATATTAGGAATGCAAATAACTAGCATATATTTCAGTGTGTAGCACTAGTAGGTATCTGAATTGATGGTATTAGTTTATCTGGCCTATATATTATTAAAATGTATTTTAAAGAAAAGGTGAATCACTAATTTAAAAAAATATTACATTTGAGACCCATTCAGATAAAAGAAATTAAAGCTTGTGAAAATAGAAACTATCAAGACTAACAAAATATTTTGCCATTTTCAAAAATTATTCATCCCATATATACTGCTTTTACTATGTTCATAGAGCTCCATGTTAGAAGTCATACTTTTTTCTTTCATATAAAAATATTACTTTACAGATTTTATTGTTTTATATGCTTCCACAGGTGGAGTTTAATAAAATAAAAAATGCAACTTTTCAGAGAAGAAGAATACCCATCAAGTAAATACTTAACCACTAAAATATCTTTTAAAGGTTGTTTTTTATTAACACAGAGCTGTAACATCAGAAGCATAATCCTGCAAACCCGTCATAATTATAATCTTAATACCTTGTAATAAATCAACAAGCAGTACTTTTCCTTTTAAGCCTTTTTCTTTGCCGCTGACAGAGCACAACTTTCACAATCCGGAAATAGTAAGAAAGCTAATACATGTAAGTTGTATTATTTTGAAACCCTCAGTCATGTCTATTTTGAACAGATTCTTTGCTTCCCACTGTGTGAAAGCCAGTTCTTTGTTTTCCTGGTGAACAACCTACATCATCCCACGTGACACAGAATCCTATCTGAACTAGCTGAGTATGGTTGTGTTGCAGTTTTAACTGTATGTCACATACAGAATTCAGATTATAGTTTGTCTTCACTTCTGTTGAATGGCAGTTCTGCTACCATATGCTAGGTTGTTTTACCAGAGTCATGTTTCCATCTTGACAACCTGTAGAGAAGTAAAGCAATCACTTTTTTATTTAAATCCTAACAGACACTGGAAAATGCAATGTAACCAAACAAAACATTCACAAATGGTGAAGTTGTGAACTGTACAAGCCAGTGCTACTAAAGCAATGATGTGCCTACTAAATAAACTCTGCTTTTCAAAACTTCATAAAGGTTCTGTCATTGAGATTCATCTAGTGTTTCCTCTAAAGAACCACATTAAAGGAGGTTTAAATTTCTCCATTTGCCTAACAGAGTAAACATTCCATGCATTATCCCAGTTGGAACAATGCACACAACATTGCTGGAGTCAGTCTTGGCTGGCTAACAAATTAGTTGGTGAGGAGCAGCTGTGATCTATTGCAGAAGTGGGCAAACTACGGCCTGCAGGACCCTCCTGTCCGGCCTCATAGCTCCTGTCCCCAGCAGCTAGCCCCGGGCCCCTCCCTTGTTGTTCCCCCTCCCCAGCAGCCTCAGTTCACTGCGCCGCTGGCTCAATGCTCTGGGTGGCAGGACTGTGAGCTCTTGTCCAGCAGCGCAGCTTCAGAGCCATCCTTACCCAGTGCTCTGGGCGGCGTGGCTGTAGAGCCACCAGCCACTGGTGCTCCAGGGAGCGCGGTAAGGGGGCAGGGAGTAGGGGGGTTGGATAGAGGGCAGGGGAGTTCGGGGGGTGGTCAGGGGGTGGGGGTGTGGATAGGGGTTGGGGCAGTCAGAGGGCAGGGAACAGAGGAGTTTAATGGGGGGCAGGGGTCCCCAGGGGAAGCAGTCAGGAAGGAGACGAGGGGTTGGATGGGGAGGCCAGTGGGCAGTCAGGGGCTCCGGAGGCAGTCAGAGAGAAGGGGTGGTTGGATGGGGCAGGGTCCCGGCGGGGGGCAGTCAGGAAGGAGAGGAGGGGTTGGATAGGGTGGGGGGCAGTCAGGGGTGAGGAGTCTGGGGGTCATCAGGGAATGGAGGGGTTGGATGGGTCAGGAGTCCCGGGGGGCCCGTCAGGGCGAGAAGCAGGGCGGGGGTTGGATAGGGGGCGGTGGCCGGGCCATGCCTGGCTGTTTGGGGAGGCACAGCCTCCCCTAACCAGCCCTCCATACAATTTCAGAAACCCGATGTGGCCCTCAGGCCAAAAAGTTTGCCTGTCCCTGATCTAGTGGCTTAAGGCCAGGGTTGGGAGTGAATAGAACTGGGTTCTGTTCCCTACTCTCTGCCTTGGGCAAGTACCTTAACCTGTCTGTACCATTATTTTTTTCTCACTTGTAAAAGGTAGATGATGCTTATCCACCTTGATGAATTGCTTTGAAACCTATAGCTGAGAAGCGCTATATAATTGCTAAGAATGATCACCTCTTTATTTGATTTTAATACTTGGATTACTGTGGAATTTCCCAGACTTCTAGCCAAACGAATGCTCAGGAGTCTGTACAACTGAATCCTGTTGAAAAGAGCCGCCAGAGTATATCCCATGTTCACTGTTGTGTGGGAATGAACAGTGTGTCTGTAAACCAGCAAGCTTCCAAATTAGGCACAGGCATGGAAACAAAATCTCTGTTTTACAGAAACAAAGAGTTATACTGGACATTTTAATGCAAAAGCAGTTCAGTGTGGTTATAACTGGCATTTCCACAAGCTACAAAATTCTTTACATGCAGCTGAGTGCTGCTCCAAAAGACATGAAATTCTTCCCTAGCTTTGAAAGCACTGAAACATTCGTTCTTTCATCTGAATGTTCCACTGATCGGGACAAGCAAGGAACAAAGCCATCAGCACCAGTAGGAAATAGCATTTGTAAAATAATTTTTGATCCGTGGAACAAGTCTGTGGTGTCCAAAGAAAATAGCAAGCAGAACTAGCCATAGAGCATCCGGTAACCTACAAAAGAAGAGCTTTAATGCCTCATCCAAACCTACCTAAAGATTTTACACTGTACTTGTCACTTTGCTGTTCCTTACACTGAAAAAAATTATAAAGTTTCTCTCCCTCTCCATATGTTTATTTAAATAGTAAAGTTAAATAATTGAGTTCCATATTTTGTTCTGAAGGGGGAGACATTTGTGGTCTTTTTGAGATTTTCTGGGAGTGAATTCCAGAGTGGTGGGACAGCCAGTGAGCAAGCACTGTCCGTTGTGCTCACAAGCCTTCACTTTTGTGCCTGACAGTTGCATTGTTCTACTGAACCACTTTGTTGACACTTGGGGCTGGTGGCTGAATTGCCATTTGCTGACTATGATGCTCTGATTAGATCCATGCCAGATTCCTAGGTGTAATGACCTGCAATATTCAACCCTAGCATTCATGGATCATTATGGCCAAAGTGAGGGCAAACATCCTAATGAGTTTTAAGATTGAGTTTGTTAAATTTGTGAATGGGATTAGATGACAGGTTTGCCGGTGACAGCAGGGAACTGGAGTCAGTGACCCAGGAGGTCTCTTCCAGTCCTATGTTCCTACATTAAAGTGGGATACGATAGAGCAGAACCAGTCTTCCAGTAAGTAGTGGGTGCTAGAGGATGTTTTTAACACCCATGGATATTGTGAATTAGTGAGGAGTCGAGAAAGACTCCAAGGTTGTAGACTGCCTTAACAATTGTAGAGCAGAGTCCCTCGATGGTGGAGATGTTATGGACATGACCAGTTATTTGAAGCACATCTCTTTTCCAGCAGCATTGCCTCCATTTGTCCTGGTTCATTTTCAGCCAACTATTCTTCAGTCAGGTGCTGGGGTATCTGGGAGACAGTAATGTCAGCTTTTGATGTTAACAAAATGCAGAGCTGATGTTGTCTGCTTATCACCTTTAATAGGGATTCCAGAAGCTCTTGTTTTCTTATTCACTAGCCACAAAAGCGCTGAATCAGAGATGCCAGTAGAGTTTAGTGGCTTGTATTTCCGTTAGAATATCCAGGATTTCATGTTCCAAACTTTTGGAGGGATCATACTGTGTTATTGATTACATACTCAACTTGCTCCTGGTGTCTCTGCAGACCATCCCACATACAGGTGATGTAATGAAGAAGGAGATAATTCCTCAGAGCAGTTGATTTCTGATGCTAGGTGGAGACATTCTGGATTATCACAAAGTTTGTGGTTCAGAATAATTCTATGGGGCATGACTTTCCTGCCAAGGCCGGCTTTAAGCCGATTCGCCCGATTCCCAGGAATCGGGCCCCGCACCTAAGAGGGCCCCGCGCTTAGGCGCCTTTTTAATTTTTTTTACTTACTCCAGCTGCGGTCTGCTCCGGGGTCTTCCGTGGCCCCGCTCCCCTGACCAAAGTGCCGGCGGGAGCGCTGCTGCCCCACAGCCCGGCTCTCCCAGCTGGAGTTCCAGCCGGAGCACGGCAAGCCCCGCGGCCCCGCTCTTCTGGCTGGAGCTCTGGCTGGAGCGCGGCAAGCCCCATGCCCCCAGCTGGAGCTCCAGGCCCTTTAAATAGCCCCCAGAGCCCTAGGGTGGTGGGGGGCTTGGGGGCTATTTAAAGGGCTGGGGCTCCGGCACCCCCTGCCCTGCCCGCACCAGCCCCGCCCCCCCCGCCTTCAGCCAGCTCTGCACCCCCTGCCCACAGCCAGCCCCTACCAAACCCCCTGCCCAGTATCCAGCCAACCCCTACCACACACCCCTGTAGCCCTGCCTAAAGCCAGCCAGCCCCACAAACACCCCTGCCCGCACCAGCCCTGCACTGCCCGCCCCGCCCTGTCTCCAGCCAACCGCTGCTGCACCCCCCTGCCTGAAGCTAGCCAGTCCCACACTCCTCTGTCTCCAGCCCTGCCAACCCCTGCTGCACTCCCCTGCAGCCCTGCTTGAAGCCAGCCCGCCCCACACTCCCCTGTCTCCAGCCAGCCCCGCACCCGTTGCCCTGCCTGCAGCCAGACTCTACCTCCAGTCAGCCCCTGCCCTGCCTCAAACCAGCCTCATGTCCACTGCTGCCCTGCAGTTCCCAGGGCAGTAACCTGCACACCTGCTTCAATGAGGGGGGCAGGGAGCAGCTGGGACCCACACATGTGCACACCCCCAGGGAGTGGCAGGGACCCACACATGTGAAACGGCAGTCATTAATAACCAATCAACAGCGCATATGATGCAATGTACATAATATATAATTTTATTATTTATATAGTTATGGAAAGTAAATAATACATGGAAGAAATGGAAGGGGTTTTTTTACACTTTTTTCTTTTTAAGTCATCCCTGCCAGGGCCCCAGTGAAAGTGTTCGAATTGGGCCCCTCACTTCCTAAAGCCGGCCCTGTTTGCTGCTGCTACTATGGAATCAACAGTCTAAGCGTATGCATTTATGAGCTCACTTCCCACATTGGTGACAATGTTTCTCCATGCGCTTTTAAGATCAGCCCTGACAATAAGTGGACTTAATAAATAAGAGACATCCATAAAGGAAGAAGAGCTCTGTGTGTCTTGAAAACTTGTCTCTCTCACCGACAGAAGTTAGTCCAATAAAATATATATCACCTCACCCACCTTGTCTCTCTACTGTCTGTTAAGAATGACTCACAGAAGTACAGATCCCTGTCCAGGCTGCTAGGGTAATTCATTTTATTCTCCTCTAACGTGTAAGGAAGAGGATCTGTTTTTCTTTTCTTCTCAATCCCATTTTTCTCTCAGCTCTGCCTCCACTGTCTGTTGCCTCCTCACTCTCTTAATTAACCCTACCCCTAATTGCCTGTCCTACTCAACTTCACACACGAGGCAGTTTTGCTTCAAAACATTTGGAAGCAACTGGAGATAGTGGTGGTTAAGGAGTGAAGAAAACCCTCCACACAATCACTACAGCTATTTCTGTGCTCATGAACAATTTTCAAGAGTTTAAAATGTGGAGACCTGGCACATTAAGCCTTAGAACAAGCCAAATGAACAATATAGGCTCAAAGTCTTCATAAAGGAAAGGAAGACTTCTATAAAACACTCTTTCCCAATATACTTCTCAAGAAGATATAGTCAGGGCTGAAAATAACTTAAAGGACTTGCCGGTATGCAGGGCAGCCAGGGTCCTGGGCAAGGTGAGGGGGTGGCTCTGGGCCCCCGAAAGGAGCAGGGCCTCAGGCACAAGGGGCGGGGCTGGGGCCAGACTCCCCCAGCCAGCCCTTCAGCACTGCCTGGCCTGTGCCACCTGGGGAGCTCTGAGCCCTATTAATCGCCAGACCCCAATGCATTTGCCCCTTTTGCCCCCTCCCCATCAGCTGCCCTGCCAGTACGGCGCCTAAAGCACTGCCATGGCAGTGTTTTAATGTCAGCCATGTACCAGCCTGTACTGGCTTACTTTCACCTCTGGATATAATATAGGATTGCACATCTGTGGAACACAAGGACACAAAGGAAGAAATCAAAATAAGGCCCTGATCTTGGAAGATGTTCCACACAAGCTGATGCCTTCTTCCCATGAAGAACAGGTTACAGGGTCTGGTCCAAAAATTGCCGGTAAGTCAAGGAAAATCATGTTAATTGAGAAGGTAGTATAGTAATGTACAAGGCACTGGACTGAGTGAGGGGAAACTCTATTCTAAGCCCATCACTGCTACTAATATGCCGTGTGATGGTGGGCAAGTCCCTTCCCCTTTCTGTGCCTCTGTTTCCCCTCTGTCTTGTCTAGTCACATTGTAAGCTGTTCAGGACAGGTATTGTCAGTCTCTCACTTTGTGTTTGTATAGCCCTAGCCCAAAGGGGTTCCAATCTCAGTTGGCCTCTAAATGCTACTGTAGTACAAATTTACAAATAACAAACTGAAACCCAAACAGTGTCAGTGGTGCCAACTCTTGTGATATTTACTGTGTTCTTTAAAAAAATATGCAGCTTCTGGAATCATGTAATTATCAGAGAATTTCAGCTTTCATAAAAAAAAAAAACACACACAAAAAACAAACCCAAGATAAGTTTCTAGCCTTCATGGTTGCAGAGAAAAGCCTGAAAATATGAAGCTTAAATGCCCACAAAAAAAAAAAAACAATTAAAAAAACAAAAGCAAACAAAACACCCTCACAATTTTTAAGCCAATATTTGTTTGACTCATTATTGTGGAATGCTTGGGGCTGACACGTCAGAACACTTCAGTATTTAATCCAGTTCTTCATGTCCTGTGTCAGAAGCTGCCTAGTAACATATTCTAGTCAACAGAGGGTATTAGTAGAAACACACTAGCCATCAGTACGTTTGATGATTTCTTTTCCTTAAATAGATTTTCCTCAGAAGTAGTTACATTTGCTTTTTTTAACAAAATAGTCTCACCTCCACCTATGTTCTTATTCCTCTCAATAAGAATGTTTGTAAATTCAAAAGACAGAAATTCCAAGCAGAAAGGAAAATGGAAATCTAGCTGGTTTTAAGAAACATTTGTCCCGACTTTCAGTGGTGCTGAGCACTTGTTGCTCCAATTAACTTCATGGATGCTCAACACTTCTGAAAATCAGACAATTAGACCTAATTTAAAAATGGGTTGTGACAAAGTCAGTCCAGCTGGCTGCAGTAGGGTCTGGGAAAACAGGTATGTAAGTCCTAGAATGCTAAAAACCCTTTTTCCTACAAGCTGGAAAGGGGTTACTTCAGGTCAGTTAGGGACACCTGAGTCCAATTAAGGGCTGCCTGAAACCTGTTAAAATCTCTCTCCTAGTGAAGCGGGATATAAACTGCTGCAAGGCTGGAGGCCACAGGGAGATAGACTTCTCTAGTGTAAGACACTGTGCTCCTCCCCATAGTGGAGAATCCCAAAACCCAGTGCCTGTTTAGGGAATGAACTGACACCCCAGGGCCAGTGACAGGACAACACCTGCCCCAGTGAGGGAGCCAGGGAAAGATATTCCCCTTTTGTTTTGGTGCATTATAGACTTTTTCCCTTTGTTTGGCAGAGGAGCTCTCCTCAGGTCTGCCCCGAGGCCTACCAGGAAGGCTCTGAGAAACAAATCCCAAAGAGGGAGGACAGACATGCTCCAGAGTGGGGTGCTGATTTACCCCAGGCCCTGGCCCTGCCAGAGGAGGGAGTGCTAAGTCCAGCAAGGTGGAAGGGGTGCCTTGCCACACTGGAGTTCAGGCTTCTAACTTCCGTTAATTTCAAGGGGAATTAGGCAGCTTAGTATCTTTGTGCATCTGGGCTTACATGTCCAATTTTATACCCCATACATACAGATTTGGGCACCTAAATCAGCAGTCTGAATAGGAAGTATTTATCCTCCATGGAACAGTTAGTGGGCCAGAGAGAGAGTTGAGTGTGAGAACAACTGTAGTCCAGTGGTTTGGGCAAACAACGGGAAAGTAGAAGACCTTGGGTCCAGGTCCCCTGCTCCAATAACCCTTTCAGTATTTATCCATTGTAGACCAGCTTTACCAGGAGAGACTGAGACAGCCCTATGCCAGGATAGCTCAGTGGTTAGAGCAGGCTGGTGGGAATCCCCCTCGCCCCCCTTCAGAGCCTTACTCCTCTTCTGAAAGGAAAGGGGGAATTGAAGCTGGATCTTCCACATCCAAGGCAAGTGCTCTAAACTCTGGCCTAAAAGTTTTATAAAGTGGATGCTGGCAGTGGCACTTCCTCCTCTGGCTGTTTTGTGTGGAGTGAGCAGGGGCGGCTCTAGGGATTTTGCTGCCCCAAGCACGGCAGGTAGGCTGCCTCCGGCGGTTTGCCTGCAGAGGGTCTGCTGGTCCTGCGGCTTTGGCGGACCTCCCGTGGGACCAGCGGACCTTCCTACCCTCCGAGGGCATGCCTGCGGGAGGTCCACCATAGCTGCAGGACCAGTAGACCCTCCGCAGGCAAGCCGCCGAAGGCAGCCTGCCTGCCGCCCTCGCAGTGCCGGCAGAGCGCTCCCCCGCAGCTTGCCGCCCCAAGCATGCGCTTGGCATGCTGGGGCCTGGAGCCGCTCCTGGGAGTGAGGTAGGCACCTAACTCATTCCCTCACAAAGACATTTAGGTGCCTAAGCTGCCTTACTCCAGGCAGCAAGTTCCTGTTTGTGGCTCACTAAGCTGACATAGGCACCTTCCATAGGCATGGATCTCAGAGAGAGAGAGAGGAGGGGCTTAGCACATGCCACTCTGTTGGCATCTCTCACTGGCTAGTTTAGGTGGCTTCCCTCCTACCATGTTGACTTTTGTGGTTTCTGTTGTTAGGTGCCTCAGTCTTTCCCCATTCATTGTATAGGGAGCTTAACTCAGGCTTTGTGGATTGCAGTGTTGTTCATGTGATTTTGTAGGTGCCTAAAAGTTAGGCATTGTGACACTGGGGGTGTCGCAATGCTTAAGTCCCTTTGTAGAACCCACCCAATGTATTTATGCCAATGTCCGCCTTAGAACGGGAAATGTTAACATCTCAGTTCCATTGATGTCAGTTTAATATTTGTTTCACTTCAAAAAAAATCACTTTCACAACTATGAAGACTAACATTTTTAATTCTTAAATAAAACTGAAATTCTGCACACAGGGTCTATGCTGCATACAAAGGGCAAACATAACAATCATTAACGAGCAAAGAATCCGTACTCAACAAAACTGTACAAATCACTGCTAACTTGTACAAAACAGCGTGCCGAGATCTGTGTGTCAGAAATCAGATTAGTTTTTTGCTCTGGTCTCAGAATTGAAGCTGTATGTTTTTGAAAGCATTAATAGGAGTGCAGTCCTGAAACACTGATGAAATAAATAATCCCATTGTTCTTGCTTGAATAAAGACTACTCATGTGAATAAAAATAGTGGAAACTGAGCCCCATATGAATTAAGATTGATCACACATGAGATGAAAGATTGGGCCATAATTTTGTAATGGATATAATAGAAGTGGCCAATGCACAGGCTCAACAGCTAAAAGTTCACACTCTAATATATTTGGCCCGATTCCCTACTCTCTTACAGCAACATAAGAGAATTAGGAGTATGTACTATGCCTTTAAGAGCAGAGGATACATTAGAGGGAGCTGGACTGGGGCTAAAGAGAACCATCTGGAAGCAGTTTAGCATCAGCTTCGCCAGATATACAGCTGGGGGTGCATGGCTCTCCCCTGTCTTATGTAACTCTGTTTTAGTTCTAATAACGCCTTACTTCTTAGAGTCCAGCCTGTGCCTCCTTCTTATGAATACACAAAACAACACAAAGAGGTGTACTGTAACTCAAAGGAGTTACTTTTGTTGTAAAGTAACATGACTGGAAAACCAAACCAGAAAGACTTAGGGCTTGTCTACGCTTACTAGGGGATTGACAAGGGATTGGTCTAGTGAAGACCCGCTAAATTGACTGCAGATCGCTCTCCCGTCGACTCATGTACTCCATTGGATTGAGAAGAGTAAGGGGAGTTGACTGGAGAGCGTCTCCCATTGACATAGCGTAGTGTGGACCCCATGGTAAGTAGATTCATGTAACTCAAATTGCGTAGCTTAAATCGACTTTTCCCTGCAGTGTAGACAAAGCCTTAGTTCGCTTCAAAGACTGATTGGTTTAAACTTTTCCCTTTTTTTAAAGCTAAGCCGTTTCTGGAAGGGGAAAAAGCTGAAACCAGGCCCAAACATATTTGAAATACTAGAATGCAAACTGATTTAAATGGTTTAAATCCTTTTGTAGCTAAAAATACTTATTTGGATTTAAAGTTTCATTTTGATGCAATTAGAAAGAAATTAGATTTTCAATGTCACAAAATTTCCAGTCTCCTGCAGAAACCAGGATGCTGTGCATGCTGAGAGATACCTGCACAAATGTTATAAAACTATATTATATGTAGAACTGATATTAGTTTAAATAAGAAAGTTTCCTACTGGTGTTGTATTGGCCCTTCTTTTTAACCCAGTTGACCTTCTGTCTTAACGATCATGTAAGAAATAATTTCTTTTGAAGTTTATAGAGTGTTGCAGCTTTCTGGGTACTTATTGGTAGCCGGTAGGAAATATAACCGCTTGTCATAGCACTAATTAGAGACTGCTGTTGAGTTTGACAGGCATTGGATCAGGCTCTTCCTGCTGACTTTGACAGATATTATGTTGGGCCCATAGCACAATTCTGCCTTTTGGTTGAGTAGCATGAAGGACATTTTGCATGCACATCTGGAGAAAGTGATGTCTGTGGGATCTGCACATAGTCAGCTGGATGCAGAAGTAAAACAGAAGGCAGCCCAAATAGATCATTATTATTTGATGTTGCTGCTATTTCTAGAGCTCTGATGACTAACTATCTCAATGTTACTAGCTAGAGAATATTTTTTGCTTTATTGAATTATAATTTACATAGGCCCTTAACCTGTATAAGCTCTTAAAGGCAGAGATAAATAAACAACAAAAAACTATTTGTATAGTGCCTGGCACAATGGGGCTATAAGCCACGACTAGGATCCATCAGTGTTATCATAGTGCAAATAATATCGCCCCTCTTATGCTGAAATATTTCACAACATTTCACCTGTTTTACAGATTAAATACAAACATCCACCTCCCCAAATCTGAGATGGGTACATGAGTGCTATTATAAAAAAGCTTTATGGTATTTTTGTATACTGTAGCAATGGTCTCCAAACTTTTTTGATCGCGTGCCCCTATCAGTAAAAATGTTTTGAGCACACCCCTCCAATATATGTATATTTATTTATGTATAAATTATATACACATACAACTGTACTAATATATTATATAATAAAATATA
The DNA here is from genome assembly GCF_007399415.2 of Gopherus evgoodei. NCBI lineage: Eukaryota > Metazoa > Chordata > Testudines > Testudinidae > Gopherus > Gopherus evgoodei. Next base: position 146,628,450 of record NC_044324.1, read on the forward strand.
CACAAAAATAGAAATTAAAAAAGGATGAGACAAAGATGAAATAAATAATATTTTAAAAATATTATTTTATTTTAAAGGTACAAAAAACCTTTTTGCTCTCCCAAAAAAATTACTAATACTTTTTAGTGAGAGCAATGTGATGAATATGCTTCATTATTTCTGAAAAACTTGGTTTAATACTTTGTGATACAGTGATTAGAAGGTCTGGATTAGGTTTAGGGTGCGGGAAGGTGCTCAGGGTGGGGTGCGGGGTCTGGGAGGGAGTTAGGGTGCGGGAAGGGCGCTCAGGGTGGAGGTGCGGGAGGAGGCTCAGGGCTGGGACAGGCAGGAGGTAAAGAGCACTTACCTGGGGCAGCTCCTGTTTGGTGCAGGGGGTGTGCATGTGATCTGTGCAGTGCGGCACTGCCCCTATGGCCACGATTCTGGGAGCTGCCCCCCTGCCCTGCCGCCAGGCAGGGCTACTCAGAATGCAGGGGCTTTTGGGGCTGCAGGGCCCTGGGCTAAAGGGGCCCCAGGGCCCTGGCCTGCAGTTCTAAAGCCTTTTTCGGAATGCGGCCCTGCAAGCACGGGCCGGAGGACTCAGGAGGAGCAAGGGCAGCCACACAGCCAGCGGCCAGAGAGAAGCGCCGCTTTCCCCTTCAAAGCCCTTTCCCCTTCAAAGCCCTGTTTCTCTCCAGCTGGCTTTGAAGGGGAAAGCACCGCTCTTTTCCTGCCACTGGCTGTACGGCTGCCCCTGCTTCTCCAGGGGCCGGAGAACTCAGGGTCGCATTCTGAAAGGGGCTTTAGAGTTGCAGGCCAGGGCCCTGGGGGCCCCCTTAGCCCAGGGCCCTAAAGCCCCTGAGTTCCAGGAGGCCCTGTCTGGCCCAGAGGGGCGGGGGAGCTTCCTCGCTCCCTCCCTCCTCCGGCAGCCCTTTTTTTTCCCTCCGGCGATGCTCCTCCTGCCGCACCCCCCAATGGATCGTCTTGTGCACCACTTGGGGTTCACACACCCCACTTTGGAGACCACTGCACTATAGGTTTGTCTGTACATGTTAGACCTGGATTCTCAAACTTCATAGCACAGTGATCCCCTTCTGACAACAAAAATTACTACACAGCCCTGGAGAGAACTGAAACCTAAGCTCATCTGAGCCCAGTCACCGCTGGTGGGGGGCCAAACTTGAGTGTGGGGTGGCCAAAGGTCTTCAGCCCCAGGCAGGGAGCCTGTAACCTGAGCCCTGTTGCCCAGGGCTGAAGCCAGGGCCGGCGCAACCCATTAGGCGACCTAGGCAGTTGCCTAGGGCACTAACATTTGGCGGGCAGCGACTGCGGTGGCCGGACCTTCCGCTGCCTCTGTCGGGGCAGCATTTCTGAGGCGGGACCTTCTGCTGCCTAGGGTGGCAAAAAAGCTGGTGGCGATCCTGGCTGAAGCCCTGGGGCTTTGGCTTCAGTCCCAGTAAGCCTAAGCCAGCCCTGGCAACCCCATTAAAACACAGTTGCGACCCACTTTGGAGTCCCAACCCACAGCGTGAGAACTGCTGCGCTAGACAAACCAGAGGGCCATTAATAAACAATTACCAAATATATAACATTACATTTTCTTTTTGTATGTATTTAGGTTGCAAAGTCAAACTCTCTAAAGTAGAGGCCAGATTTATGGTTGCCTGTGCAACCTTTTATTTTGTTCCCTTGTGTGTCCCATCCGTGTACTGGATGAATGGGGACTCCTGTGGTAAAAATAGCATGTAACGATGCAATTAAAGACTGGGGCCAGAATTGGGGGGGAGGGCAGAATTAGGGTTTAATTTTCCCCCACCACAGAGTTCCCAATTGTTCCTAGTGCAGAGCTGATGCTGGTTTGAAAGCAACAGAAAGGCAATAATCTTTTAACACTCTAATATAGCTAAATTTGAACCAAGAATAGGTATTTCTCTAGCTTGAGGCCATCCTCACTGCTGAATTTCAAAGACCTGCTGCGAACAATGGAGATGTTAGAAGTCTTAGCAGAAAAAGTTGCAATAATCCTTTATAATGGAAAGTATAAATATAAGGATAGTTACCAATTCCCTCTATAATATTCAGCAAAAATAAAGAAACCAAGGAATGGAACCCCAGATCCCCTAAGCTGTAACAAATCAACATTAATACAATTTAGAATCTTGTCTTGTGCTCAAATACAAATTCAATTTTAATGATAAATGTATATTTGAATAAATTGTAGCTGTAACAATATGACACCATATTGAGTGTATGCACATACATAGGGCTCTCTCAATCTCTCCCGTTGAAGCTGTTCCACTGTGAATAAATAGTGAGAGAGTGGGGACCCTATGTCTCCCAAATATTTGGGGTGCCCTAACCATTGGAGTACAGAGTCATTCTCACTCACTCTCTCTTTCTGTTCCGATCACTGTTCTACTGTGAACAAACACTTACATGTAGTGCAGTGGTTAAGACATCCATATGGAATGTGGAGGCCCAGTCCCTCTATTACAATCACCTTTTCATTATTTATCCACAGTGAAACAACTTCCACAGGAGAGACTGAGGAAGCCCTACATCAGAATATCCCACAGCTAAGTGGTTAGAGTCCTCTGTTCAAATCCTTTCTTTGCCTTTGGCAGAAAAGTGGGTGGGGACTGAACCTGGGTGTGGATCTCCCACAGCCTAGGCAAGTATTCTAATCATCCGGTTAAAAACTGCTCTCCCTGGATTTGATCTTGTTGGTGACCTCTGAGGCCCCCTACCAGATCAGGCCTTGCATGTGACTTAGGTGGATAAATTGAATGCCAATCTTCCCTTGGTTTGTGAATCTGGGACTTAGGGCAATAGGTGTCCAGACACCCACAGTGAGGCATGTTGTAATAATTGAGCCTACAAATTTACTTTAATTGTGAACTCAGCTGTCAAAAGTAGGTGAAAGTTCATAAAATGTCACAATAACCTATAATAACAAATGTTGATGGGAAAACGTACAAAAGGGAATCAATAGGCTTCTTTGAATTAGTACAAACAAAGAGGCCTACTGACATAACTCAAGAACTGTGTTAAGATCATGCTTTGTAAACAAGAAAATGTGGGACTGGAAATTAATGAACCAAAATTGGTGTTCAGATATTGGGCCGAATTGGAGGACAAAATAAAGAGGAGATGGGCTGTTCCACCCACCACTCCTTTTGTGGGTCCTTAAAGACAGAGATTCTGGGGTTGAAACTGGTTACTGGAGCAAGCTTCACTGTTGTGGCTGCCACCCCTACCATTTCCTGGGACCCTGGACCTTCTTCATCCTAATCTTGAGAGATGTTATGACTGGACTGGGCCAGAGAGAGGGAGCCAGATGACATGGCCACCTCCATCAGCTCCAGCTAAATCCTGAATACCACCTGGGATGTGGGACTGTCTGTCTCCCTCTCTCTCTCATGTGTCCTTTTTCTTATTACTACCATATTTCTTCACTTGCCTAACTCTCCATCCTTCTGTTTAATAAGAGTCTGGCTTGCAGGGCCGGCTCCAGCTTTTCTGCCACCCCAAGCAGGAAAAAAAAAAAAAAGAGCAGCAGCACTTTGGCGGCAGCTCAATCGCACCGCTTCTTCTGCGGCAGTTTGGCGGCGGGTCCTCCCTCTCTTCCTCTTCAGCGGCAGCTCAAAGAGGAAGAATGGAAATGAGGGACCCGCCGCCAAATTCACACCGAAGACCCGGACGTGCGGCTCTGATACCGGACGGAGTGTTGCTCCTTTGCATTGGCTGCTCCAAGGACCTGCTTCCTACGCTGGTGCCTGGAGCGGGCCCTGCTGGCTTAGCATATTTTGTAACACAGCTGAAAGCCTGTGACCAGAAAAAGGCAACTAAATGCAATGTCTTAAACAGCCCAATGTTTATATGAGTTTACCAGGTCTTGGAGTGGCTGATCAGACTGCTTGCTGGTCCTGTGTTTTTCCAGCCAGCAGCGAGGCTACAATTGAGAATCAACACTAGAGACAGAAGTTGCATTTTCTTTCATTGCTCTTCTTTCCTCTCCCCTCTTGTGTGTGTCTTGCTTTGTCTTCTTAGGAAATGGGATACGCTTTTAACAACAACAGCAGTAACAACAGCTCCAGCCCAGCTCAACAAATTTCTCTTTTCCCCAAAAGGATAATTATTACCATCTTTGATACCATCTAAAAGACAGTCAAAAAGGGGTCTTTTCCATCTAAAAACTCTCTCCAGCTCAAGGGAAAGGGCACAAGAGATGTTGTTAAAAATAAAATCTTACTTAATTCCTTACATTTCAAATGTTTAACTGTTTTTCCTTCCTTTCTGTATCTTTAATAAAAGGTTTAAAGGATTTTAAATGATACGTTTGCCATGACACTAAGCAGGCTAAGGTCACTTTATACTCAACCCTGAACCTTGTTTTAAAACTGTTTAATGTTGGACGATGACTGGGTTATAGTAACACCTTTGGCTCATCTAAATCACTACAACAGAATACAGTGCACAAGCTCAGAGGCAGAAACTTAAGTGCTTACAGGGTTCAGTGAGAGTTCTGTGGATCACAGTGCCTAAATCTGAGGTTTAGGTGCCTAAGTACCTTTGTGGGTTGGGGCCTGAGCAACTTCCATGCAAAACTGATAGCAATAGCAAAGTGGACTGCCCTCATGGAGTCTTTGGTACTTCTCCTTTATTTTGGTAAAATCTCTGCATAGGGTAGTGCGTGTTGTTTTTAGTTTTTGCTCCCTATTGTTATGGTTTTACAGTGGATTTCTTTCAGGGGTTTTATGTTTTATGTTGGTTGGAGTTTTGGGGGGTAGATGGGGGTGTCAGTTTTTGGAACATCTTACCAGCAGGTGTGATAAATTCTCCAAAGTGATAAGGTCTTTACTTCAAGATGGGATGTCTTTTTAAAAGGTGTGTTCTAGTTCAATCACCAGTTATAAAGCTTACTCTAGGAATTACTGAGTGAAATGCTACGGCCTTTGTTTATGCATGAGGTCAGACTATAGATGAATATAATGGTTCCTTCTAGCATTAATCTATTTATCTGATATTATGTATTTTGTGATATCTTCTGTTTCTTCTCTGTGTGACATACTGTAGCTTTCTCCACCATAGCAGCTTTCATCATGTCAGGGCATCATGTCACTGGGTAATTTTCATCTGTCTGAAGTGTGATATTTCATTTAGCTACAAGTTCTAAGGATACACATTCAGGTATATAATTCACTATACTCTTGAAATCAGCTCGACAATAGGTAAGGTACATAACTAAACTGTAATTTTTTTGTCAACCACATCTTAAAATCTTTATTATATTAGACCAGAATGTTTGTGTATGATACTCAAAAGCATCTGTACAAGATGCCATTCACAGACAAAACTTTAACTTCTCATGTTATTAATTTTAAAAGGGCTAATGCATGTAATACTCCACTCAAGTTACATCATAGAAATATTTGCAAATATTAGTATTAATATACTTCCCCCCTTTCATATATGGAAAGAGTTCATTCTACCTGACTATACATCTCGTTCCTGCTCTCTTCCACTACATTTATAAGGCGAGAACAGATTTTTCATCTGGTTTAATGTAAGCTTTATAAATACTTATATGAGGTAATGACCACATTAGTCTCTATTCTTTTTAACAACCATGTCAATTTTATATTGCTATTTCTCCAGTTATAAGTTTAAATTTCTTACTTGCATATACCAGCATAATTAATTTGTTGTCAAATTGTATTTCTTCACTGTGAATAATCCCTTTTCTTGAATTATGAAGTTGAATTTGTAATACTTATTAGCAGCATTAGTGACTGAAATAATCATGAGTTATGGGGGCTTCTAGGTCTTGTTTGTCCCACAGAGGATTTGTAACCAGCACTGTGTTGGCTAATTACAAATATTTAAGTACCTTAAACCAAAAGCTGGCGGTAAGCTTTTGGCTTATTGCGAAAGTCTGCACCTTTTCTAGCTATGTCAGCACACTGCTATATTACGGAGCCAGGGTTTGTGCTAGCTTCCTGGAGGCCACCCAGATCAGACGGCCCTCTCCTATGGACACTGGTAATGCCAGACTAGCTCTATCTTGTCAAAGGCGGATCAGCTAGTTCAACTGAGACTTTTTTCTTTCACTCTACTACAGCCTCTCCAAAAGGGCGGAAACAACCAAGGCAGGGAGGGAGGCAATGGGAAGAACACAAACATGCCTGACTTTGGGCATCCCTAAGCCTCTGACTGCCAGCTCCTGGGACTGGCCCAACAAGAGATGGATTGTTAAGTAACTAGGCTGTTCTGTTCATTCCCTCTGAAGCATCTGGCACTGGCCACTGGCAGAAGAGCACATAGGAGGCTAGACAGGCCACTGCTCTGACCCAGCATGGCCGCTCTTATGTTCTTGTAAGTGCCCCCAACCTCACAGACTGCATGCAGGGATCTGGAGCTGGGTCTGTCACAAGGGGAATGAATTCAGAGTACGGCCTGGTTTTTACAGGTGGGTCCCTGCCCAGGCCCAGGCCCAGGCCTGCTGCTCTGAGCCCACGGCAGCTGCCGGCTCACCCCTCACAGAGCCGCCCTTCCTGCAGCACAGCAGCAGCCGCCCCCGCGAGCGCCGCCGGGCGCTGCCGCTGCTGCGTCACGTGCCCGGGGAGCAGCCCAGGTTGAGACGCGGACCCAGGCGCGCTACCCCGGCCCCGCCGCTGCCGGAGGAGGAGGAGCGGGCGGCCCTGCAGCTGTGGCATGTCGCCCGCCGGCTACAAGTTCCCCGAGCGGCCGGGTAACGAAGGGGCCGGGTGTTGTGTGCATCGGTGCTGGGTCCCCTGGGCCTGGGGGCGGCGCGTGGGGCTCGGGGCTGCCTCGTCCTTGGCTCTGCGGGGAGCCGAGCCCTGGGGCCGCCGTGGCGGGGGCTGCCGGGGGCTCTGAGTGTCGCTCTCTGCCAAGACACTGGAGGGCGGGGGGAGCTGCAGCCGCTGCAGCTGCCATCCTCCTGCAACCGGGGAGCAGCGCCTCTGTTGTCCGTCTAGCGAGTTTGCCTGGGCGGCGTGTGCTCCAGGGCTCAGATTAGCAACTTGCTGCTCTGTATTTCCTGGGGCGGCTCCTCCTCGAAAACAGAGGCGCGCTGGCCCGTCTTACAGTTAAAGATGTTCTTGTTGTACCCGCTGATGATCGTGCGTAACATTTTTAACGAGCACATGAATTTCCGAAACCTGCCTCTGACTCGTCAGCCTGCCTGTACCTGGTAGTGTCTCCTGCCTCCGGGCTAAACGAACTTTTTACATGATGCAAGTCGCCCTGCTCGTTAACTAATATGTTACTGAGCGGAAGCTGAAATTGCCTTTGGATGAGTCTGTATTTGACCTCAAATGCCCATTACTAATTTAAATATAGCAAATGGCTTGGATCCCTTGGGCTTCGTTATAACAAGGGTGTATTTTTGTGCATGTATTTTGCATGCAGGTAAAGTGGAATTTTCAGCCTGAAATGGTCATACAAAAATGCTAGGGGGTGGCAGATTGCCCCTAAGTGTCAAAAATCATGAAGGACTGAAGGAACACTTCACTGTTTTAAAATTTCATAAATTCTAAACCCATCCGTTATTTGAGGGGTGGGGAGAAGAAGAGTGATTAATGTGACATTTAAACTTTAGGGGTTGGAAGTACTAAGCAGATTTTTTTTATCATGTTGATGAACATGTGAATCTAGTATTGATTGAATAAAAATAGTGCTAGTAATAGAGTCACATCATCCAATAGCAGCACAGCATTCCCATATAATTTGCTTTTTTTTTCTCTCTCAGCTCAGTTGCTAAAAGAAGGTTATTTCCTGTTTATGTTTGAAGAAGCTTTTTACAGGTGTCTGTCATAGTGTATCTTGCCTCTTGCTCATTGACTGCACAAAAGCATGTGCTGTTTTATTTATTTATTTATTTATTTTATTTATTTATTTTAAGGAACAGATTGTTTTGTTTACCAGTCTTCAAGGCCTGGTACTGCAGTGAGATGCATGTGTGTGGACATATGCAAAGATCTGTTGAAAGTTGGCATGGACGGACCCTTCCCATGGGTCATTCCAGGATGGGGGTCCAAATAGACAGTTGCAGTTGATGAGATGGCTAGAGACACTGTTAATATAGCAGGTTGTTTGTTTTTGTTTTTTAATTTTTGTGATAAAGAGAACATGTTTAGATAATTCAAATGGAAAGAATTTTTTAAAATGTACTCAGTCCTTCACTATTTACTGTTGGCTTATTTTTGCATTTTTCTCTGTGTAGACACTGGAGCTGGAGTGGTTAGTTCCACTTACTGTTTATTTAGTAAACCTGAGTGGAGAAAAGTAATTCAGTTTTGTAGAGGATTTCCATATTTCCAAAGCTGGTTTCATTCCCACTTACAATACCACTCCACCCCCAAATCAAAATTCTCTGCAAAAGGTTATGAAGCCTTGATTCTGAGGTGGATGCCTTGGAGACACAGATCATGGAGTCCCCTGCAGCTCACCAGGTTGTCAGGAAACCAACTGTGTCATAAACAGATGGTTAAGGGTTAATGTCTCTTTTACCTGTAAAGGGTTAAGAAGCTCAGTGAACCTGGCTGACACCTGACCAGAGGACCAATGGGGGGACAAGATACTTTCAAATCTTGGTGGAGGAAAGTCTTTGTTTGTGCTGTTTGTTTTGTTTGTTCGCTCTTGGGGCTAAGAGGGACCAGACCTACACCCAGACTTTCCTAATCTTTCTAAATCAGTCTTCCATGTTTCAAAATTGTAAGTATAGCCAGGCAAGGCGGATTAGTCTTATGTTTGTTTTCTTTCAACTTGTGAATGTTTTTCCTTTTGCTGGAAGGATTTTTACCTCTGTTTGCTGTAACTTTGAATCTACGGCTGAGGGGGGGAGTGGAGGTACCTCTAGTCTATATGAATCTGAATACCCTGTAAAGTATTTTCCATCCTGATTTTACAGAGATAATTTTTACTTTTTCTTTCTTTAATTAAAAGCTTTCTTTTTTAAGAACCTGATTGATTTTTTCCTTGTTATAAGACCCAAGGGGATTGAGTCTGAACTCACCAGGAATTGGTGGGGAGAGAGGAGGGAGAGGAGGTTAATCCCTCTTTGTTTTAAGATCCAAGGAGTTTGGATCGGTGTGAAGCTTCCCAAGGCAACCTGGGGAGGGGGAAAGGAGGGGGAATGGTTTATTTCTCCCTGTTTTAAGACCCAAGGGGTTTGGGTCTTGGGTTTCCCAGGGAAGGTTTTGGGGAAACAGAAGTGTGCCAAACACTATTTTTTTGGCTAGTGGCAGGGTACCAAATTTAAGCTAGGAATTAAGCTTAGAAGGGTCCATGCAGGTCCCCCACATTTTTACTCTAAAGTTCAAAGTGGAGGGAAAAACCTTGACAAACTGTCTCTACGAAATGATTTGATTTGGCTGAATCAGCAAATCCTGACAACAAATATTTCATCAGAGTTTTTCTGGCCAGCTCTATTTATTAGTTTTTGTTTCACACTAGCACAATGCTTGTGGTTTGCTTTCTAACACCACAAGGCAGTGTTTGTGGATTTCTAAAAAAAATATTATTGATATTCACTTAAAAGTCAGGACACAGTTCTATTCATTTTAAGTTCTGAATCCCCCGTTTTCCCCCCCTTTTTAAAATAAAACCCAAATTTTGGACCTAAGATCCTTATCCAAAGTGCATTGAAGTACAGTAACTCCCCACTTAACGTCCTCTCGCTTAACGTTGCTTCGATCTTACGTCCTTGCTCAATTACAGAAAATGCTCCATTTAAAGTTGTGCAATGCTTCGCTATAACGTCATTTGGCTGCCCCCCATCAGGTCCTCTATGTTCCCCCCACAGCGTCTCCCGCCTGCTGGCAGATGCTGCGGATCAGCGCCTTCCTCCACCCCCCGCTTCCTGCCTACGACAATCATCTGGCTTGCGGCATTCAGGAGGGAGACTCAGTGCACAGGCTCCTCCTCCCTCCTCTGCCTCCCGAATGCCACAAACTAGCTGATTGCCACGGGCAGGAGGCAGGTGAGAGAGGGGGGAGCCTGTGAGCCGCGTCCTCCCCCATCCCTCCTGCCCCCTGAACACCGCAAGCCATGGGCAGGAGGGAGGGGGGAGGAGCGAGGATGCAGTGCACCTCCCCCCTCCCTCCCTCTCCTGTCTCCTGCCCGCATCAGTCGGCTGGCTTACGGTGTTGGGAAGGCAGGGTTGCGTGCCGTGTCCTTGCTCCTCCCCCTCCTGATTTCTGGTCGCTGCAAGCCAGCTGATTGCTGCGGGCAGGAGGGAGGGGGAAGAAGCGAGGGTGCGGTGTGCGGAGTAAAGGAGGGTGGGGGGAAGAAGAGGCGGGTGGAGGCTTAGGGGAAGGGGTGACGTGGGCAGGCCGAGGGTTGAGCCCCCTGCCCCTGGTGCTTGCTGAGTAGAGGAAGCTGCCGCTGCTGCTGCACAACGTGCTTCTCCTAGCCTGCAGCATCTTCAGCCTCCTTGCCTGTCTCATCTCCAGTGCCAGTGGGCTATGCCTGTGTGGGAGAAGGCAGGGACACCTCCCAACTGTAGTACTGTACTGTATGGCAAAAAAAAAAAAAATCCCTGGACCCTAACCCCCCCACCCTCCATTTACATTCATTCTTATGGGGAAATTGGATTCGCTTAACATTGTTTCACTTAAAAGTTGCATTTTTCAGGAACAGAACTACAATGTTAAGTGAGGAGTTACTGTCAATGCAGATCTTTCTGTGGTCTTCAACAATGAGCTTTGGATCAAACCTTAAATTGTTTGTGTTTCCTTTTATCCATGAAAGTCCATTGTCCAAGCATCACTAACAACTGTGTTATATTTGTATTTGGGTAGTAGAGGAATTCTTCAGTGCTAAAGCATGTTATGTTTGCGTAAGGAAACTTTAAAAGGTCTGCACTTAGCCCTGAAAAGAAGTAGGCAGCCCTTTTCACTGGAGCACAGTAATGGTCAGGTCAAATAAATCTATAACTGAAAATCAAATTCAGATGAGATATGTGGGTGTGGCCCAGACCTTTTCCAAGGAAGTTAAGTCTGTCAGGATGGAGCTGACTCTGTAGTCCTTGCTCAGTTGAAACTCCCACTTAGTTCAGTGGGAGTCTTGCTTGTGTAAAGACTGCAGGAGTAGGCCCCTGAGAGAACTTGTACAAAGAGAAATTTTAAATTTGCATTGAATAAGTGCTGATGTTGTGGAAGGGATAGGTTAATATCTATATGCCTAGTTGCTTGTGGAAATGGTTACTTATGTACTTGGGTATATACTTAGGCCCCACGTCTGCAGCTGACTCCATACAGGTGCATCTGTATTGACTCAAGTGGGGCTCCTGCAGGAGGGTTCTGCTCATACAGATGCAGAAGCAGGGTCAGAGACTTATAACATATTATTTGCTCATATTAAAATATCTCAACTTCAGGTGCAGTACCATAACTGACCACTATTTTATAATAAAACAAATAACCCTTTTTGAAATTAACTTTGAAAATTCAAAGTACTTATAATTTAAAATTATGTATTTTGGGTGGGGGGGCGGATTTCAAAGTTGCTTACTGTATATACTTGTTCATAAGCTGAGGTTTTTTTTAGTAAAAAAGGGATGCACCAGAGATGGTGGTCAGCTTATGAACAGGTATAGAGAGGCAGAGGTTGGACAGCTCCTCCCACGAACAGAAGGAGCAAGGAGAGGCAGCACAGCCAGCAGAGACAGAAGGGAAGAGGCGGGGCCAGAGTCTCTCTTGCTCTCCCCTCAGCCTCCGAAGCAGCTGCAGCTCCAGGGCTGGCAGGCTGCAGCTATGCCTCTTGGCCCTGCCCACCAGAGGGTGCCGGAGCAGGCTGTGGCTGTGCCGCCCGGTCTGACCTGCTGGAGCAGGCTGCGGCTGCGCTGCCCAGCCTGCTGGAGCAACTCCAGCCGGGTCAGAGACATCCTCCCCTGGCCCTCCCCAGGTAAGGTGGGAAGGGATGGAATGGGGAAAGTGTGGGGGTCCCGGGCTAGGGATGGGGTCTTGTTGGGGGTGGTCACAGAGGTTACTCCCTTAACTCCCAGCTTCTCCCCCCCCCAAAAATTTCCTACTAGTTGCTGTCCCGGCCGGTCAGGGTAAGCAGATGGCGCACCGGGACACTTTATTTACTTAGGTTTACCTCCGTGCCTGTGGATGCTTGAGGTAAACCACCATCTCGGCCCACCAGCGGATTATCCTGTTGGCCTAGGAGCCAAAGTTGGCGGACCCCTGAATTATAGGGTTGGCTTATGAACGGGTTATAAAAAATTTCCATTTTTACTTACCCATCGGGGGCCGGGGGGAGAGGGTCGTCGGCTTATAAATGAACTGGCCTATGATCGAGTATATGTGCTACTTTGTTTTAATTGTAATTTTTTTATAGTGACTACCCAAAAGAGCTTGAAAGATGAAATTGAATCCATTTTGCGGGAGCGGATTATGGTTTTGGATGGAGGCATGGGGACCATGATCCAGCAGCATGCGCTATCAGAGGAGGACTTCCGAGGGCAAGAATTTAAGGATCATTCAAAATTTCTGAAAGGCAACAATGACCTTTTGAGTATAACTCAGCCTGATATAATCTACAAAATTCACAAGGTATTGTATCACATAACTTCTGAGTGTTCTGATTTAAAAAAAAAAAAAATCTGACTCATCTACAGTGGTTTTTTTAATTTCCGAATTTCCCTCATTTTCTACTTAATCTTTTAAAATATTTTAACAACATAAGAACAGCCGTACTGGGTAAGACCAGTGGTCCATCTAGCCCAGTATCCTGTCTTCTGACAATGGTTAATGCCAGATGCTTCAGAGAGAATGAACAGAACAGGGCAATTATTGCATGATCCATCCCATGTCATCGAGAGTTGGTGGGTAGTCTATTTTCAAAAGTCAAAGTGGATTTCCCAGTTCAAGTGCATTATTACCTACTAATATATTGTATTCAATAATGTTTTGTGCCTGATAAAATAAGAACTTGAAGGGTCAAATTGTTCAAAATTGTTGTCATTTAATGAATGATTTTGAAGGAGGTGAAAGTGAAACTCAAGTGTGTAAATGAGATCATAAATATCAGTGTGCCCTTTGGAACTGTACAGTGTTTATTAGCTCTGTATGTGAGTGCACGCATGTGTCCAGAATAGGGAGAAGAGAGGAGGAATATCAGTTTTAGCTAGCTAATTTTAAAATTAATATTGTCTTTAACACTAGATATGTTCCTATTTATTTCCTGTTTATTTGCCTTAATTACTATTAAATTCATTTTTGTTCATTTAGAAAAATCCCAAATACTCTATAGTGTAGTCACATGAGTACTTTTATCACCCAAACATAAAAATCATCATGTAGTTTTCCTTTAGCATTTGAAGTGTGTTCATCTTCTCATGCACCTTTAAGAAAATCCACACAGTAGTGAAGCCTAATGACATTTGTTGTACTTCTATTAAAGAGTAATTTTTTGTGTTTTTCTTAGGAATCCTTTTTCATTTCCAAGCCTTTCTGATGAGACCTAATAGGTGAAAGCTTGTTATGCTTCATTGAGTGTTGAAAAAGAATTAGTGATTGCCAATTTGCATTTTGCTAATAGGCCTAACATACTGCTGATTTCCCCCCCTCCCACCTGTTGCTTTGTAGTGTGTGTCGTTAAAGGGACACTGTCAAATCACACACACTTCTGCCTACATTTTTCCCTGTTACAAATTATACCTAAAATTGCAGCAAATGAAAAAGGTTAGAGAAAACAATATCATTCATTTTATAGTTTTATACTGTGAACAGTTTTATCAGTGTTTTGTAAAAAGTCTGGTTTTCTCTTTTCCCATTGACAATTAGTCACTTTCCCCATTGGTTGTTTCAGTCAGTCACAGAAAAACAGGGAAAGAAACATTTCAAAAATTTTATATGTAAATACTTATGATGATTTAAAGTGCCAAATGCTACTGATAGTAACCTAGTTTTTGTGTCTGCAGGTTTGCACATCTATATTTCTAGCTGAAGAGTTGTTTTTGTTAATTTTTTAGTAGCACAAGATGTTTTCCAAACATAGGAAGACAAGGTCCCTGCTCCATAGAGCTTTATTTGTAACAGTATACATGACACAGTGAGCGTGAGCTACAATATTAGGTGTCGAAATAGGAAGACAAGCACGAGAGTTACAGAAAAAAGGTCACACAGTTACTTAATAGTTAAACATAATCCCCAATAAATACAATCTTCCTAACACAACCTACTACTAATCCCTTCCAGTGCTCCTTACTTAGCCAATCTGTGCTCCCATACTATGCAGCTGCCTCCACATCATTTAGCTTTCCTTTTCCAGTCCTCCATCTCACCATCTTCTTTTCCCATTCCACATGGCGTCCCTCGGCAAGTCCTGCTAACATTCTATACCTGCCCCTGACAATGACCCCTCTCACCATTACATCACTGTTTGAAAATCTTGAGTGAAATCCTGGCCCTATTGAAGTCAGTTGCCAAGTTCCCGTTAACTTAAGTGAGGCCAGAATTTCAATCCCAGCCTACGAACATGGTCATGCTTTATTAAGGGTACAATTATATGTAGTTTTTAAAGAATAAATAACATCTGTTAATTCCATTTTAATAAATGCTTCAGTAGGTTGATTGTAACCATCTATAACGTACGCTACTTATGCCTGTTAAGTGTTTATAACATCTATTAGGCCTTGATTCTTGAAGGTTGTCTAACCTGAAGCATATCAGTGAGATTACGTACATGCTTAAAGTTAAGCTTGGGCCTAAAGTACCATCTTGAATTGGAACCTTCATCGTTTTTAACCCTTTATAAGCTATTTATAAATATAACCTTAAATGCCAAAACTCTGAGTAACCTCACATGTTAAACACTAGTTTGAAGCAACAAGAGTAAGAACTGCAGGATTTGGTCTTCTGTGAATTGGGAGGCAGTTATCCTTTTGTCTTGTTTAGCTGAAAATCACAATGTTAGAATCCTCTGATTCCCTTCTTTTCTATCCCCTGATCTGAAATCATTAATTCTCAGTTGTTTTTTATTGTTGCAGGAATACTTGCTCTCTGGGGCTGATATCATTGAAACAAACACTTTCAGTAGCACCAGAGTTGCACAAGCTGACTATGACCTTGAGTATCTGGTAAGAATTTTAAGCCACTTACGTGTTAAGATATTAATCAAGATTTGTTGTCCCAGCAGCCAATATTAACCTAGTCTCCAGAATCCATAAGGCTAATGTTTATTGCTAACTGCACACTGTCTTTGGGCACACAGGTGAGATTGTTTGGGTCTCTGGTGCTCAGCAGAGAAATATCCCATTTACTTGTAACACATTTCCATTGTTACGGTAATATTAGGATGAAAATTATACTTGTCATAGGATAGTTGTCGATGAAGGCACAGTCAGTAATAATTTGTATTGGGCTTCATCGTTTGAGTATTCTCAGAAGAGTCTCATTCTGTGAACAAGAACATTCTGCATCAGTGCTTCCAGTTTCACAAAGGTGGTGCCAAAATGGAAATGTTTTGTCCCTTAACTTTGTATATATGTTTAATTCTTTGGCACAGAGGTCTGTCCTGCTTGCAACAGAGTTTTGCTGCAGTGCTTAGAACTTTAAGCTCAGGTTTGTGTTGCCTGTCGATGTGGGTCAGATCATTTTAAAATTCATCTCAGCAGATGGCCCGACAATACCTAGAAACATGCCATCTAAATCAGAACTGATGTTCCCAATAAGCTAAATTTACCTTCATAAGGCCCCTTCCTTCAAGGTGACAGCTCCCACTAACTTCAGTGGGAATTGAGGGTGCTCAGTAACTAACAGAACTGGCCATTAGTCTCTTTGCCATTGTTTAATTTTATAATAGCAGTTTTAGGCACAGACGTAGTAGAATGGTATCCATCATATCAGGGGTCGGCAACCTATGGCACGCGTTCCAAAGACGGCACGCTAGCCAATATTTAATGGCACGCTGGAGCCTGCCAGGACTCCAGCAAGCCACTAAAAATCCTGCCCTGCCCAGCCCAGCGCGCTCTCCTCTGCCCTCCACTTCCCCCGCAGGGGCAGGGAGCAGAAGCATAGCCATGCGCACAGGGGGGGCAAATGACCCCACTCTCCCAGGACAGCAAGCCGTGGGGTCCGCGCTCCCGGGGCGGAGCGCGGGGCCGAGCACAGCAAGCTGCCGGCCCCTTCCCCACCTTCTCCCCTCCCCTGGAGCCCTGCCGCCGTGTGCAGCGCTCTGGGGGTCGGGGCTGCGCGCTCCTGAGGGCAGCGTTTGGAGGCAGACATGTTCCCTGCTCAACCAGAGGGGCAGGGCTGTGTGCTCCCGCGGAACAGCGTATTTAGCTCTGTGTGGAGCCTCATGGTAAGGGGCCATGGGCTGGGGGGGTTGGATAAGGGGTGGGGGCAGTTAGGGGACAGGGAGCAGGGTGGGTTAGAGGTGGGGGTGGGTTGGATGGGACATGGGAGTCCCGGGGTTTGTGAGGGGGCAGGAGGTGAATAGGGGTCAGGGCAGTCAGGAGACTGGGAGCAAGGAGGGTCCGGGGGGGGCGGGAGTTAGAGTGGGGGGGTCTCTGAAGGGGGTGGTCAGGGGACAAGGAGTGGGGGATTGTATGAGTTGGGAGTTCTGGGGGTCCTGTCAGGAGACAGGGGTGTGGAAAGGGCTTGGGGCAGGCAGGGAGTTGGGAGGGTTGTATGGGTCAGGAATTCTGGGGGTCCTGTCAGGGGGCAGGGAGTGGTTGGATAGGCATGAGAGTCCCTGGGGTCTGGCTGGAGACAGGAGTGTGGATAAGGGTCGGGGCAGTCGGGACAGGTAGGAGGTAGAGTCCAGTCTGGGGACAAGGAACACGGAGGCTTAGATAGGGGTTGGGATCCCAGGAGGGGGTAGTCAGGGGACAAGGAGCAGCGGGGTTGAGAGTTATTAGAGGGGCAGTCAACCAGCACTCTCCCCTGAGCCCTGACCCCCGCACACATACACACCACGCCCTGAGCCCTGTACCTTCCTCATACATACCCAGCCCCCTGCTTGACTCCTTCATCCCCACCCGCAACCCTAGCCCTGACTCTGGCACCCCCACCCATACCCAGCGCCCCTCTGCCCGGACACCTATACCTCCTCACATACCCAGCCCTAACTCCAGCCCTCTCCCCCCAGCCCTCTGGGTCCTGGCCGCCAGCCCCACACAGCCCGCTGCTGGTCTGGGGTTCTGGCTGACGGACCCTTGCCAGCCGGGGTCCCGGCCGCAGGCCCGCTCAGCCCGCTGCCGGCCTAGGTGAACAGAACCCCAGAACAGCAGCAGGCTGAGCGGGCCGGCAGCATAAGATCAACATTTTAATTTCATGTTAAATGAAGCTTCTTAAACATTTTGAAAACCCTGTTTATTTTACAATACAGCACTAGTTTAGTTATATATTATATAGACTTATAGAGAGAGACCTTCTAAAAAACATTAAAATGTATTACCGGCACGCGAAATCTTAAATGAGAGTGAATAAATGAAGGCTTGGCACACTGCTTCTGAAAGGTTGCCGACCCCTGCATCATGTAATCCCGTCACTACAGTTTAGTTTCTGAGCTTCATGGAACAAAGCAATTCTTCATGCTGGGGGTACCCCAGAGTGTTTTTTTAAAGTTTTGCTGCAATGCTTTCATGTGTTTGTCTGGCCTATAGAGCACTTAGAATGCACTGCATGCTGCTGTAGAAGAGGGTGTCTCCTGTAAGTTTCTTTGCTAGTTTTCTTCATAGAAGAGACATAGGCGTGGTCTACACGAGGGGTGGGGGGGGGGGATCGATCTTAATTACACAAGTTCAGCTACGTGAAAAATGTAGCTGAAGTCAACGTACTTAGACATACTCAGCGCGGTGTTTTCATTACGGTGAGTTGACTGCTTCTGCTCCCCTGTCGACTCTGCCTGCACTTCTGGTGGAAGTGGAGTACAGGAGTTGAAGGGAGAGCGCTTGGGGGTTGATTTATCAAGTCTAGACTAGATGTGATAAATCGACCCTTGCTGGATTGATTGCTGCCTGCCGATCCTGCGGGTAGTATAGACCTACCTTTAATGTACAGAATAAGCCTTGTCTGCTAGCACACAGTAATTTGGCTGTCATTGTTCCAGGTTTATCAGTTAAACAAAGTCTCAGCACAGGTGGCCAGAAAAGCAGCTGATGATGTGACTGCTCAGACAGGTGAATGTTTTTGGTTTGTTTTTTTCCTCTTTGTATTCAAACATTCTCTTCTATATGTTCTATTGTCTCATTACAAGCTTTGAAATATTGTGACTTGGGTTGGTGCATCTGGGGGCAGTGACGCTGCAAGTTGTCTTCCAAGAGAAGCCTAATGCATGAGTGACTTATGAGCTGTTTAGATATGCAAAATGTTACTCTGGTTCTTTCACAAGGTGCTGAGTGATTCTTGGGAGTCTCCAACTCCCACTGAAATCCACTTGTCTGATTTCACCCAGCATCTGCCAGGAAGTACTCAGTAGCTCACAGCATCAGCCCTAAATGGGCAGGCGTTCCTGAAAATGACCTCTTCATCTACATCTCTGTTTAGTAGAGACCTGCCTGTCTAACAAGAACTCTTGATAAAGGGATAATGTAATTTAGAAGTTTTCAAGTTTTCTCTCTCATTCTAACACCAAGTTGCATTTTCTGTTGTTAAACTTGTCATTAGATTGTCCAGACGATACCTCCCTGATTTAGTTCTTAAATATAAGAATTAAGGAACATCCCTTTTTTTTTTGTGGTTTTCTGTTCTTCAAAACTAAATGTAGTGATTAGAATATCTGTTATATTGGGCTGGAATTTCTCTTTATGGCCCTGTGCTGTGCATTTAAAAATGAGCAGGCAACCGAGTACTTGAAAGAAAGCTTGGACTGAATTGATGGCTTGCAGTGGCATTGTTTGTAAATAGCACTGACCCTTATGGGATAGAATCAAAACTACTCAACTATCCAAAGCTAATTTAGATTCTCCTCTACCCGAAGTGGTAGGGACTTGTGCTTTTGGAACAGGAGGCTCTGTGTTAAATCTACATTGTTGCCATGATGTCTTAAGAGATTGTTACAATATTATGACTGTTGGTGGCTAGAGTTGATGCGTGACATTTCTTCCTTTGTCTAGAGAGTAGGCGATTTGTAGCTGGTGCTATGGGTCCTACAAACAAGACGCTCTCTGTGTCTCCCTCAGTGGAAAGATCAGACTATAGGAACATCAGTAAGTATTTGTAATTTAATTCTATTCTACCTTTCATGATACGTTACAGGAAGATGTCTCTTGCTGAAGATGTGAGACAGACCACTTAAACTAATTGTTATTTACAGCTTTTGATGAGCTGGTTGAAGCATACCAAGAACAAGCCAGAGGACTCTTAGATGGAGGGGTTGATATCTTGTTAGTGGAAACCATATTTGATACAGCCAATGCCAAGGTGAGACTTTTGGGAAAACTTGGAAGTGGTTTGAACCTTTTATTAAATGCCTGAATAAAAAATTCTTGTGTTGGGACTAAGGCAGAAATTTTCCCTATATATTACTGACCCATCTTATGTTAAAATTCTGTGGAAACTATTGTGGACTAAATGATTCATATGTAGGGGTTATGCATTTTAAAATATGTGCAACTGTATAAAACACATTACATTCACACTCTGGATGTATATAGTAGACGTATGTAACACAGATTTTAAAAGCTTGGTTATCCTACATACTGTAGATGTGAGTGATGAATAAGAGTGTACAAATCTTAGCAAGTGCATTGATGTGATTTTTGGGTCTAAAAGAGCCTCGGGCTGCCTAGCTGCTAATACCACCATAATATGTTTGAAAACCTAGAGGTTTCTGGGGGTGAAGGAATGCCCTTGAATGTAGTACGTTCTTCCAGAATCTCTAGCAATATTGTGTGGTAAGTTCTGTGTAAAAGGCTATGCAAGCTTCATTAACTTGTAACCTTTATTATTAAACAGGCAGCTCTCTTTGCTCTCAAGAAACTGTTTGAGGAAGAGTATGATCCCAGACCAATATTTGTAAGCACAAAACATTTTACTAACTTTAACTAAAATGATCTAATGTTTGTACGTGTGGTTCCCTAACAAGACTGAGGTGGCAACTGAGCTGGTGATGGCATGGGTGCATTTTTAAAGAACAAAACACACACAGTATAACATGCAGAAAGTCAGTATGTTTTCTAGAATTGCCTTTTTTGTCTTGAGATCTTTAGGACAGTGGGAAAACATTACTCTCTGTATCTTATAAGAGAATTTGAGGTTAAAGCATTATTATTTGTAAAGCTTCATACTTTCTCATGGCCCTTCACAGATGAGTTTTTAAAAAGAAAGTCAGGTACCTTTCCCAGAAAGCTTACAATCTAAGGTCCCTAATTCTGCTGTGTGTTGTGACTTAACGGAGATTCCATGTGAGCCCAAGGATCTGCTTGTGCATTGTACAGTGCAGGATTGGGCTTAAATAATAGCACATGTGGAAGTTATTGATGGTGAGGGAAGGAGGAGGGCTTTGATCATAGTTAGGCTCCTTAGCTGTTAACATCAGCTAACAAATTGTACATCCCGAGGGATATTTATTTAATGAAAATAAAGGTTAGCACAGTGACCCTCTGAAGCTATTTGGTCAGAAGTTTATCTTTCTACTTGCTAGAACATTTGGAGCGGTTGAACCAAAGCAGGAAATCAAAAAAAAAAATTTCTGTTCAAAGTGATGAAAGGCAACCCAACACTCTTCATCTTGTTTTGGCTTTTGAGAGGGCAGTATTAATAACATGTTCTTCTCTCCCATCCTCGCCCCCTCCCCTCCCCGTCCCCTTGTTATTTTAGGTTTCTGGAACCATTGTAGATAAGAGTGGACGCACTCTCTCTGGCCAGACAGGAGAGGCATTTGTCATTAGTGTATCTCACAGTGAGCCACTTTGGTAAGAGAATGTGCTTTCTTGAGTCCATTATTCTAAGACCAGAAGGTAGTGGTAAGTTTTTTTTTGTAAAACTTACTGTCAACAGTAGATTCTTAACCATGCTGTCTGCAACCATATTTAACCATGTATGTCACTAGCATATTGTAATGTGGTTTCCCTGTCAGGTGTGACCAGAAATTATTTTTCCTGAGAACCAAGGTGTAGCATACCCCTCTTTTATGAGTCCTTATTACTGTTATGCAGCTTAATAAAGTTCCTGTCCACGCTGGTAAGGTAAATGGTGCTAGAACCCTACGATTAACAACTGGCCCTGAGAACAGTAATATTCAAATGCTAGTGGTGTGGTTCTGAACCAGTGTAGCCAGGACCTATGTGAGTCCCATGATATCAGTCTTCAAAAGCAGGCAGGAGGTGAAACAACTACTTTCTCTTATAGAGCGATGGAGCTGCTTTTCCATTCTCTCTCTGAAGAGGGTCACTTCTCTACCTTCCTTGCCCCATATGATGTGTGAACTGAGGCTTGATCCACACTGGACTGTGAACCATATTGGAAAAAGGAGTTTGTCTAATATAGACAAGGCTAAACTGTTTTAAAACAAATTTCAGAAGCTGTGCTTGGATTTGAAGCCTAGGCTTTCAAATTTACTTTGCAAACAGTTAATATCTGGGGTAGACTGGGCTTAGATAGATTTGGTGGAGGAAACAAATAATAGTTACAAAAAAGAACGGGGAAACAAGAAAAGAGATTCCAGTATCAGATCATAGGGCTAAGTCATGAGATGTCATTGCAGCATCCTTTTCTCTGATTTTTTTACAAAATTCCAAACATTCACAAAAATTTTCTCAAAAAGGCGTATTTGTTCTGAAAAATACTTGACACTTCTAGGTAATTATTTAATAAAAATATATTCTTTTCCATGCAAATGTAAATGCTAGACTTTTTTTTAAATGAAAGCTTATGTTCTGTAAAATTTGGCAGCTGTGTAAGACAGAGCCCTGCATGTAACCATGCTTTCCCCTCTCCACCCCCCATCCTTGTGCTTTTCTATATCCTTTTCTGTTTCTCTAGTTACATACTTTTTTGTATAAATCTTTATTTGCCTCTAATTAGCAAAATTTTCCTGCATTTTGAAATATTTTCATTTGCTATTTGACATGTACTCAGTATATGTTGTGACAAACCATTCTTTGTTTTTACAACACAATCCCAGTTAAGAACAGTAGTCAGTCATCCCGATGCAGAAATGTGAGACTGCACTAACATACAATGAGCCCAGCTTTTCTGACATGTTCCACCTCGCCCCCCCGCCCCCCTTGAGGATCTACTTTCCCAGACCAGACTGTGCTGCAGAAGTAACATATGGAGTCGCTTGGAACAGGAATCACTGTCACAGCCTAGAGATCTATGCTTGGTACAGATCTCAGCCTCAGACAAGGTGCTCATGACTCTAGTGTCTCTAGGGAGGATAGAAGGAGCACTGGAGCAGAAACTAAGACTGTATTAAACAACATTTAATACAATGCTCTGGGCCTGATTCCGATTTACGCTAATGCCACTTTACTCTGTCATGACAAACAAAGCATTAAAATGAGAGTGAGTTGTATTTAACCCCACTTTACGCTACTAAAGTGGTGTAAATGAGTCTGGCTGTCTGTGTCTAGTTGTGCTCCCTGTAGGGAGCACATTATACCCGTTCTTGGACTTCTGCACATGCTTTCAGTTTGTTCCTGAGGCCACGTCCAGACTAGATATTAAAATCGATTTTAGATACGCAACTTCAGCTATGGGAATAACGTAGCTGAAGTCGAATTTCTAAAATCGAGGTACTCACCTGTCTGGACGGCGCTGCATCGATGTCCGTGGGTCTCCGTGTCGATTCCGGAACTCCGTTCGGGTTGATGGAGTTCCGGAATCGATGTAAGCGCGCTCGGACGCGATATATCTAGTCTGGACGCGATATATCGATCCCCGAGCAATCGATTTTAACCCGCCGATGCCGCGGGTTAGTCTGGACGAGGACTGAGTGCGATTTGGAGTAATGAGTTTGAAGTGTAAATCACTGTTTTGGTTTGGGTCCTGGTTAAGGATCTTACACACACTCTCGCTCTGTGTGCTATCAGCATAGCTGATAAGTGGCAGGGCATTCTCTGTGAACAGCTCTCAGATTTGGGGTTAGCTTCCTCTTTTGGTCTGACAGAGCCCTGTTGTTGTGTATATGTATTGTGGTCACATTCAGGGAAGCAAGGCTCTCATGAGCCGACTGCTTTGCACGCAGAGAGTTCCTACCCCAAAGATCTTTACAACCATAGCCTATGATAAGAGACAACAGGTGGCTACAACAAACAAACTGGAGAAGAGAAGGGATGGACACAATAATGGTGCACTGTAGCTGCTGCTTATTATACTAATCACAATAATTTCACCAACTTCTGGCCTAAGGTTGTTGGCTTTGAGGCATGGTGAAAGGGTCATTTAATTTCTCAGACTTTTGCCTGAGGTGGGGGAGTGGGCTGAGCTGATATGAGGATGATATTTGTCAGGAAGTACAATGTTTTGCCTTTAAATTGAGTAAGCATGCTCCAGGTATCTGATAGGCGTACTTTCAAAATAAAAGAATTACATGGTGCCAGCCTCATGTCAGCTCCTGCTGTGAGAGTAAATCCCTCAGAAGGTCTGGAGAAATGGTTTTGATACCCGATACGTGGTATATCCAGTGGGAGTGTCAAAATATTTTCATTTATTGATTACACTAGTTGCCTTTAAAATATCTTGCCATTGAGGTGGGGCAAAAACAGAATGACAGATGAGCCTGTGTTGAGAGACAGATGTAGCTGAGATAAGGCAGAGGGAAATGCAGCTGGCTATGATGAAGAGACAACTTGGTGGGGAAAAAAAAAGTGAGCTGCCAGTGTATAAATCAAACATGACATAAGAGTGTAGAGTCAATTGCATGTATCTATATTTGGCATGGATGGGCTCATTAGCTATCCTTATCTTTACTTTGCTTCAGCAATCCTGACTGTTGAACCCTTCCTTATATCATGATAATAAATGGTCTTCCCATCTTTGTAATGACACATTCCCTGTGCCACAGTGCATGATGTGTGTCTGGGGGTCCATATAAGTGAGTTATCTGTGTATAACCTGTACGTACTTAAACACAAAAATCAGTGCGGGGCGTTTGTAAAATGATTCCCTTGAAACCTATGGTGTATTTAAATAGAATGCTCCAAGCCAAACAGAGTTCAGAAATACTATAAAGTTATGCACTCAGCTCTTACACCACAACCTGTTAGAGTAAGGGGAGTTGCATATTGTTCAAGTATAGAAAAATAATTGTACAGTATGCAGATCCCCACTCTCTGGCTGTTAGAAGCCAGCTGGAGCTCAGAGATTTGTATACTGCCTGTATAGTTACTGCTAGTAATTGCACAGTCATCATGCAAATTCGTTTGCTCTGATTCTCAGTTACCTGCGTAATTGCCACCCAGGTACACATAAGAAACATACAGTAGTTGATTTGACATTTTTCCTACTCACCTCAGTCCAGAACTGAGCTGCCCCTGAACTCTGGGAGGTTCCGTGGGAGTGTGCACACTGTACCATCCCTACAGCCCTCTTTGTGGCGGACTACTTCAGCTGGCTGTTCTGGTGCTGGGACAAAACCACGGCTCTGTCTCCTTCCCATCCCTTTGGGGTAGCTTGTGTCCCTCTTGAGGCACTAGGAGTTACTGCTGATATGCCTTTTACCTTTATCCCTCAGAAGCAATGTAAGAGCCAGTCAGTTTAGCACTCTGACTTTTTCCATGACAGGGAGTGACTTGTAGTCCATTAGAAGCATGGCTTGGTGTGAACGGGAGATCAGGGGACAAAGTATGTTAAAGGTCTAATTCTATATGTCTGGAGCATGCAAAATTCCCTTTGACATCAGTGTAGGAGTGTTAGCTTTATTTGGATTCAGGAGAGGGCCCTACGGGTGGCACTTGCCTATCTGATGTTGAAAGAAAATGTGTTTGTGCCTAATGTGTTGGTGAAATTGTTCAAGAAGCTTATGCATGTGAAAGATCTCTCCTGTAA
The DNA here is from genome assembly GCF_007399415.2 of Gopherus evgoodei. Classification (NCBI taxonomy): domain Eukaryota; kingdom Metazoa; phylum Chordata; order Testudines; family Testudinidae; genus Gopherus; species Gopherus evgoodei. The sequence continues at coordinate 146,653,397 of NC_044324.1, forward strand.
TGTCTAAAGGCGCACTCAAGGATGATAATGCCATTGTGGGGAAACTAAATGAATTCTTTGCATCTGTCTTCACGGCTGAGGATGTGAGGGAGATTCCCAAACCTGAGCCATTCTTTTTGGGTGACAAATCTGAGGAACTATCCCAGATTGATGTGTCATTAGAGGATGTTTTAGAACAAATAGATAAATTAGACAGTAATAAGTCGCCAGGGCCAGATGGTATTCCAGAGTTCTGAAGGAACTCAAGTGTGATATTGCAGAACTACTAACTGTGGTTTGTAACCTATCATTTAAATCAGCTTCTGTACCAAATGACTGGAGGATAGCTAGTGTGACAATTATTTTAAAAGGCTTCAGAGGTGATTCCTGGCAATTACAGGCAAGTAAGCCTGACTTCAATACCGGGCAAACTGGATGAAACTATTGTAAAGAACAGAATTGTCAGACACAGATGAGCATAACTTATTGGGGAAGAGTCAACATGGTTTTTGTAAAGGGAAATCATGCCTCACCAATCTACTAGAATTCTTTGAGGGGGGTCAACAAGCATGTGGACAAGGGTGATCCAGTGGATATAGTGTACAGATGCTCCCCGATTACGCATCATTCAGTTCCGTAATGCCTTGCATAACTCGAATTTTGCGTAAGTCGGAAATGTATACCCAACAACTATGTGCCCCACCCAACACAAACATTTCTAGCTTACAGAATTTTTTCCATAAGTGCGGATTTGCGTAAGTCGGGTGTGCGTAACCTGGGGGGTGTCTGTACTTAGATTTTCAGAAAGCCTTTGACAAGGTTCCTCACCAAAGGCTCTTAAGCAAAGCAAGCTGTCATGGGATCAGAGGGAAGGTTCTCTCATGGATTGGTAACTGGTTAAAAGATAGGAAACAAAGGGTAGGAATAAATGGTCAGTTTTCAGAATGGAGAGAGGTAAATAGTGGTGTCCCCCAGGAGTCTGTACTGGGACCAGTACTACTCAACCTATTCATAGATGATCTGGAAAAAGGCTTAAACAGTGAGGTGGCAAAATTTGCAGATGATACAAAACTACTCAAGTTAATTAAGTCCAAAGCAGATTGCAAAAAGCCACAAAGGGATCTCACAAAATTGGGTGACTGGACAACAAAATGGCAGATGAAAATCAATGTTGTTAAATGCAAAGTAATTATGGAAAACATCATCCCAACTATACATACAAAATGATGGGATCTAAATTAGCTGTTACCACTTGAGATAGATCTTGGACTCATTGAGTGGGTGTTTTCAAAGAACTATCCACAATGTGCAGTGCTGTCAAAAAAGCAAACAGAATTTTTGGAATCATTAAGAAAGGGATAGATATTAAGACAGAAAATATCATGTTGAATCTATATACATCCATGCTACCCCCACATCTTGAGTACTGCATGCAGATGTGGTCCCTCCATCTCAAAAAAAGATATAGTGGAATTGGAAGAGGTTCAGTAAAGGGCAACGAAAATAATTAGAGGTATGGAACAGCTTCCGTATAAGGAGAGATTTAAAAGATTGGGACTTTTCAGCTTGGAAAAGAGATGACTAAGGGGGGATATGATAGAGGTCTATAAAATCATGACTGATGTGGATAAAGTGAATATGGAAGTGTTAACTTACCACTTCTCATAACACAAGAAACTAGGGGTCACCAAATGAAATTGATAGGCAGCAGGTTTAAACCTAACAAAAGAAAGTATTTCTTCACACATTGCACAGTCAACCTGTGGAAGTCTTTTCCAGAGGATGTTGTGAAGGCCAAGACTCTAAAAGAGTTAAAAAAAGAACTAGATAAATTCATGGAGGATAGGTACATCAATGGCTATTAGCCAGGATGGGCAGAGATGGTGTCCCTAGCTTCTGTTGATCAGAAGCTGGGAATGGTGACAGAGGATGGATCACTTGTTTGCCTGTTCTGTTCATTCCTTCTGGGGCACCTGGCATTGGCCACTGTCGGAAGACAGGATACTGGATTGGACGGATCTTTGGTCTGACCCAGTATGGCCATTCTTATGTTCTTACATCTAAATCAGTGAGACATAGGATGTATCCGGCAAGTAAATTCAATTGCACAAGCTTAATGCTGTCACTGGACAGCCTTAACTGATGCACTCAGTTTCTTCCAAATTTTAAGTGTTTTAGCAAAGAAAAATGTATCTTAACTGGGCAGATTGAGGCAGTTCTTTGATCTTTCTGTTGTCTCCATTTTTTCCTGTAGTAGAAGGCAGTGCCTCTTTCTCATTTAATCTGTGCATTTTGGATCTGCTTGTACTTTCACACCTACAGTGTAGAAAGCAGTAGGTATAAATGTTGCCAAGATATATGGTCATTTTCCAGCTGCACTTTTATTTCAAACCTTGCTTCACCATTCCCTGTGTTGCAACAGGCTGGTATCTCAGTATGGTAGAGAAATAGCAGGTTTTTTGGTACTAACAGTATTATATAAGAGCAAAATTAAGATGTTCCCATGGGATGTTGCAAACATAATGAAGCTTTTACATACTTCCGTGAGGAAAGTGGGCAGTACTTAATTGGAGCAGGTTGCTAGATGGCATGAGGAAAGTAATATATTGTGAGTTCTGCAGGGGTTGCTCCAGCCTGTTCCCAGTGGGGGAGCTGACGTGGGCTAGACTGAAGGGAGGGAAAGGGAGGGGCTGCACAATGCATCTTGTGGGCACACATTGTTATTTTTTTAACAATATGCACTTAAATATGTGTTTTTTTTTATCTGTTATCCTCAAAGAATAAAAATATATATAAACTGGTTTTAAACTTCATATTTGTCAGCTCACTGGTGCAACATTTATTCACAAAAAATCAACAGGAAAAAACCTAAGCCAATAAATAAACTAATAATAATAATAAACTGCAAACTTCTGGTGGGAAATTATTTAAGTAATTCCAATAGCTAATGACTTTAAATCTGAGAGTGCACTGTCTGAAATAAATAGGGTGAAATTCATTAAGGACAAATGCAAAGTAGGAGGAACAATCAGTTGTGTACACATAAAATGGGAAATGACTGCCTAGGAAGGAGTATTGGGGAAAGGGATCTGGGGGTCATAGTGGACCATAAGCTAAATATGAGTCAACACCGTGATGCTGTTGCAAAAAAAGAGAACATCATTCTGGGATGTATTAGCCAGAGTGTTGTAAGTAAGACACGAGAATTAATTATCCTGCTCTATTCCGTGCTATTTAGGCCTCAGCTGGAGTACTGTGTCCAGTTCTGGGTACCACATTTCAGGAAAGATGTGGACAAATTGGAGAAAGTCCAGAGAAGAGCAGCAAAAATGATTGAAAGTCTAGAAAACATGACCTATGAGGAAGATTGAAAAAAATTGCATTTGTTTAGTCTAGAGAAGACTGAGAGGGGACATAACAGTTCTCAAGTACATAAAAGGTTATTGCAAGGAGGGGGTGAAAAATTGTTGTTCTTAACCTCTGAGGATCGGACAAGAAGCAATGGGCTTAAATTGCAGCAAGGGAGGTTTGGGTTGGACATTAGGAAAAACTTCCTAACTGTCAGGGTAGTTAAGCACTGGAATAAATTGCCTAGGGAGGTTGTGGAATCTCCGTCATTGGAAATTTTTAAGAGCAGGTTAGACAAACATCTGTCAGGAATGGTCTAGATAATACTTGTCCTGCCATGAGTGCAGGTAACTGAACTAGATGATCTTTTGAGGTTCCCTTCCAGTTCTATGATTCTGTGATTATATTTTAAATTTAGCCATTTGCACACGGTAAAGTAGACTATTTGGAAGATTTGGAGACTCAGAGCCATAATATAACAACTCGCACTGCGGTCAATCTGGAGCAGGGGACCTCAGTGCTAGAGAGGGTTAATTGAGCACAGGTACTGTAGGAGACATCACCCAAAACCTTTGGGTTCTGTCCTCTGGCCTTAGCAGCAGCTGGAGGAGGCAGTGGGCAGGAATAGGGATGAATGTTGATTCTATGCAGCTCATGAGCCCCAACCAGTTTGTAAACCTTAGTGTGGTCAGCCTGGGCCAGAGCATGTGCATCTGCAGCAGGCATGTGGCAGAGAGCCGCGCTCTGGAGATGAGAACCAGGCAGGAAGGAAGTAGGAGAGCCATTTCAGATTTTGGTAGTGGAGGGCAAGTTAAAGATTTCAGGGGCTACTTAGGTACCTGTAAACTAGTTTTTTAATAACTAAGAAATTAGCTGTTAGGAGCGCTGTATCTATTTCCTGTATAAAGAAATTACACAGATACAACATTTTTGGAGCCTTAACATAGGTATCATAAACACATTTGATACTTTGTAAACTGTCATAACATAGAGATAAATAAAATCCGCTTCCTTTCTTCACCAGGCATACTCTGTTACTAGTGGGAGAGTACCATTGTTACCAGTATTTCTTTGTTGTTTTTGTTTTTGCTTTAAACCAGGAATAAATGCAATTTTTATTTTTTCAGTATTGGCTTAAACTGTGCATTAGGGGCAGTGGAAATGAGGCCTTTCATTGAAACAATTGGGAAGTGTACGACGGCCTATATCATCTGTTATCCCAATGCAGGTATGTTTTATGTGTGTGTACACAAAGGAAATTAGTCCAGCCTTTCCATACCACTAGAAGTAATACACCAGGTAGATAATTTACAGGTCAATCAGTGTACACAATATACAGTGTACACAAGTAGCTCATCATCTTCAGTCCATTTTTTTGTTTATATTTCAGCACCCAAAGAAGCTATTTTTGGCCTAGAAGCTTGTATTGTGTGAATTATTTGATCATTCTCATAAAAAGGTGGATCTAGAAGGTTAACTGAGCAGCTATACCTATCAACTTCAGTCAGAGCAGTTTCAGGTGCATGGTGGATAATTTAAATCTTTTTGGGGCTCAGTCTTGCAACCTTTACTCTTCTGAGTAGACCCAATGAAGTCATTCAAGCTACTTATTTTAATGGGGCCACTTACGTGAATACAGTGTGAAGGATCAGGCACTTTTATTGCCCCAACACAGCTTTGAGGAAACATTTTCTGTGAGAGAGAGAGAGAAGTAGGGGTTCACCAGGAAATAAAGCTCCGTTACCCAAAACTCCTTTGGGAGCATGTATGTAAACTGGTTTTATTTTCTAGCATCTCATGTATCTGATATTCTAGCAGTTTGCTCCCAAGCTCTTTTCTATATTTTTTTAATATCCAAAATTTTATTTTCCCCTTAGAGACAGGATTTGAAGCTTGAAAAAGAAAATAATTGCTCTGAAAAGCAAATAGTTTAAGACCAGGCCAGACTACTACTTGCAACTTTGTAATTAAGAAAAGACTAATAATTTTTTTTATTTATATTTTTTTGTAGAAGTGTAGCAGCTACTCAGTTGAAAGGAAATGACAGAACTTTAACAGCACTCAGTAGCTATAGCAGCATAACTGTTAGGTTAAAAGAAATAATTCCTTTAAAAACAAATCCCAACACTTTTTTCTCCTACCTTACTACATTCCCCTTTCCAACTCTTCAGGAAATAAATGTCATTACTACTATAAGTTAGAAACACATTTAGAATTTAACATTAAAAAAAAATTAGTTGTCATGAGGAATCCCAAACACTTTCAGGAGCAACTAATAACAACACACTGAATGATGATCAGAAGCGCAATGAGACATTTCAGTTCTACATGTGCAGCTGCTTTAAATGTCTCCTCTTTGTGGGGTTTAAACACATTGTAATACTCTGAAAATATTTTTCAAGGTCTCCCCAATGCCTTTGGAGGTTATGACGAAACCCCTGAAGTGACTGCCAAGCATATAAAGGTAGGGAATATTTCTCATGAATGGGTTTTACCTGTCACAGTAATAGTAACTTGGCTGTCTCTGCATTTACTTTATGTAATCTTACTGTAGCACTTTAACTGGTTCTCAAGCAAATATCACTTGGGTATTTAGCTGGGGTCTGTTTTGTATATTACAAACATCACTTTTCCCCAGCAGTTTATAACCAGTGTATTGAATGGTGGCACTTGGTGACTCAGATCAAGAGAAACTTCTATTTAATGAATTTTGAAACCCTAAGTCATTCTGGCTTTTTTTCCGCCCATTAAGTTGCAGGACGGTTGCTTAGCTTGTGAGATCCATTGATTAGGTGCTACAGATCACAAGCACTTGCAGTCTTTTTCACTCTTTTTCTTACTCTCTTTTTGCAAAGAATTCATCACATAAGAGGGCAAGCTAACTATGAACATAAATCTGAGTGGTTTTTTTGAGTTCCTGTGCAGGAAACCTGCAGTGAGAAAGAAGCTCACTTAGATAACTCTAGCCTAAGTTGATGGTTTCCAGCCTTTTCCATCCCCTCCCATCTAGCAAAGACCCTCTTATAGAGGAATAAAGGAAGAGCAGGGTGATTACAACCCCCTGACAACTGATCCTGACTCCTAGGTTGAGAAACCCTGGCCTGAGTTGGCAGACAACACAAATTACAACAGTTGGAAATTTGGTTTCCAAGAGGATTTTCCCGCTGGTGGAGAAGAAAGCTAGCTACTGCCTGTTAACTATCAAGTAATCAAAATTAAACTGAATTACGTTTTGTGAATTATCTTGTAATATACAAGTGCTTCAAAACAATTTGTAAAATAGGAAGTTAAGTACCGTGCAGGAAACTGAGCAGCCTTTATGCGCTTGGCACTATCTTGCACAGTCATAACATTTATAACCACTTTGGGGAGAGGAAGAGTGGTCCATGACACAGGTTTTTCCATTGCTCACTCTGCAAAGTGCTATTTGACCTTTGCTGTCCACCTGAGACTAGCAGAGGGATCTGGGCTTTAAAGTGTGAGCAGGAGGGCAATATCTGAAGCAGTGTAGAACTTTGGCCTTGTGTGTTTATTTTCAAATGTAGACATGTAAATCAACACTTAGCTTTAGACACTCACATTTGCAAATTTGGTCTACAGCTTTTAGGCTAGAGACAAGAGGGTTGCCAGACTAGCATCTGGGAGTGAATAGAGTGGAAGGAATAATAAATGTTAAAGGGAAGTAAAAGTATTGAAACCAGAGGGGTAAAATTCAGTGGGCTTCTTTGAGTTGGGTTAAATTCAGTAACATTGCTTCATTTTGTTTTTCTTCGGGGAGCTTTAGCTTGCTTGATATTTGGTGAATATAGATTTTCTTACCTTCGTTTTTGTGAATTGCCTGTTATTGGTTGCAGTTATCAACTTGAAACTAAATAGTCTTTTCCCTGCACACAGAGCTTTGCTTTGGATGGTTTGGTCAACATAGTTGGAGGTTGCTGTGGTACCACTCCAGCCCATATCAGGTAACTTCACAGGTAATGTTAGTCTATTCAAATGCACAGGAAAGGAAGATATCCCTGTTCATCCAAACTGGAGTTCCATAATTTGTATTAGGACCTCTTCACAAAAAGAATAAGACAATGCACTTGATCAAGGTGGAGCAGAAAGTGCTGTGCTCCTGCATTAGCGGCCTGTTGTTGCGGGGACTGTAGGGTAAAAACAAGTGCAATACACCTGGTCCCCATCTTGACCAAAACTGTTCCAGAATAAAACCCTGTCTTCTCCTTTCCCCTCCTCTGCTGTGCTGCTCCTGTAGCTTTTGTGTGATAATACTGCAAAGCTGCTTTGAAGGGAAAAGGAAAAACGAGGCAAAGCCATGGCAAGGATCTGGGAAGGTTAAAATGACAGCCCCATCTGGTCGGGAGAGATGTTTCGGTACAGCCCCACTAGAAATAGTAATTTGGAAGACTTCCTTCCTCCCTTTATTCCTTCAGCGTTCACAAGAGGCAGACCCCTTCTCCCACGGGGATGGGGAAAAGCTATCCCTTCTGAGCCATTGTTGCTCTGATGTCCTGTGTGAGTGCAGGAGGCATGGCACGTTGCCCTCAGTATTGCAAAGCCAAGAGAGGGAAGATGGACATGCTGTCATAATAGTTGTGTTCATTCTGGGTCGCCTCAGGGCCATTAGGAGAAGCATCCCAGCTCAGAGAGTTAGTGAAATCTGACCCTTGTTGCTGCTATACAACAATCCATGTTCGAGAAATCAGGATTTTAATGGGAACCTCTGGGGCTGAGCAGTAGTGTGGAGAATCTCTCTGTGCACCCATAAGTAAGGCTAAGATTTGTCATGGTTATTTGTAGTAAAAGTCACAGACAGGTCATGGGCAATAAACAAAAATTCATGGAAGCCGTGACCTGTCTGCGGCTTTTGCTGCTGCAGCTCCATGGTTTCTCCTGCCACTATGATGGCTGAGAGCTGTGGGGTCACCCGCCAGCTAGGCTGTAGCTGGAAACCTGAGGAGGGCCCCCTGAGGAGGATGTTGTCTGTCGCTAGAACCCTGCAGGGGCCCTGCTGGCTGCCAGCTCTAGTCCCGCGGCCCCAGGGGCTGAAGCAGAAAACTTTATGGAGCAGATTCCTTGACTTCCATGAACTATGTGACATAAGTAAACGTGTCATCTGGTGGGGGTGGTGATCTCCCATTTTGTATCTGATAAATGTCTTTAGCTCCATACACTTACTACATTTTGGATATAACATATTTCTGAAAAGCATTTATTTTTGCCTTTGGCTGCCCAAAATGAAACATGTTGTTGTTCTTGTTTAGCAGGGCTGAATTACAGGGGAGAGGGGTATCTCTGTCTAGTACGTTTTTCATTTGCATATTACACAGAGGATTTAGATTTTAATTAAAAATTTGTATTCTTAACTCTGGAGCTTTTTCTTTCCTCCTTCTGTTATTCAGGGAGATTGCTGAAGCAGTAAAAACATGTAAACCTCGTATTCCCCCCTCCTTCGTTTCAGAAGGGTATATGCTGCTGTCAGGTAAGCGAGAGAATAACAGCTTGATACTCTCCTCTTGTGACATGTACTGAGTTACTGCTCTCTAGAGACCATAAGGGGTGGCCAAGATCCCAACTCCATAGCCAGATACACTAGCTTCTGAAAGTTGTGCATGCAGATCCAAAGTTCACAGCTTGGGCCCATCTCGAGTTACAGCTAAAGAATTAGTGAAACTATCAGAAATGTCTCTTAGACCTGATCTACGCTGGTCTCAGTCTTGTTTAATAATAGCCTATGTATTTTTTACCAGTGGATCTCAAAGCACTTTGCACAAAAGGATAAGTATTCTTATCCCCTAGGGCAAATGGAGAAATTTAGGCCCAGAGAGGTGAGCTGATGTGCTGCAGGTCATGTGACAGGTGAGTGGCAGAGCCAGGAATAGAAGGTTTATAACACTGTTTGACTAGTGAGGATGGAATTAACCCATGGTAAATCTGAATCTAGAATGTGGTTTTTGACTACAGTTTGGCTCTGTACACATGAGCTTGCCAAAATCCTAGCCAGGGTATCATAAAACATTTGCAACAGTAGCAAGATTTAAATCCTGTCTTTTCAGGGTTGGGTTTGATTTATCAAACCAATTCAGCATACATTAAACAAATCAGGTCTCGAACTAGGGTCTGCAGCAGGAGCCTACCTGCTCCCAGTAGGTCTTACTCTCAACTGAGCTGCTTGTTGTTGTCCTTTTATCAAAGATCTGCAGGGTATTGCCTGATCTCTGGGTTCAGACCCATGGCTGGGGATGTAGCTAATTAGTCACAGAATGGGAGTTGTGATGTCAAGCCTGACTCTCTCAAAGGGCCATATCACCTTATGTTTCCTGCGTAATGGGAATCTTGTTCGATATGTTTCTTAAATCCATCTGTAAGGCCAGTATACAATATTTGGGGCTAAAAGCTTCTGAATATTTTTTTTAATGAATTGGGAAATTTTTAATTGGACAAATTAGCCATTGTTCTTTGGGAGTCAGGAAGTAAGTTACTCGTCATCCTCGTTGGGTACATTTCCAAAGTGATAGCAGAAGGATTTAATGTCACAGTATCAAGTCACATGAAGGTGTTTGCATGTTTGGAAGTAAACCCTATCCTCAGCATTATTAATCTTATTGAGGAATTAATATTTTATACCATTTATCATTATTTTAACTTGTGGTTCTCATAACTTGGGACAGTGTTTTCAAGCTTGGATTTCAGAGGTGTCGAGCATCATCTGGTTCCATTGACTTGCTTCCATGGAAGCTGCATTTGATCACTGCCTCTGAACCTCAAGCCAGTTTTTCAGGTGCCTAAAGTTTGAAAATTACAGCTAGGACTGGTTTATTTTATACCGTGTACAATGCAACTACAAAGTTTAGAGGCCCAACCTTGCAGCCATTCCACATGCAAAACCTCATTGGTGTTAATGGGGAGGGATGTGCCCAGAAGAACTACAAGATAAGGATGCTAGAGATACATGTATGAGGGTGTGGTTGTGTAGAGTTGCTTTCTTCTTGAGGTTGTCTCCCATCAGCATACTCGTGGTACCCCACCTACAGCAGTATTTTCTGACCCTTTGTCTACATTGTAAAGGAGATACAGCTGCTAGAGCCTGCAGTTAAGAATTTTGCTATTGAAAGAGATTTTGTCCATTGCCATGACAATTTAGTGGACGAAATGATTCATTCCAATTTCAGCTTGATAAATTGAGGGATCCATATTCCCACAGATAAGCCTGGCCTTATCTCTTGGACTGGCAATAAATTGTTTATTCTCTACAGTGTCTCCATTTTTTCCCTGCATCTTTACAAATGTTTTCTAAAATGTCCCTTTAAGGTCTTGAGCCCTTCAGGATTGGCCCATACACCAACTTCGTTAACATTGGTGAACGCTGCAATGTGGCAGGATCAAAGAAGTTTGCTAAGCTCATCATGGCAGGGAACTATGAAGTGAGCATCCCATTTAATTTACACTTCTAATACTACTTTTTCTAAACAATTATACGGTTACAGTATTTTTCCACTCCATTACATTACATTACTAATTACTTATTAGGTCTACATGTAGTCCTCCTCCCACACCAGCTATAGGAAGGTAAAATCTCCTCTTTAGTTTTCCTGTTTTTTCTCATTGCTCTTCCTTACTTAGGTTCCTGGCTGAGCATAATAGCTCTTGATGAATCCACAGTTAGGGTTTTGCCAAGTGCTTTGTTAGCTAGCATTATTGAAGAATCTGTTTCTCCTATAATACTAGCTATACAGTCAAGGAGAAGATAGACAGAAAATAGAAAATAAATATTTCTTGATTTATGCTGTATTCTCAGCAATCTGGAGCTAGAGATTGAAGCTGGCGGGAGGAGGGGAATGGGGAGGTTTATGGGAAAGATACCCAAGAAAAGTTGGTCACTACAACTTAGAACAATGCCAGTTCAAAATGTAAAGATCCTCAGCTGTTGTAAAATGTCATAGCTCCATTGAGGCAAATGGCAGTATGGTACTTTATACCACCTGAAGATTTGCCCCCAAAGTAGGTTGTTCTGCTATTTCATACCATAGAAATAAGAGCTTTTGTTGGAGTGAGACCTAAAATGTAACAGCTGAGTCTGGCATGAGATGAGGAAAATTGAACCACAGTTCGCTGGGGTTTTGAGAAATAGACAGGTGTTTTGATTTTGTTTTGTTTTCCGCCCCCTCCCCCCATCAATCAAATGACAAAAACAAAGCAAACAAACATAAGCATTCAGATAACGTAAGAAGGACTCTAATATTCCCCTCCTAACACACAATCATTGTTTTGCAGCTTAATAAACATGGAATAGTCTCCAGTAATGAAGAATATATGGTATGTCTACACAGCAAAGAAAAACCCACGACTGGCCTGCTCAGGCTTGTTTCATTGCTGTGTAGACTTCTGGGTTCAGGCTGGAGTCTGAGCTCTGGGACCCTCCCACCTTGCAGTGTTCTAGTGCCCAGGCTCCAGCCCAAGCCCAGAAGACTACACAGCAATGAAAAATCCCTGCAGCCTGAGCCCCGTGAACCCGAGTTGGCTGGCACGGGCCAATCACAGGTTTTTCTTTGCTGTGTAGATATACCCTGAGAGGCTAAGATTATTTTAGTTTGTGACTTACAGGTCCTTACTGTAGTCCATCCTATTTTCCTGTAATCATTTGCAATCAGAACTGATTGTGACCATGTGAAGCTTTGATCTTTTCAATAAAACACATTGCTAACTATGTTTAAAATTGAAGGCACTGCCAGGCCATTGTGTCAAAATCACCACATTTTTGCAGACAGAATGACATCAGCTTTGCATTACTAATGATTTCTGGGTTGGCATATTCATAGATTCCCAAGCCAGAAGGGACCATTTTGATCACTTAGTCTGACCACCTGTATAACACAGGTCATAGATCTTCCCCAGAATAATTCCTAGAGAATACCTCCTTTAGAAAAACAGCCAATCTCGGTTTAAAAATTGTCAGTGATGGAGAATCCATCATGACTCGAAATTGTTGTAATAGTTAAAAACGTTCGCCTTGTTTCTGGTCTGAATTTGTCTAGCTCCAACTTCCAGCCATTGGATCTGTTAGACCTTTCTCTGCTAGATTGAAGAGCCCATTATTATGTATTTGTTCCCCATCTAAATACTTAAATTGTAATCAAGTCGCCCATTATTCTTCTCTAAGCAGAAAAAGAGATGTTCTCATTTTGATAATCTACAGCATAGGGTGAATTCAGAGAGCTTTGTTTGGGAAAGTGAAATGATGTCTTCACCGTGATTAACTCATTTGTTCTGCTTATTCATTTTAAATCCCTTCTTTAGGAAGCTCTGAGTGTAGCCAAGGCCCAAGTTGAGATGGGAGCCCAGGTTTTGGATATCAATATGGATGATGGAATGCTGGATGGGCCGAGTGCTATGGCCAGATTTTGTAACTTCATTGCTTCGGAACCTGACATTGCTAAGGTTGTACTTGATTCATCCCACAGCACGTTCAATCAGATTTCTGTTGATACGTGAATCGCAATTCGGTAAAATGTTGATACGGATTGTTATGTTCAGTAAACAGAAAGTATGTGTATTTAGTTATCCTCCACTAGGTTTGTGATGGGAAAGGCATCAGAATTTGGGTTCTTTCCTTCCTTTTAGAATAGTGTCATGTGTGCTAAGTGGCATGCAGCAGATGGCCTTTCACGGAAACACAGATTTTTAAGCACACTCCTTCTGAGCTGCATTGTCTTTTATTGCCAACTCAAAGGCATGCTGTGTTTTTCCTTTCGTTGGCAGAGCAGAATATCAAGTCCTTTTTAAAATCACTGTACACAATCTAAAGTGGTAGTAGAGTGCTGTGCTTAGCAGTGTTCTGATACATAAATCTCATCTGTTTGCACAATAAGGGTGCAGAGTTGGCTGTAGACATAGGAAGGTTCTCCCACATGATACTAAAACCTGTTGATGCCAAGCAATTTTACTTTCTGAAAACCAATACTTGCATGCTGGAAGATAAGCTAGGGGAGGAGAGCACGGAAGAGAGAGAGATCTCTGTATAATATGCATGTTATGGAGGCACCATAGCAGCTCTGTATTTAGACTTGCATTGAGCAAGTATTCTGTGTGCTATTTTGTTTGTAGATTTCTTCTGTTTTTTTTATTCCTTTCCTTAAGCAGGCTTGAAAACCTGACGAATGTTGTGTTTGCTTTTCCAGCCTTTTGTTTAAGTTGGAGGATGGTAGTCAGGGAAAATTTGCTGCTAATTTGCACTTCCCCTCTTTATCTTTCTGCTGGATTCAGGTGCCGTTATGCATTGATTCTTCAAATTTCTCTGTGATTGAAGCTGGCTTGAAGTGTTGCCAAGGGAAATGCATTGTGAACAGCATCAGCCTGAAGGAAGGTGAAGATGATTTCCTTGAAAAAGCAAGAAGGATTAAGTTATACGGAGCAGCTGTGGTGGTCATGGCTTTTGATGAAGTGGGTCAAGTGAGTGTCACTTTCTTATTATGTGACAGATTTCACTTTTTGAGATGACAGGCTCCTTATTCCCATAGGAGAAGGAGGTAAAGTGGCTCTGTAGTTAGGGTCTAATATGATTAAAGACCTGTACAATCTTAGCAACACTTTTTGTTACTCTGATCTAGAGACATTTTTGACGCTGTTGGCCTGATTGTGTTTAGATAGCCTATATCCATGTGGGTAGTCTATTTGAAACCACTAGGTTAATTAAATTGACTATACCATAGAGTAAGAGTGACAGAATCAGACCTGAGCTACTAATAGGGCAGCTCCAGGCCCCATTGTAGGAGGCCAAGGTCTGCCAGTAGTAGCAGCAGTATTGGTGTGCCACAAGGCTATGCCATCTGTACTAGATGATCGCGATAGTGGAGTAGGCAGGAATTTTATAGCAGGGATATAAATTTTCTGTTAAATTCTATGCTACTTTTCCACTTCAGGTTTCTAGTTCAGAAATTGATTGGCATATTGACCAGAGAGAAGACTAAGTTCAGATCTATTTGTGAATCAGTTTTGTTCTTCACAGAGCTGTCTTAGGTTTTGCTGCAATGCTGGAAGTGGGGCCCATAGCAGAACCGTGTAGTCTCTCTCTCTCCTTCTCTCTCTCTCTCCCAATCCAACCTACCTTTCTCTAATGGACTGAACCAAGAGCCCTCAGCTCTGAACACACCTAAACTTGGACTTAGAAACTCAAAATTTCATCTTTCCCAAGTTCATGGTGTTTGAATTGGTAACTGATTTATGAGAGACCTGCAAACTTAGCGCTGGAACTTTGGTTCCATCCTGTTTTTGTGTTACACAGCAGAAATGCTTTCTGTTCAGACCCCCTTTTTCATTTTTCCAGGCCACAGAAACGGAAACTAAAATTGCAGTGTGCACCAGAGCTTACCACCTCCTTGTGAAGAAAGTGGGCTTCAATCCAAACGATATAATTTTTGACCCCAATATTCTGACTATAGGGACTGGAATGGAAGAACATAACCTATATGCAATTAACTTCATCAATGCAGCTAAAACCATAAAAGTGAGTGTTTTTGGCTGTTTCTGTGGTGTTTTACTTCATGCAGATCTACTTAAAAAATCCCAGTGCTTCACAATAATTTACTTCCAAAATTAATAATAATGGACTACTCCTGTGAACTGCAATAGTTTCTCAACACTGTTATGCTTCCAGTAGGAAACATTATACGTTATGTAGTGCTCTAAATTTAGCGTAGTCCATAAACTGTACCATAAATATATTGGTATTAATGAAGTGAAGTAACATTCATAAAATGCCAGCACTCTGGCCAAAAGGCCCCACTCAAGACATGTGAAAGCTGACTCATTTAATTATTGTGATTGGATTATAACACTCAAAAACCTGGCCTAATATAAGACTTTCTTTACTTTGTATTTAGTCACAATACATCTGTTGGGACAACCAGAAATAAAGGGCATCACTTGTATAAAGCTGTGTCACCCATTCTACCTTTACATTTGAGGGGGCGATGTGATGGGTTCTATTTGTTGCCAGCCCTTGCAAACAGATTGTGTATGAGATATTTTCTGGGAGATGGGCAGGCAGCACCTTGTCCTGGATCAGTTGAACCCAGAAAAGCTCCCCAGTTGCCAAATGAGGTTTGAGATTCCAAGCTAGCCTAGTGTATTCCTGTAGCATGTCTCTAGCTTTGTGTGTTTAAGACCCTTTTGGCAGTGGAATCACTGAGAATGGAGGAGCTTTTCCAGGTCTGGTTGTTATGGGAAGTGGAGGTGGGTTAGTTGTCCACCTTCCCAGAAGAGGGCTGTCAGACGCTCCCTAAAAAACACAATTCAAGTTAAGAGTGTGTGTGTGAACTGGGGAGACAGGCCTGCTGGGAGAAGGCAGCTGGATGCTGGGTGTGTGAATAGCAGAGCAATGATTGATTCCCTTTGGGAAGACAATGATTTGGGGGGAGTCCAGTGTTCTTTCTACACTTCCATAGTCTGAGCTGTTCAGAACCACAGTTGCTCAAAACCTGACCCAGGTATTTAAAAATCACAAAATAGTTCCAAAACCAGGGATAACCTTGGAAGTGTTGGCAGTCAACAGATGTGCGTGTTCTGGGGGATGGGTGACTTTCAGGTTTAAAATAGAAGTGGTGGTGGATTCTCTGTAATTTGAAGTCTTTAAATTATGATTTGAGGTCTTCATTAACTCAGCCAGAGGTTAGGGTCTATTATAGGAGTAGGTAGATGAGGTTTTGTGGCCTGCAATGTGCAAGAAGTCAGACTAGATGATTATGATGGTCCCTTCTGGCCTTAGTCAATGAGTTTCTCAGTTTTAAGGAATTAATGAATTCATCTGTATCCAAGATGCATGGTAATAAACTTTTTTGTCCCAAGTGCTAATCCCATAAACAAACCTCTAGTAAGAGAGTTCTGATTGGAGGGAACTACAGAGGAGTTCTTTGGGGAGAAATCTCCATTGCATTCACTACAGTCGGGTGTTGATTGCTAGTAGGGTTTGTTGTGGAGTAGTATGGATGTGTCTCACTGCACTTCCACAAAGCAATCTATTCACAGATCCCCCTGCCCCCTTGTCACTATCTTCCTCCCCCCTCCTTCAGTAAACTGTGGAAGCCTCCCACAGAGATTTCTGTGCAATGAGCAGAGGAGGCAGAATGCTCCTGCACAGGATACCTGCTGCTTTTAGCATCCCTGCTGCAAACCTTCAGCTTTGCAGCTACTTTTGACCCTAGACCATGGGTCTTTATTAATGGGGCTGCAGGTCTGTCACAGTGATAAGTGTCACTGATACGTGATTTCCCACCCCAGTTTGTCCATTACTTTTTATTGTGACCAGGATTTTTCTTGGTCACTGGGATTTTCTAGGGCAGGAGTTGAGGGAAACCTGTGCCATGGCATGGCCATTTTTGCAACCACAGTCCAGTTTTTGGCAAGCGATTTGGTGATGCCAGGGCTGGAGGGGGGACATTGTAGGGAGCGGGCCCTGCCTACATGCTATGACAAGAGCCAACAGACCAGAGGGCAGAGCTGGGCCAGCCCTGCAGGATAGGAGCCACCACTGCCAGGTCAGTGGGGGGATGGGCTTGCTCTGCAACCTCCTACCCTCGTGGCAGGATTCCACCCACTTTAAATGGTGCTCCTGTGACTTTTTTACTAAATGTACCATGGCTGCTCCATGAGTTTTGACTAAAAAATACTGTGACACATCTGCAGCTCTTCTTGTTATTAATAAAAAACCTGACAGACAAGATCTAGTTAATATTTTATGACAGATAATTAATTTACAATTTTTGTTGAGAAAGATAATCTTTGAGTTGTTACTAAGTTGGATCCCTTTTCTTCTTGGTTTCTTTGCTCAACTTAAGGAAAAGTGAACATTAGTGTTGTAGAAAGCACAAGGTGTCAGACTTTCATAGTGTGGAACATATCTTGAGAGAGCAGCTCCCCTCCTGTTTACTATTATGTGAACACCCTTCCCAATCAAGAACCCGTTCATAATAGCCCATCATCCTTTTGGGAACCATGCAAGTTGCTTATGTATTGCTAGGTTGGGTCTTCCTTTTTGTTTCCAGCCTCTTCTACAGACATTCTAGTTCTTCTCTGAAAGGAAGAGTCTGGATAACTGTAGAAGCAGTTGGAACCAAGGAAAGGAAGGGAGGCGCTATCATCATACGACTTGCCAGCACTGCATAGACCTGGAACAAGTTCTTTGTGGATCATTGGTGCCTCCAACTCCTCTTTTGGAATCATTTTTGTAAAGTTTGACCATGCTGATATTTTGATCTTGTTGCTAGGAAACACTGCCAGGAGCTAAAATAAGTGGAGGCCTCTCCAATCTGTCCTTCTCCTTCCGGGGGATGGAAGCCATTCGAGAAGCAATGCATGGAGTTTTCCTGTATCATGCAATTAAGGTATGATGTGCTTTCCGGCTGCATTATTTGTGCTCCCCAGATATGTGGTGGGAAGTTTTATGGGTATTGCTGATGATCTTTTTTTGTAATCTTAGTATGGCATGGACATGGGGATAGTGAATGCAGGGAATCTTCCAGTGTATGATGATATTCACAAGGAACTTCTACAGCTGTGTGAGAATCTGATCTGGAATAAAGACCCAGATGCAACAGAGAAGCTTTTACATTACGCCCAGGTAACTTTCAGAGTTATGTGTTTATTAAGCTTTTGTACAGAACCCAGGCTGTTGCATCTAAGTGCTGACACACCAGGTAAGATTGAAACACACATTTTATGTAGCCTCTGACAGTGAGTAGTAGAAGCTTGCACAGTTGGTGTAAGCAGCTCAGTTATTATAAGCAAATGGAAAAAAACTGAACCAAATTGAATACACTTTGCATCATGCCCTGAAGGTTTGCTTCCAAATCAGAGTCCTTCTGACTCCTAAAGAGACATGTGGCAAAGGTACCTTCTGTTGTGACTGTTTTCCCTCTAGAGTAGAATTTTATATTGCACAGGGGGCTAGGATCATTCCGGGAGGTGAAGTGGGCTTTCTTTTGCAACTCCAGCCCCTGCATGTCCTTTTGGAGGACAGAGAGCATTTTGTGTGTGCTTGAAAGGTGATCCAGTGGTAAAGACACTTTAGTGGGACTCAGATTTGCATTCAGTTGCCAGCTGTGCCAGACTCTGTGTGTTCTTGGGCACGTCATTTAATCTCCCTCTCTTTCTCAGCTCCCCATGTGTAAAAAGGGCTAAAACTGTCCTACCCCACGGGGGTATTATGTGAATCGATGCATTTGTGAGAGACTGTGATGACAGGGACCATATAAGTACCTATCTAAAGGAATATGAAAGGTGCCAAATTAACAATCCTATAGACCTAGGGTGAAATTCTGGTCCCATTGAAACCAGTGTCAACCCTCCTGTGGATTTCCAAGTTAGTTACTAGGGCACATTATAGAATAATCCTAAACCAGACTGAAGAGCTATTTCTAATGACTGCAGGCCACACTCCTTATTAAAGATGAGGGGGACTGTAGGCTGTGTTTCTGAAATGCATGGATTGTGTTTGGCCTGTAGGACACAACTCTGTCCATGCCTGCATGAGAACAAGAGCAGTAAATTTAAAATCAATGACAGGAAAACTTTTCAATCCCTGTCATCCTTTGTCCTCCTAGCACACACTGTATGTAAGAACGAATACCATCACTAAGGTTGTTTTGTACAATGCTCTTTTAATACCAGTGGATTTACAAGTTATCTTTCCTGAATGTGGTGATAAACTTGCAATATTTTTACAGTATCTGCCGTTGCAGGGAGAAAAAAACCCAACTAGAGCCTTACAATGAGATAGAAGAACCAAACTGAAAAGTAAAATAGTTTAAGGGCCAGGTTAACAAAGATATTCTGAAACCTAAAAATTCAGATAGATGCTTCGGAAAAATTTCGCTAAGCACCTACGTGAGTTAGGCATCTAAATACCTTTGTAAATTTAGCCCAAAGTGGTGGTGGCGGAAGAACCAAAGGGGATTATTTTAAACCAGAAATATCTCTGTCAAGTAGGCTAAATGTCTTAATTTATGGTGGTGTCCCTTAATGTTAAAGGGAATTAATAGCCCAATCAATCCTATTCAACAACCCTCAAGAGGGACCACATAAGTAGTGTTTCTGCAAGAGGCAGACTTTGAATGCAAATGGAGCATGAAAAGCAGTAACATGGTTGGGTAAAGCAGATGGGCTATTTCTTCTGGTAAATTTTAACAGCCTCATTTCCTCCACGTCCCGCTGCCAGAAGCAATGCACCTTGCCGTCACCCAGTGCTGCACACCTGGGGTGTGTGTGGAGATTTCTTCTGTCAGTCCCACCTCCCCTGGGGGATCAGGCTGCACCTAAAACATGAGATTCATTCATCCCTTGCATAGCTGCAATGTTTTTAGGGTGAAATCTTGGCCCCGTCAAAGTCAGTGGAAGTATTGCCATTGCCTTCAATGAAGACAGCTTTCCATCCTTAGTGTCCAGAATTATCCTACTATAAAAATCCATTCATAGTGTGTGTCCCCCATTCCCCTGCAGCAGCAGATTCTATACATTAATTACATGCTACGTAATTGTGGGTAAAATTGATCCCATTACTGAAATGCATGGCCAACTGTTTTGTTCCTTTTTCATCCCTCGAACCCCATTTCTCCTGTTACTGTTTAAACTCTCTAGTTTACCACTTTCGCTCTTTCAAAAGTCTTACCCACCCTGCCTCCCTCTTCTATTTGACTACTTCTTGTTAATATCTCTTCTGCCAAGTTTCTCTTTTCTGGGGATTTCAGGGTGAGTGGGGGGCCTCCATGACCTACTCATCATCTCTGTGCTTGACTCCGATAGCCTTCTCCAATCTGTAATCATTGTTGCCTATATCTTATCTACAGCAACATGTGATTTCCCCTTTGCTAGTCTCCTCTTACTCTGACCTACACTTGCCACTGGTTATTTAAACATTCTCTTCTCTATTTCATCCACCTGCAAATTGGAGTCTCACTTCCCTCAAGCACCTTTATAGCCATATAGATTTGCCATCCTCATCTGGCCTCTCAGCTGTCTTTGTTTTTGACCCAGCTACTGTGCTATCTGCAAGCTGATAAGAGAACACCTGCATGCTGTCTACATTACAGCTACCTCTGTAGGTAACACTGGTGCAGAAAAATGCTTCCAAGTTTCTGGTATAGACAAGGCATTAAGAGGAGCACTTTGGTTCCAGCTGACTTTATTCTTTCTGTAGATGAGAGATCCAATCTAGTTTCCTCTGTGGATCATCCAAAAGGTTGAGGGCCATTTTATGAGCAGGATAAGAGATATAAGGTGATATAAGACTTGGTAACTCTGCAGAAACTTTGAAGTCAGTTGAGCTCAATACAAATACATAGTCCTACCTTTAAAAGGCTGCTAATAAACATTTAAAGCAATGTGATGAAATGATCAGAAGTCAATGAAATGTGGGAGTGTTTAGGGCAATTTTTCACTTTCAAAATGCACCACAGGAACAGTTTGCAGAAAGCAAACTGAATTGAACCAAATGTACTGATGGATGTAGTGGTCTGTTTCTTCAACCATGCACCTTTCTGGTGGATATTTGTGTACATAAAAACAAATCCTGCAATGGGACTAAAGCCTGAAATGAGAGAAAGAAAGTGTATGTTGGCTATTTTGTTCTGATGAAACTTCCCAAAATGAAATAGTTCTGGATGCCTTTTAATTCAAAAGTCTTCCAGAATGTGGCATAACATAAACTCTACTCCAGCAGAACTGAACTAATGCCAAATTAATTATTTAGGATTTTAAAATGAATTGTGCAATGGGCTGGCCTGGGATCAATTTAAATTACATTCCTAAGTAGAAACCTAAATGAGAGTATTTTCAGCATGTCTTAATAGTGGTAGTGTTGTTAGAAGTCTGTCTTTCTTTGTCTACATCTTTATTACAACATATGCTCCTCAGGAGTGTAGTTTTATTTGTCGGTAGAGCATCAGACACATAGTGCTTTGTGTAATTGCATAAACAGTACTACTTTAGAAGGTCTAAAAATGTTTAGTGTGGGATGTTTGTGAAGTTTTTAATTCTGATTCCTAGAAAAATAAAAGATCAGATTCCGAGGTTATGACTGTGTCCTTTACCCAGTCAAATTCCCACTGACTCTAATTCTCTTTCAATCCATTTTAGACTCATGCCCAAGGAGGGAAGAAAATGGTACAGACTGATGAATGGCGGGATAGCCCCGTGGAGGAAAGGCTGGAATACTCACTTGTCAAGGTGAATTTATATAAAGTTACCTTACCTAGTCAAAGTACGCGGTATGCAGGGATCATATCTGCGGATCACCTGCTGTTACCAAGAGTGTGATATAGTCCTTAAGAAGGCCACTGTTGGCTTAAAATTCATAATCTTTCTTGCCTATGTTACTAATAACACAAGTAATTTCAAAAAAAGAATATAGTCATTTAGTTTTCACTGCTTAGACTCTTTGACTTGCATTTTACTGAGCTAGGTGAATGGAGATTGACTGACTGGTTAGCTTTACTTCTAATGTTCTGTTTCTGATCCATTTCACTTTTCATTAACAAGATGCTGGTATGTTTGGGTTGCAGATGTGATGCAGAGCAGGCTTCATGTAATCATAAACTGGTTTCCATTGAAACGCTTTAAAAAAATCTGTATATGTTGGGAATTAGCACACAAAAATGTAATCATGTAACTTCATGATTTGTCAGTGTTTGAATACATGCTTGTAGACAGTTTGCTAATTGGGTAGTAAATAAAGAATAGCGAATTGCACAGAGAAAGTGAATAAGGAAGTGTTATTTACCCCTTCACATAACACAAAATCTAGGGGTCTCCCAATGAATTTAATGGGCAGCAGATTTAAAGCACATACAGGGAAGTATTTCATACCATACGCAGTCAAATGTGGAACTCATTGCTTGGCTATGTTGTGAAGGCCAAAAGTATAACTGGGTTAAAAAAAAAAAATTAGATAAGTTCATGGAGGATATGTCTATCAGTGGCTAATAGCCAGGGTGGTCAGTGGCACCACCCTGTACTCTGGGTATCCCTAAACCTTGGAATGCCAGAAACTGACTGAATGACAGGGGATGGATCACTCGATAAATTGCCCTGTTCTGTTAATTTCTACTGAAACATCTGGCACTGGCTACTATCAGAAGATGGAATACTGGGATAGATGGACCTTTGGTCTGACCCAGTATGGCTGTTCTTATGTTCTTATTACTCTTGGGGCGATTCTGTATGACTGCACGCCCGTAGAAAACGCACAGTCCCTCCCACCCTCCACAGAATTTGCATGCTTCCCTGCAGAAAACTGTAGGGAAGCGGGGGGTGGGGGTGGGGTGATCCCCTCCAAACAGAGGTGAGGTATGGAGGGGCACACGGGTTTACACGCTACTGCCCCCATCACTACCCCACAGAGTCCCATTGCCCCTGCACCTGGGACCCCCCAACGAGCCCCTGTGCATCCAGATCTCCCACTGAGATGCCCTCCCTCAGATTGTCCCACACAGAAACATCTCACCCTACACCTGGATCTCCACACACTAAGCCCCTCCACACTTGGATTCTGCTGGGCTGAGCCTGCCTGCCCATGCCTGGTACACCTGGTACAGAGTGGTAGGGCCCCAGGGTGTTTCTGGGGCAGGCCCAGCCCTTGCACTGGGTCAGGCGCAGCCTCACTGCCGAGTCTCTGTACTGGGGGAGGTGGAGGGGCTTCACGGTGATCTCCCACCTCAGTGCAGTCAGTGGCCTGTCCTCCCCACTGACATTCTGGAGCCACATTTAGTTATTGACAAACAAAATGTGTAGAATTTTAAAATATTGTGCATATCATTTTTAATATTTTTGATGCAGAATTTCTTCAGGAGTATCTTATGCATATTTTAATGAGAGTAAGGCTGTCCAAGAAAACATAATTGAAAGATAGTTATGATGCTTTCTTGAAGATAAGCAGTCTAAAAGTTGATCAATTTTTGCTTTTGTGATTTTTTTTTTTTTTTTTTAATAGGGCTCAAATTTTTGGGGAGAACATACACACACACTGTGTGTGTGTGTGTGTATATATATATGTGTGTGTGTGTGTATATATATATATGTGTGTGTGTGTGTGTGTGTATATATATATAAAATATAAAAAATAAAAACTTTGTAAAAATTTTTCAGGGCATTGAAAAATACATCATTGAGGACACAGATGAGGCAAGATTAAACCATAACAAATATCCCAGATCTCTGAACATAATTGAAGGGCCCCTGATGAATGGCATGAAAGTTGTTGGCGATCTTTTTGGTGCTGGAAAGATGTTTCTACCTCAGGTAAAGAGGGGAATAACCCCTGTCTCTTGTATTTCCATACGTTTAGCCTAGCCTCTGTATCCTCTCTCCAGTTGTTGCTTATAATAAGTGTCCATAAATGGTTCCATTCCAGCTTCCCTTTCCAAAGGAAATGGAATGTTTGAATTCTAAAAACATAGGTGTACCTATTAAGATGTTGTTTTTTATTCTCTTTCATTGCACATGACCCTTCTTTGTAGGTGGGGTTTTGTTGGGTTTTCTGTTTTGTTTCTGCCCTTGCTTTTCAATTCCCCATCTTTTTTCAAATCTTTTTTTCCATGCTGCTTGGTGGGCACCTCTTTGACCATTGCATTGTAATTTCATCTTTAGTGGACTTTACTTAAGGGCCTGATCCTGAAAAGAGCTGAGCTCCCTCAACTCACATTGACCTATTTATGTTTGGTGATTACTAAGCACCTGTCAGGATTGGGCCCACAGGCCTGCTCCTACAGTGAACTCCTACAGTGAACTCCATGAAGCCAGTGGGGCTCCGCATGGAGCAAGGGTTGGACAGCATGGAGCTCACTGCAAGATTGGGATCTGTGTATGCAAATGTGTATTTTGGTTTGCAGGTTTTCTGTAATGGTTAGACAAACAGGCTGTTTGAAGGGCTATAGTTGTTTCTCTGTGTCTGACACTCTTTTCCTCCATTTGTCAATTCAGGTGATAAAGTCTGCTCGAGTTATGAAGAAGGCAGTTGGCCACCTCATTCCCTACATGGAAAAGGAAAGAGAGGAAAAGAGAGCTAAATCCAGCAGCATCGAAGAAGAGGCAAGTTGTGCTCTCTTGTGCTGTAACTCTTTAAAACTAGCTTTCACTGAAGTCACTGAAGCTGGGCTATTGATTTATATGAGTTGTTTGATTTAGAATCCTGAAATCTGGGTCAGGCACACCGAGGTGTGTGAACCTAGGCCTGGTTCCAAGTGGATCTTGTATGAATTAGGGCTAGGAGTGCAAATCACATGGCGCGCTCATGCTCCACATAGCTGTGTCCTGAAGCCAAACACCAGAACTTCTGTGGTTAGGTCTGAAATGTCGTATATTTTTTTAGTTTGAACTCAATTTGTGGAATAAATGCTGATAAACTTGAAACTGATACATCCCATATGGCTTAAGCAATTATCAGGGCCCTAGATGCTGATGTCATATCTAAATTCTGCAGCAAGCTCTGTTTTCTGCAGTTTGTCAGCAGCAGATGTGGCAAATGGAAATTTCTGTAGCTGCATAATGTAAAAGAATTAATTAAAAAAAAATAAGGAGAGAAACAGAGAAATGGTCAATCTAAATTTTGTAAGTTTTCTTGGGCTTTTCCTTAGATCAGTGGTTCCTAAACGGGGGTTCACGAAATGTTACAGGGAGTTCTCGGGGAAAATCATCCCTAATGGCGGATAGAGCTGTCCCTACCAACCCCGGGCAGCGTGAGACCAGCAGCTCAGAGCCCCTGGACTCCCAAGAGCTAAGCAGATCAAAGCCAGCATCTCTATCAAACTTCAAGACTCCTTATAAGAAATGTAAAGGGAGATGGATATTTTTTGCTATTTTTAAAATTAAATAGGCAGCTAGTCTAATGTGCGTTGTTTGCCTGGAGCGCTCAAGGCCTGAATCTTTGTGTAGGAGGAACTCTTTGAGTTGGCTTCTTAAATACCTTCCTGCTGTTTCACATCTGATACTCCTTGATGAAACATAGGAGCCTTGTCTTATAACAGGCTTATTCAAAGAGATACAAGCTACGAAAGTGAGATCTCAGGAGTGTTGCTGTTTTTATAATGTAATAAAAATACTGTAATGATAATAAATAATAGTGTGTAATAAGCATGTCATAAAAACAAATGTTATATTTCCAAGATCACTGCTTTTATAATTTATACTTGGGTAAAGAAGAAAACCCCTGGAAATATTCATTTTTAGGAGGGGGTTCTTGAGACTTGACATTTTAGTGAAAGGGGTTCACAGGTTGTTAAAGTTTGGGAACCACTGCCTTAGATAAATATTTTTCAATGGATTTATAGTTTTGTGCTGCAGACATCAAGGCCTCTTGATAGAGAATTTATTTTCCATTTGCTATTGATTCTTTACATGGTTATGCCTTTCATGAAATAATGGTTAAATATTTTTTTTAAATGTTGAAAAGAACTTGAATAGAAAAATTCTGTATAACCTAATCTGAGAGAGAGAGCATGTCTTTTTTCTTTCTTCTCCCTTAGCCATCTCTTATGGATTTTTTGCTCTTCTGCCGGAGAATGATTTTACAGACTTTTCTTCCCTTCCTCTCCATTCCCAGCAGCAACATAGTCTTTCCTTCTGCTGCTCTCTGTTCCTGAGCCAACTCCTGTCTCCTTTAAGTTGTGTGCACTCTAGTATTCCTCGTTAGGGTGACTGCCTGTATCTGATCCAGTGCCAGTGAGAATCTGTTGATTTAGAGGGGTGTTGGTTTGGGCCCCACATGAGCTTTGATGCTTCTGTGGCATGTGGTGAACTCTGTTATGTCACCAAAGAGAGAGGCTAACAAAGTTTGAGAGATTTTAAAAATAAGCAGGAGCTGATAGTATGTAGATTGCTGCTCTGATGAGGAAGGTGGGAAAAGAATGATCAGACCCTCCTGCAGCTGCTTCTGGATGAGGGCTATAGAGCCTTCCCCTGGAAATATTGCTCCTGGAGATAGCTGTTGAGCAGTAGAATGCCTTGCAGCCTCCATCTGAAAGCACCTTTGCCCACTTGACAGACTTTTTTCACTTTTTCATGGTTAGTTCCGGGACCGTTTCAGTCACTGAGCTGAAGGGATGGTGAAGCCCTACCTATTGCATGAGAGGACAAAAGGTCTGCAACCACAGCCAGTAGCAGAATAAAAAGAGCAATTAGTGTCCGTATCCATTACTGGAGCGCTCCACCTTATTTACAGCAATCGAAATGGCCATATTTAAATAGAATACATCTAAAATAAAGTACTTGTCTAGTATACATTTTATTTTTTCCTTTCTCCTTAACATCGTTATTTCCTTAAGTCTGTTGTGGATACTAGGTTAGTGGTTTGAGCATTGGCCTGCTAAACCCAGGGTTGTGACTTCAATCCTTGAGGGGGCCATTTAGGGATCTGGTGCAAAAATCAGTACTTGGTCCTGCTAGTGAAGGCAGGGGGCTGGATTCGATGACCTTTCAGGGCCCTTCCAGCTCTATGAGATAGGTATATCTCCATATATTTTTTTAATAGTTCCCCTCGCCCCCACCCTCTGATTAAATAGATTTTTAAATTTATTTTAATGTATTCCAACAGTATACACTCCACAAAATTCATAACTGTAGTTCCTCTAAGGGTACGTCTACAGTACGAAATTACTTCGAACTTATTCTATTCAAATTTTCGAAAGCGATTTTATACATCTGGTGTTATGTGTCCCCGCTAAAGTGCGTGAATTCAGCGGAGTATGTCCACAGTACCGAGGCTAGCATCAAATGTCTGAGCGGTACGCTGTGGGAAGCTATCCTGCAGTTCCTGCCGCCCATTGGAATTGTGGGTTAAGTTCACAGTGCATGATGGGGCAAAAACATTCTCGCGGGTGTTTCTGGGTGTGTGCTGTCACTCGCTCCTCCCTCTGTGACAGCTACGGCAGACGCCATGCTGCCAGCAGATGGTGCAGTATGGTGCACCGCCTGTCTCCTGGTACTATGAATCCACCTCGCATGTTCTCTCATCTTTCTATCTACTCTTATCTAACCATTTTCCTCCTTTTTTCTGCTACCGAGCAGACTCTGCTCTCCTGCTCTTGCAGCTCTAGCGAGCTTCTGGACTTTGTGAAAGCTACAGAAGACAACCGTTTACCGCCTTTTATCGGCCATCTTGAACCAAACAGGTCTCCTACATTTTGCGCCCTTTTTCCAGGATTACACATGCAGGTGCCATAGCGTGGCAATCAGGGAGCCTGCTCAGATCTCTGCTGCAGTTTTGACCATTGTAAATACCAAGGGCATTATCCAGCAGTTTGTGCAGTATCTGCAAAACCGGGCGAGGAAGCGATGACAGTGTGATTACTATACTGATGAGGACATGGATACAGATGTTCCTAGAAATACGACATGTGGCAATTGGGAGATCATGGTGACACTGGGCCAGGTTCATGCTGTGGAATGCCGATTCTGGGCTCAGGAAACAAGCACAGATTGGTGGGACCGCATAGTGTTGCAGGTCTGGGATGATTCACAGTGGCTGTGAAACTTTCATGTGCATAGGGCCACTTTCATGGAACTTTGTGACCTGCTGTCTCCTGCCCTCACAGTTGAAAAGTGAGTGACAACCAGCTGCTATCAAGGGTAGTGACTTTGGGAAATGTGCAGACCATCGTGGATGGCTTCAATGCACTGGGGTTCCCTAACTGCAGCAGGGCGATAGACGGAACGCATATCCCTATCTTGGGCCCGGCACACTAGGGCGGCCAGTACATAAACCGTAAGGGGTACTTTTCCATGGTGCTGCAAGCACTGGTGGATCACAAGGGGCATTTCACCGACATCAGTGTGGGATGGCCGGGAAAGGTGCATGACACTCTCATCTTCAGGAACTCTGGTCTGTTTGAACAGCTGCAGGAGGGACTTACTTCCCAGACCAGAAAATTACTGTTGGGGATGTTGAAATGCCTATAGTTATCCTCGGGAACCCAGCCTACCTCTTAATGCCGTGGCTCATGAAGCCATGCACAGGCACCCTGGACATAGTAAGGACCAGTTCAATTATAGGCTGAGCAAGTGCAGAATGGTGGTAGAATGTTTCTGGACATTTGAAAGCGCGCTGGCGCAGTTTACTGACTCGGTTAGATCTCAGCACAACCAATATTCCAGTTGTAATTGCTGCTTGTTGTGTGCTCCACAGTATCTGTGAGAGTAAGAGGGAGACTTTCATGGCGGGGTGGGAGGTTGAGGCAACTCGTCTGGCGGCCAATTTTGCAGCCAGACAACAAAGCAATTAGAAGAGTGCAGCAGGGCGCACTGCGCATCAGAGAAGCTTTGAAAGCCAGTTTCATGACTTGCCAGGGTACAGTATGACAGGTGTTTGTTTCTCTTGAAGTTATCTGGCCCCTATATATATGAAAAGAAAGTCAAAATTGTTTAAAAACTGTTCTTTATTACTTGTTGCACAACACATTGAGAGAAATCTAGACCGGGGGAGGAGGGGGTATTTGGTTAGTGGGGTGGAGGAAGAGAGAAGGACAAGTCCAGAAACCAAATCAACAGTTCGCATATGCCACCTTTCTACTGCTTGGGCGATCCTCTGGGGTTGAGTGTGCGGGTCCCTGTAGCCTCCCCTCTCGTGTTCTTGGGTGTTTGGATGAGGAGGCTGTGGAACTTGGGGAGGAGGGAGGGCGGTTATACAGGGGCTGCAGCGGCAGTCTGTGGTATTGCTGCCTTTCTCGCATTAAATCCACCATACAGAGGAGCACGTGAGTTTCCTCCCCCATGAGCATGACCATAGTGTCCTGCCTGCTCTCATCACGCGTGTCCATCCTCTCTTCGTGTTCCTGTAATGCTTTACGGGACTCTGCAATTGTTTACCTCCATGCATTCAGCTGGGCCCTATCAGTGCAGGAGGACTGCATGAGCTCTGCAAACATGTTGTCCCGAGTTCGTTTTTTCCGCCTTCTAATCTGGACCAGCCTCTGGGACGGAGTAGATAGGGGCTGCGTTGAAACATTTGCGCCTGCGGGAGGAGAAAAAGGGAGGTTAGTATTTTAAAAGATACATTTCAGAGAACAAAGGGGACACTTTGGTGTAAGTAAGCCATCACATGTGTCCGGGCAACAGAATTCAGGTTGCAGGCAGCCTAGGGGTACATGGGGTTCTGCTTCTTACATTCATTTTAATGCTTTCAAACTGCTGGGCCCCCTTTCCCATAGCAAGTAATGCCTGATGGGTTTGCCATATAAAAGGAGGGTCTGCGGGCTCTCTGGGATGATCGCTTCACACAACACCCCACCCCCGCACCCACTGCGTGGCTCCGATGAGGCTCTGAGCAGGGATGAGCCCTTTAAACTAAACGCGAACAGCCCAGTGCAGTTGGGTTTCCCCCACCTGCCCTCCACTGCATGGCTCCGATCAAGCTTTCACTCACGAGAAGTACCTTCTCCAGGGTCATGGTCCAGGAGCCTGTCTTGGGAGTGGGGGGGAAGCTATTGGCTCCAGCATTAAGAATAATTCCTGGCTAGGGCGGAAAACAGATTCCCCACTTGCCGCCTGTGCTCTGTCGTCGTCGTCCTCCTCCTCCTCTTCGTCCTCCAATGACTCTTCCTCCTCGCTCCGTGCAACTCCCCCCTTGCAGGTGTCCACGGACCGGGGTGAGGTAGTGGTGGCATCACCCCCCATAATTGCACACAGCTCATGGTAGAAGCAGAATGTATGGGAAGGTGACCCAGAGTGCCCATTCGCCTCCCTGGCTTTTTGGTACGCTTGCCTGAGCTCCTTGATTTTTATACAACACTGCTCTGTGTCCCTGGAGTAGCCTCTTTCCGTCATGGCCCTGGAGACTTTAGCCTACATATTTTTGTGTTCCTTCTTTTGGAACGTAGTTCTTCCATAACAGACTTGTCTCCCCAACATGTGGTGAGACCCGGTACCTACCGTTCAGACCATGCTGGAGCTCGCCTGCAGATCCGGGACTGTGTGATCTCCTGTGATGGTGGACTGTGCTGATGGTCACATGTGCTGATGGTGACCAAATAGGAAACGAAATTCAAAAGTTCCCGGGGCTTTTCCGGCCCACCTGGCTAGAGCATTGGAGTTGAGACTGTTGTCCAGAGCAGTCACAAGGAAGCATTCTGGGATAGCTCCTGGAGACCAATAATGTCAAATTGCATCCACAATATCTTTAACCCGGGATTGCGATCTCGATTTAAGCTCTACTGCACTTGTCAAAGTTGAGTACAGAATTCGGATTAAAGAGCCTTTTAAATCGAACAAAATGGTTTGGTCATATGGATGGAATAATTTTTTTTTCAAATTAACTCGGCTAATTCTGAAATAACAGACTAGTGTAGACCAGGCCTAAGATGTTTCCTAGTGAACCATCATTAGATGTGGTGTTCTCAAGTGCCCCTCTCCTAAAAGAGAAGTATTGTTAAGATATTAGATTACCAATTTCAGTAAACAGCAATATCTCTGAGGAGCTACGGATTTGTAGGTGATCAGAGATGCAAGCACCTCACAAAAAGAGTTATTACTGAGAGCAGCAGTGATTGCTGAAAGAATGCTTCATTAATAGGCATGCTGAAATTTACGGAGATGTATAATGGAAAGTGTTCTAGCAGGCACAGGAAAGGCACTGGGGCCCCCAAGAAATTCTGGTGTCTGTTCCTGGATCTGTATAGAGATAAGATACTCAAAATGTATATTTCTAGTTATATTTTAATATGAACATTCTTCCCTCTGCCTGGGCTCTGCTTGATGCAGGGAATGTGGGGGAGCCATCATGAAGCCTATGACTGCTCCCTGTCCTGCACCAGCCCAGACATGGGATCATAGCAGCCTATGGACTGCTCTAAAGTATGCCACTGACATAAGGTTCTTGAGGGAGGATCACTATAGGGGAACTCTGCTTTTGCCACACCAATGGCAGTGCCCTCTGTGCCAGCATTGGGGGTGCATCTGGTGCAGGAGCGCGTTCATCCAGGTTTACACCCTTGGTAGGTTCTGATCATCAAGGGGAATTCTCTGCTGGCCGTTGATGTCTAGAATCTGGCCAGTTTGTGTCATATAAAATAGCCAGATTGGACTAGAGAATCTGGTCCGTTATTATTGATTTGTAGAAGATTCTAACTCTCTTTTTGGTGTGTGTGAAACTTTACTCCTCAATCGCTTTCCATCTGTAATTTACTTCCCTTTCAATACAACAATCAAAATAGATCAAAATTATCCTTGAGGCCCAAACATGCACTTGGTTCTGAGCAGTCGTGCTCCATTGTTCTAATTATTTTATCTAATTAAACTATAATATTAGAGCAATTGTTATTTTTTTAGAGGAGAGGTACTACACAAGTTCAAGTCTATGTAATGCTGAATGGAATAGGGTTCAGCTCTAAAACAACTGACCAGTTAAATCAATCTCAGAAATCAGTTACTTTTCAGTTAATAATTATCATTAATATTGATTTATGTTGCAGTAGCACCTAGGAGCCCCACTCGTGGACTAGGACCCCATTATGCTAGGTGCTTTACAAACAAATAGAGCCTTCCTTACCATTATAAATACTGAGATGTTTGTTCATCTTGCAGGACCCTTACCATGGCACAATTGTGCTAGCTACTGTAAAAGGAGACGTACATGATATTGGCAAGAATATCGTGGGAGTGGTACTAGGCTGCAACAATTTCAGGTAATGAGCTTAGCTGTTTATGTCCTTGTTTTCTTTATGGTATAATAGTCTCTTCTAAATTACAATTAAATATTTAATACTAAAATTTGTTGTGTTAGAAGAAACTATAGTAGGGCAAAAAGCAAGGGGCAGGATTCCTAGTCCTATGAGTTAACAACAGCAACAACGAAACCCACAAGATTTTAGAAGAAAAATAAACGTTGGGTTACTTTTATGTGCCATCTTGCTTTTGAACCTTTTAAGGTCCTTTTTTTTCAACTTTTCTTCACAGTTGAAAACCCTTAAAACTTGAAAGATTTTGTGAAGGTTTTAAATTTTTTTTTATTTTTTTTTTTTTCAAAAAATTTAAGCTGAGAGGCTCACCTAAGCACTGAGACCCCACCATCAAAATCCAGGGGAAGTACGCACAGGAAAAACTCAGTTTCCTGCCATCAGCTGCTGGGAAGAGGGAAAGGCAAGGGTTTAAGCCAGGGTACTCTCCCAGGATTCCACTTGGGGCCTCTATTTTATATCCGCCTCTGGCTAATAGGCATCTTATAAATCTGAAGTTCTTCCCTTTTCTAGCTGCTGGAAAGAAGATTAAACTTTCATAATTTTTTTTTTGTCCCTTTCCAGAACATTTTGGCTGTTGCAAAGGGTATAGAGGTTAGCAGCAAGCTGAGTACTTGCATACTTGGCTCCTCCCTGACCCTCTATTTGGCTTCTTTTCCTCATGAATAACTCCATTGTCTGCTAGAGCAGCATGGAACTGACATGATTCTTGTTGGTTTTGCTGCTGCCCACCTGGTTGTGCATAGCAGCTTGTGGAACTGACCAGAAGCTTGTCAGCTTTGCTCCACTGCTGCTTTGCACAGTTATGAGCAGTAGCAGAGGCACTTGAGCTACCTTTGCAGATTTAGAAAGGTGACACTATTGTTTCATTGTAAGTGTGTTTGGAAAGTTATTGCACAGTCATAAGGAATAGAAAGTTAGTTTTCTTGTAAAGGAAAGCATAAGTTCTACATAAGTTTGTGGTACAAGTTGTCTCAATTGCCCAAAGGAAGTGGATTTTTTGAACCCTGATGTTAGTTTTTTGTATTTGTTTTTTTATTCTGTGCCTTTCTTTGCACCCCCTTCCCACTTAAATTTATCACCTTAATGTTTTACCATCAGTAACTTATTGCTTGCTTACTTACTTCACCACATTAGTATTTGAACAAAATTAAACAGAAAAATGGAAGAATGAGTGAAGTTAAATACTATCAAAATCATAGTTTAAAATACATTAGCCACCAAAATAGTTATATGAAAACATCACTGCTTTCCATACTACTTGTTTAGTTTTATTCACATCTATTCCCGCTCCATCCCTGTTTAATACATAAATAAAAATACCATGGACATTTTTTGAAAAGTCGTACTGTGCAGTTTCTCAGTCCCCTCCTCTCCCTGATACTTTATCATCTAAAATCCCTTCAGGAGTTGAAAGTCCTCCAGGGTCACAAGTATTTCCAAAAATAATAAACCTGCAAAAAGGGATCCACTCCTTTGCTTTCAGATTTCTGTTTCCTTCCTCTATGATAGAATGCTGCAGTACTGGGCCAGTGGTTTATAATGAAGTATTTTGACCTTCATTAAAAAATGCCCTGTTCTTCGAGTGCTTGCTCATATCTATTCCAGTTAAGTGTGTGCGCATTCCGCATACACGGATGTCAGAACTTTTTCCCTAGCAGCTGCCCATCGGCCTGGCTGTGGAGCCCCCTGGAGTGATGCCGATACGTGCTCTGTATATGACCCTGCCAGCCCAACCCCCCTTCAGTTCCTTCTTACCGCCAGTGACCGCTGTTGGAACAGTGGTCTTTTGCTCGCTACTGCTCCACTTGTCCCTAGCTGCTCTACTTATCTACTGTGTATAGTTACTCTATTGTTAGTTAGCATTATACTTAACACTAAAGATAAGTATAGTTATCCCTTGAAGGGGTTTCCCCTTCAAGGAGTTACAAAAAGGTGAGTAACTGTTTGGGGCGGGGGGGTTTGGGTTAACTTTAAGAAGTCTTGTACCATTACATTTCTTTTCACAGAGTTATCGATTTAGGAGTTATGACTCCGTGTGATAAGATATTGAGAGCTGCTATTGAAAATAAAGCAGGTACAGAGATTTCGTTTTTACTTTTCAGCTATTTGATTTTAAACACATTTGAATTATATTGCTGGTGAGGCATACTTTGAAAGTTTGCGAAACTTATGAACTGCATGGCAGTGCAAAGACTTTACCATAGATAAGTCAGAATTTAAGTGTTTATCTTTTTTTATTGTTATTGCTACTTGTATTTGGTAATTACTTGACACCTTTTATCCAGGGATTTCAAAACACTTGGCAAAATAATACCTGTGTAAAATCGTAAATCCTCTTATACCTGTTTGACAGATGAATAAACTGAGGCTTGGAGAGGTTTAAGTGATTTGTCCAAAGTGTCACAAGTCAGAAAAAGAGCTAGGAATAGAACTCTTGGCCTCTAGAACCATTCTGAGCTTGTAAACCAGTGTATGTTAAGACCAGAATTCATCTTTCTAGGACAATTGAGAACTTCTTGTCTGGACCAAGTCCCAGTTGCTATCAAATTATGTGTTGTGGCTTGGAGGATGTGAAGTATGCAGGATTACAGATGGTGGGAGGTTTGAAAGCACCAATATGGTAGATGAGGGTCCCCAAGGGCTGTGTGTATAATAATACAACTCTTTATGCCTTTGTGAAAGGGCACACTCACCACCAGTGTGTCCTCTCATAGCTGAGCATGGTGTAGCAGTTTCTCTCACCTCTAAAGCCCCTGGCCAATGGTCACTTAGATTTGGTGGTGGTCTCTTTTTCCTGGAACTGAGCCCTCCACCCAGGTCATGATTTAGGTCCACCTCTTCCATGGTAACAAGAAGTCCAGCAAACCAATGTCCAA
This sequence comes from Gopherus evgoodei, assembly GCF_007399415.2. Lineage (NCBI taxonomy): Eukaryota > Metazoa > Chordata > Testudines > Testudinidae > Gopherus > Gopherus evgoodei. The sequence continues at coordinate 146,688,312 of NC_044324.1, forward strand.
AACCTTGTATCAGGTCCTCAGTCCCAACTCTGGGCCCTCTGGTCCTCACACCTTCCTCTCAGGGGTTTCGCTGTACCTTCTCCAGTGTCTAGTAGGGGAACCTAGGCCCTCCCACTCATCTGGGTTTCAGCCCAGGGCCTTGAAGTGAGCAGGTAAGGTCTGTCTATTTAAATCCAGTCCTGCTACCTCTCTGGGCTTCTTCCAGCCATAGCCTTTTAAAAGGCTTTATTCCCACACTCTTCTCTAAGGGTCAAGGATTTGCAGAACTCTCCCCTGGAATCCCGCAATCAAATTCCAAAGTAAAAATAAAAAAGAGAGCCCAGCTTCTGCCTTCTTTGGGGTTGTTCATTCATCCCTCTCTGGTGCTCTGTTATGTTCCTCAGCTGAGCACTTTCCAGGGCTTTTTCCCTGGAAGTACAGATTCTACACTTTTATCAGGGCTCACCAGTGGAGCCTACTTTGCCCTGGTAGCTGCTCCATGTGTCTCCTGGCCTCTTGACAAACGATCCCAGAGTCAAATCTCCCCTTGGTCTCTCTCCTCACAACCACTCTAGTCCCAAAGAGTTCCTTCCTCTCCTCCCTGCAGCGCCTTTCTGCTCCAGATGTTCTGCCTTTAAACTATACCCTCTCAGTTGGGACTCCTCTTTAACTGAGCCTGCTCCGCACTCCAGGTGCAGCCAGGTAGCATAACTGGCCTCTTAGGCCCACATTAACTCTTTCAGAGTGTGTGCATGGTACACACTCCATCACAGCCTTAATTAAATTTTGAGACTGTGGTACCTTCACCAAAATTTTAAGTGGTTTCTGCCATCTGGTTCTTCCATTTTGGATGCCTAACATGGGGCACCTTAGGCCTCAAGGTGGGTTGGGAGGTGCCACGGGCTCCTCCCAACTCCAGCTGGAGTCAGTAGGAGCTGCACATGCTCAGTATAAGGCCCAAGGTGTCCCAAGTTGGGCATCCAAAAACATTTGTCTCTTATGAAAATTTTGTCTCTTCCAGTTAGGTCAAAACTACCATCGGTGCCTCTTAAATACTATCTTTTATTAATAACACTTCCTCTCTTTGGTATCTGAAGCACAAAGCTGATTTTATAAAGTTTAACTACAGATGAAAAATTGTATTATGTAACACTTCTTTCCTAAGTAGAAATCTTTTTTTTTTTTTTTTTTTTTTACCCATCTTTGTTTAATCTGTAATAGATATAATTGGCCTGTCTGGTCTTATCACGCCTTCTTTGGATGAAATGATTTTTGTTGCCAAGGAAATGGAGAGACTAGAGATCAAGATTCCTTTGTTGATTGGAGGAGCAACTACATCTAAGTAAGAAAGATATTTTGAGGGAGAGGAGTGCAAATATAAGGTTTTTGGGGGTTTTGTGGTGGTGGTGGTGGTTGTTTTTTTACAATACATAGAAAGGTAACTCTTCTCCCTGTCATGTACTGCTGCTATTATAATTTTCATCTCGAGGCTCCCAAAACACTTTTATCAGCGTGGATCAGATCCTCACATTTTCAACACTGTCATGCAAGAGGCTGAGAAATTTGGCTCTGATCCTGCAAAGCACTTCTGAGTGTACTTAACATTAATTGTACAATGATTATGCCATCATCATCATCGTCATGGCATGTCCTAAGGATGCTACGTCCCTTTGTAGATTGATCACCATGCAGATTTGCCTTTAGCTGGACTTTAAGCATATGATGATTCCATTGACTTCAGTGGGCCTATTGACATGCTTAAAATTTAAGCATATGTTTAAGTGTTTTGCTGGATCAGGATCAGAGTGTGCAGCATCTTGACGACTGAACCCAGGGTCCTGTTGAAGCAGGCTGAGGGAGACACATTCTGGCCACTTGCCCACATGCCGCTAAATATCAAATTTGGTAGTCTCAGTTTTGGGACTGTGATCTCATTCTCGCATACATTAAAATGAAATAGTGTTACTGTTATGATTTTCTAAAGAATAATATTGACAGTTAGTTGACATCTAATATGAACCTTCTGAACATATTTAAGCAGTGACAACTCCGGGGGTTGCAGAAGTCAGTTCTTGACCCTGTCAAAGTGTTAGCATCGTTTCTTCTTTACCAACAGCTTGTGCATATTCTGATCAGTGCTCTGTGGTTCCCTGAATCCTGGACCAGCTCGCCTTGACAACATGGTCCAGTAACATTACAGGGACTGACTAGATTAAGAAGGCCTCTACTGTCACAGCAATCCACCCTGCATTGTGATGTAAACTTTAAAATAACCTTTAAACCTATGAAATAACCTTTTTTACTTGCATGGGTCTCATTCATTCCCTATAATGTTGAGATTTCAAATATTGATACTTTCAGCAAAGCAATTTTGTCCTAATTAGTGAAGGGCTACCTGCCTCCAACCCTAAAGGTTAGTCATTTGTGGGTCCCAGTGCTTAGTCATTTTGAAACAGACTTGCACAGTTCATTTATATGAAGACAAAGTAAACTACAAGCATATAAACTTCATGTCATATTTTGGAGAGTAATAATTTACATATGTGCATTTTATTATACAGTAGGAGTTCTCAAACTGGGGGTTGTGACCCCTTAGGGGGCCGCAAGGTTATTATGTGACGTGAACTGTCAGCCTCCACCCCCCAAACTCTGCTTTGCCTCTAGCATTTATAATAGTGTTAAATATAAAAAAAATGTGTTTTTTAATTTGTAAGGGGGGGGTCACACTCAGAGTCTTGCTGTGTGTCACCAATACAAAAGTTTGAGAATCACTGTTATACAGTGTAGTTTTGTGTATATGCATATATACAGGTGCACAGACACAGATTGCAACGCATGTAAAATGTATTTGGACTTTTAAATCAAAGACACTTGCTTCATCGCAGAATTTGGAGAATGAGGCATTTTCTTTATTACTCTTAAAAGTAAAATAACACATTTTCTTTTACATTTAGACAAATATACTTCAAAGGCTGTTTATGAAGAGCCATCTGCACTCAGCCTGTGTAGTCCAAGTTGCACCCATTCTATTTCCTTTCCATAGATGAATGTCAATATTACAAACACCATCATTGCTTGGATATGGGGAAAATAAATTTGGCTGAGGGGGAGAAGGAGATGCACAAATCCACAAACAGGATGTACATAGTTGGGTGTCTTTATTTTGAGAAGCACATACTTCCATTATTACTTAAAATGTCTCTTAGTAATTTCAGGCATAAACATAATGGCAATGTATTACACTTGATGATGATTTCATGAAAGATAATTTTAAAAATATCAAAAAGATGCACTCCACTGTATAACTGTGCCATGTATCTGTCCATTCAGGTTTTTTCCCACCTTTGCATATTAAAATGAAGGTTAGAAGAGGTTTGGACCTTAAGCAGATATATATGATATGATATGATATACGTTCAGGTACCCTCCACACTGGAGGCCCTGCAGACGGCCCGGGATGTTATATCTCTGCTGGTACTGGGGGCACTGCTGCCATCGGCTCCTTGGTCCAGAGGAAAGCTGCCACTCGGATCCCTGCAGTCACTGCCTGGACGGTACTGTTTACAGTCTAGGGAAGGTTCCCAACACCGTTCACCGCTCAGCAACCGCCCCGTGCGCAGTCTGCGCCAGTCCCCATCAACCCCCACCAGATTGTCTGGCTGGGTACTGACTGGAGGGGTTCCAGGCACCGATCTGCCTCGAGGGACCATAGACCTCGTGAGGAGAGCATGCCCCGTCGAGACCAGGACAGACAGGACCGGAGGCCCTTGTCTCTGAGAGCCTATCATAGCCCTTCATGGGACGGGCATCGATTCCATTCCCATTCTTGGTCTCACTCGAGGTCCCTGCAGAGGCACCGCTTCAGCAGCCCCAGACGATTGCTGGCACCTTGCTGTCACAGATCTGCCCGTTGGAGCCAGTTGCGGAGCTGCTGCTATCGGCAGTACTCCTGTTCCTCCACACCAGGGTCACGGAATCATGGTAGCACCGCTCCCGACGCCACCACTCATCCTGGTCCTGGTCCCGGGATAGCCGCAGATCATATACCGGCCCAGCCTCCCTTCGCAGTCATTAGTCGATGGGCCAGGCTAGTCAGGCTCAATAGCCTGCTCCGCCGGTGCCAAAACAGGTGCAGTGGCATCGGGCTCCTTGGCTGGCACCATGGTACCAGTGGGCACCATGGCCCCGACGCAGCCCTCAGTGGTGGCTTGCTTGGTGGCCAGAGCCTCGGAGAGACCATCGGCCTCCCTTTCCCATCTTCCCAGGAAGGAGCCGGTGGAGGCTTCATCCCTGGTTCCATGCCTGGGGGGGGACCAAGTGGTGGGACCTGTGGCACCGGTGTGGACTCAGAGTACCGCACCCTCACCCTCATCCTCTCCCTCTCGGATGATGCGATTATGGCCCCTCCTCCGCCTGTCCCGCAGGAGGACTCTAAAGCCCACCAGGAACTATTGAAAAGGGTGGCATCAAGCCTCCACCTTCAAGCCAAGATGGTGGAGGAATCCTCAGACTCCCTCTTCAACATCCTCTCTGCTTCGGCACTGAGTGGGGTGGCTCTCCCACTCCATGAAGGGGTGGCCAAAATTTTGAATTCCTTGTGGCAAACCCTGGCTTCCTTACCCTCCATCTCTAAGAGGGCAGAACGCAAGTACTTCATGCCTGCCAAGGGTTATGAATATCTGTACACCCACCCTGCCCCCAGCTCCCTAGTGGTCGAGTCGGTTTACCACAGGGAGAGGCAGGGCCAACCAGCCCTTACTCCTAAGAATAAGGACTCGAGGAGACTGGATCTATTCAGTAGAAAGATTTATTCGTCCTCGAATTTCCAACTAAGGGTGGCAAACCACCAGGCCCTGCTGGGGAGATACGAGTTCAATTTGTGGGGCTCTCTGCCCAAATTCGAGGACTCCCTCCAAGAGCATGACTAAAAAGAATTCAAGACTCTGATGGAGGAGGCCAGGATGGCCTTCCGGGCTGCCTTGGATGCCGCCGATACGGCTGCAAGGTCTATGGCCTCCGTGGTGTTCAGGATGAGTGTGTCGTGGCTTCTGCTGTCTGGGTTGTCCAGCAAGGCACAGAAATCTTTACAGGACCCTCCGTTGATGGCAAGCCTTGTTTGCGGAACGGGCGGATGTGAAGTTGCACGGCCTGAAGGATTCCTGCACAACACTAAAGACTTTTGGCCTCTATGTCCCAACCCCAGCCAGGATCAAATTTAAGCCTCACCAGGCTCTCACCCAGGCCACCCACTCTAGATATGAGTATCCTTATTAAAAAGTCGAGACTATTAAAAAACGCCCGCAACGGCAATCCTGTTCTGTGCCCAACCTGGATACTCCAAGGGTAAACAGGCGGGGAAGCGTCATTTTTGACAGGACGACCAGGGGCTACTTACCAGTTCATACCAGGGATCCACCCACAATAAAGCTTTCCTTCTCCAACCGATTGTGTGTTTTTCTTCCGGAGTGGTTGTGGCTGACCTCGGACCGATGGGTCCTCACCACCGTCTCCCAGGCCTACACCTTCCAGTTTACCTCTACCCCTCCCACCCACCTTCCATCCCTGTCCCTCTTCAGGGACCCCTCTCACTATCACTTACAGCCCTCCTGTTTGGCCTGTCCACTGCTCCCAGGGTATTCACAAAGTGTATGTCTGTGGTAGCAGCCTATCTCAGGTGTTGAGGGGGGGGGTCCAGATCTTCCTCTATCTGGATGACTGGCTGCTCAAGGGCAGCTCCAGGTCGCAGGTGCAGGATCACATGACACTCCTGTCCACATGTGCCACTCTGGGCCTGTTGGTAAATGACACCAAGTCCATGTTAGTCCCAGTACAGTGCATATAGTTCATTGGGGCGGTCCAGGATGCCACGTAGGCCAGAGCGTCCCTCCAGACAGGTTCGAAACCAGAAGGGAGTTCATCAGCACAGTCACAAGGTTTCCCGTGACCACAGCCAGAGTGTGCCTCCAGCTCCTGGGTCATATGTCAGCGTGCACGTATGTGATTTGCCACGCCAGACTCAGGATGCGGCCCCTCCAGCTCTGGTTGGCCTCAGTGTTCTCCCAGGCCAGAGGCAGGATGGACAAAGTCCTCTCTATCCCTGAACCGGTAACACTGGTCTACAATTTTTGAGAAGTCGTCTGCTTCAGAGAGAAAATGTGCTTTTTATTATGTATTTTGATGTGCTGAGTTCAAATATGACAATTAAAACAACCAGTTGGCTACTGTTTCTAAGATATTTAAGATTTTACATTTTATATCTATGTATATTGTGTAGATAGTAGAGTTTTAATCATAAATTGTAAACCTAGGTCTTTTCATGTGTTTATGGTTGCTTTACATGATAATATTTCACCTGTCCTGTTTATGTAACATTTACTTTAAAAATCAGCAAAAGGGTTCTGTAAATAAAATTTATTATGAAACAAAAGGCAAAAAACTATTATGTACATAGTTTAGTCCTATTCAGTGTCTACGCGGCGCTTCTTGGCTTGTCTCTTGTATTCATTAAATGGAGCATCTCTTGTCACCGTCCAGCAATAGTCTGCAAGCATTGATGGGCTCCATTTGCCCTGATAGCCTGCCAGGAGATTCCACTGCTGTAGTCTGGAGCCCAACAGCTCTGCCTTACTCTTGGGTAGTTCCAAATCCCTGACAAGGGCATTCAGTTCACCTTGTGTTAGGAGGTGTGGTTCAGAGGAGGAGGATGGGAGAAAATATGGGTCCTGTGACATTGATGGTTCAGGACCAGAAGTTTCATCCTCTTCCTGTTCCTCGTCTGACTCAAGTGAGAATGATTCTGGTGCATCAGGAACCGGCAGTCCTTCTCCGTGGGGTACTGGGGGTGTAGCTAATGGAATGTTTGGATAATGCACAGTCCACTTTTTCTTCTTTGACACACCTTTCCCAACTGGAGGCACCATGCAGAAGTAACAATTGCTGGTATGATCTGTTGGCTCTCTCCAAATCATTGGCACTGCAAAAGACATAGATTTCCTTTTCCTGTTCAACCACTGGCGAAGATTTGTTGCACAAGTGTTGCAGCATATGTGTGGGGCCCACCTCTTGTCCTGATCTCCAATTTTGCAGCCAAAAGAAAGGTGATAGGCTTTCTTAAACATAGTGATTATACTGCGCTTTTGTGATGCAAAAGTCACTTCACCACAAACATAGCAGAAGTTATCTGCACTGTTCACACAAGTGCGAGGCATCTCTGCTCACTTTGGCTAAACAGAAATGTGTCCCTTTGCAAAATCAAACACTGACAAATAAGAGAGCACGACACTGTATGATTTCAAGAGCTGATATAGGGCAATTTCTTCAGCTGAGTGATGTAAGCTTCGTTACGATTGCATCATCCATGACTTCTAGGAATAACATGATGCAATTCATATCATGTATGATGCAATACCAGCTTCAGATTGCATCATTCATTGTTTTGCCTAAAAAGCAAGTACTGTCCAAACCCAGTCGTAGATTTCTTCATAGATCCAGTCAAAGATGTATTTTAGTCATCTCCGGTTTAAATTGAGATCCCTTCCCTTTATAACTCACTTATCCTCCGCCATTCCCAAGTCAAGGGTTGTATATACTGACCCAATAGCATATCTTGAAAACTAGAGCCATTCTTCATAGATCCAGTCAAAGATGTATTTTAGTCATCTCCGGTTTAAATTGAGATCCCTTCCCTTTATAACTCACTTATCCTCCGCCATTCCCAAGTCAAGGGTTGTATATACTGACCCAATAGCATATCTTGAAAACTAGAGCCAATCAACAATTTTAAGCATCATTTTCGTTCTCAGTGACCCAGAATTAGTAAAGTTGGACTACATTTATTTCAGAAGCATTTTGGCTGTAGAGCAGTGTAATCGCCTCTTTGCAATGGTGATTCCTCCCAGGGAACATGCTCCAAAGGGTCCTGTTCTGGGGCCGACCCCTGTCTGTGGAGCTGGTGTCCGTCGCATCGGACCTGGAGTGGGGAGTGTTCAGACCCAAGGTCTGTGGTCCGCTCAAGACCTTGCCCTATATATAAATGTCGAGGAGCTGAGGGCAGTCCGTCTGGCATGCACGGCCTTCCGCTCGCACCTGTGGGGCAGAGTGGTCAAGGTTCTCACGGACAACACAGCCTTGCTGTTTTACATCAACAGGCAAGGCGGGACCCGTTCCTCTGCCAGGAAGCCCCCAGGCTGTAGGACTTCTTCATAGCCCACAATATTTGCCTGGAAGTCCACCAGTTACTGGGTGCCCAGAATTCTTGGGCAGATTGCCTGAGCCGAGACTTCTCCTCTCAGCACGAGTGGTCACTCCACCCAGAGGTGGTGCACAGGATTTTTCCAAATTTGGGGCATTCGCCAGGTAGACCTCTTCGCGACTCGGCAGAACCGCCAGCATCCCCACTTCTGCTCTGGAGGGGGTTGGGCGTAGGTGCCATCTCCGACACCTTCCTCCTGTCCTGGTGAGGCCCGCTCTTCTATGCCTTTCCCCCGATCCCGCTGATCGGCAAGGTCTTAGAAAAGATAAAAATGGACAGGGCCCGAGTCCTCCTGATCGCCCTCGTATAGTCCAGGCAACATTGGTACAGGACTCTCATGAGCCTGACTGTCGCCCCGCCATGGCCGTTGCCATCCCGCCCGGACCTGCTAATCCAGGACCAGGGCTGTCCCCAACCCCTACCAAGCGGTACTCCACCTCACGGCGTGGCTGCTCAATGGTTAGGCTGGGAGAAGATGACTTGTTTGGAAGGGATTCGGCGGATCCTTCTCAAAAGCAGACAGCTCTCCACATGTCTGGCTTACCTGGTGAAGTGGTCTCAGTTTTCCTGGTGGGCAACCGATCGGGGTGTTTTGCCTGTAGCCGCTCCAATTCAGCTTATGTTAGACTAGCTCCTTCACTTTAGCGCCTTTGTCCGTCAAGGTGCACTTGGAGGCAATATCAGCCTTCCACCCGCCGGTACAGGGCCACATGGTGTTCTTCCGTGCCATGACCGGACGATTCCTTAAGGGTTTGGATCTCCTCTTCCTGTATGATAGGTCCCCAGTCCCACAGTGGGACCTGAACTTGATGCCGACCAGGTTGACTGGTCCCCCATTTGAACCGCTGGCTACATGCTCCTGTTCGCACCTCTCGTGGAAGGTAGCCTTCCTGGTAGCGATCACATCCACTAGATGGGTCTTGGAGCTCCAGGCCCTGACCTCTGAGCTCCTATACATATTGTTCCTGAAGGATAAGGTCCAGCTCTGCCCACATTCTTTGTTCCTCCCCAAGACAGTCTTCACCTACCACATGGGTCAGGACATCTTCCTGCCAGTGCTCTGTCCCAAACCCCACACATCCAGTGAGGAGCGCTGCCTCCACATGCTGGATGTGAGATGGGCTCTGGCTTTTTACTTGGAATGTACAAAACTGTTCAGGAAGTCTTCGCAGCTGTTCATCACCTCGGCCGAACACATGAGAGGTCGGCCCATCTCCACTCAGCAGCTCTCCAACTGGATCACCTCATGTATTCATACCTATTACGACCTGGCAGGAGTCCCCCTGTCGCCGATTGTAAGGGCACACTTGACTAGGGTGCAAGCCTCGTCAGCTGCATTTCTGGCCCATGGTCCCCATCCAGGACATCTGTAGGGCTGCTATGTGGTCATTGGTTCACACATTCACCTCACATTATGCGATCATCTCCCAGACCAACGAGGACGCCGGGTTCGGCAGGGCTGTACTCCGTCCGGAGTGTCTATGAACTCCTACCCACCTCCAACTGATACAGCTTGGAATCACCTATGGTGGAATGCACATGAGCAATCACTCAAAAAAGAAAAGACAGTTACCTTTTCCGTAATCAGTGTTCTTCAAGATGTGTTGCTCATGTCCATTCCACATCCCGCCGTCCTTCCCCACTATCAGAGTTGTCTGGCAAGAAGGAACTGTGGGTGGGGGGAGCATGCAGCGCCCCTTATACCGTACCATAGCTGCGCCACTCCAGGGGTTACTGGGGCACTCCTCTACGGGTACTGCTGGGGAAAAGACTTCCTTTACCGGCGCACGTGGCGAGCACGCACACCTGCTGTGGAAGGGATATGAGCAACACATCTCAAAGAACGCCAGTTACAGAAAAGGTAACTACCTTATCAAGTTGTAGTGAGATTTGATAAGGTAGCAAAATGAGCAAGCAAGACATTGCTTGCTAGTGGAGTCAACATGTTTTAACACCATTTGTCAGGATGAGTTGCTGAAAGGACCAACTACATAGAATACACTGGGCTAGGGTGTGATCTGGCACTCCATCCCTATTCAGCAAAGTGCTTTAGTGCATGCCCAAGATCAGTGGGACTCAGATGTGTGCTCCAGCGCTTTGCTGAGTAGCGATGGACTTAAATGCTGTGCTGAATTTTGTGGGGGGCGGGTGTGAGAGAGAGAGAGAGAGAGACCGTATCTCCTTCTAGTGACTGATCCTATCAGGGACCTTGCAACTTACAAAGTTCCTCCTTCAGTTCAAGTGAGCGGGTGCTTGCACTTTTGGTTCTAAAGGCTGTGGGTTTGTTATATGCAACTACAGTAGAACGCCTTATGTACTGTCAATCTCAGTACATCAGTTGTCTGTGTTAGTGGAACTCTGTTAAAAGACAAGAGGCCTACTTAAACAGAAGTACTTGTAAGATGTACAGAAGGAACTATAAATTTTTTTCTGGTGGGTTTAGCCTTGAACATCAACCTTATGGGGTATTATGAGGTTCGATTAATTGATTAGCACAATTCTGTTCTTGTTACAACCTTTTAAAAGTCAGTGAGGTTTCATGTAGGGTAAGCTGGCATAGAATTTGGCCCAATATTTGTAAAGAATTTTGATACCCTTGGAAGGAGCCACTGTACATATAAATTATATCTGTGTTTATTGATCAATTTACCGCAGATAAATGGATTAATGTCATCTTCTGTTCTAGTTGTAAGTTTAGGATTTCGTTGTCTGCCAAAAGAAATCTTGGCTTTTTAAAATCTTCATAAAAAGCACAAGTTTGACAGTGTCTCAGTGCATCATGGTTCTGAAAAGCCTTGTACTTTGGCAACACTTACTTTTGTTCTGTTTTCCCATTTCAGAACACATACAGCTGTGAAAATTGCCCCACGGTACAGCGCACCGGTCATTCATGTCCTGGATGCATCCAAGAGTGTGGTGGTTGTAAGTTCTGGATCTCGGTTTTCTCCCCTCAGTTCTGGATCACGGTTTTCTACCCCTTCCTGTAGTGCTATATGTTTAATAAGAAGTGGCCTGATCCTGCAAGTTCACTGTGGGTAAAAGTCACCCTGTGCATGGGGCTAGATCAAGGCCTGTGCACCAGTGGAATCCCACTGAAGCCTATTTTGAGAGCTTAGTGGGAATGAACTGTTGCCTAAGTCTTGAGCTGGTCCTTAGCAAAGGGTGCATATGCAGAACACCCATTCAGGTCCCTTTGCTTAGCTTTTAACTCTTAAGAATGTCATCAAAAAGCCTCTTCCTGCTTTTTAAAAGCTAATTCCTACAGACGAGGCCTGCCTGGTAGTACTCCTCATGACACTGTCATCAAGAGGAGGAAACCTGTAGTCAGGGATACCCCCTGGCTTCTAGGCTGAGTTGAGTTCGTTGCCAAGCTGGGGAGAGCTCAAAGTATGTCAGCAAGTGAAGCAGTGCTTGAGGTTTTTGTCTTGCCAGTATCCTTTGCAGGCTAGTTCATGAGTTGGACATCAGGCAACTTCCCCTTGGAAGTAACAGTCCACATGATCAGGGTGTGACCAATATATGGATGAAATGGAGAATTAAAAAATTATTCTATAGGAACTCACTGGTTTATCAGTTGGAATCATCTCTTGCACTGAGAGCTGGCTCCATGGTGATACAAAGTAAGATTTGTTCTCTAGACCCAGCACTGCAGTGCATTGTTGAGGCTGGTCATCTCCTTAAGGCGTATTGTTTTAATCCATATCAAATGCCTACTTTATAAAATTGCCAATATGATATCTACGGAAAGGAAATGCAAATGTGATGAAAAATAAATATCTGCAACTCCCCCACACTGTCTCTGTATCAGATATGTATGGTGTTGTTATGCTGCTTTTGAATGCTTAAAGCAGTCATGGACAAAATTAAATATTTTAAGAACAGAAAAATATCATAATGCCACTATACAAGTCCATGGTATGCCCATACCTGGAATACTATATGCTGTTTTAGTGACTCCATCTCAGAGAACTGGAATAAGTACAGAGAGGGGCAACAGAAATGGTTAGCGGTATGGAACAGCTTCTGTATAAGGAGTGATTAAAAAGACCGGCATTGTTCAGCTTGGAGAAGAGATGACTGGAGCACGGGGGATATGATAGAGGTCTATACAATCGTGAATTTTGTGGAGAAAGTGAATAGGGAATTATTATTTACCCCTTCACATAACACACCAACCAGAGGTCACCCAATGAAATTAATAGGCAGCACTTTTAAAACTAACATAAGGAAGTATTTACACAACGCAATCAACCTGCGGAACTCATCGGGAGGGGATGCTGTGAGGGCCAAAAGTATAATTGGTTAAAACAAGAATTAGATAAGTTCATGGAAGATAGGTCCATCAGTGACTATTAGCCAGGGTGGTCAGGGTTACAACGCCATTCTGGACACAGAAAAAGCCCTGGGAGTCTGTCCATGAAGGAAGTGGTTTACCTAGAGGAGCTGTGGGGAAGAAAACCCGTGGAAGGCAGAGCAGGAAGAAACAGAGGGAAAAAGCAGTGAGTGGGTGTCTAAGCCCTTATCCAGACTAACCCGCGGCATCGGCGGGTTAAAATCGATTGCTCGGGGATCGATATATCGCGTCTAGTCTGGACGCGGTGTATCGATCCCCGAGCGCGCTTACATCGATTCCGGAACTCCATCAATCCGAACAGAGTTCCGGAATCGACACGGAGAGCCGCGGACATCGATGCGGCGCCGTCCAGACTGGTGAGTACCTCGATTTTAGAAATTCGACTTCAGCTACGTTATTCTCGTAGCTGAAGTTGCGTATCTAAAATCAATTTTAATTCCTAGTCTGGACGTGGCCTAAGCTTCTGACTGCTAGAATCTATGTCTGAAAGACGGGATGGATCATTTGATAAATTACTCTGTTCTGTTCATTCCCTCTGAACCATCTGGCACTGTCCACTGTTAGAAGACAGGCTACTGGGTTAGGTGAACCATTGGTCTGACTGAGTATGGCCGTTCTTATGTTATCATGTAGTTTGCGATATGAATAATAGACATCTCAAATTACATGCTTTTGCTTGTAAATATATTATCCTGGGGTTGACTTATGCTTTTTTCAAACTTTGATTCTTCACATTGAATAATTTTCTTTTTGGGAGACACCTGCAGTACTGTATCTTATAGATATGCCCCCTTGACTCCATAAAAATATCACTTTGATACTCCACACCAGATGTCTAAAAGCAAAGTATATGTTAACTTTATCGTCTCTGGTTTTTCAGTAAGCCAGAAGTTTGAAGAAGCTTTGAGGATTTTAGTTTTAACATGAACTCTAGAAGATGAGATCGTTTTAAGTGGTGATTTTTTCCTAAAATGTTCTTTCATTAAAGACAACATGCTTTAAATTTTAAAGGAAAGTAAAGACTTTGTACTGCCATTGAAAATGACTGATAGTAGAGAAGACAGTTGCTCAAAGGACCTAATAATCCCCTCCAGGGGTAAAGGAGATGATAACCTTGAGGATGTGGAGAAAAAAGGAGTGTTGCCTTCACTTCATCATTTTTCTTCCATATCCTCCCGGCCTGAGGATCTACATTTGGGAGGGGGATCTGCCAAATGCTGGCAGAGACAGACGACAGCTGTGCTCTATGGTGTCATTTCTCCTGCCTCTGACCTGCATTCCCACAGAGATTTCCCCACTGGAGTTAATGCTAATGGGAGTCTGCATTTTCTTACTGGATTCCCTCTTCTGAAACACCCTCAGGTGGGACATTCCCAGGGGAAGCAGCTGCTGGCATGAAAGATAAACCCTGTGCCTCTGCAATGCCTTTGTGTATGTCCCTGGACTAAATCAGATCCGATGAGACATAGGGTTTCTGTGCATCAGCCTCCCAGCCCGTTCTGTGGGAAGAAAATGCTTGTTATGGACAAAATCTGAGCAGCACTGTGAAAAAAGTTTTTTTAGGATAAAGTTGAATTGCCTGAGTTGGGGGTTGCAGCCAAGAACTGAAAAAAGTTAACACAGACCCCGATCTTCTAACTGCAGTTTGCTCACTCGAGATGTTCTTACAATTTCCTGATTTAATCTAGCTGACTGCTTCTCAATTACTATCTTTGGCTAGCCCATTGTGTTTAAGTGCCAGTTTCCACCACTACAGCGGCATAATGAATAATTTGAGACCTTGATTATAATTCAAGGCATTTTGCAGTGACAAGCTATTGAACTGGGTGAGGCTAGTTAACAGATTCATTGTCTTCTGATCTGTAACTGTTATAGAAGATAGCCATGTGGGGCTAAGACAGATGCTGGTGCATTCAAACTACCCACTGAGGGAGTTATGGGGTATGTGCTGTTCCTCAGAACAGGAAAATAGCTTTTAGAAAAGAATGTGGAATCCTCAGGCTGAGCCTTGGCCTGGTTTCTGTGCCTGTTTAGAGTCCGTTAGCAGTCTCCTCCTCTCAGCACGTTCCTCAGACAGGCTGAACTCTCATGCCATTGTAATGCACTGTCTTTTTTTGGTAATATGGACAAAAAAAGAACATGTCCTAATCATGTAAAGAACTCAAGGAGCCACATCCTAACTCCAGTAGATACAGTCAAAACATGCTTTATAACACCCACTTATTTCGGTTCTTCCTACCTCCAGCAAATTGACCCTATATAAGGTGAGATTCATTAACTTCTGGGGCATCCCCTTGTGGCTGGATCTGGGGATCACTTCTCATCTGGTCTGGCGCCCACTTGTGTCAGTCACTCTGTCTCAGCAGTGGTCTCTCCTCCTGTACTTCACAGCAGTCCCTTTCCATGACTCCTGGCAAGGTCCGTGTATAGTCTTCCCCTTCTGTGGTATCAGAGTCCCTCCAGACCAGCTGTCTGTGCACTGTCCCAGGCAGTGCTCTGTGCCAATTCCCAGTCTGTGCCACTTCCCCAGAGGTTGGTAGGGGAAGCTGGACCCACCTTCTAATCCATGCTGCAGCCCAGGGACCCAGTCAGTAGCAGCCAAAGTCTACGCAGTTTCAATACTCACTGCTCTTTCCCTCTGTTTCTTCCTACTCTGCCTTCCATGGGGTTTCTTCCCCACAACTCCTCTGGGTAAACCCCTTCCATCAAGGACAAGCTACCAGGGCTTTTCCTATGTCCAGAGAGTGAGTGCAGACCCTCTCCCTCAAGCCCTTTTCTGTTCTCAGCTCTCTGGCTTTATACAAGCCCAGCCTGCTCCTGCTTAGCTAGACTTCATCTTCAATTAACAGTTTTCACTGATGCCGCGACTCTCCCCACCACCCCACTCCCGCCCCCAGCGATGGCCTGTATGGTTAATCGGACCCTTCTGAGGCCCATAACCACTTCATGGCTGGTGTGGGATGAACGCGCTATCACACAGTGCCTCTGTCCTCTCCCTACATGGATACTGTGCCTTCTCTCCCTGTACGCTCCCCAGGAAATTTATGTTGTGCATCCTCCAGTTTCTTTGCAGGCATCTTTCCTCAATGGGGAGGTAAAGGATTGGGTCTCAGCAGCTCTTTTTCTTCTCTGTGCAGTGCTGGGTGGCTGTCACTCTGTGCCAGATGCTGCCCTTCTCGTCTGGCGGTGAAGACAGAGTGGGTGACAGCACCCTTTGCCACCTCCCCATAGTGACTGGGCGGGTAGGTGTGGTTCAGTTCATTCTTTATGTATGAAGTATTGGTCATTTTCAATTGGTTCCTTTCCCTTAAACTAGCCATTAACTAATGACAACATTTAGCTAATTCCTAGGATGGTTGCTATCTGGGCATCAACCAATGTCTTGGGCTTTATTTTGACTTTATAATAGAGAGGTGGCTGCTGGTAGGTGAGGACACATCTGGAATTACCATATGTACTCGTTCATAAGCCAATTATTATTGGTAAAGAAGTGACGCATCAAAGAGCAGGGGTCAGCTTATAAACGGGTCTACACCAAAATTTGATGATTTTAAACTCTACAGAATCATTGAATTGATTATCTTATACATTGTCGTTTTGTTTACCTGGAACGTCTGCAGGCATGGAGCCCCTCAGCTCCCTGTGGCCGTGGTTCGCCGTTCCCAACCAACGGGAGCTGCGGGAAGTTGCATGCCTTCCCCTCCTTCCATCTGCAGATAGATTCCAACAGCTCTTCTGGGTCAGGAACAAGAGGGGTTCAGATGGTGGGGAACAAACCACGAGTAGGATTGGTCCCATCTGAGGAAGTCTTGACTTCAAAGGAGAGGGAGGCAGAGTGCATCAGACTCTGTGCCTTTATGGGAATTGTTTCTTTCGGCACTCTCTGAAAGGCCAGAGAGCTGACAATGGATGGCGGGGCTAGAAGGTATAGCCTGGCTGCACCGGTCAGTGCTAGTTTGAAGTATTGCTTTAATATGTTAGTCTCTCATCTACAATATGATTTACTAGCTCACTGGTAATTTAGTGATGGGACTGGGAACTTCATTATCACCCTGAGCTAGATAAAAACTGTCACAGTTCAGGGATACTGCACCTGTGTTCCTTTTCCGAGCTCCACCAAATCACGTGCTCTAGGCTCCAAGCTCCATACCCATCACTTCTGATCACACACCCATGTCTCCCTTCCTTCCTGACTGTCATTGCCAGCAGTCACAAGTTATCACACAGCTCTTTCCAAGCAAACATTTATTCTTAATGTGAAAGCATTACGGGGAAAACATTAAAACAACAAAAGAATCTACAGACATGCTAATAAGCTTACCCCAGAGATCACCCAACTCCAAGAAGGGTTCTGGCAGAGAGTCAGGCCTTCAAACCTCATAAAGGGGGTTTTCTGTGGTTACAAGTTCATAACACCCAGCACACCCATGAATAGGTCAGTCTTTCCTTAATACAGCTTGAGCCTTTGATCTTGAGACTCCAGGAGCAGGTAGTAAGCAGACAGTGGTCCCCTCTTCAGAGTCTAGCTTCCAACAACTGGGGTTTTGCATAAATGGAGGTGGGTAATTTGTATTCACCTCTCCATAGAGATTTCCCAGGCAAACCACTTGACACTGTTTGTCCCAAAAGTCCATTCTTGTCTGGCACATCATTCAGTATAGTCCTTTGAAGTTCATAACACTTTCCAGGGTTCACATCCTGTTTCCTCCCAGAGAGATGTTATGTACAACCCTGGCCCACAATAATACATAAACCATTAATGTAATATACTGGACCCCAAATGTACCAAAACATAATTCAGTAAGGCCTCCCAAGGATATTTTAGGAAATTGCTATGTTGGTCACAAAACCCACAGAAGCTGCAGCACGAAAAGCTGATGACTCACTTTGAAGTTCAAACTTGTCCATGCCGCAGCAGCTTTCCTACTGCTAAAACTCCCTTTTGCTTTCTCAGTGCTCTCAGCTGCTAGATGAAAACCTGAAAGATGATTTCTTTGAAGAAATAATAGAGGAGTATGAAGACATTAGACAGGATCACTATGAGTCTCTCAAGGTAAAAAAAAAACTGCATTGTGTATTGATTTAAATTCTTTCCCTTCTAAAATGATTGGTCATTTTATCATTTTGCTTGTAAAACAAATTCCATATATTAATGATCTTTGGGCATATTTCCATCAATTTAAAACATATAGTACAAATCATTAATTTACAAAAGGCAACATGAAATGGAATTGTCCAGCCCACAAAGGAAACTCTACCCAACTCTCACCACTCACTCAGGAAAGGCCTGATTGTCATTGTTTATTATTTACACTGCAGTGGTGTCCAAGATTAGGGACCTGCACGGTAATTGAGATGAAGGTCTGGACAAGAGTTTTAGCTGTCTGGAAGAAAGCCAAGGTTGAGTTTTAGAAATGTTGGTAGGGAGAAAAAATTCATTTGGAGACAGACTGAATATGAGAGATGAGACTATGGAATGTACTGAAGACACCTCCTAGGTCCTCTGTCTGACAAGACAGACAAAGAAGCATGCTTGAAGGTCAACCAGCTCTAACTTTGGCCTCTTTGCAAGTGAAGTTGACTCCAAAACTTAGGGTCCTCTGCTGGGAACATCTTGCTAAAGTTTCCCATAATTGCACTACCACTGGTGCAGCAACTCTGTGAACAGTGGTGTAGATCAGAGGTGAATTCCTGACCCCATTGAAGTCAATGGCAAAATTTGTATTGACTTCACTGGGCCAGAATTTCATCCTATGTATCGGGAAATGCTTGTGATTTTTATGGCTGTCATCTAGACTTGCCCTGAGCAAAGTTAGACAGAGGTAAAATGCAGCACCTTCCTCTGCATTTGTACTCATTTTTTTTAAACTAATAAAAGGAACTTAAATTTATGTGGGAAGATTAATGCTTGATAATCTTATAGACTAAACCAACTAGAAATGTCTGTCCATTAAGAATAGTACAGTAAATTGACTAGCTCATTGTAAAGTACATTTTATATTAGTCTTACCAAGATACTTGCTAGATGATGAAATTAAAGCTGTCCTCAAATGTATCATCAACAAAATCATTTCAGACTGTAACAAGGCCATTCAAAGCTGAGAGGTTATATAAATGTATCTTTTATTTCCATACAGGAAAGAAGATATTTATCATTGGAGCAAGCTAGGAGAAAAGGTTTCCATAATGACTGGCTGTCAGACTATAAACCCGGTCAGTTTACTTTTTTTTTAATTGAACACTTAATACTTGATAACCTCACTGGATATAGCTGTGTGGTCTCCTGTCAGAGGGAGCAGCATGACTTGAAAATAAATTGGTATTGTGACAAAGTTCTTCCTCTACCTTGGTAGGTCCTGCGCTTTATTGTATGAGTCAACTCCTCCTGTGTCTGATCAGGAGTGGGGAGGTTTGGGGGGAACCTGGGCCCACCCTCTACTCCGGGTTCCAGCCCAGGGCCCTGTGGATCGCAGCTGTCTATAGTGCCTCCTGTAACAGCTGTATGACAGCTACAACTCCTTGGGCTACTTCCCAATGGCCACCTCCAAACACCTTCTTTATCCTCACCACAGGACCTTCCTCCTTGCGTCTGATAACGCTTGTATGCCTCAGTCCTCCAGCAGCACACCTTCTCTCTCTCTCTCTCTCTCTCTCTCTCTCTCTCTCTCTCAGCTCCTTGCACCTCTTGCTCCCAGCTTCTCACACGCGCACCACAAACTGAAGTGAGCTCCCTTTTTAAACCCAGGTGCCCTGATTAGCCTGCCTTAATTGATTCTAGCAGCTTCTTGATTGGCAGGTGTTCTAATCAGCCTGTCTGCCTTAATTGTTTCCAGAAAGTTCCTGATTGTTCTGGAACCTTCCCTGTTACCTTACCCAGGGAAAGGGGACCTATTTAACCTCGGGCTAATGTATCTGCCTTCTATCACTCTCCTGTAGCCATCTGGCCTGACCCTGTCACAGTATCTGTTGAATTTGAAGGGATTGTTGTTGCACAAATGGGAGATCAGTGGCCTAAAATGAAGTGTTCTCATCCCCGTGCTTGCAGATGTTTGGCTCCATTACATTTATTTTTGTTCCTTCTGATTTCCAGCTTGTGAAACTTTGCAACTTTTATACATTGCCAAAAAGTGAGTGTTATACATCGTTTTAAAACCAAAGATCCATTATAGTACATATAATCAAATCATAGAAATGTAGGACTGGAAGGTGCCTCAATATGTCATCTAGTCCAGTCCCCTACACTCAAGGCAGGACTAAGTAATAACTAGACCATTCTTGACCACTGTTTGTCTGACCTGTTCTTAAAAACCTTCAATGACGGAGATTCCACAGCTTCTCTAGGTGTGCACTCACTAGTGCCTACTTTCACAGGGCCAAAATGCAGCACTCAGTTTCTAGTAACTAATCTTTATAAAGGTCCCTCCTAAGGTAGCAGAAAAGGTGGGAAGATGCAAATGCTGGACCACTAGCTACATCATAACAAGGACCCACCACTGCATGCACCCTCACCGCCCCCATCCTAGTGAATGTACCGAAGTTGCAAAAGCTCCTGCAGCTTCCCGACTAGGTTTTATGTGGAACTTCACAGCACACAATGCTGGTGAACTGGGCTGTCTCTGAGTAGAAGAGTTGGATATAAAGCAGAGGTGGGCAAACTACAGGCCATGGCCACATCCGGCCTGCAGTACCATTCTGTCCGGCCCATAAGCTCCTGGCCTGGGAAGCTTGCCCCCGGACCCTCCCCTGCTGTTTCTCCTCCCCCACAGCCTAAGCTCACTGCACCACCGGTGCAATGCTTTGGGCAGCGAGCTCCTGGGGCAGTGCAGCTGCAGAGCTGGGGCCTGACCCTGTGCTCTGTGCTTTGTGCAGCCGCGCCAGCCACCAGTGCTCCAGGCAGCGTGGTAAGGGGGTAGGGAGCTGGGGGGGGAAGTTGGATAGAGGGCAGGGAAGTTCGGGGGGTGGTCAGGGGCCAGGGGTGTGGATAGGGGTCGGGGCAGTCTGAGGGAGGCAAACGGGGGGAGTTGAATGGGAGCAGGGGTCCTGGGTGAGCAGTCAGGAAGGAGAGGAGGGGTTGGATGGGGCAGTTGGGGCGGACTGTCCAGGGGCGGTCAGGGAGAAGGGGTGGCTCGACGGGGCAGGAGTCCTGGGAGGGCAGTCAGGAAGGAGGGTGGGGGTTGGATGGGGTGGGAGGTCCGGGAGCAGGCGGGGGACAGAGAGCAGGTGGGGTGGGTGGGGTGGGGTAGGGTCCTCGGGGGTCCGTCAGAGAACGGGGGAGGATGGATGGGGCAGAAGTCCTGGGGAGCCGTCAGGAGGCGCAAGAAGCAGTGGGAGGTCGGATAGGGGGCGGAGACCAGGTCACACCTGGCTGTTTGAGGAGGCACAGCCTCCGCTAACCAGCCCACCATACAATTTCAGAAACCCAATGCAGCCCTCAGGCCAAAAAGTTTGCCCGTCCTGATATAAAGCATCGTTATAAAACGCATTTACTGGAAGGTAGTCTATGCATCTGCCCAGTTCTGACATATTCTAAGCCCTATGATCAACAAAATACTGTAACTTCATGAGTCCAACACAATTATGTACCAATCAGTATTGACTTGGATGAACTAATGAAGGAACTTTAAATTTCATATGTCAAGACTAAGGCCTGATAATCTTCTAGGTCAGTGTAGTGGCCTAGATGATTGTTTAGGCCAAATAATAATGATATGGTAGTTAGATTTACTTCAGTTTATTGTGACAGTCTTCTGAAGGATGACAACTTTAAATACTTCGTGTGGCACACAGATGCTGATGAGAGTTCAAAAACATCAGGGAACAAGAAAACTAAGTTATAAATGGTAGTGATGGTTTGTTTCCTTGCTGTGTTGTGTACAGTAGGACCTCCGAGTTATGAACCTCTCAGGAATGGAGATTGTTCGTAACTCTGAAATGTTTGCAACTCTGAACAAAATGTTACAGTTGTTCTTTGAAAAGTTTACCAACTGAACATTGACTTAATACGGCTGTGAAACTTCACTATGCAGAAGAAAAATGCTGCTTTACCTTTTTTTAGTAGTTTATGTTGAACACAGTATTGTATTTATTTTTTATTTTTTGTCTCTGCTGCTGTCTGATTGCTTATTTCCAGTTCCAAATGAGGTGTGTGGTTAACTGGTCAGCCCGTAACTCTGGTGTTCATAACTCTGAGGTTCTACTGTATGTGAAAGATTCAGCAATATGTGGTAATTCCCAAATGACAAACTACTTTAAACTTCTACAGTTAAACCTAAATTCTTTGGTACTCGAGTTTTTGAAGATTATAACCTGGAGAGGCTGGTGGAATACATTGACTGGAAGCCTTTTTTTGATGTCTGGCAACTTCGGGGCAAATATCCCAACCGAGGATTTCCTAAAATTTTTAATGATAAAGCAGTGGGTGAGTATTGAAATAGCATTTCTTGTATGAAGGCAAGGCAGACAGACCAGTTATTTAAAATATATATTCTGATTGTTCACAAATACACATGAGAAACTTCAATTGAATCAGAAAGTGTGTAATAAAATGTTGGTACAAAAGATTAATAATGAAAAGTAAGTGGGGAATTATTTAGGCCCCAACTGTAAAGAGTTCACTTGTATATAAAAACAAACGAAAATATTTTGATGATGGAAAAAAATTATAGAGGGCTTGATATGTTTATATTCATTGTTGGACAACATCACTAGAAGCCCTGGGTCCCATCATAGAATCACAGATATGCGTAATCCTGAAAGTTCTTTTTAAAAGACCATTGGAACATATGTAATAAAGCTGCAAGTGTATCCAAACCTCTAAAAATTAGTGTTCTTTCTACTATACTGTATTTAGAGCCCTGCAAATCTGCAGATAGCAGCTTTATAGCTGCGGATAGTTGTGGACCATGTTTGCGGATCACAGATTGGATGCGGCTATAAATTTTATATCCACAAAGGGTTCTGACTATATTGGATAGCCAGATAATTTGGTGTAAATATGAAGTATTTAATACACACTAGCAGAGTTAAGTGAGCTAAGGAATGGATACTATCAAAGTGAGGATGGTTTATGTGGTCTTGTGTGTTTGGATAAGCAAGACACTGGGGCTCGTTCTTTTAAAGCAGTATGGAATGGTTACCAGTAGTGGATTACAGTGCAGAGTCTGTGAGGTGTTTAAGTGTAAGGGGGTCCCAACCACAATCTAATGATTTCTGCGGTATTTTAGGTACTTTCATGTACAGTCTGTCCACATCACTTATTCTTCTCCACCTTTTTTATTGTACTAGAATTCTGCTGGCTGAAGTATTTGTGCAACAGGTGTACTGTTACAACTGCATAACCATCACAGCACTAACACCTCTGTTAGCAACAGCTAAAATGCTACAGCAGTAACCAATAAGAAAGATGATTGAGGAAATAGCAGGATTATCCAGAAAGTGTATTTATTTAAAAAGAGGGGAGGTAGAAGCTGGAAAGTTGGTTAAAGTTATAATGTCTCTCTTTTTTTTTTCGTTAGGAGAAGAAGCCAAAAGAGTTTATAATGATGCTCAGACCCTACTAAAAACTTTGATTAGCAAAAAGAAGTTGCAAGCCAGCGGCCTGGTTGGGTTCTGGCCAGCGCAGAGTGTTCAAGATGATATTCATTTATATATAACAGAAGAGGCATTGCAGTCTGCAGAACCAATAGCTAAATTTTATGGCTTAAGGCAACAGGTAGGAATATGGAGTATTTGCTGACACAGTATAAAGTTCTTTGTGTTGGCTTTTGAAGATGGAATAAAGGGATTATATTAAAGTTCATGCTGAAAATGAAGTTAGCTATAATCTGTGAGAGCAATCTACAAAGGAAGAGTCATCTCCTCGTCCTGTCTGCCTTTTTCAAAAATTATTAATTAATAACATAAGATCTGGTAATGGTGAAACAGTGTATTACAGAACACTCCTTAGATTTCATTTTTTCAGATTCTTTTTCTTCTAATATTTTAGCACCATTGTGCATCTATCATGCTGCATAACTTCATAATCAAGACCCTGTGTACCCAACCTAAATTTTGCACCAAGATCCTCCATCAGACTTGAAATTCTGTGGTAGCTCAATTTATACTAAAAATGAGATTTTTGAATTAAGTATAAGCATTAATAATGTCTGTCCTGCAGTTATCTGCTGTCTTTATTTTTGTTTAATTCTCACCTGGGGAAACAGTTGAGAATAAACACAGCCATTTCTGCTAACAGATTAGAAGCAAAATAGTTAGTTAATTATTGACATTTTTAATGATCATCTTTAGGTTTGCATTAACAACCCATTCACGTGAATGGAGAAATTTGGATTTCTCAGAATTATTGTTTCAAGCTATCCTGGGAAAATAATGTTGGTTCAATTTATGCTTAGTTCATATTTTCAGAGTTATCTTTACAATCTTTAGAAACAGAATTTAAAAAAATATGTAAACTGAATTTCTGGAGCACAGTTTTGTGTACAGGTGTGGATTCTGTGACCATGCTGCAGGATTTTATCTAAGGTCAGAGCATTGTTAGAGGGATAGTGTCAGTTTACAGACCACACTTCCATCTGAAATTTTTTTTACTGCTGCTGTTACAAGGAAACCTTAAGATTACTAGAACTGAGAGATTTTTTTCCCCCTGCTTTATTTTATGCCTTTGACAGCAGTTTTATTATAGCCTGTTATACTAATCCTCTTGTTCGGTCAGACAGTTTCCTCTGTTTGTGTAGCTCTTTCAATCAGCAACAGGGGAGAGAAAAATGTTTGTTTTTTAAAAATGTGAAAACCTGGTTGCAAAATTAGTTCTGGGTCTCACGGGTTGGGTGTTGTACACAGTTACTTTCGGCTCTTTGTTTTACTGATTGGATTTCAATATGAGTGTCTCTTTACATGCTAATCCCATTGGTCTATCATCTAATATGCTTATCCTGGGCCTTAACATAAACTTCACTTTGAAAAGATGGAAGGCATCATACATCTAGGACTGGCATATACTTGCCTTCTGCTATTTACAAGAATATCTTGTATCTAGAAATCCTTGTGATTTAAAAATAACAATTTCTCACCTGTTGAGGGAAAGTAGATGGACCCATTTCTAGGCCTGCCCAATAATGGGGGGGGGGGAGGGATAGGTCAGTGGTTTGAGCATTGGCCTGCTAAACCAAGGGTTGTAAGTTCAATCTTTGAGGGGGCCACTTAGGGATCTGGGGCAAAAATCTGTCTGGGGATTGGTCTTGCTTTGAGCAGGGGGTTGGACTAGATGACCTCCTGAGGTCCCTTCCAACCTTGATATTCTAATGAGCTTTTTTTAAAAAAAAATGCAAGTTCTCTTATTTGATGCAACTTTTTTGTTTATTATTTTAGGCTGAAAAAGACTCCAACTGCGCAGACCCATATTACTGCCTCTCTGATTTTATAGCCCCCTTGGATTCTGGTGTTCGTGACTATTTAGGCCTGTTTGCTGTGGCCTGCTTTGGGGTAGACAAGCTATGCAAGGAATACGAGAAACAGTGTGATGACTACAACAGCATAATGGTGAAAGCACTGGGAGATCGTATAGCAGAGGTAACAAATTTTTTTACAGATTGCATGGCCGCTTATACTTTCCTCGAACTCTCCATTGGTCTCATTTGACAGTCACTTCTTCACCTTCTTAGATAAAAGCGGGTGTTGTGTGACACGGTGCATCCTACTTATTGAATCTGAAATTAAATTACTTGCCACTGAATGTGTCTTGAGCAAAGAGAGAATAGTCAGCATGAGCAACAGGGGAATCTGAGACTCAGTGCAGCTTTCGAGACTTTTTTCCATCACGAGAGTTTCAGGGTCAAGTCTCAAAAAAGCAAGTAACTTTAAACAGGTTGTAAACTGGGCCTCTTTTTAAAACATATCTCTAACTCCCTCAGATAATTTTTTGGACCCTAAAATGACCTAATAGTTCTATCCTTGGATACAAACACAGGGATTCCATTGGCTTTAATGGTAACCACATAAGTATATCCAAAGGAAGAATCTGACCCACTGTGTCTAAGATCTTCTCTACAATGTGTGTTTGTCCTGATTCCAGTCATGTGCCAAATTCTGGTGCAAGCTTATAGTGTAAACAAGGAAAGCTGGAATTTGCATCAGTCAAACTTCTCCAGTTTCAAACAGAGCTAAGCTCTTCTGACACAAGTAGCAAATTTGTGTGTCTGTACTAGAAGTTTGTGATGGTGCAGCTACACCACTGGCTCATCTGTCATGGCTGGAACCAGGGCAAATGGTATAGTGTAGGCAAGGTCTAAACATCTTCTCTGCAGCTTGGCACTGTATCATCACCTGGTTACCAGCCTCCTTTTTCCTACCTCCAGTATATATGCTTGTCAAGCACCCACCAAAAAAAACCAGAATGGGTGAAAGAAGTGCCTTGTGTGTGTTTCAGTTTGCTTGTATGATGCTTATTTACCCATGGTGAGAGTCCCTACAAAGAAGTAAATGAAATCTGACCATGTCATTTTGGCCTGGACTAAATTGCTGTTGTTGGCAGTCTCTTTAAATTAAAATACCTACACTTTGTTCCTAGGCATTTGCAGAGGAGCTCCATGAAAGGGTCCGAAAAGAATTCTGGGCTTACTGCAACAATGAACAGTTGGATATTTCAGACTTGCGCAGGATCAGATATGATGGAATCCGTCCAGCTCCTGGGTACCCGAGCCAGCCTGACCACACTGAAAAACTCACCATGTGGAAACTTGCAAACATCGAGGAGGCAACAGGTACCTGCAAACTTTTTTTTATTTCCCTTTTGACCTGAATAAGGAAATAAAACTCTGTGACAAAGTATCCAGTGCAGAGCTGCATAAAAACAAAAATCAAAACAATTACAGTTGGAATCTCTGTCTCTCTCACTCCCCCCCCCCCACACACACAGACACCTGTTCCTTTGCTGCAGCCAGGGAGGTTTTTTATGGAACAATGTCATCTTGGTATTTTTCCTGTTTGTTAGTGAATTTTGTAGCAGAATCTAGTTCACATTTAAAAAAATATTTCTAATGTCCTTGTGGCCACAAGCAAACTTCCAAAGATGAACAGAGTGTAGATCAATGTAGTGATGTGTTCCTCAGTCTGCAGAGATCCTTAAACCTCTTAGACCTCTTAGAAAGTATGAACTGCCCTGTTCCTCTTCTGTTGCTGTTTTAAATGTCAGCTGTCTCACTGCTAATCCCAAACTACCTTCCTAGGTTCCAAAAACCCCTAATGCTTCCTTCCCAGATGCCAAAATATCTAGTTTATCCCTAACAATTTCTACACTGCAGACCTGCATTGCTGATACAAAAATATGCAGCATGTTGAAAACTGAAAATGTAGTGCCTGAGGAAAATAAATTTTATTTAATAAAAATAAATAATACAAGGAATATTGAACTATTATTAATTTCCCTGTTTTAGTTCATTAAAAACCTGCATTTTTGAATTTGCCTAATGCTGTCACAGAATTTTCAGTTTGCCAAACAAGACATCTCCAGAACTTAGGCGTGTTACCATCAGTTACTAAACAAAATGTTGTTTTTATTTTCAGGTATTCAGTTAACTGAATCACTAGCAATGACACCTGCCTCCGCAGTTTCAGGTCTCTACTTCTCCAACCCCAAATCCAAATACTTTGCTGTTGGTAAAATATGTAAGGATCAGGTAATTTGGATTCCATGATATAGTTGAGCTACAAATAAACTGATTAAATAGTTGAAACAAGCTGTTTTCTGACTATTTTGGAAACACTGACTCATGGAGACTTACTCATCAATGTGTTAAAATCTTTTTCTTGTTTCTTTGCAGGTGCAAGATTATGCACTGAGGAAAAACTTGCCAGTGGTTGAGGTTGAGAAGTGGCTAGGGCCCATCCTGGGATATGATTTGGAATAACTGTTTGTGGGATGGCAGGGGCAAGCCTCTGCCTTGCTCTTCCCAGTTTCTTCTCCAGAAACAGAACAGATCTCGACTTAGAATCTTGTAGTTTGCATCGATTGACAGAACCTCTCAGTGGGCTTTGGAGGCTGTTCGCTTTGTAGCATCACTTGCTGACAAAAAGAAAAACCCCACCACATTTTTGTCTGATTCTTTGTTAATTTTTGGCAAAGTAGTTTTGTATTATGCCATTTGTCAAGGGGGTAGTACAGAGATCCTATACAGATCTCAGAATTATAATTGTGCATTTCTGTGCCCAAATGGGCTAGATGTTGCATGAGATGTAGAGATCACTGGGTTTTCTTTTCGATGGTGGAGATTTTGAGAACTGGCTCACACCTTAATAATCTTGGGACAAACATTTGCACTGAAGCACCCCATCGACTGGTGAAATAATGCAGAATTTTGCTTCTGGTCTTTAAATGGTGTGTGTATCAGCAAGTCAGAAGACATGGAAATAGACTGAAAGAATGCCCCATTAGTAATGGGTAATACTTAATGGGTAAGAAACAACATGGGATCTATTCTCCTCCTCAGTATATGGATGCCTCCTGTATTTGGGAGAACACCAGACCCCATGCTCATATAGCAATCTTGCTATATCAGAAAGAAGGTTGTATCACTAAGGCTATTTTGATAATTTTTGTTATTGTAACTACCAAAGTAATGTGGTGGTCTGAAACAATCCCAGTAATGCTATATTATCCTAAAGAATTAAACAGTGTGACTGAGAACAGAACTGAAAGCCTGGAATACTCCCAGCTCTGATGGGTCTTCTCTGGCTTTGGGCAAACCATATTATCTCTCTGACTCACTGTCTGTAGCTGTAAAATTGGGATACTACTTCCTACCTCACTGGTGTGTATTCTGAAACTTACTTGTTGCTTATATACCACTTTGCGGATGAAAAGAGCTACTGACTTTAATATGTTAGTTGCAAGTAAGTCTTTGGGTGCCTGTATATTAAAACTGTGGTTGCAATACCTTTGCTCCCTGATAATGAAGAAAAGGCCTTTTGAAATAGCTGCTGTGTTTTTTCACCCAATTACTACTTTTTAAGCAAAAACATCATGTTGGAGAAACTGTTACATGACAATTTTTTCATCAAATTACTGTGCTTAGTCCTCTGATCTGAATGTAAGCGGTAGATAATCTACAAGTTTAGTCTCTAAATAAATATTTAATTTTGAATAAATTCACTGTTTATGAATGTTTTTAATAATCTCTGAGGTAGGCACTAACCTAGCTCAGAGCTATGTATTTAATTATTAACTTTTATGAAACATTGAGGAGAAAGTCCTGCTTTCTAAGTCTGGTATCTGTCAAAAACAATGACCTGTGTTATAAAGAGACCCCCCCTTCTAAATATATTGTTTGTAATCAGTTGGTATTTAAATATTGCCTTACAATATTAACCTTCATCTGACTTTTAAGTATACTGAAAAAAATGCATATATGACTCCTTAAACAATAAATATTAAGCTATTGGTAGTGGTATCCTTGTCAAAACTCAGTTTAAAATATATCACTGACATAAAATATGCAATAAAATCTGACCTACTTTTATAGTTAGTATACACTTTGCCGTATGATTTTGTATTTAAGTCTTAGGTGTTTTGGAAAATCCCATTCAAAGTGAGTTAGCTCTGAATTCATTTGGAGAATCCCACACTTAGTCACTTAGAGATTATTTTTGTAAATAGAAACTACATAGAGCAAGAGACTGAAAAGCTCGATTCTCGTTCACACTCAGGTCCCTTTACAATACAAGGCGCATGTACATTGCCACAGTGGCATCAAAGGGCTTTAGTACAAATGAAAATCAGGTCCTAAAATGTCTTATTTTTCCCTATGAAAGTTAATCTTTAATGGCTGGAATCTTTAATTTTCCCCACTCAAAATCTATAGTTGGGCCTTTTCTAGGTGCTAGTAACTGGCATATCTTCCCCCCCCTTGCTGATAGATGGAAAAAGAAGGCCAGATTCTGATCTTGCTTGTATTGGCACATCTCCAAAGTAACTGCATTGAAGTCAGTAGGATTACTCTGGAGTTACGTTGGTGTAAATGAGTTCAGAATCTGGCTCATACATCTTGATCTTGCTTCCACTGATATCAGTAACACAACTTCCAGTGACTTCAGTGATCCTGCTTCCACTGAAGTCACTGGTAGTTATGTTACTGATATTAATGGAAGCAAGATCAAGGTGTATGAGCCAGATTCTGAACTCATTTACACCAACATAACTCCAGAGTAATCCTCCTGACTTCAATGCAGATCAGAATCTGAACTGGAGAATTTGTCTGTACATTAGTTTTGATAAGTAATCAATACTTTTAAACATCTCTCTTTACACAGATTGGATTATTCGAAGATGAAAATTTCTCAAGTTATAAAAAGATGGTGAAATCTATGTTGAACTACATCATGTCATGTGTAAAGAATAAATGTTGGTTCATTCTAAAAAGGTGAATTTGTGGCTGATAGATTCCTTCTGCACTTCTATACGCTGACCTTGTGAGAACAAACATGTACGTATGTTTCTGCAGATTAGCACGGTGGGTTTTTCAGGAAGCAGACAGATGAAATGCTGCATTGGACAGGCAAAGGACTAATTTAACAAACTGCTCTTTAGAGATATGTTAGTAAAATTTGTAATTGATTTATTACCATAAATCATGCTGTTTTTAAACACATGCCTCACTCTTGTCTGTGCTCAGCTGGTTTGATTTCAGGAAATAAGCGCTCCTCAGATGCAGTGCTTTGCTAAATACAGTACAAGAGCCTCTTCACCCAATCAGGAGTTTATAATTTACTGTTCTGCAGTGACTGTCAGTTAAGTTTTGGCTTTTATGATCATCGCTCTAAACAGACAGTTCCAGTTAGATGAATATGAACAGCAGACACTTTCTTCTTCCAATGCTTGCTCATGTCTATTCCATACTCGGTGTGTGTGCTCGTCTCATGCACCAGTGCTGGAAGTTTTTCCCTTGGCAGTATCCGTAGGGACTGGCCCTGGCGCCTTCTGGAGTGGCGCCCATGGCGCAGTATAAGGGATGCCTCCAACTCCTCGCACCCTCAGTTCCTTCTTGCTGGAAACTCTTCTTTGAGTGCTTGCTCACATCAATTCCATATTAGGTGACTCCAAAGCAATACCCCTGGAGTGTCATATCTGACCTGCTGAGTGATGGCATGAGTGGTAAACGTGTGAACAGAGGACCACGTTGTGGCTCTACAGATGTCCTGGATAAGGATGTGAGCCAGGTAGGCCCCCGAAGACACCTGTGCTCTCATTTAGTAGGCTCTGACAATCGGTGGCGGCCAAACCCCCACCAGGTGGAAACGGGTCCTTCTTCATCGAGTGGATTGCTCATATCCATTCCAGTTAGGTGTGTGCGCCGCGCGTGCACGTTTGTCGGAAACTTTTTACCCTAGCAACTCCAGTGGGCCGGCAGGTCGCCCCCTAGAGTGGCGCCGCCATGGCGCTTGATATATACCCCTGCCGGCCCACCCACTCCTCAGTTCCTTCTTACCACCGTGTGGGTCGTTGGAACTGTGGAACACAGCTTGGCTGCCTTCCACGTCCCTAGCTCTCCTTCGTTGTACAGTTCATAGTTGTAGTTAGTAGTAAATAGTTGTTAAGTATAGTTAGTTGAGTAGTATTTTGTAAATAGTTGTAAATATTTGTTAGCTGGTTTGGGCCGTAGCCCTTCCCGGCACCGGGCCCATGCCTGGTTCACCGGGCTTCAAACAATGCATGGCCTGTAAGAAGCCGATGCTGACCAGCGATCCCCACGACGCGTGCCTAAAGTGCCTGGGGGAATCGCATATCTCGGAGAAGTGCCGCATTTGTAAGGCTTTTAAGCCTAGAACAAAGAAGGAGAGAGACCAGAGATTGAGGACTCTCCTTATGGAAGCGGCACTCAACCCGGCAGCTTCACAGACCATTGCCTCTACACCGGCACCGGAAAGACTCCCCGGCACCGTACTTCCCCGGCACCGGGTCCCGAAGCAAGGCCCTCGAAGTCTGCAACTCCATCCAGGCAGACTCGAGTGGAGCGCCCGGCACCTATCTCGGCCACGGCACCACCGACAGGGATTCCGTCGACTCTGGGCCCGGAGGGTCCGTCGAGTCCAGTCCCGCCTAGCTCCCCCATAAGATCTGGGGTTGAGCTATTGGTCCCATCGATGCCGGAGACTTTTGCCTCGGCACGGGACCTAATCGCTCTGACAGAGCCAGCTCAGCCTCCACCCCCGGTACCTCCGGTGTGGGTTGTGTCCAGAGGCAAGCCGACGATGAGAGCGCCATCTCGGGACTCACGTTCGCTGTCCAGGTCCTGTCACCGTGGACGGTCCCGGCACCGCTCCCCTCGGCGGTACCGGTTGCACTCGCGGCACCGGTCATCCTCCAAACAGTCCCGGTCTGGTTCAAGTCACCGATACCGGGACTCTAGGAGCCGTTCCCACCGTCAATCAACTCCCCGGTCGACCTCCCGGCACAGTGTCGGCGGCAGGTCCCGGTTCCGATCCTGGCACCGAGTCGGCGGCAGGTACGGGTCCCGCTCCCGGCACCGAGTCCAAGACTGGCCCCGGTCCTGATCCCGGCACCAGTATGACTCCCAGTACCGGTCCCCAGCACCGAGAACATCTTCGGCATCAGGACAAAGGGATGGCTACCAGCCACGTTCAGCTCCTCCATGGCCCTCCAGACAGCCGTCTGTATCGTCACAGGCGGACAGTGTTTATGCACTGGACACAGACAGGCACACGGCCCTTTTCAAGACCCTCCTCAACAGGACCAGGGACCGCAGCAGTGGGGATTCTGGACGCCCTGGGCGAACCACCAAGCCCAGGGCCCCCAGCAGCTTCCTCCTAGGCCTGCGACGACGGAACACAGGGCGCTGGAGGCATCGTTGTCTCGCCCCCCTCCCTCTCTGGACGTGGAGGACAGGTCCAAACAGCAGGACCCTGAGCTCCCTCCGGAGTCAGAGGCGCAGGCTCAGACAGACCCCCCTACGGACACTCTCTTGCCAGGGGTCTCCTCATCGTCTTCTCCCGATGAGGCTGTGGCAGGCACTTCTTCCACCAGCCCTCCCCCACTCGACCTCAGGGCACACCAGGACCTCCTCAGGCGCGTAGCGCAGAACTTAAACCTACAAGCGGAGGAGGTCTCCGAGATCAAAGATCCCGTGGTGAGCATCCTCTCCTCAGATGCTCCCAGCAGGGTCACCCTGCCCTTTATTCGGACTATCCAGGCCAACGCCAATACGATCTGGCAATCGCCGGCCTCCAACCCCCCCTGCAGCGCAAGGCGTGGAGCGGAAGTACATGGCCCCCTCCAAGGGCTATGAGTACCTCCATATTCACCTGACACCCTGCTCCCTCGTAGTGCAGTCGGTGAACGAGAGGGAGCGTCATGGACAAGAAGCCCCAGCTCCCAAATCCAAGGAGGCCAGGCGTATGGACCTCCTCGGCCGCAAGGTCTATTCGGCGGGGGCCCTTCAGCTCAGTGTTTCCAACCAGCAAGCCCTCCTTAGCCGCTAAGCCTTTAACTCTTGGGTGGCAGCGGATAAGTTTAAGGAGCTGTTGCCACAGGAGGCGTGTCAAGAATTTGCGGCAATTCTTGACGAGGGCAAGAAGGTCGCAAGAACCTCGTTGCAGGCCTCCGTGGACGCAGCAGACTCGGCCGCTCGTACCCTCGCCTCAGGGGTTACAATGCGCCGCATCTCCTGGCTTCAGGTTTCTGGCCTTCCACCGGAGCTCCAATATACCATCCAGGACCTCCCGTTCGAAGGCCAGGGCCTGTTCTCGGAGAAGACAGACCCCAGACTAAAAAGTCTGAAGGACAATCGGGACATCATGCACTCCCCCGGGATGCATACACCCGGGACACAATGCAGACCCTTCCGGCCGCAGCAACAGCAGCAGCGCCAGCCGTTCCCTCAGCTCCGTCAGCGCCAGGACCTCAATAGGCGCCGCAGCAGAAATGGCAGGCGCAGATAGTCGGGGAACCAAGGGGGGCAGAATCAGAGCTCCTCCAAAGCCCCGCCTGGACCCAAACCTTCGTTTTGAAGGTGCGCCCGAGGGCACAGTACCAGTTTCCCCCACGGATCCTTCCCCCCCTGTTTTCCAACCGCCTTTCGTTTTTCCTCCAGGCGTGGACCCAAATAACATCCAACCGATTGGGTCTTACACACTGTGCAGATGGGATACCGTCTGCAGTTTACGTCTTTCCCTCCCTCCCGCCCCCCACCCTCATCCCTCTTCAGGGACCCCTCTCACGAGCAAGTCCTCCGCCAGGAGGTGCAGATGCTTATCGACAAAGGGGCCACAGAGGTTCCAGAGAACGAGAAGGGCAAGGGGTTTTATTGCTGCTACTTCCTCATCCCCAAGGCCAAGGGAGGCCTCAGACCTATCCTCCACCTGTGGGAACTCAACAAACATCTGGTGAAGTTGAAGTTCCGCATGGTATCCCTGGGGACCATTATCCCATCCCTGGATCCTGGAGACTGGTACGCCGCCCTCGACATGCAGGACGCTTACTTTCATATCGCCATATTACCACATCACAGGCGTTTCCTTCGGTTCGTGGTCGACCGCCATCACTACCAATTCGCGGTCCTCCCGTTTGGCCTCTCTACGGCCCCGAGGGTATTCACCAAATGCATGGCTGCCGTCGTTGCATATCTTCGGCGCAATCGCATTCACGTGTTCCCTTACCTCGACGACTGGCTGATCCGAGGCACATCGGAGCTGCAGGTCCGCAACCACGTCCGCAGGATCAGCAGCCTCTTTACTACCTTGGGCCTCATTATCAACGTGGACAAGTCCACTCTGCTCCCCACGCAGAGGACAGAGTTCATCGGGGCCGTTCTGGACTCCACCTTGGCCAGGGCCCTTCTGCCGTTGCCCAGGTTCCAGTCACTGTCGGCCATTATTCAACGCTTGCAGGCGGCCCCCCTGACCTCTATAAGGACATGCCTAACCCTCTTAGGCCACATGGCGGCCTGCACATTCGTGACAGGTTATGCGCGGCTCCACATGAGGCCCCTCCAATCTTGGCTTATCGCACAGTACCGGCCGACCAGACATTCGCTGGGCACTGTTGTCACCATCCCCCAGGGGGTGTTGGATTCCCTCTGGTGGTGGCTAGACCAATCGGTCGTGTGTGCGGGTCTCCCGTTTCATCCGCCCCAACCCTCGGTGTCCCTAACAACGGATGCCTCAGATCTCGGCTGGGAGGCCCACCTGGGAACCCTGAGGACACAGGGCCTGTGGTCCCCGCAGGAGGTGGATTTACACATCAACATGCGGGAGTTAAGAGCGGTCCGCCTTGCTTGTCAAACATTCTCTCATCAGCTCCTAGGTCGTTGTGTCGCGGTGTTCACCGACAACACAACGACCATGTACTATATTAACAAGCAGGGCGGCACCAGATCCTCTCCCCTATGTCACGAGGCGATGCGACTCTGGGACTTTTGTATAGCCCACTCCATTCACCTCACGGCTTCCTTCCTCCCCGGAGTACGGAACACGCTGGCGGACCGCCTGAGCAGATCCTTCCTCACGCACGAGTGGTCCCTTCGTCTGGACGTCGCCCTCTCGCTCTTCCAGAGGTGGGGTTGTCCCCGCATGGACCTCTTCGCGTCCAGGGGGAACAGGAAATGCCAGGTGTTCTGCTCCTTTCAGGGCCGGGAACCCGGGTCTATAGTGGACGCCTTCCTTATTCCGTGGACGACCCACTTGTTCTACGCGTTCCCTCTGTTCCCACTGGTCCACAAGGTCCTTCTGAAGGTGCGCAGGGACAGGGCCCGCGTGATTATGATAGCTCCAGCGTGGCCCAGGCAACATTGGTACCCCATGTTGCTGGACCTGGCCATAGCCAACCCAGTCCCCCTGCCCCTTTACCCAGACCTGATCACCCAGGACCACGGTACTCTCTGTCACCCGGACCTCCAGTCGCTGCACTTAGCAGTGTGGCTCCTGCGTGGCTGACCAGTTCTGAGTTGCGCTGCTCTACCCCGGTACGTGAGGTACTCTTGGGCAGCAGGAAGCCTTCCACCAGAGCGACGTACTCGGCCAAGTGGAAGCGTTTCTCCTGTTGGTGCACGGAGAGGGGTTTCCTCCCTATGGAAGTTTCGGTCACCGATATTTTGGACTATATTTGGTCCCTCAAGCAACAGGGCCTGGTGATATCGTCCCTTCGGGTTCACCTGGCGGCTATCTCCACCTTTCATCCGGGTGGGGATGGCCGCTCAGTTTTCTCTCACCCGACGGTGACTAGATTCCTGAAGGGGCTGGAACGTCTATACCCCAACGTCCGACCCCCTGCCCCTACCTGGGATCTCAACCTGGTTCTGACTCGGCTCATGGGGCCCCCCTTTGAGCCGTTAGAGCAGGGAGCAAGTCGCTATCTTTCTTGGAAGACTGCCTTTCTAGTAGCCATTACCTCAGCTAGATGGGTGTCGGAACTCTGGGCTCTCATGGTAGATCCCCCGTATACGGTCTTCCATAAAGATAAGGTGCAGCTGAGACCGCACCCGGCTTTTCTCCCCAAGGTAGTCTCAGCCTTTCACGTCAACCAGGAGATCTTCCTCCCCGTTTTTTTCCCGAAGCCTCATTCCTCACGCAGGGAGCAACAACTCCACTCGCTTGATGTCCGTAGGACTCTCGCGTTTTATGTGGAGAGGACCAAACCATTCTGCAAATCCCCCCAGCTTTTCGTGGCAGTAGCGGACCGCATGAAGGGGCTTCCCATTTCCTCACAGAGGTTATCCTCGTGGGTAACGTCCTGTATCAGGACCTGCTATGACTTGGCTCACGTTCCTACGGGCCATGTGACTGCGCACTCTACCAGGGCACAGGCATCGTCGCTGGCTTTCCTCGCCCGTGTGCCCATCCAGGAGATCTGTTGGGCAGCGACCTGGTCATCGGTCCACACCTTTGCTTCCCATTACGCCCTGGTCCAGCAGTCCAGAGATGACGCGGCCTTCGGCTCGGCAGTGCTCAATGCCGCGACTTCTCACTCTGACCCCACCGCCTAGGTAGGCTTGGGATTCACCTAACTGGAATGGATATGAGCAATCACTCGAAGAAGAAAAGACGGTTACTCACCTTTGTAACTGTTGTTCTTCGAGATGTGTTGCTCATATCCATTCCACACCCGCCCTCCTTCCCCACTGTCGGAGTAGCCGGCAAGAAGGAACTGAGGAGCGGGTGGGCCGGCAGGGGTATATATCAAGCGCCATGGCGGCGCCACTCTAGGGGGCGACCTGCCGGCCCACTGGAGTTGCTAGAGTAAAAAGTTTCCGACGAACGTGCACACGCGGCGCGCACACCTAACTGGAATGGATATGAGCAACACATCTCGAAGAACTCTTTTTTTCTGTTCTTTTAGGACCTAATGCTACAAGCCTTGTGAGAAATCTGAGAGATTTTAACAGGGCTACTTCTGTGAGTTCGTAGGATCAACTTCTTAATCAATAACTTTGCTATACATAAGGTGCCACAGAACTCTTTGCCGCCTTTGCTATACATGAAAACGTCATATCAATGTATAAAGTTTTTATTCACACAAATGGAAGTGAGTGCATTACCTTATACTTCCATAATGGTTTTCTTGCTTCAAGACTCATATCCAGTTATTTTACAGCACAGAAGAAGGTATGTGTTACATGTTCAATTCAGTGATAACAACTGGTGAGATCTGTGGGATTATACTAAATGCACAGCAAGAGGACCAAAGTTGTTAAGGGAAGATTATTTACTGGAGACAGTGGGGAACTAAGGTGAATTGAGGATTAGATATACACAAATATCGAGCCACCACCACACCCAAATCCTTTAGAGCTCACTACATCCTTTTTGTTTCCCTATTCTGGCAACACACCTCTTCATCCACCAACAATCCCCACTTTTGTTCTCAGCTCATCAGCCATCCTTCTCAGTCCTGAACCCCCAGATTCCAACATAAGAAATAGTCTGCTTTAAATTCACTTTGTTGATGTTCCCTCATCAATAGTCTGTCATAGTCCTGTTGACTGCTGCCTACTCCTCTCCCCCACTTTCTATTTCTTAAGCTCAACTGTCTTTTCTCAAGGCACCATCAAACACCATCTCCCTTTCAGTGTACTCCACACAAATTACTTTACTCTCGTGATTCAAAGGATCCCTTGAAGAAATGAGATTTCATCACCTCCTAATTTTCTATTTGGCCTTTGCATCAGGGTAGATTTGATTTAGTCAGGAAGACTCTATTTAATTGTGGATTTCTCCATAAAAGTGGATCCCTGTTGATTGTTATAACCTTAATACATATTCTTCACAACTCAGAGATAGATGTAGGTTTCAGTTTTAGAAGGTACACACTATGCATTTGTAAGTGATTTATTTTGAAAACTTTTCAGATTAGTTTTATAGCTATATCAGAAAATGAATGATTGGTTATTTCATTTACCAAAGGTAATTGAAGCAGATATTTATGAAGTCATTGGGAGATGAACTATCTCCAATTCAACAGGTTAATCATTAATATTTGGAGGATTTTCTTGCTGTGCTGTATAAGGAGGAGAACATCACCAGACAGACATTTAAATTGTTTTATTTAACTAAAACAACATTATGTATTCTAGATTTTTTTCTTCAACAGCAAACATGCTTATTTTGTTAAAATATTGGATGAATTTTTGAATTTAGTTAAAAAACATTCAAGTTTTTTAAAATCAGGTTTGTTTTTGTTAAAATTAACTAAAATAGTTAAATGAAATATTTAAAAAAACAAAACAAAAATTAGATTGACTATGACAGCCAGGTCAACAGCTTCTGTAGCTAACTCAGTCATCTTCACCTTCATTCTCCTGTTGGTTCATAATCTGGAAAAGAAAAACAAGCTTTCCTGCTTTTTCAGGTCCCAAACAATTTCTCAATTTGAAATGAATTAGTCCAAAGGAATAAAATATTCTTTCTACACTAGCAGAAGAAGCTACTGCTATTAAGTGAGAGGATCAATTCAACAGTCTCTGAATCCAAGTGCTTCAGTGACTTCCACCAGTTCACTGGTGTGACTTTCTTTAAAACATGATCAGCACACATGTATTTCTTGAATGGTTTCAAGTGTCAGGGGGTAGCCATGTTAGTCTGTATCCACAAAAACAACAAAGAGTCCAGTGGCATCTTAAAGACTAACAGGTTTATTTGGGCATAAGCTTTCGTAGGTAAAAAAACCTCACTTTTGCATCTGAAGAAGTCGAAAGCTTATGCCCAAATAAACCTGTTAGTCTTTAAGGTGCCACCGGACTCCTTGTTGTTCTTGAATGGTTCTTATTCCAAAACTGGGTCTCTTTTATGGCCTGCTGCCATTATACGTTTTCCCTTCTAGTGAGAGAATGGTGTGGTAGATCTCAAATCAATGAAGGCTACACTTGACCTCAAGACTTCTGGAATATGCTGCTCAAACAGTTCCACTTTTGTTTCTACTGCCTGTCCCTCCCTTCTCACATTTATCTCCAGACGACTTCTTATTCCGCCCCAACAATCTTTTATTCATTGAACTTTTTGAAACTTTGCACGTTTAGAGAGAGGTAAGGGATTGACTATATACACAAATTTGCAGAGGGACAATAGGGTTGAGGTCTGTTCTTTCTTACCTCTATATATTATTTATTTTAAAACATTTTTGTTGTTAACAAGCATGTTATCTCTGGAGAAACAAATCCACAGTTTGAGAACTGCAAAACTAGGCATCTCTGATAGAGCACAGCCTAGGAGATACTGAGTCTCAGTGGGTAGATAAAAAGATTAACCTAAATAATCTCTACTGAAGCCCCTGGAACCCCATAAAATGGGATCCCTCCTTCCGTGAACTATTGGAACTCATTTACAAAACTTTTCTTAAACATTACATGAATATATTGTCTCATACTATAGAAGTAGAATTTATAATCCCTATTCCATGATATATCTTTGAGCTATAATGTATCTTAATTAAAACTATAGATAGGTATTTTTTCTCAAAAATCCAATTTAAGTAAACAGATTTTTTTTTAAATCATTGATTTTTATCCACCCTACTTTGCATATATTTCTCCAAATTTTAGGAGGCAATTTTAGGTTTAAATGTCTGATAGTGAAAATCAGGTGGGATGGCAGTGAGTGGGGAAGGATTACATGGCAGTGGGGTACTGGCTAGATCCCTTAACTTTAATTTTTATATTAATTGTATTGTAGTACCATCTAGAGGTCTTAATTTCTTTAAATCTTAAAAGAATAAAGTATATAGAACCCTGGGAAAAAATCCTTAGTTTGACTTCAGACAATATAATATTTATGACTAGGGCCCTACCAAATTCACGGTCCATTTTGGTCAATTTCATGGTCATGTGATTTTTAAAATTGTCAATTTCATGATTTCAGCTATTTAAATCTGAAATTTCATGATGTAATTGTAGGGGTCCTCACCCAAAGAGGAGTTGTGGGGGGGGGGTTGCAGTAGGGCTACCTATACGTTTGTGCTGCTGGTGGTGGTGGCACTGCCTTCAGAGAGCAGTGGCTGCTGCTGGCTGGGAGCCCTGCTCAGAAGGCAGAGCCACTGACAGCAGCACAGACGTAAGGAGGGCATGGTATGGTATTACCAGCCTTACTTCTGTGCTGCTGCCTTCAGAAAAGCTTTCACTCTCAGGCCACCCAGCTCTGAAGACAGTGCAGAAGTAAAGGTAGCAATACCACAACCCCCTTAAAATAATCTTGTGACACCCCACCCCCTCCACCCCAACCACCTTTTGGGCCAGGACGCCTAGTTTGGGAAATTCTGACCTCCCCCCTTCCCCCCATGAAATCTGTATAGTATAGGGTAAGAGCACACAAAAGACCAGATTTCACCATCTGTCATGCATTTTTCATGACCATGAATTTGGTAGGGCCCTATTTATGACCCAAGTAAAATACTAACTAATTTGATTATCAGCTTTAATCAGCCCCTCCCCATATAAAACTCCTGCCAAAGAAAGACAACAACATCCTGGTGTTGGCTTGCAGATTCACCATTGGTTGCGTTCCTTTCACTCAGTTTATTTAATCTCCTTAGATTGTGACCAGAGGCATGCACAGGGAGGGAGGAGCAAGCATGGTCATGTCCCCCCAATAATCAGCAGGGGCACAGAACTTCTCTGGCTCAGGGGCCATGGCAAGGAGAGTGAGCTCCTCCAGCACCCCTGTGCCAAGGCGAAGTCACAGAACGTGCCCCTCCCAAAGTGCTCAATTTTTTATTCCTGCTCACACCCCTAGTTCTGGCATGTGCTAAATACGCAACCAAGGTATCTGAGTCCAACTACTTTCATAGAGGGCTTTTGTCCCTTTTGGAGTTCTTGGGGTCCCAGCAGATCTCAAGCTTGTAAAGGATGTTTTTAAAAGCTTGGTAAAAGTATTCAGCTCTATTTTCCAAGTATTAATCCAGGGGTGGGCAAACTACGGCACACAGGTCGGATCCGGACTGTGGGATTGCCAACCTCATGCGTCTGCACGCTCCCAGAAGTGGCCGGTACCATGACCTTGCAATGAGTGGGGCAGAAGGCTCCACATGCTGCCCTTGCCTTTGGGTACTTCCCCCCACAGCTCCCATTGGCCGGGAACAGAGAACCATGGCCAATGGAAGCTTTGGGGGAGGTACCCACAGGGGAGGGCTCTGCCTCCTCCCTTCCCCAGGGGCCAAAGGGACGTGGTGTCAGCCACTTCCAAGAATGGCGCAGGGTTGGGGCCAGGGCGGGCAGGCAGGGAGCCTCACCTGGTCTTGGTGCACACTTTTGCCTCCCCAGGTAAGCGGCGCTGGCCCGGAGCCTGCACCCAAGTCCCTGCGCTGAGCTCCCTGCCACACCCCGCATTCCTCTGCCCCAACCCCTTGCCCTGAGCCCCTTCCTGCACACCGCACTCCCTCCCACACCCCAACCCCCTGCCGCAGCCCTACATTCATGGCCCTGCATACAATTTTCCTACCTGGATGTGGCCCTTGGGCCAAAAAGTTTGCCCACCCCTGTTCTAATCCCTCCTCATATGTGGAGGTAGAGGCTAGGCACAGGTTTTACACTTAAAAGAACCAGTATGTTGCACCCCTTTGGGTCCAGGTAGTAGAAGTCTGAGTCTTTAATTATAAAATTCCATTCCTTTGGCTGGCTGCAGTTACTGTCTAATTGTTCATTTAACATAGTCCTCGCTATGCTTTGAATGAGAGGACATCTGGTTTGCCTACAGGAGACCCTGAATCTTGAATACTGCCAGCAGCTAGTGTCACAGCTGCCAAACATGCCTACAGGAGTAGAGACAAAGATATAAGGGCAAAATCTAGAAAGAAAACACTGATTATTTCGACCTCAAAGCAAATATATGTCCTATCAACTGTTTGTTTATAGGTCAGTTTCAAGATAAATTATTTACTTCTCAGGTGTCAGACAAGACGTTCCAAGAATCTTGCTTTGCAATTATTATGAGCTTCCCCATTCTACCAGCCATCAGTCCTGACTACATCCCTCAGACGGCTATCAACCTGAATACATTAAAGGCTGAGCTGAGAGAGATAACAGTCTAAAGAACAAAGGCCCAGATTCACAAATCCATTTAGGCTCCTAACTTCAATTAATTTTAATAGACATTAGGAGCCTAAATAGCTTTGTGGATCTGGGCCAAAGTCCATAATGAGGCCTAGAAATGACATGAGAAGGAGACTCTCTCATTCCTGCTCACAGTGGATTTTATCACAAGTAATGAAAAGAGATCAATACAGTTCCTTTCCCCCCCTCTATAAGTGATATTCTTCTTTTCCTGTTCTAAACTATTGTGTAATATTGTTGTGTACTGTTAACAGATGCTGCGTTCTATCTCGGGGTGTTTATACTTCAGTGGAAAAGTGATTCTTGTGTATGTAAGATTATGAGACAGAGGTGACCAAATAATTCACAATGATTTACTTTAATTTATTCATCAGTGAAATATTGAGGGTATTTTTTTTTAAAAATTAACTCTATGGAGTGCATAAATGCCCACCAAATTCAAATACAAAATGGGGGCATGAAAATGACCAACACAAATTCACCTAAAAATCGGAGTAAATCTTTGAGTACTCACCCGGTCCTATCATTCTGTTCTTTTCCAAAGGAAAAAGATGTTAAGTGTACTGCAGTTACAGTGCCTTGGTTATCTAGCAATTAGTCAAGAACTATTTGAATTATAATTTATGACCAGACATATGAAACCTTTTACTTAAATAAATTGCAGATGCTAGGGTAATACTAGAACCGCAGACACCTACACATTTTTCTTGCCAGAGGAATGATTATTGACGTGGCATAATTGCAGAGGTTCTTTGTGTATGGTACATTTTTGTTTAATAATCCATTAACGTTGGATATTATACTTGTATGGCCTTGCTGGACACAAAATGTAGCTTAACACCTCTCATTTCTTTAAAGGCATGATAATTGAGTAATAACCCAGTAGTAGCAAAAACATGTATAAGCATAAAATGTCTCATACAGTTCAAAAGACTAAAGCTACCCGTCATTGTTCACATGAATAAACCAGATGTATGTCAAGATGCATGCAAACATCTACAGCAGAGCCATAAGTAGGTATTTTTGTGCCTGAGACAAGAATATAAAATTGCGCCCTCCCCCAGGGCCGGCTCTTCAGTGGCGGGTCCTTCAGTCCCTCTCAGAGAGAAGGGCCTGCCGCCAAATTGCCGCCAAAGAATGAATGAAGGGGCGGTGGTGGAGTCTGTGATTTTGGGGGGGTCAGCTCATGATTTTTGACTGCTTGGGCTGGTAATGTTGCTTCCAAGATGGTCTTTGGTTCCAGTCCAGTTCCAATCCAGAGAAGGGCTCACAGGTTAAGAGAGGAGGGAGGTGCTGGATGTCAGCAGTGACCACTAGGGATCAGCATGTGTCCTGAGAATGCTGGGAGTTCAGGTTTGCAGGGCAGGATCATGGGTGGCAGGTTTGTACAAGTTTTGGTGGTGCCCAGAACCTGCCTCCACCCAAAATCCACCCCCCACCCATCCAAGCCTCTGGGAGAGAGTTTGGATGAGGGAAGAGGTCTGGGGTGCAGACCCTAGGCTGGGGCAGGGGATTTGGGTGCAGGATCTGGGAGGGAGTTTGGGGATGGGAGGGGGTGTGGAGGGAGGGGTGCAGGTTCTGGGAGGGAGTTTGGGGATGGGAGAGGTGCAGAGGGATGGGGTGCAGGGCTGTGGGTTGTGGCTGCAGATGAGGGGTTGTAGTGTGGGAGGGGTTCAGGGCAAGAGCAGGGATGAGGGCTCTATCTGGGGCTGGGAATGGGAGGTTTGGAGTGTGGGAGGGGCTTGAGGCTCAGGCAGAGGGTTGGAGTGTGGGGGGTGAGGGCTCTGGCTGGGACTGGGGATGGAGTGTTTGGGGTGCTGGAGGGGCTCAGGGCTCAGGCAGAGGGTTGAGGGTGCAGTGGGGGGGTGAAAGCTCTGACTGGGGGTATGGGTTCTGGGGTGGAACAGGGCTAGGGTTGAGTTTGGGGTGCAGGCAGGCTGCTCTGGGACAGGGGAGAGAGAGGAGGACTTCCCCCTATCCCTTTTCCTGCTGGCAGCAGCAAGCTCTGGGGGAGGAGCCCCCCTTTCCTGCCCCCCCCAGCAGCACACTGACCCCACCACTGTCACTGCATGTGCTCCTAGAGCCCCTCTCAGGTCCAGGAATCTCTCCTGCCTTCCTCGTGGTGGGTGCCGGGGGGCGCTGCGGGCACCTCCTCCCCTGCTGTTGCCCCTGACTGTAGCTTCATTGAGGGTGAGGGATGGGGCTGCCTCCTTGCCCAGCATGGGGCAGGAGCGGTGATTGCGAGAGGGGGGCCCTGTGCTGCTGGAGGGTCCCACGGGAAAATGAAAGGGTCTAAAGGGGAAGGGCAGGCTCACAGT
Source organism: Gopherus evgoodei (assembly GCF_007399415.2). Taxonomy (NCBI): domain Eukaryota; kingdom Metazoa; phylum Chordata; order Testudines; family Testudinidae; genus Gopherus; species Gopherus evgoodei. The sequence continues at coordinate 146,732,754 of NC_044324.1, forward strand.
CACTCTGCCATGGCAGTGAGATGGGGGGGCACTAGGACACTGCAGCAGCAGTTGCTGCAGGGAGGCAACATGGAGCTGCTCTGCTCTGGGTCTGGGAAGGGGCTGAGGGAAGCAAATCAGGGCCAGGGGACATTCGGGGGAGGTCTGGGGGGGGCGGCAGGTGGGATGTGGGGAGAGAGATCACCCGCGTTATAAACATCTCTATGCCAGCGGCTTTTTTTTTTTCCCTCGGCCACTTTCTGTGCCCCTCGACTTTGTGCACCTGAGGCAAGTGCCTCACTCGTCACCCTTGTTACTGCACTGATCTACAGTGCTACAATAATTGGGCAGCATTAAAAAATAAACCTTTATTTTCTTATATGTCATTTGGGGTACAATGCTGTAGCTCTGAACATAACAGCACAGAAGGGGAATGGGTTGGTGGAAGCTGTTGGCTAATCAGAAGGCAGCTGCTATTAGAATAGCAGTTTAGAAAAATTAGGCTTTTGTAGCTTGATAACCCCACAGTTGCTTAGTACAGTCAATATTGCTTGGATCATGGAGGTGTCTGCTTAACCTAGACAGACAGGATGAAATGTATTTCATAAATCTGGTGTTTAACATGCATGCCATTTTATAAGCAAACCTTTGTGCTTTGTAAGAGAGATGGCTGAAAGAGCATTGTCAATTATTCTAAGTGAATGCTGCTCAGCATAAATATTCTTTCACATGCATAAAGAAAATGGATTTTAAACTTTAAAGTGCATGGCTTTTACATGCTATGCCCTTAGTGCATAGATAATACAGTTTGTAAATCTTTACATGCTTTATTGGGATTTTATCCCTCGCTATAGTTCCTATATGGTCTGTAAAACATCAGAGAATACCAGCTGCTGTTTTAACAGAAATTTTGTTAATTAGGATGATTTTGTTTCCATTGAGATGTGGATTAAATTCTACTAAGTCTGATTTTATGAAAGATCCTAATACCATATAAATAAGGGACTAATGGGAGTTATTCACAAGGGGACAATAATTTAGCTTTGTTGATATCTTAATCATTCCACCATGATTTCAACAGCTTCCACCCCACCATCAACCTCAGCCTGGACCAATCTACACAGGAGGTCCACTTCCTGGACACCATGGTGCAAATAAGTGATGGTCACATTAACACCACCCTATACCGAAAACCTACAGACCGCTATGCCTACGTTCATGCCTCCAGTTTCCATCCCGGGCACACCACACGATCTATTGTCTACAGCCAAGCACTGAGGTACAACTGCATCTGCTCTAATCCCTCAGACAGAGACCAACACCTACAAGATCTCCACCAAGCATTCTCAAAACTACAATACCCACATGAGGAAATAAGGAAACAGATCAACAGAGCCAGACGTGTACCCAGAAGCCTCCTACTGCAAGACAAACCCAAGAAGGAAACCAATAGGACTCCACTGGCCATCACATACAGTTCCCAGCTAAAACCCCTCCAATGCATCATTAGGGATCTACAACCCATCCTGCACAATGATCCCACGCTTTCACAGGCCTTGGGTGGCAGGCCAGTCCTCGCCCACAGGCAACTGCCAACCTGAAACATATTCTCACCAGTAACTGCACACCGCACCATAGTAACTCTAGCTCAGGAACCAATCCATGCAACAAACCTCAATGCCAACTCTTCCCACATATCTACACCAGCGACACCATCACAGGACCTAACCAGATCAGCCACACCATCACCGGTTCATTCACCTGTATGTCCACCAATGTAATATACACCATCATATGCCAGCAATGCCCCTCTGCTATGTACATCGGCCAAACCGAACAGTCTCTATGGAAAAGGATAAATGGACACAAATCAGACATTAGGAATGGCAATATATAAAAACCTGTAGGAGAGCACTTCAAATGCTAAATTAAACAAATAATTTAGAATTGATTTAAATTGTTTTCTAATAGTGCTGCTGTTTCTCAATCCTACTGTACTTTGAATTACATTGAATCCTTGCTTTGAAGCGTCATCAAAAAGGCTTCTTTTCCTGAGAAGGAACCAGACCCATTCACTAAATTCGTATCCTGAAATTAGAGATGGATACTGAACCAAACCTCTGAACTGGAGCAACCCAAACAAGTTCAGATCTGGATCTAAACTTTGTGGCCCAGGCCCACTGCTAAACCTAAACAGGTATAAGTGTTCGTAAGAACTGTGGTGCATATTACTTTTTATAATACAAAAGCAGGTAAATGTCCTAGTTAAGGTTGTGAACCATTTTCTTGCCAGCACAGCATTTCCAAAGGCCATAACTTACTAAAATATTCACTTTTGGGACATTCATTTTCCATGTTTGATCTTTGAACAGAGGCAAATATTTTGGAAAGTTTGAGCAAAAAAACATTTTACTTTGTTATAAAAAAGGAGAAAATAAATTTCCTATTCATTATGACTTTTATGTGTTTGAAATAACTCAGAACAGCTGAATCTTACACATGGAGTTTGGCACATGACTAGTACTTAATGGACTGTATCTGTTACGGTACATTTTAAAAAAAAAAGTGCTAATGTGACAAAATGGTGAACATTTGAAAATTCTCCCTCATACAAATACAGCAGAAATACCATTAAGTTTTAAGGTATCATGTTATCCTAGAAGTGCTTCACATTTTGCAGCACTATTTAAAGGTAAGATCCAACTCTCATTGTCTTTTTATTTACTTCAAGGAGAGTTGGATCAGCCCCTATCTGCATGATGGGATACTTAGTCCAATGAGCTCCTCCAAACCAGCCAGGAACTTATAAGTTGGTAGTGAGATTGGAGGGGATAAGAAGCAGCCTTGATTTTCTGAACTGACGCAGTCAACCTTGTTTCACACCTTTTTTAACTGCAATGCGAAGGGGGGTATCCAAGAAAGTTATACCCGTAGTGCAGTCAGAATTTGCTTCCTCTAATAGTTTGATATAGTTTATGTTGATGCTCCGCTTTACAAGAGCTTTTAACACTGCATTGATCTCTGCATCTACACTGTTGAACAGAGGTGGGCACAGGGCTCTGCTGCTGCTCCTCCAGGTATCTCCCACGAAGCTCCCATTGGCCTCAGTTCCCTGTTCCTGGCCAATAGGAGCTGCGGGGGGGGGGGGGTCGGTACCTTGAAGCAAGGCAATGCAGGAGCCCTCTGCCTCGGGCCCAAAGGGACATGCTGCCAGCCGCTTCAGGGTGCAGTGCGGGGCTCGCTGCCTCATATTTGAGACCCTTGAATTAGGTTGCTGCTTTGTCAGAGGATAGGGGACATGCACCAGTCTTTGTAATCTGAGCAGATCCCCTCAAGCACTTTAGACACACTCACTGAAAAGATAAAACATTGAAATAAGTTTATTAACTACAGAAAGATTATAAGTGATTATAAGTGGTAGGCATACAGTTCAGAGATAGTTACCTAAGAAAATAAAAAGTAAACATGCATTCTAAATCCTAAACTCTATTAGACAAAGCAAGATTTGGATCAAACAGCTTTTCTCACCCCACTGGATGATGCAGGCAGATTACAGTTTTTAATACACAAGTTGAATTTCCTTCTTAGCCTGGGACTAATCTCCTCATTTTTAAATCTTTGTCTTCCCATCATTCTTGTTACCTAGGTAGGGGAGGAGAGAGGAGGTCTCATGATGCCACTGTCCTTTATTTTATATTTAATTCATGTCCCAGGGAAGATACTGGACAAGACGTGTTCTGGTGAGCCTTGCTGAGTCACAGAGTTGAGCAACTCCCATTATGCGGTGCTTGCACAACTGTTTCTTACAGATTTGTAAATCTCTTGTTTACATTTCCCTTGCTGGTCAATGGCTCATGATGGTCACTTAACATCCGTTTGGGTGTGGGTCACCTCTTTTATTGCCACTGGAGAGCTAGCTGTGGGTGTCTCCCAGACACACAACATATTTCAATATGAGCCATATAGCAGAATATCATAATTCCATATATAATGATGATACACATATTGTGACAGAACAATGAGTTTCAGCAGATCATGATCTTTCATATGATACCTTGCAAGGCATGCCTTGTATGAAGTATCACAACCATTACCAGTGATAAATGTGGGGGTTACAGAGTACTACTTTGAAGTACAGCATGTCACAATTGTTTGTATTTTGTTTGCCTTGTGTATTTAGATTGCCAGCTCTTCAAGGAAGGGACTGTGTTTTATGTATGTTCAGTGTTTAGCATATTTTGGGGAATTCACTGATCACACATTGCAAATTTGCTTTTTTCAAGGGGCAGATGGAGCAGTTTTATGTATGCCAGTACAGTGTGGGGAGGAGAGAGGAAGGCACAAGAAGTTTCTCTTTTCTGCTAGTCTTCGGTTCAGAATTCTTCAAAAGCTGCTGGGCAGGATTCCAATTTAGCATTCAAGAGAGCACTAGGTGGAGGAATGTGGCTGCCATGCCTGAGCAGGTGTCATTTGCCCTGAGCTAGCCAACACAACTGTTTCCCTTCACAATGTGGATACCAGGAGTTTAGCTCTAACTGGGAGAGGCTGCCGTGTGCTACAAACTCTGCAACTCCTAAAGAGAAAAGGCCAAAATATGGCACTGTGTGAGTAGGTGCAATTCCCTTGGCTTCAGTGGAGTAACAGTCTTTTGGCAATGATGGATTTGACCTAAACTTTCTATCAATGGCCCAGCCCCTGCTTCATTGGCACTGAGCCACTTTGATCTTTTCATAGTTATTTAACAAGGTAAAATGAGGGCATAAAATGAGGGCATCTGAGATATTAAATCCCATCAACCTGACAAACGTTGTAAAATATCCACCTTGTTAACATAAAGAACATCAGATGTCATAGATGGAAGGTTAACAGGCTGCAGCTGGTTCATTAAGTGCTGCTACTGGCTAGCAACTGGGAAGATGAATACAGCAAAAAGAAAGATACAAAATGTTGTCATTAACTTTAGGGATCACGTAGAGAAGAGCAAAAGCTAAGCTAAAAAATATCAGCTTCATTCAAAGACTTCACTGCCTCATGGGCATTGCTGTCTTTTGCTCACAACCCAAAGCTAATCAGGTTCTGACTCCTTGAGTTTACCCTTCAGCATGAAGAGAAAGATCATACTGTGCTAGAAAGGAGCCTGCACTCCATCTGACAGGCTGCAGAAGACTTGTATAATCACCAGCACCCAAGAGGTTACTTCCCTTCTTAGTTCTCACACAGGTGTAAAAGTTGGACTAACAAGGCAGGGTTGGGGGCCTAAACACTCAACTGGGCACACCGATGAAACCTAAGAAACTTTGCAAAAAGTAACCTAGAAAATTGTGAATGCAGAAGGCTTCTGGCAAGAGTGCTCCACACAGTTCCCGGAGAGCTAGATTATAACCTAAGTTGTGTGTTTTCTTTTACATTTTGTTTATGTAACCCCCCTTTTCTTTGCCGAAATCATTGCAAGAGATTATAACAATGTATGTACAATTTATGAATTCCTGAGAGATTTTTAAGAAAATTGCTGTATCCCTGAATACTGAATCAGCTATCTGCTACCACAGTTGATGTCAAGTATCTCCCAGACCAGGATCAATGAAGAGTGATTAACCTGAATTCCATTCAGATTGGAGCACCTTAGAACAATGGGATGTTTGCAGCCTAGGGAAAACCAGTTTGCCCCAACTTGTCTGCAGTGGGTGGGGTTGGAGCAATGGAAATTTCCCAGCAGGAGAACAAAAACAGAGGTATTCGAAGTGGTTCTTAAAAACTCAAGCTGGGAAGTTAGGAAATATAAAGTGGCAAGCTGTCTGAGCTGGGGAATCTTTTGACTGCCTGATCAACTCAAACTGAAGAGAGCTTGCTGTCGGAGTCAAAAGAGAATCTATGATCAGGAAGAGAAGACTGAGTCAGAGGAGTGATGTCTGGGGTGCCCTGGGATTCCTGAAAGGCCCTGAATAGTGAGGACAAGAGAGGGAGAGTTTTTGCATGCAGGGTTTCTTGTTTTTAGCATCATCTGTAAGTCTCTATGCCTTCTCTATGAATAAAGTGCATGCATTTAAGAAGTTACTTTGTACATTTTGAGTGCCTTTCTGTACCTGTTGTGTTCTGAAAGGTTTAAACCATAAATCTGACCACCCAGATGGATAGAGCTTTGGGAGGGGTTGTGCTTAGTCTGTTGGGGAGACTTGGAGGGGGATGGGTTCAGGACTGGGCTTGGAGCCTTGGCCAGCTGGATTATGCTCATTCTCAGTGGATTAAGCACTCGGGATCCTGTAGTTGAATCCAACTTGGAGAGTGTCAGTTCCATCCATTAAAGCCCTGGTGCCACCACATATAGAACCAGATCAGGGAACATGGTTCTGACATGTTACAAATATGGTTCCAATTTGTAGTGTAGACAGGGCCTTTAACATGTTTTGTAACCTGATTAAATGATCTGTTCTAATTACAATTTGTGACAGTGTAAAATTAACTATGCTTCAGAGAACCTAGGATGGACGTAAATTTGCAGATCTTTGATCTAAAAAGCGGAGGAAAACTGCTTGGGGCCCTGCTTTTTCTCTGGAAAGTGCCTGTCCAGAACTTGAGGAGAGATCAATATCAGCCTGAGTCACAATCTGGATTTTAACTTGCTCAAACTTTGGGGGCTTTCTGAACAAAGGCTATTGTTTTGTACCAATACAGAGGCTGGGGACAAGCACACAGGTTTATTGAGGATCTTGAACGTGTCAGTAAAATAGTGGATAAAGGGAAACCAATTGACATTCATTTAGACTTCCCAAAGGACTTTGGCAAGGTCCCTCACAAGAAGTAGCTAAAGAAACTATGCAGTCATGGGTGAGAGGCAAAGTATTGTCATGGATCAAAAACTGGCTAGAAGGCAGAAATCAAGGAGTAAGATTAAATGCCAGTTTTCATCATGACAAAAAGAGTTATAGTTGGGTCCCTCCGGGTTCCATATGTGGCATAATGTTGTTTAATACTTATGAAAGGTTGAGAAAGGGGGTGTATAATACAGTAGAAAATTTGCAGATGACAAAATCATTTAGGTTAGTTAGGATCAGAGGGGACTATGAGGAACTTCAGAGAAACCTAAACAAGCAATGCAAATGGGCAAAATAATGGCAAATGAAATTCAGTGTTGATAAATGCAGAGTAAATTGCATTTGAGGCAAAAACCTAAACTCTTCATACACCTTACATAGCTCTAAATTAACAATCTCACCTCAGGAAGGGATCTGGATATAACGTCTGCACAGTGTGAGACTGCAGTCCAAAAGGAAAACAAGATTATTAGGATGCATAAGGAATGAGATTATAAATAAGATGGAAAATATTATCTTATTATATAAATGAATGACGTGCCCTCAGCTGGACTACTGTGAAGTGATCCCATCTCAGAAAGGATGCAGAACTAAAGGAGATTCAGGTGAGGGTATAAAAATGATTAGGGGCCTGGAAAAACTCGCATATGAAGAGAGATTGAAAAGAGTGAAATTGTTTATCTGAGAAAGGAGACAAATAAGAGGGGACATGTTAGACGTATGCAAAATAATGAATGGTATAGTAAAGGTAGATTGGGAATTCTTGTCCTTCTTGTCTCATGTTATGAGAACAAGGGGGACATTTAATAACATTAAAAGGTGCCAAATTCTAAATCCTTAAAAAAGAAATATTCTCCTACACAATGCAAAATTAGATTGTCAAACTCATTGCCACAAGAAGTCATTGAGGCCAAGAATTTAGGATTCAAAAAGGGATCTTTATATATAAAAGAAGCATATCCAGAATTGTTTTAACTAATAATGATAAACATTTTGGAAGGGATATTAAACTTCCTATTTCAGTGCTTAAGCCAATCTCTAACTATTAGAAACCAGAATGTGACCTAGTGTGCATTAGGGAGAAGGAGGACATTCATTATCCCACATCTGCCTACAGTAGGGTTCTTCTACCTTCCTCTGAAGCATCTGGTGCTGGTCATTGTCAGAGGCAGGCTATTGGACTACTTGGGTGTAGGGTCTATCCAGGCTGGCAATTCCCACGTTGCTAAGACTTCTCCCAGTCTTCTGGAACTTCTGGAGCGTGAAGAGGTAGGATTTGGATTTAGAACCATCTGTACTCCCCTCCCTCCCACACAGTACTTCTTGTTGTTAGGTAAACATTCACTTTCAGGAAAAGTACCAGAGGTGAAGTGTATATTAGTAATTTTAGAGGATGGAAGAGCAATTACCAGTAATAAAACATCAACATATTTGTGGAATATAGTTTCCTCAGAAGCCTTCAGAAAAGAGGTTTCTATTTAATTGCAGAAAGAACTGAGGCATAGTAACTAAAAATATGATGCTCCAGTAAGAATGCCTGAAGTTCTGATACTGTTGTTTGCTCCCCTGTAGCGCTTGACATAGGGCTCCAATTAAGGAATTATCCTAAGGACAATCACTTATATTAGCCACTATTTTTCCAATAGCTTAATATATTTGCCTTTTGTTTTTATAGTTTTGTTTATGCTTTTTTATTTTAAAACATTACTGAAAGAAGCAATAAAATGTAGATTTATTAATTATATGTCATTGTCCAGATACTGTAGCTATAATAAAAATAATTAAGAGCTCTATTTCAACTTTTTTTTTGTGTTACCTCTATGAGGCTTTCACTACTTTATTGCTGTAAAGCTTAACTGTAATTTAGGAGTCATTTTTTCCTGTATTACTCTGGCAGTGTTTAGATTCACAACTTTTAGTGTCAAGTGCAAATTACAGCTCACATATGCCTTTAGAAAGAAGGTAACTGACAGCGAGGATATCAGAATGACTTAGACAAAAATTGCAATTTAGTTTTTCAGAATCAGTTAATCTAATTATTAAAAAAAGTAAATTGCCTGTTTAATTGTCTGAAATATAACAAAAATGAAAATAATTAACAGTGAAGCTTGGGGAGCTATCTTCTTCTTTGTCTGGTGAAATGTGATAAAATAAATAGTGGAATGCTTTATTTTTTCATGCAAATATTGAGAATGTCTGGCTGTCTTTTACACAGATACCTGTACTGGCACACAGACAGTTATTTGTGTCCACATAGGGTATTTGTTGCTTGCTCCTTTGATATTTGTCATCCAGGAAGCAGAAACAATCCCATGTGACTTAGGTAAACACCATAATAACAAATATTGAATTATCTAAAACAGAATACAAATAGATAATCCTCAAAATTATGCCTAAAATATTTTTGTATAACATATTGAACAACTATGAATATCAAATACATTAGTAAAACAGTCTATTTGCACATAACTTTCTAACTGAAAAAAGGCTAAATTAATCATTGTTTGCTCTGAATAGTTTGCCCAGCTCCACTGACAATCCTGTGCTTGTTATCACAATTGATATTAAAATGAGTGAGATATTTGCATGATAAATAATGATGGATTCAAAATCTAAATTTCAGTTCTCCCACACTCCACTCACCTAGTGCTCTAAGGTTTGTGGGGTGTTTGGATCACAGGCAGTGACAGATTTAGCCACTGGGCCCCTGGGGACCATGCCCGGGAACCCTAACCAACTTGGGATCCACCTGGCCAGTGCGGGGGAAAACCTCGCAGAAACTGTGGGATGGGGGAAGCTCCCCCGCAATAACGCCTGACCCCGGCAGAAGCCACAGAACAGGGAAAGACCCTCAGCGACTCCTGACCCTCTCCCTGGCAGAAGCTGCAGGGCAGCAGAGGAAGCCAGACCCTCACTGTGGCCCTGGGACTGGAGGAGCTCTCACTCCCCACTACAGCCCCAGGACTGTTTGGCGTGGGGATAGAGCTTCTCTGGTCTTGTGGCCACGGTTCATGGGAGGCAGAAAGGAGCAAATGGGTTATGGGGTGGGAAGAATGGATGAGGACCCTGGATGGAACAGGGTGCGGCCTCAGGGGGAGCAGGGGTAAAAAGGGGCGGGGCTGTGAACAGGGCTGCAGGTGGAAGTAGCAGAACAGGGACAGGACTGCAGGCAGAAGGGGTGGGGAGGGGCCCCCCCACTTGTTATGGCCCAAGGCCCTGGGAAACCTTAAGCTGCCTCTGATCACAGGCTTTGGATTCAGGCTCATGTAGGATCAAATAGGAAACTAAGTTGGCAAACTTTTGTAAAGCAGCAATATTTGGGATTAGCAAATGGGTATTTAAAAAGACAATAGATTAGAGTTGTGTAAACACTGGTCAGATTTCAAAACATTCAAATGAGACTCCTAAAGTAGATTATACCTACCCTTTTTCTCCCATTCTGCTTATTGCTGATGTCAGCCATTACCCTCACTGTTGATATGCTCAGAGACTGCACCATCATGATGTATGAATATTCTGAATGGTTTGGTGCTGAGACTGTTAGCAGAAATTGTTGCAAATTGTTGCAATGGAGTTATAACTAACAACATGATGCCGTATTTGTATTTCACATTCTTCTGTTTCAGGGTTCAATCAAAAGGAGGAGCAAGGCCGTCCCTAAAGGGTTGTGGGGCCCGGGGTGGAAGTGATGTCACTTCTGGCACCAACTGCACTGGGGGTGGGTAGCGGAGGCTGAGGGAGGCGGTGCATCCCCAAACAGCCAGGTGTGGCCCCACCCACACTCCGCTTCCTCAGGGCCCCGCTTCGGCATTCCCCGCCTTCCTGGGGCTGGAGAGCTGCGGTGGCACCACACCTTCTCCTTCCCAGGACTCCCTTGGGCAGCGCTGGGCGGGGTGGGGCTGGGGGTAGCCTCCCCCAGCCAGTGGTTCACCCACTGTCCATGCAGCACCGGCCAATCACGCTGGTCTGCAGGGCTCCCGAAAGCATGGGGTCTGGCCCTGATTCACTATCCCCTAGGGATAGCTCTGAGGAGGAGATGGAGGTAAAGTTAGGGTACATTTCCCTAGCCTGCAGCAGTGAGCCCCTAGACAGGGCTGGCAGACTTGGGCTAGCAGGGCTCATGTTAGCATTCTAAAAATGGCTCTGTAACCAGACAGGGCTTTGAAGTTGCAGCTTGGCTTATGAAGACCACTCCACACCCTGGGCGTCAGAGCGTGAGCTTCAGCCTAAGCTGCAACTCAAAGCACAGAGTACACAGCTATTTTTAGAGCACTATGTGAGCCACATCAGCCCAAGTTTGTCCATTCATGTTGGGAAGCTCGCTGCCTTGGGCAGTGTAGAGGTACCCTAAATGGCCTAAATTCTCTATTTCAGCTGAACTACACTTGGCATAGGAGCAGGATGGGACCAAAACTGGCTTTAAGCCGCTTTTGCACTTTGCGCTCACTCCTGGTATAAGTAAGGGTATGTCTTCACTGCAATTAAAAACTCGTGGCTGGCCTGATCCAGATGATTTGGGCTTGGAGCTGTTTAAATGAAGTGTTGATGTCTGGGCTCTAGGACTCACCTCCCCCTCATCTTAATTAACTGAAGAGAGAGTTGGGGGTTAACATGTAGATGGGGTACTGAGTTTGGAGGGGGAACATGTAGGAAATGATGCAGTCTTTTATTACAAACAGTTAGATTACAGAGAGAGAAACAGCAACTCTTCATCTTCATTTTAATTGGATAAGTGTATTCACACCTAGTATAAATTAGGGGTTAACACTAGTAATTACAGATACAGTAATTCCTCCCGTAAGGTTGTAGTTACGTTCCTCAAAAATGCAACTTTAAGTGAAACAATGTTAAGCGAATCTAATTTCCCCATAAGAATTAATGTAAATGGGGGGGCAGGGGAGTTAGGTTCCAGGGAAATTTTTTTCACCAGCCAAAAGACTATATACACATACACACACAGTATAAGTTTTAAACAAACAATTTAATACTGCTACACAGCGATGATGATTGTGAAGCTTGGTTGAGGTGGTATAGTCAGAGGGTGGGATATTTCCCAGGGAATGCCTTACTGCTAAATGATGAACTAGCAATTGGCTGAGCCCTAAAGGGTTAACCCATTGTTGTTAATGTAGCCTCACACTCTACAAGGCAGCACAAATGGAGGGAGGGGAGACAGCATGGCAGATAGACACACACCATGTGTGTGTGAGAAATGCACATTACCCCTTTAAGTACGCTGACCCCACTCTAAGTACACTGCCTTTCTGAGTAGATCAGCAAGTTGAGACAGCAGCTGCCTGCAAGCTCCCTGTCCTGAGCCCTGTCGTGTTCCCCCCCCGACACATTCTATGGAGTTGGAGTAAGTGGGGTGCAGGAGCAGGGGGGAGGGGTACACCCTGACATTAGCCTCCTTCCATCCCCACCTCCTTCCTCCTGCACAGCAAGCAGGAGGCTCCCAGGAGCAACTCCAAGGCAGAGGGCAGGAGCAGCACATGGCAGTGGGAGGAGGGACAGCTGAACTGCCCAGCAATTGATAGCCTGCTGGGCAGCTGCCACACAGGAAACTTAGGGGAGTGGGGAGCTGATAGGCAGGCTGCTGGCCCACCCTGATTCCAATCCCCCACCAGCTAGCTCCAATGGGCTGCTCTTCCTGCAAGCAGTGGACAAAGCAGGTGACTGCCAAACAGTGTTATAAGGGAGCATTGTACAACTTTAAATGAGCATGTTCTCTAATTGATCAGCAAGGTAACAATGAAACAACGTTAACCGGGATGACTTTAAGTGAGGAGTTACTGTATTTTGAAAGTGGGAATAAACATACTAGTGGTGCAAAATGGAAGTGTTTTATGGTGTGTTTATTCCCAATTTCACTACCTTTTGGTCCTTTGTCTTATTTTACCCCAAAAGCCTGTTTGTTCCTCTCGTGATGATCTGAATGGCTCCCATGCTTGTTTCCATACCTTCTCTTCCTAGGACTGGAGCGCAGTTCCTGACTCAGCCTGCTATGCCTCCTCCCTTCTCAAACCCCACTCCTTTAAAGAGGTGGATAAACTGTTGCCTTTGATAGATGGAAAAATGAATTATTATTTTACATTAAAAAAAAAAAACAGAAAAAGTCACTCCCTTTAGGACATGTGCACTAGCCTCCTAAGTGACTGCACAATCACAGTGTCCTTCGTCTTGCCTATGTATGATCTTCTGTTTGTTCCCATCCTAATTCAGATGCAAACTCTTCGGAGCAGGGCATCTATGTATAATCTGTATTTCATTCTGATGCTAGGCACATCTCTTCAGCTCTTCATTAGAAGCAAGGCCTCAAAGCCCTCTGTTTCTGCTACACTCCAGTGTGGCAGACCGGCAATACAGCAGCCGCTTCAGGTAGATTCTGATAGGAAGGCTTTTATTGAACTCAATATAAAAATGTATAATTTAATCAGTACAGTGCCACTCACTTATTTTGATGTATCAGAGTCATTTTATTACAGTCTGCCACTCAGTTTTCCATGTGCCAATGTGTGTGGATATTAACAATGCATAACTTAATTGTAGAAATTGCCAGGGCAGGATGGAGGCTGTGGCAGTTGACTAGGGGATAGTGGGGCTTTTGTCACCTGGGGAGGCACGGCATGTGGTTTAGGATTTTGTGACAGCACGTTAACTGAATGTTCCTGCTGAAATGATCATCGTTGAAGTAGTTAACAATGTTATATTATCATCATTAGACTTCAGAATCAACCATTCACTTTGATAATTGGGGCAGTTTACACTTGTCTCAGACTTAATGTTTCGGCTTGCTGAAGGTGGGATAAGCAAACAGTGCATCAGTTTAAGCTTGATTCACATTCAGAGGACCTGATTCCCCATAGGTATAAAACTGGAATGATGCAGTGGTAAATCAGGTCCAGAAGTTTTCTTTGCAACCATAAGAAATCTAAATTTAATAGCTATTTAAAATGAAAGCCTCAGTTTTGTAGAACCTTCAGAAGAAGATGTCTGTGTTCAGAAATCATTGTCAACAAATAGTGAAGTTCTTTTAAAACTAAATGTAACAAGCTGAACTCCAAAGTAGCCAGTCACTGTCAAATTTGGTGTGTACGTAAGGGAAAAAATATCAAATTACTCTTAGGCTTGTGGCTAATGTAAAAGGAGAACTTTCCCCATCTCCCCACAATGCATAAGTAACTGAAAATAACAGTTTAAAAAGAAATACCATGTCAACCTTCACTAAAATATTTCCAGCACAACACTTTAATAGTAAGTAACTAAAAAATCACAATAAAGAACCTAAGCACTCACTTTAGAGAAACAACTGCAAAAGGACAGCTGCTTTCTACTGTTTGTTGCTTTCTAATGGGCTTAGCAGCACCATGATTCTCTAAATGATTTAATATTAAATTACATCATGTACAGTAATAGATTTACAATTTAGCATACCCTGCACACCTAAAACTTGTATTGATTGCAATGGGAGATTCTGGGTACATAAGGAATGCATTATCAAGCCTAGAGGATGTATGAAATGATCTAGAAAGATAACATTTTAATATAGTGTTAAACATAAAATAAAAATCATCTGGGGATCAGCTTTCACATTTATGCATCTTCTGTGTAACCCATCCAAGATTTTTAGCCTAAAATAGTGATCATGGTCAACAAGAAGCTACTTTCAAAGAGCCAGATTGAAGTCTATGGCAAACCTCCCACTCATTTAAATTTAAACCAACACTCGTTATTTCAGCTTCTCCAGACAATTTTTTGAATATTGACAAAGGCATCTCCCAGAGAGTCTGTAAGAAAAGTACATTTCAACCAACTGCATGAAGAATATTTTTGTAAATTATCAAACTAATTGCAGACTGGCCACTCCAGCTGACTTCCACTGGGCCATTTTTTGGACAGAAATGAAGTTTTATTGGCTTTATGTGGTACTGAGATACTACGGCATGGGTAGAATGGAAACCAGATTGATTCATATAAATCACAGGTTGAATTCTTCCCAATTCTTTTCTAGATCTAGAAATTTATTTGCTTGGGTGTAATAGAAGTAGAATTTGGTCTGTGTCTAGGAACTGAAGGATACAATCATTCATAGTAAACCAGGAATATTAAAAATACAGCTGCTTATTGAAAACATTAAAGACCTGATTCTGATCTCACTTACAAAAATTGTATGCCATTGCAACTTCTTAGACTTTAAAGGAATTACTCTTGATTTTCACCAACTGTTAGGGAGATTGAAATCAGCTCCCAAGACTGATTTATAATTATTTTCCTAAACAAACAGGAATATGACTTGAATTTAAAGGTAAGTAAGGTGAGTGGAACAAAGACACATGCATGTGACAATACAGTCACTCATCAGGATTTGGTGTATTGTTTTAGTAGGTTCTATAAATCTCTAAGCAGAGCATAAACCCACAGATACAAGGATATTTTGAGTTAAGGCTGAAATTTCACCCTTAGTATTCCACTTTTAATGTATATTGTACATGCATTAAGAAACAGGGCATATAAAAATAAAATAATTTTTTCAGGACCTAGAACTCAAAGGCATCTGAGGGTTTTAACAGAAAAAAATTAAAAAAAATCTAAAAGGGCAATATAACCTCCAAAAGAATGTAGGAAAAAAATAATCTAACTCTCCCTTCATGCCAATTAATATTGCCACACACTGACATTAAAAATGGAAATGAAAAGCTTTGAGCTTTGTCCTGAAGAATGCCTTGTGGTTTCTATGTAGAGAGAAATAAATGCCATCCTCCTGCCTCAGTGGGTGGGGAAACTTGATGGGACTGGAGGTAAAAGTTAGGGAGACCAGATGTCCCAATATTATAGGTACAGTCCTGATATTTGGGGCTTTATCTTATATAGGTGCCTATTACTTCTCACCCCTGTCCCAATTTTTCAGTAGCTGTCTGTTCACCCTAGTGAAAGGGGAAAGTCCTAGCAGCCAGGGAAGGAGACACCAGGCAACCATTGGCCAGCTGGAAGGGAAGTGAGCTGATTAACCAGCATTCCCCAGCTCCCAGGATTTAACTTGGAATGGGGGCCAGGTGGAGCCTCTTTTGGCTCCATTCCAGCAGCCCCACCCAAACTAGGAATGGGAATCTGGGCTGACAGATGCTATGGGTCTAGCCAATTGCTTGTTTGGGAATCAAGAAAGACTTTTTTCTGCCAGGAGCCAATTGGCAGAAGACTTGGGAGTTTTTTGCCTTCCTCAGAGCACCTTCAAGCCACAGAATGTTAAGTAGGAATGTGCTTAGTACCTAACTGAGGTACTTGGGTGGAATTGTTAATTCATCACAATTTGCAGCTGGTTTCCAGTGTGGTTACACGGATAACATGAATAGTTCCCAGAGCAAAAGAATTTTGGTGATGGACCTTGGGCTCACAGGATAGGATGAGATCTTGTGGTCTTTGTGGGTCGAGGACTCCAGCCTTTTGCATCCTCTGTCCCGCTTGTGGGGGGTGGGTAGGGTGGTAGGCCTCAGTGAGCTGAGTTCTGGAGGGTAGGCTGAGGAGAACCTACCCCGAGATACAGGTTATATGATAGGCCCCCATGCTGGAACCAATTAAATGCTGATGTAGCCTTTTTTAAAAAATTGAATTGATTAATAGCACTGTGATATACTATACTGTCCCTAGAGCTCCTGTGCAGCCATAGTTTCAAATCAATAGCGTGAAAGTTACGCTTTAAGATTCTCTTAGACTGGGAGGCTCTTAGGAGCACACAAAGAACAAATACAGTGACCACAAGAACAGTTACAAGTAAAAAGTCTTGTTTGTATTATAAGTTATGCTCACATACACTTCTACACAACCTGAGAAAGCCCAAGTAATAGCCAATGCCACATTCATACTCACATACCAAAAGATGTTATAGAGTCTCTCAACAGGTGGTCATCAATAAAGGGGTGGTTCCTGCTGGGATCTTCCCTATGAGGTCTTTCCTCCGAGTATTCCCACTTTAGCCCCACCAGGGAACCTCTTTTATATTTTTTTTTTACCAGGCCTAACACGTTATGCATATGTATAAGAGCAGTATTTTCCCCAGCAACTGAAATTAGGGGGGTGCATTCAAATTTATAGGGGTGGAGGGTGAGGACCAAGGGATGAGACCATGAGGGCAAAGGTGGCTTGTATAGCACCATAGTAAAAACTGAAAAATGTCTCACACCAATTTTATTAGATTTAACTCATGTTTTAAAGTCATCACACAAATTAAATTTGGCTACTCAAGCCTTCTATGAAGCACTACATCTATATCCTTCTTGGTTTCTTGTAATTTTGCACAACTCTGTTAATGAAATTCTCGAATGCAGTGCATTCATTTTTGGTGGTTTCTTGTGTGCATGGTACTTTCAACTGATCTGTGCATTACTTCAGTCACATGATCAGGCAGAAGGTGATTTCTTTCAGAACACAAAATTCTATTCAGTTATGAAAAGAATGCTCACCTGTAGCTGTTGTGACTGGGAGTAGCAAAAGATGAATTCTTACTTCTTTTATCACAGGAAACATAGCACAAAGATTGGGTTGAGACACTAGTGATGATAAAAAATAAGTTGACATCAAATCTTCATTCATTTGTCATATGACAATCCACTTGTTCAAATTCTCTATTCTTACGTGTCACATGGTAGCTCCATTGCTGGTAGTGACTCACTCTATTCAATTGTTAGTGTTTTAAAAGACAGGCATCTGTAAAAGCTATGTAGAGTTTGAGTAGAATCCAGAAGTTGCTGTTGTAGATTTGTAAAAATTAAGTCTGTGTACTCTTTCAGCTGGTTTAACAAACACTTCTTTCCTCCTCACTTAAGGATTCAATATAAGTGCCTTCATTAGTCAAGTTCTGGACTCACGTCTGCTTCTTCCATTACATTTTCAATGGATATCTCTCTGACTGATCCAAGTTTAGCTTCAATGGCTACACAAAGCTCTACTACTGTTGTAACAGATGCCTGGATGGCATTGTTTAATGACCCAAGTGGTTTCAATAGTAGACTTACAAGACAGAGAATGGTGATTGTCTTCTCTGAATGTAGTAGCAAAAGTAGTCCACCAGCCTGACTATTTAGATCTGTCCCATCTTGGTAGACACTTTCCAAAGATGGTAATAACGGTTGGAGTAATTTTAAGAAAAGACCCCAGAATTGCTCATGAGAAAACCAGCAGGTTTTTCCAGGTTGGACTAATTTGAACTTCAGTCCCAGAGCATCTTCTATTTTTTCCAAGATGTTCAGTCTTTTTGGACTCTTGCTGAAAAAAAGAGCATAACAATGACATTAAATTTGTGGCTTTTTAAATGTTTTTTGAACATTCTTCAGCTCATACTAGTGCTAGTTGAGTAGATCATAGAATTGTAGGACTGGAAGAGAACTTGAGAGGTCTTCTAGTCCAGTTCCCTCCACTTAAGGCAGGACTAAGTATTATCTAGACCATCATCTAGAGAGCTGGTTGTCAAATCTACTCTTAAAAACCTCCAGTGATGGAGATTCCACAAACTACCTAGGCAATTTATTCCAGTACTTAAATACTCTGGTAGTTGGGAAGTTTTTCCTAATATCCAACCTAAACTTCCCTTGCTGCAATTTAAGTCTATTGCTTCTTGTCTTATCCTCAGGGGTTAACAAGAACAATTTTTCTCCCTCTTCCTTGGAACAACCTTTTATGTACTTGAAAACTGTTATCACATCTTCCCTCAGTCGTCTCTTCTCCAGTCTAAACAAACTCAATTTTTTCAGTCTTCTCTCATAGGTCATGTTTTCTAGACCTTTAATAATTTTGTTGCTCTTCTCAGGACTTTCTCCCATTTGACCCCATCTTTCCTGAAATGTGGTGCCCAGAACTAGACACAATACTCCAGCTGAGGCCTAGTCAGCATGGAGTAGAGCAGAAGAATTACTTCTCGTGTCTTGCTTACAACACTCCTGCTAGTACATCCCAGAATGATGTTTGCTTTTTTTGCAACAGCGTTACATTATTGACTCATATTTAGCTTGTGATTCTCTATGACTCCTAGATCCCTATTCGCAGTACTGTTTGCTAGGCAGTCATTTTTCATTTGTGCAATTGATTGTTCCTTCCTAAATGGAGTACTTTGCATTTGTCCTTATTGAATTTCATCCTATTTCCATTCATGTGTCTGTCCTCATTTCAGCAGTCTGTCTACATCAATTGTAGAGGCACTGCCTCAGGTGCCAGTCCAGACAGAGAACAACACCTACAAAATCTCCAACAAGCATTCTCAAAACTACAATACCCGCATGAGGAAATAAGGAAACAGATCAACAGAGCCAGACGTGTACCCAGAAGCCTCCTACTGCAAGACAAACCCAAGAAAGAAACCAACAGGACTCCACTGGCCATCACATACAGCCCCCAGCTAAAACCCCTCCAACGCATCATCAAGGATCTACAACCCATCCTGGACAATGATCCCACACTTTCACAGGCCTTGGGTGGCAGGCCAGTCCTTGCCCACAGACAACCTGCCAACCTGAAACATATTCTCACCAGTAACTGCATACCGCACCATAATAACTCTAGCTCAGGAACCAATCCATGCAACAAACCTCGATGCCAACTCTTCCCACATATCTACACCAGCGACACCATCACAGGACTTAACCAGATCAGCCACACCATCACTGGTTCATTCACCTGCACATCCACCAATGTAATATATGCCATCATATGCCAGCAATGCCCCTCTGCTATGTACATCGGCCAAACTGGACAGTCTCTACGGAAAAGGATAAATGGACACAAATCAGTCATTAGGAATGGCAATATATAAAAACCTGTAGGAGAGCACTTCAACCTCCCTGGCCACACTATAGCAGACCTTAAGGTGGCCATCCTGCAGCAAAAAAACTTCAGGACCAGACTTCAAAGAGAAACTGCTGAGCTTCAGTTCATCTGCAAATTTGACACCATCAGCTCAGGATTGAACAAAGACTGTGAATGGCTTGCCAACTACAGAACCAGTTTCTTCTCTCTTGGTTTTCACACCTCAACTGCCAGAACAGGGCCTCATCCTCCCTGATTGAACTGACCTTGTTATCTCTAGCTTGCTTGCTAGCATATATATACCTGCCCCTGGAAATTTCCACTACATGCATCTGAGGAAGTGGGTATTCACCCACGAAATCTCATGCTCCAAAACGTCTGTTAGTCTATAAGGTGCCACAGGATTCTTTGCTGCTTATACTTGTGTGTATGTGTTGTATATCTGGAGCCTTACACCTATATATATAACATTTAAATGATAGTGTAACATTATTATATAGTGCTTTCCATTTTCATGATGCTGTACAAACACACTAACTAAACAAAAATGCACTACATTAATAAATCTGACTAGGTAAACAGGCATATTACTTTTTTTTGCTCTAGATATCTAATCATCTCTAGTCTTTAACCTCTGCTAATCTGAAATAAAATCCTATTTTAAATTTGTTTGGAAATGAGTTTGGTCCTCTCATCCTATTCCCTAGTCACCATTTGTCCACAGGACAAAAGAGTCTGGTCTTACAGATTTTATACTCCATTGACTTCAGAGGAGATACTTCTGATTTGTAATGGTGCGAGTGGAGAAACAATCCCTCATTGTCTTATGCAATTCAACTTAACTGTTTCTCTGCTCAGGATTTATCAGAACTGTTGTCGGTCAGTCAGCTCTGAGGTATGTTGACAGAGCAGTGTGAGAAGGTCTGGACTGTGTCTGTTTGTACTTGTCTCATGCATGCTAGTACTGTTTGATTCCTTACTTCTAAGACCATGAAATTAATATAGCTGTAAACACACAGAATTTAAAAAAAATATCAGGGGTTCTGTACTGTGATAGCCATTGTAACATAACCATTTTTCAGGCTTGTGTTAGTTTCGATAGTAAAGCTGGATGCATTTTTGGTAGTATCAGGATTATTTAGGTTGGATAATTTTATAACCCTGCCCTGGAGTTATTTTACCATTTTTTCTGGGAGAAAAAGAAAGTATTTATATTTTATTTGGTGCATATAGTAGATTATTCTGCTAGAGACAGGAAATAAAGAAGAAAAACTTGTGAATTTCTTATAGGCTGTGCTGTCAACATGGCCTGCACAATGCCTTTGACCAATACTGTAGGCAGAAACTGTGTGGTGGCTCCCCTGCACTGGAACATTTGTTTTAGAGAGATATGCATACTCAAAAGACTTATGGTAATATAATATTAAGGTTATGAGTGCATATGCTCAAAATCCAGGAAATGAAAATGTTATGGTTCTCACAGTAATGTTAACTTGGCCATGCTGCACATTTAATAACATACACTAACAGTATGATGGGCCTCTATACTGAGGTATCTCAACAGAGATGCTGTTGCTTGGATGCTGTGGTCTTGGCTGTCCAGCACACCACGCAGCAGCTGTTCAGTGGGGGCAAGAGCCTATCTTTCAAGCACTGGCGTACCAAGGGCTCTCTATAGTTCTGCTGTCTCAGTGTGTCAAGGTAGCAGCATCAGGAAACATTTCACACACTGATGCTCCTTTTCTCACTCAAGTTGTGGAAGAAGGGAAAGGGAGAGTGGAAGTCTTGCAGCTGAATTGCTTCAGGAGTAAAGGTAGCAACTCTATTCTTGAGCCACTTTCTTCCTTTAGGAAACTTGCTGTGATGATTTCGCAAAGGGGAATAAGGTGGTATGGTTGTGATTGGGAATGTTGGGTGAGAGAGAAACACGTTTTGTAATGGGCTATGGAGGGGAAACACTAACAATAGGGCTGTGAAGGGACCGGTTGGGGGGTGACATGGGTTATATATGAGAAGGCAAAATCAGGGCTCTGAGGCAGGACATGGGGAAGAGTGCTGCTGTGGAGGGCGTCTAGTAGGAGGAACAGAGCAATATATGACAAACAGATTATAAGACTTCCATTTTGATAGCTACCCATGTGAGTAACTATCAGCATTGACAGAGACTAGAGTTGGTCAGGAAATGACTTTTCCTATGAAAAAGTTTTACTAAAAGGAATTCCTTCCTCCTCCACTTTTGTTGAACTTTTAAAAATCTTTTGGAATTTTGTAAAAAAAAAAGAAAAAAAGAAAAAGAAAACCCCACAAACATCCAAAACTGATAATTTTTTTCTGTTATTTTTTTTTTTAAAGAAACAAAAACTGTTTTGAGGTGCCAAAAAGAAAAAAATGATATTCAGGTTTTTGGTTTTTCAATTAAAATCCATTTTTTTAAAAACTCCATTTTCAGATAAAAAAATTCTATTTTTGTTAACAGGCCATTTTCCATGGAAAAAATGTTTTGATGGAACCTTGTCAATTAAACTCGTAATGACAGTGGAGACATATATTCAAAAAACAACAAACTTTTTAAAAAGCCACCCCCATAAACATTAAAAGTCAGGCACTCACTACTTAACTCCTCATCCCAATCTTGCAACTGTGAGCCAGGATTTTGCTTTTGCTACATCACCTCACCTTCACCCACCATCTATAAATACTAGTGTTGTCACTCTCTTGATTTCATCACCACTAATGGGCTTTTGGGGCAAGTGCTGGAGCCAGTCTGGGGATAACATGAGAAACTCCTAGCTTCAGAGATCTTTAGTTCTGCCCCAAAACTTTTTTGCACTCCCTCCCCGCTTTCTGGTGCCTTTTCCCTCTTCCCTACCTCTTGGGGATGGGCATCCAATCAGAATAAAAGGTGGATTCTCTGTAACTTGAAGTCTTTTACATCAAGATTTGAGGACGTTAGTAAGTCAGCCAGAGGTTATGGGCCTATTATGGGAGTGGGTGGGTGAGGTTCTGTGGTTTGCCATGTGCAGGAAGGCAGAACAAATGCTGATGATGGTCTTTTCTGGCCTTAAAATCTAGGCATCTATGAGGGCTGCTGCAGGAGACAGACAGATTTCTCTTCCCTGTAGGAGCTAACAGAAGTTTTAGGCTAGGGTAGAAGGAGCAGCCAACACTATTCTCACAGGACAGAAGTGAGGAGTTGAAGAGACCCTGTAGCTGATTCCTTTCATATCTCGGAGAGGGGATGAAGAGCACCTGGAACTGCTCCCCCGCAAGGTATGGTATGGCAGTGTGTGAAGAGCCCCTGGAGCTGCTCACCAAGCACACCAGAGAGAGCAGGAGTGAAGCACCTTGACAGCTGTAGGAGGAACACACATATGTGGGTGTGTTCCTTCCAGCTCCACACATAACATGCAGCCTTACCGCCACCCACAAATGTCAATTACTGACAAAGTTTGGTATTGCATGTGTGTTTTTTGTCCATTACCTCACCTAAATAGCACTGCTACAGACATTACAGTAACTTCCTAACACTATCACAAGTTATTTCCACTTAGCAAATAATTCCCTCTTAATCTTCCAACACAACACAATTGACTAAAACTTTACACAGTACTGTACAAACTAATCTCCTGCATCAACACAGCATCAGTGCAACGTTCTAAAAAATTTGAAAACAATTCTAATCTTTCTACTCAGTTGGAGTCAAAGGTGGCAAATTTTGTGTGTAGGTGAAGAGAGGGTGTGTGTGTGTGTGTGTGTGTGTGTGTGTAAGAGAGAGGGAGAGGGGAAGTAATATGAAGAAGAAAAAACTATGGTGGTTGAGGACATTAGTGGTTTTGGGTTTTTTTTATGTTTGTGTTGGTGATATGCTATAGGCACTTGAGCAGCCTTAATACATTGTTTTGGGTACATTTGTTATACATATAAGCAGTGTATTTATACGTCTCTGTGTACATTGCTGCTTGGTGAATGGTTCATGAAATAGTATTTTCAATTACAATTAATCTCTTTGCCCACACTTATTCAGAAAAATCTTTGCTATTAGCTACTTTATACATTTCCTGATGATGTTTTGCTGAAAATTATACCAAACATTTCAGCCTTTTGATGGTTTTGTGAACTGTTCATATAATGTCCATTTTTTCTTATAGTGCTCTTATCACATGTGCAGTAAGTGTAGCACTTACCCCATTAGCTGCTCACCTTAAAAGATACAAAGGAAGATCCTATATGTACCACGGTTTAGCCATGGCCCCAATCCTGGAAATATTTACACATGAGAAGAACTTTACAAACATTAGTCCCATTGAGTTCAATGTGGCTGTTTATGTGTATATTTGGAGGATTGGTCCCTAGTCAACAGCCCCAGTTGTAATATAGTTAAAACAGAAGAACCGGTTACAATATGGTTAACATTTGTAGTAAGGAAATCTAATCATATTCTTATCATTGGTCTAAAGTGTGTTTAAAAAATCATTTCAATTCAGTGCATGTGCATGAAGTGTGATTTGCAAAAACTCAAAACTCATCTGAATCACAATGTACCTCCATTAAATGAGGGGTAGTTCTTGACCAACTTCAAGTTGCCACAATTATTTTGTAGGTAGAGCTGTTTAGAAAAAGTTAAAATATATATAATTTTAAATATTTTAACAATAGGGAAAATGTATTTCTTTGGCTATCCTCCTACTCTAATGGCTAAATCATTTTTGATCATAATTATAAAAAAGTTGTTAATCAGAGATGAAGATTAAAAAAATCAGCCTGAAAGGTGAAAATTTCTGAAAGTTACGAAACAACTGAAAACAGGAGCTTAGAATGGAAACTCTCAACTACAGTGGTCACTAGTCGTACAACCCCTGTAGCATACACACACAAAACACCCTCCATTTTTTGTGCAGATATTATATGTACAGAAATATATGTAAAACTTGTGTAAATATGCATCCACGGGTCCCAACTGCTAAAGTAACCACTATTTCTGGGTGCTTCAGTTTTGGGTGTGCATCCTGAGACAGGCAGGGCCTAATTTTTCGGGGGCTCCTCAGTAGAGCTGTGGGTTTTCAGCACCCCTGCAAATCAGGTCCCTGGGGGGGTTCCCACGTGGGACACCAACAATTAGTGGCCATTTGAAACCTCTGCCTACCGTCTGTAGCACACCCCCGCTGCCCAGTGTGGTACACCAGCAGTGTGACACAGACTGTGGCTACACACCCGGCCCCACCGACAATCTGTCAAGTAGCCAGTAAGGGGCGCTGGGCCGCAGGTTTGCTTTGCAGAGGGAGCCGGCTGCGGATCACCTGCAGCAGCGGGGGAGCCGAGCAGCTCCGCCCTCCCTCCCGCCGAGTGAATCACATCGCTCCTCTTCCAGGCACTGGCACGGAGGAGATTGGGCAGCGCCGTCAACTGCTGCAGAGAGCGAGCGGGACCGGCACAGCCGGGCTGGGGCTGCGGGGCGCTCCCACTTCCCCTAGTCCGGCGCGGGGCCGCGCGTGAGCATCTCCCTCAGCTGCAGCCCCGCGGGGGGCGCCTGCCGCCGCCTGGCGAGAGGGGGAGCCATGGCCGAAGGGGGCGAGGGCGAGGACGAGATTCAGTTCCTGCGAACTGTAAGCACCGCGCGCTGCTTTTCCTGCTCACTGGGGGCCAGCAGAGCTGGCTGGCCCGGGTAGCTGTGGGGCTCTCCGGGCGGGGGGCAGCCAAGGGGGCTTGCGCCGGTTTGAGGGGGCTCCGTGAACCGTGCCGGTGCGGGGGAGCTGGTGCCTTGCGCGCGTGGGAAGGGAGGGGAAGAACCTGGCATGCCCGGGGCTGGGAGCGACTAGGGGGAGCTTGTGTCCTGCGCTGCAGGCGTCTGATGATGGGAGGGGGGAGCTTGTGCCTTGCGTCTATGGTGATGGGGAAGCCCCCTCCCCGGGGGGAGCGGAGGGAGGGGGCTGGGAGAGTCTTGCCAGGAATTCCTCTTCAGCCCCATTTCTCGCCTGCTCTCCCAGCCGCGCACACGCGCCGCGCCTCCCCGAGCCTTCAGCGGTGTCGGGGTGTGGGGCAGCCGAGGGCTCGCTCCGGCCAGCCGCGGCCCGTGTTGCGTGGCGTTTGGAAGGAGAGAAGTGTTGGGGCTGGGCTGGGGTGGGGGGCTGGCACGGTGCCTGCGTGGGAATGCAACGGTGCGAGGGAGCAGCCATGGCGCTCAGCTGTGCGTTAGCAATGCAGTGACAATTAAAAGTAATGTGCGCAGTGGCTTTGGGTCGGCTTTGGTTACTCCTGGCTTGACCCCGAAGCAGGGCAAGCTATTGCTAGCGGGCAATTGGAGAATGAGTGGTACCAGGCAAGACAGCATCACAGGCTCCCCAGCAACACCATTTCCCCCTAAGTATCTTTCAGCGCTCCCCTTCCACCCTCCGACTTGTTCTGTACACTGCAGATACTAACTAAGCAGCAGTGCTCAGCCTCAGAGCTGCAACTGTAGAACCTATTGCAAAAACAAAATGAAAAAACAACTAAAACAAAAACACCCCCAGCCCACCCCACCCCCAAGCAACTGCAGGCATTATCATCACTGAAGATGGATTAGTACTTACATTTTTTACAAACATATTTTTTTCTTCCTTTGCTTTTTAAATGTAGTACATTTTAAAGTGCCCAAGCATTTCTTTCCTCAGTTTGGTTCTGTATTAGGAGTGCTGATTATGCTCATTTTGGACTATTTCTAATCAACCATTGCCTTCACCTCCTGCATCATCTCCCAAGTGCTCTTTATACACAAAGTCTTAGCAAGTTTTACAAATAGGCGTTTCTGAATATTGCTATAACAAATATGTAGGTAGTTTTGAGAGCAGTGTAGATTTTGGGTGTGTGTAGACATTGAAACTGTATGGTGTAGCTTAAACTTAATTTTTGTTTTTATTTAGTACAGTCACATTTTGTGACAGGTAATGAGAAAAAGGTGTGTGGATAAAAAGGAGAAACAACTCACGTAGATGGTTTATGGCAGAGCATGTTTGTATCATTTTGCAGCATTGTGGAGGCTGGTTTGGATAATTCTTATTACATTGTCTGCTTCAAACTGGATTCATTAAAAGAATAATCTATTCTAAATATTTTTTGAATCCATCAAAACATACAGTCTTGCTGAGAGTACAATTGTTATGCAATGTTGAAAATGAGAATACAAAACTGTCAACTTTTTTCTTGTTAATATTATGTGGGATGTACTGCAGTCCTGGCAAACAGATTTTAGTTTGCTTTTCACCTTTCTCTGAAAGAAGATATGGCTTCACAATTTGTGAGAGTTTGGTGGTTGTTTCCTAGTGCTAAAATTGGTACAAATATTTTGGAAAAGTTGTGCACTTACAGGTTTATTGCAGGTTTAAATGTTAATATTAGCTCATGAAAGTGTTATCTGAAATACTTAATGGGAAATCTGAAGCAATGTGCATGCTAATGTCACACTGTGTACATATAGGGTAATGTTAAAACTACAAACCCTGACAGCAGCAGCTCAGTATGTAAAAGAACACTTCTGATAACTGGTGTCCTGCTGGCAATAAAGAGGCAATCCTATCCTGGGATTATCCTTTAAAAATCCTTAGCATGTTGGTCTGGTTATAAAATGCCCTTGAAGAAGGTGGCAGATTGGAGCAGTGGGAGTTTTTTGATGTAGGGATTTAGACATGCAGGAAAAAAGGGCCTTAGACATTTCCTTTATTTGTGAAGTTTTGAATTTCCAATCTAAAATTGTTTCTATATGGTGACCTGGCTTATTCCCCAATCTACCCCTTTCCCTCCCCTGTACACCTGTGCTGGGAACATTTGTATGAAAAGAGATGGAAAACTAACTTGTTTTTTAAAGATTAAACCACTTTCACCCTAATACAGTCTTAGTTAATTATTTGAAACTTTGGACTAACCTCCCAGGGCTCAATATTTCAAGTGTAATACTGTCTATATGGCATTGATAAAATATTTAGTTTGCAAACTGAATATTTCCTGATAATGAATGCAATTTGGGTGTCTTTATTTTTAATCAATTGGTTACCCCTAGGGCTAGAGGGGTGCATGAATGGCTTTGTAGGTAAAACATACCATGAAGGACCTATTCTGTGACCCTGGGTAAAATGCTTTCCTGTGTTCAGGGAATTCCATAGTGGATAATAATCTATAAATCCCACTACACTTCAGTTAGCATTCTTTGCACACTGCTGTATACAATACTGCTGCATTTTAAAAAGTCATTATTTTAGATGAAATTGGAAAGGTTCTGCAGCATAAATGAAGTTTTGCATTGGAATGTCAGCATCATATGTTAGACATTTTATATTTAAAGAGAGAAAATTGGGGTTTATTCTTTACAAGTACATTTTTCTCATTGATTTTTTAAAAAATATTTGTTTACATTTAACTAGTAAATTGAGTTTGTGTGTGTCCCCTATACTGAGCGATATTTTTGTGTTCCTTTTCTCTCCAGTCTTTCCTACTTTGTCTAATCTCCCGTTTTTCTTTGTTTGCTACCTCTTCTTTGGACAAGATGGCTGCATGCATGGCTCCCTGCAAAACTGCTGCTGTTGTGGATTCTTGATTCCTTTTGCAACAAGTCTGATACATCCCATTTAGAGAGGAGGACGTAACCTTTTATTGCCTTGAGTCTCTGGAAGAGCAATGCTAAAACTGCTTTAGAATCCTTGAGACATGGAGTAGAATGCTGCTTCTGTATCATTAGGCTAGTCCTCAGGGAAATGTTTTTTAGTTCTATGAATTTCACGCCTCAGCATGGACAGGGTTCAGACTCATAACTTTGTTTAACATTCCATTTGGTAATAATCTTATATTAGATACATAATTTTCTGCCAGAAACAAACTCCTCTTTCTGGCTTCCCCCCATTAAATGCATGCATGTGAGTGGGAGAGACTCAGGGGAAGCTTGTGTCCTGCATGGATTTGATGGGGTGAGGGGAAAGCCCCCATCTGTATTAATCCTTTTTAGTGTTAAGAAACAAAGGAGCATGCATAGGACAAAATAAACATCCACGTGTCAGTCTTTACATTCAAGAATATAAACTGTTTGTAGCTCATAACATTTAGAAATAACATGAAATTCTTTACCAGGATGTATAATTTGTCTGAAATAAAAGCAATTCAGACATCCAGGTAAGAAGAACAGGAAATCTTTTCATCTGAACAATCAGACTGCTTCCATAATACATATGTGAAAAGGCTGATCTTCCTGGTACAAACTTTGACTAGAGTTGCCTGTTTTGGTTAGACGTTTTCCTGGAGGTTTTATCACATGACAAGCTTTAATTAAAAATTAATCTTTAATTCCTGGAGACTCTCTAAAACCATCAGAAACTCTCTAAAACCATCATAGGAAAGACCAATGGAACAGGGCTATAAACTATCAATGGAACTAAACTAATCTTAAACTTTCAAGAAGGCGCTAGGTAACGGTATCCTTTGTATTGGATAAAGATGCTTTGAGGTTTTCCAACAGCATCACCTCCTGAATTTGATTTAACCTGTGATGTAAACTAAGTTTGGGAGCAATCATATGTCTAAAGTATGGGGTAATTATGTTGTAATTTAAATGTTTCCGAGGAGCCTCCCCAAACGCAGTAGGGATGACTTTGGTGGGATATCAAGTTCTGTAGCATTTTTTAAAGTTTGAGCTAGGTTCTTCTTTCAGATGTTTGTAACGGGACACAATTACAACACATGGAAACTAAACCAGCAGTGTTGCAACCCCTCACCAGGCTGAAAGGCAGCTAAGCTCAATATGCTTGTATAATGGTGATACCTAAAAGAAAAAGATAACAACCTGAGCAACTCTCCTTTCTCAAGATGTAACGGAATCATCTCTTTGGAGAATCGCAGGGTTATGAACTTAGTGAGAGCATTTGTATCGCAATGTTTAAGCCTTACCATCTCTTTTCCTTCCAAGCACGTGCCTGGGATGGATAATGGCATAGCGGATGCCCTGTCTTGTTTTCAGTTCAACAGAGTGCAGGGGGCTTGTATCAGGAACTAGCGATGAACTTGAGTTTGAGCATATCAGGTTGGTGGTGGCATGCAGATCCTTGGCTCTGGGCACATGGCTCAGCTATGAAGAAAGTTGTAAAAATTTCTTCCAAGTTCATGGTCTGGAGTGCTGGTCACCTGTATGGCCCATCAGGAAGGGCCAGGTGTTGCAGTATGTGACATTGGCAACCCAGTTGTAGGAGTCCTTGACGATCCTTGCATAGTGCAAGGAGCAACTGAGTTCATTTGTGAGGATGGGGGTTCACCTATCAAACTTGGTTGGGGTGTCATGTTTTGGGCTGCTATACAAAAGGCTATTGGAAGATGTCTGGGAACCCGACTGGGTTGTGGGGGAGGCAGCCAAGGTAATTGCTGGCATCTCCTTGTGGTGGATGTCTAGTGCGAGTACTCCATAGGGAAGGCATCCAGTGACCAGATAAATGGCCTGGTAAAGGACTTAAAAAGGAATGGAACGGTGCGGGGTGTGTGTGTTGGGGCTCCTGTGATTGGAACAGCAATGAGCTAACCCCCCTTTTCTTATATCTCACCTTACAGCTACGAGTGGGAGGTGGATGGTAAGGTCCTGGAAATGGATTTTCTGGGGGGCCTGGGATGGAAAAATGAGGGGGAGATGTTCAAAGTCCCCTGGGTAATTACAGAATAAATAGGGAGTTACCTGCATTGTACACGTTCATCTGCCGGGTAGTACCAGACATCTAAAAATAAAGTTGTGACCTGATTAAATCCATTATCAAGTGTCTCCTGTCCTTCTTTCAATATAGCTGGTCAGTGGAATCAGTGTGTTCCACTCTTTACATAGCCTTTCTTCATTTTGTTGAAAGGGTAATTAGCAATTAAGTAGCATGTTTGTCTTTTAAAAAAATTAATCTGTTCCTTCTAATTTCCCACCTGAATTTGTAGTTCTCCAGTATAGCTTTCAATCTGCCAGTGCCAAAATGTGCCATAGGTCCTTAAAATGTGTGACACGGATGCAAAATCGGAGATACAGTTTAAAAAGTACTTCAACCGGAAGCATGACGTGATGCAAGATTCGCTTTTTAAGCATGAATAAAGTTTTTTATTACTTTACTGTCAAAATTTAACAATTTGTAACATCATGACAGTGAGAGACTACTAGGTTTTATATGGGAGGGATTTAAGTTTGAGTCTAAAAGAGTGCCATGCCCAGTAACCTATGAGGGATACAGCACCATGTATTTCAAAATCACAGTGGCCTCTATTCAGGAAAGCATTCCTTTCCAGGACAGCAATTAAATGAGATTTAAAGTGAAGCACATGCTTAAGTTATGTGCTGAAGTGCTGTCCTGAATTGAGATCTTTCTGGAAATACAGGGAAGATAAACAGCAGGAGCTGATGAGATCTTCAAGATGTTGTCTTCATGTAAATTATTACAGATAATAAAAAGGAAAATAAACATAAGCTGAATTTATTCTAAAGTGTATCCTAGAGTGGAAAGCAATAGTACTGAATTATTTTTCTATAGTGCTTTTCATATACCAGGTATCTTCAAGTGGTTTATGGTAATGAGTTAGATTCTGGTCGTTGCAGTGACCATGTATAAAAACAAAGCCACATATATACACTCAGCAAACCTTTCAAAAACAGCATTGGGAGTTTGAACCAGTTTTACTGAGAGAGTACATTGACCAGAACGCTCTTGTCAATTTTTAAAAGGTACTATTTATGACTCTCAATATGTGACTACTGGATATTCACCAGAGACTGATATGAAAGACCACAGGTCAGCATGTCATAAAAGGGATGGCATGGCTAGCATTGCAATGTATCCACCTTCCTCCTCCTGATACTGCACTGCCGTGTCAGCACTGAATATGAGCTCAAATTCTGATTTAGAATAGAGCTGAATGGACTATATGTAGTGAACAACTTATCCTACAAATTTAGCCCTCTTTTATTTGTGAACTGTATGCAAAAAAACCTTGATCTTTTTACAATTGGTTCAAGTATTTGAACACTTGATGTGAACATTGGAATTTTCTTACTGGACCATACCAGTTATCCATCTAGTCCACTGCCCTATTTGTCAGAGTTGCCTTTATCAGCTGCTTTAAAGAGAGGTTCAAGAAAGTTGCTTTCCAATCCTCATCAGTTAGTTGACCTATCAGTTAGTCCTGAAGCATGAGGATTTCTGTTCTTTTTAATATAAAAATATATTTAAAAATCTGCCATGTATGGGGTTCATTGCTGGATCAAGGGCTTGGGTGAGGCTGCTCACAGGAGTTAAAACTATAGGATTTAAAAGAACTCTACTAATTTGTAAATTAGTCAGTTTCAAAATATGAGTTTAATGTAGTTTCAGTGTTACATCTGCTTCTGAATTCCCCAGCCAAATTTTGTGGTTTTACAGTTACCTATCATGTTTTTAAAAATTTGGTTTTCTCACCCCTGTTGCTGTGTGAAAGATACACACAAAGGTCCTGATTCAGAAAAGTACTTAAGGTGCTTTTTTGCGTAAGGATTAGATTTAAGCATATGCTTAAGTGCTTTTATGAATCAGGATCAAATAGGGGAAACTGACTATATGGGGAAACATTGAAAATGACTCTTCACAAAGTGATGTCAAATGTACAAGTTAAATAAACTGAAAAATACAGATTTTTTAAAATAATTTTTCAGTTACTGGTGTTACTTGTTACAATAGTATGTTAAACTGTGTCAGGCAGGAAATGTACGTTTATGGTGTCCCTTTCAAATTACATCTAAAATATTGTTTGAATTTCCTGAATTGATTAAGTCATTTGGGGTTTGGATTTGGTTTTGTGAGGGGTGTGTGAGAGTGCTGTGTGTGTGTGTGTGTGTGTGTGTGTGTGTGTGTGTGTGTGTGTGTGTGTGTGTGTGAGAAATGGCATCTTCACAATTACTCAAAACTGGACTTTGTTACAATTTCTAATAAAAATGGAGTGACTCAAATTAGGTTTTTTGTCCATTGTTTCAATAGTGTTAATGGTTGAGCAGTTTTCACTAAACTTTAAAATTAATTCATCCTAATGAAATATGTGAGAGGAGTTCAGATTTGTCTTGGTGTGGCTGGTGATGAAACAAGTCGGTAGTGTTCTTCCTGCACTGTGTGCAATTGTGCCTCTCTAAATCTTACTTTGCTGATTTGCACACAAAACCAGCCATCTCTCTCCACTTCACTCAGCAAATATTTAATAGCAGATTCAGTAAGGAGGTCTCTTATTATGAAGATCCATTAACTTCCACAAAAATACAACATGGTATATTTTTTAGTCCATTATGAGGTACTGACACGAATCTTTAACACTAATCTACACTATGAACAAGGTTTTTTCCCCACTTTGAACTTTAGGTTTCAAGAAGTGGGGACCTGCATGATCACTTTAAAGCTAAATTACTAGCTTAAAACTGGTACGCTGCCATCAGCCAGAAGTCTGTGTCTGGCACACCTTCTGTTCCCCCAAAACCTTCCCTAGGGAACCCAAGACCCAAACCCCTTGGGTCTTAAAACAAGGAGAAATTAACCATCCCCCTCTTTTCCCCCCAGACTTTCCCCTCCCTGGGTTGCCTTGAGAGGCTACACAGATCCAAACTCCTTGGATCTTAAAACAAAGAGGAATTAACCATCCCCATTTCCTTTTCCACCCACCAGTCCCTGGTGAGTTTAGACTCAATTCCTTGGATTCTAAAACAAGGAAAAATCAATCAGGTTCTTAAAAAGAAAGCTTTTAATTAAAGAAAGAAAAGGTAGAAATTATCTCTGTAAAATCAGGATGGAAAATGCTTTACAGGGTACTCAGATTCATATAGACCAGAGGGACTCACCCCGCCCCAGCCTGAGATTCAAAGTTACAGCAAACAGAGGTAAAAATCCTTCCAGCAAAGAGACACATTAACAAGTTAAGAAAACAAACATAAGACTAGTCCGCCTTGTCTGACTATTACTTACTATTTTGAAACATGAAAGACTGATTCAGAAAGATTGGAAAATCTGGGTGTACATCTTGTCCCTCTCAATCCCGAGAGCAAACAACGAACAAAACAAACAGCACAAACAAAGACTTCCCTCCACCAAGATTTGAAAGTATCTTGTCCCCACATTGGTCCTCTGGTCAGGTGTCAGCCAGGTTCACTGAGCTTCTTAACCCTTTACAGGTAAAAGAGACAGTAACTCTTAACCATCTGTTTATGACACACTTCCACAAAAATACACCATGGTATATTTATTAGTCTATTATGAGGTACTGACACGAATCTTTAACACTAATCTACACTATGAACAAAATACACCATGTGATATAATGTCACTGCTTTTAATGTTTGTTTTGCTTACTAATTTGTAAAATACGTTAATTTGCAGTGGGTCTTACAGTCAGCATGAGTTAGTGACGTTCTATTATATGTACTAAGAGTAAAGTTCTGGTTCAATTGAAGTCAATGTCAAAACTCTCATTGACTTCAGTAGAGCCAGGATTTCAACCTAACACTCTTGTCTGCAGGCAGAATGCCTAGAAATGTACTCATAGTACTTACTGTTCTGTAAATATAATCTCAATTCTGGCAAATCCAGTAAGCACACCATGGAAAGACCCCAAATCTGCCAATATGGATTGATGAGATTTCTTTTATGGCTTATCTGATGAATCCCTTAGTGCAGCAGTTCTGGGAAAATTAAGCTGTGTATGTTTCCTGAGGTGGATTTCCCTTTCACTGGTAAAGTGGAAGTAAAACCAAAGCAATTTTATTTGTGTTTTGAACAAGTTAAGGGGTTGATCCTGTACCATTAAAGTCAATGGGAATTTTGCTATTGACTACAATGGAAGCAGGATCAGACCCTTAAATCTTGTCTGGAGGTAATAACTTTTTGGGCCGATATTTTCCAGATGTGGTTTCTGTGCAGAAGATGATGTTTTTAAGCATAAGGAAAAAGGTTCAGCTCCCCTTTTCAGAATGAGTGGAATGGAAATAAAAAATCACAAGTATTGGAATGGTTCAGCCATGAATTGGTTTCCTTGTACCTCCTGTACTGATGCAGCTGTGCCGCTGTAGGATCTCTCATGTAGCTGCTGTTTGCCAATGTGAGAGGGCTCTCCCATCAATATAATTAAATCATCCCCTATGAGCGCTGGTCGCTCGGTCGGCAGGGGAAGTTCTCCTGCCAACATAGCGCTGTGCACACTGCCGCTTATGCTGGCAAAACTTATGGTGCTCAGGGGTGTGTTTTTTCACACCCCTGAGCGACGTAAGTTTTGCTGACATAAGTGGTAGTGTAGACATGGCCTTGGGGTCTACCTTTTGAGGAACAGAATAGGATGGAAAGAAAAAAGAGGCACTGACACTACTAATTTTCTTATATTTCTGGGGTGGGAGTGAGGAACTGTACAAGGAAATTATCTCATAGCTGATCTTTTAAAAGTACTCACCAAGGCAACAGCTTTTCTACACTACAAAGTTAGTTGATGTAAGGTAGCTTATGTCGACCTATGGAGGCATACATACTACAATGCTCCTTCTGCTGCTCTAACTCACCTGCTCCCCTGACCTAATAAAACCACTTGGATGAGCTGCATAGTGCTTAGGACAATGTAGTTAGTGACGCAGTCTCAGTGTAGACACTGTGTTGCTTGCATTGACCTATGTGGCCTCCAGAAGGTGTGTCACAGTGCCCACCGTGACTGCTCTGGTCACTGTTATGAACTTATCTGCCTTGTAGCCAGGTACAGATGTGTTCCTCCCCTTTTAAAGCCCAGGAAGCTTTGAAATTGCTCTCTCTGTTTGCTGAGAATGGAGGACTAAAACAATTACTGCCCAGCTGACCATGCCCGCTTCATGCAGCAAATGCACTCCTGCCTGGAGTGCACTGGAGGCAGTGGATCTCCTGGGTGTGCGGGGAGAGGAGGCTGTGCAATCACAGCTCCACTCCAGCGGCAGGAACTTTGATATCTGTGGCCAGATTGCTCCGGGCATGGAGAAGAAGGGCTATTACAGGAGCACATGGCAGTGCCATGTAAAAAATCAAGGCGCTGAGGCAGGTTTACTAGAAGGCAAGGGAGACAAATAGTCACTCTACTGCAGAGCCACAGACATGCTGCTTCTAAAAGGAGCTGCACACCATCATCGGTGACGACTCCACCTCCACTGCCAAGAGCCCCATGGATACTTCAGGGGTGACTGGAGTCCCTAGCCACTGGAGTGAACCCTGAGGATGACATGCTGGATGAGGAAGTGGAGGCAGAAGAGGATGGGGGCAGGCAACAGGGAGATCTGATGGTATGGGCTTTTGACTCCAGAGCAGTCTAGCCACTCTCAGCAGTCCAGCTGTGCTGAGCCTAATGCAGGGGAGGGAACGTCTGGTAAGTATTCAGTTTGCATTAATACTGCAGGGACACGTCTGCTCATATACTGCTTTTTTTCATCAGGGTAGAAGAGGTATTGAAATAACCAATACAGGTACAGTTGCTATTTGCTTCTCATTCCCCCGTACAGTGAGGCAAAGGGGGCCCTGCAGGAAAGTTTGTTTGTGCACACTGGGATGTCCCATGAATCGTCCATAGAGATCTCTAGGAAACTTTCTTGGAGGTAATCTCATAGACTCATAGACTCATAGGTCAGAAGGGACCAATCTGATCATCTAGTCTGACCTCCTGCACAAGGCAGGCCACAGAACCCCACCCATCCAATTTTATAACAACCCCTATCCCAGGACCGATCTCCAATCCTCTGCTGAAGGTTTCTTGGGAAGGCTGTCTTGTTTCTTCCTCCACAGTAGGACACTTTCCCACGCCACTTGGCAATTACTTCGGCAGGCACTATTGCAGCAGACAGGCTAGCAGCATATGGACCCAGTCTGCAGCCACATGCATGCAGAAGGTGCTCCCTTGCAGTTTTGGTTACCCTCAGGTGTGTGATACTAGCTACAATCACCACCGTCCGTGTACTAGTATTCAGTACAATAACCCAGGGCAATCCCCCTCCTTGTCCCAACTCATCCCCAGTGCCAGTATTTAGTACAATAGCCCTATGCTCTTGTACTGATAACCCAGTGCTACCCTCTCCCCCAGCTCCGATTTGTCTCAATTCGTCCCTTCCCCTCTCTGCCCCATGGACCATACTCACCACACCTGAGGCTGCCACTGTGCTGTATGACTTCCAAGAGAAAGTGAGAAAGTTGTTCTTGTAACTTGTTTGGATCCAGTGGTGTAAGTGCACTGACAATAAGACCTCTGTCCATTGTTTCTTTAGCAGCTACAGATGTGGCCTTGAAGGTCTCTTCATGCACACTGGCAGAGCAGCTTGGCTAAATAAGGAGAAGAAAGAAGAGGTCTAAGGAAGACTTGTTCCAGGAGGTGCTGCAATCCTCTGGTGTGTCCGATTGCAAGCAATCAATGAGAAAATGCGGACGGATACAGAGGAAAAGAAAAAGGACCAGGGACAGATGATAACATGGCTCAGGGAGCAAGCAGGGAGACAAATAGTCACTCTAGTGCAGAGCCACAGACATGCTGCTTCTAAAAGGAGTTGCACACCATCATCGGTGATGACTCCACCTCCACTACCAAGAGCCCCATGGATGCTTGGGGGTGAGGCAGGTTGTGGTCTCTGATTGAATTTCAGGCTGAACACATCCATGCTCGCTTCCTTCTGCAGCCCATAGAAAACGGCATTTCAGGACCTCCCGATGTCCCTCCCCCATTCCACGTATCCTCTGTGGCTGCAGCAGTACCCCCAGGCACTCCACCCCTTTGGAGGTTATGCACTATGACAGCAGGACAGACACCCCACTGTGAGAGCCTCATTGGCATATGTGCTTGATAATTCAGTGTCCCTTCCCCTTTAAAGATACTTTTCCCTGTGTGTATGACATGTACCTCAGCATGACATTGGTATGTTTGGATGGGTGTGGAATAAAAATTGTAGATTATTAGGGTTGGAAGGGACCTCAAGAGATCATCTAGTCCAACTCCCTGCTCAAAGCAGGACCAGTTCCCAAATCTCTAAATGGCCTCTTCAAGAATTGAACTTACAACACTGGGTTTAACAGGCCAATGCTCAAACCACTGAACTATCTCTCGTCCTCTTTCTCCAACCCATGGTAACTGTTACTAACATTCACAGACAGTAGCACTAGGTTCATTTGCATTGTTATAGTAGTGTATGCACAACATCATTGCAAGGTTTGTACTATGGTGCAAAAAAACCAATGTCAGACTCAACACATTACAGCAACACTCATTACTGTGGTTCTTTGTTAAAATGCTCCTTCAAAGCCTCTCTGATCTGAATAGCTCCCCTCTGATAGTGGGCATGTGGGTTATAGAGGGCTGTTGAAAAGTAGTACAAAATAGGAAGCCCATAGAATGAGGGAATGGAGAAAACTGCAGCTGGGATGCTGAAACTGACCCCAGGAGGTACTGCAAACCCTTCCCAAAACCCCCCTGTGGCAGTTGGTGGTGAGGTGCAGAGTGGGATAGCTACCCATGGTGCACTGTTCTCTGTGTTGATGCAAGAGCTACTACTGTGGACACACTCCACTAACACAAGGAGCTTAGTGTGGACATGCAACAGTGGTTTAATTACAGAGGTGACTGTACGTCAACCTAACTTAAGTTGCCCAAACTGAAATATTTACAGTAATTTAGATTAATTGCCCTTAAAATTGCAATCATAACAAAATAGAGGTATTGCAGTATTCTCTACCTGTAGGGAATATCACAGTGATGATATCAAGAACACAAGTGGAACATTTTTGTGAGAAGTCACTGTCTGTGTGTCTTAACAGAAAAAAATGATGAGTACCCAAAAAAATAGTATATGCCAACAGTGATTCAAAGCAGCTTTGGTAGTAGTGTAATTTTATATATTTGTTTTATAAAACCATTAATAATCTTGAATGCCAGTAAATTGATGATTGTAGAATAATTCATTTATTTTGCTACCTCTTGCATTTCCTTATGTTAGAGAGAAAAGGTGGGTGAGGTGTTGTCATTTTCACTATTATATAATGCTGTTATTTCTTCTTGAGTAAAGTAAATAGATTTTTCAAATATGCTGCTAATGTGAGAGAGCTTAACGATGTGGTTCTTTCATATGATTGCAATGCCTATATGACAGAATGTTGTTAATTCACACTAAGACTGAGGCATCAATTGTGAATTGGAGACTTGAATGGCAGTGCTGGTTGCTCAGCCCCTCTCAAAATCAGGGCACTTTTTAGTGCCTAACTATGCATTTAAGTTCATAATTTTTGGCAACAAAACTTGAAATAAGCAAAGAGTAACAAGGATAATGCACTGCAGAATGTACTGTATCCATTTATTTTGACAATTATAGATTTTCTTTTAATTTAATAAACTGTAGTAGATTTTTATAAAGCTAACAAAGTCTTAATATAAGATCTCAACACAGCATCTACTATCCAATGAAAATGTAATGAAAAGTGGGAAGAGACTTCCAGTTTTGTGATGTGAATTAGTGTTTGCTAAAGCCAGTGTTACTACAGTGTAGGGTGACCAGACGTTAAGGGAAAAATATCGGGACCGCCGCAGGGAGGATGTTTTTTTTTACACTCACCCGTCCGGGAATTTGGCGGAGAGCCCTTCAGTCACGGACAGTCTTTGGTGGTATTTTGGTGGCGGGAAATAAACCTTGCCGCCAAAGACAGAAGCACCTGCTGCCGAAATACCGCCAAAGACTGCGACTGAAGGACTCTCCTCCGAATTGCCACCAAAGACCAGGAAACAAAATATCAGGACAAATGGCATCCCGACCATACTCTGGTCAGGATGCAGGACAAACTCCTCAACATCTGGTCACCCTACTACAATGTAACATTTAAAATATTGTAGTTACTTCCTGTTATAAGTATGGAGATACTGCCAGATTTTAGATACCACAGTGTGATAACTCTTGGTAAATGCTGACATTATAAAGGTGACTATTCAAGAAATGTGTATTAGTGAGTTTCTGATGTGTAGAATATTTTTTGTAGTATCGTGGCACAACTTTGCATTCATATTCTAAACACTGTGAGGCCATGGAAAGCAGTAAGTGGTCAGGTCATTACAGACACTTCTGTTTTCATTATAGTTCGTTATAGTTCAGCTTTTCAGAAGACATCATGTTAATGGATGCAGCGCAAAAGCATGGGCACTATCCTTCACCCATCTAATGTCAGAAAAGGATGCAAAATTGGTCAGATCTTGACCATCAGAATTATTGCAGGAGAACAAAGTTGGGAGAGGTGGTTCTCACCCCCTTTCTCTGACTCAACTGAAGCCCCTCCAGAGGATTCATTGTGAAGTCTGGGCTCTGTGTAGAATGAGGGCATCCATGCTTGGGTGAAACCCTTCCCTCGGGTGATCTGACTGTGTGAAACTGCATAAGTTGGCATTAACTTCTCTGAATTTAACAGTGGGCTTGCCAGGGGATAATGCTGGCCAAAGACCTGATATGCATGTTTAATGTAGAAGAATGGAAGAAATTGGAAAGGTGTATAAAGAATAATACCAGACTATGAATGGACTATGTAACCAACATGATAAACACTGGATTGATATGATCCTCAATATCTATGAACACTGGCAGTATTAATAAACATTAGCATAAAACTCAGAATAATTCATGGATCTGTGTGCTGCATGTTCATGTCCTGGTTAAAAATCAACATAATAGTGCAACTGGAAAGAACAGGCTGGACACAAGATAATCAAACCTCTTTATATGGAATGAGGAATTTGTCTCTGAAGCAGTACCAGATAAGGTGCTCAGTTACTATGGTGATAGGGGCAATTTAAATACCTAGATAAATGAATGTGTCCTCTTGGTCATACAGCAATCCTGAGGACGTTCCAGTTTTTTTCTTTGCAGCTTGTTTTTATTTATAGGAAGAAGAATAAAAATGGCCATAAGTGATGTGACTTAATATTTATTGTATGAATACATTATCTAAATATGTATCTATAGTAAAGTGACCTTGTGCTGGACCTAAATAATTCTTATATGCATTTACTTACCAATTAATCTTGTGGAATGTATCAAAAAGACTGAACACACTCCCCTCTGTTGGAGCAGCAGATAAATACTCTAATTCGCTATATCTGATCCAGGCTTTAATGTGCAATAGGGATGACTCTGGAGACACAAAAAATATTTCTATCAGCATCATAAG
This sequence comes from Gopherus evgoodei, assembly GCF_007399415.2. Taxonomy (NCBI): domain Eukaryota; kingdom Metazoa; phylum Chordata; order Testudines; family Testudinidae; genus Gopherus; species Gopherus evgoodei. The sequence goes on from NC_044324.1 coordinate 146,773,507, forward strand.
TAGTACAATAACTGTTAATCTCAGAAACTGAGATTCAAGTTCTTTTAAGGTCACATATTAAATAAATCTTAGCTTAATCTTTGTCCCTAATTGACATTTTCTACAGTTAAGATATTGCTAGTGATGTGGCACATGCTGGTCCATCTACTAGCTCTCCAGCAGACATGCTGTATAACCACAATATTTCAAAGCAGAGCTGAAGTTACACACCATGTGATTAACTAGCAAATAGTACAATGAGAGAGATCTAGCACTATTAATACAAAGCCTGATGGAGAACAAAGAACCTGCCAGTTACACCATGAGACATGTTATTGCCAGGAAATTAAAAGTAGCACATAGTGGCATTCATAGAGTGTGCCTGCTTAAACGCAAGATCCAGAGTACACCACTCTGTGCTCATGAGAAGCCCATAATTGGAATAGTAAGGATAACAGGAATCAGAGTTGAGGTACATTTATACACAGATGTGTGGAAGTCTGCATAATCCCTTCCCACACTATTCTTGTCTTTAGCTAGCACGGTTAATCCTTGGAAATGCTTGTGAGCAATACATTGATGTAAAATGGGAGGGAAAAATTGCTGTTAAATCTAGCACTTGAATTTACTTCATATGATTGGTGGCCATACAGTCAGAAACTGAAAATTCCCTAAATATTGTAGGCATTCACCCAGTACAGTGTAATAGCTCTGAAAAACAGTCTACTGAATTAATCATTTGCTAACTAAATGGCTCTGAGTCGATATTAACATGTTAGATAATCCATTGTGTTAGGCATCTCAGCTTTACTAACTCCCTAATCACTTTTTAAATCTGAGCCACTGAATCTTATGCATTTTCAAAAAATCATTATGTATTATAAACATACCCATTACAGATTATTTGGTAAAATAAGTAGAAACAGCCTAAAGGTTGAAAAGGGAAAAGGCTGTAAATCAAGTTGTCAACACAGGTGGTTCTTTATAGTATATATTGAAGAAATAGTCTTTTTTTTTTAAATTAAACAACAACAAAAACCCTGCCAACCTATTTGTAATTAATGTTAGGAGTCTGACAAAAAGAAAACAGTTAAGACATCTAGAGCTAATGCCTTTTCACTTGTACAAACCTGAATACAACTCCTGTAATTTTTTCTTTTGTATGGGAGTGATGCTGCAAACCGTTACTCACAGAAGTAAGTTTAATTCAATAGAGAACTGCAGTGTAGTGTCCTTGAGGCTACGCTTACATGTCCAATTCACCATTCTAATGATGAATGGTTCTCCAGTCAGGAAGGACATTATATTTGTACTGTGAGATCTGTGCTATCTTCCAGTTCATTTCTAGATGCTCTTCAGGATGTTTGGCTTTCATCCATTGAACCCTAAATGGTTTAGTTTCTGGCTACCTGAGAGAATGCCTCTTCCTGTGAGTTGGTACAGTCATTGAGATAAGATGAGGTGCTCATCTTAGGTTTGGTTTACACTAGGAAATTAGGTCAGTATAACTACGTCGCTCAGGGATGTGAAAAAAAACCATACCCCTTAGTGGCACAGAACTATTCCCCTTTGTAGACACTGCTGAGTCAATGGGAGAATTCTTCCGTCAATATAGCTACAGCCTCTGAGAGATGGTACTCACCTGTACCGATGGGAGAAGCCCTCCTGTAGGCGTAGGTAGCATCTTCACTGAAGCGCTATAGGGGCACATGTACATCAGAGCAATTGTGCTGCTGCAGTGTTTTAAGTATAGGCCTGCCCTAAGAGTGCCCTGGTTTAGGATCTGATCCTGCGCCCATTAAAGTTTATGGAAAAACTCCCATTGACTTTAATGGCACAGGATCAAGCCCTTAAATAGGCTGGGCATTTTCAGTGAAGGGCTTTATATAAGAGATTGATATTATTAAGTTTGGAATTACCTTTTCCTGCACTGCCCTCCATGTGTTGGTCTGATAGACTTGAGTCTCCAGAGCATGCTGCAAAGCTGATCAGTTTCCCCCAGCTCTTCAGAAGGGACATGGTTGGAGGGGGTATGTGGTCTTACGGGGATGCTTGTTGATAGTCTTGATTATGCGTAATCCTGGTGGATTAATTTGGGTAATAAAGAGTCTTTAATTTCTTATTGATTCATTTTGTAAGATTTTTAACATTTTGCTTGTTTTGTGCCTGGAACGTAGTGGTAAACAGCACACTTAAACATTTGAAATAATTGCATAAATAAAGATTACTCATACAAGTAAGGATATGTGGGACCAGGTGTAAGAATACTGTGGAGTTGTGGAAACAGGAATGTGGTATGCAAATTGAAATGCTTAACAGAGCAATCAGCTATACATGATTGAACTGCAGACTTCAAACAATACAATTATTTGGGTGGAAATCTGATTCTTCTCTTGCACTAGTGATAAGAAACCTAAACCATACAGATTTTATAATAAAAATCTGAAGAGGCATTTGAAAAGTGTGAGTTAATTTTATGGATGAACTCAAATCTGTGCTTATCCTTGGACTCAAAGTACTTTTTGGAGTTTGGTAGCAGTTTCGTTCTGTCTCTTCCCTTTGTAAATTGTTTAGAAGATTCAGTACGAAAAAAACTCCAGTGGCATTTAGCAAGGTTTCTTGCTCATTGGGCTTGTCTACATTGACAATTTGCAGTGCTGTAACTTTCTTGCTCAGGGGTGTGAAAAAACACCCCCCTGAGCACCGCAAGTTTCAGTGCTGTAAAGCGCAAGTGTAAACAGCGCACCAGTGCTCGAAGCAAGCCGTGCTCCCAGTGCTTGTAGCTATGGCCCTCGTGGAGGTGGGTTTTTTAGAGCAATGGGAGAGCTCTCTCCCAGCACTCTACTGTGACCACACAAGCCATATTAAAGCACTTCCGGGGCAATAAAAAATATTACATCCTGTAAACTGGAAGTGGGATAGATTACTGAATTCCTTCCCCACAAACAGAAGTCTCCATCATGCTTTGAATAGGCCATTCGCTAGTTAATGTGCGTCAGGTCAATTTTTCTAGTCCTGTTTCCTTAACCTCCACTCCCCCTCTCCACCTTGTCTATGGAAAAGAGATAGTGAGTACCCACTACACGCTTAGGTAGTCTCAAGGAGCACTGAATTTTAATTCAGAGGCAGGTGGGACCCAGTGGGGTGCAGAGAGACACTGTATCCTACCAGTTGAACTTTCCCTTCTTCTGGAATGGTATAATATGTCTCCTGGCCTTTTCCTGAATGAAAAGTTGGCTTGGGGTGGAAAGTGTAGAGGGCCATCAGAAGTTTAGGCAAAAGTGAAGGTAGGTAAATGATATCTTTGGAGAGGAAGGAGAAAAATGGATAGGTGGCATGGGGAGAATCAGATTGTATAGTGTATACTTACAATATTTAAAAATTAATGAATATATACTTTGAGTAAACCACATATGAATTTAGGAATTGAACAGTTTATTGGCAGAGGGGGCTGTTTTGTTTTAGATTGACATTCTAACATCAACTCTAATCCACTGAAATGTCCAGGCATATGTCACTTCAAGATATAGTAACAATCTGCAAAGTTGGCATTTTTTTTATTGAGCACATTATAGCAAAGTACCTTTTGGTTTATCAGAGAATATGAATTATTCTTTTTTTATTCTGAAATCCTGGTTGAAGCCTGGCTTGTGGTTTTGTGGCCTGCTAGGAATTCCACTGAAGTCAATGTGAAGTCTGTCCATTGGCTTCAGTGGAAATTGAATAAGGTTCTTTAAGATCAATTTATTTGTAAGTCTTGACTGATGGAATCACCGAATATTTCAATGATCACAAAGCCACCATGCACCATTAAGGGTGTCAATTAATCTATTGTTAGTATATCCATGTAGTAGTAGTCCAGAATATCTAACACTTTTATTGGATTTCCTCTTTCCAATTAACCCCTTAGTCCATTAGTGAAGCAAAGTTGGACATGTTAATTTTCTTTATTTTCTGAATTATTTGTGTCTCTTATGCTACAATGTCTTTGTGTTTCATGTGGTAGTTCTAGAACTTTTAAGAAAAACACAGGTAAAAATCTTCACTCCCAAACTAAGAACCACATTCAGTAGTTGCCCCTCATACTGGGTAAATTCACCTCGCTGCAGAGGGCTAACACAAAGCTTTATGAACAATTTGTGCTGGCCCTCTCCATAAGAATGAAGTTCATCCACTCTGAGAACTTCTTAAGTTAGAAGTATCAGTGTTCCTAAAACTCTTATCCTGTAAAGTAATCCAATTAATACTGTAGGTTAGAAATTGTTAGAACTTGGAAGGTTAATTTATTTTCTGCGTATGGCATTCACATTCTTGTTTACATAGGAAAGCCATGCTGTACTTTTTGATTTACTTATGGAGTAAATAAACATGGATCAATATAAACAATCAAAAAAGCAGAGTGTTTATTTAGGTGGCAAGTATAGAAGTTTGAAAGTTAATAAAATGACATATCTTTATGTACATGTATGATTTCTTATTGGTGCGTGGCTTTTTTATGATGATTTATCTGTTACAGAATTACAGTTTGACAATTAGAACCATATCTAGAGCTTGGGAAGTGCACATTGCCGTAGTAAGTTCTTATTAAAAGGTTATGGCTAGATGAGGGGTAGGCAACCTATAGCACGCATGCCGAAGGTGGCACGCGAGCTGATTTTCAGTGGCACTCGCACTGCCTGGGTCCTGGCCACCGGTCTAGGGGGCTCTGCATTTTAATTTAATTTTAAATGAAGCTTCTTAAACATTTTAAAAACCTTTTTTACTTTGCATACAACAATAGTTTAGTTATATATTATAGACTTATAGAAAGAGACCTTCTAAGAATGTTAAAATGTATTACTGGCACGCGAAACCTTAAATTAGAGTGAATAAATGAAGACTCGGCACACCACTTCTGAAAGGTTGCTGACCCCTGGGTTAGATATTAACAGCTGTATTGTTTTACAATGATTTATTTTATTGGGGAGAAGTGGGAGAATGAACATCTGTGAGGCTGAAATGGATTTATAGCAGCATCATACTCCTTGAAATAGAATCATCTGCCACAGAAAACCATCAAATGCCTTTGGAAATTTCTAGTTGGAGCTGTTTCTTACTGACTGAGAAGAGATAATTTAACAAAAATGTAGAAGGCAGGCAGGCAGGCAGGCAGGTTTATGTAACATGTTGAATACACTGTAGGGCAATATTTCATTAGCAAAAGGCTCGGAAAAAATATTAATGATACACCTCTACCCCGATATAACGCCACCCGACATAACACGAATTTGGATATAACACAGTAAAGCCGCGCTCCGGGGGGGAGGGGCTGTGCACTCCAGCAGATCAAAGCAAGTTCAATATAACGCGGTTTCACCTATAACACAATAAGATTTTTTGGCTCTTGTGAACAGTGTTATATCGGGGTAGAGGTGAACCATGTAATTGTTGGCCATAGGCCTGTAACAAATTCTGTTTTACAAAGTCATAGTGCACATTGGTTGCAAGTAAAACACTGGCTCTTCACCTCATGGCTTAAATTCTACCAGCAGTCCTAATTGAAATTAATTGATTGTAGTTTAATATCTAGTCAAATAATCTACTCTGTATCCACTAAGCATTATATATGACCAAGTTTGATGGACTCTGATTGTGAGAGATTTAGGGTACAGCTCTATTATGAATTGGAGGTGATCCTTCAAAGGAATTTAAAGCTGCCCTTGATTATAACACACACATCCTCTTGCCAATTAGAGCTGCAAACCATCTAGGGCCCAGTGTGATCACTGGGGATGCTAAGGTTCTGATCCTGTTCCCACTTAATTGTGGTACTCCCATTGACTTTAACAGAGGCATAACCAGGCCCTAAAAGTACAAAGCACTGAATGTTGTACTGCAACTATCTACAATGAACTTAGCCTAAATGCATACAACAGGAGAGGCCCATTTTCTATACTATTGGTGCATTAACCTTTACAAATATTAATATTTACCCTGAGCAAGCAACTAAAAAGATAGTCCTCAGCTTTGCACAGTTAGTTTCAAAGACCTATGCTGTACTGCTAAAGGTTTCTTTAAAAAATCTTTAACTAAGTTATTTCTTGGATGCTTGAACTTGCCACACAGTACCTGGGTCTTAATAGACTGCCAGTGTAAGATTATGTAGCACACCCCTTTGGATAATTGTTCTCTTTTTTGGGGAAGGAAGAAGAATTGCTGTGATCTTAGGAATCTCCCCGAAGAACTGCATTGTCTCTATTTGTATGCTAAAACACTGTTCTTCTGTAAGAACATTTGTTTTAACTTTATATTTTTAAAATGGCCCAAATAATTTGTATCATGTTATCTGTGCCATCCACAGGGCACCCCAGTTACCACTAACTGGGACAGAGGTAATCAGCTGTATGATTCAGTATTCTGAAAGTTACTCAAGAGATACTTTAGACCCCCAATTCTTTTTCACTATGAAAAAAGCAATCTTTTTTTCTCAGGGATAAATAAGCTTTTTTTCATTAAGCAGAATTACTGCTTCTTATCTGCTTCATACATACGCATATTACCTTTACTCTTTATCGTAACAGAGGAAGTTCATTTTGGTTGTATCTGAAAGTCTGAGATTGGTTTTGTATCTGTGCTATTATTTTTAGATCAGGGCATTTATTTTGAGTACTGTAGAAAACATCAGTTCAGCTTTCAAAATAAGACATTTTTCTCAGTCAGGACTTGATTCTGAAAGGTGCTGAGCACTCCTGTGTGGTATTAAGTGTCTTTGGTCATGTCTACTCTAACAAGCTTACAGTGGCACAGAAGAGCTCTCCTGTCGACGTAATTAAACCGTGGTAACAAGGAGTGGTAGCTATGTCGGGGGAAGAAGCTCTCCTGATGACATACAGCTGTGTGCAATACTATTTATGCCAGCAAAACGCATGTCGCTCAGGGATGTGTTTTTTCACACCCCTGAGCAACATAAGTTTTGCCAACATAAGTAGTAGTGTAGAAATGGCTTTATGAAGTCAGTGGGAGTTGAAGGCACTGGAGCTGTACTGCTGATCCCTAGAATGATTGATTAGAACTCAGGGGTTCTCACAACAAAATTTTTGGTGGCCTCAGAATGCGGCCGCCAACTCCCACTGGTGACCACACTGACACTTCTGTTCTAAAATACTTAGTTAACTTTAGGAAAAGCAAATAAATATGCACATATACACATCCAAATCATTGTAAATTCTTTATTTTTTGTGGACTCAGTAATAAAAATTATGCTATAAAAAGTGATATTTGTGTGTTTACTATCACTTATCACAGCCTTGCAGCTAGCTACTAATTGTGCTGTGAAAAGTGATAGTAACGAACATACACATAGCTAGCTTGTAGCCAGCGTGCTAATAAACCAACAATGATCAGGTTAGTGGACAGGGTCAGAGGATATCACTGAAGACTAGCTGATGTAATAACAGGGGAGGTCAAAGTGAAACCTAAGAAGTTACAAAGTGCAACCTGCAGCCATCGTCAGCTTTAATACTGTTTTAAAACAGAAGACATTTCTTACAGAAAAATGAATTTACAATTTTTATTTATTAATTTTCCTTGTTAAACCTATTTAAGTTTACAGTTTTGTTATTTGTTGATCCTTTCGAAGGGTTTTCGGTAACTTGACTTCTTTTCTTTCTCTTTGGATTGGTGGAATTAGAGATTCTGCAGCATTGATATGGTGTAGCTCTATGCCATCAGCTACCCTGCTCAGTTGACACTGGCTTTGTTACTGCTAACCAGGCTACTCAGAGGAGATGAATCATCTGATTTTATAGTCTTAGACCTTGCAAAATCAAGAATAAAAATGGTAATTTCTTTTTCTAAGAGGGAAATGTAAAACATGTAGAATGTAATGAGTAATGAATGACTGCTCCTAAACTACCGCAGTTGAATATAGATTAATTTTTAACAGCAAATTCTCAGCATTAATTTTTCTTTTTAAGCTAAAAAGATGTGAGTAGTAAAATAGAGTGTCCACTCCTTATCAAAAACCAGACAAACCAAGCATACACTTGAATTGGTTGCAGGGTTGTCAGGATCTAATTCCCACTTTGAACTTTAGCATCCAGAAAGTGGGGACCTGCATGTACCCCTCTAAACTTAATTCCTATCTTAGATCTGATAACGCTGCCACCAACCAAAATATAGTGTTTGGTACACTCTGTCCCCCAAAAATCTTCTCTAGGGGACTCAAGACCCAAATCCTTTGGGTCTTAAAACAAAGAGGAATAAAGCATTCCCCCCTCTTTTCCCCTCCCTGGGTTACCCTGAGAGACAGTGTGATTCAAACTCCTTGAATCTTAACACAGAGATTAGCATGATTCAAACTCCTTGAATCTTAAAACAGAGAGGAATTCCCCTTCCCCCTCCTCCTCCTTTCCCCCACCAATCCCTGGTGAGTTCAGACCCAGTCCCCTTGAGTCTTACACAAGAAAAAAAATCAATCAGGTTCTTAAAAAGAAAAGCTTTTAATTAAAGAAAGAAAAAAGTAAAAATTATCTCTGTAAAATCAAGATGGAAAATGTTTACAGGGTCTCAGCTTACATAGACCAGAGGGACTCCCTCCTTCCTAGCATCAGATACAAGTTACAGCAAACAGAGGTAAAATCCTTCCAGCAAAATACACATTTGCAAATAAAGAAAACAAATATAAAGACTAATTCGCCTTCTATCTAGTACTTACTATTTAGAATATGAGAGACTGTTTTAGAAAGATTGGAGAAACCTGGTTGCATGTCTGGCTCCTCTTAATCCCAGGAGAGAACAAAGAACAACCCAAAAAGCACAAACAAAGACTTCCCTCCACCAAGATTTGAAAGTATCTTGTCCCCCAATTGGTCCTTTGGTCAGGTGTCAGCCAGGTTCACTGAGCTTGTTAACCCTTTACAGGTAAAAGAGACATTAACCCTTAGCCATCTGTTTATGACAGGAGTGTATGGATCTCATCAAGAGGCTGGTCAGAAAGAGGGGAAGGACCACATTGACCACCACTGAATGCTGGGTCTTGCAGGATAGTGGAGCTCAGGCAGCTGCAAGAAATTAATCCCCCCCCAGCAGGCTATAAGTAAGTTGTGAAGATCAATTGTGGGTGAGGCAGAAGGATTCCACCCCACTTGCTGCTTAAGAAATTTGAACCATTGAGGTATTGCCGCCTGACTTTTCTGGGCAATCCTGCAGGACAGTTAGCCTTGACTGTCCACTTCCCGTCTGTTACTGATCTTAAGCTTGAATCATTGTAGGAGGCTCTTCATATATGAGTTATTTCTGAAGGTAGGCTGAGTGACAGCTGTTTGCTTGTATGTGTATGAGTAAAGATAAATAAGACTCCGGAATGCTGAATGTTATTTTTGCCAGGGTGGCAGTGTGGTCAAATGGATAAGGCAGTGGAGTCAAGAGAGCTGAGTTCTGTTTTCAGGAAAATATATTCTCTACTCAAAAGAGTAAATGTAAATCTGAGGAGGATGCGCTGTATTTTTCATACATAACAGAAGTTGAATCTCTGCTTTAAGTGCAAAAAAGAGAATTCAGCCTTAACTATGGAGTTGCAAACAGCACCCCCATAACCCCTGGTTCTGCCACAACAATACTGTGTGCCCTAATCCGATCACTGCAATCTTTGCATGCTAACTTTTCCATCTATAAAATAAGAATGAAAATCTTGCTTGGAGATTGATAGACACAAATGTTATGTAAGAGCTAGGTGTTGATTATTAGTTATTTTTGTTTTCCTGCTGGTTTTTGACCCCTGATGTGTACTAAGCAGGTGTTTTAATTAAATTGGCTGCAGTGAAGCCTGGGTCTATATTCTCAGTGATTACAGTTAATTTTAGAAGCCATCAACAAGTATGAATGGTTCATATTATTCCTTCCATTGTGCAACACTGCATTTATCGACACTGATAATACTATCTATTGTAATGATGTACAATTATCTTGTTTGACAAGGTAGGTCCTTTTGCAGTTCCTCATAGTCCTCTCTAGTCTTGGCTATCTTAAATATCTACATTTTATTTTGTGCGTGATGTAATATCTTTTACTGGACCAACTTCTGTTGGTGAAAGAGACAATCTTTCGAGCTTACACAGAGCTCTTCTTCACAGCTACAGCAACACAGCATATGTTTTATCCGGTGAGCAAATTTTGATACATGACTGTTCACTCCCTTTTCCAGATCATTAATAAATATGTAAAACAATTCCTAGCAGGGATTCTTGAAATACCCCACTATTAAATTCCGTCCAGGACAAAACCCGAACATTTATTCCCAGTCTTTGTTTTTCTTCCTCTTAACTAGTTTCTAAGCCATGAGAGAGATTTACTTCTCATCCCATGATTACTTAGTTTCCTTAATAACGTCTTGTAGGGGACTTTAATAAAGATCTTTTGAAAGTCTAAATAAATAATATCAACTGTCTCTCCTTTATCCAAGATACAGTAGGCCCACCATAATCAAGATTATATTATTTATTGCCAGCTTCTTGGGATGAAAATTACATTTGCAATTATGAAGAACAGAATTTACTAATTTATTAATTGAATATATCTACTGTACATTATGCAGAGACAAATTAAGCAGGCTTCTATAGCACACTCAGAAAACATCTGAACAAAGAGAAAACATCTGTTGTTCAAAGGCTAAACAGCTAGATTCCCTTTAAGGCAGATTTATATTCATCTACTTTATGCTGATTCTGAAAGGGCAATCAAAGAAAGGCTAGGCAATTACTGTTGAATCAGAAGGATTTCATACAAGAATTCCTTGTTTTGGGCAAACTTCTCAGATTATTGCTGGCAGAAGCTCTCTTAAGCTTTGTCATCAACTGCTGAGTGAAGGATAGTGTCTGCATGTAAGGCTCCCGCCCCTTCCCTCCTTCTGCAGTTACAGGGTAGTTCTAATTTCCCCACAACTGGCATCATTGTTAAGTGAAATGGGAGGGAGCTGAACTGAGTAGCCCCTAAAGGGGAGGGAGCATCCTTGCAGGGAGGGTGGGTGTTTTCTGAGCACCCTTTCCTATCCATCCAAGGAGGAGAAACTAAAGGAACATCTACACTGAGATAAAAGCCCTGCAGCATAATCACGAGTGCCTAGGTCAGCTGACTTGGGCTTTCAGGGCTGAAAATTGCTGTGTAGATGTTTGGGCTCTGGCTGGACCCTGAACTCTGGGACCCTCCATCTTTGCAGGGTCTCAAAACTCAGGCTCGAGACCGAGCCTGAATGTCTACACAGCAATTTTTCAGTTCTGAAGCCTGAGTCAGCTGACCCGGGCCAGCCATGGGTTTTTAATCCCCGTATAGACTTACCCTGAGAGGATTGAAAAGGAGACACTGTTGATGAAATGTGGGAGAGGGAAAGGTCTAATACTTAATATTTTAGCATTTCTAATCTGTAAGAATATGGTGTGGGAGAAAATGGACTTCCCCAAAAAACAAATTAAAATGAGGTTCTACTCTGGTAAGTGGCTTTAGTGAGCGTAATAAGGGTTTTTAGTTTGTTTTTTAATTACACTATATGACAAAGCAGCTAGGAGTGAGATGGATTCCTCTGGTACCATCAGTGGAATTATTCACTAAATTATAATTACTGACATCTGAGCAAACCTACAAAAGGGAACGGGATTGCAGTGGTATCACTGAGAGCATAAACTGAAGACAGTGGAGTTGCCCTTGTAGGACTGATGGCATAAATAGGCCTCCAGGCCCTTTGTTGTTCTTAATAAGAACATAAGAACAGCCGTACTGAGTCAGACCAAAGGTCCATCTAGCCCAGTGTTCTATCTGCCAACAGTGGCCAATGCCAGGTGCCCCGGAGGGAGTAACAGGTAATGATGAAGTGATCTCTCTCCTGCCATCCATCTCCACCCTCTGACAAACAGAGGCTAGGGACACCATTCCTTACCCATCCTGGCTAATAGCCATTAATAGACTTAACCTCCATGAATTTATCTAGTTCTCTTTTAAACCTTGTTATTGTCCTAGCCTTCACAACCTCCTCAGGGAAGGAGTTCCACAGGTTGACTGTGCACTGTGTGAAGAAGAACATCCTTTTATTTGTTTTTAAATCTGCTGTCTATTAATTTCATTTGGTGACCCCTAGTTCTTATATTATGGGAACAAGTAAATAACTTTTCCTTATTCACTTTCTCCACATCACTCATGATTTGATATACCTCTGTCATATCCTCCCTTAGTCTCCTCTTTTCCAAGCTGAAAAGTCCTAGCCTCTTTTATCTCACCTCATATGGGACCTGTTCCAAACCCCTAATCATTTTAGTTGCCCTTCTCTGAACCTTTTCTAATGCCACTATATCTTTTTTGAGATGAAGATGCATAAGAAGGAAAAAAACTCATTTTGATGTTTGGATTATAAATTGGATTTGCAGGGCTGGCAGTTAAGAAAAAAATGCATTTTTAGTTGAGAAAGGTGCACATCTGACACAGGACCATTGAGAGGCAATAAACATGGAACCCAGGATGTCATTTTTCAGAGAGTCAATTTTTGGAATAGAGCTCTACAGTAAAGTCTTGAGGCTAGCAAATACAATCCCAAGGTTAAACTTGATGTATTTTCAAAAGGTCACAACATAAAGTACATATTTTTTTTAAATGGTGTGTGTGTATGAGGGAGGTAATAATGAAAATACTAATTTACCATCAGTGGCTCTATTATGGTGATTTTACACATTCCAGAAACAATAGCATAACAGATTTAAAATAGATTCTCTAAGAATTGGAATGATTCCTTTAAAATTTGGTGGAGCAGCAACTAGCATTGAAGAAATTCTGTTTGCAGAAATTGGTTAGCTTTTCTATTTTAGATTATTGCATTTTAGCAGAGTATGTAGATTATTATAACTTGTACACTACTTTGAATTCAAGGAAAGTAAGCGTATAGAGATAATAGCCAATGGCTGCTATTGATGGCACTAGGGAAAAAGTTTCATAGCAGTGAAATTTGTCTTATGTGATACTATTTTAGATTGTGTTATGTATAGAACTCTTGTGACTAGCAGAGAACTCTGTTCTTTGCACTGGAAACAAAATGAATTTGGTGGTTACCACTGCAGGCAAAGGTTAGTCTGTGTAAATAAAAAGTTATAAAGTTTAGAAGCCTAAAGTAGGCTTTGATTTAAGAATAAAAGGAGCAATGTACCAGTCCCTCTGGCTAAGAAGTGACTAGGTTGCTTAGGTGGAATGTTACACTTGAAAATTACAAAGCTGAATTTTCTTCCACTGTATGAAATATTCCCCTAGTAACAAATGCTGTGCTGTTGTATGATAAGCTACAGCAGAGTGATTCTGAACCTAATTAATGAGAAACAAACAATTTTCCCACATGTTGGGCTTACTCCTGCGCTCCAAACTGAACCAAAACTCCCATTGAAGTCCAATGTTAATTGTTTCTGAATAAGGGTCAGGCCTCAGAACTGCCAGTACAGTTAGAGCAGGGATCGGCAACCTTTGGCACATGACCCATCAGTGAAATCCACTGGCGAGCCGGGACAGTTTATTTACCTGCAGCATCCACAGGTTTGGCCAATCGCGGCTCCCACTGGCTGCGGTTTGCCACTCCAGGCCAATGGGGGCTCCGGGAAGCTGCGGCCAGCATATCCCTGTGCCGCTTCCTGCAACCCCCATTGGCCTGGAGCGGCAAACAGTGGGAACTGCAATCAGCTGAACCTGCGGACGCTGCAGGTAAACAAACTGTCCCGGTCCGCCAGTGGATTTCCCAGATGGTCCATGTGCCAAAGGTTGCCGATCCCTGAGTTAGTGCAATGATATAGTATGGTTATTTTTAGATACTGTTTTCCCTTGTGAACATCAAACTTAGCAGGGGGCATTGAAAATAGCCGTTGCTGATGATGCATAACATCGGTTGTTCCAGAGACAATTGGTGTTGATTGCACTGAGTTATGAGCTTTTGAAAATCATGTATTGATCGTACACAGTAGATTATTTATGTTTTTGCTTGTTTGTTCTGCTAACCTTGTAAAGTATGTGCCCAAAGAAGGATTCACTGCACATGTGTATATATGGCTAATCTAGCTGTGTAGTTAAAAGTCTGCTCCAATCTATTGCTGTGAATCAGTAGGGATATGTAAGACTGAGGGAAGGGCTCCTGGAGGCAGCTGCAGAGCTGCTAAGGTGCATAGATTTATGGGCTCTAAGGCCAGAAGAGAGAGCTGTGATCACCTAGTCTGACCTTCTGGATAACACGGGCCATAGGACTTCCCCGGAAATAATACCTGTTTGATCTAGAGCATATCTTTTAGAAAAACATCCAATCTTAATCAAACATAATTAAACCAATCTGGATTAATCAAAATTGCCAGTGATGGAGAATCTACCACAGCATTGTTAAATTGTTCTAATGATTGATTACCCTCACTGTCAAATGCTTACGCCTCGTTTTCAATCTGAATTTATATAGCTTCACCTTCCAGCCATTGGATTTTGTTATACCTTTGTGTGCTTTGAAGAAAGAGCCCACTATCAATTATTTATTCTCTGTGGAATGGCTTAAAGACTGTGATCAAGTCACCCCTTAAATAAGAAGTACATGCTGCTGCATTGACTAAGAATTGAACCCCAGTCACTTGTTTAAAATGCCAGGAGCTGTCAGGGATCCATTGCCTGCACTACCACTCTCTTTGGCAGTGTTATATGGGTGGCAGCAGCAATGGGAAGTTGGTAGAAAAAAGCATAGTGTAGGGAAAGCCTAAGGGTGTGGCTACACTGTCAAGTTTCTGTCTGTTCGCCAGCAGAGATACAGTTACTTCTGTGCTAAAGGCAATGTAAGTGCTAGTGCCAGCTGACCCAGAAATTGTCAGCGCTGGTGTGATGTACCACTCAAAGGGTGCTGATGATCACCTATTTGTGATATGATGCAAGGTTTTCTTTTGTAGTTGATCATAATTTGTAATGGAAAAAAAATGAAAAAAATCATTCAAACACCAATCCTGCAAATATAAAAAACGTACATAGGTGATGTAGCAGGGTGGTTACCCGCTCCAGCTCTGGGAGAGGGCTAGTAAGTAATTGGATCAACTGGTTGTAAACAATATTATTGTGTATAAGTATATGTCAAATAAAGTCTTCTATGAAAGCTTGTAATGTCCTGAACTTGATGGGTTATGTATACCAGTTATGGTTATGAATGTATGCGTGTTATATGTGTGGAAAATTGTAATTGTAGCTATAGAGCAGGTTCAGCAGCATCTCACAACAGTGTGGTGAGGCAAGCACGTAGTGTTGTCCAGCCAGGGAGAGACAATGGTGGACCATTCAAGTTAATGGGAAACCATTGAAACAACTTGAAACTGAAAAGCAACATCCACTCTGGGAAACTCTCCTGCTCTGTGTAACCATGAATTGCCATAGAGAGGAAAAGGGAAAGAACCCCTGAAAATCCTGTTAAAAAGAAGGGGATTAGAAGTGGAGGCTGTCCTAGAAACTGGGGGCAGGATGTTGTCTGTGAAGTTCTGGATCTCGTCTAGGACCAAAAGCACACTCGGAAACTGTTCAGAGCAATAGGTAGCTTGTATTAGAAAAGGTCTAATAATATAGAACTGTAAAGCCTGAGATTGCAACTTGGTTTTATTTTCTGTGTAACTTGTCGGTTTGCTTTTTCTTACTGTTGAATCTTTGAATTCATGATTTTTGAAGTAAGTAAACTTCTGTTTATTTTTATCTCAAGCAGGTCTTGGTTGTGAAAATTGTGTAGAACATCAAGTATCTGAGGGGTAGCCGTGTTAGTTTGGATCTGTAAAAATCAACAAAGAGTCCTGTGGCACCTTAATACCCCTGTTAGTCTTTAAGGTGTCACGAGACTCTTTGTTGTTTTATGTAGAATGTGTGTGTCAAAGTGAACTGATGATTGGGAGCAGATTTCACACCTTTGGGGGTGATGAACCAGAGAGAAAAAGTCCAGGTGTCTGGTAGCTAAGAACTTGGGGAGATGGGTTTTGGGGGGGCTCAGGACCAGAAGGGATTCTTGAGGTCAAACTGCAAGAAGTAACTAGGTGGGTGGAAGCCATGGTGGGACGTTATGCTTGTAGGCTGGTTACTGGTGTCAGAGAGCTGATTCACAGCAGCATATAATTAAGACACTGAAAGTTATGAGGCAGGTGGTGACAGGACCCCTTATTGGTCTGGATGATTCCCAAAGAATTGCAGGGGCGTATGTGTTCTTGGTTATATCTTTCAACATGACACAACTTATATTGCCAGCAATAATATCATTATATCAAAGAAAAAGCAAAAACACTCATGTCAGGAAAGGGCTTAGCCTACATGTTAGTTTATACTTATTCAGTATCCATAATTACCAATTATTCAAAATATAGCTAATAGCTTTTAAGCTTATCATTGGCATGCCTTCATTTTTTAAGGTTATAAATTAGTACTTGTCTATTATTTTCCCCCTTAATCTATTAGGAGGCAGGGAGAGGAGGTTTTAAGAGCACACTACGACTCTTAATGTCAACGTTGCTTATCTTCTGCAAACACAAGTTTGTCAGGGGATTTTTGCAGAAACCTTATGTTTGTATATTGCCAAATCTTGGAATTTTTTTTTCTGCTACCAGTTTTGAGGTGCTTTGCTTTTTGGGCCTTGGTATTTAGTGGTTTTTAATGGTACCTCAACAGTATGGAGCGGTAATATTTAATTTAAAACAATAAAATTCATATTACTGTCCTGTTTACTTGACATTTTTGAAAAAAAACAAAAGAACAGGGAAATAGAAGATTCACTTCAGGAAGCCACTATTTTATAAAAATTAAAAAAAGAATGAAGAGAAAAAATTCCTAAAACTGATCTAAAAGGATGGCTATTATGGCTTTTTAGTTTATAAATGTACATTTACAATACAGAGGGAAATTTTTGGCCTCTGGTTGCTGAGAGGTGACAGGAGCATGTAGATCCTTAAGTAGCATCATAGTTGAAACAAAATTATTTGATTAAAAAGTGAAGGAAATTGCTGAGTTAATTGATACATTCATATTCAAGTTTTAAGTGTTGGTGAGTGGGATGTAGAAGGGCTCTAACCACATGCTGCAGAATCTGAAGATGGCATCTCCATGGAAACACATGGATGCACATACCATGTACTACTTAACTAGAAACTACCATCTCCCAAATTTCAGTTTAGATGCGAAAGCCAGACTGAGGAGTTGTCTGATTATCTGGGGTAAGGGAAATATCTGCAGATGAAACGTCCTGAGTTGTCTAATAATTGGATTTATTAGTCCTAAGAATACCTAAGAGAGTAAAAATGGGAAAAATTCCCAGAAGATGCTTTCAAGGTGATCTAAGATTCTTTTTTTGAGGTAATAAGTAAATTTTGGAATAGGTTGGAATAGGCAATAGTTTGTATATGCCTAAAATATTTTTGTTTCATAATAGTTAGTCAATTGTTTTTATTATCCCCTGTGTTTCCTGTGTATGTATATCAATGTAGCCTTGTCATAACATATTTCCCAGATTTGGACCTTAGCGTCCAAAATATGGGTGTTAGCACGAAAACCTCCAAGCTTAGTTACCAGCTTGGACCTGGTAAAGCTGCCACCACCCAAAAAATTAGAGTATTTTGGGGCACTCTGATCCCCCCAACAACCTTCCCTGGGGACCCCCAGACTCAGATTCCTTGAGTCTCACAACAAAGGGGAATAAACCATTTCCCTTCCCCCCTCCAGGTGTTCCCTCCCTGGGTTCCTGGAGAGATATACAGAAGCAAGCTCCGTGAATCTAAACAGAGGGACTCCACCCTCCCTATTTCCAGTCCTGGAAACAGAAGTACCGAGAGGTCTAATCCCCCCCCTTCACCCAGAGGGTATGCAAAGTCAGGCTTAGTAAATCTAACACAAAGAGATTTCCCCCCCCCCCCCGACTTCTTCCTCCCACCAATTCCCTGGTGAGCTGCAGACTCAATTCCCTGGAGTCCCCACTAAAGAAAAAACTCCAACAAGTCTTAAAAAGAAGGCTTTATATTAAAAAAAGAAAGAAAAGGACATAAAAATGGTCTCTCTGTATTAAGGTGACAAATACAGGGTCAATTGCTTAAAAGAAAAATGAATAAACAGCCTTATTCAAAAAGAATACAATTCAAAACATTCCAGCAACTACACACATGTAAATACAAAAGAAAACAATATAAACCTTATTGCCTTACTATTTTTGTACTTACAACTTGGAAACAGAAGATCAGAAAGGCAGGAGACAGAAAGATCATTCTCATAGCTGAGAGGGTCAGACCCAAGACAAAGAACTCACACCCAAAACTTCCCTCCACCCAGATTTGAAAAAGTCTTGTTTCCTGATTGGTCCTCTGGTCAGGTGTTTCAGGTTACTCCTTTCCAGGTGAAAGAGACATTAACCCTTAGCTATCTGTTTATGACAAGCTTATAATTTTTTGTTAGACTAAAAATGAACTTGTTTAATCCTTCTTCCTGCTTGTGTATCTGTATTCCATAAATATGTAGAACACCACTTTAAGGAGGCTGGGAAGCAGTTTGCCCTGATTACACTCAAAACATACTATTGTAATATCTGGGTATATCTCCTCTAATCAATTCCCTCCCATCACAGGGGCCTTGAGCATTGATAGCAACTCAGTCTTTCCTGTTCTCTGCCTACAGCACACAACAGTTTAGTCTCCTGAGGACTGAAATGCTTCAGTCTAACTAAAATTATTGGGCTCCATATAGGGGCAATTGGTGAAATTTAATGATTTGTGATAAAGAGATCAGACTAGATGATCTAATGGTCCCGTCTGGCCTTTTAAACTCTATGAAATCTGTACACATTACAGAGGGATCAAGGGAACAAACCATACCCCTGAAGTAGTCGTCAAATGAAATGCAGGATATTTCATGACAGCATAATTAAATCTGAGTTTTTCACTGTAAAAGTCAAACACCAAAATCCCTTGTTATGATCAGATTCTGGGTCTCTAAAACAGTAACTGCCTTAATATATTGTGGATGATTTTGGATGAAATATTTCCAGTATCAATAATTCCTATAATATGATCATTCTATTAGCAATGGGTAATCTGTGAAACAGGGTAAATTAGGTGTTTGCTGCATGTGGTTTTTTTTCATCTTTATTGAGCAGTGGAAAATAATGAAAGGGTAGAGTAATGTACACCTCTAATGTGGCCCGATATAACACAAATTTGGATATAACGCAGTAAAGCAGTGCTCGGGGGTGGGGAGGGCTGTGCACTGCGGTGGATCAAAGCAAGTTCAATATAACGCGGTAAAATTTTTTAGCTCCCGAGGACAGTGTTATATTGAGGTAGAGGTGTATTAATACAACCTTAAAATGCGTTGTGGTAAATTAGTATAACTTATAGGTGACCCTCATAGCGTTGAAACTTTAGCAACAGAGGTGTTCTTGCTGGATTAAGGCATTTGAAATTGAATTTCTCTTTTGCCACTTGGAGGCCACCTTCATTAAATCTCAGATGGATGAAGACTCTTTAATTCTGTTGAAATACAGTGAGAGAATGCTTTTCCAAAAGTCTCCTCTCATCAATTCCCCATCCCCTCGCCAGCATAATCAATATCCAGGAATTTAATCAGATTTTACTAGGCTAGAATAAAACCAAAAGGGTCTGCAATAGGCAACTTTATTCACTGTCAGAAATAACACTGATGTTATCACCCATCATATCTGATCCAACTGAAATGTGAACTAGCTATGGTACATTTCTGAGTCAAGAAAAAGCAACCAAAACCACTTTGAGGGATGTTAGCTGCCATGCCACCAGGTCTGAAATTTACAATGTTTCTAACCAGAGCAAAAATACCAAATGAGGGTGGAATCTGAAGATTAAACCCCAACAGGGATGTTTCTCATCTTAAAATATCCATTCTATGCAGTGTGTTTAATATGCAAGAGCACACTTGCAGATGACTCGTACTTAAAATGTGTTATGTAAGGTTACCCAACTGTTAGTTCACTGTTGATCCCATAAAAACAGTAACAAAAAGCTGTATTCCATCTAACTGCAGTTATTGGTTGTGTGTGTGGAGGGGGTGGGCTCTAGAATTAAGCAGTTGACTAATATTAGAGGTTTATTTTCCCTGCAGCCCCTAAGAAGGTGCAAATTAATGAGCTGTAAAAGGATTTCATTATTATTATAGCCAGGCTAAGTAGGAACATGGCTTTTGCTTAACACCAAGGTTACAGGGATAACTTTCTCAGAGGATGTATAAACACAGAGCGTGCTGGGGCAGTTGTCTGAGAGTCCCAAAAGGGGGAGCACTCCTTGTATAGGACTTCCCCTGTTAGAAAGGCATCCTGGTTATCATTACTCATAAGCCTTCTGTACAGTCTATCATTAATACCTGTGATAATACAAACTGTGATGCTTTTTATCTTTGAATTGCAGCTTTTACAATTTTGTGTCAGAGGAATACATTAAATTTTAAGTAGAACTGCTTGAAAAACGTTAGATATTTGCAAATAACATTGCAGTCATTGCTTGTTCCATAGACTTTGCAAAGGAATTATTTTTAGCTTTATTCAAAATTTCTAGAAACCTTTCAGTTTTGAAAATTTCAATTTAGTTCTTTATGTATTCTCTGTGCAGTTTCACCCACCTCACTCGCCTTCCCTTGTCTTTGGAAATTGTTCTTTTATCAAAAGTCTGAAGTTTTGCAGAAGGACCTGAGGAATTTGTGTGGCCTCAGTGGGCATTACTTTCTAGAAGATTCCTGAATCTTTGCAGCAGCAGTACGTATACTTTGACTGTGCTTATGCAAAGAGAATAGACTTTCTATTATATATAGGCTTTTATACTGTTCTCATCAGCGTAGTAGGTGGGCACCTTCCAGTAGTGCATTAAATAACACAACTATATATGTGTCATGTGGTGTTTGTTTTTCTCATTCTCTGCTCAGTGGAAGAAGCATCGGCTGTGGAGTGTCTTGTTTCCATAGAGGTGTTTGTGGTGGTGTGTTTTTTTTGTTTGTTTTAAATATACCTACTGCTGTATGTTTATAGTGGAGAAGGCAAGGTCAAAGAAATTCACCTTACACTTGGAGTGGAAAGTGGTGAGGGTTTTCGATGGTCCTTAGTTCTTGTGGGAGTTCATTCCACATTGGAGAACTACATTTACTGGTGCATAACCTTTCTATCTGATTAAGCCAGAGAAAAAGTATTACCTAGGCATGTTGTTCCTTTCGTACTATTTTGGCATCCTTTTAATTTGGGAAATATGACTCCTAATAAATCATCCCAGTATTAGTGTATTTCTCATGAAGAACTTTATTCAGTGATGAAAAACAAATTTATCAGAATGTCAGGTTAAAAATATTTATATTAAACAATTTATTGTACAAATAGTCCAAGGTATTAGTAAGGAAAGAATTTAAAAAAGCTAATTTATTTTTCAAGTTTTATGGTGTTGGTTCCCTTTTTGTACTACATAAAGGTGTGTGGACAATGAAAATAGACTGTTAGTTTTGGATCTAGTCAGTTTTACTGCTCCAGTATATAGCATCATAGTCATATAGGAGGGACCACCAGATGATCTAATCTGACCGCCTGTACATCACAGGCCATTAACCACCATCCAGCCACCCCCACACCTCCACAGCCCATGCTGCTTCTGTCATAAACAGATAGCTAAGGGTTAATGTCTCTTTCACCTGGAAAGAAGTATCTGAAACACCTGACCAGAGGACCAATCAGGAAACAGGATTTTTTCAACTCTGGGTGGAGGGTTTTTTGTGTGTGAGTCCTTTGTTCTGGGGTCTTCTGCCTGACTCTCTCTTGGCTATGAGGGGATTTCTATTTCCTGCTTTCTAATCTTCTGTTTCCAAGTTGTGAGTACAGAGATCATAAAAACAATAGGGGTTATTATTTTTTTCTTTTGTATTTACATGTCTATAGTTGCTGGAGTGCTTTGAATTGTATTCTTTTTGAATAAGGCTGTTTATTCATATTTCTTTTAAGCAAATGACCCTGTATTTGTCACCTTAATACAGAGAGACCATTTTTATGTACTTTTTCTTTCTTTTTATATAAAGCTTTCTTTTTAAGACCTGTTGGAGTTTTTCTTTAGTGGGGGACTCCAGGGAATTGAGTCTGCAGCTCACCAGGGAATTGGTGGGAGGAAGAAGTCAGGGGGAAATCTGTGTGTGTTAGATTTACTAGCCTGACTTTGCATCCCCTCTGGGTGAAGAGGGAAGTGCTTGTGTTTCCAGGACTGGAAATAGAGAGGGTGGACTCCCTCTGTTTAGATTCACGGAGTTTGCTTCTGTGTATCTCTCCAGGAACACCTGGAGGGGGGAAGGGAAAAGGTTTATTTCCCTTTGTTGTGAGATTCAAGGGATTTGGGTCTTGGGGTCCCCAGGGAAGGTTTTTGGGGGGACCAGAGTGCCCCAAAACACTCTAATTTTTTGGGTGGTGGCAGCTTTACCAGGTCCAAGCTGGTAATTAAGCTTGGAGGTTTTCATGCTAACCCCCATATTTTGGACGCTAAGGTCCAAATCTGGGACTAGGTTTATGATAGCTTCATCAGAATTAGACCAAAGTTTTACAGCCCTCAAGAGACTAAACTGTTGTGGGCCACAGGCAGAGGTGCACAATGTCTGAGGCTCCTGCAGGGGCAGGGAATTGATTAAGTGAGAAATACTCAGATAATTGTACCAAATGACCTGAGCAGAAGAAGATGAACCTCTCCCAAGGTCATTACCAATCTGACCTGGGGAACAATTAACTACACTATCATGGGACAGATAATCCTACCAAGTGAGACACCCACTGGAGAGATTTTAAAGAAGAGAGAGAAAAAACAGAAGCTTTTTTTGGGGGGGGAGGGGAGAGATGGGGGGAAGTTGTGCAATGCACGTGAGCATCTGTAAGTAGGGGGATATGCTGTATGGATATGAGTAGCGAGTAGTTTTGAGCACCTTATGAACTGAGATGAAGGCCTGATTCCCACCTTCCACAGAAAAATCCTGAATGCTTAGGGATCCAGTGAAATGTTTACATTTTCAGTTTTTCCAGCCCCGAGCATTCAAAAATCGTGGGTCTGGTTTGAAAAATCCATGACATTTTTGAAAGACAAATATAGGGATTTTCTTATTTGCACCTTTGCTGTGCTTGTAAAATGGGGATAACAACATGCATCTCACAGGGTGGTTGTAAGATTTAATTAACTGAAGGTTGTAAAGCACTTTGAAATGCTGAGCTAGCAGTGTATACTGTACAAATTACACCTCTGCCTCGATATAATGCTGTCCTCGGGAGCCAAAAAATCTTACCGCGTTATAGGTGAAACTGTGTTGGATCGAACATACTTTGCTCTGCTGGAGTGCGCAGCCCCGCCCCCCTGGAGCACTGCTTTACTGCGTTATATCCGAATTCATGTTATATGAGGTCGTGTTACATTGGTGTAGAGGTGTATTACTGTTCAGTAAACGATATTATTAGTTACCACAGTTGTCTTCCTGATTGGTGAAGTATGGTCAGCTTGACATCGTGCATTCTTAAGAGATGAGCACCCAAGTGTCCTAGGAGCTTTGGTCCCCCTTTTTTAGTTGAAAGGTAAAGTATAACTCACTGGTGTGTGACTTTCTCAGCCCTGTCGGTAAAATAAATCTCCATATAGAGTAAATCATTGTAAATATGGATTCTATAGAAACTCTCTATCACTGCCTGATTTTATTAGAAATATTTCACTACATCCTCTGCTCTTGCACTGCTGTTATTCTTGTTGTTCTTGTCATTTGTCACAGAATGGCCCTCTGGGAGTCCTTTGTGACCTTAAGTACAGACCACACCCATTCCAGGTCTCCTTCACCACCTCTGTGCTTTATTTTGTTCCAGCAGGCTACAACCTGTAGTGCTAGTAACATTCCATACCTAGCTTTCCCATTTGATTCTAGAGAAGGGAGCAGTGCCTGCCTTCGCTTTCTTTCAGGTTCTCTGCTTCCCCCATCTTGTATGGCTTGCTTCCTCTCCATTTATCTGCTCCCAGCTGCTGGGGTTGTCACCCCCTCTAATTAGCCCCTTAGCTGCATCTCCACTCATTAACTCATCTTCAAGGTAGGTCCCAATTAAGCTATATCGGAGGGGATTTGACTGATAGGGTACTGAGTCAGCTCATGACTCAGCACAGCCTGTTACATCTTCTTACACAGGCATATTCCTGCCTTCCTACATGCTGTCCCTTATATTCAATGCCCTTCCTGAAGTGATCAGAAAAGCCCCTTCCTTCGCCTCTGAATAATGATAATTCAAGAAATTGTAGTCTGAAATGTGGTATGAGCATAAGGATCGGTGTTACTCAAATCTTCTGGGCTCATGGGAAGTATACGGCATGACTTGGCAATAGATAGTTCAACTACTCAGATAAAACACTGCTAAAATGACAGTCGTTAGCTATAATTTTTTGTTTCTGGTATGCCCCTCACTGTGGGAAGTATGTATTTTAGTATTGCATTGCGTGTTCTATTACGATGTGCTAGAAGCCTAGAGTTGACCCAGCACTCTGGTCACTAAGGTACTAGCTGTTCCCCCCTGAAGTGGTCTTACTTGGGAGATGAGTGTTTAATACCTTAATTAGGCAGAAGGCTGATGAGCTAAGAGAACTATCAACCCATTGGCTGGAAACAGTTAAAGGAGAGAAATTAAGTACAAGGGGAGAAGGAGGTTGGCAGGGGCTAGATACCCCAGGATCAGGAGTTCATATCCTGTCCCTTGCCAGAATGGTGGCTGAGGGGGAAGTTTATGTCCACTTGTATGTTGCTGCACAAGGCTGCCGCTGTACTGATAAACTGGTAGAGGAGATCTAATAAATAACATGTTATCCAGCCTGTTTGTGGTGGCCAAAGTAGCCCTGTCACATGACACTAATAGTTCAGTTACTTACTAAAGCATTGTTCTGAACATAGCAAAGTATGAGCTGAATAAGAAGTCAAACAGATGTGCTCAGCCACAGCACACCGAGACTTATCCATGGCAATTTTGATAAAAGCCGTTGGGCTCCAAGGAGTCAAATCTGTGACGTGCTGAACATCTCCTGGCAAGTGTTCAACACCTAGAGCTCCCACTGATTTTCATGGGAGCCGAGGGCACTCAGCACCTTTTAGAGATGGACCCTAAATACATAGCTGCTGCCCAGAAACCAAAAATTGTATATGCTTTTGAGCCTAGCTCCCATCAGTTGAGCAGACTGGTAACGTTGTGGTCTCTGCTATTTTTTTTAGTTCTTTATCTAAAGGTAGCACCAGTAAAGGTAGCCCATCAACTACAAAACATCAGAAATTTAGTTCTGGGACAGATTCAGGCTAGAAGGGACCATTGTGATCATCTGGTCTGATCTCCTGCATAACGTGGGCCATAGCGTTTCACCTAGTGATTCCTGGACTAGAGGGCATTATTCTTCCCTACTATGTAAGGCTCTGATCAAATGTACGTTGACTTCAATGGGTGGTGTTTGAAGTCCTAAGTGAACTTTATCAAGCCAAATAACTTGTGGTTGAACTAGAGCATGTGTCTTAGACTAGACATCCAATCTCTATTAGAAGATTCCAAGTTAAGATGAATCGACCATTTCCCTTGGTAATGTGTCCCAAAGATCGATTGTCCTCAGGGTTAAAATGTTGCATCCTATTTCCACTTTGACTTTTTCTCGACTTCATCTTCCAGCCATCAAATGTTATGTTGATGACAATGTATTACCAGAATATGTTTAGAATGGTCCATAACTGTACACAAGGTAAGTGCCAGCAGTTCTGTCTCAGAGCTGAATTTGCATATTAACTTATGCAAGCTTCAGTTTCACCAGGTCTGTTTATTGATGAAACCACTCTGATAAAACATGCAATGCCACAGGTTACCTTGGAACAGATTCAGTCAAGTTCAGCATGGGTAGTTTTAGAGACTCAACCTGTTTTTCAATTAATATTTTCTGCCTCCGTATTTTGTGCTAGAGCCAGATTCTCCTTTTCATCCATCTTTGTTTAATTCATCCATAAATCACTTTTATGGGCCCCACCAATGGTAAAATTATTGTACTTTTGAGGGCTTTTCTACACGAACAAAATTTAGTTCATGGCAAGCTGGGGTATGGCTCTACCCCACACTAGTTTGCTACCCACTGTCAGTGTAGACACAGCTGCTTGTGTTAACAGTTCATTAATTCACTTTGAGCTAGTCCTGTTTGAAATGGGACTAATCAGAGCACATTAATGAACTGTTAATATGCATCAACAATGTTCATACTACAGTTAGGCCTCATCTACACTATCACTTATGTCAGCAAAACTTGCGTTGCTCAGGGGTGTGAAATAAACCACCCCCTGAATGACATAAGTTTCACGTTGGTTGTGTGCACAGTGCTATGTCAGTGGGCGAGCTTCGCCTGCCAGCATAGCTACTGTCACTTGTTGGGGGTGGTTTAATTATGTCAAGGGGAGAGCTCTTTCCCATCGGCATAGAGCGGCTACACAAGAGATCTTACAGCGGCTCAGCTGCATTAGTACAGCTGTGCTGCTGTAAGATCTCTGGTGTAGACATAGCCTTAGAGTAGGTCTACACTGGCAGAGTTACAGTGCTAGCAGTTACAGTACCGCACAGAGAGCGCAGAAGGAAAACTGCTGTTGTGTGTTCACACTTGCGGCACTTGCAGCGCTGTTCAGAGTGGTGAACTCTGGGCAGCTATCCCACAGAGCACCTCTTTCTCTTTTGCCGCTAAGAGTTGTGGGAAGGCGGAGGTGGTCATGGGGCATCCTGGGTCCAGTCCCAATGCCCTGTAATGCATTGCTTCACATCCCAGCAATCCCTGTGTTTCTGTCCGCATTTGGCACCATCTTTCAACAGTTTGTGTACTGCGTGCTCTGCCTCTCTTGGGCTGCGGGAATGGATCCCGAACTGCTGACGAGTATGCTGCTCATTCTGACCAACACGTTACGAGTGGCTGTGGAGTTATTCCTTAAACTGCAAAGGCAAGAGGGGTGCAGCATTGATCTCGCCATGCATAGTAGCTATGACACGAGTTTGCTTGTGCCATTCATGGAGGTGCTGACCACGCTGTAACGCCGCTCTTGGGCTCAGGAAACAAGCACTGAGTGGTGGCATCACATCATGATGCACATCTGGGATGATGAGCAGTAGCTGCAGAAATTTTGGATGAGGAACTCCACATTCATGGGACTGTGTGAGCTTGCCCCAGCCCTGTGGTGCAAGGACACAAGAATGAGAGCTGCCCTGTCACTGGAGAAGTGTGTGGTGATTGCACTGTGAAAGCTGGCTACTCCAGACTGCTACTGATTGGTTGCTAACTAGTTCGGAGTGGGAAAGTTGACTGTTGGAGTCCTGTTGATGGATGTCTGCAGGGCCATTAATCGCATCGTGCTTCGAAAGACTGTGACTCTGGGCAACTCGTGTGACATTGTGAATGGCTTTGCATAAATGGGCTCCCTAACTGTGGAGGGGCGATAGACAGCACACACATTCCAATTCTGGCACCAGACCACCTCGCCACTGAGTACATTAATCACAAGGGGTATTTCTCAGTGGCTCTCCAGGCACCTGTGGATCACTGTGGGCATTTCACAGACATTAACGTAGGCTGGTCCAGAAAGGTACATGATGCATGCATCTTTTGGAACACTGGCCTGTTCAAGAAATTGCAAGCAAGTACTTTCTTCCTGGACTGGAAGATCACTGTAGGGGAAGTTGAAATGCCCATTCTGAACCTGGGAGACCCCGCCTACCCCTTAATGCCGTGGTTTATGAAACCATACATGGGGCTGAGCAAGTGCAGAATGACTGACTGTGTGCGCATTTGGCCATTTAAAAGCCCGTTGGTGAAGCCTGTATGGGAAGCAGGACATGGCCAATGACAATATTCCTATGCTTATAGTTGTGTGCTGTATGTTCCATAATATTTGTGAAGGGAAGGGTGACAGTTTCACTCAGGGCTGGACCACAGAGGCTCAGCGCCTGGAGGCTGAGTTTGAACAGCCAGAGACTAGGGCTATTAGAGGGGCACAGCATGGGGCCATAAGGATCAGGGATGCCTTGAGGCAGCAATTTGAAGCTGAAAGCCACTAATATTGGTTGCTATGCTTGGGACCGCAGTGCTTGTAATATTAGGAGGTGATTGGTGCACATGATGCAAGAAGGGGCCTTAACATAATTATGTTGCTTTGCAGTGCTCTATTTTATTTCAATTAATGGAATAAAGATTGCTTTCAAACAAACACAATTCTTTATGGAAAGACAACCACCAGAGGTGAGAGTCAAACAAAAAATTCATCAGCAGGGAGGGGGATGGGGAAAGGGAAGGTCTCAGGAGGAGGCGGGGTCTTGGGACTGCTACAGATTTGTGTGTGTCCAGGGATCATACTCAACCTTCTCCTTTGGAGTACAATGCAGCAGGTGCTGTACTTTAGCAGGCCCAAACTGCAGAGGGATGGGTGTTTGAGTGCAGTGGGTAGTGGGAGTCTGCAGTGCTGGACTGTGAGGTGGGAGGAGTAGAATGCTGTGGGTTGAAACTGGTGTCAGGAGGTTGATAAGTGTGTTGGTGGTGTCTGGGGGCACATGGGAAAGAGGTTTTTTTTGTGACAGCAGCTGCGGGGGGGCGGGGGGCGGGCATGGAGCTGCTTGGTTTGAAGAGCTAGTATTGCCTGGAGTGTGTCCACTTGGTGCTCTATAACGTTTAAGAGACACTCAGTGACTTCTTTCTGGTGTGCCGCATTCTCCTTTCAGTCCATCTTCTCACTGTCCTGCCACTCCTTCGATTCCTGTTTCTCAGCGGCGGAGTGCATCATAACCTCACAGAAAAAGTCCTCCTTACTTCTTCTTGGCCATTTTCTAATTCTGCGCAGCTGTTCTTCCACCAATCACAAAGAGGGAGGCTGTGCTCCCAAGGTCATTTCTGAAGTTTAAATGCAACATTTTACTGAAGCAGTATTGTTTGCAACACAGACAACACTGACTCAGTGCTTTTAAACACAGCCGGTACTCACACCTGTCACTAACTGGCTGAACCCAGGTAAACGCACATGAGCGATAAAACTTCCCCCCCCCCAAAAAAAAAAAGGTCAGGAGCCAGAGGGGCAGGGTAAATCACTTTTCCCGAACCCTGCTGTACACTGGGTATGTGGCTCTTAAGGAGAGCCAGCACTGTAGGTGGCAGGGCCGGATCCAGGCACCAGCTAGCAAGCAGGTGCTTGGGGTGGCCACTCTGGAGAGGGGTGGCACGTCCAAGTATTTGGCAGCATTTTGGCAGAAGGTCCCTCGCTCCCGCTTGGAGTGAAGGACCTCCTGCTGAATTGCCACAGATTGGGATCGTGATCACGGCTTTTTTTTTCTTTTGGGCTGCTTGGGCAGCAAAACCCCTGGAGCCAGCCCTGGTAGGTGGGGCCTGATAATCATTCCTGTTCCCACACTTTCCACAGGATGTGATCATTATGGAAGATATCTCACTGCTGAGGGTGAGCAGGGAATCAAGGAAGGGTCTTCTCTACGCCTGCAGCTTCCGCCCTGTCCCCTATGTGGTTCGCTTGTGTGCAGCAATGGTGTCATCCCCACCCATCCAGTGACTGCACAGTGGTGTGGGAAAGTTACCCTTAATGGGGCAAGAAACAAAGCAGCTCTGCCAAGGAACCTGAGTGTGTGGGTAGGGAGGGAGGATATAGATATAGATAACATATGTATATACATGTACGCACACCCACTCTGGGCCAAATTTAAAAAATGCACATGCATTTGAATATGGAACCTGCATTTGCAATTACTTTGACTGAGCATGCAAATCAAATAAAGTATCTGCATACAATGGACAATTCAGGATATTTGTATGCACAAATATTTGATTTATGAGTGAAATTGTGGTAACTGCATGCAGTTTTCTACATGCATTTATTTTTGAAAACCATACCCTTAATTATAACCATCAGCCAGAGCATACCATACTTGTTTCATCTTAATGTTGTGGTTTCTTGCGTTTTACTAAGTTGTCAGTGTGACTAATTGGGTTTATAGGCACACTGCCAACCGTGATCCACAGGCCTGGGCACTGCTGATACAGTTGTGGAGATAAAAGCAGCTGTGTTGATGTAAAGAAAGCCCTGTTCTGTTACTTATATATTTTAAAAACAACAAGAAATTTACAGACAATTTCAAGTGTAAAAAAATCTAAATTGGTGTAATAACCTTACACCACATCTCAAAATGTGACTGGTCCTTTTTCTCTTTATCACTTGTTAGGTTATTCATACTTACCTGCTGCCTGTGGCTTGTTCGTTTTGTTTTTCTTGCTGTATTGAGTTTGCCTGCTAAAACATAAAATTGCTACCTTAAGTTTGAAAAGTTTCCTGTGTGTTTAACAATGTTTGTTTGTAGAAGTAGCTGATGTATTTGTCAAGTGATTTCTCTTTGCTCAGAATGATGATACACACTTTGACTAGGAGAACAAAGACTTACCTCTCAACAGTAGGGAGAAAGCTTTTGTTTGCTTAATTGAGACAGTGTTGTCTAGTGGCCTTGTACGTTCACAGTGGGTTTTAGTGAATGACTTATCCAACACAGCTTAGACTTCTTCCGTACTGGGTTAAATAAAGATCTGGCCCCTAGCCAGCTCTAGATGCAGGTCTTCATTTTCAGGACTATTGCTTTAGGGACACCAGCTCCGCTGTTGCCACAAACTGGCAGTAAAAACTATTTTTGACATGCTGTGTAACTCTGCTCTTTTCAAATATGGGCTGCAATATTGTTAAAACACTGTGTGTGAAATCCTGGCTCTATTGAAGTCAATGGAAATTTTGCCACCAACTTCGGCAGGGCCAGTATTTCTACCCAAGTGATTTACAAACAATAAACCCAAGACACTGGGTTTGTTTGCCATATGTATGCACATCAGAGCCCCTTTGCTTTGTCTCCATGCTCTATTATTTGGGCATCATATTGACATGTACTTCTCTGAGAACAGGAGTTTTCTCTTTTAGAATAGCCCACCTGCTTAAAAGAAAGGAACAGGTGGATGGAACAGACCAACTTGGCATTCTTCAAAGATGCCTGCACATCAGAGTGATTTTTAGAGCTACCAGAAATGACCCAGTTCCTTTAAGAACATCAAGCTAGCTGTCATTGCGGCCCCATACTACTGCTACTATCTTGTACAATAATCTATATGTTCATTCATTTGGATGCCACTGATAGCTTAGTGACACTGAGAGCCTTGCTTTGCTCCTTTCGTCAATACAAGTAATGATCTGTCTAAAGAATTTTTTCTGGCTGTTTACTGTCTGACTGTAGGTCAGTAAAGAATGATAAACTGAAGAGATTAAGAGGTGAATTTTGTGCCAGGCTAAAACTTTTTCAGTCTCTAGTCCTGGGCTGCTAAGACTTCAAATGTGCTTATCTGTCAAAAAAACAAACAAAAAACACGTCTGTTCCAATTTTTGGGTAAATCCCCAAATTCTCTAAATCAAACTATTTTGTTTCCAACTCTGTGATGGGCTCATCACTTTCATTCTCTTTTTGTTGGCATATCTGATTCTTATTTAGCTTTGCACTTACTTCAACACAAATTAAAATGCCACTGCCACATCCAGTCATATTGCAAGCACTAGTTGAGACTGTGCAGCAATTTATTTCAAATTCAAATAAAAAAATTAATATTCAAGTGATGTCCATTTAGTTTGAAATATAGAATCGATCATGCAAAACAGCACCACTCTTATCCTCCACTAACACAGCCTACTGTTTCTGTTGGATACTTATGTTGACTTTGTCTTTGGACATTTTGAGACTGTCAAGATTACCTTGGTGGAGCTGGAAAGCATCTACTCTAGTGCTTTCTTATATTTGCCTCAGGTCCTGAAATTGGCCCCTAAACACCCTTCAAATTTGCTGCCTGTAAAAATCAGTTTAAACATAAAGGCCAGATTGTCCTTCATTGCTGAGAGTTACAGCATAGCAATCTCTAGTGTTTGCAAAGCCTTATCAAGACCTCTTTTTCTTGAAAAGTGAGACACTTCAGTCATCATGCTGATGAAGTCCATCCTGAAATACAGTGTCCCCACAGATTTGCCTGTCTGAGTTGCCTCGAGTTTCTGACTTAGTTTCTGAAATATATTCCAAATGGGTGACCACCAGGTGATATTTTCTGAACATGCCTTCATTAGTCTGGTTTGACTAGCAGTCCAGAGTACAAGGTGGAAACCTCCAGTATAACTCACAGTTGTCTCAAAGACATTGGCAGGAACTTGAATCTGCTATTGCTATTTAGGACTTGGAAAGTAAAAATTGCAAAAATCTTTCCAAATAAATACAAATGTTGAAGATAAGGGAAATATTTACTGAGATCAGGATAGCAAACTCAGAATTGTGGTTGATGCGGTGCAGTTGGCCTTGCATAAACTTGGCCTGTATGACTTTAGAACAGCCCATAGTGCAGCAGTGAATATCTATACTGAGGCCAAGCAATTTTGATTTGAGCTTTTCTGCCTTGATTCCTGCAACTTCCAAAGTTATTAATTCCCGGTTGTCAGCCATCAGCTATGCCAGATTCCAAATCGTACCCTTCTTGTTGATATAATAAAGGTTTTCCATCCTGCACAAAACTGATGTGTGATAATGCTTGCTCAATTACAGAAATGTCAGTGGATCCATCATCAAGTACAGTAATAAATATAGCTTTCTGTATGCATTTCTGAGACCCTGTCTACCCTACAAGTTACTTCAGTATAATTTACGTCTCTCAGGAGTGTCGATTATTAACACCCTGAGCAACATAAATTACATCAACCTGAGTACCGCTGTGGACAGCGCTGTGTTGGCAGGAGAGCTTTTCCTGCTGATGTAGCTACCGCTTCTTGTGGAGGCAGGAGTTACTAAGCTGACAGGAGAGCTCTCTCTCCTGTCAGCTGAGAGCATTTTCACCACAAGCGGTGGAAATGCACAGGGCCGCCCAGAGGATTCAGGGGGCCTGGGGTCTTTGGCAATGGGGGGCCCCCGCCACCAAATTGCCGCTGAAGACCCAAAGCGGAAGAAGCTCAGGGGCCCCCAGAGCGAGTGAAGGACCCTGCTCCAGGGGCCCTGAAAAACTCTCGTAGGGACCTGGGGTAAATTGCCCCACTTGCTCGCCCCCGCCGCCCCCCCCCCGGGGCGGCCCTGGAAATGCACTGCTGTAAGTGCTGTAGTATAGATGTAGCCTGGGACACTTCCCTAAGAAATTTTGCAAGTTCCTTTAGAAAGTCTTTCATTCTATGAGTGTCAAATGTAGGCTGAGTCAGAATTAAGGCCATCTTAAAGATCAAGTAATCAACCAAGTAGTTTATATATAAATGTGTTTAACGAGCATAAAATCAACAATTGATTTACAAATTAAACTTCCTGCTCCTGACAGCAGCAGCAAAATTTGCAACAAAGATTTAAACAAAATATTAGAAAAATGACCTCTCTTCAAAAATCAAATAAAATTGTTTTGCAGCAGCAATAATCCAGTAGCTCAGTTTACTACAAAGCCTACTTTGGTTTAGTTGGCAAATTAAACTCTCTTGCCTCTCTGGGAAAGATTACTGTCTTTGGACTGCCTCATTCCAGCCTAGAGCTTGTAAATTTTACTCTCCTTTTTAAAACCAGATCAAACCAAACTGTCTCTTACTTAGCTGCTGCTAGCTCGATGTATTTCACTCTCTATGTGCAGGGGTGCTGGAACTAGAGTACTGGGGGTGTGGCAGCATCCCCTGGCTTGAAAGTGGTTTCCATCATATACAGGATTTACAGTTCTGTTCAATGGCGTTCAGCACCCCCACTATAAAAATTGTTCCAATGCTGCTGTCTGTCTTGATGGGTAGGACACTGGGCTGTTGGGGGATACTCAGGTTTGAGCCTATGCTCTGCCAGATTGAAAGCAGGGTTTTTTTAAATCACAGATCACTCTGGATCAATCAGAGCAGAGCTTGAACCGGGATCTCCAATATCCTAGGCCATAAGGTCTCTCCAATTGCATTTTGTTCCGTCCAGCTCTACTTAGAACTATCTGGCTGTAGTTGTTAAGCCCAGATCTAATCCACGCTTCTGATTTAGAGCACTAATAGCCTAAGCAACACAATAAAACTGCAGCTTTAATTCGGCCCCCTTGTGTGTATGCGTTGCAATAAGTGTTTATTTACATGATCACATGCTCTTTTGTGCATTGGATGGACCTGCGCTGTGGGTGCATCAAAGTTGTGGAGTGAAGGAAGCTGTTGCCTGTAGGGCCCCTGCTTCATTTGTTGCTGAACATGGAAGTTGTGTAGGGCATGAACCATGGGGCTGCAGGAAGAGAAAGTATCACAGTTAGTGCAGATAAATGATGCTCTGGAGAATTCAAATATGTGACTGCCTCTGCTACAGTGTTCCTGTGTGGTGCTGGACAAATCACTTTAATCAAACTTTTCACAGGTGATCACTAATTGTGTATCCTCATTTTCTGAGTGCCCCACTTGAGATGATGGGGCCTGATTGCAGAAGTGCTGAGCACTCACAGCTGCAAATGAAGTCAATGGGAACTGTGCTTTGAACATATTAAGTACTATATAATGCCAAGTCATCTGTGAAAAATCAGGCCCTTGGCATTTCAAATTGGACGTCCAAAATTATTGGACACATTTATATCTCTGTGTCTTATTTCCCCATCTGAAAAATGAGAATAACACCACTTTGTCTTAGATGGCAGTTTTAAAGAAATTCTTTAATGTTTGTGAAGCACGGAGATACTACATGATAAGAGCAATAGAAAAATGCATAAGGATATTAGCAAGTCTATCTTCACGGTTTGAATGGTGTATAGTAAATAAGATACAGGACCATACATTGAACAATGAGAATGAAAGAAAATATTGAAAAATGGCTCATGAAGTGAGCCCTGTCTATACTGTGCACTGAATGAGGTCAGGGTCTTGTGGAAAAAAGAATACATACTTATGTAGTTAAAGGCTGCATCATAATGCATGTGCACAAGAGGGCTGAATTCAAGTTGCTCTGCTCTGTAATATTGCTATTTCCTTGCATGGGTCTGATGGACTACAGCTGTAAGAGCAGCAAAGAGTCCTGTGGCACCTTATAGACTAACAGATGTTTTGGAGCATGAGCTTTCGTGGGTGAATACTCACTTCAACATGCATCTGACGAAGTGGGTATTCACCCACGAAAGCTCATGCTCCAAAACGTCTGTTAGTCTATAAGGTGCCACAGGACTCTTTGCTGCTCTTACAGATCCAGACTAACACGGCTACCCCTCTGACACTTTACAGCTGTAAGGAATGCAAATGGCAGGTCTACACTTAAAACACTGTATCAGTACAGCTGTGCCACTGTAGTGCTTAAGTGAAGATGCTCCTACACTGATGGGAGAGTATGCAGATGGGAGGCAATTAATCCTCCCAGAGAGGTGTTAGCTATGTCGATGAGAGAAGCTCTCCCATCAACAAAGCACTGGCTGCAGGGGTGGGCTAGGTTGGTATAACTATGTTGCTCAGGGGGTGTCGCTCAGGAGCTGTGTGCCAGCCTCAGCAGAGGAGAGGGACAGCTAAGCAGAGCTCTGGAGAAATGAGGGGTGGGAAGAGTGGTGGGGAGCGGGGAGGCAATGCCTGATCAAACTATACCCATAGCTGGCACGGGTTCCCATGGCAACCGGATTTTTAGGGTCCGGTCATTATTGTTAACCAGATACCTGGCGGTGTGTGCCTGCAGCATGGGGAGACGCAGACAGGAGGGAGCAGAAGCTGCAGGCTGAGCTTCTTCCAAGCTGCAGAGGGCTGCTTTGCCTTTCCTGCTGGCAGGAGCGCTCCAGCAGGGCTGTGTGAGCAAGCTCGTCCTCCCTCATCCGGCCCCAGCCACACCCCAGGCCTGTCCAGTTAGGCCTAAAAACAGGAGGGCCTAAGGCTATAGCCTTATTAGCCTCATGGTTAATTCAGTCCTGTGTATGACCACACTTTGCTTTCACAGTGGTAGCATATTTTAACATGCCTCCCAAATGAATGTATAGGCATATCATAATCTGGAGTTTAGTAACATAGGAATTCCCATATTGGATCAGACTGGTAGTATATCTAATCCAGAATTTGGAGAGAATGCTTGAGAGGAAAATATTAGAATCCCCATACTGGCTAATTATAGAATAACTTGCCCATCAGGGAAGCCTTTTCCTAACTATCTCTGTCAGTGGTTGGTTGTTGTCCCTCTTCTTAAAAAATAAATAAATAAATACAAAATCTTGCTTTTATATACCTGTGTATATCCTCAGATATGGCATACCTTTATGGACCAACCAGAGTGTTATACTTCTTTCTTCAGATCCATATTATGCATCACAGAACTATGCAGTTCCTTCTCACATTTTTATAAGAAATTTTTGTGGTGTTCTCTCCTAGATAATATGATGAAGTAGCTAAATAATGTGAGCATTTCAAATTGGTTAGTAACTGACATTATTTTTATATATAAATAAAATGATCAGTTTTATATCAGTCACAGATGAAAAATCCCTACATACAGTATATAGATGTGTTTTACCTGCAAAGCTTTCAATTTAGAGTTCTGTGTTTTTCCTGCAATAGTTGATATATGTGACTCCATGATTAAATAGACACTATCTGGCACTTACTGTTCTTAATCTCTTTGATTTGCCTTTTTTCCTTCCACACTGATGACCACCCTTCCTCCTTTCATCTATCCTGCTGTAATTCTGTACTGTCATGGTTCTTCTCCTGCCATTCTGACCACAGCATCATCTTTGGTGTTTCCTCCTCTTGCCCTCACCTCATATCTGTTGGAGTTGCTCACTGTCCTATTTTGATACCTTTAATTTAGGAGAGAGGCCCAAGATCACTTCTCTACTATAATCTCTCTCTCTGTCTAATCTCCCTTCTCCAAATGTCTTATGGACATTTCATCCAGGATGTTCCATCACCCTCTCAAACTCAGTCTGTACAAATCTTGTCCTTTTTCCTTCTGTCCTTTCTCCACACTGCACTTCTGTGATCTTTGACAGCGGTACCATTCTTCCTGTTTCTCGCCATCATCTTTGAGTGTCTTCCTCATATATATGAACTCTCCTTAAATCATATTTCTTTCCTTTATAATTTCTCTAGAATCTATTCTTTCTTCATTATTCCCAGTACCAATAATTGTGTCTACCTGTTGTCATCTCTTGTCTTGATTACTCTAGACTTCTCCATTGTGGCAGGTGCTGCTTGTGAGGCTACACTGATATGCATCCCCATTGGGAAGGATTAATATACTATAAATCATACAGTTTCCTTCCCATAGTTGTTGTTCTAGGCATTGAAGCATATTTAAAAGTAAGAACACCCTTGGTGGAAATATTAAAATGGAATATTTCCACACAAAAAAGCTAAATAACCACCTCATATGTTTATACTGATTCCCCACTGCTCTGAGAGAGGCATGAAATGCTGCCATCGCTGCTGCTGGTAACATAGTGTTTCATAACACTTGAGGATTGTAAATGCTTACTGGCTGATTAGGTACTGTTTTATAATGTGCTTACACTGAAATGGCTTTATAGGAACTGAGGGTTGAGGGAAATCTGAAGCAGATCTCATTACATTTTGCCTGGTACCTTATTATTAATGGACCCTATTTGCATGCTGCACTGTACTTGCAGCAGTATCACTGTTCACATCCTTTCCAAACTTGTGTATCAACACCAAATAAAACCTCTGTCCCAAATGACTTTGTATGAGAGGGCTAAGGATTGGTTGCTGTGACAGAGTGTGGGAAATTAACAGGTGAGCCCAGGGCCGGATTTAGGGGCAGGCGACTGCCTGGGGTGCTGGGCTTGGGGGAGCTCCAGGCTCACGGTACTGTTTTCATTTTTAACGACAAAAGGGAAAATAGAATGTTTGAAGTAAAATGTTTTAGGTATTCTGTATGTGGATTCATTTTTCATTAACCTCCTAGAATGTCCTGGACCTTTGTAGAATGTCGTGGAACCTTTCAGGTTTTCTGAGAACTACATTTTCCTCGAACCTCCTAGAATGTTGTAAGCCATGCCCTTGCGAGTATTATAAAGGGCAGAGCATCACCAGTCAGTCAGTGAGATATAAGAACAAAGTTAAAGCCCAGCTGCAACATTGTGTACCTTGTTTTACTGTGTAATTGTGAAAATGTACTTGTGTTTTAAGACTTGAAGAGTGTAAGTATTGACTAATAAAGGATATATTTAATGAGACGCTGGAGATATCTATTGAACCCCTATCTACACAACAATATAAAAGAAGGTCATCTAGTCCAACCCCCTGCTCAAAGCAGGACCAACCCCAACTAAATTATCCCAGCCAGGGCTTTGTCAAGCTGGGCCTTAAAAACCTCTAAGGATGGAGATTCCACCACCTCCCTAGGTAACTCATTCTAGTGCTTCATCACCTTCCTAGTTAAATAGTGTTTCCTAATATCCAACCTCCCCCACTTCAATTTGATTCCATTGCTCCTTGTTCTGTCATCTGCCACCACTGAGAACAGTCTGGATCCATCCTCTTTGGAACCCTCCTTCAGGTAGCTGAAGGCTGCTATCAAATCCCCCGTCACTCTTTTCTGAAGACTAAACAACCCCAGTTCCCTCAGCCTCTCCCTGTAAGTCATGTGTCCCAGCCCCCTGATCATTTTCGTTGCCCTCTGCTGAACTCTCTCCAATTTTCCTTTCTGTAGTTGGGGTGGGGGGGGGGAGTCCAAAACTGGACTCAGTACTCCAGATCTTGCCTCACAAGTGCCAAATAGAGGGAAATAATCACTTCCCTTGATCTGCTGGCAATGCTCCTACTAATTCAGCCCAATATGCTGTTAGCCTTTTTGGCAACAAGGGCACACTGCTGACTCATATTCAGCTTCTCATCCACTGTAATCTCCAGGTCCTTTTCTGCAGAACTGCCGCTTAGCCAGTCAGTCCCCAGCTGTAGCAGTGCATGGGATTCCTCCATCCCAAGTGCAGGACTCTGCACTTGTCCTTGTTGAACCTCATCAGATTTATTTTGGCCCAGTCCTCTAATTTGTCTAGGTCACTCTGGACCCTATCCTTACCCTCCAGCATATCTACCTCTCCCCCTAGCTTAGTGTCATCTGCAGACTTGCTGAGGATGCAATTCATCCCATCATCCAGATAATTAATAAAGGTGTTGAACAAAACTGGTCCCAGGACTGACGCCTGGGGCACTCAGTTTGATACTGGCTGCCAGCTGGACATCGAGCCGTTGATCACTACCTGTTGAGACCGACAATCTAGCCAGCTTTCTATCCACCTTGTAGTCCATTCATCCAATCCATACTTTTTTAACTTGCTGGCAAGGATACTGTGGAAGACCATATCAAAAGCTTTGCTAAAGTCAAGATATATCATGTCCACTGCTTTCCCCATATCCACAGAGATTCCCATATCCTTACAGAAGATAATCAGGTTGATCAGGCATTATTTGCCCTTAGTGAATCCATGCTGACTGTTCCTGATCACCACCTTCTTCTCCAAGTGCTTCAAAATAGTTTCCTTGAGGACCTGCTCCATGATTTTTCCAGGGATTGAGGTGAGGCTGACAGGACTGTAGTTCCCCAGATGGTGGTTCTTCCCTTTTTTAAAGATTGGCACTATATTTTCCTTTTTCCAGTTGGCCAGGGCCTCCCCGATTGCCACAAATTTTCAAAGATAATGGCCAATAGCTCTGTAATAATCACATCAGCCAATTCCCTCAGCACCCTCGAATGCGTTAGATCTGGACCCATGGTCTTGTGCATGTCCAGCTTTTCTAAATAGTCCTTAACTGTTCTTTCACCACTGAGGCCTGCTCACCTCCTCCCCATGTTGTGTTGCCCAGGACAGCATTGTGGGAGCTGACCTTGTCTGACAAGTAAATACTGTTACTACTTTTGCCATGCTTAACATGTTGTCATAAACAGATAGTTAAGGGTTAATGTCTCTTTTACCTATAAAGGGTTAAGAAGCTTAGTGAACCTGGCTGACACCTGACCAGAGGACCAACGGGGACAAGATACTTTCAAATCTTGGTGGAGGGAAGTCTTGGTTTGTGTTTTTGTTGTTGCTGCTGTTGTTCGTTGTTCGGTCTTGGGGCTAAGAGGGACCAGACATACACCCAGGCTGTCCCAATCTTTCTGAATCAGTCTGTCATGTTTCAAAATTGTAAGTAATAGCCAGGCAAGGCGGATTAGTCTTATGTTTGTTTTTCTTAACTTGTAAATGTGTCTTTTTGCTGGAAGGATTTTTACCTCTGTTTGCTGTAACTTTGAATCTAAGGCTAGGGGTGGGGGAGTCCCTCTATGCCCTATGAATCTAAGTACCCTGTAAAGCATTTTCCATCCTGATTTTACAGAGATAATTTTTACCTTTTCTTTCTTTAATTAAAAGTTTTCTTTTTATGAACCTGATTGATTTTTTCTTGTTTTAAAATCCAAGGGATTGAGTCTGAACTCACCAGGGATTGGTGGGGGGAAGGATGGGGGATGGTTAATTCCTCCTTGTTTTAAGATCCAAGGAGTTTGGATCGGTGTGAAGCCTCTCAAGGCAGCCCAGGGAGGGGAAAGTCTGGGAGGAAAAGGAGGGAGATGGTTAATTTCTCCTTGTTTTAAGACCCAAGGGGTTGGGTCTGGGTTCCCTAGGGAAGGTTTTGGGGGAACAGAAAGTGTGCCAGACACAGACTTCTGGCTGGTGGCAACGTACCAGATTTAAGCTAGTAATTAAGCTTAAAAGTGTTCATGCAGGTCCCCACTTTTTGTAGCCTAAAGTTCAAAGTGGGGGAAAAAACCTTGACACATGTGATGTTTGACTTTCTAAGACTATGGAACATAGACTTTTACTCTCCCTAATACTGTCTGTTTTTCTTGTAGAAAATAAAAGATGGCCCCAAAGAAGCCTTCAGGAGCTCAGTATAGGAAGCAAAAATTTCAATTGAAATCTCGTTTGCAGCAAGGGGCAAATTTGATGGGAAAATATTTGAAACAGAACAATATAGATTAGGCTTTAGGCAGTAGCGACATCCCAGTGGAGAAGAAATTGAGGAGTGAAGCATAAATTCAGTTATTTCACTTCAGTTATTCTTAAAATGAAAATACTATAAGGTTAGAGGGGAGAACCTTTTTTTTAATTTGCTTATATCTGGCATGAATAAATACAGATTTACAGATCCTAGCATGCTGTGAAAATTATAGCTGCCAATACATTTAAGATTTAGAAGCTGAGGCAGTAACAATTTCACAGCAAGCTTTGGGAAGTGAGAAATCACGTCAGCTATTTTAATGGGAGTCTGCTTTGTTATAGTTAATACTGGGAGCAGTATGAGGTAGAGGATAAGATATAAATGGCACTTAGTGTTCTGAACCATACCAAGAATACTTCAAAATGATTTTTCTCATTTTCTGGTAGGTTGAATTATGATTTTGACAATGTAATATGCTAAAGTTTCATGTTTGGTTGTATTTGTCAAAAACAGCATGGTAACTTTTTTGTGTTGGACTGACTTCTCACTGGTATATGTTTTCAAAGAAATTTGGTATCTCTAAATCATCAGCCGGAGGAGTCTAGGTAGATAGATGTCTTTTGCTTCTCTTTCCTAGTGTTGTTTAAAAGTTTAGGAATTCTCAAATCATGTTTTCTCACTTCCCCCATTATTTGGGACCTGTGGAAACCTACAGCAAAATATGGATGGATATCTTTTGAGTTTTAAAAGTCCAACAGAATCTCTGATAAGTGCTATAGCTGCTACTGGCATGGTTTAGGATTAGATTGTGGCCTGTTCCTCCACAGATATGCAAGGTTGGGTCCCTTCTTCTACCCCTTTGCAGCAGTCAGGCACAGTTGTAGCCTCTGTACTTTCCCTATGTGGCTCCAAGAGTGAAAGACACAACAAAGGGGATAGGGAGGATGTTGGGCCATGAAGAAACTACAAGCAGGGAAGCAGTGAGAGTGTTTCCCACATGCCGGGAAGCTGCAGAAAGATTTCTGCTTTCTATAGGTGGACTTCCTCCCTGAGCTTCATTTTGGGATGGTGCACTTCAGTGTACCACCTTACACTGAGAGTGGCTTATGTATGACTGAACTGTCAATTAGTACTGAATTCTTAAAAGTGAGTGAAAACCCTTCTTGGAATAACATACTTAAGTATGTTCTGTCTCTCTTTTAAAAAAAAATAATTCAGGTTTCATTTCTAAATTGGGCTGGATCCTGCAGTCCTAGCATGCCCAATGCCTTCTGAAATCAGTGGGAA
This sequence comes from Gopherus evgoodei, assembly GCF_007399415.2. Lineage (NCBI taxonomy): Eukaryota > Metazoa > Chordata > Testudines > Testudinidae > Gopherus > Gopherus evgoodei. Next base: position 146,815,738 of record NC_044324.1, read on the forward strand.
CCCCCTCTCACCCCGCCCCAAACTACAGAGAAATGTAATTTTAGGCTTTATAGTGAATGGTTATATTTTGAGCACAAGAATAGTGTAGGAATGTTTAATTCTTTACAATTTTGATATATTTTCTTTTGATAGATGAAATAGCCTGTTTCCTACTTTGTTTACATTGTTTAACTTTGCACATATTCTAATAAAATAAAACAGGTCTGATCTGCCATGAAGTCACACCAAAAAGTCCCAGTTACATTAGTGGGAAATACAAGCTACCTTAATAGACCATGTTCTTTGTCTTGTTAGAGAAACAGTGTTTGGGTTATTGTTTGAATGGGAAAAACTATACAGCATAAGTATAAACAATAAGTCAGCTTTTAAAAACAAATGTGAACTGGGACCTCTCAAGTGGTACTAAATTTTTTGATATATCCTAAATGCTAGCGAGTAAAAGTTGCTTAAATGGGGGTTCTTCAAGTGTGGGGAGCAGGAGGAGAAAAAGGTTACTTGATTTCACTTAACTTACAAGTGCTAAGAGAAGTAAAGACAGCCCATACTGAAAAATCCTCGAACAACCTTTTCTAAAGTTTTTGACGCATTCTAGAAAATGTAATAAATAACTATTGTGATAGACCGAGACCAGTTGGGAACAGCAGAGTAGTAAAAGGGAGATATACTGGCCACTGGATAAGCAGTTTTCTGTTCCCTGAGTGACCAGAGCAGGGGCTGCACCAGGCTAATGAGAACACCTGTCTCCAATTAACCTGCTATGAGTCAGACGAGGCAATTAAGCACCTGACTCTAAGGCCCCTCTGATGCTATAAAAGGGCTCACTCCAGTCAGGCCTGAGGGAGTGGAAGTGTATGTAAGGAACTGGGAGCAAGAGGTGTGCAAGAAGCTGAGCGTAAGCAGGCATTTTGCTGGAGGACTGAGAAGTACAAGCGTTATCAGATATCAGGAGGAAGGTCCAGTGGTGAGGATAAAGAAGGTGTTGGGAGGAGACCATAGGGAAGTAGCCCAGGGAGTAGTTGTCGTGCAGCTGTACTAGGAGGCACTCTAGACAGCTGCAGTCCACAGGGCACTAGACTGGAACTTGGAATAGAGGGTGGATCTGGGTTCCCCCCAAACCTCCCAAGTCCTGATCAAACACAGGAGGAATTGACCTGGACTGTGGCTTCTACCAGAGGGGAAGGTCTCTGGGCTGTTTCCCGACCCACAGGGTGAATCTGTGAGCGAGCAAATCCACCAATAAATAAGCTCAGGACCCACCACGGTAGAGGAGGAACTTTGTCACACTATACTTCTGCTATGGAATTCTGCTGATATACAATGATTCAAAAAACCTATAGAAAGATTTCTTTATTAAATTCTAATATTTAAGAATAATTTCTATAGACTCTTATTACTTTTCTATAATTCCTATTGGTATGTTCCCTATTAAATTCTATTGAACTTTCTATAAAAGGTTCTGGTTATTAGGTTGGCAAGCAGTAGTGTAGTAAACTGTCCTATGGAGATATCTGTGTTCACTTTTAGTCCAGGCTCTCATTCCTTGGATTGGAGGAATGATATGCTCATCACAGGAAGAAGTCTATAGGTATGTATCTTATGTCCTACTACAGTGACTCCTTGGGGTAATTAAGGGCTGAGTATTGACAAGTTTTGAATGGAGCCTCTTTTTCCTTGTCCAGAAGAATGGTGAATATGGCTTTGGTGTGGTGTGAATGCAGAAAATGGGGCAATCTTGATTCTGACAGGGACATAGAATATCTCTTGTATCTATATTATTACTCTCTCAATGGATTTAGAGTGCAATGAATTTTTTTAATTTTAATTAGCATTTGAATAGCTCTTCTACCATGGTGTGGCAGGGTTCAAACAGTTATAGGCTTCCAGAGGTTTCTTTTATAAAAGGCTATGTTACAAGATATCCTAGTTGGATAGCTTCTGAATCGTTATCTGTAACAAAGCAGTCTTTCTGAGGCTATTATTGGAAACAATATTACATGGTTTGTTTGCTAGCTTTGGTTTGTTAATGAGAGATGAGTTAGGAAAAGGACAAGCACAGATAAAATGTTCTAATCATTGTTTCAGCTGGCCATAGTAATTTTTCAGAGTGCTTTAATGATTCTGTTAGTTTAACGGTATGTGATTACATTACATCGGCAAAACATTCCCACAGACTTGGGAAATAAAAAGTGCTTTCTAATCTACTAATATCAGATTCTCTGTGTTTAGTAACTCAGATTATAAAGTACAAGGAGGTATTTTTATGTAATCAAGGTAAATCTTTATCAAATTAAATGTAGTTTGAAATGTGACAGTGCATTTATATGCTTTCTGTAGAGTTTAGTAATTACTCATGGCGAGCATGACTCATTGTTTCAGAATGCCTCCTGAAAAAGTTCTTGTCTCTGGTGTTCAAAGCACATTGATTTCAAAATATCAAAGCAAATCAGGAAAATGAACAATACTTACATAAATAACACATGCACAAATGCCTCTTAAGTTCAATAAATTCTGCCTGAGTGAATAAACAAAAACTGTGTGCACATTGGACACATAACTAGCATAGGTAGTAGGTGACAAGATAGAGCCTCCCTCCCCCCCCCGACCCCAAATTTCTCTCTGCATTATTTTCTGAGCCTCCTTGCTGCTTGTTAGGGTGACCAGATAGCGAATGTGAAAAATCGCGATGGGGTGGGGAGTAATAGGAGCCCATATAAGAAAAAGACCCCAAAATTGGGACTGTCCCTATAAAATCGGGACATATGGTCACCCTACTGCCTGTATTCTTTTCCACTTGGCTGGCAAAGTCCTGTGTCCACTGGTGGCAGGGAAAGGAATGGGATTAGGCAGGGCTTCATTGGTGGGAGTGGGCTGCCTAATACACTGGATTCCCGATAGGTGGAGCTACGTTCTTGAGTCCTGGGAGGACTGAAATTTGCAAAGTGCTGGTTGCAGGAGGCTCTGCTGTGCAGGAAGGCTCGGCAGCCAGATCTAGAGTGGGCCTCAGAGGAAGAAAAGCTATGGCATTTGTTGAGTGCCAGCAGAGGAGTAGGAGAGGCCTGTCTGAGTGGAGGAGATGGTGCTGGTGTGGAGCAGAGATTAGAGTCCCCACACTGGGGATCTGGATGAGGCTCGCAGGAAGAGGAGAGATGCAGTGGGGAAGGGTAGTCCTGGGGAGGGAGAAGATCCTTAGGTGATTATGAGGGGAGCAGACTGAGGTGATGAGGGGTGGGGGAGAGAAAATCCTGATGCTTCTGCACTGGAAGGGAGGGGAGTGGGGTGTTCTGCATCCAGATGTGCTCATCAAGTAACTTTGTGGCAGGCTCCTTCAAATCTGAGTGGTGAGAGCCAATTGACCAGAATGCAGAGCTTGGCTCAGCCCTGCAGGACAGGAGACTCTGTTGCGGGATGAGTGTAGGGCAAGTGCAGTCCCTCCCCCCCAAAGAACATCTTCACCGGCTGCCTGTGACAACCAGCCTGGTGATGAGTGAGGACTACAAAATCATGTGCTGCAGCCAGTCAGTAACTCACTATATACTATGTTAGAGGACTGTTTCTGAACCCACCAATACTACTCCTTAGTCAGCCATAAGGCTCTCAATAGAGCTAACCCCTCTATTCTGCAAAGGACTAAGGGACCATCTCCTCTAGCAGCAGCACATGCTCAGAGCAAGGCATATTTAACTTCTAATTTTCTTCATCTAATTAAAAATATTACATAAAATTTAAGAGTGAACTAACAGAATCAACAGTGAACATTACATTTTTAAAACACTTTCAGTTTTAACAACCTAACGATGACTGAGTGGTAAAAGTTGTTTCTGCTTTAATATACCTCTTTTCTCAATAGTATCCTTCTAATAAATCTTCATTAGGAGCATATTTGCTCTAGCGAATTCAGTACTGGTTTGAACTTACCTGCAATGCAGAAGTTGACATTAGCTTGAGACAATTTCACTGCTTTTCCATCAGTTCACAGAAAAGGAGGAGAGATCACTACGTTCTTACCGTTATTGGTTCTTGGCTTCTGACTGTGACACTTCACTTACCTTTACGTGGTAATTACTTATTATTGGTCCTAAGAGCAAATTACTGGTCACTAGAATACATAGATATTAAACAACATGAGACGATGTGGCCACAGATTTTTTTTCCTAAATACAGGTTAGGCAACAAATCTTTGACATAAAGGTTATGGAAACCTACAAAAGGGGATAGTTGTGCGGGAGGGGAAGCAGGAAATAAGATCTTTATTTGGCTTTGAAAGAATTACTGAATATTTGAAACAGACTGCAGATCTCTGCAATACAGTTCTATTGAATCCCTGCTGGTAGTTATGAGTGGGCCGTCCTTTCTGAGGCTTGCAGTGGTTGAATCTCTCACATCACTGTCTGGCAGGGCTGGCTCTAGGTTTTTGCATCCCCAATCAAAAACAAACAAACAAACAAAAAACCTCTGAGAGTGCAAGTGCGGAAGCCAAAAAAAAAAAAAAAAAAAAAGCGTCCGGAATGCCGTCCCTGGAATTGGGCTTCCCCAAGCATGTGCTTGGTTTGCTGGTGCCTAGAGCCAGTCCTGCTGTCTGGGAGTGGGGAGCATAAATGCCAGTGGAAAGAGAGCTACCTTTCAGAGTGTAGACCCTTTCAGTGTTCAGGTATTCCATTTCAAAAGTAGTGCAAGGTAAACTTCTGCCTCTTCATTAGATGTTTTAATCGCCTTATATTTTGATTCCGAATAAATAGCTCCGTATAACGGTATAACTCAACTTTGCATGTAACAGAACCCCACTTCATATCTCTGTTGGAACATAAACAAGTAAGTTCTGAAGTGTGTAACATTGTTACACGAGGGTCCCTGCTGTTTGGAATAATTTAATGCTATAAAGGCCTTGACAGCATTTCCCTCCTCCCACTCTCCTCTCCAAGGCAGGCAGGTAAGCTGTGGAAGAGATTTAACTTTTCTTATCTGTAAAGAAAAAATAAGGTTTGTATGATTTAGGAAACATTAGAAAGAAGCTTAAGAACTCAGAGGTCTCTGATCTTTATTTTAACCTTTTAAAATTGTGTATAAGGTTAATTAGGTGCATTAGGGCGGGGAAACCTCTCTTTAGTACAACAGTTATTTAGAGAGGATTTAGATTTTATCTTGTCAAAACAGCTGACTAATACATGCATTAGGCACAAGTTGATGTGCAGTAGTGATTTACAGTCCTGTTAACCTTCTCCTGGAGTATGTCTTCTGATGGCACTGTGATAGGGCATGTGCCCCACACTGGTATTTAAGAAATTAAGAGGCCTAGGGAGGCTGCGTGGGGAAATGGCCAATAGGAGGGGGACTGAGGAGCAGCCAATCTAAGTCTGGCAGGCCCATCTAAGAACTGCAGGGCCAGAGCAGGATCAGTAGCTGCTAGGGGCTCAAGGAGAGAAGACTGTGTCCCTGGCAGGCTGTAGCACTGTAGCACCTTGGACAGAGCAGTGCAGGCAGGGACCCGGGGAGTAGAGAAGGAGCTCTAGACCACTGCTGGGACTGAGTAGGGTGCTGTGGCCTCAGGGAAGTGAAGCAATAGTCGAGGCAAAGGAACACAGCAGGTGATCGTGGTTCTGATCAGGGCCGGCTCTAGCCATTTCGCTGCCCCAAGCAGAGCGGCACGCTGCGGGGGACGCTCTGCCTCTCGCCGGTCCCGCGGCTCCGGTGGACCTCCTGCAGGCATGCCTGCGGATTCTCCACCGGAGCCACGGGACCAGCGGACCCTCCCGCAGGCGTGACCGGAGCCGCCTGCTGCCCTCCCAGCAACCAGCAGAGTGCCCCCCGTGGCATGATGCCCTAAGCATGCGCTTGGCGTGCTGGGGCCTGGAGCTGGCCCTGGTTCAGATGACTAGAGCCCTGTGTGGATACAAATGTATACCTGTGGATACAAATGTCCACGAATGTAAATTAGTATCTGCAGAACTGCAGGGGTCTCCTGGGGACCACAGCAGTGAAAGGAGCAGAACATGGGGCCACTGCTTCCAGGAGCCAGCGCCATACACCGTGCACTGGCAGCTCCTCTGGTGCAGCTGTACTGCCCGCAGCCCCGCCTCTGGCCCTGCCCCTTTCACACAGCAGTCTGCGTCTTCTGTCTGAGGGTGTGCGTGTGGCTTGAACACAAGAGCTCGACCAGGGACAGCTGCCAATGAGCCTTGTGCCTGCCCCAGTTGGCAGGGCTGGGGGCGGTACAGCCGAGTTGGAGGAGCTGCCGGCATGAGGTGCTGGCTCCTGGGAGAGGCGGCCCCATATTCTGCTCCTTTTGCCCCTGCAGTTCCTGGGAGAGCCCTGCAGTTCCACAGATACCGATTTATATCCACATCCACAGATATAAATTTGTATTTGTAGGGCTCTACAGATAGCCCTTGAACCAGTACCCGGAGCAGTGGGTCGGCCCAGGTTCTCTCCCCCCTAGGCACTCGGTAGTGTCTAAGGGAGTGGAAGAGGTCAACCAGGAAGCAGGGTCTAGAAAGATTGTGATTCTCCTGAAGGGACCTGACTGGAGTGCCAAGCCACGAGGGGAGAGCTGCAGATCTGGGAGTGAATGGAGCAACAGATTGAATCAAGATGGGGGGAGGGGAGCAAGTGCGGAAGGAGAACCTCTAACTTGATCTAATCCTAAAATGACGAGGGAGAGACACCAGACAGCAGTGAGTGTTGTGCCGCGTGGCAGCGCAAACAATGAATTAGGTGCTGGGTAAGTGAAGTAGCCATTCCATCATGGCAGCAGCATCTGGAGATGTCAGGTGCATCCATTCATCATCAAGATGATAAAGGACAGTCCATAACCAGATGATGTGCTGTTTATTCTTGAGCTCCACAGTGGCAGGGTGGGAAGCTCAAGAAGCCCCAAAGTTAAAGGATGTAAGTTAAACCTCCTGTGACTACAATGTTGTAATAAAGAAGGATATTTTGATTCACATGTTTGTTCTGAGGGGCATGCGAGAGGTGATCTGGGATGAGGCAAGGGGATGCAGACCTGAGTTGACTATTTGCCAAGAAATGCACCTTCAATCCAAAATATAGTCCTGCACTCCTGTTGCCACTGTTCCTTAGAAAGATTGTGTCTGATGCACAGCTATTTCAGAAAATGGGTGTCTTGATATGAATCAGCATTTTTGATGTGACTTTGAGATGAAATTGTGAAGTAGGCTGTCTTGATAGTTGGCTACACACAATCATGTGGCCAGGGACCTGCCTTCATGCTTAATTGCTGGGGCAGCAATGCCAGCCAGGAGCAGAAGGTTGGAAACTGGAATTGTCTGGGTCGCACCAGTAATGATACAAAGGGCAGAGCTGATCACTGAGTCCAACTTGCCATATTAACAAGTGGAGACCTGGGGTGCCATGCAGTATTTGGCAAGTGCAGCAATTAGGGCACTGGTATATATCTATACGATTGCAGTGCTACTGCCCCACGAGTTGCCAGCAAGCCTTCGGAGCGTTGCAACTTATGACTGAAATTTGGTGCATGTCTTCTCGATATGTTGTCAAAAAGAGCAGTGAAGCTTTATCCCTAAATGAGCAGGATATGGATCAGAAATGACTAGCTGATTGTTCAGAAGGCTCTGCAGCTGTCGATGAGCTAACAGGTTGGCAAGATGTCAATGTCTTCAGCATGTTTAAGTCCCCACTTCGTAAAGTGTTTTGTTAAGGTCAGATAAGGCAGGATTCCAGCGCCTCATAGTTTCTAGCTATTACCAGGCAGATGTCATCACTGTACGTGAACTTAGTTCCCGAGGTGGGTGGCAGGTCAGGTGTCTGTGTCTGTGTACACTCACTGAAGAGCTTTGGCGTGAGTACAGATTCCTGTGGAAGTCCATTGTTCATTCGATGTGAGAGAGTTGAACCATCACCACGCTTGATGACAACTGTTCTGTTAGAAGTCATTTTCATAATATCTACAAGTTTCTTGTTTGGGATCATGGAGTGTAATTTTAGAACTAGTTCATGGTGCCAAATGTGCTAACCACAGGTATAAGAAAGTGGGGACCCAAACTGTGTTTATGCACAGGGGATTTTGTACAGAGGGGTGGTTAGAAGGGGCACAGGGATAGAACAAAAGAGAGGTAGAGAAAACCATATGGAGACAACCAAGGAAATGCAGAATGGAGTGGGGGCAAGAGAGAAAAAGGGCACAGAGACTAGACGGGAAAAGTAGGATTAAAGAAGGGAAGACAGGGAGATGGGGAAGAGATGGTGAGAGGAAAGCCTGAACTTGGAGAGAAGAGAAATATAAAGTGAATCCGGAGGGATCAGACGGGAGAGATGGTAGATCAAGATGAGGCGTCGAGAGAAGTGAAGATGTGGGGGGAGAGTGGATAGAAATAAGAGGAAAGAGGGAAAGAAGAGGTAGGAAAAAATATAAAGAAAAGGTAGTCAGAGGAAAAACAGACAGTCAAACTTGCCAGAAACAGCATTGTTTGTTTGTCATTCTGATATAAGGTACTGTCCCCAAGAGTGGTCTAAATCAGGGGATCCCCAAATATGGGCCGTGGTTTGCTACACAGTCCTGGGTGGTTCATGGGGACAAGTTGTAACTGCATCCTCCAGTCAAGCTCTTAGTAAATCTTTAAATCCATATGACTCATGTAATCTTGTTCAGTTTTTATACAAATTTTTTTTCCCTGTTTGAACACCACATTTGGCTCTGTGTGTTTTAAAATGTAATTTTACTAAATCTCTTTGGTTTCAAGGATCTTGAAGCATTTCTTAGAGTGGATATTGCTAGGGATGTCTATCATTACAACTGTATACATTAAAATGAAAAGGAAACATATATTTATTTACAGTGTTTATATGTAAATAAACAACTTCCTCAAAAGTGTTTAAGAGTGGGCCGTGTGCATATTACAGCTGCACATGTGTGGCTCAGAAGAAAAAAGCTGAGAACCCCTGGTCTAAGTCCATACCTCTCATCCTGTCCAACTGTGCACTTCTCTTGAGAGTCCCCTCTACAACTTTCAAGAACTGCAAGTAAAAATTCAGGTGCCTCATTACTTATAAGTGAAGCAAACAGACAAAATGTGTGTGTTTGCTGACCGCAATGATATCAGAAAAATAAAGCATGCTATTAAGAGTTAGGCTGAAAATTTAATTTGTGGTTCCAGTGCTTCCAAATGTACTTAGCATATTGACTGAAATGCAAAGTATTGTGCTGTACTGTGTTTAGATGATACTATCAATTGTATTTATGTCTGCACATACAAATGTATGGAATTATACATGTATGTATGAAATTATATTTGTTTACTTTTATTCTTTCTATGATTGCTTGAAAAGGTACACTTTTTTATAAAGTTTTGAGTTTAGGGGAGGGGAAAGGTTTCCCATTGTGATTTTGGAGGTTGACGTATAAGTTATGCAGCAGAAATTCTGTAGCAGTCATCATTTTAACCAGTAACTAAATAACTTTTTAAATGGAGAAAAATATATAACAATGTTCATGCTTCAAGATATATAGGACCAGAAAGGAACATAACTTTAGAACTTGTTATAGTAAACACTCTGTTTCATTTTGAAAACAAACATAACTTGATACTTTTTTTTTTAAATGGCAGAATTTATTGTTAGTCTAACAATCAAGTTTGGGATACAGGCACACTTTGAATGTACTTTCCTGCTCCATAATTTCCCATTATATTGATTTTTAAGGACCTTTTGATTCTCATTTAGCTTGTGCCTCCAGATCTAGAAGAAGACAAAAGTCTGCTCTTTTAAAAATAGAAGTACCATAACAACCAATTCACAAACAGTTCCTGAAACAGAGAGACTAAGCCATTAAGAAAAGATTTGGATTTTGATCTTCCATGAGATAATGGAAAGGAGATTGAGTGAGTGAAAAATTATTTTTAAAATTTTGTAAAACATCTTGAATATTCTAAAGCAAGTAAATTCGAGTCAATTGTGAAACTCCATTTTCCATCCCACCATGCCTAGTAATTGCAGCATATACTGTACCTTACCTGTACTGTGTATTGTTCAGAGGCATAGCTATACATTTTAGTGTGTGACAAGTATATAAGGATAGATTTAACTTTGTTCCCCATCCTATTATTCTGAAAACCAAGAAAATTAAAGAACCCATTAATAATAGATGGCGTTCCACCAATGTAATCAAATCCAGATGCCATCTCAATATGCTAACATTCTTGCATTTAGATCCATTTGCTGCTTTTGCAGCTGACCGAATCTTGATTTTTTTCATGTACAGTATGGTTAGTTCATTCATTGAAATAACAGGCTTAGGTTCTACTTATATATAATTGAAATCAGTGTAAATGTTGCTATTGAGTTCAATGGAAGCAGAATTGGACCCTTAGTGAACATTTTCTTTAAATTAATTTGCTGCACATGTGTAATAGTCACATTTAAAAGGTCTCAAATCTGTGCCTAATTTTTTTCACAATATCCATTCACCTGGTATTAGCACAATGCGCTGGGATATTGGGGGAACTTGCGGAGCACGTTGAATATATTTATACTTAAGTGCCTGCTCAAGTTAATGTTCAATAACTCACCCTCCTTCTCTCTCCATCGCTCTCATATTCTTTTGTTAATTAAGAACTGAAAAGTGGAGGCCTTGATTTGGATCTCAATTATTCTGTTTTATGCCAGTTTCACTTATTGTTTAATGGAATCGTTCCTGACCTACTCCAGTGTAAGTGGAATCAGAATCAGATCTTCAGTTTTTCTACTCTCAGCTACCTAAAAACACACACAATGCTGGCCAAACCAATTTTTATTAAAATTTTATAAAGACATTTCTCTTTATGCTGAGAACTCTCCGACACTTTCAACCTGGAACTAATTGCATGTGTGAAGTTATAAATCCTTTAAAATGGGGATTTTTAAATGGAGGGATTGAAAATGGCTTGGCTTTAGTATCACAAATGGGGCACTTTTATTGGGTAGTAGAGTTGGTGAGAAGTGGGTTTACAGAGAAAGTTAATAAAAAATCTCCTTACAAAATATTTTCACTATCCAATTATGGCCAGGCCATTTCATTGATCTGCATCAAATTTCCATTGACGTTAATGGGAATTCTGAACATAAAACAGTGGCATAAAATAGAGGAAAATCCCTGAAGAATCCCAGAAGACCAGATTGTTGTCCATCAGATTTCTCTTTACCCTGTCTGCAAAATATTGACAGTGGCTAGGCAATTGGTAGGCTGCGGCTGCTCCTCCATCATTATCATCATCACTCCCATAACCGCATTGGTCGTTTGGGGCACCATCACTGATAAGCAATCAGTCAATCATCTCCACCCCTGATGATTGTGCATCAGTGCTTACCAAATGTAATTAATAGTCTCTCTGTTCATTTCTCCTTTCTCCCTTCTCTTCCTCATTTGCTTGTTTATCACCATATGTCTCTTCTCCTATGCTACTATTGTAAGCTGTTTGGGGCCGGGACTGTCTTTTGTACAATATGTTAGTGTACACCATGCAGCACAGTGGAGCCTTGATCCCTGACAGGTCTCTAAGTATTCTGGCAATACAAGTAAAATAATATTACATAATAAAAGAGCACACATGTTTCAAGCATATAGACAACCATGGCCTTATTTAAATCACAAAATGTGTTTTTATGTGAATAAGAGCAGCATCTGAAGCATCACAAGCTAGGAGGGAAATGACAACTATCAAACTTTATTCTTCAGGTTAGAAGTTATCACCAGCTAGGGTCAGGAAGAATTCTTTCATTTTCCTATCACACACACGGTAGAATAATATTGTACAGTTCTCTGGCCAGATATATTACGGTGGTATTTTTCCTTCCAGAGAAGCATTCAACATAACCAGGCTAATGGACTACACAACCTTTCAGCTTTTCCCTGAATGTCATTTCATTCGTTTTTCTGGTACAAAATGTACCAGACTAATGTCTACTTTTTTTCTTTATTATTTGATCTAACTTTATAACTGCTGTACAAAAATGCAGAACTGTGTAAAGCCATATTAACATTAGTAAACGCAATAATTGACATTGACACAAGTTTTCCTTTTCTAATATTAATTTTGCATCCTATTTCCCAGTTTTTATTAGACTATTCCCTATTCTAGACATTTTAATTTCAATAGCTACTTTTAAAATTACATTTCTGTTTTGGCCACTCATGTTCAGAGGTAGAGTTGAATGTTCATACATGTTAAATCTTGCAGATAAACAATGTAGCCTGTGAACTAGCAGTTTTGATGATTAGCTATACAGCCCATTTCAAAAAAAAAATCTGCCATTCTGGGTTCAGCTAGCTGATACTAAATTGACGTTTTTGTAACTTCAGTAATAAAGAAAGACTTGAGGACATTTCAGAGATCAAAACTAGTTATGTACAGAAGGAGAGTTAATAAGAATAATATGCACTGAAGGTCATACAGTACTAAAGCTGTTAGTAAACCAGGGACTTTTCTTCAATACCAAGAGGTCAGTAGTTAAAATCCCTCAGATTTCTTCAATTACTTGTCACCTCATCTTGTAACTTTTTCCTGTGTATTTCTCTGCCTTTAATATTCTGGACCATTTTTGTGATTATTGCAGCCAAGATGTAGTCTAGGTCTAGTCCAGGGGTGGGCAAAATTTTTGGCCCAAGGGCCACATCTGGGTATGGAAATTGTATGGCTGGCCATGAATGCTCATGAAATTGGGGGTTGGAGTGTGAGAGGGGCTGAGAGATACGGATGGGGGTGTGGCCCAGAAATGTGGAGCTCAGAGTATGTGAGGGGGCTCCGGGTAGGCAGTTGGAGTGTGGAGGGGGGGTGATGGCTCCAGCTGGGGGTACAGGTTCTGGGGTGGCACTGGGGATAAGGGGTTGGGGTGCAGGAAGTTTCTCTGGGCTGGGACCAAGGGGTTTGGAGGGTGGGAGGGGGATCAGGGCAGTGGTGGAGGTTTGCAGTGCGAGAGGTTATCGGGATGCAGGCTCCAGATGGTGCTTGCTTCACGCAGCTCCTGGAAGCAGTGACACATCCTCCCTCTGGCTCCAACACGGAGGCACAGCCAGGTGGCTTGGCGCGCTGCCCCTTCCGCAGGCATCGCTCCTGCAGCTCCCATTCGCCATGGTTTCTGGCCAGTGGGAGCTGCAGAGCCCCTTGGCTGACCCTAGGCATAGGAGCCAGAGGAGGGACATGCCGCTGCTTCCAGGAGCTGCACGGCACCAAAGCATGCATGGAGTGGGGCAGGTCCCTGGCTGGAGGACTGGAGTGGGGCAAGCCACAGACCCTGTTCCCTGGTAGGAGCTCGAGGGCCAGATTAAAACATCTGAAGGGCCAGATGTGGCCCCCGGGCTGTAGTTTGCCCACCCTGGTCTAGTCAGAAACACTGTGCTATGTCTACATAAAACCTGCTAAACTGCTTCCTGTTGTACTTGTCTACCTCTATGGAACCACTGGGGAAATGCAGGCTGCTGCCTTTATAACTTACAAGAACACTCAGAAATAGGAAATATGGATTATCTGTTGGTTATTGCTCTGCTTGTACATGAAATCACTAAGGAAGATAGACTGAGCTTCTTTAAGGGCAGTTATTTTGAATTTCATGGGATTGAATAAATATAGGGATAAGCCGTGTCTTGGATAGATCGTTAGGTTATTTTAAACTAGATAATCTTTTTTTGTTAAGCATGGACAGCCTGTTCAACAAAGCACAAAACTAGAGGAAGACTCAACCCCTGCCTCAACAAATATCTAAGTGCTTAAGCAGCACTTCTTAATTTCACATGTTCTTCTGTAAAAGGCTATTTCTATGAAGACACTGGTAAGAGCAGAAGTAATAGTGTACAGTAAGTAGAATAAATGCCGTAGCTCTTTATGCTCCCCTATTCCAGAAGAACACATGGGCGCAGGAAGACTCTTAAAAGTGAAGGGAGAAAGATTATTGGTTACATGAAGAGGCAGAATGCATGGCTTTTAGTGCTGAGTCTGAAGGTTCACAGGGAGCCCAATCCCAAACTCACATCCTGAGACATCCACACAGAATGCCCGTCTCACCTTGCTGTTTCCTTTCCCCTTTCTCCCCTGGTAGCATATCTCACCTGAACATTGCTGCCATTGGTTTCCCTGCTGTGCATGCACAGTTTCTCTCCTCCCCCCGCCCGCCCCTTCCCCAAAGTGAATGGAAAGCACAAAGCATCAGTAACTACTGCAAGGATTTATGCCAGTTTTTACTGGCATTCATTCCATGTAGAGCAGAGGTGGGAAAACTACGGTCCCTGGGCCACATACGGCCCATCGGACCCTTCTGCCTGGTCCCTGAGCTCTTTCCCTGGGAGGCTTGCCCTCAGCAGCCTCACTCACTGCACCGCTGGTGCAATGCTCTGGGTGGCAGGGCTGCAAGCTCTTGACGGGCAGTGCAGCTGCAGAGCCCGGGCCTGACCAGAGGACAGGGAACGGGGGGGTTGGATGAGGCAGGAGTCCCTTGGGGGCTGTCAGGGGGTGAGAAGCAGGAGGGGTCGGATATGGGCCGGGGCAGGGCCACGCCTGGCTGTTTGGGGAGGCACAGCCTCCGCTAACCAGCCCTCTCTACGATTTTGGAAACCCGATGTGGCCCTCAGGCCAAAATGTTTACCTGCCCTTGATGTGGAGGCTTGTCCCTGGCTCCTCTCCATATCAGTCATGTTGCTCTCAACTTTGGTAGAGCCACAATTGAGTGGTGGTTGCATAAGAACAACTTTTATTAGGGACAGGGAGTGAGTTGCTTAGGTGCTTCTCCCTTCATTCTGCTAGTTGCACTGCCTGTCTGTTGTTCCTTTGCTCCCTTCTAGGCTTTGCACAGGAGGGGTGGCACTGGTCCTATGTTAACCATGGTGACATACTTTGTCCTCTGATGTCCATAGGGCCTCCCATTGAAGTCAATGGGGGATGTATGTGCATATTAATTTAAACTTGTCTCTTAGCAAGCAGTCTCTTTTGAACCGAGGTTGATTTCTGTCACTAACAGGGTGGTCTGATTTGGCAATTGGCTCTGTTGCAGGGGTTGTGAGGCTTCTCATGCCTGTGTTCTTTTGATAGCGAGTGACTGTCATAGTGACACTAGTGGTCATTTTGACCTAATTTATACACTAACTTATGTCTGAAGCTCTTTGGGACAGGAACTGTGTTTTAACTTTTCTATAAAGTTCCTAACATCTTGTGGGATGCCCCAAATAATACATATAATGGTTTCTCTTTTACCATCTGTCTCGTGAAAGACAGACACAAAAGCATGAGTGCTAAAGAATTGCAAGTTGTTTGCAAAATGACTGAAGCATCTCCAGCCGTTCACGTAAGTATGTACTTTTGGAGCTGGAGTATGACTGAATATCCAGTGTCTTGTTTTGTTTTTTGTTTTTTTTTTGGCTGAATGTGTAATCAAAAGTTAAGTAGCTATTTGGTTTTGATATCCTTTCCAACTGACTTTATACAACAGGTTGAAGAAGCTGAAATCAATGTTATAGTTTTACAATGTGTTCTCTGAATAAATAACTTTTTAGATAGCATATTAATAAAGAACCTTATGATAATTGGTTGAGGAGTATGATTTATTTCATGAGAAAACATCTGCACTTCAAGGTAAATCCACATTTAGCATCAAAATTTTTTAAATACTCTCTAGTTTTGGCTGCCCCAGTTCCTGAGTGTCCAACTTGACACTTAGTGTCTTCCTTTGAGACGTGCTTAGTACCCACAGCTCCCAGTGACTTCAGCTGTGGTTGTTGATTCCCAGCACCTCTAAAATTCAGGCCCTAGGTTTCTCAAGGTACCTAACGTTAGAAGTTCCCTTTGAAAATTTGGACCTTAACAGTTAAAACATGTTAATGATTTATTTCATGGGTTTGATTTTACATGAGCGAAATTAATTACCAGTAATAATTACTATTACTTTACTACTTAGGGAAATTTGTTGGAAAATCCTTTTAAACACAGGAGACATGGCAAATGCAGTTGCATAGAAGGGAGTTTACTGCCCTCTCTTCAAACATTTACTTCAAAATACTGTAACCATATAATTTCAGTTAATCACATTGTCATAAACAGATAGTTAAGGGTTAATGTCTCTTTTACCAGTAAAGGGTTAAGAAGCTCAGTAAACCTGGCTGACACCTGACCAGAGGATCAATAGAGGGACAAAATACTTTCAAATCTTGGTGGAGGGAAGTCTTTGTTTGTGCTCTTTGTTTTGGGGATTGTTCGCTCTTGGGACTAAGAGGGACCAGACATCAATCCAGGCTCTCCAAATCTTTCTGAACCAGTCTCTCATGTTTCAAAATTGTAAGTAACAGTCAGGCAAGGCAGATTAGTTTTATTTTTGTTTTCTCAACATGTAAATCTCCTTTTTTTGCTGAGAGGATTTTACCTCTGTTTGCTGTAACTTTGAACCTAAAGCTAGAGGGGGTTCCTCTGGGCTATATGAATTTGATTACCCTGTAAAGTATTTTCCATCCTGATTTTACAGAGATGGTTTTTAGCTTTCTTCTTTAATTTAAAAGCTTTCTTTTTAAGAACCTGATTGATTTCTCCTTGTTTTAAGATCCAAGGGGTTTGGATCTGTGTTTACCAAGGAATTGGTGAAATCCCTCAAGGCCACCCAGGGAGGGGAGAGTTTTGGGGGGACAGGAAGTGCTCCAGACACTAACTTCTGGATGGTGGCAGTGTACCAGATCTAAGCTAGTAATTAAGCTTAGAAGTGTCCATGCAGTTCCCCACATTTGTACCCTAAAGTTCAGAATGGGGAAGGAACCTTGACACACATCCATAGCACTCATATATAAAATCATTATGTATAACCTAAATTATGCCTAATTCAAGATGAAATGTATTCCAATTAACCTTCTATAATTTCAATTTCAAATTTTTAAACATTTTCTTGTATTCCTAAAGAAATTTAATTCTGTTCTTTTCTATTGGTGGAAAAGATTTTATTTTATTTTTTTAAGGTCAAAATTTCCAAAAAAAGGCATCTAAAGTTAGGCTCTTAAAACCATATTTAGATAGGTGCCTAATATTCAGAAAGTACTGAATGATCCGGAGGTCAAGAAGAGCTATAAAATACACTGTAAGAGATTAACTTAGATCTGTTGCACAGACCTATTTTTAAATCAATATTTACTTTCTTGAATCTGGACCCAAGATTGTTAAAGTATTTAAGATCTAACTCAAGTCTCATTTAAATAAATGGGATTTAAGTATATGCCTGAATTTAAGTCCTGCTTCAGTTCTTTCCTGGACAGGGATGGATTTAAGCATGTGTTTAAATGCTTTTCTGAATCAGGGCCTTAACAGAAAAATATCTCTTATGGTAATGGCAAAATAATATCTTTACAAAGGCTACTAGATACTTCATTTGTGATGCAAAGCATGATTAAGCAATAGGCAACTGTAAGGCTTAGTAGATATACACCCATATCGATCAATGTACAATGTGGCTGGAAAAATATACTCCAATGATTCCAATTTGATCACACCGAAATTATGTCATTGTTGGCTTTCAAAAGTGAAAATGGTGACAGACTAATTACAGCCTTCCTTTCTCTTAATATAATGAAGCCATTAATGAGCTTCAAACTTCTGTTTTTGCGGCTTGCATCTGTGCCAAATGGCATTATACAGCTTGTCAGAGATAGAAGAGTTAATTTCTATTAGCTCCTGAAACCACATAAAAGCCCAGAAAACAATACCAGTTGGAGGCACTCACATTTCCAGTGATGTATTACTTCATCCAGCCTTAGGTTTAAAATAATAAAATAAAATCACTCTCTGGCCATTATCTCTTTTCAGTAATATGCTGCCTTTTGAAATCCCATCATAAAATTATTTATGGGTTATTTGCAGAATCCATCCCCCCAGGTTTTGGTAAAGATAATGGCAGGCAGAGACATGACAACACTCTTTAAATGTCTTCATGCAACACTGCTTTTATCCCGTAAAATAATCTTATCACTCTTAGGAATGACACATAGCAGACTAAATTATAAGCAGGCCTTTCTGAGGGAGTAGGCGTGTGTGTGTGTGTGTGTGTGTGTGTGTGTGTGTGTGTTAGGCTATGGGTGATTAAAATACCTAATCAACCAGAGGTGTGAATTGAGGACTGTTCCTTTCTGTTTGTTTGGGTGAGGAAGAAAATACAAAACAGTGAGTAACTTTTTTTTTTAAACTAGAAAACATCACATTTCACCTTGGAAACGTTTTCATTTCTGTTTCTTCTCTTTTGGTACGATAAATGTTCTCTTTCAAGCAACCTCCATAGACAGAAAACAGCCTGTCAAAAAGACATAAGAATATACATTTTCAAACGTTTCTGGGTGTTTTCTTTTAAAACACAACTCTGAATACATCATAGTGCCTCCTCATGTCCCAGCGTGGCCAGTCGGCTGGGGAAAAAGTGAGATACCCATTTGTTTCCCAGCCTGCAGAATCCCTTATTACTTTGCTGGCCTCACCAAAGAGAATTGGTGGGCAATTGCTTTTCTTCTATGAAGGTGCTCCCATGTGGTTACCCCTCATGTTTAAAAGTAGCTTAGGCCGTTTAGCAGTTTAGGGGGAGACATAGATTGCAGCATTGATGACACTCAGCTCTGTCTCCACTCTAACTTGGTCAGAGCAGTCATTAAAAATCAATGTGTTTGGATGAGATTGGTGCAAGGATGAAAACTAACAGGGCATAACTCAATCTGGATAAGACTGAGGTGATGTTGGTTGGCTGAGGGTGCAACTAGAAGCAACAGTACACATAATATCAGCTCCTCTAGGTGTGGTTATGTCTGCTCTGGGTTAGGCCTTGTCTACACTACCGTGGTAAATCAACCTAAGTTATATTACTGAATTTACATGAATAACATAACTGGAATTGACGTAGCTCAGGTTAACTTACTGCGGCGTCTGCACCGCACTGCATTGCCGGGAGGCGCGCTCCTGTTGATTTACCTTACTCTTCTCGTTCTAGTGGCGTACCAGAGTCGACTGAAGAGTGCTCTGCCACTGATTTTTAGCGGGTCTTCACAAGACCCGCTATCGAGCCCCCCTGCTGCATTGATCACAGCAGCGTTGATCTCCGGTAAGTATAGACATGGCCCTAGTTGGGAATCTGGTTAGACTTCAAGCTGTTATTAGATGATTAGGTAGTAGCAATAGCTGGATTTACTCTTTTTCATATTCATATGGCCAACAAATTAGGATGATTTCTTTCAGGTGTGGACCTTGCTGCTGTCATCCCATGCTTTCATCACCTCAATATTCAATATATTTATTCAGTTCAGTTTTTTATTAGTGACTATTGTCCTATTTATTAAAGTAGGAGTGCACTAATGAAATTTGCTGGTGATACAAAGAAGAATTGGATGGCCTTGAAGATTAGAGGGACAAATGTGATGAAATTCCTTAGTACAAAGTGTAGGCTCATGCACTTAGGCTTTAATAGAATTTCTTCTACAAGCTGGGGGCCATCAGTTGGAAGTGACAGAGAGAGAGAGACATGGATATGTAGGTCAGTCACAAGATGTCTGAGCCACCAAGGTGATGTGGCTGTGAAAAAGGTAAATGCAATCTTAGGATGCATCAGATGAGGCTTTTCCAGTAGAGAGAGAGGGGGGGGGGGAAATAATGCCATTGTACAAGGCACTGATAAGACTTCATTTGTAATACTGTGTACAATTCAGATCACCCATTTTCAATAAAGATGAATTCGAACTAGAAAAGATGCAGAGAAGAGCTGCTAGGATGATCAGGGGAATAGAAGATCTATTTTACAAGAGGAGACTAGAGGAGCTTGGCTTGCTTAGACTAACCAAACAAAGGCTGAGCAGGGGATATGACTACTGCCTATAAATACCTTGTGGAATAAACACCAGGGAGGGTGAAGGACTAGTTAAACAAAACAATGTTGACACAAGAACAATTTGGGTATAAATTGGCCATGAACACATTCAGGCTAGAAATTAGGTTTCTGTCCATCAGAGGAGTGGAGTTCTGGAACAGCCCTCCCAATAGGAATTGTGGGGGGCAAACAATTTAATTAGTTTTCAGCATGAGCTGGACAAATTTGAGTGGGATTGTATAATAGGGTTGCTTATGATCGGGGAGTCTAGAAATCTGTTTGCCAAGGAAAACATGAATTTTGTGTGTTTTTTTTTTCTTCACATTTTGTGAGAAAATAAAAATATGTACAGTGGAACCCTGATTATCTGATCTAAGTGGGACTGGGGCCAGATCATCAAAAATTTGGATAATCAAGAGAATGGTTGGGGCTCCACCTGTCAACTTAAAAATTATAAATATATCAATAAAACATTGTGTTCAGCTGATACCTATATATATTATGGTCATGGAAATGAAAGTTCAGCATTTCATTTTAATTGCAGAAAACCGTGGATTTTTATAGTTTTTTTTTTTTTAAATCACAGGAAAACTACAATGCCTGCTTATGATGCTGGAGGGGAGGATGTGGGAGCTGCAGGGTCTTTTTTGGTTTATATGTTATGTTTCAGGTCTTCAACTGACCACTAGGAGTCAGGAAAGGTTCTCTCCCTCTCCCCCTCCCTCTCTGGCCCAGTGTATTCTGGAGTCTGTTTGATCTTCTTCCTCTGAAGCATGAGAGTGGGCACAGCTGGAAATTGAACACTGGATGGGGAGGGCCAGTGCTCTGAGGTGGTACCAAGCAGTCTCTTTCAGGTGCTTGCCTGGCAGGTTCTTGACCACATGCTCAGAGTGTAACTGATTGCTGTATGTGGGGTTGGGAAGGAATTTTACTCCAGGTCAGATTGGCAGCAACTTTGGGGATTTTTCATCTTCCTCTGGAGGCAGATATCTGGGCATATCTCACTGCAGGCATATTATCTGGGTACATCTCACATAATCATTTCCTGGCCATTTCAGGGGCCTCTGACATTGATGCACCCAGGTCTCTCCTATTCTTTCCCTGTGGTACAGTAGCTTAGTCTCCTGTGGGTTGTAATACTTTGGTCTAATTGCAGTTTTGGGGTTTTGTATATGGGTACTGCGTGGTGGTGGTGCTCAGAAGATAAGACTAGAGGATATGGTGTTACATTCTGGCCTTAAACTCTGACTCAGAATAGGACTACTGCAATGCACTCTACATGGGGATACAGCTTACCAGAAACTGAAGCTGGTGCAGAATTTCGTGGTCCACTTGTTATGTGCTATACCTTTCTGTGAATGCATCCAACTTGTGTTTTAATGGGGAACATTGCAAAACAAAAAATCCAAACCCTAAGACAATCAACGAAACCCACCCCCAAACAAACTGCCAATCTAAAGTTCCATTTCTTAAGTAAACAGACCTATAACCTACTTGCTGATATTGATGTCAGCCATTTATAAATACCTAAATATTTGAGACCATATCTTTTATTGTACCAGCTTCTGTTGATGAGAGAAACAAGCTTTAAGCTATCTAGAGAAAAGAACAAATGTAGATAGCATTTGAGTCTCATCAAGAGCTTGCTATTCAAGAGCGGCTCTTGTAATTATGCAGTGCAATAGTTTAGAAAAATGTTGAATTTGTTCATTCATACTCTAGCCTATCAAAAAAACCATATGTGACACAACAGTATATACTGTAATTGTGAGACACATTCATGATCACAAAAGACTATTTCCTTTGGGAGTCCCAAAGATTTCAGAATTTTGCATGCAAGCTTCCATTAGAAGTAAAATTGTAGTGTGAATATATTTACCATCTAATGAAAGTAGGAATTCTAAAATGGAAAGTGCTTCTGGACAATTTCCAGGCTCTCAAATAGCAGACATGTTATAGTTTATCTGCATTTGCTGGAGGAACATTATCTGAGTTGTTAACTGAACTTTGCTTGAGATGGTAAGTGTTAGGCATCAGAATGACTAATGATAAGGAATCTGAAACACCAAGAAAGGTTGGAAACAAATGGTTTGTAGTATTTCTAAATTTTTTTTTTAGACCATCACTATCATTACAATAATCCCCAAAGTAGAACTAAAAACTCCTTATCCTATTGTGAGCCACAAAATATATCTCAGTGACATGCAAGTCTTAAAATAGCAAATGGCAAGTGTTCCAAACTCAGTTCATGATTCAGACTTTGACTAAAGTGCTTTTAGCCTTTGTGTGAGAGAACACGGAAAGAGATATAGGAGTAGATTAATAATAATTATCCTATTTTTTCCAATAATTTTAGAACTGTATTAACTTGTTGATGATTTTTGTCTGAAAATGACATTTTTCTGTCAGTGGGATCATGGACACGATTTTGAAGATAAATTTAGAATTATTTTAGTTGCTATATTTGGTAATTTTCCATAGTCTAAAATGTTGACTTAGGTCTTCAGACCAATGCACTGCATCAATAATGTGTATGATACAACTTACTGGTAGTGCAGTGGAAATTCACTACAGATTCCCTATAGTTACATGTGGTTGTTCCTGTACTTTAGGGTAGAGAGAAGTTACTGCATTGAGGGTCAGCCAAAGACAAAGGGAGTAAGATCAGAAGATAGGGGAAAAATCCTGTTGTGTCCAAAAAAAGTGCACAAATGTATAAAACAGTCCAGCAGTAAGGTCCATGCAGTATACTCTCAAACGTCTGTCTGCCACAAATTTACCTCTAAACCACATGTAATCTTATTTCCTTTTATTCTGATAAAACTACAAGAGAAATATTACTGGTAAATATTTGCCTCAAATCTGTCTGCTTTTGCCAGAATAGACTATAGTGGAGGCTTTTGGCACTGGTAAGTCCACTGGGCAGAGAGGCAGTGAGAGTGGAAAGCAACTGTGACCTCCCCTCTGCTTGGGAGACTGTAGGGAACTCATAGAAATAGTGATGTCTGGGGAGGTGCATGTCTTCAGCGAAGCCCCTGGGCAGACTTTGCCTTTGGAATTCCTGCAAAACTTGGATTTTATCTTAAAGCTGCTCAACCCTAGTAGAAGTCTCAAAATAGAGCAAGCACCTACAATACCACCTGTTCTCCCTTTTGGCGCATAGGGGTCCAGGTTGGGCCCCGGGAGGCAAAGTAACACCTCCTGCCATCAATTTCTGTGAAGCTAACCTGCTGAATGATGTAACTTTAGTTTATATTGTACTAGGTCTGCTAAAATAAACTATTCCTACATCATAGAAAGCTTCCCATATTATTTATTGCAATAACTCAGGAATGTTGCCCTATGTTAAACGTTTGCTGGGTTGAAAGATTTGATTGCATATAGCAACAAATTGCCAATTGTTAGCTGGGTTCCTCATAATCTAGTTGAAGAACTTTCATCTGCAGCAGGCCCTGACCTTCTTTGTTGTTCTCAGGCAAATAGAATTTGTGTCCAGCAGACTATGACCTTTCCAACAACTTCTAAGCAAAAGGAACCCCTCAACAAAACCTCTCTGATCCTTTACTTCAGCATAGAACCAGCTCCCTTCTACTTGCTCTGTGCTGACATAAAATATGAGAGTTAAGAACATTTCATTTCAAAAGAGAAGTCTAGCCACCTATACAGCATTCCTGTGTGAAATTTGGAATGTATGGAGTACACACACACACACACACACACACACACACACACACACACACACACACACACAGAGCAACGATGGCCCTCGAAATCTGCAGAATTTACCAGTAGGGAGGGATGTGTGTGTGTTTTTTTTTCTGGTATATGAGAAATCATTTTGACATATTTTTACTTAAGTTTTTTGTTTTATTTAACAGTTTTATATTCCACACATTATAGGGTAGGCCCAGGAGTTGCACTGGAAAAGACACTTGCAAATTATTAGCTTACTAATTTTTTTCCTGCAGAGAAGGCTACTGAATTGTGTTGAGTGGACTAAAGTAATAGAAAAGAGCTGAATAAACTCATCTTACATCTTGTTACTACCTCCAGTTGTTCATTCTTTGTATTACAGTAGTGGCTTGAAATCACAACAAAGATCGGGACCCCATTATGCTAGGCACTCTACGGAGAGAGAATAATCTCTACTTTGAAGAGCTTAAAATCTAAATAGGCAAGACAGACAAAGGGTGCAAAGGTAAGGAAACAGGCTCAGAGAGAAGCTGGCCCAGATTCTCAAAGGTGTTTGAAATCAATGGGAGTTAGGTGTCTAAATACCTTTGTTGATCTGGGCTGGGGTGATTTGATCACAGTCAGACAGTAGGTCAGTGGCGGAGTGCAAAATAGAACCTCCCTGAGTCCCAGTCCACTGCCCTATCCATAAGACCATGATGCCTCTCACTCCACAGGAGAGACTCCTTCCACCTCTCTAGTCTTCACCTCATCCCCCAATGTGGATCAAAAGAGATCTTCCACCCCAGAAGGTGGCACGCCCCACGCTCCCTATCCTCCGTACATCTAATGCCACTTCCTGGCCTAGTACAGGATCTGTGTTGGTTTCTTGCTGCCTCTAATCTCATCTGCTGCAGCAGTCATCTTCTCCTTTGCTGCTTCCCTGTCTGAGGAAGGAGGTGAGAATTGCCATTTGGAGGAGGAGAGGAGAGGAGGTGGATTGTGTTGATATTGCCTCCACTCCCAAGGGTCCTCCTGACGCAGCCGTGTCTCCCTGTAACCAGAACTTTACCTCCTT
Organism: Gopherus evgoodei; assembly: GCF_007399415.2. Classification (NCBI taxonomy): domain Eukaryota; kingdom Metazoa; phylum Chordata; order Testudines; family Testudinidae; genus Gopherus; species Gopherus evgoodei. Next base: position 146,840,294 of record NC_044324.1, read on the forward strand.
TCCCTCACAGCATTCCCAGAGTTGGGCTTCTGATACCTGATGAAGCCAGCACACACACACAAAGATAAACTATGAGCTTTATGAAGTTGTTAATGTGGATGGCTTTATTTAACTTAAGCTGTGTGCGTGGGACTGGGGAAGGGAGAAAGGGAATCAATATTAGTTAAATGGAAAAGGACAATTAGTTTTTTTTAAAGAGTTTTAAATTCCATCTAAGAAATTATAAACAATGGAGAATAAAAGACAAGATGATATAGATTAGTCTTAAAATCATAAGAGATAAAAATTATGCAATTTTTAAGAAAATGCACTAGCACTGTGGATGCCTATTAAAAAGGATATGGAGCCAGGGTGTGTGTCAAATAAATGTATAACATTATACAGTGCCGTAGGATCAAAGGGTTGCATCTAAGCTATTTTGGGACAGGGAACCATCTTTGCAAGAACTGCTGCAGAAATGCAGAGATGATAATCTAATGATGTATCTTTTAATTAATGTTTCTACTTACTTTGCTCAAAAGGTTAAGCAAGACAGCAGCCAACATGCCCCACTTTTATAGTAAATTACAGTTCTCAGGAAATTGTTATACAGTCTGCCTAGAGTAACATTTCCAACAAAGACACTTGTATAGCCATATGGACTTGTGCGGTGCATTTTATCACACACAGTCTAAAGTGGAAACAGCCCTGGCTGTCATTTCATTTCAGTGATTGGCAAGTTGTTTCCTCAATTCCTGTTAAAGTTAACAGGTCTGTGTAACCGCAGGTCATGCCAGTGAAAATTCAGTACTTGGGGAATTGTCCACTCCAGAATATTATTTTTCAACAGTTTCCAGAGACTGATTAAGTGCATAGACAAACTTCCTTGCCCCAACTTAAAAACTGAATGATCAGATCTTCTAGCCAGTAGTTTACTAACTTTACTGCAAAATATTAGAAAGGGTTTTGGCTCAATATGATGTAACAGTGTGGTGCATACAGAGGTGGATACAGGTGAAGTTGTAAAGCTGCAAGGTGACTTGAGAATTATAAATTTACTCCCCAACTAAGGGGACCTTGGATTTGTTTCCTTATTGTACAATGAGAAGAATAAGAATTTTCTTCATATTTGGATTCAGTAGTAAGTTGAGACTGTAAATTACTAAGTTTAAGAGGTCAAAAAGCAATTTATGCATCCCATGATCCAAGAAGTGCTTGTGTACCCACGACTAAGAAGCATACTGAGAGATGCCCTGATTCCTCAAAAGAAGCAGAAATTGTGGAAGGAGGACTCCAAGAAAGAGGAGAGCTAGTTATTCTGAGTACAGTCATTAGAAGATGTAGACTGTGGTGGTAGAGGAATAGAACTATATCAATAACTGTGTCTATGAGGATTGAGAGAACCAAGTGGTTACTTACCTTCTCCCACACTAGGCATCAAATATCACAGGAAAGTTGTTTAGCCTTGTGTAAACTACAGGGGGAGGCATCTGCAATCACGGTACATTCTAGCGTCTCTTTTTCACTAAATATAGCATCTCATTTCTCTTTCCCACATTTTGTGGTGTGCCATTCATTTCACAGGTTGGAGTGCTACAAAAAAGGCTCACATTTAGGCTGACAGTGATATCCTGAGATGTGCTGCCCATTTTATGTCTGAGTGCTAAATTGAGATGATACAATTTAGATAATGCTACTATAACAAGGGGGAGAACTCAATTGGGTTTGTGAAGACTTATGTGATTCATAGATTCCAATGCCAGGAGAGATCATTGTGATCATCTAGTCTGACCTCCTGTACAGCACAGGCCATAGAACTTCCCCCCCAAATAAATCAGAGCATATCTTTTTTAAAAAAATACAGTTTTGGTTTAAATGTGAATGGATGGTCTCTATTTTTATCTATAAGAGAATGATGGGAAAGAGATGATAGCCTAATGGCTGATTCAGGATGTTCTGGTGATGCTGCTTTGTTTTGCCTTGTCTGTAGTTTAAGTTTATAATAGTTTTTTGGGGGGGGCTTTTTTAACTAACATCTTGATAAGGTGCAAGTTATATTTTCTTTTGGCATTACTCTCTTTGCTTCAAGGATATTTGCATTTTGGCTGTATTTTAAAAGACAAAAGAAAATGTAAAAGTTTCTATATTGCAGTTACACTGTTTTTTGTTTTAAAAAACCCTCATTGAGAAGTGGAGCCACATGGAATTACAGTTGGGGAATTTGCGTTTTCATTATACTTCTGTCTGTGACTTGCTGTAGACCAGGAGCAAAAGAAAAAACAGATAGTGGAGTATATCAGCCCTCCAACCCTCTCTTGGTGGCTTGATGCTCACGAGAATTTGAGTGTGTGGTAAAGACCATGACACCTTCAGAGAATGGTGATGGAAAGAGAGATGTGGTAGTGAGAAGGGCAGATACTCAAGGGCATGGGAGACCCTAGGGAAAGGCAAGAGATTGCATGGCTAAGGTGAAGGAGGAGGAGACCCAAGGACTAGAGGGAAAGGGACACTTAGGAAGGAGGAGGGATCTCAAGGGGAGTGGGAGACTGGAAGGAACGATCATGTTGGGGTAGATTCCCATCGCAGGGGCCATAGAAAAGTGAGATGCAGGAAGGCAGAGAGATTCAGATGGGTGGGGGAGAAGAAGCTGGAGACCAGAAAGGTGTTGAGAAGGCAGTCTTGAGGAAGGAAGAGGTGTGGAAGGTTGATGGAGACAATGGATTGCGAAGTAAGAACAAAGAAGGGCTGAGGGGGATAAAGTTCATCCCCATGGAAGAAGGGGAGCAAGGGAACAAGGATAACATACTGGGGAAGAAAGTGAGGGGCTGGACAACACTATTGGGGCGGTGGGGGAATGGGAAATAATGAAAGACAATAGAGAATGAGAGGAAAGGAGGTGTTGAGAGAGGGTAGGAAGAGAGACTCAGAGAAATGGAGAAGCCTGGATAAAATGAGAGAACAATTGTGTAGGGGAAAGACAAGGATGATGAGAAACTGAAGAGAAATGGAAGGTGGTAAAAGCTGTCCTTTTTTCTTTTCTTTTTTAGTTAGTGCCATTTTAGGGTTAAGTTAGGGTTAGTGCCATTTTACTTGTTGTTCCTATATTTTTATCCTGTTTTCCTGGTAAACTTCCAAATTTCTTTCGGAATTTGGGATGGCTCTTTTGAGCCGTCGTTGTCTATTTATTTTGGATATTGTGGTAAAATAGGAGTTGTTCATTTGTTCTCTCTCACCATGCTCTCAGTGACCTCAGCCAGCATCCTTGCATTGCTGTTTAGGGGAAGACAGTTGCTGCTCCCTCATCTTTGATTCAGTGGCCCAAGCCGTTACTCTGCTTGTACCTTTGCAAAGGCAGGATGGCTGATAGAAATGGAAATCAGAGGTGGAAGTAAAACTCAGAGCTTTGTGCACGCTAGTCAGAAGTGGGAGCTGAGGAGACAGAATAATCATCATCCCAAGGTATTGTAAGAACTGAAGAACTGGCATATGAAATTGCAAGTTCAGTAGGAAAGATTTTTAAAAACTCTACCACGTGGGCGGTGGGCCCCTATGACAAAAGACTGGCGCATGTAGTACCTGTATTTAAGAAAGTGGGGGTAAGTGAACTGGACAACTACAGATCTGTTAGCGTGACCTTTACTGGCATACAAGGCTTTAGAACAAAATTTTAAGGAAAGAATAATTAAAAACATGAAAGTACACCTCTATCCCAATATAACGCGACCTGATTTAACACGAATTCAGATATAATGCAGTAAAGCAGCACTTGGGGGGTGCTGTGCGCTCCAGTGGATCAAAGCAAATTCAATATAACACGGTTTCATCTATAACGCGGTAAAATTTTTTGGCTCCCGACGACAGCATTATATCAGGGTAGAGGTGTAAATGGAAAATGGGATAAAATGCAACATGGGTTTACTAAAGAGAGGTCATACTAGACTAACCTGATATCTTTCTTTAATAACTTATTTTTAGATAGATTAGATCTATCTGTCTCTGTCTGAACTTTGGTAAAGCATTAGATATGGTACCACATGAGAAATCATTACTTAAAAAGGACAATATGGGGATCAGTACGAGAATTGTAAGGTGGGTAATTCTAATACTCATTTTAACAATATTAACACACAGATGAGCCAGACTGATTCCAGCTATGTATTTGTCAGTGTTCAGTTGAGACTGGGATCTTGGCATGAGCTTGCATCTGATCTGCCCATGTCACACCTACGTCCACTGATTGGTATTACTCTTTGGTGACATTCTGTTTTAAGATTAATCACTGTAGTTGTGCCAGTTTGATGAAAGTGGGCAGGCATATGTATTACCTTTCATTTAGTTGCTGTTGCTCTTTTTAAAGGTAGTGCTGATAGGGCTCTCAAGTGATTAATCGTGCGATTAATTGTGCTGTTAAACAACAAAAATATCATTTATTTAAATATTTTCGGATGTTTTCTACATTTTCAAATATATTTATTTCAGTTGCAACACAGAATGCAAAGTGTACAGCAGTCGCATTATATTTTTGATTACAAATATTTGCACTGTAAAAAGCAAAAATAAAAATTTTCAATTCACCTAATACAAGTACTGTAGTGCAATCTCTTTATCATGAAAGTTGAACTTACAAATGTAGAATTGTGTCCAAAAAATAACTGTATTAAAAAACAAAACAATGTAAAACTTGAAAGCCTACAAGTCCTCTCAGTCCTACGTCTTGTTCAGGCAATCACTCAAACAAGTTTGTTTACATTTGCGGGAGATAATGCTGCCTGCTTCTTGTTTACAATGTCACCTGAAAGTGAGAACAGGTGTTTGCATGGCACTATTGTAGCCAGTGTTGCAAGATATTTGTGACAGATCTGGTAAAGATTCATATGTCCCATCATGGGTCGACAACCGTTCCAGAAGATATGCGTCCATGCTGATGCTCGATAATGATCCAAAGCAGTGCGGACTGACTCGTGTTCATTTTCATCATCTGAGTCAGATGCCACCAGTAGAAGGTTGATTTTCTTTTTTGGTGGTTTGGGTTCTGTAGTTTCTGCATCAGAATGTTGCTCTTTTAAGACTTCTGAAAGCATGCTCCAGACCTCATGCCTCTCAGATTTTGGAAGGCTCTTCAGATTTTTAGACCTTGGGTCCAGTGCTGTAGCTATCTTTATCTTTGGGGGAGGGATAGCTCAGTGGTTTGAGCATTGGCCTGCTAAACCCAGGGTTGTGAGTGAGTTCAATCCTTGAGGGGGCCACTTAGGGATCTGGGGCAAAAATCAGTACTTGGTCCTGCAAGTAAAGGCAGGGGGCTGGACTCAATGACCTTTCAAGGTCTATTCCAGTTCTAGGAGATATATCTCCAATTATTTATTAAATTAAATTTTTAGAAATCTCACATTGGAACCTTCTTTGCGTTCTGTCAAGTCTGCAGTGAAAGTGTTCTTAAAACGAACAACATGTGCTGGGTCATCATCTGAGACTGCTATAACATGAAATATATGGCAGAATGTGGGTAAAACAGAGCAAGGGGCATACAGTTCTTCTACCGAGGAGTTCAGTCACAAATTTAATTAATGCGTTATATTTTCAATGAGCATCTTCAGCATAGAAGCATGCCCTCTGGAATAGTGGCCGAAGAATGAAGGGACATATGAATGTTTAGCACATCTGGCATGTGAATACATTGCAATGCTGGCTACAAAAGTGCCATGTGAACACCTGTTCTCATAGTCAAGTGACATTGTAAATATTTTTACTTCAAGGTCCCAGAGACACAGACAAGGCTTTCATCTTGAGGCTAAAAGACCAAAAACATCAAGACACTTGATCATGGCCTTGGATAAGCCAAAAGACTACTCACACTTGATCTGAGCTAACTACTACACTTGATCTGAGCTCATAGAAGTGGGTAACATTATCTCCCGGAAATGTAAACAAACTTGTTTATCTGAGTGATTGGCTGAACCAGAAGTAGGAATGAGTGGACCTGTAGGCTCTGTAAAGTTTTTTACATTGTTTTGTTTTTGAGTGCAGTTATGTAACAAAATTCTACATTTGTAAATTGCACTTTCATGATAGAGATTTGCACTACAGTACTTATGAGCTGAATTGAAAAACACTATTTCTTTTATCATTTTTACAGTGCAAATATTTGTAAAAAAATAATATAAAATGAGCACTGAACACTTTGTATTCTGTGTTGTAATTGAAATCAATATATTTGAAAATGTAGAAAAACATTTTTTTTCAAACTGGATCACTCTTCAATTGTTCTGTGCTTTTCTCTCTCTTGGGATGGAATTTATACTTTGCAGAGACCTAGCACAAGTCATGTGCACCACCCATTTTGAGGGGTTAAGTTTTACTTAAGTGATGCACAGACCCTGAATTTCACTCAGAGGATGATTGTTGAGCAGTTGCTCATTAGTCCTGGGGAACTCTTGTGCAGGGTTCTGTTTTGTCACACCTTCTGCACTCCATGGTGCTACTGAGGGAGATAGTACAACTGGCCATGCTTCCTCACTATCTGTTCTTTTTCATTTTCTCTCATAATCTGGATGATAAAGTGTGTTTGCTTTCCTAGTGGCTGAACAAAACAGGAACTCGGGTGAAGACAAGATGGTTGAAGATCAAAACTTGTAAGATGGACTTAATGCTGGTTGGTTGGGATAAGGATCTAGAGTGAATAGTGGAGGACAACTTTTCTGTTCTTTCTAGCACCAGTGAGGTTTAATCTTTGCCAGGAAAGTATCTGGGAATTTTAGCCCTCACTGCATATTCCTGTAATCTTTAGATCAGGATTTCTCAACCTTTTCCATATTGTGACTGTCCCTTCTGGCTATCTGGGACTCCATACTATTTAGCAATGTGAGAAGGACAGAATAGTTGCAACCCATTGATGCGTGTTTGTGATTTCCCCAGGGTTGTGACCTCCAACTGTTCTAGATCATGAGGTCTCTCTTGAAAGCAGCACCTCTTTCTACTGTGCAGGGGCGGCTCCAGGCCCTAGCATGCCAAGCATGTGCTTGGGGAGGCAAGCTGCGGGGGGTGCTCTGCCGGTCGCTGGGAGGGCAGCAGGCAGTCAGGCACCCTTCGGTGGCATGCCTGCGGAGGGTCCGCTGGTCCCACGGCTTCGGTGGAGGTGCGGGACCAGTAGACCCTCCGCAGGCACGCCTGTGGGAGGTCCACCGGAGCTGCGGGACCAGCGACTGGCAGAGCGCCCTCCGCAGCATGCCACTGTGCTTGGGGCGGCAAAATGTCTAGAGCCGCCCCTGCTACTGTGAACTTCTAAGAGCTTTAAGAAACCTGATATCTGCTGTTTGCTGGCTTCCTAAAGAATACACTGCTCTACAGCCAAAATGCTTCTGAAATAAATGTAGTCCAACTTTACTAATTCTGGGTCACTGAGAACGAAAATGATGCTTAAAATTGTTGATTGGCTCTAGTTTTCAAGATATGCTATTGGGTCAGTATATACGACCCTTGACTTGGGAATGGCGGAGGATAAGTGAGTTATAAAGGGAAGGGATTTCAATTTAAACCAGAAACGACTAAAATACATCTTTGACTGGATCTATGAATAAATCTATGACTGGGTTTGGACAATACTTGCTTTTTAGGCAAAACAATGAATGATGCAATCTGAAGCTAGTATTGTGTCATACATGATATGAATTGCATCATATTATTCCTAGAAGTCATGGATGATGCAGTCGTAACGAAGCTTACATCACTCTGCTGAACAAATTGCCCTATATCAGCTCTAGAAATCATACAGTGTCGTGCTTTCTTATTTGTCAGTGTTTGATTTTGCAAAGGGACACATTTCTGTTTAGCCAAAGTGAGCAGAGATGTCTCGCACTTGTGTGAACAGTGCAGATAACTTCTGCTATGTTTGTGGTGAAGTGACTTTTGCATCACAAAAGCGCAGTATAACCACTATGGTTAAGAGAGCCTATCACCTTTCTTTTGGCTGCAAAATTGGAGCTCAGGACAAGAGATGGGCCCCACACATATGCTGCAACACTTGTGCAACAAATCTTGGCCAGTGGTTGAACAGGAAAAGGAAATCTATGCCTTTTGCAGTGCCAATGATTTGGAGAGAGCCAACAGATCATACCAGCAATTGTTACGTCTGCATGGTGCCTCCAGTTGGGAAAGGTGTGTCAAAGAAGAAAAAGTGGACGTGCATTATCCAAACATTCCATCAGCTATACGCCCAGTACCCCACGGAGGAGGACTGCCGGTTCTTGTTGCACCAGAATCATTCTCACTTGAGTCAGACGAGGTAGAGGATGAAACTTCTGGTCCTGAACCATCAATGTCACAGGACCCACATTTTCTCCCGTCCTCCTCCTCTGAACCACACCTCATAGCACAAGGTGAACTGAATGACCTTGTCAGGGATTTGGAACTACCCAAGAGTAAGGCAGAGCTGTTAGGCTCCAGACTACAGCAGTGGAATCTCCTGGCAGGCTATCAGGGCAAATGGAGCCCATCAATGCTTGCAGACTATTGCTGGACAGTGACAAGAGATGCTCCATTTAATGGATCCAAGAGACAAGCCAAGAAGCGCCAAGTGGACACTGAATAGGACTAAACTATGTACATAATAGTTTTTTGCCTTTTGTTTCATAATAAATTTTATTTCTATAACCCTTTTGCTGATTTTTAAAGTGTCCCATAAACAGGACAGGTGAAATATTATCATGTAAAGCAACCATAAACACATGAAAAGACCTAGGTTTACAATTTATGATTAAAACTCTACTATCTACACAATATACATAGACATAAAATGTAAAAACTTAAATATCTTAGAAACAGTAGCCAATCAGTTGTTTTAACTGTCATATTTGAATTCAGCACATTAAAATACATAATAAATAGCACATTTTATCTCTGAAGCAGACGACGTCTTAAAAATTGTAGACCAGTGATATCTGTATCCAATGCACACATTCTTGGAACTCCATGTTGCTGTAAGAGAAACAGTAGGAAGCTTGCAGTAGAGCTGCTGCATCACATGGAGTTCTAAAAGCCCATGTGTTACCTTTGGGCAAGTTGGGAAGTCCATCTCCAGCTGCTGTGAACTTCCTGAGCTCTGTAAAAGTTGATATGTTGAGTTGATATATAAAAGTTGATATGATTGAGTTAGGCTCTATTGACTGCTTTTAATAACTGGAAAAAGTCCCACCAAGAAAAACCTCCCAATAATCAAAAGTACAAGTCCTTGCCAGTACATATAGACTGAAAAAAATCAACGGTTTCAAATAGTAAGATCAACTCTTAGTTTAAAAAAAAAATCCTAAATTCCTTGTGTGATTTGCCTTAAAGACTCTAGAAAAAAATATAAAAAACCTTAATAATAAACATTTTTTATTCTGCAAATAAAAGTACACAACTCATATATTAATATCAGTAGTCAGAGCCAGCTCCAGAGGTTTTGCTGCCCCAAGCTGCCAAAAAAAAAAAGCCGCGATCTTGATCCTGATCTGTGGCAATTGAGTGGGAGGTCCTTCGCTCCCGCAGAGCGAGGGACTCTCCGCCGAATTGCTGCCGAATGCCTGGACCTGCCGCCCCTCTCCAGAGTGGCTGCCCCAAGCACCTGCTTGCTAAGCTGGTGCCTGGAGCTGGCTCTGTCAGTAGTCTTACCTTTCTAATGCAACGGATGTGCCCTCTCTCCTGGGCCATGGCAGCCCCCAAGCTGGGGCTGGGAAAGAGGGGGGTCTTTCCCCTGCCACAGCAGTCACAGAACTGAGCCTGGGAAGGCGGGCTGACCTCCCTGGTAGCCGCAGCCCTGGGGCTGGGGAAAGTCACCTCTTTCTCTGGCCGCCGCAGCCCTACACATGCCAAATTACTTCCACCCCTCTTCTCATCCCACTGCCCCCTCCCACCTACTCCCTATTTCCCCCCAGGCCACCACCTCACCTTGCATGTGCATCTTCTCCAGGGTCCAGACATCTAATTAGTGGAGCCGCACCTGTGCAGCTTCACTGATTAGGTGGGTGGCCACCCAGGTGCACAGCTTTAGAGGGAACTATCTGCGGACCATCTGAATGGAGCTCGCGGACCACAGGTGGTCTGCGGACCACAGTTTGAGAACTTCTGGTCTAGCTGACTTATCTAGCTGAACTTACACAAAAATTCCTGAGGTGGAATATATGGGCTCTTTTTCAGCACACAGCAACACTACTCAACGTTTTTAGTGAAGTGACTGAAGAATAATACATCCTATTGAATTTCAGGGGAAATCTAGGTAAACTGGATACAGTTACTCAAGCGGCATTTTATACTCTGACAAAAGGTACCGTGAGATTTTTATGACCACAAGTTAGGATCTCTGTTTTATGTTTCAATTAAAAAAAATTGCACTCCAGCACTCCTAGGGCATTGGGTCAGTATTGATTCAGAGGGAACAGTGCCACTTACTGGCTTGTCACTGCCATTTCTACCACCAGTGTGGTTTTTTCCCCCTCAGAGGTCTCACTCCAATTAGTGAGCAGGAATACCCTGTGTGATTGGGGAAGATCACAGCTCAAGGTTGCACATTTAGTATGAATACATCATGTGTTCGTTCCTCCCTAGGGTGAATTCTGGGGTTCTGAAATCACCACACCAAGATTGTAGCAGAGCAAAGCATTTCTATGTTGTGACACCATGAAAAACATTAACTTTAAGCTCCTTTCCTTCTTTCAATATTGTCTGGAAAAGGATTAAGATGTACAATCTTGTCTTAAGGTTATTTTCATAATCTTTCTGAGATTAAATAAAAAGAGGGGGTGCAATAGAGACACACACAGTACATCAACATGGAGGAGAGTATTAAGCCAGAACATATAGGTATGATTAAAAGAGCAGATGCTACAATGGCAAAAGGAAAGCAGCAAGCTTTTTTTTTTCTTTTCCCTTATAGATGTAACTGCTTGGGTTACTGTATAGTGCGTGTGTATCAACTACTATTTTCATCACTGTTTGTTTTGTGTACATTTAATAATGGATACTAACAGTCTTTTTCAAGACTGCTTTGTTCAGCATTCTGCCCCATATATGGAAAATCATCTTGATGTGTCTGGTTAGACTGGTTTTAGGAAATTTCTGTAAACTCATGTTTAATGGATAAGTTTCCCCTGATGAATGGATTTTCAAGATTGCAATTAAAAAAAAATTTTGTCTGGAGAAGAGAGACAAGATTATGAGTTAGAACTACCTTACACAAAACAGACAAGGAAAAACCCTGTCCAATATATTAAAATAACCCCTAAAAAGTCTGTATGTTGGACACATATCAGACATAATCAATTTACAGGGGACAGAACTGTTGTTGGTCACTGTCAGGGCCGGACTTACAGGTGGGCAACGTGAGTGACCGCTTAGGGCGCTGTGGTGTGTGCACCATGGTCAATAGGCTGCAAAAGGGCCATGACCACCCAGGAGGTGGGGGGAAGGGATAAAGGGGGCTGCAAGGCAGGAGCCAGGCACTCTCATGCATCCCCTCTCCGCCCTCCCAGCAGCATGACACTTGCAGCACCGCTGCCGTTCCGCCTGCTGCTCTGTCCCCTGAGCAGCCACCTGCTGCTCAGAGAGAAATACAGGGTGCCAAAGAAAGTTCGCCCAGGGTGCCATTTCCCTTAAGTCCAGCCCTGCTCACTGTGACACAGACACCCTGTTGCAGAATGTCCCCTGTTCTTTGCAATCATCCCTTATCTCAGGGCTTGTCTACATCAGAAAGTTGCAGCGCTGGTGAGGGAGTTACAGCGCTACAACTTAGGAGGTGTACACATCTGCAGGGCACCACCAGCGCTGCAACTCCCTGTTTGCAGCGCTGGCCGTACTCCCATTTTGTCTCGGGTGTAGAGGATCCAGCGCTGGTGATCCAGCGCTGGTAATCAAGTATAGACACTTACCAGCGCTTTTCTTGACCTCCGTGGAATAAGCAGGTATCCCAGCATACCTGAGGAAGCCTCTGGTAATCAAGCTGGTCTCCTTCCCCGGCTTGCTCTCGCGTTCCCCGAACCCCAAGCAAGCAGGTCTCCTTCCCTGCGGTTTGCTGGGTGGTTCGGGGAACGCGAGAGCAAACCGCGGCGAAGCTGGTCTCCTTTCCCGGTTTGCTCTCTCGTTCCCCGAACCCCCGAGCAAGCAGGTCTCCTTCCCTGCGGTTTGCAGGGTGGTTCGGGGAACGCGAGAGCAAACCGCGGCGAAGCTGGTCTCCTTTCCCGGTTTGCTCTCTCGTTCCCCGAACCCCCCTTGAAGCCGCCCAACAGCGCTGCAGTGTGGCCACATCTAACACCACTTGCAGCGCTGGTTGCTGTAAGTGTGGCCACTCTGCAGCGCTGGCCCTATACAGCTGTACTAATACAGCTGTAACAACCAGCGCTGCAAAATTTTAGATGTAGACATGGCCTCAGACTTACCAAACTCACCTCACAGGATATTTATCCATAAAGAGTAACATGTAAGCTTTCTGTAAATACCATACAACCTGTCAAGATTCATAGTATTGGTAATATTTATGGAATAATATATTTATATTGAAAGTGTACTTTATGAATTTGGAGTAAAAATTAGTCACCAGGAGATAATGTGTCTCAGTGATGGCCCATTTGGCCAAGAGGGATTTGTCACCCTGCGTTTTTGGGCTGCGGAGGTAATGCAAGGCTCAATTACCATCTTTGTGCAATATCAAGACTTTCAATGGGAAACCATCAGAAGGAACAACAATCAATCAAAACCACTTAAAGGTGAAAAAAGAAACTTTGTAAGACAGGTGTTATAACAAGACATCACCCTTTTGGCCAAACCCTTCCCTATGGGCCAGGATTCCAGCATTTCTACTCCCCCCCCCCCCCCCCCGGTGTCTTCCTTTTCCCCCTCTTAGCCCAGAGAATGACTGCAAGCATCCACCCTGCAGCCCCTGTTCTGCCCGTTCTTTCTAGTGTTATCCTAGCCCCACTGCTGCTGCTCAGGTGGGCTCCACTCTCAATCAGAGATTGCCTATCAAGCCCAACTCTCCCTCAGGTGTGGCCTATCTGGTTATTTAACCCCTTCTGAGCCAACTCATTGCAGGCACCCCATTACAGGCACCCAGATCGTAGACTATACTGGGTTATTTATTATTTGTATTACCGTAGTGCCTTGGAGCCCCAATCAAAGACCAGGATCCCACCGTACAAAGCGCTGTAGGGCTCACAGAACAAGTAAGCTTACAATCACCATAAAAGACAGGAGACAACAGATGGATACAGATAGAGGAGTACAAGAAAGCAGAGACGGTATTAGTAGCCACAAATGTCAGTAGCCAAAGCTTGGAGGTTGGGAATTGTGGCAAGAATTTTGCTTGTATATAACCCCTTTCATCCAAAGTTTTAAAAGCGTTTTAGAAAAGTGAATAAGCATTATCCCTGTTTCACAGATGGGTAGAGCTGTGCAGGAGCTGGAATTTCCATCCCGCAGAAAATTTTACATTTCTGAAAAAATATTCATGCTGAATTGGAACAAAAAATTGGATACGCTAGGTGAGACTGCCACAGAGTTGTGGAGCCTGGGAAGTCCTGGCTCCCAAACTCCCCACCAGGTACACTTCTGGGAAGCCAGGGAGCCGGGCAGCCTGAGGAGTCTTGGGAACCATGGAAAACTTCAATTTTGCTGAAACTGTTATTTTCCATCAGAAAATTCCCAGCCAGAATTAGTTGTGGGCCTTGACAGCTAGATGAATTGTGTTTATCGTTGGGCTTTGGCTGCTTTATTAGATGCCTGTCTTTGTTGTTCTCAATTTGTGCATCATAATAGATCAGCGGTTCCCAAATGTTTTACTAAGGTGACCAACCAACTGCATTTTGTCTTTTTTAAGATCCCACCATTACCCCTGCTCCTACTTCCCTCCTTGTCTTTGTAGCTTTACATCTCCCTGCTTGGCTCCCGCCACCCCCAACCCCTTTGCTGTTACTCTCCCAGCCCTAGCTGCTTCCTCTTTCCTTGTGGCTGGACTCCAGTGAGGTGCTCGCTATTAGGTTGGTGACCACCACTTGCTGGTTCTGAATGCTTCCTCTGTCCTGCTGCTGTGCATTGGAAGTGAGAGTACAAGGGGAGCACCTTTGGGGCACATGTGACCCATTTAGATCCTTCCCGCAGCCCATTTGTGTGTTGGGACCCACCGTTAGGGAAACACTCCAATATATCCACAGTATGGTATATGCTGAGAAAATTGTCTGGTAAAACTGCTTTTCTGCTATTCTCTGTTGGTTTTATTGCTACTTGATCCTTCCAACACACCTCATCACATTTCTGTTTCTTCCTCCTCTTGGGGGAAAAAGGTCTTTCTTTTGTTTGTACCGTGCCTAGTATAAAGTCACCCTGATCCATGATCAGAGTTTCTATGTATCGATGTCATAAAAAAAATGATGATAGAAGTATTTTTCTTTAAAAGTATTTCAGATGCCGGCACTGCGGAATAAGTACATAGAAAACTTTTTTTTAAAGCTCTTCAAATTACAAATGTGGGAAGACTTTAAAAATAGAAACATTTTCTTCAAGACAGAATAAATCAAAAGGAACAGTATATTTTGTAGAAGCTTGTTAAAGAAATTCCTCTTTGGCTTGACAATAAGAGAAACTTCAGCCTGTGTGTTTGTGTTTTACCTTAAGAGTGAAAACAAGAGTTTAGCCTAAATGTCCTTGGTAGTCTTCATTAGGGTGTCAATTCTGTAACCCTCTGCATATTGTGTGTATTTAGGGTGCATACCCATGCTGCAGTCCTGGGGTTCCAGGATTCCTAAATAGTTTATACAATGATTATTGAGTTAATGGGTTTTAGCTGCTGTCCTGAATACCTTACTTTATATGCCTTCTAATTCATTTTTGGCCAGTATTTGAACCTGTGTTTAGAGACCCAGAAATAATAGTAACTGACAGAATAGCCTGCTTTTTAAATAAAAAAGATTGAAATAAGTATCGACACTGCAGGCGTTAAATCTTTCTTGGCAGCACAATGAGAAAACTTGACACATTTGTCAGAAACACTTGGTGACAACCCTTAATTTTCATTTACGATTTTATATCAAGTGCAAAGGTACTTTTATCCATTGCTTGAAGAGCACTGGAAAGTGCAGGCTGCAAACGTTTTTAAAAGGATATTCCTGGCAATGTTTGTTAAACTGGTGTTTAAAAATATTTTGAATACATTTTTTTCAACTAACTTCAGGAGTGGGTGTGAGAGAATCACTAAATGTTATATTTAATTCTTATCTTATGTTTGTTTTTTATATGTAATCAGTTCATTACATTCTATCTTGACAGTCATAAGGACCATTATCTATTCAGCCCTCTTTTGTGTGCATGGGAGAGGAGTGTGTGCATGGGAGAATGTGTGTGAAATGAATTTATGTGAAGAAGGGTCATATTGGCACATTAAATGTACCTAGCTGTCTCAAAGTATGCATTAATAAATAAATAAAAAAACTTTCTCTTTTTATCTCTGTATTTTTGGTCATTGCACTAAGTATATGGAGTTATTGCCTCCATAGCATTAAAAAAAATCCTTTTGGCACTGATAGAAAACCATAAATAAACTGCATTCCAAAAAGATCTCATTAGGAGGCACAGCTAGATATGTTCAATACCATGAAATGGCTGCAGAACTTTGGTACAAAATTCCACATTTAACAAAGAAATCTTAGGGAAAGCCTTATACCTCTACAGTACAATTGACTAAACAATAACTGGAGATAGATTTTTGTCCCAATGACCTCTTCAGATATCAGAACGTGATTGGGGTGTGGGGGGAGGGAAGGGGACCTGGCATTAAAAGTCTGGTTACCAAGGGAGGTAGCAGCCTGTTGCCTGGCCCTGAAGAGGCAGCTCCCGAGGCAGCATGCATGCCCTTGGAGTAGCACAGTTTGCAGGGCTGCGGCATAGGGCAGGTCATGGAATGGTCCCTGGGAGGGAAGGAACACAAGCTTCCCCACCAGCCAGCACTTCCCCCAGCTGAGGTCTGAGGCAGCTCCAATGTGCAAAGGGCTTGAGCAGTCGGGGAAGGGGACTTCTGGGTAGGCAGTGCAGAGGGAGGTGGGAGGCTGCTGTGCAGGAGGGCCATGTCCTAGCTTGTCAATGGGGCTGGCTGGCTGCTCTTGTGCAGCTGCAGCACTCTTCTGACCTACACTCCTGGGTGGCCTGCTGGAGCACGGGTTTGCAAGTCCCTTGGGGCTGCTCATGCTGGAGTTGAGAGGGGAAAGCAGTGAGCAAACAGGGGCAGGGCCTTGAGAGAAGAGGTGGAGCAGGGACAGGGCCTCCGGAGAAGAAGTGCGGCAGGATGGGGCCTCGGAGGGAAAAGGCGGGGCAGAGGGTCTGGTTTTTAGAAATTAGAAAGTTGGCAACCCTAGTGTTCATCCACAGGTGGTTTTTTGTCTTTTATGATTTTCCTGGGCAAGTTCATTTGAGGGCATGGTGATTGGTTTCACTTACATAGTTGTTGTTGGGTCATTTAGTGCTCTGGATGAGGGGGAGAGAGACTATTAAAGCTTGGGAGAGTTGGGTTGTATTCTCAGCTATACATCATACTTTTGATATGACCTTGGGTGAGTTGTTTACTCTGTGCCTCAGTTTCTTATCTATAAAATATAAAATTCACCTACTTCACAGAGGAGATGAAGCTGAATACATTTTTATACTGCTCTTTATGAACATCAGATGGAAGTCACTATATTAAAAAATAGAGAGCACTCTAAGAAGCTATATAGTATTCCGAATAGGTAATAAGTCATCAGGTTATGATGACTAAGTAGGTTTGAACTACTTAAGCTTAGAGACTTGAATCACTTGAGCTGCCCTAGATGTGGAAGTCTGTATCCATCAGATGATTTGTAGCCCTTAAATCATTTCCCCAATATCTTTTTGATTTTGTCTTTTGAATTTCACCTTAGCACCTGTAATAACAAAGTTTACGGGGAGTTTGTAAATAAGGATTTGATGCTTCTTGTTTAATACTCTGGAATCGCTTTAATTTCTGACAATAGAAAGAACACTTCCAAATGGCAAATTGACTTTGAGTGACTCTGGTGATTTTGATTACTTTAACAAACACAAACAAAATTAATCCCCAAATGGTGTAAAACGGTATAGCTGAGTCAACGAAGATTTCATAAATACACGAGAGAATAAGAGTTCTAAATGATTTGATTATGTTTTCCTCAGGACAGCTCATGTTGTTGAAGATAAAATGTGCAAAGGGGGAAAAAATCCTTCTCACCATGAATAAAATATTTGCTTTTAGCTTAGCTTAATATAGCCAATGAGAGGTTATTTTAAAATTATTTTTCACTCACAGAGGCCCTTATTTTATGTTCTGTTAAATGATCAGTGTAAATGTATGGTTTTACAAAGTTGTTAGTAATATAAACCATATTCAAAACAGATATAAAGGAAACATATCCATTTCCTCTCTGAAATATGAAACACCTACTTCCATCACCAGAGTGTAATATGTATTGACTATAGCATGAGACAGGAAAACATTATGTAGTGTGAAGTGAATATATGCTTGTCACAAAGACAATATATTGACATTAAGAGAAGTCTACCCAATTGAGGGCCACATTGTAACTTGCCAGGAGTCCTAAGGTGACAATGCCTTTCATAAAAGACAAAATACAGCTGTTGTGGCTGCACAGCAATTAAACATTCCAGCTTTAAAAGCACTGTTTTGATCCTAGTGCTCATTAATTAAAGATAAGGGTGGCTGTTGGCTACATTATAAAACTGCTGCTTTGTTCCCCTCTAGTGTCCCTTCAGGTACCTGTTAATTCTCTCCAGCTATTGAAACCATTATTTATAAATACTTATATTTGCCTTATTTTGTAGAGTTTTTATATTGCACCCTTCACTGTGAGTATCTGAGTTATATCCTTCCCACTCCTGTAGAAGTGCAAAGGACTCTGAAATTCCAGAATCAGTGAGCTTTTTTTGTGAAAAGGAACAAGGCAGGATTTAAGGACACAGTGTAGGAAGCCTGCACTGCCTATGTGCTGTGAAAGTCTGCTCTGTAGGAGCTCTCAGCCACTTAGCATGCTTTGGGGACAGATGGGCCTTAGGGAAATGATAGCCATCTTCGTGGAAGTGTGACTTTGTGGATCCACCCACCCTACTCCTCCGCAGGTGGGAAGTGCTGTACTAGCTGGGGTAATGTCCGTGGAGTGTATCTGCTGCCATTCTGTGGCCTGGCAGGAAGGATTCCCAGGCCCATGGTTGTCGCCAGAGCATAGCCAAGTCACTTAAGCTGGTATGGTACCTCCATATGCAGGGCTAATTGGGGCAGCATTAGGTTTGGTTGAAAACTTTGTCAGAACTGCTTTTTTTTCCCAAAGAAGTGTCTATTTTCCATGGATATTTTTTGAAAACCAAAATGCTTTGATTTGTTCAGTTTGATTTGAAAGCCTGCTGTTTCTTTGTGTCCCCATTCTCCTCTAAGTGTTGGGCTACCCAGCCAGATACATTATGGTGAGGGGAGACTATGGTAGATCAGATGAGATGTAGTCTGACCAGGCAAAGTAGCCTATAGAGGAGAATGGGCGCATGAAGCACCTGAACAGCTGCTTCCCTGAGGTGCCATTGCAGCATTTCCAAAGGTCAGGCACAAAAAGCTAGATTTTAAAAAGCGCTCTGCTCCCAGTTTTTGCACCTAGATAAGAGCCAGTTGTAATGTGTGGACTTGACCCTTTTTTGCAGGGTTGGCCAGCTACAGCTCTTATTCTCTGCCTGCCACACTTGGAATGGGGTATGGGTTTAATTAGTGGTATCAGCTGGGAACTGAGTAGAGGATTTCTCTATAAAGAATACTGGGGGAAAGGGAGTGCTTAGAGAGAGACGGTATGAAGCTGGAGTAAGATTTCAGCTAATGCAGGGAGTAACTGCTGTGACTGGTCAGGCTCTGGTAGAGGACCCTGAGTGTTCAAGAAAAAGACCTCAGGCAGCAAAACCCCAATGGGAAAGACTTAGAGTATGAACTTGTCGAAGATCTGTGAACTTTATTGTGGAATTGATTTTGTTGTTTTAATTAATCCGGCCCAAAGAAGGTGTGTGGTTGGGCCAGAGAAGAGGTGTTTGGTAGGTTGATAGAAGGGTGCTATGGTTCAAAAAGGAAACTGAGGCAGGGTGCCTGCAGAGTGACCTCAGGTCACAAGCGGGTGCTTAGACGGTGGTTGGTTTGTTTTCAGACTGCTTTTCAGATCGGCTTGATGTCCAGCAGCTTCTATTGTGACAGATTTTCAAAAGAATTGAGCACCCCTGGTTACATAATTTGCTGACCTGTTCTGGAAATCTAGCCATGTATTTTGGTGCATCAGGGGAAGCTGAGCTCTTTTGAAAAATCTGGCCCCAATCGTGTGTGTAGAACCTTTCTAAAATCCTAGCCTAGGTGGGGCACCCAAAATCACAGCACTCAGAAGCAGTGGATACATTCAAAAATGTTAGCCTTAGTGTAGAAAACAATTTTTAAAATTATCACTTGAATTATGAACATAATTGATAGTAAAAATAACTATTTAATGAGTTTCTTTCATAGCCTGAACAGTAACTCAAATATAAAATTGAATACTCTGTAGTTGTAGTCCACTTCTATGAAAGGACCTACTCTTGCTGCCCTTCGTTAGATGAGTAAAGGTTGCAGGATTTGATCCCCTGTCTTCACAACAGTTTTCAATACCAATTTTAATGCCACTATGCATAGTCAATGCTCAGGGCAAAACATTGATAGTTGCAATCAAACTGGTTTTCTTTTTTTAAAATGCTTTTGGTATCTTAGCATTTGCTGTAGTATGGACAGGACATACATGTGCTTCATGAACTAGAAGCAAAGCTTGCTTGGAAGCATATTGTCAAATCATTGTGCATGTTAAAATCATAAGCTTGTCAGCTCTTGTAATATAGTTTCAAAAGAGATTTTGAAAACAAAGTAATTTAACATTAATCTCAACTCTCAGATCTATGTGAGAAATCAACTTTCTGTTAAATTTCACATCGTCTTGCTCTTGTGATCTCCCCTTCTCTTCCTTCTCTCCTCCCAATTATGATACTCTTAAACATGGATCAGAATAACTTAAACTGTCCTTCGGGCTTGTCTAAACACAAAAGTTGTACCCATTTTAACTATAGTGATAGGTTATCTTATAACGTAGTATGAAGGCAGACATACTGGTATTAAGGTGCTTATACCACTACAACTTTCTCCTGTAA
Organism: Gopherus evgoodei; assembly: GCF_007399415.2. Taxonomy (NCBI): domain Eukaryota; kingdom Metazoa; phylum Chordata; order Testudines; family Testudinidae; genus Gopherus; species Gopherus evgoodei. Next base: position 146,860,487 of record NC_044324.1, read on the forward strand.
GCGAATTAAGATAACTGCATTAACACTTTCGGGTTGTAATGCTTTAATTTCAGCAGAAATTCATATCTCACATACCAAACCCATGTATAGGTGAGGCATTTTTGAATCAGGACAAAAGGAAACTTGTTTACTTTGCAGTGTCAACAAGCATTCTAATTGCAGATCCTCTTAATCAGGGCCTTCCAGTTACTTCATCCCGACTTACATTTGTCCTTGTCCGCACAGTGAAGACATACCCTATGAAAGGATACTGACATAGCTACAGCACCAGAGCTATGCTGGCATCACCCCATAGTTTAGACACAGCATACACCAACAGCAAGGGTTTCCCTATCAATGTAAGAGCTCCACCTCCCTAAGCGACAGTATCTAGGTTAAAAGAAGCCTTCATCTATGAACCTAGCGTGTCTACATGAGGGCTTAGGCTGGCACAGCTGTGTTGCTCAGGTGTGTGGATTTTTAAGTGTAGACCACGCTCTGATCTTGCAAATAAACAGGTGTTTAACTTTACACGCTGACTTCAGTGGGGCTATTTTACAGGATCAGAACTTTATCATGTAACTCCCCTCTAACCTCTGTCTCCAATCTGTCATTTAAGATGCCTAGTTTGTTCACTTCTTCCACAAGCACCTCTGGTTTTCCCCCACCCCTGCACTCTTACACATAGAATCTCCACCTCATTCTGATTAGCTAAACTGCTACCCTCTCTTTATTCAATAGCTCTCATTTATGCTGACAACGTGTGAGTTGTAACTTTTATTTAACCCCTCCCTTAACTCTTTATTGAACCATCAAGATAATGCTCATGCCTAAAACTGTGCACTTGTTACTGTCACTCTTAACTCTGTAGCCTGCCATGCATTACTGACATGCATTACTAAAAACTAGATTGCACATTCTTTCTTTGTGCAGGGATGTCTTTCTATTTTGTTCCAAAAAAAGGGCTACTAAATTCTGTGTGAAATAATAGTGCATTTGTTCAACTGTCCTTTCCAAGTTATAGGGTTGATTCTGCAACATACACTTAAATTTTGCAAGTAGTCCTATTGGCTTCAAGGGTCTGACCCAAAATCCATTGTAGCCTGTAGGAATATTTTCAGGACCACATATCTACTGCATTTTACTAATATTAACTGAAAAATCTAGGTGCTTTATCATCACCTCAGAAGACATTTACATAAAACTGTGGAGTGTAAAAAATCAGCAGAAAAAACTTACTGTGTATCCTTTAAGTCTACTAAGTTGCCTGTGACTGAACCGGGCAAACTAAATGCAGTATTGACACGTGGGTGACTTGATGTTTTATTTGTTGCCAATGTGCAACTGTATTCCCAGGAAATGTCTTATCGCAATCCATGTCATGAATAAAGGTATTCAGATTAATACTGAAATGACTTTCATAGCTGTATCGCAACCAAAGCTACAGCTTTATTCAAGTAGATTATTTATGCATAAGTATAAATGTGCATTTATCACAGAAGCTCCCCATATCCCTGTTCTCCTATGAAAATAAATAAGGAAAGCTTCCCTCCTGCTCCAATGTGCCTGATACAATGTATTGTGACTGTAGCCAAGGCCTGCAGCAAGTGTTCAGCATCTGAATGTACTTGTGTCAAATGGCTGCAGCGATAATAGGCTGCGGATGATGCAGCCTGCATCCTTAGGTCTCCAGAGAGCCCTGCGCTGATAAGCCAAGCTTCGTTCCACTGCGGCATTCCAAAGAGTAAAGACAGCAGCAGTGGGCAGGCTTATGGCTTTCAGAGGAGGGTAGGGAGAAGCAGTGTGTGTAAAAGAGCTTATTGGTCCACCACCAAATGTCTGTGATTTGAGCATGGTTTCAGTGCATATTGTCAGTGTCAGGAAATAAGGGATATTATTTTGCCTGCTTTGTTTTCTGTAACTGTAATGAAGATCCAGTGGAAAGAATGCCGCGCAAACGTCTTAAGCTCACCACTGCTTTGCAGGTTACTAAAATATTTGTTGTGGTGAAATTGCTTATTTTGCTGTGTGTTTTAGAAATTTACACTATCTCACTAATCTGGAAAGATGTGCCAGGAGACTTAAGGAGAGAGTGGGAGTTGTAGCTGAGTTCCTCTAATTTTTTTTATACTTCTCTAGGTATACACCGATGAACACAGTGTTAACAATAACTAATATTTATACAAGCTGTTTTTAAACAGTCATTTACAGTTTTTAAATAACTTTAAGTTCACTTATACCAATTTGGCTTAATACTCTTTCCTCACCTTGAATTAGCAACATTAGTTAACATGACTCTCAGGGCTGGTGGCATCAGAGGTGCAGTGTTTTTGCAGAGTTACGTGACTGATGATGAAACTCAGGGTATGCCTATGCTGCAAATGAAGATGTGACTATAGCATGGGTCAGAATACTTGTGTTACCTGTGCTAGCCAGATAAAAGATAACAATAGCCATGTAGACATGGTGGCACAGGCCAGTGATCAGAGTTCCTGGAGATATGGAGAGGGGGGTGTTAAATGGATCAATTTTCTTGTTTTCCTTTTCCTCACTTTCAATTGAATGTATCACTAACTCTGACTGGGAGCAAAGAAGCTAAAGCAAAAAGCTGATATTTTCATATGACAATGGTAAAGAATCACAGTGAAGAGTTCCTTTCTTCTAATATTGAATGAGAAACTTTATTAGAATAAGGAAAAGGTATTATCACTACAGTTATTTATTTGTCTCTGTTTCATTGCAGAGCTTGTCTGTATTCTTCCCCAGTGCCCTTCCTGCTACAGATGGAAAAGAAACTGGAATGAGGGCATATTCACAATATTGATAACATTGCCCCTCTGCTAAGCAGTATCAGATTTTGGAGCCTCACAAGGCTGTTCATAGTTTTGGAGCAAAAATAGATGTGTTCATGGTGTAAACAAACAAATTGCACTACAAAAATTACCAGAGTCAGAGGCGACACATGGGAACAGGTCATATGAGTCATGTGCCTTGCCCTGCTTGGCTGCTTGGCTTGTGTTGAGCATGCTCAATAACACTGCTGAAACTGGCTACCTTTACTCTGCCTCCCTCACTATCTCTGACCTGTTTTCTGCTTTTGATCCTGTTTTCTGAAGCACACAGGTAACTAGTTAGTTTCCTTTGGTAGAGACCTTGAGCCCAGCAATTCTGCCCTGTCCCTAAGCAAGCAGTAGCTCTCTTCCTGTGGCTCTCTCCCAGGGACCCTCCCACAGACTCCCAGCCAAAAATTGACTGCTTGAAGCTTAACACCCACTTAGAGCTGGGTGTGTAAATTCCAGGCTTAGGGGATGTGGAATTTGTTGGTGGAAAATGTTTACAGGGTCTTCAGCTTATATAGACTAGAGGGATTCCATCCCACCTAGCCTAAGTTACAAGTTACAGCAAACAGAGGTAAAATATCCTTCCAGCAAAATACACATTTGCAAATAAAAAAACAACCATAAAGACTAATCCGCCTTCTATCTAGTTCTTACTATTTTGAACATTGGAGACTGTTTCAGAAAGACTGGAGAATGATCTGGTTGCACGTCTGGCCCCTCTTAGCTCGGGCTGCAACATTCCAGGCAGTAAGCTGCAGAGGGTGCAGCCAGGTTCACTGAGCTTGTTAACCCTTTACAGGTAAAAGAGACATTAACCCTTAACTATCTGTTTATGACAATGGCAATGGATCCAAAATGCTGGAGAGCCAGTGTTGGGAGAACAGCTATCTAACTTATCCAGGCATACCTGCCACATGCTGGCCACTGTGGTATATGTGGGCACTACATCACAAATACTTCTGTGTGGCAGGAAGGAGGAATTTCTAGTAGCCAGTTAATGCTTTTTACCCTTAGAGACTTGTGCCTACAGTATGGTCAAACTCTGTGAAACATTATCTCAGATTCTGATGTTAGCTAATAATCAGTTGCGAGGTCAAATGGAGGGAGAGGTAAGAAAACAAGTTGGTGTGTCTTCCACTCCCCTTCAGTGACTGACCTTTAAAAAAGGAGGAAGGGTGGAATTTCCCCCCTTCTTGCAAATGCTAAGAGAAAGAACTGGTATTGCTTCACTGTTCTTGTAGAAAGCATTAATCTAATGTGCTTAGTTTGTAAATGCGTTGCTAGAAAATAAACTTATCAGCCATGAGGGAAAAAAACAGAAGTAAAATATTAATGTTTCTGCTGCTTTTGCTCCCTTGCCTCATTGTACTGTGAATATTTAGTTTTATTAGCAGAGCTGGATCACACAAAGTGTACCTCAGAAAAACATGTTGTAGCAACCTGAAGCTTTCAGAGATGCACTTCACTGCAAAGAAAACCTATTAAAAGGAATTGTGCTGCCTGACCATGCAAGAGAAACACAATGATTTCCTAAAATGAAGCCTAATAGAAACTGTCAGTAATACCTATAAAACTCTTGACAGAAAAGTACACTGCCACTGTTTTCCATGTTGGCCTTTGGAATTATATCCAGTTGTGCTTCCATCATAACAGTGGAATAATTTTCTTAAGAGACTCTGAATACTAAGATTTAACCTTAAGAATAGAATGTATGATATAATAAAGTATGCAGCTTTATATACAACATTCATATTGACTTATTAAAATTGTGTGTAATGTTGAGTACCTAGGGCTAAATTCTGCTCTCAGTTGCTCTGATGTAAATCTAGAGCAACTTCAGTGAGACAAGGAGTTGTTACTTTGGATTTGTATTGGGATAACTAAGAACAGAGTATAGCTCATGTCCTGGAAAAAAAAAAGATTGCAAATGGTCAGTCTTATTAAATTGGTGGCATATTATTGCATGAATTTAGAAAATAATTCTAGTAACTGCCTATGCAGTGTAATACTATTTCAAATGAAAAGATGATTTCTTTGGTACCATATATCTTTTTCCTAAAAATTTTCCATAACTTAAGTATCTGTGATGACAATCTATTTTACGAACTCACTCAACAGCTTTATAATGGCTGTTCCACATTTCAACAAAAGAAACTATATCCCTGTCCAAATTAGAAAAGTGAGCTACAAAGCATGTTTGTTCTTAGTTGCAACAGAGTCCGGTGGCACCTTGTAGACTAACAGATGTATCGGAGCATAAGCTTTCAAGGGTGAATACCCACTTCGTCAGAAGAATGACGAGGTGGGTATTCACCCACGAAAGCTTATGGTCCAATACATCTGTTAGTCTATAAGGTGCCACAGGACTCTTTGTCGGTTTTTACAGATCCAGACTAACACGGCTACCCCTCTGATACTTGTTCTTAGTTGGAACACTATATGTGTAGTTGGTAAACTAATGTAATGGAGAGGGTGAGTGATTGGTACAACTAAGACACATTTGTATAGCCACATGGGTTATACACTGTACACTCCCTACACCTATTATTCCAAGTCAATGACATAGCAAAAGACACAATTTAGCAATGTTTGACACAGTATCACTTCTGTAAACTAGCCAGAGTTATAGTGTAGTGATGCTCACTGATGAATAACTGGATTAGAATTCCATTTAGATATCTATTTCATGAAGGGGGATCATAGTTCACTGAGCTCGTTGAAATGACAAAGAAGAAAAGAGTCTATCTGATTTGTGGAAAAAAGTTATAACCCTTCACCTTTAAATATGACTGCAGCGTTTCACTGAAGATGTGGTGTTAGTGTACCTTACTAGATGACTGTGAGAGACAGAAAAATATCATTGGAATCATATCTGGCCTTTTTCAAACTAAAATTAAGGCAGATATGCGAAGACCAATAATCATCAATGGGGAATATTTTCAAAATGTAGTTTTAAAAAAGAAGCAGATGCAAGATTTGACTATCCTTGTACATAGAATTTTGTTTGAGTTGACATTGGCCAGGCTGTCTGTATGAAGAAGTGTTAAGAAAAACTTTTATGTTTATGATATATCAAAGGGTGGGATGTGTGTAAGAAGCAGTGAGATCAGCAGTCACTTCAAATTATACAACAAATTGAATGTCTGTTTTTTTTATCAATTTTACAGAAACTTAACTGATTTCTGGAAAACAGCTCAAATACTGAGCTGAAGTGCAGGGCCGGCTCCAGACACCAGCTTATCAAGCAGGTGCTTGGGTTGGCAACTCCAGAGTGGGGCGGCACTTTCATGTATTTGGCGGCAATTCAGTGGAGGGTCCCTCACTCCCGCTCGGAGTGAAGGACCTCCCGCTGAATTGCTGCAGCTAGCGGCTGGCTAGCTGGCTGGCTTGTTTTGTTTTGGCTGCTTGGGGCAGCCAAACCCCTGGAGCCGGCCCTGCTGAAGTGGGATGTAATTTGAGCTATTAATTGAGATCCTGTTGTACTACTCTTTGTACTATAAAACAAGTGATCTGTTAATCCTAATGGACTATAGCATAATTAGAGATGGCACAGCAAATTTGGGAGTGCCTCTGGTAATTGGCTGAGCTTTAATCAGTGGGCAGGGCATTAACTCAGGCCAGGGCTTTATAAAGCCGCGCACAAGCGACCAGGGGCTGCTAACAGGGAGTTTTGCAAGGGAGTTCTCCAGGTGAAGGAGGAGCAAATACAGCATCTGTAGGGTAAGTGACTGTCTGGTGTGTGTGTGTGGGTATGTGTGTGTGTGTTTGTGTTTGGGGGTTACTTGCTGTGTGCTGAGCTTGTGTTTGTCAGTCTTTGTTTGTTTGTTTGTAGGACCGTGTGCTGTGGCTGGCAGTTGGAGGCCCTGAGCTTCAAAAGAAGGTTTGAAGGCTCGAAGCCTCTGGTAATTGGCTGAGCCTTAATCAGTGGGTGGGGCATTAATTCAGGCCAGGGCTTTATAAAGCCGCGCACAAGTGACCAGGGAGCTTGTGACCAGGGGCTGCTAACAGGGAGTTTTGCAAGGGAGTTTGGGAAGGGAGGCGGGGGGAGGGGGTTCCCTGGTCGGTCCTACCTGTTCCCCTGTAGTCCCCTTAAAACCTATAATCCAAACCATATTCCAAAACCCCTTTCTTTAAACCACCCTTCTATTAACTAGGAGACAATGCAGGCAGAAGCCCAGCAGCAGAGTGGGGGCTATCCAGTTTATTGCGCTGAGTGCAGCATGTATGATTACCTGCCTTGTGGGCGGGTGGCATATGTGTGCAGTCGGTGCAAGGAGCTCCTGGCCCTCAGGGACCAGGTACGGACTTTGGAGGCAAGGGTGGCGGATCGGAAGGAGCTAAGGGAGGCAGAGAGGTATGTTGATGAGGCTTTCTGGGACACTGTAGAATTGTCCCACCTCCGCTCAGACAGCCTCTGTGCTGTTGAGGAGGAAGAAAGGCCCAGGGAAGCAGAGCAGTCAATGGGAGCAGAGGGAAACCTTCCCATAGTTGGGACCCTCCTTCCAGATGGTGCTGGGGTTGCCTCTCGCACTGAGGTTACCTCTCTGGGGGAGGGAACTCCAGTTGCTAGGAAAAGGCAGGTGTTAGTAATGGGAGATTCGATCATTAGAAACATAGATAGCTGGGTTTGTGATGATCGGGAGAACAGTATGATGACTTGCCTGCCTGGTGCAAAGGTTGCGAATCTCTCGAGGCATCTAGACAGACGTATGTGTAGTGCTGGGGAGGAGCCGGTGGTCGTGGTACATGTAGGTACCAATGACATACAGAAGGGTAGAAGAGATGTCCTGGAAGCCAAATTTAGGCTGCTAGGGAAGAGACTGAAATCCAGGACCTCTATGATGGCATTCTCAGAAATGCTCCCAGTTCCACGCTCAGGGCCAGGTAGGCAGGCAGAGCTTCAAAGTCTCAATGCGTGGATGAGACGATGGTGTAGAGAGGAGGGGTTTACGTTCATTAGGAATGGGGGAAACTTTTGGGATGGGTGGAGCCTATACAGGAGAGATGGGCTCCACCTAAACCAAAGTGGAACCAGACTGCTGGCACTAAACATTAAAAAGGTTGTAGAGCAGTTTTTAAACTAGGAGATGGGGGAAAGCCGACTGCTGCAGAGGAGCATGTGAATCGGACGCAGACTTGTCTTAGGAGAGAGTCTGATGATAGGGAATCTCCAGGTTATAGGAACAGAGGACGGAAGAGGATAATGTAAGAGCCGGATCAGATGATAAACAGTCACAAAGAAGAATCTGGCACATCAGATAAGGGCAGACAAATAAACAGGGACAAGTTTTTAAAGTGCTTGTACACAAATGCTAGAAGTCTAAATAATAAGATGGGTGAACTAGAGTGCCTTGTGATAAAGGAGGATATTGATATAATAGGCATCACCGAAACCTGGTGGACTGAGGACAATCAATGGGACACAATCATTCCAGGGTACAAAATATATTGGAAGGACAGAACAGGTCATGCAGGGGGAGGAGTGGCACTATATGTAAAAGAAAATGTAGATTCAAATGAAGTAAAAATCTTAAGCGAATCCACATGTTCCATAGAATCGCTATGGATAGAAATTTCATACTCTAATAAAAATATAACATTAGGGATCTATTATCGACCACCTGACCAGGACAGTGATAGTGATGATGAAATGCTAAGGGAAATTAGAGAGGCTATCAAAATTAAGAACCCAATAATAGTGGGGGATTTCAATTATCCTCATATTAACTGGGAACATTTCACTTCAGGATGAAATGCAGAGATAAAATTTCTCGATACTTTAAATGACTGCTTCATGGAGCAGCTGGTACAGGAACCCGCAAGGGGAGAGGCAACTCTAGATTTAATCCTGAGTGGAGCGCAGGAGCTGGTCCAAGAGGTAACTATAGCAGAACCGCTTGGAAATAGTGACCATAATACAATAGCATTCAACATCCCTGTGGAGGGAAGAACACCTCAACAGCCCAACACTGTGGCATTTAATTTCAAAAGAGGGAACTATACAAAAGTGAGGGGGTTAGTTAAACAAAAGTTAAAAGGTACAGTGACTAAAGTGAAATCCCTGCAAGTTGCCTGGGCCCTTTTTAAGACACCATAATAGAGGCCCAACTTCAATGTATACCCCAAATTAAGAAACACAGTAAAAGGACTAAAAAGAGCCACCGTGGCTTAACAACCATGTAAAAGAAGCAGTGAGAGATAAAGACTTCCTTTAAAAAGTGGAAGTCAAATCCTAGTGAGGCAAATAGAAAGGAGCACAAACACTGCCAGCTTAAGTGCAAGAGTGTAATAAGAAAAGCCAAAGAGGAGTTTGAAGAACGGCTAGCCAAAAACTCCAAAGGTAATAACAAAATGTTTTTTAAGTACATCAGAAGCAGGAAGCCTGCTAAACAACCAGTGGGGCGCCTTAACGATCAAAATACAAAAGGAGAGCTTAAAGATGATAAAGTCTTTGTGGAGAAACTAAATGGATTCTTTGCTTCAGTCTTCACGGCTGAGGATGTTAGGGAGATTCCCAAACCTGAGCCGGCTTTTGTAGGTGACAAATCTGAGGAACTGTCACAGATTGAAGTGTCACTAGAGGAGGTTTTGGAATTAATTGATAAACTCAACATTAACAAGTCACCTGGACCAGATGGCATTCACCCAAGAGTTCTGAAAGAACACAAATGTGAAGTTGCAGAACTATTAATTAAGGTTTGTAACCTGTCCTTTAAATCGGCTTCGGTACCCAATGACTAAAAGTTAGCTAATGTAACGCCAATATTTAAAAAGGGCTCTAGAGGTGATCCCGGCAATTACAGACCGATAAGTCTAACATCGATATCGGGCAAATTAGTCAAACCAATAGTTAAGAATAAAATTGTCAGACACATAGAAAAACATAAACTGTTGAGCAATAGTCAACATGGTTTCTGTAAAGGGAAATCGTGTCTTACTAATCTATTAGAGTTCTTTGAAGGGGTCAACAAACATGTGGACAAGGGGGATCCAGTGGACATAGTGTACTTAGATTTCCAGAAAGCCTTTGACAAGGTCCCTCACCAAAGGCTCTTATGTAAATTAAGCTGTCATGGGATAAAAGGGAAAGTCCTTTCATGGATTGAGAACTGGTTAAAAGACAGAGAACAAAGGGTAGGAATTAATGGTAAATTCTCAGAATGGAGAGGGGTAACTAGTGGTGTTCCCCAGGGGTCAGTCCTAGGACCAATCCTATTCAATTTATTCATAAATGATCTGGAGAAAGGGCTAAACAGTGAGGTGGCAAAGTTTGCAGATGATATTAAACTACTCAAGATAGTTAAGACCAAAGCAGATTGTGAAGAACTTCAAAAAGATCTCACAAAAGTAAGTGATTGGGCAACAAAATGACAAATGAAATTTAGTGTGGATAAATGTAAAGTAATGCACATTGGAAAAAATAACCCCAACTATACATACAATATGATGGGGGCTAATTTAGCTACAACGAGTCAGGAAAAAGATCTTGGCGTCATTGTGGATAGTTCTCTGAAGATGTCCACGCAGTGCGCAGAGGCGGTCAAAAAAGCGAACAGGATGTTAGGAATCATTAAAAAGGGGATAGAGAATAAGACAGAGAATATCTTATTGCCCTTCTTATATAATCTGTGGTACGCCCACATCTCGAATACTGTGTACAGATGTGGTCTCCTCATTCAAAAAAGATATTCTAGCACTAGAAAAGCTTCAGAAAAGGGCAACTAAAATGATTAGGGGTTTGGAGAGGGTCCCATACGAGGAAAGATTAAAGAGGCTAGGCCTCTTCAGCTTGGAAAAGAGGAGACTAAGGTGGGATACGATAGAGGTATATAAAATCATGAATGATGTAGAGAAATTGGATAAGGAAAAGTTATTTACTTATTCCCACAATACAAGAACTAGGGGTCACCAAATGAAATTAATGGGCAGCAGGTTTAAAACAAATAAAATGAAGTTCTTCTTCACACAGCGCACAGTCAACTTGTGGAACTCCTTACCTGAGGAGGTTGTGAAGGCTGGGACTATAACAATATTTAAAAGGGAACTGGATAAATTCATGGTGGCTAAGTCCATAAATGGCTATTAGCCAGGAAGTGTAAAGAATGGTGTCCCTATCCTCTGTTCATCAGAGGATGGAAATAGATGGCAGGAGAGAGATCACTTGATCATTGCCTGTTGGCTTCACTCCCTCTGGGGCACCTGGCATTGGCCACTGTTGGTAGACAGATACTGGGCTAGATGGACCTTTGGTCTGACCTGGTACGGCTGTTCTTACGTTCTTATGAGTGTGTGAAATATGATCTTGCTTCTAAATTAGCAGATTGAGTCACAGATTTCAAGGTCAGAAGGCACTATTGTGGTCACCTACTCTGACCTTCTCCTTAGCACAGGTCATAGAACTGCACTCACTGCTCCAGGTGCTCAAAACAACCTTTTACTTTTATAGCAGATAGAACCAAAAACTCTGATGCACACCCCTGTTTTGTGCTGTTTTACATGGCTTAGTGCTTTACATTCTGAATATATTTTCCTGATGACATCTTCCTCAATTTATAATAAAAAAAAAATCTGTGCAGGAGGATTGTGTATTTAAAAGCTGCTAACACACACAATTTTGGGGGAAAAAGTTACCTGCTAGATCATGAATTCTGGCTGATATCTGCATGTCTCCTCTCAGAGAGGAGATGTTTGACATAAAAACAAAAGTCAAAGATCTCTCTCTCTCTCTCTCTTTCTCTCTCTTTGGAATGTTTCTAAGATACAACTAAAATATCGGAAAGAGCTTACTTTTATCAAGCCAAAATTCTTCAAGATATCTTAAACTCAGTGTGTAAGTTTTCTGTAACTAAACAAAATTAGTGACTAAAAAGTGTTTGACAACTATTTAAAGAATTTCTAAAAGAAAGTAGTGCAGTTGTTAGCTACCATGTTATCTATTCCATTGGTAGAAATATTGGTTCCAAAACGTGTAGCTCATTCTAATTCCAGTACTTACACTAAGAAATCCTAATTTACTGAATTTTGTAAATCAGAGGGACTTGTTCACCATTTAAAAGTCCTATTCATCATCAGATTAGCAGGAGACAAGTATGCCAAAATTTTTATGGCTGACTTAGAACAACACTCCCTCAGCTCTCGTCCCTTAGCGTCTCTACTCTACTTGTGCTACATTGACATCTTCTTCATCTGGGCCCATGGAAAGGAGGCCCTTGAGGAATTCCACCAACAGTTTCCACCCCACCAGCAACCTCAGCCTGGACCAGTCCACACAAGAGATCCACTTCCTGGATACTACAGTGCAAATAAGTGATGGTCACGTGAACACCACCCTATACCAGAAACCCAGAAGTCACCTACTACAGGACAGGCCCAATTAAGAAAGTAACAGAACTCCACTAGCTGTCATCTACAGCCCCCAACCTCTCCAGCGCATCATGAAGGATCTACAACCTATCCTGAAGGACAGTCCCTCACTCTCACAGACCTTGAGAGAAGGCCACTCCTTGCTTACAGACAGCTTCCGAATCTGAAGCAAATACTCACCAGCAACAGCCACACAACAGAAACACTAACTCAGGAATCAATCCCTGCAATAAACCCTGTTGCCAACTCTGTCTGCATATCTATTCAAGGGACACCATCATAGGACCTAACCACATCAGCCACATTATCAGGGGCTCGTTCACCTGCACATCTACCAATGTGATATATGCCATCATGTGCTAGCAGTGCCCCTCTGCCATGTACATTGGCCAAACTGGACAGTCTCTACGCAAAAGAATAAATGGACCCACATCTGACATGAAGAATTGTAACATTCAGTAGGAGAGCACTTCAGTCTCCCTGGACACTCAATAACAGCCTTAAAAGTGGCGATTCTTCAAGAAAAAAACTTTCAGAAACAGACTCAACGAGAAACTGCGGAACTGGAATTAATTTGCAAACTGGACACCATCAAATTAGGCCTGAATAAAGACTGGGAGTGGATGGATCACTACAATAAGTAATTTTCCCTCTGCTGATACTTACACCTTCTTGTCAGCTGTTTGAAAATGGCTGACATTCATCTTGATTGCATTGGCCTCGTTAGCACTACAAAAGTAATTTTCCCTCTCTTGATGGTATTCACCTCTTCTTGTCAACTGTTGAGAAAAGGCCACTTCCACCTTAATTGAATTGGCCTCATTAGCACTGCCCCCCATCCCCACTTGGTAAGGCAACTCCCTTCTGACTGTATTTTTCACTCCATGCATCTGATGAAATGAGTTTTAGCTCACGAAAGCTTATGCCCAAATAAATTTGTTAGTCTCTAAGGTGCCACAAGGATTCCCTCATTGGTTTTGCTGCTACAGACTAACACGACTACAACTCTGAAACAAGAGACAAGTGTTTACTCTGACTCCATTTTATCTGGAACATTTCTTAAGTTTTCATTGGAACTGTGGGGTAGACTCCTGACTACCTCACTTCCATTAGGGAAACCTTAAAGATATGAGGCTCACTAACAAAAGCTGTAGCATGCAATATATTGTTTCAGTATGTGCTTAAGTATGTTTTTTCAGTAATAGCTCTGCAGCAGAGTATGAAGAAAGGGCATAATCTTTTTGGGATGGGATTTTCTGAAGTGCCTAGTTGATTTAAGAGCAGAAATTCAAGTCCTTTGGCTGCTTATGTACTGATACCAGGCTTTGGTTAACATTTAGAGGAGGAAGGATAGGGAGAGAATGATGTTCTCAGCCATCTGTTCTGGGAAATAATGTTCCATTGAAGTAATCACAGTACAGAGAGGGAGAAACTACAGTAAATCTCTTAATCTTTAATCCAGTTGTTAAATTTCTGGATTCTAACCCAGAATTTAGACTTGCACTGTTCAGAAGATTTTAGCCAGTTCAAATTTTTTAACTAGAGGAACACTTATTACAGAGTAAAGCGGCATTAAGAACATGGCACAATTTCCATTTAGACAAAAATCCTTAATTAGGCTCAGATCCAAGTTCCAAATCCCTTTGTGCCAGTGGAGGATAATGACTATTTCCCTCCTCTGCCCAAGTAGGCCTTCGATGTAGTAGGTAAAGTATCAAATTAGAGTAAGGTTGTTAACAAAACTAGAAGGAGAATGGGATATCAGAGTGCAATAAGAATTCTGATCTCGATCCAAAGCCAACCAAAGAATCAATGGAAAGACTCCCAGTGACTTCAGTGGTCTTTGTCACAACCAGGATGTGGGCGATCAGGACTAGCAATTAAGATCAGTAGTCACGCCTAGTGGTTGGAGCAGGAGCCAGTGGCCAAGCCTGGGGTCAGAGCTGGGGTGAGAACCAGGAGTCAAACCAAATGTCAGAACTAGAGTCAGGAATCAGAAGTAAAGTGAAGGGCCAGTGCCAAAGTCAGAAGCTGGGAGTTAAGCCAAATGTTAAACCCAGAATCAGGATATCTAGTCAGGAATCAGAGATGAAGAGCAGTGTCAGTCTGAAGCAATGAACAAGTGCAGGGTCCATTGTAGCCACAGGCTGGTTACTTCTGGGTTGTACAGAAAGCTTCCTGAAACACTTTCCATGCTCAGATAGTATTCCTGGACCAATCAGAGATCATGGGGATAGTGTCAAACAGGTCTTCTATGGCAGGCACTTCCTGTGGTGTTTAATCCCCCAAGGTTTATAAGACATTGCCTGCAGCTTTGCTATAGATGTCAGATTGTGGCATGGAAGCATTAGTCACCTATGGAACTGGGTTTTAGTTCTCTGGATCTTTACATGTTGAATCAAGCTCTCAGCCACTTGGAAGTGCTTAAATACATATTTGTTCCAGAAAAGTAAGAAGCTAATCTTGATAAAATGTATTTATTAACTGCTAACTGTGTGCAATCTTAATTACAGTCAGATAATGTCTGTAGAGTCTTGAACAAGTTAAGTGCTGTGTAAGTGCACGTATTTTTTTTCTTTTCTTTAGAAGCACCTTTACTGGGTAGAAATATATATAAGGACTATTCCAGATCTTAATGGAAGATAAGTGGAGTTTTTCCACTTTCTTCAGTTGGACCAGGATGTTAGTTTTAAGAAGATGTAATTTAATTAAATTAAATTCTAGAAAGTTAAATCCTATTAAACTGTAACTGAAGAAGGAAGTGGTGTCACTGCTCTTAACTTGATAACTAATACAAACAATAAAACACACTTACATCCATGTAGAGCCTTCTACTTCAGTTCAATATTCATTAAAATATAAACACTTATGTTAATAATTTTGAGTTAGCAAGTACACACTTCTCTTTAAGTACTATTTACATACTAAACAGGAATTGTTAAGTGTAGCAATTTTAAGTTATTTCTCCTGCCACTGGAAAAAACCCAGTCATCATGTATTTAAGCTACAGTGGTGGGAGAGGGAAGTATCTCCCCTTTCTCTGTTATCACCTCAAAGCTAAATGGTTTTTATTTAGAGTTTATTTTAAGTCAGCCCAAGTATGTAAAATTTACCCCAAAGATTATTTTTTTTATAAGTTGTGTTTAGAAAAGGATTTAGATGGAAATTGATGTGCATTCTTTACAGCAGTAGCTGCCATGTGACAAGTGCAGTATACAGTATTAAGGATCACAAAAATGTAGCCGGCTTTGGAGTGGAACCAGGCAGCCATGGTGTGCCAGAAATACCGCTCTTCAGACTCCTGCAATAGCTAAACTAGGCACTGACAAGGAGACTCCACAATGAGTTCAGCTGAATTGGTGCTGAAAGCTATCTCTTTACAAATCCAGCTAGGGACTAAGCCATTTGCCATTATCTCACTAACTGGAGGTTATCTTAATAATAATAAAAAAAATGCTGGTAGAAAATTTAGTTAAAAGGAAAAGGTTAAGGCTTATGTTTTTAGGTTTCATTTACTATCCTTTTGGGGATCTCGGCTAGATTTCTTTTTGTCAGTATATCATGGCATCTGGATACTTACAGAGAGCGAGAGAGCGAGCAAGCAGTGCTTTGATTGATACACAGCTCTCTTTATGGAGACTGTAGGTCTGGCCAAGCACCTTCAGCTACAAGTGCACAAAACATCTGAAAATCAGACCATACTTTTGTCTCTGTTTTTCTTGATCTAAACTAGAAAGCAACTGTCTGCCTTCAATCTGAATGACTTTGGTATCAGCTTATTGGAAAAACAAAACAAATATAAAGTCTCCATGGAGACAGTGTTTTTTATGGCTATGGTGAATCTATGGTAGTTTACATTTTGAACTGAAACTCTAAAATTGAGAGCCTGCCAGCTTTAGAAGTTTAGATAGAGAAGTCATAACTATTAATCCTTTAACAGTAGCCACTGGATACTTGACAACTGCTATGTTACAGGGGTGTGATAATCTTTTGTGATATTCACCCATGCCAGGAAATTATCAGCATTCCTGCGTGTCTTGCCCTTATAAGAATAACAGTTCTGTAGCTATATGCATCACACAAGCTTGATTTTTTAAAAAATATTTTAAGAATAAAAGTAAAGACTCTGAGTGTTTGAAAAATCACATACTGCATCTTGTTAAATGTGGAAAGTCACAAGTTATTAAAAACCAGGAGATGGGTATACAAGTGTTCATCTATCTGAACCCTCCAGCATGCAGACTCTGCATTTATTTTAGTATATGATTATTTGAATCTTGTATTGTACATTGAAATGTCCAGTGCAAATACATTCAGTGTTTTCTTTTTACTATTAGAAAAAAGCAAAAAAAAAATTATAAAATCTCTGTTAACAACATTATAGTTGAATTTAGTGACACAAAAGTCAAGTCATTTTAAAGTTAGACAGGTTTTGAATTTAACCCTATAACTCTATCAGAGTCAATGGAGTTATACCAGGGATGAGTTTGGCTCATAGTTTCTATAGCAGGCACACATCTTACATTGCCCATGTAATTAAAGAATTAATAGAATAAATGGCTTGCATAATCGTAGACTGAGTTGCATCTGATGCAAATCTGTAATTTCAAACTTATTTTATGCTTAAATTTTCACCAATAATGCACTAATTAATTTAGAGAATGGTTTTGGGAAAACTGCCATTTACTTGGTAGATTTGTTCCCTCTGTTTTTTGTGTTGACCACATTACTATTGTTTTTGCACTATAAGCAATGTAGCTGCAACTACATGTTTTTCTGAATCGCCTGTATTAAGGAGTGAGATTGGCAATGGACATGCACAACTGGGCTTTAAAGCTCTTTGATTCACTTGAATCTTTGAAAGGAAAGATTTGACTCCCTCTCTTCCCGTGATAGTTTGCCAAGTTTAGTGTAAATTGAAATAGGTCCTTCCAAGTGCAAAATAGAAACATACAATATTTGCTGCATATTAATAACAGAATACTGAAACTTAATAGATTTTTTCATAACTAGTTGGCTATTGACTCTGATAGTCTTGTGACAAAGATTCTAAGACTTTTGATAGTCTGGATCACACTTCAACCGTTTGTCCTCTGGGGCCGTCTCTTCTCCCATTTGCAACTGGGTGGATCACCTCCCTTCCCTTGCATAATCCCATCCAAGGCGCCCTGGCAACTACAGTAGTCCCTCTTGTAGGAAATTCACGTTAGGAAAATTATTTTTTTAGCCATCTTCTAGTGGGATTTAACAAGTAGAAACCAGAAGAGTTAGCACCATAGAGCGACCAACTCACCATATTATGGCTGTTAAGGAGACGGGGAAGGGAGGGAGACAGGGTCACGGGGAGAGACAAAATGATCTGCACCCAGGACTGAGAGCGGGGAACTTGTGTGTTTGGATATTTAAATCTCAGCTCAAAAATGGACTCCTCTCTGCCTCAGTTTCCTCATTTTCAGAATGTGGATAATACTGATGTAATTTACTGGTAAATGTTTTGTGGGGATTAATTCTTTTTTTATAAAGCACTTTGACGATTAGATCTCTGAAAGTGCTGATTATCATTGGTGTATTTGGTTTAGACTACTTTTAATGGGGACACCATTAAACTATGAGTGCTGTTCCCACCAAGTTTGGTGTGAGGAGCAGAAAAACGTACTAGGCCAGGAAAGTGAAATGTGTGGGATGTAGACAGCTGGGGTGCAGACCCATCCATCTTTTCTCCTTCAGCATCAGAATGACTTCATGCCTGTTCACTACCTCAGTCTGTTAGCTTTGCTTTAAGGTCTTGACGCTACCCCTGCTGAAATCCTCATTTTACTGACACAACTTAGTAGTGACAGCTGCCTGTTTTGTTGTTATACATAATTCTGGGCAGAGATGGTGGTCCACAGAAGTCGATACATCAGTGTCCGGTATTGTTGGAAGAAGATGCAGTAGCTGACAGTTAATGTTTTTTGATCTGTACTCACTTTTCCTACTGTACCCGTAAGTCAGGCTGCGAGGAATCTATAGGTAGGCGTAGATAGAGCTTGCTTGACTAGCTTGGCTCATTTTAATTTTAAAGTGAATTTGTCCCCATGAAAGGTGCCAGGTAGACAGCCTCACGGATGGAAGTTACACTGTTTCTGATTGTACTTGTGCAGAGGAAGATTCCTATACATCCCATTCATGTGCCTCAGCATTGGTAGTTACTGTGTATATGGGCCCCTACCGGCAGCCACTTCTTACCTGTACACTGTACGGGCCCACTTTCACCTCTGAATACATTCCAGTCATAATTGACTCATTTTCACCTACAAAATGTAGGTGTATTATGAGTGGGAGCGCCTCAAGAAGGAAGGTCCTTTTAGTTCTCATGCTACATCCTCTGAAGTAGAACATGACTTCTTATTGATTTCAAGTCTAGCAATCAGTATTGGCTGTTTTGAATCAGATTGCCTAGAAAACCAGTGTTGCTATTTATTTTTAGAAGTTGGAGCTGAGATTCTACTTTGTATTTCAATTTCTCCCAAATCACAGATCCTGTAGCTGTGAGACATGTAGGAACCAAAGATTTGTACATGCATGTTTTGCTGCCCTCTAAGTGGACAGTTTTGACTGTTTGGCTCTCAAAATCTCAAATAACAACTAATGGATAGGATGGGCAGGATTAATGATGGAACTAAATCACAATACATGAATAGTTAGTTTGTGGGATGTAAAAATGTACATAATTTCTTGAGAAAGATGCTTTTCACCATCATGAGTGATGCTAGAAGCCATGTCAAGCATATTGAGAAAATCAAACCTTTGTCAAGAAGACCAAGAAGAAATTGTTTGGCTTGTGGTATGCAGGAGGTCAAACTAAATGTTCATAATGCTGTATACTTTCATCTATGAACCTATGATTTGTAAACTTATGTTTTGAGTAGCCAAGGGACTTACATTTGGGTTTGAAGAAGCACTGTGATTTACTTGGCAAGAATGTAGCAATATCATTTCACACACATGCTCAGGATGAATTTAACTCTTTATCATAACAAGAAAATATTCCTAGAAGCATAACACAAGGTGTATGGAGGTGGGGTGGGAGAAGTATCTACTCAATATCTCATACTTGGTCAGGTTCCAAAGTAAAAATAAGCATTTGACTGTGAGAAGTATTTTTAGTGCAAAATATTTTTACTTCAAAAACATATGCAGTGAATAATTTCCTAAAACGATGTGATAACCATGTAAAAGCCTGATGAAAAAGGTCTTCTGACTACTTGATGGCTTGGTGCCACAGCTGTGTTACTAAAAAGCATGTATTTTAGTTGTGTGCCTCCATATCCTGGTGATTAGAGTCAGGTTGAAAACAATATGTCGGCTACACTTTTTAAAGATGCTTTGTATCTTGGAGGGGTAGGGATTTGTGTGTGTGTGTGTGTGTGTGTGTGTGTGTGTGTGTGTGTGTGTGTGTGTAATCTTAAATTACTTACTCAGTTTCTGTTTGAGTCCTGAATGCAGCAAAACTTCTACTGACATCAACATGTGATTTACTGGTGTAAGGACAGAGTAAAAACTGAGTACAGTTTTCAGGATTTGGATCTTGGTGGTTAAAATGAAGGCTTTGATTTTACTGTTTTTTTTTTCCTCTTCCATCTGGGAGTTAAAAATAGTAAGAAAGTTTTACTAAGCCGGTCCTTTCCCTCTATATTCCAACTAGCTTTGTTCGCTCTGCCAGATTTAGGCTCTTTGTCTCTCGCTCTCTCCTCTCCTGTTTTAGATATGATTCCATTGTTTCTACTACACCAGCTTTCTGGAAGAGTATACCCCTCTTTTCCTGCCTCTCTGATTCCTCATCTCTTTATTTACAATAGTCTAGTGGGCTAAGCATGAGGAAGTGGTTGCGGAAATAGCCTAGGGCTTGGGAGATCCAGGCTAGATTTCCTGCTCCACCATAGACTTATGACTTTGGGCAAGTCCCTTAGGGCATGTCTACACTGTGGCGATGAATCCACCAGGGGTTGATTTAGTGGGTCTGGTGAAGACCTGCTAAGTCGACCGCCGATTGTTCACCTGTTGTCGTCATGCCGGTGGAGTACCGGAGTCAAATATAAAGTCAGTAAATGGGAGAGTTTCTCCCATCAACCCAGCGTGGTGTAGACATTGCAATAAGTCACCCTAAGCTACGTCGACTCCAGCTACGTTATTCATAACAGGTTTCTCTTGACTTGTTTTTCAGTTCTTTGAAAGTGACTCTTTAAATAGCTTGTCTGAGTTAAATGGTGCCAAAAGTCATATCTGTCATTGATGTGCAGTGAAGTAAGTCATATTGGACAAAATTTTCAAGAGTCGCTTCTGAATTGTGTGCTCAACTAGACACACCTGGGGCCTGATTTCAGAGGTGCGGAGTACCTACAGCAACTGATTTCATTTTGCCATTATCTCTGAAAGTAAGGTTCGAGATGTCTAACATGGGGCACTCAATCACGGAGGCAGCTAAATCATAGGGTCACTTTTGAAAATGCTAGCCTTAATTTTTCTCTCCCATGTTTTCATTTTCTCTGAAATGGCTATAATGTATCTTTTTTACAGGGTTGTTGTAAGGCATAATTGATCAGTTTGTGCATTTCCATGTCAGTATCAAGTGTTTTTTTAAGGACTGGCTTTGTATAGAAAAGAACAATTAGAAATCAAATTAGTTGTTGGTTTTTTAACTTGTTTGCATAACAACCTAGCCCAGTAGTACAAAAATGTTTCCTTCAACTTAAAAATAAATAAATAAATAAAATAGAAAAGTTGCTGATCTCTATTCTAGTGTATGCATGTGCTGTTGAGTACTGTTCTGTACTTCATTTACCCATTATTAGTGATGTTAAATATGTATTTATATCCTTTAGGAAGATGGTATAAGATTTGCTACATCAACACAAATCTTTTCCAAATTAAAACTCTAAATTATACTTTATCAGATAGCATGAGCCTAGTTTCAGTTTCCTTCATAATATGTCTTAGGAGAAATAGCTCATCAAGCTCTCTAGGTCCGGTATTGAAGTACAATGCATGATTTATGAACTGACAATTCTATGCTTTGTAATAGAATTTTTTAGCTTATTTGTATGCCTAAAGCACGTCAATAGCCAAGAAGAACAGAGATTGTGGTGTTTGTTGCTTTTTATTTAGGTGCGGCTTTTAATTAGAGTAATAGTTCTTTTCCAGTTAACACTTTGCTGTGGTGTCTGTCAGTCATGCATATTAATTGACAGTGTCTTGTGGAAGATCATAATTTAAAAACAGATGGGCTATACTGCATCTAGATTTCCCCCTTATGTTTCTGTTTAAATTCATATTTGTGCCGTGCAGTCATACATATCATATTTGACTTTATTCACATTTTATCTTTGCCCCCACCCATTTAAATGGTGCCCACAGTAACTTTTAAAAAATTAAGTAAATATACTGCAGTAATTCCTCTTTAGACTGTAGTGCAGCATTTATACATAATATAAAGGTTTATTTTCAAAGGCATCCATTGTGCAAAATTTGGAAAATGTACATAATTAAACAAGAGTAGAGTCACAAAATGTGGAGATTAGAGGCTTATGCAGTCCTTATTGCTACATATGAGAGATTCTGGGATTTCCCTAGGACGGGGAAAAAAACTAAAATTCCTACGTAATGTAATCAAGTCACGTCTGCTTTAAAAGCTCCATGTTTAGTTCAGGAAGCTATTTGGTATAAGCTGAGAAAATGTCAGGAGATTGTTTCTTGAGAGAGATGTTTTTCACTGTCATGAGTAATGCTAGAAGCCATGTCAAGCATATTAAGCAAATCAAACCTTTGTCAAGAAGATCAAGTAGAAATAACCCCAGAAAAGGAGGAAGTGGAGTATTCAAAGAGCTTAACAGCTTTGTAGCTAGCTTGTGATATGAGGGGAAAAATTAAATAAAATATTCTAAATATGTAGTAATAAACCGATGGTAGTGTTGCTTTGATATGTCTGGAAAAATATAGATCTCTCCCTTCAACGTTCAGACTGATCGGTTCGATACACTGGTTATTTCTATGAAATGTGATTTAAAAATTTTTTTTAAAAAGGTATTTCTCTGGGAACTAAACCAGCACCAGACTGAACAGAGCTGTTAAGTTTTCCATACACTGACATTTTTGTTCTGTCCTAGGGACCTGAAATCTCTACATATCTGAGGATCTAGTTTGAGTGGTTATCTTCAGAACTTCCTTCCTTGCACATAAAAAATAGTGACTTTGTAGTGCTATCACATCTTTTGTATCCTGAGTCCATTCTCTATCCTCAGTTCTATAGAATGTCACTGCAGCATCAGCCAGGTGCCCCCAGACCTTGAAAATAGCTTTGTCATTAAAGTTGCAAAGAAATTCCTCTGGATTCTTAATTGTAGAACATTAAATATTAAGGCAAGAATTGTTACTGCATGTAATTAAGATACAAGTCTCAGAATATTTTCAGTTAAAAGCTGGTTCATATTGCAGTTATGAATTTGTAAATTTTTTGTTTCATCCTTGGTATTCCAAGGGTCTTGCGTCTGAAGCTTCCCCTACACTTATTCCAAGACTTGTTTTTTCCCCCCTTTTGGGGGAGATGTAAACCAGAGGGGAGGAAATAAGATCTTAAACTGTGGACGTGGGCTCAGGAAACATGGATTTAATTCCTGACTCTGCCATAGGCTTCCTGTGTGACTCTTTTCAAGTCATTTAACCTTTTCATGCTTCATTTCCCCATCTGGGAATGGAGATAATTTCTTGCCTCACGGGTGTGTTTTGAGGATAAATTCATTCTTTAACACAGAGGCATTCAGATAAAACAGTGACTGGGGCCATATCAGAAGGTAGATAAATTAGGAACCCATCTGTCTCTGAGGCAATGACATTCACTTTATACAAAAGGTGGATGAGCGACTTCCTAAAGATCCATGCTTATGCTGGATCAAGTCTGTAAACATCCTCTCCTGTCAATGTTGCTATTTCATTAGAACTCAAGATATAGGGACTTTGGTACCATATTCTGCTTCTACTGTTTGGTGAGCAATAAGGTCATAGATTTATTGCAAATTTAGGGCAGTTTGCAGTACACTAGACTGTCACAGAAAGCCACCAGACCAGCTAGGGAAAATATTTTCTAATGGAAACAAATCATAAAAACAATAATGCCTATTAAGAAGTGAGAATTTGATTTAGAACAGCTGAGCTATTTCCTTCTCTCATCTGAGCAGTAGAGCCTCACTAAGGGTATGTCTACGCTACGAAATTAGGTTGATTTTATAGAAGTCGATTTTTAGAAATCAATTTTATACAGTCTATTGCGTATGTCCACATTCAGCGCATTAAGTCGGCAGAGTGCGTTCTCACTACCATAGCTAGCATTGACTTATGGAGCGGTGCACTGTGGGTAGTTATCCTACAGTTCCTGCAGTCTCCGCTACCTGCTGGAATTCTGGTTTAAGCTCCCAATGCCTGATGAGGCGAAAACATTGTCACGGGTGGTTTTGGCTATATGTCGTCAGTTGCCCCTCCCTCTATGAAAGCAACAGCAGACCATAGTTTCATGCCAGACACCGGTGTGATTAGATGAGCACAGCAAGGTGCGCTGTACATCAGAGAGGCTTTGAAAACCAGTTTCATGACTGGCCAGACTTCGGTGTGACAGTTTTTTGTGTGTGTTTCTCCTTGATGCAAAACCACCCCCTTTGCTGAATTTACTTCCCTGTAAGCCAACAACCCTCCCCCCTTCAAAATAAAGTAACTATTGTTTTGAAAGCATGCATTCTTCGTTAATTAAAAAAAAAAAAAGAGAATGGACATGGTAGCCCGGGTGGGGTGGGGGAGGAGGGAAGGACAAGGCCACATTGCTTATTGTAGCCACACTAAAAATCAAACTGTTTGAATGACAGCCTTCTGTTGCTTGGGCCATCCTCTGCAGTGGAGTGCCTGGGTGCCCGGAGCCTTCCCCACCCCTGCGTTCTTGGGCATCTGGGAAAGGAGGCTATGGAACATGGGGAGGAGGGTAGGCGGTTATACAATGGATGCAGTGGGGTCTATGCTGTGTGGCTTTCCTGCAGCTCCAACAGATGCTTCATCATGTCCGTTTGCTCCCCCATTAGCCTCAGCATCGTGTCCTGCCTCCACTCTTCACACTCACTCAATTCTTTCCTGGCCTCTGCCACTGAATGCCTCCATGCATTAAGCTGTGCCCTATCAGTGCGGAAGGACTGCATGAGCTGGGCAAACATGTCATCGAGTGCATTCTTTTTCGCCTTCTAATCTGCGATAACCTCAGGGATGGAGATGATAGGGGGAGCATAAAAATATCTTATGCTCTACAATTCTGAGGGGACTGCATGGTTGCCTGTGCTGCTGAGTTTGCCAAACAGGAAATGAAATTCACAAGTCTCCGGGACTTTTCCTGTGTACCTGGCTAGTGCATTGGAGTTCAAAGTGCTGTCCAGAGCAGTCACAATGGAGCACTCTGGAATTGCTCCCGGAGGCCAATACCGTCAATTTGCATCTGCACTACCTCAAATTCAACCTGGCAAAGTCGATTTTAGCTCTACTACCCTTGCCGGGGAGGAGTACAGAAGTCGATTTTAAGAGCCCTTTAGGTCGACAGAACGGGGTTGGTTGTGTGGATGCGGTCATTTTTAAATCGACCTTATGCGGCTAAATTCAACCTCGCCCTGTAGAGTAGATCAGGCCCTAGTCTTACCTTTTTACTGATTCACCAAACTGACAGTTATCACTAGACAAACTCGCCCCATTTCTAAGCCAAGTTTACTAACAGCTGCTGTTTTCAGGTTTCACTATTGAAATTTAATTAGAAAAATGTTGAACATCTATTTATATACTATAAAATATCTGATACTGCATTATCCTTGATTTTATTTTTAGTGTTTCTTCATTTACTCAGTCAGCAAAAGTAATTAATTGACAATGGGTCTCATAGTCTTTAGTGTGCTCAGACAATCTATCCAGAGAGCATGCAGAGACTAGAGCTGCATGTTCTGGAGAGAGCATCTCCTCTCACAAGGCACTGCCATCTTTGAAGAGCAGTAGGAACAAAGCACTGTCTGAACTTTGGAGCTGAGCAGCATTGGCAGGTGTCTCTTATCATTTGACTGAACAATCTGATTTTTACAGCTATAACAAAAGAATTGTGAGAAGAAATGTAATCCTCACTACTAAAAATATTTGCCAATTCTCTGGAAGAAATTCTTTATCGCCTCACAGGGCACTGCCCTTATAAAGAGACAAATGTCTTTACCTTTTTTGCTAATAGTTACTTAATTACCAAACATTTTCATACCATGGAGGGTGTGTGTGTGTGTGTGTGTGGGGGGACGACATACGTACATTTCTGAAAATTTTAATCTTACACCCTATTTCTGCTTTCAATTTTATCTCCCCCTCTCATCTGTTCGTTCCTTGGGGTTGCTCTAACTTATGTTCTGGCTGCTGTGGCCACGTTGTGCTCTAGTCACTCTCCCTTTACCTGTCCCTTATGCCAGAGCTGTGGGGGGTAGGACAGTGTTAAGGCCATGGTGGCAGATCTGCACCAGCAATATTTGCTGGTCACAGACTTTAACTCATAAGATCTGTGAGTATTCATTATTTCTCATAGTGTTTAACGTCACTGTGAAATGTATGTGTTATCACCAGTGTCATTTAATTTTCCAATGTTAAATTACATTAAACCTTTTGGATACAGATCTTGACACCAATGAGTGAGGGTACATTGGTCAAGCCAGCTGAAACTCACTGCTAGATATCAAAAACCTCTGTGCCCTCTGACCTTGGGATCCTCTTAGGGTCACATTTCCCACTTTACAAAGCTGCAGAAGCCACTGGAGCTTTCCTGGAGAGAGCATTCGCCACCAGTTTGTTTCTCCTTTATATAGAAGAAACCTGTCTTGTCTCGATAGTCTGTTTACAGTCTCCAGGACATATTGGAGAGTATCCTTAATTTTACCTACAAAGTTGTTACAAACCTTTCACAGTGACATTGGTGACAAGCATGTATAGATTTCAAATGATATATTACATATCACCTTTTTAAATAATGACACCATCGTGTGAGGTGTAGTGAGAGTGTCAGGCCTGATGAGTTGCTGACAGAGTAGTGAACCACAAATGGGCTTCTGTCAGTTGTCTCTTATACAGGGCCGGCTCAAGGCACCAGTCAAGGGGGTGACATTTTGGCCCTCCCCTTTTTTTTTTTCCTTCGGCGGCAGCACTCCACCTTTTTTTTGCTTGGGGTGGCAAAAAACCTGGAGTCGGCCCTGCTCTTATGACCACAATAATATGATGATATATCTTCCTTTTGTCTTGTACAGCACCAAGCACACTGTCTGTCCTTAAAATTAGTAATCCATAAAAGTCTTACGGCATTACCATGATTTCTCCTTCTCTACCCCTGGAGAACAGTATTGAAAAGAAGGAAAAAAACTCACTCCAGATCATAACTACTTATACTAAGTTTAGTACTTCTCTGCATGCCAAGCTAGTACTGATGTGTGTTCCTGCTTAGACCTCAGCATTTCTCCTCTGAGGTGTCACATTTACCAACAGATTATTCAAGAAAGTTATCAGGGCTGTTGACTTTCTGTGAAGAATGAATAAATTACATTTCCATGATATACTTCTAACACTGCTTGTTTGATTCCTCACATACTTAATGCCCATTTGCTGTAGCTTCTTTACTTCTATGAATTCAATACTTTCTTGTTTTGTAACTGACTGAAATGTGTTGGACAACAAATTCTGTCACGTGTATTCTCACACTGCTCCTTTTTTTTGGAATTGCTTCTATCATTTTCACATTATGTATTTTCATTATTATAGTTCTTTGGCATTTTTATTCTTCTAGGACAGGGGCAGGCAAATTTTTTGGCCTGACGGCCTCATCAGGTTTCTGAAATTGTATGGAGGGCTGGTTAGGGGAGGCTGTGCCTCCCCAAGCAGCCAGGCATGGCCCAGACCCTGCCCCCTATTCAACCCCTCCTGCTTCTCGTCCCCTGACAGCCCCCCGGGACTCCTGACCCATCCAACCCCTTGTTCCCTGTCCCCTGACGGCCCCCCCCAGGACCTCTGCCCCATCCACCCCTCTCTGTCCCCGACCGCCCCTGGACGCCCCCCATCCCTGACTGCCCCCCGCTGCTCCATCCAACCCCTCCTCTCCTTCCTGACTGCCCCCCCCACCGGGACCCCTGCTCCATTCAACCACCCTTTCTCCCTGACTGCCCCTTGGCCTCCCCATCCAACCCCCCTCCTTCCTGATTGTCCCCCCGGGACCCCTGCCCCATTCAACCCCCCCATTCCCCGCCCTCTGACTGCCCTGACCCCTATCCACACCCCCTGACCACCACCCCTGCCCTCTATTCAACCCCTCTGCCCCCTTACCGTGCTGGCTGGAGCACTGGTGGCTGGCGGCACTACAGCTGCGCCACTCAAAGCACCGGGTCAGGCTGGCTCAGCAGCTGCGCTGCGCTGCCAGGGAAGAGCTTACAGCCACCCAGAGCACTGTGCCGGCAGCACAGGGAGCTGAGGCTGCTGGGGAAGGGGAACAGTAGGGGAGGGGCTGGGGGCTAACTGCCCAGGACAGGAGCTCGGGCTGGGCAGAAGGGTCCTGAGGGCCGGATGTGACCCACAGGCTGTAGTTTGCCCCTCTCTGTTCTAGAGGATGTGTCCTGCCACCTTAATCTGTATTGGTCTGGTCTCCCTTACAGAGATTCTTAGAAGCATCTGGTAACCTTGACTAGAAGGAATCTGTGGGTTTCAGATGCTCTTATCTCATAGGCAGGCTTATGATATAGTTTCCTCTGTATCTCCTACCTCTTCTTCAGCATCTCCATATCCCTCTTTTGTTGATCTGCACTTTATCCTTGGGTTTGCCTGATCTTTAGCTCATTGGTATATGTTTGATGTGTGCCGATAGCTCTGGGTGCTAACTTATCTACTCAGCAGGGTGTTGCTGCAAAGCTTCAAAAAGCAAGGGCCACTTCATTTTATTGTACAAAATAGTCCTCATCCTATACAATGGGCTGCATGTTCCCATCAATCTTCCCTAGGGGAAGGCATTTTTTCACCTTTTTAATCATCTTTTTGTTTTACTGTCAGTTTTTTTTTAATTGGGTCTTATTTCCCCCCTGGTTGGTTCTTTATTTTTCTTCTACTGGCCCGGGTTTAGTTTGGACTGAAGTATACAAAGGAGGCTTTTGACTGAGTCAGGGGTAGATGTAACAAAAGATGCATCTCTCTGTAGCTTCCTTCTTAGCGTTCCCCAGTTCAGTCACTGCTGTCCCTATGACCACTTCAGTTGGTTGTAGGTGTGGGTGAGTACATCCAAAGGAACCATTTGGGAACAGATGGCTATTGGAGATTGTTGTGAGTAGCAGATGCCACAGGAGGGATGACTGTTTCTGCATAGTATGCCCTTTAATTTTACCCAGTCCTCATGTGTGGCCTTATGTAGTGTAACAGTTAAATGAGAGGCTAACAATGGATTTGATGCTCTTAAAATGTTTATATTTGTGTGTGTGAATTTGTGTTCGTGAAAGGAATGTGTCTGAGGGCCCTTGAGATGCAAGTTCTTCTGTGCATGCACAGAACAGGTATGAAAAAGAAAAGGCATGTTTTTGTGCTAGATTCACTATGATGCCCCTGCCTGCCACCTGCCTCAACCCTGACCAGTAGCAGGGTGCCAACACAGTTAGACAGTTATAATGTTTGGTGAGCTATTCACATCACAAGACTCATTGTTACGTAGCCCACAGAATAGAAGAACTATCAGTTTGTGAATGTCAGTGACCCATGCTACTGATCTGGTTTAGATTGAAATTCACCACCTACGGGTAAATCCTTAGCCAGCCAGATCTCCAAAAATAATCTATATTCTAAACACCTTCTGTTTGGATCAGACAGATACCTTATTACTAGGGTGGTGCCTTCTTGAGTCGCAGGCAGTCAGTGACATGTTGGGGCAGAGGCATGTCTTTGCTGATGAAACCAAAACAAGGCCATGGCTTTGTTTGTTATGAAAAGTGTCTCTTTGGGATGTTCTAGAATTCTTAAGACAGGTGTGCAATGCTACATGTGAGCAAATTAATTGGCAGTGATTAGTTTGCATTTCTTCACTCAGTGTAGGAGGGCGTCTAGTTCTCCAAGCTGATCTTTCGGCAGATAGGTACAAGGAAATAACACATCACTTTGGTTTTTAAGTATACATTTATTTTATATATTGACAAGGCAGAGAATAAAGTTTTCAGTGCTGAATGCTTAAAGTTGGGCTGCCAAATTCATATTCAGGCATGTAAAATTCTGATTGTGTGGGTGGTTTTTCCAGGGTGGAATTGATCAGCCCCAGATCCTTTTTACTTCAAAAAAATTACTGGGTGCCCACTGTGAGGCTACTTATATTTAGATGACTATAAATGGATTTAGAATACTCGCATTAGGCACCTAGGTTTGAAAAGTTTTTGGCCAGGATCTCTGCCTGTTAGAACCAAGAATTTATACCATATTTTCTCATCGGAATACTTAGAGCTCTACCCTTGCAACTAGTCACACAACGTAGTAGGAAATGCAAGGATCTCATACTCCTGTGCGAGGGTGAGTGGAGACTATGTATGTCCATGTAGATTAAGCAATATGGTGTTTTTCTGCACAGAGTAGAAGTGTTACAACTTTGTGAACCAGCTTCCTTAGTCTTAAAAAAGTGGGCTTATGTGGGTAGAATAAGGGCATTCTATGATATCAGATGGGAAGAGGTCTCAAGTGGGGTTCTACAGGGATCAGGTCTGTGTCTGGTGTGACTTAACAGCTTTATTGATGACCTGGATGTAGGAATAGAGAGCATACTAATCAAATTTGCAGATGACAAAGCTAGGAGGGATTGCAAACACTTTGGAGGAGAGAGCTAACGTTCAGAAGGATTTTGATAAATTGAAGAACTGGGCTATAGACAATGAAATTGAACAAAGACAAATGTAAGATGCTACGTTTAGGGAAGAAAAACCAAATGCACAAATACAGAATGGGGAATAAGTAGCTTGGCAGCAGCACTTCTGAAAAGGATCTGGGAGTTGTGGTGGATCTCACAACCTCAACAGGTGTACAACGATGTGGTGCTGTTGCCCGCCCTCCCCCCCAAAAAAAGCCCATGCAATTTTGGGTTACTTTAACAGAGGCATAGCATGCAGGTCACGGGAGGTGATAGTACCACTCTACTCAGTGCTGGTTAGGTTTCAGTTGGAGTACTGTATCCACTTTTGGTCACTGCTGTATAGAAAGGATGTAGAGAAACTGGAAAGGATCCAGAGGAGAGGACAAAGATAATCAAAAGGATGGAATGCAAGCCATCTATATGAGCAAAGGCTGAAGGAACTGGGTATGTAGGGGGTGTTGTTTTTTTGGAAAAGAGGAGATTAAGGGGGGACATGGTAGATGCCATAAAAAAGATAGATGGAAAAATTGTTCTCTCTTGCCAGAGAGGGCAGGACCAGTGGCAATGGGTTCAAACTATAGCATAGAAGATTTATTCTAAATCTCAGGAAAAAACCTTTCTAACTGTAAGAACAGTGGGACTATGGAACAGATTACCTAGGGAGTTCATGGAATCTACTTCACTGGAGGTCTTAAAGAGGCTGGATAGCCATCTGTCTTGGATGGTTAGCATATAAGAAATCCTGCATCTTGGCTAGGGGTTAGACTATATGACCCTTGCGGTGCCTTTTAATCCTATGGTTCTATGTCTAAAATACATCACCTGTTTCTTTCATCTTCTAGGCAAAAAAACAACTTGGTAGCCATGTAGCAGTATTCTTTCTGATGAGTCATGTCTCCTCTGTCCCTGGTTTTTATTATCATGTTGTAGTTTATGCTTATATTTGAAACACAGCATTTGCGCTGTGTAGGATCAAGCCCACAGTAGTGTTATACCACCAAACATTCTCATTCATTCAAGCTGGCAAATAAACCATGAAAAAGAGAACAAAATTAAAAGAAAGGGAATGCACGGGGACTATCTCTTTAGAAATATAGTCAGATAGGGTTGTGACAGCTATTTGACTGCGGCCAGGCTTTGTGTGTCCTCCTTGATTCTCAGAAAGTAAGCCAGATTGAATGTTGATCAGTATTTACATGGGATACCTCTATGGAACAGCAGCTGCTGTAATAAGAGATGATTCAGTAGAACAAAATCTTTGCTTTTGAGTAAGTCCTTAGCAAGTGTCTTAGCATAGAGCTTGTGGGGATGAGAGGGTATTGTGCTGTTAGTATTGCTACCTTTTGGAGAAGCCATATAACAGAAATCATGACACTGCGTGAGGATAAAGGATCCACTGGTATTTTGAAAGAGTAGAGGTTGTAGGTCTTGAGTCCTTGTTTAATTTCAAGTCATGTGTTTACATCCTGCTTACCTAAATTCCCCCTCTAGCAACAACTGGAGAAATTTTCATTCCTTCTCCTAAAAAAGCTGAGTTCCACTCTGAAATGGTTACAGAGTGGAAGTCATGCCTCATTCTACTTTGTATTAATAGATCATGGGAGTGAAAAAGGTACATAAATGTTAGGTGTTAGTAATAACATTAGCTCCGGTCTTGCAATTGGATCTAGTGGGTGGATTCAGTGGAGCTCTGAACAGTTGTAGGGGTCGGCCAATACAGAATTGTGGCTGTTTGTTACTTAATATAGTTCTGTTGTAATAACTTCCTAAACGCCTCTTTGTAAAGTGTGGT
Source organism: Gopherus evgoodei (assembly GCF_007399415.2). Lineage (NCBI taxonomy): Eukaryota > Metazoa > Chordata > Testudines > Testudinidae > Gopherus > Gopherus evgoodei. The sequence continues at coordinate 146,892,396 of NC_044324.1, forward strand.
GTAAGTGCTTATTAGTACTTACTTGCTCCATTTTTGCATAAGCCTAAAACGTAGCCACTTTGCTACAAACTCATGGACTTAAGAGCCCTCATGATGATGATGTGCAATAATTCATATGATTTTAATTACAATTGGCCAATTCTTGCAATCCTTACTGAGGTGAACTTCTGCGGAGTTTTGCCTCAATGAGAACTTTGTGATTTAAGCCAATAATACATTTTGTTTTCCTGTGGATTTTGTACATTATTCCTGCTCATCCCACTAATTCCCCTTTTCCAGTAAAAGTTGATGATTGTGTAGGTGCTGCTTCAAATTTCACCTTCAGTATTAAAGTTTTAACTTCAGTAATAAATTGATCATATAAAATGTAATCTTGCAGTCCATGTCTCACTACCACCACTAGTATAGTTTTAGGTCTCTAGTTTTTGATAAGTGATTAGAATTGATGAAAGCAAATATGCTGAGTGATGTAAGGAGTCTGGGAAAGCAGTAGCAATTCCATTCCAAGGGAAAAGGATTTCAAAATAATTTTTGAATTTGTCACCCCACAAAAAGTTACTGATCACTTCAGTTAGAGCAGAGGTGGGGAACCCTTTTTCCTGTCGGGTCACTGACCCACAGGAAAAACCAGTTGTGGGCTACATACAGTCCTTGTTGGGGGCAGGGGGGCACAGAGGCTTGAGGCTTCCCCTAGGCTCTGGCGTTGGGCCAGAAATGAGGGGTTCAGGGTGCAGGCGAGGGCTCCAGGCTGAGTCCAAGGGGTTTGGAGTGCAGGAGTAGGCTCGAGGTTGGGGCAGAGGTTTGGGGTGCAGGAGGAGGTTTGGGGTGCAGGCTTTGGAGAGGGTTAGTGTGCGAGAGGTAGTTCTGACCTGTGGCAGGGGGTTGGGGTACAGATGGGGTTGTGGGGTCTGGGAGGGCATTTGGACCTGGGACAGCGGGGTTAGGGAGTGTGGGCTCTGGCCAGGCAGTGCTTACCTCAGGCGGCTCCTGGTCGGTGGCGCAGCAGGCCTAAGGCAGGCTTCCTGCCGCTCCGAGAAGCAGCTGCCATATCCGGCCCCTAGGCGGAGGGGTCAAGGGGCTCTGCACAGTGCATGCTGCCTGTGCCTGTAGGTTCCTGGCCAATGGGAGTTGTGGAGCTGGTGCTGGGGTCAGGGACAGTGCGGGGAGCCTCCTTTATTGCCCCTGCTCCTGGGGGCCATAGGGACATGCCGGTCACTTTCGGTAACTACATGGAGGCAACCAGACTTCTGGAAACCCAGCAAGCTGTGCTTGCAGCTCCAGCCACGAGGAGGGGTGGGGGGCCACAGACACTTGGGGCTTCTGGCCTGGGGCACGGAGACTTGTCGCGGCCCGAATTAAATGAAGCAGAAGGCCAGCTCCGGGCCATAGGTTCTCCACCCCTGAGTTAGAGACTGAAAGGTGTGAATAGAGATACAATTACATACTGCAAATAGCAAACATGTAGACCACACTGCCAGGCAAAAGCTCAATTAATATAGGACATCATTTTGTGGGTGCACAGTTAATGTAGGAAATAAGGAGCCGTCTACTCCCTTTATTCCATCTCCATCAGGTCTGGGCAGACTTGCACTGCAGTCCTCTGTGCTCCCTGTTAACATCTGAGATTACATGGTGCCCCAAGAGATGGGTGGAAAGTAGGGGGGTTGCCTCCCCTTATGTTGCCCATATGGGGGCAAGTGTGCTGCACCCAACTTGTAATATTTTGTGCAGTCCCTCATGCACAAGAGAGCTCCAGGAAGCATTTTCCTTCTTGGGGGAGAATGTCTTGGTGGCTGGTCCATGGTAGTACTTAACTCAGAACAGTGCCTACAACCTGACATAGAAAACAAAAATGGTGAGAGGACCTCCTGCCTCATTTACATCTGCAAATTTAAAAGTCTAGTTTGTTTTCAGACTTTAAAAGACTCCATTCCACAATTTAAAAATACATTCTAAATAAAAACTTGGCAATACTGAAACACTGAAAAACAATCACGCAGAGGCATTTTCTGTATCTAAGGATAAAAAGGATTTAGTAGACTGGGCTCAGCATGTAGGAGAGTGTGCCAAAAGATAACTGCAGCCAAAAATGAATCCTTTCTAGTTCGAGACCCAGATGAGGGATGAATTTATTTAGCCTGGAGGCCGATGTTCTAGATATAATATTAGCGTTAGAGCTAGTTGAATAGTTTGTCAAAACATTTTTCCTGCAGAAAATGACTTTTTTTCCTCGCACAAAATGGAAATCTTTACACAAATATTTCCATCTTCTTTGAAAATATACACATTTGCGTTTGAAAAACAAAGCCTGAACAGTGAAAAATATTGGTTCTTTTGAGCAACTACCCAAATATTTTTAGCTTTATTTAAAAAAAAAAACTTGAAAAAATTCAAAGAAAATGAATTTTTGTTCATCAAAACTTTTAATGGGTGAAAAACTTTTGTGATCTACTCTAATATCTGATTTAAGTCTGCACAATTGAGAGTTTTTATGTGGTCTACTGCTGTAGAAGGTTAGCTGTGGTTGGTGCATGGTAACAGTAGCCCTATATCAGTCTCATATTTAGCATCTCTGAGACATTCCAGAGATGACACACGTTCATCTGTAGGGATGGCCTCCAGGGTGGCTGCTGGAAGCCACCGGGAGCCACAATTTTACTTACTATTTTACTTACCAAGCAAGCAGCCAGATGGCCTCTTTGATTCTGGTCTCCTTGCTCCACCAGCTGGAGCCATGAGAAGGAGCAGGTGGCATCAGCAGCAAAAGTGTATGGTAGAGGCAGAGAGCCAGAGGAGGAATGTAAAGAGGGATGACCTGATCAAAGCAATGAGCCAGGGAAATAATCATTGTAGCAGCATTCTGAATGGACATGAGCAGGGCAGGATTATATTTGTCAAGGTCAGAGAAGAGGATGCTGCAATAATCAAGATTCTAGATGGTGAGAGCTTGGATGAGGGTTTTAGCTATGCGGATGTAGAGGAAAGGCTGTGCATATCTTAAAGATGTTAGGCAGGAAGAATCTGCAAGATTTAAACATAGCCTGGAAGTGAAGATATAGGGAGAGGGCAGAGTCAGAGCTGCTGCACAGGTTAGACATGAGTCAGTGGTAGGATGGTGGTGCTGTCCATAGGGAGTTGGGAGAGCTGGGCGTAAGAGCTCTGTTTTTTGGCTATTTTGACCTTAAATTGACAGCTGGACATTCATGGGAAGGTGTCAGAAAGACAAGCCAAGATTTTTGTTTGGCCTGAAGGAGGAGTGGAGAGGTAGAACTATGAACTTTTAGAGATGATAGCTGAATTTGTGGTTATAGGCAAATTATTTACAGTAAGCCAATTACTTAATCTAATTTACATAAAATGTTCCGTGGAGCAGCGCAAGAGTTGGTAGCTCCATAGATGCTATTTTGCAACTACTAGACAGTGTTAAGCATGTCCTGAAAAGGATGCTCAGTACCCGCATGTTTGGGTCCTACACTCAGTATTAATTGGTGTAATCTAATTAGTAAAGAGGCTAATTTTTTACCTTTGCTTTCTTATACCCATCTGGGCCCGAGAGTTTTGTTGTCTTTTTGAGTTACCTCCTTCAATACAATTAAGTGCACCTCTAACTTAAATAGATACTTTTAGCTCCATTTTCTGAAAATAGTTGGTATTTATCATGTTTACCTTTTTCTTGTGACAAAGATGTACTTGTGCTTTTGAACATTGTTTGTTCAGAGGAGGGTGGAAGGGGTTAATCTGTTGAGAGACTAGGCTGGACAAGAAGGAAGTGGGATGAGCTATGCAGGGCATTGGCGACAAGGACATGAAGGTTTAATTTTATGTGGTGGTGAAGGGGAAGTATTAAAAGAATGATTTGGTTAGATCAATTGGAAAGGTAGATGATCTTCCTTTAAAGAAAATCTTTTGCTGATGGAGAAGACACGCATAGGTGTAAATGGCATATATTTACATACACAAATACATCATATTTTCAGAATCCAAGTACATGACTGATCCAAGAGAACCAAATATAATATTATGAGCAGATGGGATCCCTCAGTGGCAAACTAGGAAAGCATTATATAAATCTTTTTATTTAAAAAAAAGAAGAAAAATGGTCAAAATACAAGTAGTTACTACTAAGTTTAAGATGACATTAATTTGTGACAAAATCGTGATTCCATCGAATCACATGAGAATTTCTTTTCCCCATGAGACCAAGATTTTACTATACTTTATTATATTGGTCTTACAACAGGATCTGTGTAAGAGAACCCATGTGCCTGTGTAGATCCCACGGATGCCAGCTGAGCTCCGTGTGAGCAAAGGCATCCAGCTGCATAGAAACAATTACCGGAGCCAATTACTTGTGCTCTTCACTTAGAGTGAAATCCTGGCCCCACAGATGTCAACAGGAGTCTTTCCAGTTTACAACTAGGCACAGGCTGCTGTCATAAGTAAAGTATGAACTTATTTAACCTTTCACCCAAAAGAATTAAAATCAACTCCTCCATAAAAAGAACACCATGTTTGCCCCCAGAAACCATTTATCTCCCAGGAGCTGCAAACAGACCAGATAACTCTTTCCTGATCTTTAATACAGTACAAAAACTCTGTTAGTAGAGGCACTTTGTTAATTCAAGCAAAAAATCAACACTGTTGCAACTAAACAGCTTCCAGTTACTAAACTCCATTTCCCAAAAGGCCACAAGACTAAAGTCAAAGTTCACATGGCTCCATCAGATATTGAAAACCCCAGCATTTTGGGCTATGCTACCATTATAAAGGGACCTCTGGCTCCAGCCTGCAAAGAAAACACTGAAGATAAGTAGCAGCTCTTGGCTCTCACTGACTATGCTGCTATGCTTTTGGAAACTGCAGCTTTCATGTAATATATTCATTCAGTACCTAACACAGTGGGGCCCAACCTGGTTGTGGCTTTTAGGTGTCGCTGCAATGTGTGTTTAATAACACTTACAAATAGCACCAGCAAGATCAGGTAACTTTGTAACAAATATAAATATATATACAGCCCTCATTGTATAACCATCTTCTTTACTTTTACCCTTTACCCTCCTCCCCCCCCCCAAATGTTTTTTTGGTAAAGATATTTGACTGTCTCTTTTCCGTAGTATACTTCATGTATACTGGTGTTGCCCATCAGCCGTGCATGCACTACTTTGCTTAAATTGACACTTTGGGAAAACAAGGTAATATGTTTATTAATAAGCAATTAGTTAGGCAGTGTACAAGCTTCATGCCAAAGAGTGTATCAATGGTTTGATGGATTCTTATAAATGTGTGACTGATGCTCTCTGAACCATTAGTCAACGCATGCATCAAAATAGATTACAAGATTTTTAGTTTTGTATTTGATTTCCCTCCCTACCCCCTTTCCTTTTTAAAGCTGCTGAATGGAGCTAATTGGAAGCCTAGTTCAATGCAGGGAAGCTGGAACAGATGTAGTCAACTGAGCAGATTTTCTGTGCTTCTGAAAATGAATGGGGAAAAAAAATCATATTCTAAAATCAATTAAAGGTGTTTTTGCTAGGACTTACTTCTGTGATTGACTAGGGGAACTACCTTCAGCACAATGTGGCCCAGATCCTTCAGTTATGACCCAGGACTGATCCTGCCAGGTGCTGTGTGTTCCTTGCAGTATGATGAATTCTGTTTCTTCCCTTTGAAGTAACATCTTGCACAGGCTCTTAGCACCTTTAGGGACTGGGCATAGGCAGCAATATCTTAATTTAGATATTTATAGAAAAAAATAGAGCATATGAGCACTGCAGCCCAGTTATGTTTAGAACCTTAAATTTTGCATATCCTAACTTCTTTTGTAACTTTTGCCTTTGCATGCTTAACATTGCAGTTATTGGTGTGTTTAATTTCCTAGGTTCCCCCCAACCCCCCCCAAAAAAAGCATATAGGTTCAGAAATAGAAGAAATTAAACTCTTTTTGGCTTGCAAATCTTACTAACTTATGTAGCTTTATTGTAAGTTTCTTAGACTGGAGCAGGGCTGCTTGCAGCATTATGAAGCATAGAAGCCCATCAGCTTTGCCAAAGAGGTGTGTACATTTCTTGAATCAACCATGTGCGATGAGCATCTCTGCACGTGAATGTTTTTTATGGGATATACGTTCAATATGTACATTTTAAACTATTATAACTTAATGAAGCAAAGCAAAGGGGTTTTTGTTTTTGTTTTTTGTTTCAAGCCAAGCAAAAACACTAATCCTGTGAGGACTCATTCCACACCAGATTTCAAATCTCAAACTTCAGCTGTTTTCACTATAGCCCTTTCCATGCACATGTGAATTTAGATTATTTTTAAATGAGAGAATATGTATTTTTTTTTACTTTCATGGAACTCAAAAAGGGCTGAAGAAATTTTAATAAAACTTTCGAAAAAAAGTGAATCTTTGAGTAGAGCTGAAGCATGGATATTTTAGCTCAAATTGTGAATTATATGGGAAGTTACAAGCATGTGAATACTGTGTATTTGCATCCTTAACTATAGTAGTCACTGCCAATTATATGTATGTTCTAATCATCCAGAGGATTACTGTGGAAATGGAGAATAGAGCTAGGAGGAACCTGTTATGATATCAGTGAGGTGAGGGTACAAAATGACTATTGGGGATCCTGTATTCAAAGCCAGTGGGAATTCACGTACAGGGTATTGAGCATCTTTCAGGAGCAAGCTGTTATTAAGCACAACATTTATTTCATTTGCCAATAAACTATCATACTCTGTTCTGATTGGTTTTAAAATTATTCTCTTTAAGTAGAATTTGTCTAAAAGATACCCACAATAGGTATCTAATTAGTAATGAGTGGTTGCTCTGCTAAGATCACAAGTAACTACTCTTAGTAGCAGTTGATCTTACTCCCATTTAAGTCCATCACTAAACTCCTGCTGGTCTAAGGCCTGGTTTACACTAAGGAGCGGGGGGGGGGGGGATCGATCTAAGTTATGCAACTTCAGCTATGTTACGTAGCTGAAGTCCACATACTTAGACCTACTCATTGCGGTGTCTTCACTGCGGTGAGTCGACTGCTGCTGCTCCCCCGTCGACTCTGCCTGCGTGTCTTGCAGTGCTGGAGTACAGGAGTCGATGGGAGAGTGCTCAGGGGTCAATTTATCACATCTAGACTAGATGCGATAAATTGACCCCTTCTGGATCGATCACTGCCCGCCGATCCAGCGGGTAGTGTAGCCATACCTTTAGTGTTGGAGGATCAAGCCATTCGTGTGTCTCTCTAATTTAGTCCTGTCCTCGAAGCCCCTAAACCACTGTACTGTCTAAATTGTTTATCCTTGTAGTGATTTTGATTGTAGGTAAATATTAATCTTAAAGAAGGATAAAATCCAGTAGTTGGTTATTAACTTACTATTCACCTTTAATGTCTATATCCATACCTCTTTCCGAGAATTGTGTTACATTTCCCTGCTATGGGCATTGCTGATCAAGTTTTTTAATTGTTTCCTGGCCTGACCTCTCCAGTGTTATTTCTGAGGCATTGAGACTATTGATTATTCATTACTGCTGTCATGTGTTGATTCTCAGCAGCTTCTCTGATTTAAATTGGTTTGACTTCTGCATATTACAGTAACTTCAGTGATGCTGCCCTAAAAGGACTGCCTTCTCTCTGTGTGGCAAAGTGCAAGCTTGAGATTTGGCTCCTACTTGTTTTTTACTGCCTTTGTAGCGTTTGCTGTAAGAATATGCATTACAATGAACATATCAAGACTAATTGATATTGCGATAGATACTGTGCACAATGCAGTATAATGTGTAAGCCAAGTTCAGGTGTAAAATGTTGACCTTTTCTCAATATTGCATGGAATATATACACCTTTACCTTCCAAAGTGGGTTGTTTAATTTTTGTTTTATATCTCTGGTATTAAGATCCCTGGGTTGTTGAAAAAGGATTATGAGAATCTCTAGGTAACCATGAATTCTGCTAAAATATATGGCAACAGATGGGAAATGGTGAACTTTTTAACTGCTGCTGAAGTAGCATTAATGGTGAATGGAGGCCTAGTAAAACTAGAAACATTGAATTATAGCTTCTAATTCTCAGTGGTGATCTCATATTGAAATATATATGTAAATGTCTTGCACTAACTCTGGCCAGCATGCTATAATGTGAACAATATGTTCTACCCCTTTAGACATTTCCAAAGTTCTTGCTATAATAAACACCTTTCTCTGCTGTGATGTTGCTGTGAGCATGATCAATTTCTTAATGTTCCTATGTCTTAAACCTGAACTCTGAACAGAGAAACTGTTCAGATATTGAATTTTTAGTACTAACCTAAATCATGGTGTAATAGTCTCTATATTAAGCCATTTGGGGGGTGGGGAGGAGAGCCAGTTGGCCTTGCAGCATGTCATTAGTCTGTTACTATTGTCTGAGGAAGCTAGCAAGCACTGTGGAGCTCCTACAACATTTTCTCTCCTCTATTTTCACCACCTCTCTACTACAACATTTTAAAGTGCCTGGAGGAATATCTTGGGATATCTGTCAATGCTACAGTGGCACAGGTACAGCAGTGCTGCTGTAGCACTGTAGCATAGACTGGTCTTCCATCACTGGAAAGGGGTTTTTCCGTTGATATAGGTAATCCACTTCTCTGAGGCGGTAGCTGGGTTTTACAGCATTATTCTGACAGCCTACCTACATCTATACCAGGGTTAGATTAACCTAAGTCATACAGAGAGTGACATTTTTTCACAGCCTTGAGAGATGTTGCTAGCTTGACCTAAGTTTTAGGTGTGGACCAGGCCTTAGAGATGGTTCATCAGTTAACCCAGTTCCTGGCTCTAAATGTCTATTGCTTCTTCCCTCTTAACTTGATGACCACAGCAGCTGTCTGCTATCCCATAATCCAAGCAGGGACTGAGGATGCAGCGTGTCTACAGCAATGTAGATTAAGGAAAAAATGGGGTAGAGCGCAAAACCTCCTGTATAAAAGCCCAAATTCTGAAGTCATGGTTGGGGATGCAGGGATCTTTGGGTTATAGGTAGAACCGGAATAACTGTTCAGCAGTTTAATCTGAATACACAGCTGTTCACATGGGCCAAGCGAGTTCAACTTCAAGCGAGTTTGCTAGACTGTTCCCTCAACCTTAGTTATCTGTTCCTTGCCTAAGGTAATGGGTAATAATGGAACATAAAAGCTCATTATGGACGAGATGTGATATTTCCATCATTCACAACATACCTAATTTCAGTAGCTACTCAAATTTTGCATGAAGTTCCTTTAAAACTGAATTTATGCTGTATAAGTATTTATATTGGAGGGATCCCATTATAAATGCTATTTAATGAAGACTTGAAACCGTCTTGGGAAGAATCTAAGTAGGTTGTCATTTTACCATTGGGCAAACTGAGGCATTAAGATGTTAAAGGACTTTCTTGAGGTAACACAATGAGCGAGTAGGATAGTCAAGAATGGAATTCTGCTGTCGTTCCTTTTTATATTAGATGATTGGGAAGCAATGGGGCTAACATTTGCTGTAAACAGAATAATTCAAACTTCTGTTGTCAAGTGTTGGAATATAATCACAGGTCTCAGTCCTTTACAAACAAAAGCTTTTGTACATGTGTTTAACTTCAGTGGGATTATTTGCATAGTTTAAATAACACGTGCATAAGTATTTGCAGGATCAGGGCCATGTATTGTTCCTACTTCTGAATGTTTAATGTTACAACAGTGGATTTGCAAGAAAGAATGAAACAGGTTAGTGCAAGTGGAAGGCACACTAGTGTTCAGTTTCTGATTTGGATTGTCTACAATTTTTTTTTTTCAAACTAAGCACTACACTTTACAATTTTTAATGTTTAGAAAGATACAGCTGTTCAGGCATCAAGAGTATTTGGGACAGCTAGCAAAAATAGGCTTGTAGCTTTATTTAATAGAAAGCCTGCACTTTAAATTTGCCCTGGACTAATGTTTTCTCACTTCCTGATTAAACTATTATTCTGCATCTACTTTTCCTGGTTAAAATGTTCATTCACTTTTCACTGATATCTCTTGCATCTAATAAATGTACCAGTGCAATCAAAGCAAGCAGGGCAGAAATAAAAGCCCCTGGAAAGTGGTTGATTCATATGTTTTAATCTTAGTAGTGATTTAATTTTTACTTTTTAATAAAACAGGAGGAGCTTCAGCAGCAGAGGTGAAAACTTCCTAGGGACTGTCTCCTTTAGGCTTGTTTAAGTGAAGCTTAAAGTTCTACTTATGCCACAGTGACATTCTTAGTGCTGTGGTGGTCAGAGCACACACGAAGTGATGACAAAATTTCCCTTCCATATGTAATACTGAAAATAATTTGAGACCAACATGTTAACATGCCTGCATTTGATACTTTGCCTTTCTGATTATGATTGGTCCAGACTTGACCTTTGCCTGATTTTTATTTTACAGTGCTGGAAAGTCCACTTTGCAATCATTTATATGACTATTGCAAAGTTTTTCTGTTGTGTGTGTTTTATTTTTGAGGGAGGTTAGAAAGTTAAGGGTATCATATCCTGTAAATATTGCCAGAAGAAGAAAATATCTTAAAATAGATGATTAAGGTTTGGTTTTTGTACTTTTACCTAACTATGTACATGAAGATTTCCAATGCAATTTATAGTAATAATAAATGAAAGATATCCTGCTGTTTTGAATACCTACTAGTGACAATTTCTGTTCCCTGGCTCATTTATGATAACTACTGCATTTTTGTTCTGGGGAAGAAGTAGAAAAACATTGTTTGAAAATTACATCATGTTCATGAGCTTGAAAGAATTTTGCATCTATCTATCTATCTATCTATCTATCTATCTATCTATCTATCTATCTATCTATCTATCTATCTATCTATCTATCTATCTATCTATCTATCTATCTATCTATCTATCTATCTAATTTTTTTGGTGTGCTCAGCTTCTGCTTGCTTGCCTGCATACTGTACCTGACTGGAAGCTGCAAAGGGTTATTGTAGGTGTGAGCACCTCATGTTAGGAAACCATTTCACTATGTATCTGAAGGCCCCTTAATTTTTCTTGGTTGGCAGTTGCCGCAATATGCAGCGTGCTAGTGGAGTCTCGCAGCTTTCTGTGCAGCATTCAGCTCTGCAGTAATACTATGAAGGACTACAGAGAAATTATTAAAAATTAAAAGTATCCTGCAGAGAGGGGTAAAAAGAATCTTTTTTAGTAACTCATACATTTTTACTATTTTACAAGACTGCTTTAGCACAGAATGCATTGGGATCTGCTTATTAAATGTTCTGCTGATAACTGGACGTACACAGTATTATATGGGGATTATAAATTGGAGAAATGGTCTGAGGTAAACAGGATGAAGTTCAATAAAGATAAATGCAAAGTGCTCCACTTAGGAAGGAACAATCAGTTTCACACATACAGAATGGGAAGAGACTGTCTAGGAAGGAGTATGGCAGAAAGAGATCTAGGGGTCATAGTGGACCACAAGCTTAATATGAGTCAACAGTGTGATACTGTTGCAAAAAAAAGCAAACGTGATTCTGGGATGCATTAACAGGTGTGTTGTAAACAAGACACGAGAAGTCATTCTTCTGCTCTACTCTGCGCTGGTTAGGCCTCAACTGGAGTATTGTGTCCAGTTCTGGGCACCGCATTTCAAGAAAGATGTGGAGAAATTGGAGAGGGTCCAGAGAAGAGCAACAAGAATGATTAAAGGTCTTGAGAACATGACCTATGAAGGAAGGCTGAAGGAATTGGGTTTGTTTAGTTTGGAAAAGAGAAGACTGAGAGGGGACATGATAGCAGTTTTCAGGTATCTAAAAGGGTGTCATCAGGAGGAGGGAGAAAACTTGTTCACCTTAGCCTCCAATGACAGAACAAGAAGCAATAGGCTTAAACTGCAGCAAGGGAGATTTAGGTTGGACATTAGGAAAAAGTTCCTAACTGTCAGGGTAGTTAAACACTGGAATAGATTGCCAAGGGAAGTTGTGGAATCTCCATCTCTGGAGATATTTAAGAGTAGGTTAGATAAATGTCTATCAGGGATGGTCTAGACAGTATTTGGTCCTGCCATGAGGGCAGGGGACTGGACTTGATGACCTCTCGAGGTCCCTTCCAGTCCTAGAGTCTATGAGTATAAAATAACCTAGTCTTCTACTGCAGCCTGCTTTGTTTTCTTATATAGAGCTGAGCACATCAGCATATAATGCTAGTGGCTTGAATATTTTAATCCTGAATTGCTCTTTTTTTTTTTTTTTTTTTTTTTTTTTTTTACTATTAACATTCTTTCATAAACTGAAAAATAATACTTGAACAGAAAATATTCAGACATTATACAGTTGTATTTCATTTCTAGTTGATTTATTTATTTGGCATTCTTAAGTGTCAATATGGTAGTAACCCAGTTGCAGCACTTTTTGAAACAGAGATTCCCTGACACTTACAGCCATGGCCTCATGCACTCCTTGACAAGCTGGACCTAAATTTTACAGCAGAGATCCTGAACTCTGGCAGAATGAACATTACGTGGCAGCTTAATTAAATAAGAAAAAGTTGTTATAAAAAGCATATGTGAAAATGAATAAAGCAGTCAAAATAGTAATCCCGGTGTTTTTTATATTAAATGTATGTAGTTTATTTTGTGATGCAATTATTTTTTTGACGGGGCACAACTGCATCATAGAAATTGCGCCATACCCAGCTTACTCCCTGGCAATTGGAGGCATTGGGGTGGTATTTGGGGATTATAGCCCATTAACTGGATATATCTGCTACAATGGTAAAATACTTACAAATGCAGTTCACACCTCTCATGGCTACTAGTTTTTAGGCTATACAGAAAACTTTTTTTTTTAATTGACTGATACTTGAATCATCTTCACAATCACTATGACTAGCAACATTTTGATTTAAATTGAAAGCTTAGATTCTGGAGCACATGTCTTTGAGAAAGAGTGGAATAAAGTGGATTACCTGGTAAATTCAACAGCAGCAGGGCGCACACAACCTTGCTACAATCTATAACCTATTTTTTTTTCTTGTAGCAGAAATCACTGAAAGGGATGCAATAAGATTAACATTATTGGTTTAAACAAGTGGTTTACCTTTGTTACAAGTAACACATCTGATTATTAAACCTGAAAATTTTAAATAGTTTTACTGTCTATGCTGTTTTAATTTCTCTCCACTTGGACACTGGAAATAGACTAGTATTTTTTCTTCCTTTATAGTTTGATACATTTCACTTTGAGAATCTCCTGCATTGAGGCCTGGTCTACACTACGCGTTTAAACCGATTTCACGCTGTACCCGTCCACACAACGAGGCCCTTTATATCGATATAAAGGGCTCTTTAAATCGGTTTCTGTACTCCTCCCCAACGAGAGAAGTAGCGCTAAAATTGGTATTACCATATTGGATTAGGGTTAGTGTGGCCGCAAATCGACAGTATTAGCCTCCGGGTGGTATCCCACAGTGCTCCACTGTGACCGCTCTGGACAGCAATCTGAACTCGGATGCACTGGCCAGGTAGACAGGAAAAGCCCTGCAAACTTTTGAATTGCATTTCCTGTTTGCCCAGTGTGGAGCTCTGTTCAACGCGGGTGGCGATGCAGTCCCAAATCCAAAAAGAGCTCCAGCATGGACTGTACGGGAGATACTGGATCTGACCGCTGTATGGGGAGACAAATCTGTTCTATCAGAGCTCCGTTCCAGAAGACGAAATGCCAAAGCATTTAAAAAAAATCTCCAGGCTATGATACAGAGTCCACAGCACAATGCTGCGTGACATGCGTAACAGAAAGCCAAAGAATCAAATGGACGCTCATGGAGGCAGGGAGGGTGTACCGAAGACTCCAGCTATCCCACAGTCCCCGCAGTCTCCGAAAATCATTTGCATTCTTGGCTGAGCTCCCAATGCCTGTAGGGTCAAATACATTGTCTGGGGTGGTTCAGTGTCTATGTCGTCAATTTACCCCGCCCCATGATAGAAAAGGGGAAAAAATCGTTTCTTGACTTTTTTATATGTCACCCTATGTATACTGCATGCTGCTGGTAGACATGGTGCTGCAGCGGTAAACAGCAGCATCCTCTCTCCTTCCCTCCCCGGTGGCAGACGGTACCGTGCAGAAGGACTGATAGCCATCCTCGTCATGAGCCCGTGAGTGCTCCTGGCTGGCCTCAGGTGAGGCCGGCCGTGGGCGCCTGGGTAAAAATAGGAATGATTCCCGGTCATTCCCAGTAGATGGTACAGAACGGCTGGTAACGGTCCTCATCATAGCAACTGGGAGCTGAGCTCCATCAGCCCCCTCCCTTTCATGTACAAAGAAAAGATTCTGTCGTGCGTGGACTATCATAGCAGCTGGAGGCTGCCTCCCCCTCATTTTATCTCAGTAACAAGTCAGTGTTTCTTATTCCTGCATTCTTTATTACTTCATCACACAAATGGGGAGGGCACTGCCACGGTAGCCCAGGAAGGTTTGGGGAGGAGGGAAGCAACGGATGGGGACACCCCCTAGGGACACCCCCTAGAATGGCATGCAGCTCATCATTTCTGCAGGATCTGACATGGAGCGGCTGTGCTCTCTGGTTCCCTGATACACTGGTTCTCTAGTACACTTGCCCCATATTCCAGGCAGGACTGACTCTATTTTTAGATACCATAAAGGAGAGATTGACTTGGGGAGTCATTCCCATTTTTGTCTTTGCGCCCCCAGCTGACCTCAACCAGGGCCACCCATGACAGCAGCAGACAGTACAGAACAACAGATAACCGTCATCTCATTGCCAATTTACAATGGCACAGCAGATGGTACAGAACGACTGATAACCATCTCTGCTGTCATGCAAAGGCAAATGAATGCTGCTGTGTAGCGCTGCAGTATCGCCTCTGTCAGCGGCATCCAGTACACATATGGTGACAGTAAAAAAAAGCTGAACGGTCTCCATGGTTGCTGTGCTATGGCGTCTGCCAGGGTAATCCAGGGAAAAATGGCATGAAATGATTGTCTGCGGTTGCTTTCCCGGAGGAAGGAATGACTGACGACATTTACCCAGAACCACTCGCGACAATGATTTTTGCCCCATCAGGGACTGGGATCTCAACCCAGAATTCCAAGGGGCGGGGGAGACTGCAGGAACTATGGGATAGCTACAGAATAGCTACCCACAGTGCAACGCTCCAGAAATCGATGCTAGCCTCAGACCATGGACACACACCGCCAAATTAATGTGCTTAGTGTGGCCGCGTGCAGTCGACTTCATACAATCTGTTTTACAAAACCGGTTTATATAAAATCGGAATAATCTCGTAGTGTAGACATACCCTAACAGAGTGTCATGTTGCCAATTGATAAATACCAATAAAACATCATCTTTTTTTTTTTTTAAATTGGTGTTTTATCTAAGAAACACCAGAAATAGTAACATGTATCCAAGGACTTGTCTGCACATAGCAGTAATGCAGACTATAGGGTTGTGCAGTAATTGGTCCATGTAGACCTTGCTGGTATGCACTAAAGTTTCCCTAATGTGCTTTAACATGGTGCTCTTTGAAAAAATACTACGTTTAAGTGCACTAGGGAGCATTACAAAGACATTGTTCAGTACAGTAAAGAAGTATATATTATAAGGAGTAATGTATGTTGTTACACTACTCATTACAATATACAAAGAAAGCCCTGAGTATCCCAGATTTTTGGATATCTACATAGAATTAAAAAATTGCTAAAAATACCCCTCCCTCAAATTAAGTTGTTAAACCCCCAAAACCAGAAGCTTCAGGGAAATTGTGTGTGTGTGTGTCATAACATATTTCCCAGATTTGGACCTTAGCGTCCAAAATATGGGTGTTAACACGAAAACCTCCAAGCTTAGTTACCAGCTTGGACCTGGTAAAGCTGCCACCACCCAAAAAATTAGAGTGTTTTGGGGCACTCTGGTCCCCCCAACAACCATCCCTGGGGACCCCAAGACCCAAATTCCTTGAGTCTTACAACAAAGGGGAATAAACCATTTCCCTTCCCGTTTTCCCTTCCAGGTGTTCCCTCCCTGGGTTCCTGGAGAGATACACAGAAGCAAGCTCCATGAATCTAAACAGAGGGACTCCACCCTCTCTGTTTCCAGTCCTGGAAAATACAAGTACCGAGATATCTAATCTCTCTTCCCCCTTACCCAGAGGGCATGCAAAGTCAGGCTTAGTAAATCTAGCATACAGAGATTTTCCCCCCTGACTTCTTCCTCCCACCAATTCCCTGGTGAGTTGCAAATTCAATTCCACTAAAGAAAAACTCCAACAGGTCTTAAAAAGAAAGCTTTATATAAAAAGAAAGAAAAATACATAAAAATGGTCTCTCTGTATTAAGGTGACAAATACAGGGTCAATTGCTTAAAAGAAATATGAATAAACAGCCTTATTCAAAAAGAATACAATTCAAAACACTCCAGCAACTACACACATGTAAATACAAAAAAACCCAATCTCTTTGTACTTACAACTGGGAAACAGAAGATTAGAAAGGCAGGAGACAGAAAAAATCCCTCTCATAGCCGAGAGAGCACAGGCACAAGACAAAGAACAAAGAACTCACACCCAAAACTTCCCTCCACCCAGATTTGAAAAAGTCTTGTTTCCTGATTGGTCCTCTGGTCAGGTGTTTCAGGTTACTCCTTTCCAGGTGAAAGAGACATTAACCCTTAGCTATCTGTTTATAACAGTGTGCGTGCGCGCGTACGTATAGTGCTTTTATCAGTAAATCTCAAATAGCAGATTTAATATCAACAATATGATTTTTAAGGTGGATGGACTGCATGTCCACATTAATCCACAGGTTGGCCTGGATCCACATCAGTGTGGAAGATAGAGAGAAGAGGGATTAAACATGTTTCTCTAAATGCTCCGTGAGATATTAGTTCTAACTATCTGAAATCTACAGTTTAGCCAACAAACTTAATTTCTTCCTGTAATATCCGGCTTATTGTGAATCACATATCTGAATCCCAACAGGTACAAGTTTGGCAGAGATATAAATGTTTATCAGCCTTTATGGTCACTCAAACTGCTGTTATAATTCCAGATAAAGTGCTTCATGCAGCACAAGGAAATGTTTCACACTGTTTAGTCCTTTCTTTTTGTACTTTGCTGTGTTATTGTTGCTACTGTTAGGATATCCTAGGACCTCCAACTGAGATCAGGGCCCCACTGTGCGAGGCACCAGCAAGCACATAGTAAGAGACAGTCCCTGTCCAACAAGAGTGTACAGTCTCAACAGAAAAGGGAGGAGAAACATAAGTACGGGGAGGTGATTTGCCCAATATCACATGGCAGGTAAGTGGGAGAGCTATTAACCACTAGACCTCTTCTATATAGTGTCTGGTTATTTTCATGATAGCTGGATTCTTGGTCTTGTGTTTTTGGTTATGAAGTTTTCAAACCAGGATTTCAAGACATCATAATCTTTGTTCTATTGATTGGTGTGTTTTTTTGTTTGTTTTTTTTGGGGGGCAGGGGAATGGGGGAAATCATCTGATCGGAGGTAGGTTTGATCTGAAAACTGTTCCTTTTAATGGGTTATCTCTTTCAATTGTTCTCATGGTGGAAATGCTTACGAACTGTGTTATCAGGGTTGAGATTGCTCAGGGGATTTGTAATAGGGTGCACTTTTAGGTTACCATTTCAAATCCAGACCAAGAAGGTAGTGAGGGAAAGCTGTTAAAATTTGATGGCATTTTTGTGGCCTTTCAACCTGGCTGGAAATTGAATTGTTGACATGCCTAGTAGAATTATTCATGTATGGCTGTCTTGACTTTTTCGATTGTAATCTTTTTGTTAACTTCTGGAGGAGAGAATGGACTGCATGTCAAAGATAGTAACAGGAAATTGAGGAAACCAGCCAAAGAAACTTTCCAAAGGAACTAGAGTCCAAGAAGGAAATGGTCATCAAAGGTATGGTGGCTTTGTCGTAGCAAGAAGAAGTCCTCTGATGAGAAATGGATGAACTGGAGCACTTAATTTCATTAAATAAGGCAGTTTCAGATTGAAAGAAGGGTAAATATATTGACAGTGCAGTACAATGCTGAAAACAGATGGACATTGGAATAAGACTTGGTTTACACTTACATTTTTTTATATTGGCATGAAACCCCACATCTCTGCCCGAGACAGCTATGCCAACAAAACCCCAGAGTAGCTACAGCTATGCCAACAGAGTGCTTCTGTCGACATAGCTAATGTCATTCTGCGTGGTAGTGTTCCTACACTGGCATAAAAATGCCTTCTGTCGGTTTAAATGTGTCTCCACGAGATGGCTATGCTGGCATAGGTTTTGAAATGTAGACAGAGCTCTTTACTTTAATTTCACTCTAAGAAATGAGAGCATGCACACAACAGTGAATGAGTGTCTCACAGGGAATGTATTCCATTTCAGTTTTATTTAAGGAATTTTTAAAACTGTTCTAGCGTTTGTATTCAAAATAATCCCAGGTTTTAGTCAAAAGGACCGATCTCCACAGTAACATTTTTTCCTAACATACAGCTGAATAGCTACACACAAACTTTCCTACAAGCTAATCAATTTAACACACACTATTGTATACATATCTTTTATTTGCTCCTCATCCCCTGAAATTATGATTAATACAAACTCCTGCCATTGTATCTAGACAAAGCTAGATAGCAGTGATCTGAAGGGATTTCCAGGAAATTACAGTAATTAGTATGTGCTAACCCTACAGGGCAGAGGACTAAGGGATTATGGAATCTACTAATTAGTTTTGCTATTAAAATAAGTGATAGCCACAAGAGGAGGCAGCACCATTTTCCAAACAAAGTTGTATTGAGTGGATTTCGCTGGAAATATTTATATTTTGCTCCTGAAAACTATACTGTAATTATGATGTTCAAAACAAAGCACAGTGTGTCAACTTCTGGAACGATATTCTAGTAGGTTGCACCTGAACTGATATTCCGGAGACCTACGTTGGGAACTGGCACTGGGGGTGGGGGCAGCGTGCAGAGCCCCTGTGGCTGTCCATGCACCTAGGAGCCAGAGGGAGATGCCAGCAGGTTCCGGGAGCTGCGTGAAGCCAGGTCAGGCAGAGATCCTGTCTTAGCCCTGCTGTGCTGCTGGCCAGACTTTTAGTTCCCTGGTCAGTGGTGCTAACTGGAGCCATCAGGGTCCCTTTTCGACTGGGCATTCTGGTCAAAAACTGGACACCTGGCATCCCTACATAAAGATGTTGAGGATAAAACTCTTCAGTAGTTGAGACTCCCAGACACTACAGTAATGAAGGCCATTACTAGATAGATGGTGTAGTTTGAAGCTGCTGGTAAGCAGAGGAGGGATGAAGAATTTGTGAAGTTCCTCCCCTTAGAAAATGTTTAGGGAATACCTAACACTTTGGAACGATCTGGCCCATTTCAAAGGCTCTTAAAATTATTTTATGAGCCTTTGGGATAAGTCCATCTCTGACAGGAAGAATTCAACAGATTCTGGAGAGATGGTGATTGTTTTAGAAGCTTGAAAATCACTCCAAACTTGCATCGAATGCTGTGGCAGATTTTAGCAAGAGGTACCCAGGAATCCCAAGATGTCCCTCTAACATGTTACTGCAGTGTAGAAGAGAAATTCTGATCCACACTTGTAACTGTGTATTTTACATCCCTTTGACTGCTGCATCTCTAAAACTTAATTGTGAAATCTGATTCAGCACTCTGAGAGTTGACTTATTCTAATTGCTCTTCTTTTTCATAGCTAGATGAAGACTGTGATTCTCTAAATCTTGTCTACTTTTAATTGCATTTTTTAGTCCAATAGAAAACCATAATTTTGAGGGCTGTTTGTTATTCTTTTGGTTTATTCTAGAAGTAGATTAGCAACAATTGCTAATACCTGATCATCTGGTTTCAGTCTGACAGTACTTAAGTGGAGGTGGTGGAGCAAGACTTGTTCCTTGTTTACACACTGGGGAAATGTGCTCTACGGGGATATGTTTTCTAAACTGCATTAACATGTTATGTATTGGTCCATGTACACCCTGCTGGTGCAAACTAGCATGCTTTAAAGTAATACTGTTTCACCTAGCACTGTGTTAAAGTGCCCCAGCAAGGTCTACATGGGCTAATTAATGCACAACATGTTAGTGTGCATCAGAAGTCACAGGCCTGTGCAGCATGTTACCCTACCATGTAGATAAGCCCTTAGGCTAGTGTGTCAAATTAATTCCTCATGTAAATAACTGAGTATTCCACTGAAGTCATGAGCAGAGTTACACTAGTGATGAATTTGACCCAGTATGTTTTGAGCAGGGCTGTTCCGTAGGGGAAATCAATCCTGCAGCTGATTTCATGTAGAATTTGATAAACGTATTTTATAGAAAATATCTTCCACCACATCTGTCAACAAAGTTAGATAACAGGGTTGCCATTGTTAACAACGATTGTAGACAGATATAATAATTGTTATTAGAAACTGACAACTGAACTTGGCGTTTCCAAGCTTGAGGGTCACGAAGATAATCAGTGGAAAAGTAATAACATTTTCATTTGAGATGACTCATTTATCACTTCCAAGAATATTTATATTAGGAATCCATCAAGAGCTCACACACACAAGCTCATTGCATCCTGAAACCAAATTTGAGACTGATTCATATTGACTCAATATGATAGTCTATGGAGGAAACTGTATAACATGACTATACGCATATGCAGAAATCTGTTTTCAGTTTGCCATGCACCATTAGTGTCACTAGAGAACTGTGGATTTGTAAGGATCCACAATTGAGGGTTACAGCTGTGACTGAAGAGCAATGCTGTCAGTTTTAACTTAGTGATAGTAGGTGGGTGAAGTAATATCTTTTATTGGACCAGATTCTGTTGGTGAGAGAGACAAACTTTTGAGCTTACACAAAGCTCTTCTTCTGGTCTGGGAAACGTACTCCCAGTGTCACAGCTGAATGCAAGATGGAACAGATTGTTTAGCATAAGTAGTTAACTCATATTTCAAGGGATCATTCAGGTGAACTGGCCCATTAACACTCCTCTGAGAAAAAGAAAGGGGGGGGAAGAGGCAGCTGTGATGGCAGCATTAGTGGGTTATAGATTGTTGTAATAAGCCATAAATCCAGTGTGTCTATTCAGTCCATGATTTTTAGTGTCTAGCAAAGTTAAGAGCTTAAGCTCCCAGGCTTGTCTTTTTGAAAGCATTGTGCAGGTTTTCTTTGAGGATGAGGACTGATTGGTCAGAGATAGTGATTGCTTTGTGAAAAGTGTTCTCCCACAGCTGATGTGGTGTTTTAGTCTTTACGTTTTTTTAAAAATAATTTTCCTGTGTGAGTTCATTTGAGAGCATAGTGATTGGTTTCACCCACATAGTTGTTGGGGTGTTTAGTGCATTGGATAAGGTATACCACCTGTTGTGATGGATATGTCAGACCCATGGATCTGGAAAGATGTGTTTGTGGGGAGAATTGGTCATTTGTAGCAGTGGAGAGAAGTCCGTAGGCTTTGCATCTGCACTGGCAGGGTCTGGTGACATGTAACTCAATGTAATTTAAAAGAAAGCACTCTGATGACCACAGAAGGTAATCAGGGGCGGCTCCAGGCCCGAGCACGCCAAGCGCATGCTTGGGGCGGCAAGCCGCAGGGGGTGCTCTGCCGGCGCTGCGAGGGCGGCAGGCAGGCTGCCTCTGGCGGCTTGCCTGCGGAGGGTCCACTGGTCCTGCGACTTCGGCAGACCTCCCGCAGGCAAACCGCCAGAGGCAGCCTGCCTGCCGCGCTTGGGATGGCAAAATCACTAGAGCCACCCCTGAAGGTAATCTTGTTACCCAAATGTGCTGAACTTGGCCAGTTTTACTCAGTTCTGTGCTGTGCTGAAGCCTACTAAGGTTCTCTTCATTTTGCTCTGGCAGCTCTAGAATCTTCTCTGCTGACGTGTGTTAGAACTCACACTTTGTGCTATGTCGATATACAATACTTAGATAAACACTCTGCTCTGCCATGTAATGTTGCCCTTTAAGAGGTGCCTCATACTTGGGGCTTGTTTTAGGCCCAGTGTATCCTTGCTCTGGCCCAGAAAGGTTTTATGCCATGCACTAACTATGAATCTAAATGTCCGGTCAATTTCTCTGCTGCCAGATAAATCTGGTGGGGTGGATCAGCATGATATAGCTGTAAATTTATAAATTAATAAAATGGTTAAATTAGAGAAAGCAATTTGGGAAAGGGAGTAGAACCAAGTGGTTTATGCTGCTGCTCAAGGCTGTATCGATTACTGCAACAAATTACCATCTACTAGAGTAGCCTTCAAAATTTCACTTGTACTCCAGGTGATTTCTTGTCCTGCGGGATGATTCTGTGGAATAACATCTAATACCTATGAAAATGACTCTTCATACAGAACAAGACAAATTATTAAAGAATCAACACTATGTATATCCTGGGTAGGCCAATGACAGCTTCTTTTTCTAGCTCTAGCATTTCCAACATCTCTAGGATTGTGCTGCTAAAGGGGAAAAGGGTGGGCTTGTGGCTAAAGTAATCAGGAAATCTGGGTTCTTTTCTTGCTTCTTCCACAGACTTCCTTTGCCTTCTTTGCAAGTCACTTACTCTTTTAATGGAGCTAATACCTACCTCCCCTGGGTGGTGTTAGGCTAAGGCAAAGTTTGCAAAGCATAAATTATTCTAAAGTGTTATAAGGCAGAAAATAAGTGGGTGGTGTGCAGTTGTCTTAATTTCTGTTGTAATACCTTAATTTAAAACAAATGTGTGAACCCCTTTGTCATTCATTGCACTCTGTCTAGCTGCAGAATGTTACACAGTTCTGCAAAAATAATGGTTCATGATTAAAAGTTGTGCTGTGGGCATGATTCTCTGCCTATTGAAATCAATGGAAAGGTTCCATTGACTACATACTAACTGGATCAAGCCCTGTCTGCGAAAATACAAAGGGGCAGAACTAAGTTAGCATGTGCAGCCATAACGTTTGAAATTTTCAAACATTGGATGCTTAATTTTTCAGATTTAACATATAAAATACTTTGGTATTTTCAGAATAAAGTAGTACTATGATGGATCATGAGCAACACCATAGTCAAAGTTGCATCAGATTTTTCATTTTGATGGGTTTTGTATTGGATAACATGATTACCACATCAGCATGTCATAATTACATTAAACCACTTTTTAAATCTTTTTAAAGCAGTAATATTGCTTGTTTATTTACTATATTCTCCTTGGGGCTATCAAATCCTGTAAAATATTGAGGCATCTGGAAAAGTAGTACATTGAATAAAATATCTGAATAATGTGGCCTGTTTTTAGTGGAAACAGAGCACTGGTGTCAGCGTTGTAAGATAGTTGGAAGACCTTGTAGCCAGCTGTGTGTGTTTGTGTGTGTGTGTGTGTGTGTGTGTAATGTAATATCTATTTATCTATCTCCTGTAAATAACTGTTCACTTGCAACAAACGTCTAGATTATATATCATCAATTTTTCATGCAACAACCTCAGTAGTAGAAGCTACAGTATTCTTTCTCTTGCATAGTTAAATCAAAAAACTTGGAACTAATAATCAGAAGGGGTTGGACATATGGAAGAAAAGTTTATTTTACATTTTATAGAAACAGAATAAATCATCAGATGAATTGTAGCTTATACAGTATAACAACATTATTTCCCTTATCTTTCTTTCCCAGGGTAACTTTATATAGGAAGAAACAATTTGATACCTTTTGTTTTTATCTTAACTGAACTATTCTGATGTACAAATGGAATAGTCAGTAAGCATTATGAAAATATGTATTAATCAATGATGTTGGGTTTTCACATTTGAAATGTAGCTACTTTAATCTGACAAGCATGTAATTTAATGGATTTTCAGGAAATGTCATATGCAATGTATATGACATGCATTTTCTCTTTCATCTTTCTTTTTGTACCATTGGTGGTCACCATACCAATTCAATAGTTAGCTGTTCTCTTTCAGTTAAAAGGATTCAGACTGAAAATAATCTGAAAAAGAGGAAGTGTGGCAATAACAATTGTTTTGAGCCCAATCAAGTGTCCTGGGTTTGAAGTTTTTCAGCGGTTAGACCCTTGTGAGACTCAAATTCTACTAAAGATATTCTCTTTTTAAAGCTGACTTGCAAACCAACTGCGTGATGTTTTAATCCACTCTTTCCATTTAAGCTGTAGACATACCGGCACAGAGGACGACAAAAAAGATAGATTGTACAGGTGGGTAGTAGAATTGAGTTGGGTAGGCAAGTAGCATGCAGGAAGGAGAAAGATTGACAGAGAGAAAGGAAGAGTGCAGTAATAAAGAGAGCTAGTTAATTACAGAGAAAATAGTTGGGGCAAGAAACACTGGCTTAGCAAGGGAATTTACTAACCATAGGCCAGGCTTAAACTGAAAAGTTAGATCAACCCAGCTGCACAACTTGGGGGGTTGGAAAAACAGCTGCATTTCACTTAAGAGCAGACTGCATTTTACTTGTTTAGCGAACACTTCCTCCACATTCCTTCCTTCTCAGAAGGTTGATGTGAAGCTTAATTAATATATGTAAAATGCTTTGAGATCCATGGGTGAAATGTGCTATTAAAGTGAATATTATTTTAAAAATCTGAGCCATATCTGAATGGATCACTGATACTGTTTCAGTGCTGAATGATTGACACTGTATGGTAAGCTGTGTAGAGTCTAGCCACTATGAGATGAATGTCAGTCTATGAATGATGTGAGAGGCAAAGGGCATGGTTGATAAACATTTTGAAAAGTATAATGCTTAAAGTTCAATGCAGAATTAAAAACGAGGCAAGATTGTTAAAAAACTATTATCAAACAGTATGTCAGAAATACACAGAATGCAAATGCTGATGGAGCATTTATGAAAGACAGTAGTGGGGCTGGTGGGGTACAGGTGTAGACTAAGCCTACTGAAAAATCATCTGTGGGAATTCAGTCAGCCAGCTGTAATCCTTTAAATAGTTGTAATATACTGAAGAGGTTAAGGATTAGTCAAGTCCAGGGCTTAAATTCTCAGAGTATTTCCTTGAGCCACCCCCTGCCCCCCAACATGCTATAAAAACTCCAGGGGGTTGAAAATAATTACTGGAGTTCCACTCCGGACAGCTCTGGCTGATTTCAGGCCCCGGTCAAGCCTAATTACTCATAGTGTTACTTTTCATGGCCTTAAAGGGGCAAAACCAAAATAGTATGATTATTTCAAAGAAATCATTCATGCTCAACTGTGACTTAAAAATGATCAATAAGAGAAATGATCTGATGATAATAGGTAGCATGCCAACATTTAAAAATGTGCCATTAGCCACTCTACACGATATGTGTGCCTCTCAGTAGAGACTAGGTAGAAGAACAGAAATTATTTGAGTGCTGCAGAAGAAATAAAGATTGATTTATTGGCTGTGCTGGCTGGCTTTTTTAATATTTTGCTACCTACAGCAAACAGTTTCTTCTCTTAATCTGGCCCTCTGGTGTGTTACTTTGAGCATGTAGTTTTGCCATGTCTTGTGCTGACAACCTTTTATTTTTTTAATAGTGTTGTATGGATACTGGGTTCTTTTCTCTGCTGAATCATTTAGTTGCCTGTGTAGTTCCACCAAGTAGAAATGTTTTATTAAGTAGCTTATAATGAACAGCTATATTGCATATTAAGATCCTACAAGTGATGACCCATGGCTTTGCTGCTCTGGTTTGTTTTATAGCACATGTGTGTGGTGTGCTGGGAGATTTGTGTTGAGTTGTGGTTGTGAGGTAGTTCTGAGAGACGTGTGGTGAGTTATGTAGGTGGTTAATGCAGGTTGTATGCTTCAGTGAGAGATTACTGTGTGTGCTGATTGTGTGTTGTGTCTGGGGTTTTTGTGTGTTTTGTGCAGGTGGGGAAGGAGGGTTGGCTGTGTTGCTTTGTGTGTGCTGGGGCTGGTTGGGTTTTGTATTGGGTTGTGCTAAGAGATTTATGCAGGTGGTGAGTGAGGAGGGTGTACTATGGAGAGGGTCTCTGTGTTTGTGGTTGTGTGTGCGGATTGTGGTGTGAGGTTGGGTTTTGAAGAACTGTGGCAGTTGAGCAAAGATAGACACCATCTCTACAGTCTTCCTCTACAGTCAATGAAAGTGTTGCACGCAAATTAGCTGTAGAGTATGAGAGGTGATTGGCTGAGTTACCGTTGATATCACAGTGGTCTAGGACTCTTGGCATGACATAGCTATGTCTTACTGAATCTGTACATTGCATGGGTGTAATTCCTAGTCGAAATAGCTGAGAAATTAAAAATTGGATGGTAACAGACCACAAAACTCAGTGATGATTCAACACTATGACATTCTGAACAGAGAGCTCTCAACCATGCTTGTAGCTGCTTCCCTTGCTTCAGACGTGTTAGACTTCAGGATGACACACAGAGTGACACTACTGAAATCTTATTATTTAGATTACTTGTTGCTATTGCCTCAATAGTAGTCCTGGCTTTTTCAGAGTGACTTTCTGGAGTACACAGTATGTATCCATTTTTCAAAAATGCAGCTTGAAGAGTACAAGTTATTTTAAGGAAAACACTGAAAAACGAGCAATCTGATTATAGTCCAGAAAGATGCAAGAGGTTATTGGAATGTCACACTGTTACATAATCAGCTGTTGCATCCTCTCCATTCTCTTTGGGACACTGTTGTTTGTTGTAATACAAAGCAGGATATCTTTTCGTTGGCAGAGACATCATAATTTAATGATTTATTTAGATACTGGCTGACATTCGAGGTCTAGTCTGGATAAGTGGATTAGACTGCAACCTGCTCATGACTCTCAAAAATGTGAACTTGTGGGTGGGTACTGCAGGGATACAGGTTCCTTTGTGAGCTTGGGAGGAAAGATGGTTTGTGGTTAAGACTGTGAAGAGGGATACTAGAGATTTAGATACAGTTCCTGTTATCTCACAGATACTGTGTGACCTGGGGTAGGTGATTCAATCTGTGATTGTTTCCCTCATGTAAAATGGAGATAATAATACTTCCTAACCTCACGGGGGATATTGTGACCTTTAGGGTAGATTTTCTCAAGGAGGAGAGAGGACATGGGCCATTCAAATGACTGTGGACAACTTACAGGGTGTATTAGGTATTTGGAATTATTGAATTCTTAAAATGATTGTTTTTACGGTGTTTTTGTCAACTGTTGTTGACTGTGCCAAAGGACTTTAAAACAGCAAATCAGGAGGGTAGGAGAAAAGTGATTAGGAATAGGAATATCTAATAAAATGTGATTATCTAACTTTTAGAAGGATGCAATTATACCCATCTGAGACATAAAGTGCTTTTTATCAGTTTGAACTTGACAGGTGACTGACAACTAAAATTGTGATGACAGAAATCCTCTTCTGCATAATAGATGGGGTATAAAAGTGCTCAGAAGGTTAAAGAAGGAATGGAACCAGTTCAGAAAACTTCCTAATTAAATATTTAAGAATATATTTGAAAAGTACATGAAGTGCTCATTAAATAGTGAGGATAAGGCATACTGCAGTCCTCCTTACATGAGGGCTGAGAGGAAATTAGAAATAGGTCTTTTGTCCAGTCAGGGTTTGGGGGGCGCAGTCTAGTGTGGAGGTATCTCCACTTGTCCGGCAACCCTGGGTGCCTTACGGTGCTGTGCTACTGTAGCTCCCAGCCTGGGATGCGCACAATCAGCAAGAAGCTTGCAGGTCACACCCTGAGGATACGGTTACCCAGCAAAGAAAAACCCCATGGCTGGCCTGTGCTAGCTGAGTCTGGCTCATGGGGATGGGGCTGTTTCATTGCTGTGCAGCCTTCTGGACTAAGGCTGGAGCCTGAGTTCTGGGATCTTCCCACCCTGCAGGGCCCTAGAGCCTTGGCTCCAGTCTGAGCCCAGAAGCCTGCACAGCCATGAAACAGCCAGGCAGTCCAAGCCCCATGAGCCTGAGTTGACTGACTGGCACGGGCCAGCTGTGGGTTTTCTTTGCTGTGAAGACATACCGTGAGTGTCTGTCTGCTTAGACAGCCCTGGTTCAGCAGCTCTGGCCCCAGCAGGTGATGCCCGTAGCCCTCTGCCTTGGATCTGTTATGAAAGTCTTTTTGTAGTGATTTCATAACTGCAATAATTAAGGAAATTCTATATTTTAACACCTATGGTGATAGGAATATGTTAATGGGAGAACATACCCTGATCTATAAATCTAAAAAAAATGCATTGATACTCAGAAAATGGTCTACTTAATGTTCTAAAGCAGTGGTTCTTAACCTGGGGTGCACACACCCCGTGGGGGTGTGAGATGCCCTTTCTGGGGGTGTGAGACATGCCAGATTTTTTTAGAAGGTAAATCATCAAAAACACAAATTAAGCACAGACACATAAGTACAACTACTTCGTTTCATCAAACCTATGTATGTATTAACTTTATACATTTTTTAACGATTACTGTAATATACAAACAAAAATATATCTAGGTTTAAAGAACTGACTCACTTCAATGATTTTTGATAAGGGGTGCAAGAACATATTTTGAGAATCAAAGGGATGCGGGCTGCAGTAAAGGTTAAGAACCACTGTTCTAAAGTCTATAGAAAAAGAATGAGCTTTTTTGCTGAGTCCAATTCTGCAGTGCAGTGATGGTGCAGATATGTCAGATTCCTCTAAACATACAGCCAGCAAAAGCAGAAGATTGAATTCAGGGTATTACTGTTTAGATACTTCTCTAGTGGTGTGCACAAGAATGAAAATTAACTCAACTGAGCATTATAATTAACTAAATCTGACTCTGATTTACTCTGACAAAGACATCAAATGTTTTGGACAATATGGATAATATGAGTTCCATCAAGTCCAAGCTGCTAACTAAAATGAGAGGCCCAACCACTCGATAATTGTACAGCATGTATTTCAAATTTATAAGATTCTGTATACATTGCAAAACATATCTGATTCACATTCTAGTCATAGTGAAAATCGCATGGCAATGTATTGAATCATAGGAAGTACATTTGGAAGGGTCTATTCAAACCTTTTTTATTTTTATTTATTTAGTTTTAAGATAGCATGCTTTCTTTTTGAGCTACAAATTTAAGGGCAACAGGCAACATGTTCCACTGCACAAGATAGCAAAATCAGAGAAAATTTGTATAAAATGGGTTAAGGGAGTGTGTGGAGGGGTGAGTCAGCTACAGTGTATGCTTTCTCCTACCTTGTAACTAACTATCAGCATCTCCTCCACACCAACATGTATTCTGGGATGTATGCCAGTAATGGGGGCATGGCCAAGTGGAAGTAGCAGTAATCTGGGAATGTGGTGCTGCGCTTCAGGGAACTGCATTTCTGAAGCCAAAGAATCCTTTTAGTTGTTGCTGCTTTAAGCAAATAATAACAATAGATGGTGCGCAAACACAAGACTTTTTTCATACTCTATGTCCAAGTGCTATGCAAAGGTGGACTGTCATTGCTGGCCCCATTATACAGAGTGGGACAGTGAGATTCAGAGAGATTAAATTATTTGCACAAAGATCGATCACAAATCAATGAGAGAGCTAGGAAGAGAACTTGCACTTCCTTACTTCCTTGCCTCTGGCGTAGCCACAAGGCTACACTGCCACTGTGCTTTGCAAACCCTGGTGGCAGGGTCATTGCAGGCAGTGGGATGAACCAATAGCAACTGGTAACAGTGCCTGCTGTTCTAGTGGGGTTTGGATTGGTTAGGGTTTGGGGACAGGAAGAGGAAAAAGGTTCTGTGAATGTGTTCTGTGGAGAAAGAGAGGACTGAAGTTTCCAGTCTGGTAACAACTAAAATTAACATTAATGTTTTTATTTTAATATTATACAACTAAGGCTATATTAGAAATTATTTTTTTGCCTCTCAATGAACAAAGCAGCTCTGAAGTACTGAAAGTTGGTGTTCAAGAGGCTCATGTGGATAGATACAGGGTATAAGAAGAGTTCACCCAGAGGAGAGGTACTAGTTTCTAGATACTTGATCTCCCAGCTCCTTTATGTGTGAAGCTAATTTACTGCTGTACTGAGACTTTATTTATTTTTGGGCAGTAAGATATTTCAGCAAATTCTTGAATTTTCAGTGCCAAGTAGCCATGTAAAATGCATTAGTAATGGGTCCTGGAAATCTATAGACTGATGCCAAGAATGAAGAGTCCATTGGTTCACATAGTGTAGGTCTGGTCTACACTGGGGGGGAGGGGATCAATCTAAGATATGCAACTTCAGCTACGAGACTAGCATAGCTGAAGATGATGTATCTTAGACTGACTGAATTCGCGTCCTTGTGGCGCGGGATCGATGGCCGCCGCTCCCCTGTCGACTCTCGCCTTGGTGGAGTCCTGGAGTCAACGGGGAGCAAGTTCGGGGATCAATATATCGTGTCTAGACGAGACACGATGCATCGATCACCGATAGATTGATCACTACCCGCTGATCCAGTGGGTAGTGTAGACATACCCATAGTGTATACAACCTTTCCTTGCATAGAAAAAAAAACTGTGAGCAGAGTAGATAAGAATTTTAATTTTTCCTGCTCCATTTCTTCTCTCCTTGTGAGTTCAATACACATTTAAGTGACTCCTCCCCAAATGTTATTACATGGTTACATACAGGTATATTATGTGCTTAATTAAAATTATCTTGCAGGCAGCGCATGCCTAGCTACAAAGAGCCACTTTAGTAAGTAAAGAGATTCTTGAGTGGATAAAATATTTCACAGGAGCGATTGTGATGCATAGCATTTCCTGGGAATTAACACCCCTTAACTTTACCGTACATCATTATCTCCAGCAACTTGAAGCTCAGTCATTTATTATTGGCATCTGATGAAAATGCTTGGTCTACATATGGGACATAGAAGAAATTTAGTGGCTTGTGTTTGATTAAGAACTGATTACCATAAAAATGAAATTCATATTTACGGGTTCCTACCTGCTTCTGGTTGCATTCATCAATACAATACACATTTTTGTTAGGTAATATTTTATCCACCTGATGTTAGGTGTGACCTTTTCATAGTCACCTGAATGACATTTATTATGGAAAAACTATCATGTGCTTCATAAATCGGAGTCAGCAAAGTGTTTAGTGTTTATTACATTACATTAGTACGTTATTTTTGTTTTGATGTAGTTCTTAAAAAGAAATGTGGTGTTAGAATATAAACACATTGTAGCAATGTTTTTCAGCGGCATCTGAGGCCCTAAAACTGGAAAGGGAGCCATCTGAAAGACTTTGGGAACAGATTCCTTTGCCAGATTGGGGTCTAAATTAGAGCCTGTGAAAGTCAAGGGCAATATTTCCTTTGTCTACAGTAATAGTAGGATTAGGGGCCCCAATCATTGTTGTGTCTATCCTTTGAAACAAAAATCAATATTAATAGATGAGATGTTCAATATAATTCAAAACAAACAAAACATCATGTATCTCAGCGCATTACTGTGATGATTCCCTCTGAATCATCCAAATTTTTCCTTCCATGAAAGAAAGCTACCCTGGGTTTCACTTTTGTTGCTGTTTGTGGCTGATTACTTTTGATTTTTAGCTACGTCTTTGTAAATGCTTCCCAAAGACCTATAAGATCGAACCCATAACCATGTTTAATTTTTGTCTTTTTTTTTTTGGTAGGATGATGAAGTGGTTCTGCAATGCACTGCAACCATTCACAAGGAGCAACAGAAACTGTGCCTTGCTGCAGAAGGATTTGGCAACAGGCTCTGTTTTTTGGAATCCACTTCAAATTCTAAG
Organism: Gopherus evgoodei; assembly: GCF_007399415.2. Lineage (NCBI taxonomy): Eukaryota > Metazoa > Chordata > Testudines > Testudinidae > Gopherus > Gopherus evgoodei. Next base: position 146,924,138 of record NC_044324.1, read on the forward strand.
GTACAGCAAGCTGCCTGAATGTAGTGCTGTTTGTAATGTCATTAACAAGGAGGAAGATTTCTTGTTGGTACAATATTGCTTGCTGTGACATATAGTAAACAAGTTATCTAAAGTCAGGGGCAAGGCAAATAAATCCCCAAATACGTAATGAAGGTTTTAAACCCTCATGATGCTTGCAGGCTGAATTCTTTGTCGCTTGCAGGCTAGATTACTGCAATATAGTGGGTGGGGTGGGGGGCTACCCTTTGAAGCCCATCTGGCAGAGAGATCTCATTTTAGGATTTTGCTCCTTACTGCCAGTTCACCAGTGCGCTAATTTGGTGTGCTACAGAGCAAACTTAGTTCAGTGCTAAGATGCATTTCTTTAGTGTGCCATTGAGGCTGTTGCCAGAGGATATTTATCCCACCAGTTCACATATGTGATAAAAATAAGGGTTTATTTTGTGTTGTTTGCTTTGGGATAATTGTTTGTTTTGAATCTCTCTAATGTGACAAGATACACAGTCCTGGTGCAAATATCAAATAAATTGTATCCAACCTACGTAATGGTTTTCTATGATATACTACATACAGTATGCTAATGATGAGAAGAGATTTTTTACAATGAAGGTTGCTGTTCAACAGATGAGTGTTCACACACTGAGATTCAGTTCTGCATTCATAAACTTGGGTATCTCCACTGAAATCAACAAGAGCCATTTCTAAAGGAAGAAATTAGACAGCTATTTGTGTTAACTAATGTTTATTTATTGGTATTAAGTAGCATGTGTTTCTATTTTTATAAATATTTTTCTCTAGATAAAGTATAAATATTTGGTGAGTGAATTAAATGTATGAAAAGCATCTTGAAAGTAAGATCTCCAGAAGGGATTAGTATTGAGGTAATTAAAAAAAAATTAGCCTACCAACTTCCATAGCACCATTTTATCATTAAATACATCATCTCTCATATATTTCAGAGTAATGCTTTATTTTCCATGTCTCATAATTTTGACTGTATTATTCATCATCATAAATTTTTTTATTAAAATGTTAATGATTCATTATAATAGCAATGATCTGGATGAATTCATTTATGCTCTTCCATTTTAAGTGAGTCTTTTTAATTATAAATATACTTCAGGATGGAAGGAACTGCAGTATTAGCTGCCTCAAAGGCCAGAAAATCTAGTTTATTTAATGAGTGAATTATCATTGAGTAATTTTGGATAGTAAACATCCAAACCCATATAAAATGTTATAACTGTGAAGATAATGTATACATTTCAAAGCAGTTCCAACTCTTCTTCAATACCATCTTTTCCAGGTGCCTGATAAGTCACTATCTTCTCTGTTAGCTCTGTAAGAGTTGAGGGAGTGGGTGAAAAGGAGAGTAAAGGCCATCATTTTTAATTTTTCAAAGGCTCACAAATCCTAAAATGAGCCCATCTGGAGAAATGAAGAGTTGAGAGAGCCAGAGAATTATGAGACCAGCAACACAAAGCTAATTGAAACAAGAGAAAATGAGAGAGACATTATGAGCAAGCATAAACATTATCTCTACGATACTTAAGTATGTTTTGTTATTTAGGCAAGAGCTTTTAAAAGGGTTTTGTGGATATTGTGGACTTTTTTTCTCTTTGTACACCACCCAGCACAACTGGGTCTTGCTCCATGACTGGGGTCCCTAGATGCTACAGTAATATAAATAATAATCACTTTTTGAGAGACTAGACAAGGTAGATTATTAAAAAAAAAGTTAGAAGTCAACTATCAGTAAATGTAAATCAGTTTTGCCAGAAAAAAAACACTCGATCTCATCTATAGGTGTATAATAGTTCAGGTGAAAATTTTTTACAGCTACATTTTATTCTCAGTCCAAGTCAGCACAGACATTTGTGTCCTTGAACCAATGCTTAGGAGTGTCCAGACTAGTGTTTCTAATACATTTGAAAACATGCTAACTCCCTCAATCACATAACGTGAGGGAAACACCCTAGTCAAGACAAGCCTTCAGTTGCTCAAGGTTCACATTATTGGCACTTGTCATCCTCTAGTTCTCCAGTGGCTCTCCAGAGTTTTACAGGAGACAAAAGAAAAAAAACATAGGATAGACCAGTCTTGAATTTTTACTCTACAAGCAAGGAGAAAATAGAAAAACTTCCAATCCTACTTTATGTTGCTTCTTTGTGACACCTAAGGCACAAACCTATTATTTTTCTTTTGTAGGTGAATTCAATTTTAAGTAGTTTTCATGGTGTTACAGCTTGTAGAAATTTTTCTAAATTTTGGCAAAAAAAGTTCACTTGGGGGGGGGGGAAGGGGGCAATTTTAACCAGCTCTATTCCTTGCATGGAAAACCCAGACCTTAGTTAGGGTTTATAGAACCAAGGGACAGTTAATCCACTTCTGTTGCCGATAGGATCTGTTTCTTTGTTTTGAAAACCAGGTCGTTGTTTGTATATAGAAATCTCACTGATACGGAAAAGCTGTTATAAAAAATTTTATGCTTTCTGAAGTGAATCATTCTTCTTAAGATCTAAATGCATGATACTGGAGTAGTCCTTTCCAATATTAGCCCTCCAAAAATATTTTTCATCCTAAATGTGGAACTCCTTTCCCCCTTCCCAAACACAACCTTACAGTAGTCGGGAGTGCAGGATTGGAAATATTCAGCCCTCCACTATTGTTGGGTTTGAGTTTTGATGTTTCGTGAATCATCAGGGCTAGAAATGCCAGCTTTGTCACTAGAGAGTTAAGAACCCCTCTTTTCTAATGGCATAAGGGATTTTGTTTCTTCTTGCTGGCAGACCTTAAATATTATGACGTTATGATTTATAGAACTATTATATATGTCTTTTTAGTGTTTTTTAAAATGTACTGTTTATAATATTCTATCCCTCTGAACCCTCTGCATTTTGGACTCATGGAACTAAGATATCCTGGCTTTATAAATAGTGAGTATATATAAAAATAGTCTCAAAGATTTTAAAAATCTACAAAAACATTCTAAAATTAGGGGTTTTTGTAAAACATAAAGTAGGATGATATGGAGTGAAGGTTTTAGTAGCACTTATTTGGGGTAACATTGTTTGGAGTAACCCACCTCATGGTGATTCCACTAATTCGGTCATCCCAAAGTATTTAGTGAGATTCCAGAATTTTTGGAATTAGTTGATAGCTTGGGGGTCTGAGTGTTTGTCAGACTCTGAGGACATTGGGCCTGATCCAGTTCCCATTGAAGTAAATGGGAGATTTGCCACTGATTTCAAAGAGAGCTGGGTCAGTCACAAAGGGCTGTCTTGCTCCTACTGAAACCAGTAACAGAGGTGGAATTGATTTCCTTGGGAGCAGGCCCAGGCACAGAGTGTTTCCTTCTCCTTATTTCTTGTTTGCTTTTAGGTGTGCTATGCATGACCGGAGGGTAAGGGAGCTCCTGCTCCCAGTGGTGGTGGTATAATTATTTTATACTGTGGCAGTGCTCAGTCACTACCCCTAAGAGAAGATTCAATAATTGGTGTAATGAATTACTGAATGGGGACTGTCTACTAATCTGTTTATACATTGTGTAGTACAGTGGGGCCATGGTCTTTGTTGGACCCTAGATACTCCTGTAATAAACCTAAAAATAAGAGGAGAGAGGATGAGAGGTAACAATCAGAATATTATGCTGTTTTCTGCTCTGGCCTTCTTCTCTTTTCTCAATCATATCCTTTTGCATGTTTCACTCCTTCTATGAAGCTCACAACACAGACACTAACCCACATCAAACAATCTCTCTTCCCTAACATCTCATTAGAGAATAAGGGAGTTAGAACAGAATAACTTTCCTTTTATTTTTGTTATTGTATTTTAGACTCATAGACTTTAAGGTCAGAAGGGACCATCATGATCATCTAGTCTAGTGGTTCTGAAACTTTTGTCCTGGTTACCCCTTTCACATAGCAAGCCTCTGAGTGCAACCTCCCCCCTAGTTTATAAATTAAAAACACTTTTTAATATATTTAACACCATTATAAATGCTGGAGGCAAAGCGGGGTTTGAGGTGGAGGCTGACAGCTCATGACCTCCCTTGTAATAACCTCACGACCCCCTGAGGAGCCCTAACCCCCCCGTTTGAGAACCCCTGATCTAGTCTGACCTCCTGCACGTTGCAGGCCACAGAATCTCAACCACCCACTCCTGTAATAGACCCATAACCTCGGAAGAGTAACTGAAGTGCTCAAATGAAGATTTAAGGAATTCAAGTTACAGAGAATCCACCGTTTACACTAGTTTAAACCTGCTAGTGCCCCGTTCCCCCGGAGTCTCTGCCAATTTGACCTGACGGAAAATTCCTTCTCAGCACCAAATATAGTAGTCAGTTGCATCCTGAGCATGTGGGCAAGACCTGTGTGTCTTGCCTTCTCTGCATCTGTGTTCTAGCCAGGCTTCTCAAACTGTGGTACATGAGTTTGATGTTAATCAGCACACTTCACAACAATTTAAGAAGGTGGCATGTGAACTAATTCTGGGGACTGCTATAAACTGTAAATTCTTCAGGGCAGGGATCGTTGTTTTTTTTTTGTCTTGCATAGTACCAAGCATGTCTGTGCCTAATATAATAAATTATCTCTTTGGCTCCCACTGAGGGACAGTGCTTATGCATTGAGTTTTTTGTTTGGGTAATTCTATACTTGCTGTGAATAAGGCCAAGAGCTGATTCTGACCCCTGGTGGGTGTGGGTGTGACCTACTAGCATCATGTTTAGAAACCAACCGAATTTTTTCTTCGACTTTCATCGGCAAATTAATTCATGGAATCCAAAATCTGTGTTGGCAATCCTTTTTAGTTTTTCTGGCGATTTGCACCAATTGTTGAATATTTCTTAATGCTTGCATTACTGGCCTTTTAAAAAAAAAAGTGTCAACAAGAAAAGAACGGCTATGCTGTGGCCACTATCCTGTGTGCTCCTTGAAAACCATTTTAATTGTCTGTGTGTGTCATATTGCCAAAGTAATCTTGATATTTAATCTTGGAAAATTCTCTGATTTGGCACCGGTCAGGTCCTTGGGATGTTGGACTAGAGAGGTTCAACCTGTACTTAGTAAATTTACATATAGCTGCATGTATATTTATTTCCTTACTTTACAGCTATCGTTTAGACATACAGTAATATTAAAAAAAAACAGTTTTTAATAGTTTGGCAACATTCCATTTTCAATACAGCGTCATACCTCAGTTATGTTGGGTGGCCAGTATGTTTCCATGAGGGAAAGTATTTTAAAATACAAGCAGATACATTCTATTTCTATGTGGAATTTTGTATATGAAAATTATAAGACTAGATTGTGAGAATATACTGTTCTCCTCTGTAGGGGGTGGTGAGTAGCTGTGCCGTGCCAGGAGGAGCTTCAGAAAAGATCTCTCCCTCAGACACCTCTTGAGTTATGGTTCCTTTGGAGCTTCTGTCTTGTGCTGGGAGGGGAAGAGAAGGTATTATTGGCCCAATAGTAGATACAGCGTACTCCCTTCTCATCTCATTTCCAGATTATTCTATTCTGTTGGGTCCTCACCTGTGCACTTCCAGTTAGTCTAATCACTTAATGAACATCTGTCACTAGACTAACATCTTGTGACTGGCACAAGGGGATAGAAGCCATGCGTCCACCTACACCCCAGCTTACATCACTCACTTGTTCATGGAGGAACTAACAGATGCATAACCTCTGTTGCTGTCTCATACTGAGGCTCATAATCTGGGTAAGTCTGTCACAGCTGCATAGGGCCTGCAGTGGGGTCCTAATTGCTTACTTCCTTGCAGTGTTGTGCCAAGTCACAAGCATGGCCTTGGTAAACTAGCATACAATGAAAATATTGCCATTATGAGGCAAAAAAGCCAGAGTCTAAGCTGTGTCTGCAGATTATTTTATTTGCAAATAAGTACTGTAATAGCACTTGAGAGCACAAATATACAGAAGTTAGGTCAGCATGTAACTCATTTTCAGTCTGCAATGTATGTGTGCATGCTCAGTTATCTATTTTTGCATACGCACACGTATTTCACCAGCACTTTTTTTAAGTTGACCCAATGTGTATTTGATATGCTGCTTTACAGCAAACTAAAGCAATGTCCCTTTTGTATTTTAACTGGACAAGCTGCATACGCTGTAAATGTTTTTGCACTGGTTGTCCTGTTTGTGTTCACAAGTATCCAAATTCAACCTTCTTGTGCACATTCCTTATGGTGGAAACACACCGTTATGCAGTAGAACCGCGTGGAGAGTTGTGAATTATTCATATAAAGGGAATAAAATGGTGCTGTAGGTTCTCTGAACTGTACAGTAGAACCTTACTACTGCTTAAACCACTAATTTGCAAACTCGGTAATTATCACAGAATGAAGAAATAAATGGTGATCTTACTTCATGTCAGCAAAGCTTGAAGAGCGAGTCGTACAAATGTTAAGAGGAAAGTCTGAATATTCGCTTCTTGCCTGACTCCTGTCCCCTTTCACCGCCATCTCCATCTGTTGGTTTTGTTTTTGCCACTTAATGCTCTGAACATTTTATGGCAACTTTAAATTGTTTTGTGAATTTCTAGGAAAGTGGTGTAAGTTTGTGGAGTAAATTGCAAGTTGAAGTGGAGCAAATAGTTGTGTTAATGTAAAGGGAAAATATTTCAACAAATTCAGTGCATGCTAGTGTTCTGCATTTATCCACCAGCAATGGTAGCAATGCAGGGAGGAAGAGGAGTTGATTAGAAAGGTTTCAGAAGCAATTACTGAATTGTTAGACAAAAATCACATATTTGGAAAAATATTTGGTGTTCTGGGGTGGGCTTCTCCATATTTTTGTTTCCATATTGGGAGCTTATAGAGTGCAAAAGGATGGTACTAAATAAAAACACTGTGGGTAGATGTTTATTTAAGGTAATATAATAGTTAGTTTATAACTACTTTTAGCCCTTAAAATGCTCTCATCAGAGCATTTAGGTTGAAAAATGCCTCATTTGTCAGGTGACTAAAGTAGACATAATAGAAGCTTATCATTTTGTTCTTAGGGAACATAGTATTTAATGTTCCTAAATATGTATAGTAAAATTAGATTCTTAATTATTAATTTGTTGACATTATTGCAGTAACTGGAGTTGTCTTTCTTAGCCATTTGCTCTTTGAGCTGAGAATTGATGTCAGATGCCTGTCCTTGTTTCTGCAATGAGTGGGATTGATGCAGTGCATTTTTTTTGTTGCATATAATGTTAACCAATTACTTTGTTATGAAGACAGATGCCTTAAACTGAGGGCAGACTGTCATAAACAGATAGCTAAAGGTTAATGTCTCTTTCACCTGGAAAGGGTTAACAAACAACACCTGACCAGAGGACCAATCAGGAAACAAGACTTTTTAAAATCTGGGTGGAGGGAAGTTTGGGTGTGAGTCCTTTGTTCTTGGGCTGTTCTTTCTCTGGGCTCTGAAAGGGACCACATGAATCTCCGGGCTCTCTAATCTTCTGTTTCCAATTGTAAGTACAGTGGTAGAAAGACAGTATAGGCTTTTACATTGTTTTTCTGTATTTGCAAATGTGTATTCTGCTGGAAATAGTTTAAATTGTATTTTTTCTGGATAAGGCTGTTTATCCATTTTCTATAAGCTAAAAGACCCTGTACTGTTTACCATCTAAACTGCAGAGATAAACCTTTTACTTTTTTCTTTCTTTTTTTTTTTTTATTAAAAGCTTTGCTTTAAGACCTGTTTGATTTTTTTCTCCTAGTTAAGGCTCAAAGGACTTGAGTCTGTGTACTCACCAGGGAATTGGTGGGAGAAAGGAAAGGGAGGAGAGAAGAAAAGCCTGCTTTTGGCATTTATCTGTGTATCTCTCTCCGGGGAAGAAGGAATGGGGGAGTGGTGATTCAAGGATTTGAATTATGGTGATCTCCTAGGGTACCCAAGGCGGGAAAGATCTGGGAGGAGGTAAAGAGGGGAAGGCAATGGTTTATTTCCCTTTGTTGTGAGACTCAAGGAATCTGGGTCTTGGGGGTCCCCAGGGAAGGGTTTGGGGACACCAGAGTCTATTAGGCGCTCTACTTAAGTCCTGACTGGTGGCAGCCTATCAGATCTAAGCTGGTAATTAAGCTTAGGGGAATTCATGCTAGTACCCATATTTTGGACGCTAAGGTCCAGATTTGGGAATTGTGGGATAGTAGAATCCAAAAGTCAGTAAAATTATTAATTTTCTTTTCTCTGTTAGCTGATTGTAAGCAGAGAGAAGGGTGTTGTTGTTTTTTTTTTAAACCTACAGCCAGAGAATTTTTTTCTCCTTGCTCCTTTTTGGCTGTGCATAGAAATTGCCTCAGGCAGGGCCATTAAGTTTAACGAGGGTCATTTGTTAAACAATAGAACTCCAGCTGTGAGTCAACTACACCAGCAGAACACATATGCAAATTAAGGTTTTTTTGTTTCTAAGTTATCAAGAGAGGACTTAAAAAAGACTCGGTTGCTAAGCCAACCCCAGGAGACAACAGAGAGCCAGCAGTTCAGACAATAAACACCGGAGGGCACCCCAACACAAGAAAACAGGAACCATGACTTCCAGGACAAAACTGAATGCAGAGGGACAAATCAAAGAAGCAGACCACAGGCGACAAATGGAAAAAAGAGAAAGAGGTGGAGCTGAAAGAAAGGGAAGAAAACATCAAACTGGCAGCCTACAAAAGAGAACAAGCAGCCAAAGATGCAGCCCACCAACGAGAGAGGGAGAAACACCAACAAGAAATGGAAAAACAACAAAAACAGAGTGAAGAGAGAGAAAAAGAGAGAAAGCATGAAATGGACTTGGCGCGGGCCAGGCAGGATGCTCCAGCCAGTCCTAACAACCCTGCGCCAATGATTGTTCCACATCACAAGAAATTTCCCAGCTACTGAGGCCTTCTTAGAAAATTTTGAAAGGGTCTGCCTTGGGTACAGCATCTCTGAAGACCAGTACATGGTAGAACTGAGGCCACAGCTCAGTGGACCCTTAGCAGAGGTGGCGGCTGAAATGCCTAAGGAGAAAATGAATGATTATCAACTTTTTCAAACCAAGGCCAGATACAGAATGGGGATAACACCTGAACATGCCCGTCGGTGGTTCAGAACCCTAAAATGGAAACCAGATGTGTCATGCCCTCGAGACACCTACCACATTGCAAAGAATTATGAGGCCTGGATATCAGGAACAAAGGTTAACAATCTGGACGAGCTGCACCTCCTGATACAAATGGAGCAGTTCTTAGATGGTGTTCCTGAGGAAATAGAGAGGTACATCCTAGATGGAAAACCCAAAACGGTAATCGAGGCGGGGGAGATTGGAGCCAAATGGATGGAAGTGGCAGAAAAGAAAAAAGCTACTGTCAAGGGGAATGAATACCCCAGAGGGCACACCGATAATAAACCCTATAACCGAGGGCAGCACAAGACCCCACCTACAACCCAAGGAAAGCCACAGACACCCTATTCTACCACCTCACCAGTCTCCAGTAACCCACCTCGACCCAGTGACCAGTCAGCTGGAAGATGCTTTAAGTGTAATGAACTGGGACATATAAAGGCCAACTGCCTAAAGAACCCAAACCGAGTGCAAGTCATTACACCACCATCACACCAAGGATCCCCAGGCCCCCCCCCAAAAAAGAAAGAAAAAAGTAAAAGGTTTATTTCTGCAGTTTAGATGGTAAACAGTACAGGGTCTTTTAGCTTATAGAAAATGGATAAACAGCCTTATCCAGAAAAAATACAATTTAAACTATTTCCAGTAGACTACACATTTGCAAATACAGAAAAACAATGTAAAAGCCTATATTGTCTTTCTACCGCTGTACTTACAATTGGAAACAGAAGATTAGAGAGCCGGGAGATTCGTGTGGTCCCTCTCAGAGCCCAGAGAGAGAACAGCCCAAGAACAAAGGACTCACACCCAAACTTCCCTCCACCCAGATTTTAAAAAGTCTTGTTTCCTGATTGGTCCTCTAGTCAGGTGTTGTTTGTTAACCCTTTCCAGGTGAAAGAGACATTAACCCTTAGCTATCTGTTTATGACACAGACATTACAAAATAATAATATTCTCACAATGTGAGAGCCACATCCTGCCCATGAATGTACACACATGACTCCTGTGGTAGCTGTGGGAGTTGGACAGGGAGTTGCTATCATGTAAAGCACTTACCAGTGATCTACCTTTGTTTTGGAAAATCATGGACCATCTTTAGGTTTCACTAAGCAGGAATTGAATGAACAGAGGCCTCTTGGGGCTGATTTCTGGTTACAGAAATAGTGTTTTATGTAGCATTGTTTAACCAACAGTGCATGCTTTCTGAAATAACTTTAAGAACTGTAGGGGAAGGAGAATGGTAAAAGAAAAAAAAATCTCCTCCTTTTGGAGGGGGTTGCTTGGGTGCTTTGCGTTACATGAGTAATCACTCCATAATGTCCACAAGAGCTAAATACGTCGTCTTAGCAAGCAGTGAATGTGAAATGTCCCTTTATTCATCCTAGGATTTAATCTTCTATCAGTTGCACATAAACTGATGCCCAGTAGGTTTTTCTTTTTTCTTTTCTACAGGCCAGCCAGGTCACTATCCCACTACCATTTTAGTCTCTGACTTTCACTAATTTCTGAGTTTCTTTTTCAGCTCATCATATAACTCTTTAGCCATGATAGTTGCTCAGTGAATTATGTCTTGAGTAGGAGGAATTTGCTATATTTGTCTGATTTGAAAAGCCGGTCTTGATGTTGTAAATGAAGTAATAACATAGCATGAAAGCTTCCAAATATTTAAGAGTGCAGTGCATTAACAGCCTAATATTTCTGGGACATCTTTTTTGTACTGTGCTGATGTTTTGTTTATCCTTAACTGAGCATTAAGGATTATATTCATGAATAGGATTCATGCACGTATGTTGTCTTTCTGAGTGAGTGCAGAGTAGAGTGCTAAGGTGCTGCCTCCCTCCATCCTCTGAGATAACTTACTGTGTTGTACTTTTTGCCCGTTTTGCTAACAGCAGCCCTCTCAGTTTCTGTTCCTGCCCCAGCTAATTATTAGGAAAGATCTGTGCTCTTTCAGCTCAGTCATGTTGTAATGATCTATGATTCTATGCATACATAGACATTACACTTGTCTGCTAAACTGCACTCATGCTTCCTAGGGAATAGATCTCCTGACTTTTGGCATTTATAATTTGAAGTAAAGCTGTTAGCTTCCTCTAGGGTTATTGCTCATAGTCTTTATATAACCAGGTACTGAAGGGCAGCAAGCACAAATGCAGGCTCTCCCTTATCCTACAGGCCAGAGGCAGCAGGAAATAAACCAGGCAAAGAAAAGCAAAACTCTTCTTTTCTGGCAACTCCCTCTATTTCCCCTTAGTTGCCCAACTATGTGTCTCTTGATCTCTGCCCTTTTGCTCACTGAATGTGTCAAATTCCACTCTGTCCGAGCTGCAGAATGCTGTCTGCCTTCCAGTCTTTAATTAGGGTTGCCAAGTGTCTGGTTTTTGACTGGACGCCTGGTTGAAAAGGGACCTTGGCGGCTCTGGTCTGCGGGGGGTCTGCAGCAGCTCTCTGTGTGGAGCTCAGGGGCGGTGCGATCCCCAACAGGCAGGGGCTGGATCACAGCAGAGGGGCAAGGAAAGGCATTCAGTTAACCTGGGGCAGCAGCCTCCACTGTGGCCAGGGGCTCCATGCAGAGCAGGCATTGTGGCCTTTAAGAAATGCCCTCAGCCCCTTCCCTGCCTGGACCACCACTCCTCAGCTGACAGGAGCAGAGAGAGGAGCTGGCCCGGCTCCCCAGGGGCTGCATGCAACGAGCAGCAGGGAAGGGGGCCAGGGCGAGCCACTGCTACCACCTGCCCGAGACCTCGTAGCCTGCTGCCCAGGGCCTGCTGCACTGGGCTTGTCTCAGACCATGCAGCCAGCAGGTAAAGGGCTGTGGGCTGGTCAGTCTTCTCCTGGGGATGAATGGGCTGTGTGGAAGCGTTGGGCTCCTCTCTCTGGGAATGGGTCCAAGCAGCAGCTGGGTAAGGAATCCCCAGCCAGTGATGAGCCTGGGGGTCACAGCAAACGGTGTGGGGAGGAGAAGGGTGCCTGCAGCAGTGCTCTCCCTAGAACTGTTGTGATTTGGGCTATGCTGAGAGAGCAGCAAGCTAGGGGCAGCAGTGGGGTGTCTGTCACTTGTGGGAAATTCTCTCCCCCCTGCATTCCAGAGAACAGGAAAAATCTTTTGTCTTCAGTGCGCTGACTGAGCCACGTATCCAGGATTAATGGCAGATGGAGCAGGCTCTGAGGCCCGGGAAATGCCAGGACAGTGCTGATGCAGCTGCTATTTAAAGGGCTGCCTGACATCAGTGCCTCCTGGAGTCCCTGCAAACTGCACCAGCCAGAGTTGCCCGGAGCCTGTGCCCCAACCCCTGACCCCAGCTCAGAACCCCCTCAGACACTGATTCCCTTCCAGAGCTTGTGCCCCACACTCCTTCCCGCACCCGAACTCCTTCCATGAGTCCACATGCCCCTCTCACACTCTGGAGCCCCCTCATGCATCCCAAGCCCTCGTTCTCCAGCCCCACCTCAGAGCTTGCACCCCCCGCTGAAGTCTGCACCCCCTCCCACACCTCAAGCTTGGAGCCCCTTCCCACACTCTGAACCCCTTGGCCCCAACCTGGAGCTCCTTCCTGCATCCCAAAGCCATCATCCCTGGCTCCCTCCCACACTCCAACCCCTTGGCCCCAGCCTGGGGTCATGGGGAAAGGGTAGGGCAGGGGCCTTGAGGAAGAGGGAGTTGCAAGGGTGTTCGGTTTTCTGAAATTAGAAAGTTGGCGACCCTACCTTTAATCCCATCACCATGTCCACTGTGACCCCTGCTGCATGGCTGAGTGCGACACTGCTTAATCTAAGGAGTTTGGTTTTTAGTTTAGAGGGGATGGGGAAGTGTTCTAAACCTTTACTATTGGTTAATTACAATTCCTTGAATGTCTTGTTAAGAGTAAATTGTTTATGCAACTAGAGCTGATAATGGGTGCATATAAAATACAAATAATAAAGGGCATTATATAGAGAAAGCACATTCTAGCTGATTAAAATTATTTGAAGACCACTAAAGACTCTTTCCAGAACTTCCCAGGCTTGCCACAATTTTAGCTTTTTCCTCCTGCTTCACAGAACAGTGAGTAAGGTATTATCTAGTTTAGAGTGGGCAATCTACAACCTGGGGGCTGCATCCAGCCCTCCAGACTTTTTAATCTAGCCCTCGAGCTCCTAGCAGGGAGCTGGTCTGAGGCTTACCCAGCTCTGGTGCTCTAGCCAGGAGCAAGGTCAGGGTCTTGCCCCACTCTGCTTGGCTCCCAGAAGCAGCGGCATGTCCTCACTCTGGCTCCTGCATGTAGGGGCAGCCAGGGGGCTCTGCATGCTGCCCCTGCAGCTCCTATTGGCTGGGAACTGCAGCCAATGGGAGCTGCAGGGGTGGCGCCTGCGGTCAGGGCAGTACACAGAGCCACCTGGCTTTGCCTCTGTGTAGGAGCCAGAGAGGGGACGTGCTGCTGCTTCTGTAAACTGCTTGAGGTAAGCACCACCCGGAGCCTGCCCCCCTGTCCCCCTCCCATGTCCCAACCCCCTGCCCCAGCCCTGTTCCCCCCCCCCGGCCTCCGAACCTTTCAGTCCCAGCCTGGAGCACCTTCCCCCACCCTGAAATCCTCATTTCTGGCCCCACACCAGAGCCCAGAACCTCCAGTCAGAGCCCTCACCCTCTCCCGCCCCCAGCCTCTAATTTTGAGAGCATTCGTAGCCATACAATTTCCATACCCAGATGTGACCATTGGGCCAAAAAGTTTACCCACTCTTGCGATAGATTGGTACAGGCAGACGGGGGAGTACAAGGGAACAACAGTGAGAAAATATTGTCTGAGTAGATGAGATGGATTCACAATGAGGGAAGGGTCTAAACAGAGTGAACAATGTGGTGGCAGCAAATGCCACGTTCACAATTATTTCTTGATTTTTTTTTTTAGTGGATTTACTTAGGGAAAAAGAATAGACAAGGAAAGGGAGGTGAGGGGGACAGGGCAGTGAAGAAGAACCGTAAGAATGGCTATACTGGGTCAGACCAAAGGTCCATCAAGCCCAGTATCCTGTCCTCTGACAGTGGCTAGTGACAGGTGCCCCAAAGGGAGTGAACAGACAGGTTATCAAGCGATCCATGCCGTCACCCAATCCCAGCTTTGGGCAAACAGAGGCTAGGGACACCATTCCTGGCTAATAGCCATTGAGCTACCTATCTTCCATGAATCTATCTAGCTCCCTTTTCAACCCTGTTATAGTACTGGCCTTCACAACACCCTCTGGCAAGGAGTTCCAGAGGCTGACAGTGCGTTGCATGAAAAAATACTTTCTTGTTTTGTTTTAAACCTGCTACCTATTAATTTCATTTGGTGGCCCCTTGTTCTTGTATTATGAGAAGGGAGTAAATAACACTTCTTTATTTACTTTCTCTATACCACTCATGATTTTATATAAAGTAAGAAGGGCAGGTGTGGAGTGAAATTGAGATGAAGACACTGTGAGGGAGAAGAAAGGGGAGTGTTGGAGCAAACAGCTATCAGCACAGGGCAGAGAAAGTCAGAGAACGATGTTCCGTTTTGCCTGGACTGTCCAGAGGTCCCTGCTTTGGCTGGATTCTCTGACTGGCTGCTGTCTGGGAGAGCTTACCTTGTTAGTCAATAGCATACAAGCATTTAAGTTTATCTATAAATGTCACTTTTTCAATAAAAAAAAATGAAGGCACAAAGTGTACACTCAGAAAGGAATGGGAATTCCTTTTCAGAGCCCAACCACTTACCCTATTACTTTAAAATATTATATTGCTATAGGTCACTTCATATGGCACTTTCAAGGACATATTTTTCAAAAGAATCTTCTCTATTTCTCAGTAATAATCCTTTAAGGTTCAGATCAGTGATGTATAAATTGCAGAACTTTATTAAAGTACCTTTAAAATACTTTAGGTGCTTTTGTTGGGTTGAAGATATTACAATCTCCATATCAGAGAGAAATTCAGGCATTGTATCCTGGCATTGATAACAAGGTATATGAACAAGATAGTCTATGTTAATGGATGGCGAGATAGAATAAAGAATTACATAGGGGACTGAAAGTAAGGTTTTGTGCAGTCAAGTACTCGGAATATTGCATGCCTATAACCAATGCTGAATTTCACTGAATGGTGTAATGTTCTGTTTGAAGCAGAAGCACTTACAGGAATCTTGTGGAATTCTACTATAGAAGAGCCTTCCAAGTGAAGTGTTAGAAACACCGTAACGTTAAAAGATTGCGTGACACATTAAAAACTGGACAAAACCAGAAAATCTAATGTAGAGAGCCATCCTGACTGTGACAGGGAGAATAGACTAGACCTAATAGGCTTTTTCTTTATATCTAGTAATTCACAACATATAATTTTTCTTTGATTCACCCCTATCACCCATTGTTGAAGTGTCTGGACAGTTTGATATTTTAAATTATTTGCAAAATTTTGCATAACTGTTTGCATGCATACCACTGGAACCGTAAATATTACAATCAAATAGACAATTTCTCATTTGTTAATTTATGTAATATACCTAACTAACCACCACAGAATACAACTCAAGTTGCATATTTGATTGTGATCCTTTTAATTTGAAGTTACTCTTTGGTTAGTTGCATAAGTCATCCAGTTGGGGGGGAAATATGTAATTTATGTAATTAACCAGTATTACATGAATTGTGAATTTTCAGTATAATCTACTATTTTTAGTTTATTTTTTGCAAATATTTGAGAGCTCATAGTTTAAAAATATGCTTTTTTTCTTCAATATTTCTGGTAACATGGCATGGTGATGCACAAATTGAATGGACTAGAGGAGAACTAGAGAACTCAGATTTTGGCAAAACATGAAAGGTTCATAAATACTGTCAAATGAAAATTCACTTTCCAATCTGAACAAATATTTGTGGGAAATTGTTTTATTTGTTTAGCTCTGCTATTGTTTGTACATCTATGGATCTGATCAGTCAAAATGAAAATCAGTTATGATGCTAGAGAATCTTGACTGAGATACTGCCGTGACTTTGTTACATCAGGTTGCTATTTTCAAGTGGTCAAATCTGGAAAATCTGGAATTAGTGAGTATTCACCTAGTTTCTGGAATCCACTTGTTTGCTCTGATTTACATTCCTGTTGAGTTGTCATTCTCCTGTTAGAAACAATTGTTTGTTCTTTTATTATAGTATGTGATCTGCTTTAACCAAGTTAATCTGTTTAACAATGGCACGGAGTCTTTCACATCCTGTTCAGAACAGCACCTTTGCAAATTCAGTTGATTTTTTGTTTTGTCTTTGAGTACAGAAGCACCAAGTCTTGGCACAGGGTGCAGCGGAACTGGCAATAGATAATTTGACTGTGCATAGTGCAGTAACTTTATAGGAACATTCTGAGCTTTTTTTAGACAAGACGTTTCCCTCCCCAGCTCTGTGACAGTTGTTTAACGAAAGTAACAAAATAGTGGCTGCTGTCTCTAAGTACAATACCACTGTAGTCCTGCTTAATTTTTTTTTTTGTCATAGAGCTGCTAATGAAAAGTTGCAGTGACACATGCTACAAAGTTCTCACAGTAGGGCTCAGAAATTTTAATTTTTTCTCAATGGCTTAGAGCAGAATACATTTTAATACTATATGTCCAGTAGTTCTAAAAACACTTTTAAATTTTAATTATGCTGATAATGTAGCTGAAAATCGTAGATCCTTGAGTCACTGACAGATTTATAATATTGTATATTTTAAACTCAGAACAGATGAAATTACAAGTGTTTAACTTGCAGTAAACCGTTTAACCAAGTGTCCTGTAAAGTAACAGCTTTCATTTGGTTATGTAGCCATGGTAAAACTGAGATTAATGCTTAGCACTGAATACTACAAAACATTGGGTTAAATCTTGTTCACCTAACTTGTGTGAATAGTCCCAAGCCTATGAAACTACTTGCATGAATCTTGTGGCCTAGGAATTAATAAATTCTCTCAGTATCCCTCTGAGATTGTCTTCATTTTACATGTAATGAAGCCTAATTTTTTTTTCCATTCCAAAAACTCTTTTACATTTGCTTATACCATTCTGAAACTTTCACCTTTTGAGTTGAAATTTTCCAGATTCTGGGTTTTTCCCAAAGACTATCCCCCCCTTATCCTCCTCCCCTGACCCTTTTGCCTATTTTGACAGCAAAGGGATTGAAGAAAATACACTTTTGCCACCACAAAGAAAAGGGTTGCAACCATATTTTGGACAGTGCAAGGTTTTCAGTGGTTTGGGGTAGAAACCTAAAATTGGGCAGGGAAAGATCTCCTTAAATTGGAAAGATGTTTCACTGCTCCAATGAAAATTGGCCTTGATTTGGCTGAGATAAGAGGGTATACAATTTAGTAATAAATGCAAGCTGTTTTTAAATAACAGTATCCCAACTGTGATGGAGAGAGGCTGAAATACACAAGCAAAAATATAATATTGTTAGGGTTCACACAGTTAATAAATAGCTGTCTCACTGAGGACAAATATGCATTCAAAAATTAAGGATCCTGATGAAAAAATAGTATGATTATATAACTAAAGACTATTTGAGTCTACCACCAGCATGATTACTTAAAGTAGACTTTTTGTCTGTGTAGGTGTATACAGTTTTTATATATGATGTGCACGACACACGAACCACACTGGCACCTCCACCACTCTTGCCCTGTAGAATTTTCATTTCTACGACATCTGTAAAATAGGAATAATGCTTACCTGCCTTTAGAAAACCATTTTGAAATCTATAGCTGCAATGCACTATATCTTGACTTTACTAAAGCTTTTGATACTGTCTCACATGACCGTCTAATAAACTAGGGAAAGGCAACCTAGATGGAGCTACTATAAGGTGGGTGCAAAACTGGTTGAAAAACCATACCCAGAGAGTAGTTATCAATGGTTCACAGTCATGCTGCAAATGCATAACAAGTGGTGTCTCACAGGGATCAGTTTTAAGTCTGGTTCTGTTTAGTATCTTCATCAGTGATTTAGCTAATGGCATAGAGAGGACCCTTATAAAGTTTGTGGATGATACGAAGCTGGCAGGGGTAGCAGGTGCTTCGTAGGATAGGATTAAAATTCAAAATGATCTGGACAAAGTGGAGAAATGGTCTGAAGTAAGGAGGCTAAAATTCAATAAGGACAAATGCAAAGTACTCCATTTAGGAAGTAACAATCAGTTGCACACATAGAAAATGGGAAATGACTGCCTAGGAAGGAGTTCTACAGAAAGGGATCTGGGAGTCATAGTGGACCACAAGCTAAATATGAGTTAACAGCGTAACGCTGTTACAAAAAAAGCAAACATCATTCTGGGATATATTAGCAGGAGTGTTGTAAGCAAGATATGAGAAGTAATTCTTCAACTATGCTCTGCACTGATTAGGCCTCAGCTGGAGTATTGTGTCTAGTTCTGGGAGCCACATTTCAGGAAAGATGTGGACAAACTGGAGAGAGTCCAGAGAAGAGCAGCAACAATGATTAAAAGTCTAGCAAACATGACCTGTGAGGAAGGATTGAAAAAAAATGGATTTGTTTAATCTGGAGAGGAGAAGACTGAGAGGGAGCATGAGTTTTAAATATGTAAAAGGTTGTTACAAGGAGGAGGAAGGAAAACTGTTTTTCTTAACCTTTTGAGGATAGGCCAGGAAGCAATGGGCTTAAATTGTAGCGAGGGAGATTTATGTTGGACATTAGGAAAAACTTCCTAACATTCAGGGTAGTTAAGCACTGGAATAAATTTCCTAGAGAGGCTGTGGAATCTCCTTCATTGGAGATTTTTAAGAGCAGGTTAGACAAAAACCTGTAAGGGATGGTCTAGATAATACTTAATCGTGCCACGAGTGCAGGGGACTGGACTAGATGACCTCTCGAGGTCCCTGCCAGTCCTATGATTCTATATAAATGCCAAATGCTATTTTATTTCCTCCTGATTGATAGCTCAGGCTGGTCTTTTCTCTCATCTCTTATCTTTGTAGTTCTTGGGTCTTCTCCAAAGTTTCCAGATTTCAGTTATAGGCTGACGTGAGTTTCATAGTCCTTTCTATCTGAGCCCTGGTTTTGCACACTGATTGGATGGCTATGTGCATAGCTTTAGAATGCCCAAATTAAGTGAATCAGGTGTAACCTGGAGGACATTGGAGCTGCTGAGCTTTATGTAAGTGTGAATATGAAATTCACAGCAAGTCCTTCCAACTGATGATCCCTTGTCAGTTTCAGAAAGTTCAGATGATTCACCAGATTGGGCTTTTGTCACTAAAAGGAATGGAAGTGTGTAATGTCACAATAGTATGGTGATACCTTTCTGATAGCTACTATCCAATCTTCCCTGCCAGTTTGACTTTGCAACAGGTTTTGTTATTTTACTAATAAAATCTCATAAACAAATTGAGTGTTTATGGAAGGTCCTGGATGAGCCCCACTGCGAGTTAGTCTCCAGCCTAGTACCAGAATTGAAAGCTTTCCCCATCCATGTATCCTAGCCCTCTGCTGAAGGGAAGATGTTTAGGGGTAGGAGAGGAGTTCAGCCTTCAAGCTGTTACATCTCTTTGCTGATATGAGAACAAAGGGACAATCTGTGATTACCTTCCCATTAGGACCACCTTATGTTACATGTGACCAAATAACCATAAGAAACAATTATTTTGAATCTTTACGAACTTAGGACAGCTTTGGTCTATGCTCCCATACAAATCCTATGAGCCATCCACCCCAATTTGAATGTCACTTAATGGTAGCAAAGGTTGGAAAAAGTCAGTTTTTCTTGGTGTTCCTCTAAGTTATGACACAACTGTAGAATGTTTGCAACCGGAAGTAAATGAGGCAATTATTCTGGGAGATGTGAATCAAAATTGATGATAAGCTCATAAATTATCAAAACCCATTTAAAATTAACTAGGCTATGATGAATTAAATGTCTAAGTGGTGGATTGATCATTAGCAAAGAGCAGAGCCAAATAGTTATAATGCCAAGGTCTGTAATATTTTTACTGCTGGAGCAGAAGTGTAGTATAAAAACAAGAGAACAGGTGGGCACAGAACTTATGTGAAAAGGATTGTATGAGGTTTTATAAAACAAAATATTATACTTTCTGAAATATGAAGTATGAAAGGGATTGCCTATAAAATCATTTAACTATCCGTTAGACAAGCATGAATAATGGGAAAGTGCTGCAGTGTAGATTTTCTCTATCAGCAAGTGTATAGAAATGCAATCTTCCTGTTCCTTCCGTGGACTCTGGAAGAATGGCTAATGATCAGTAAGCTTGGATTCCTTTGAAAGCCTCAGCCCTGCCTGAAATCAGCTCTGTAGCAAATTGAGTTATGTTCGAGGTAGGGGAATTTGGCAGCGTGGGGATAATGGTATTGACAATTTAAAATTTACTTTCCATGAGCAAATTACTCTCCTGCATCTGGAAGCCTGGAGCGGGTATTGCATTTCACCGAAGCTCAGTCTTAACTCTGACTTAGCATGAAGCCCATTAAGTGCTGTCATAACAACTTTTACTTCCCAAGGATGATGCCATCCCAAAGCTAGCTTGTTAGATGGTAGCATAGCAATGAGCCATGGTAGAGTGCATTAGCTGGATATTGCTGCATGCCTTGGTTGCATGTGTGGTGTGAGAAGGAAAGCCAAATGCATTCAGCCATTGGAGCTGTGCATCAGCAGCATTTTAATACTAATATGCACTCCTCCTGACAGATCTGATCACTACTGGAACAATGGCTCATTAATTAAACTTTTACCTAAATTTTTTGGGTGACTTTTTTTTGCACTATATCCTTCAGTGACAAGTAGTTCCCTATAGAGACATAAGTAGTCCCATTTATTTTGAATGTCTTTTATTTTTTTCTATTTTTGACCTATTTTTTTCCAACTGCCCTAGAGTTTCTGTATCCTCCTGTCCTCAACAACAGCAGCCAAATGCTCAATCCTGCTGCTGCTTTCAAAACTGAACCACATTCCTAGTCCTGGTACCACGTGTCTTAAAACACCACCACCAAAAAGACAGTGGTTAAGAAATGAAAATTCAGAGTGGTATTTTCAAAGGCATCTATGGGGTGAAGCACCCAGCTCCCGTTGGAACCAAGCACCCAACTCCACTAGAAGACTCTGAACCCCCACACCCAAAGGCAAAATTCTACACTCAGATAAATGTACTCAATCCTGTCACTTTTTTTTAAAGGTGCATAAATCTGCATAACTAACTCAAAACAGAATTCACCCTTATGGGACAGATTTTGCTCTATTAGAGTGGTGTACATTTAGAGTTTGACTTCATTTGGTTTTGTGGAGTTATCTGGATCTACACACTGAGACAGTGGAGTCAACTCTAGATTTGCAGCTGAGATCAGAATCCAGCTCCACGCATTTACACATTCTTCATGAAAGTTTGCAGCAGCAGCAACAGAGGGAACCAGATTTCACCATTCAAGATACTTTATGGCTTGCAACAAGAGATTGCTCCTGTATCATAGGGAAGGCAAAAGGTGCCTGGTTTCTGAAATACTTCTAAGACTAAATACTAACTAAATAGCTAAAGTTTACAGCATCACTCTTGGCGTATTTACCACCACCCTGAATCCCAACACTGGAGATTGTAACAAATATCCACTATTTTTTGTTCCTAAATGGCAGTTGTAGAAATTTTGGAAAAAGTAAATAACGTGACGCTGACGCCCTAAAGAGAAGGGAAGATGTAATCAGTCCTGTGTGATGAGAAATAATCTGGTATGATCTATGTGCAGTAAGTGACACTTAATTGGGACATTGGACATGCCTTTGTATGCCAGCATGTACATCCATGCACATGCAGTTTAGTTTAAGGATGAAGAGGTGACTAGAATCCCTGGCTTAATCTATCACTGCCTTTGGTTTGCTGTCAGCTCTTAGCTACTGTCATGGTTTAATTCCCCACTCTGAACCTTAGCGTCCAAAAGATGGGGTACCAGCATGAATTCCTCTAAGCTCAATTACCAGCTCAGAACCTGTAGCGCTGCCACCAACCAGGATTTCCAGTGCCTGGTACACTCTGGTCCCCCCAAAACCTTGCCCAGGGACCCCCAAGACCCAGACCCTCTGGATCTTAACACAAGGAAAGTAAACCCTTTCCCTCACCGTTGCCTCTCCCAGGCTTCGCCTCCCTGGGTTACCCTAGAAGATCACTGTGATTCAAACGCCTTCTCTCTTCCCCTCCCAGATTTTCCCTGAGAGAGACAGTAATCCTAACACGGAGAGAAAATTAACCTCTCTCTCCCTCTTCCCTCCTTTCTCCCCACCAAGTCCCTGGTGAATCCAGACCCAGTCCCCTGGGGTCTCACCAGAATAAAAAAAAAACAATCAGGTTCTTAAACAGGAAAAGCTTTTAATTAAAGAAAGAACCAAGGTAAAAATTATCTTTGTAAATTTAAGATGGAATATGTTACAGGGTCTTTCAGCTATAGACACTGGGAATACCCTCGCAGCCTAAGTATACAAGTACCAAATTAAAATCCTTTCAGCAAAATACAAACTTGAACTCCTCCCAACCAAATACACATTTGCACTCCTCCCAGCCAAATACATATTTGCAAATAAAGAAAACAAACATAAGCCTAACTCGCCTTATCTACCTAGTACTCACTATTTTGAATCTATAAGAACCTGTATCAGGGAGATTGGAGAGAAACCTGGTTGCATGTGTGATCTGTCTGAGAACCCAGAGAGAACAAGAGCCAAACACTAACAGCACACACAAAAACTTCCCTCCCTCAAGATTTGAAAGTATCCTGTCCCCTGATTGGTCCTCTGGTCAGGTGACAGCCTGGCTCACAGATCTTGTTAACCCTTTACAGGCAAAAGAGATATGAAGTACTCCTGTTCTATCAACTCTTACTTATCTGTTTATGACAGCTACTCACAAAACTCTTTACAACTAGTGGCCTATTGTTTGATTTGAATGTTAGGGGAGAAGGAGGGAGGAGAGCACAGTGCCCAGGTCTTGCAAGATGAGCTCTGTTGGTGACCACAAAACTAGAACATTCAGAAGCCTGCAACCAGCGAACACTTTTTCCCCCCTTAAATTTCAAACTTAAATTTACAAACTAAGAGGACAACATGTGGTCCATGGCCTCCAGTTGAACCTGTGCCTGTCTCTCTGCTCTACTGGACTCCTTATAGAAAGGATGTACCATGGTAGTGATCCATGATCTGGGTTTGAATGACTGTCTTGATTCAGACACCATTGTTGGTCTCCCTAGATAGCATAATTTCCTCTTTCAGGACCCCTTCTTTGTGAGCAATGTGCTTGCACTTTGCACTGTACCCTTCAGATACTAGTGTGATGATAATCACTTTAAGGTTACTATTTGGAAGGAGAATGGCACAGATATCCTCCCCGAGTCTTGGCACTGGAGGCAGAAGAAATGTGATTTTCATATTTGAGCAGCATCTTCAGATATCCTACCTGCACTAAGAAGCTTCCATCCTTCTCCTAGGTGACCAAGAGCACCAAATCATGGAGCTTCTCATCAAAGTGCACATGGATGTGTGGTCCTTCCACAGGGTGGTTGTTGGAGAAGCAGACCCACCACCCACTTTAGGCTTTGTACCCTTATTAGTTGTAGCCATCTATCTATCCCACAAGCTGTCATACCACTGTTAAACTTTAAAGAAATTGGCAGAAGGCCATCCTCTACAACAATACCTTTTTAAAACGAGAGCTCAGGTGCAGTGTGAACTTTGCTTTGCTTTTCTGCCCTCCAGCTGCCTCTATCACACTGAAAAGCTGCCTCTCCAGCAGCAAACCAGGTAGTGCCTCCACAGCACAGACAGATCCTACTCAGTCTCTAGTACGCTCGGCTGCACAATGCTGCTGAGATCTGTTCTTGCTCTGCTTGCCAACCCCAGGGCACCCTGCTCTCGGGTTCCTGGGGCAGTCCTCATAGACTCATAGACTCATAGGTCAGAAGGGACCAATATGATCATCTAATCTGACCTCCTGCACAAGGCAGGCCACAGAACCCTACCCATCCACTTTTACACAACCCCTAATCCAGGACTGAGTTATTGAAATCCTCAAAACTGGTTTGAAGACCTCAAACTGCAGAGAATCCACCAGCAAGCGACCCATGCCCCACGCTGCAGAGGAAGGCGAAAAACCTCCAGGGCCCCTGCCAATCCGCCCTGGAGGAAAATTCCTTCCCGACCCCAAATATGGCGATCAGCTAAACCCTGAGCATGTGGGCAAGACTCACCAGCCAGCACCCAAGAAGGAATTCTCTGCAGTAACTCAGTTCCCATCCCATCCAACATCTCCCCGCAGACAATTGAGCAAACCTATCTGGTGATAATCCAAGATCAGTTGCCCAAATTAAACTATCCTATCATAACATCCCCTCCATATATTTATCAAGCTTAGTCTTGAAGCCAGATAAGTCTTTTGCCCCCACTATTTCCTTCAGAAGGCTGTTCCAAAACTTCACTCCCCTAATGGTTAGAAACCTTCATCTAATTTCAAGTCTAAACTTCCTAATATCCAGTTTGTACCCATTCGTCCTCGTGCCTACATTAGAACTAAACTTAAATAATTCCTCTCCCTCCCTAACGTTAACGCCCCTGATATATTTGTATAGAACAAGCATATTCCCCCGCAGCCTTCTTTTGGCCAGGCTAAACAAGCCAAGCTCTTTGAGTCTCCTTCCATAAGGCAGGTTTTCCTAGTAGCCCGATCATCCTAGTAGCCTGTCTCTGGACCTGTTCCAGTTTCAATTCATCCTTCTTGAACATGGGACACCAGAACTGCACACAATATTCCAGATGGGGTCTCACCAGCGCCTTATATAACGGTACTAACACCTCCTTATATAACGGTACTAACACCTCCTTATCCCTGCTGGAAATGCCTCGCCTAATGCATCCTAAAATCGCATTTGCTTTTTTAACAGCCGTATCACATTGGCGGCTCATAGTCATCCTGCTATCAACCAATACCCCAAGGTCCTTCTCCTCCTCCGTCGCTTCCAACTGATGCGTCCCCAACGTATATCTAAAATTCTTATTATTAATCCCTAAGTGCATGACTTTGCACTTTTCACTATTGTATTTCATCCTATTACTCTTACTCCAGTTTACAAAGTGGTCCAGATCTTCCTGAATAATATCCCTGTCCTTCTCCATGTTAGCAATACCCCCCAACTTTGTGTCATCTGCAAACTTTATTAGCACATTCCCGCTCTTTGTGCCAAGGTCAGTAATAAAAAGGTTAAATAAGATCGGTCCCAAAACCGATCCTTGAGGGACTCCACTAGTAACCTCCTTCCAGCCTGACAGTTCACACTTCAATACGACCCGCTTGAGTCTCCCCTTTAACCAGTTCCTTATCCACCTTACAACTTTCATATTCATCCCCATCTTTTCCAATTTAACTAACAGTTCCCCATGCGGAACCATGTCAAATGGTTACCTGAAATCGAGGTAAATTAGATCTACCGCATTTCCTTTATCTAAGTAATCCGTCACCTTCTCAAAGAAGGAGATCAGATTGGTTTGGCACGATCTACCTTTAGTAAATCCATGTTGCAATTCGTCCCAATTACCATTGACCTCTATGTCCTTGACTAATTTCTCCCTTAAAATTTTTTCCAAGACCTTACATACTACAGACGTCAAGCTAACAGGCCTATAATTACCCGGGTCACTTTTATTCCCTTTCTTAAAAATAGGGACTACGTTAGCAATCCTCCAGTCGTACGGCACAACCCCCGAGTTTATCGACTGCTTAAAAATTATCGCTAACGGGTTCGCAATTTCACGCGCCAGTTCCTTTAATATCCTCGGATGGAAATTGTCCGGGCCCTCCGATTTTGTCCCATCAAGCTGTTCAAGTTTGGCCTCTACCTCAGTTGCGGTAATATCCACCTCCATATCCACATTCCCACTTATCATCCCTCCATCATCGCTAAACTCCTCACTAGTCTTATTAAAAACTGAGGCAAAGTACTTATTTAGATATTGGGCCATGCCTAGGTTGTCCTTTACCTCCATTCCATCCTCAGTGTATAGCGGCCCCACTTCTTCTTTCTTTGTTTTCTTCTTGTTTATGTGGCTGTAGAACCTTTTACTATTGGTTTTGATTCCCTTTGCAAGGTCCAGTTCAATGCGGCTTTTAGCCTTCCTCACTTTATCCCTACATGTTCTGACCTCACCAAGGTAGCTTCCCTTGCTAATCCCGCCTTTCTTCCACTCCCTGTAAGCTTTCTGCTTTCTCCTAATCCCCTCTCTGAGTTGCTTGCTCATCCAGCTTGGCCTACAACTCCCGCCCATGGTTTTTTCCCCTTTCTTGGGATGCAGGCTTCCGACAATTTCCGCAGCTGCGACTTAAAGTAATTCCAGGCCTCCTCCGCATTTAAATCCTCAAGTTCCTCTGTCCAATCCACTTCCATAACTAATTTCCTTAACTCTTTAAAATTAGCCCTCGAGAAATCGAAAACCCTGATCTGAGATCTACATTTGTTTATCCTTCCATCTAGTTTGAACTGAATCAGCTCATGATCACTCGAACCAAGGTTATCCCCTACCACCATTTCTTCTACGAGGTCCTCACTGCTCACGAAAACCAAATCTAAAATGGCATCTCCTCTCGTAGGTACTTCAACTACTTGATGAAGAAATCCATCCGCTATCACATCCAGAAAAATCTGACCCCTATTATTCTTGCAAGCACTCGTCCTCCAGTCTATATCCGGGAAGTTGAAGTCTCCCATAATCACATATTTCCCCTTTGTGTTTACTTCATTAAAGACATTAAAGAGGTCTCTATCCATATCCAAATCAGATCCGGGCGGTCTATAGCACACCCCAAGCACTATCTCAGGGGAAGCTCTAGTTGCTTTTTTACCCAGTGTGATTTTTGCCCAGACAGACTCTGTCTTATCCATTCCATCGCTTCTTATTTCATTACAGTTAATCTCATCATTGATGTACAAGGCTACTCCACCACCTTTGCCTTTCTTCCTGTCTTTTCTAAACAGCACATAGCCTTCAATACCTGTACTCCAGTCATGAGTACTATTCCACCAGGTTTCTGTTATCCCTATAATATCCGGTTTCACTTCCTGCACCAGTAGCTCCAGTTTCTCCATCTTGTTACCTAGGCTCCTCGCATTAGTGTACAGACATTTTAATTTTTGGCGTTTAGCGTCAATGACATTCTTTCCCCCGTCGTGCACAGACCTTCTACCACCAGCATCACCCGTTAATCTGGTTTCTACTCCACTATTCCTCCTTGGATCAATTCTTTGGTCCGCAAGGGTATCCCCTCTCACGTTGTTTACTTCCCTCTCCAGGTTATATTCCGGCATGGAGATCTCTTGAACATCTCCCAACCATCTCCCCCAACTTCCTAGTTTAAAGCTCTCTTGATGAGGTCGGCGAGCCTCCATCCTAGAATTCTATTTCCTTCCTTACTTAGATGAAGTCCATCCTGAGCGAACAGTTGTCTGTTCGTAAACGCTTCCCAATGACCGTACATCCCAAAGCCCTCCTTGTAACACCAATGCCTGAGCCATCTTGATCGCCATAATCTTGTCACTCCTTCGTCGCCCTGCCCTAGGAACCGGCAGAATCCCACTGAGGATCACCTGAGCCTCGATTTCTTTGAGCGTCTTCCCCAGTCTGGCATAATCCTCCTTGATACAGTCTAGCGAGTAACTAGCCGTATCATTCGTTCCCACATGAAGGACAATCAACGGATTCTTTCCCGCTCCCGCTAGGATCCTATTCAGCCTCAGGTCCACATCCTGTATCTTAGCCCCTGGCAGACAGCACACCCTTCTGTTCTCCCGATCAGGTCTAGTTACAGGCCTGTCTATTCTTTTCAGTAAAGAGTCTCCAATCACGTAGACTTGCCTTTTCCTGGCGACAGTGTGATTCTCCGGTCTATCCCCCACACCAGCTTGCCGCAAGTCCTCTCGATTTGTATTCGCCCTTACAATCCTCCTAGGGCTCATACTTGGTTCCGCCTCCATTGACTCCTCCCCTCCTTCTGCAGGACTAGCTGCTCGTCTCTTTTTCCTTGCCCTCTCTCCTTCAGCAGCCTGCTGTGCTCCATCTTCATTTCCCAACTCAGCAAACCTGTTCCTGAGTTCTGTTTCTCCATCGCTGGCCCATCTTTTCCTCTTCCTGGTTCTCCTAGTCACATGCTTCCACCGTCCGCTTTCCTCACCCAGCAGCCTCTCCTCAGAGTTCTTTGGTCCTGCTTCTATCCGCTCGTCTGAGCTTATCCCCTGCGCCTCATCATGTCTGTGTTCCATCATCTGCTCGAACCCCCTTCTAAACTCAGCCAGAGTTTCCACCTGCATCTCCAGTCCCCTTACCTTTTCCTCCAGCAGCTCTATCAGGCGGCACTTCATGCAGACAAAACTCCTGTCAGGTGCCCCCTCCAGGACCATGTACATGCCACAGCTACCGCATCCGGTCATACTCAGCATGTCTCTACCTGCTGCCTCTGCCTCCATCATGCCGTTCCACCTCTGTGCCTGGCAGTCCACGCCTCACGCCGTTCCACAGGCCACCAACGAGCACTGGACCCCTGCCCCTTCCCTTGTCTGCCTTCCTGGTTTCTCTGCCTCTATCTCCCCTGTAACCTCCCCCTGGGAACTCCCACTGGAACTCCTCTGTTAGCAGCTCTGTTCGATGGCTCCTGTGCCGCAGCCTGAGTGCCTGGCTCCTTATATAGGACCCCTAATCAGGTAAGCCCCGCCCCCAACTCAGCGCTCAGCCTCGCTCCCAACACACAGCCCCTAGCAGCCTGCACACACACTCACTCACACACAAACTCCACAATACAGTCCACAAACTACAAACTACAAAAACCTGCTCCTCCGACAGAACTCCCACTGGAACTCCCCTGTTAGCAGCTCTGTTTGCTGGCTCCTGTGCCGCTGCAGCTGTGTCTCACCTCACCCTTCCATCTACTTTCCTTCCCTTTAGCCAGCCTGTCTCTGTTAGCTTTGTCCCCTGACTTTTTTTCCCTTCCACATGTAATATATTAAGATAGTTTAAACTAGGGGTAGGCAACCTATGGCACTCGTGCCGAAGGTGGCACACAAGCTGATTTTCAGTGACACTGACACTGCCCAGGTCCTGGGTCCTAGCCACTGGTCCAGGGGGCTCTGCATTTTAATTTAATTTTAAATAAAGCTTCTTAATAATTTTAAAAACCTTATTTACTTTACATACAACAGTAGTTTAGTTATATATTATAGACTTATAGAGAGAGACCTTCTAAAAAATGTTAAAATGCATTACCGGCACACGAAACCTTAAATTAGAGTGAATAAATGAAGATTTGGCACACCACTTCTGAAAGATTGCCGACCCCTGATTTAAACTCTGATGTACTTTTTTACATCTCCTGTAAAGTTTAGTTGGAAATGCACCTGCTTGCAACAAGTCTGATCTTGGCCAAAGGGGATAGAGATTTTTGCTTTGACTTTCAGCGATGAGGTCCCAGCTGTTCTCTTTTGGAAGTTGAAAAAGCCAAACTAACTTATCAGAATGGGGGTTAGGACTGTCTATATCTTCTGCTGTACCTTAATCTTTGGGGGGTTTTCCTTCAGTGGACCAGTTTATGCCCTTTAGTTTTAAATATGTTGCAGCAAAAAAAAAATCTGTGTTCTACTTTTGTTTAGCATATTTGATTATAAAAATGTGTTTCAGTTGTGAGTTGCTGTGTAGTTTATAGGTTGGTGTGAAGTGACTTTTCTCCATTCATAGGGAAGCTGCTGAGTTTCATCTGTCTATATATACTGAGCTGAAAATGTTGCTTGGTAATTTTTTTTATCCTACTGTGTTTCTACCCAACTGTGAATGATTCGCAGTAAAAGTCAGTATAAAGTAACTAACAATAAAAAGGGCCTAAAGAATGTTGTAATAGATTAAACAACTTTTTAATGGTCGTAACTTAAAATCAGCTAAACAAATTTCCTTCAAGCTTAAGGCTAGATTCTCCTTTCCATACAATAGATCTCTATCTCAACTCTTCTTGCAGGAATGAATCGCCTCACTGATGACCATGGGAAATCTGTACCTGTGCAGAGAGCAGATAATTGGAATCAAAATCCACTTTGTAGATTTGAGAGGAGAATTGTGCATATTAAAGTATGCTTTGCTACTGAGTTGAGGAAAAGCAAGAGAAATGTTAACTCCCAAAAGGTAATTTAGAGGGAATTTAAGGCACAGATAATAGAGGATTTCTAGTGTGATCCTGTAATAAACCACTGAAATGTATTTTGGTGGTTTATTAAGAGATCTGTCCCCCCAAACCCAGGTAAAGACACTGGATAGTGTGATTCTTACATTGATGTTAATTTAAGAAAGTGAATGGAAATTGAAAGACTGGATCAGAGCCATAAATATTCAATTAGACTCCTTAAAATCCTATTATTAACTCAGTTCATATTGGCTCTTATGGACCATTTATACTCTTCCTTATTAAGACTTCTTAGGTAGGTAGCACAGACTGAAACGATTCCATTCATGTTTCAAGGAGCAAAATATATCCAGTGTAACAAACAAACGAATTTCTGATATAGCACAAACAAAATATTTATTTTGTTTTCATGGTGATGAATTAATTTCCTAAAAGTTCTGAAGTGCTGCTCTCCAAATGAAAGTGATTACATTTATTTCAGTAATAAATAAAGTATTGATATGTTTTCCAATTTTTTTGGTTTTTTGCTTACATCTCAAATACAGAGCACTCCATTGCAAAACCTAATTTGAAAAGTGCTGTTATGGGTGTTTCATTTGAGAATTTAAAATAAAAAAGTTGGCACAAAAGCTTTCGATTTTCTTTTACGTAAAATATATTCCACTCACTATTTCTAATTGCCAACAACAGTTACTTAGTAAAGCTTTTAAAAATCATAATATAAAAGAATAATTAGTCATATGGAAAACCTCCATCTTTACAATCTGATCAAGAGACTGGGTCAGACATGAAGTGCTTCTGCTGAGACAAGACTTTCCCCTAGGAATCATCCTTAATTTTCACAGCTGTGAAGCTGGAGAATTCTATGGAGTTTTCATGGGCCAATAGTCATGGCTGCACTTTTTGGCTGTCTGGAACCGTTAGTGAGCAAAAACAGTTAAAAAGCATGAAAGATTAAACACTTGCTGCAGTAAAATCAGTTGGTTTTTTTCATCCCTTTCCATTTTTTTTATACATTGGAAAAGCGTGAGTAAATAGTTTGTTTTCACATTCACTAGCCAATACCTACTTAAAAATTTGACAAAAGATAACTTTGTTATTGCCTTTTGTATTCCTGCCACACTGATTTTTCAGATAAATAAAATGTGTGTGCTAACTTGAGATGACAAGGAAAAAAAGGATGAGGCAAGAAAAAAAAGAAACACCACAGCAATTCAATGACTCCTAAATTATCATATTTATTGGCTTGTCTGTACTTAACTCTGATTTGCACATTTAGTAGCTTGCTGCAAAATGATGCAGTGTTTCTGTTTTGCCATTGAGAAAAGCACATGTTATGAAATGTTAATGTTTGTCAAATTTTGAGGAGAACTCAACTAAAAGGCCACTCAAATCATATTGTCCAAATGAAGCAAAATGCAATGGCCTTATTCTCATTTGCATTATGGCCATATTACACAGCTCTTAAACATCCTTCTGGCTTCTTTCAGAATATTGAGGAGTCTGGCAGCATCTTAAAGACTGACAGATTTTTTTGGGCATAAGCTTTTGTGAATTAAAAAACAGGTTTTACTCACGAAAGCTTATGCCCAAATAAATGTTAGTTTTTAAGGTGCCACCGGACTCCTCACTGTTTTTGTGGATACAGACTAACACGACTACCCCTCTGATACTTTTCAGGATATTTTTTCAGCTAATTTCTTGCCATCATAGTATTTTTAAGCATTTCCTTTTACTATATGAGGTTTGACATTGACAGAAATGTAATTTTTGTTGATTGTTTAGGTATTTTGATCTGATTTATTTGGTTAAAAACAAGCAGGGTTACATTATGATCATCACACCCACACTGAAGCAGGGTACAAGTGTTGAATGTCTAAGAAATTACTGAAAGCATTACAAAATGAAACAGGACTCAGACATTCAATGTGATTTTGTATCCAGAGGCAAGATCTTATATTTCCTGCATCAGGGATCTACAGACCTCTCAGATGTTACAGACTGCAAATTATGTGGCAGATGCAAGTCACCAATGAGCTAATACTTTTTAAAAATCAAAGTCAGCTGTATTTGTACAAAAAATTGAATTGCTCAGTGAGATTCGCAGAATACAGTAGAATCCATTTGATCAGAATATAGTTAAACAAGATGTTTGAAAACTTGTATATGTGCCTGTGAACCACTGTACAGGATTCTATTTTTGATTAATTGGCATGGGGTTTTCCTAATTACTCGCAAAATTAACACACTTGTACTGTTTTTATGGTGATGTACTACAAGATATTGTCCATTTGAATTTTCCCCTCATCGGCAGTTCCTACTGCTATTATGGCTGCCAAGCAGACTGACCCAAGTTTGTCTAAAAGGTTAATATGTTGGGCATGTGAGTCCCCAGCCACGTTGCTGTTATCTACTGCTAAGAGTTTTAACAATTCAGAGAACAAACTGGGAGACCCAATCACCAAAAGGAAATCATTCTGTCTCAGTGGCTCACCAGTGTTAAAACATCAGTACCATTGGGGAGGACAGGGAGAAATGTCAGAAGAAAATATACCTTACCTGTGGCTTTAACAGGTGAACATGCCAAAGGTGCAGGTTTTCAAGACCCAAGTAGAAATGAGGAAGTAACAACAACAAAAACTACAGTAAAGGCTTAGGAGCTGCCTATAAATGTGCGGAAAAACAATGTCTTACTACTGTGACCATGCCATTGGAAAAAAAGACAATATGTGACTTTTAAAGGGAATTATCAGGAGAAAGAAAATCAAGATCAAAGTATCTTGATACATTATCGTCTTTGCAGTATACACTGATTATAGTGCAGATACCATTTTTCAGTGTGAACAAACTGAATGTTTTCACTGCCCATCCTGATTCAGTTCTTGTCATGAGGTAGATGATGATGCTCACCATCTGGAATTAAGACAAGGAGAGGATTTCAGTCTTTTTTTATTGTCATGCTATCTTTCTGGGAATGAAAGAGTGATTTCTGGTGATGAATTGAGACAAAATACTGCACTGCTTGTTCCAGAACAGTTATATTTTACTCGGTGTATACCATTTGCTAACGCATCAATGGTCAAATTTTTCTAGTGCCAGATGTTTTAGGAGGGGATTCTGCAGTAGAAAATGTGGAAGACTGGGAATCAAAGGTGCTTTTAGTTGACAGCTGTAGTGTCAGCTCAAAGAAAAGACTCAAACATCCACTTATTTGTCTTTTCTCTACTTAACTCTACAAGTTTCCTTCAGTGATCTGAAATGAATAGGAAGTCTGTAGAGCACAAATCTAATGTCAAAATAATCCAGACACTTTATGAAGACTGTCTGAGATGGGACGCAGAGAACATGGATCCTTCTAAAACCTGAGATATGCTTCTTCTTAAGGCTGATGTGCCTCGGGGTGATTTAGATCTGGATAGGGCTTTGAAATTACAGCCCTCACACTTCAGGATATTTCTTCCCATTATGGATGTAGAGGAACTACATTTGAGATAAATAAAGAGATGCAGCAGCATTATGCTAATTGAAGGCTGATCGAGACCCTGACATTGGACCATCACAACTGCAACAACTGATTTCAAAAATAGGCGTTCTAACTAGTCTCCAAATGGCAACAAGACACCTGTGAGTGTACGGTGTTCTTAGTCAGTGAGAACAGCTACAGAAAGCAGAGATGGTAATCACCTAGGTAGCTAGTGAGGAATGGAAACAAAACAGTCTAAGGGCATTTTTAGGCATGAGCTGAATAGGCATCTGATTTATGGTACTTCATTTCTGAGGAGACACCATAGAAAACTGTGTGGTCATCCAGTCACTAGGCTATTACTAAATCAACATCCTCTGACTGCAGAGTATTTAATAAACCTGATCTGTGGTATCTGTAAAGCCATTGGATCCTCCGCATGATTTTACTTATTTCTAATTATACCCAGTGGGTTCCTGTCAGACCATCCTCCTCCTAATTCAGTATATATGCATTGATAAGGTCCAAACTTACCCCATTCCTGGGTAACTTAAATAACAAATTTTAAACTTGAGCCTTTGCTGCTGCTTGAACTTGCTTTTTCTCAGTTTGCTGTGCTAAGGACTCCTCTAACCCTGCCCTTAGCTCCTTCTCCTGCAGAGACACACTCCAACATTTTATATTTCTGGATTTATATCTAATATATTATTTTCCACTGACTCCTCCAGCAGCCAGAGCTGTGTGTTCCTGCTCACAATCTGAGTGCTTTATAACAGGTTTGAGTCCAGAGAGAGCTATGCACCTGTATACAGGATCCTAGAAACTGACTCCCCATTCCATAGTAACATCTGAGTGCCTTATATATCCACTAGTCCCCCTGAAGCAACCATCTTTACAGCTGAGGATGATGGTGCTTCAGTTTTACGCACATATTCGTGAGACATTAAGGTCAGCATTGTTTGTGCAAGAAGATCATAACCCCCTTCATATGAAAAGATCATAGATCTGTGAGGCTAATTTTTACTGAATGACCAGAAGAATAATGATACTAAGGACAGCTATGAGTCCATGGCTTTCATTGCCAGCCTAGACTAGTGTGGTTGTTGACATTATTTTAAATAGAGCTGGTCCTGAATATGTGCCTATTTTCTTCCAGAGTTGTTTCTGTGATGAGTCAGAATTAGAGTTAGAGTTCCTGAAATAATATGGAAAAAATCTACTCATTGTCTTTTATTCATGATCAATAGTGCTAAAGCCTAGTTCAATAGGCTTCTAATAAAGGGAATGGTTGCTTAACTGGCTTATCAGGCTGCCATGGAGGTGTGCCAGTGAAGCACATTTTACTACATAAATATTAACATGGAGTGTTTTAGTACAGAGATACTGTGGCAATAGCATAGTATAAAATGCCTAGAGAGGTTGTTATACGAAGAGCTCTAGAATGTAGGTAATTATCTCTTTAAAAAAAACCAAACCCAACTATTGTAGTAAATATTAAAGACAGTTATGTAATATTTCCCTTAAAATGGTTAACATTACTGACCTCAAGATTTACATATTGTAATCAATGACTCAAAGTTTAATAAAGTTATTCCAGAATAGTTTATTTTTCATTCCCCTACTACATCTTCTTTTGAAATGTAATATATTCGTAGTCTGATCATTGGAAAAGCTACTTGTTTAAGTTTTTATATGCATGTTAGCATATGATTATGACTGATTGAGTTTTCCAGACAACATTTCTAGAATATAGATTGTACATAATCAAACCAGAACAAAGAAAATCAATAGTACTTTAAAAATGCTTCAGATAGAAACAAATTATAAGACATTACTTGCTGCTTTTGAAGTCATCAGCCATATTTCATGTTAAAGGCCATTATTTGCACATTATCCAATTCTGCAAATGTATGTGAAATAACCTTCACAGAAATTGATATGAATACAACAATTACTATAGCAGATTTTAGAGTGATATTTGACTTCTAGCTTGAATACAGAAGATAATAATTGATACAGTGTCTGTAGCAATTATCCTTCATGGAACTTAGAAAGAATTCAGTATTACTATTGAGCTGTTGTAAATTTTCAATTGGTTATTGGTGTTTGTAACTTTGTGTCTCCCTGCAGGGATGAGTTGGTGGGTAGTGAGGTTTTGTAGCAAAATGTTCCTAATATAACTTTCAACTTGCTCATTTTGTGCCTGATGCACAGCCCACTGAAGCCAGTGTTAAGACTCCCACTGGCTTCTGTGGGCTGTGAATTGGGCTCTTATGTAATAAGGGCCTCATCCTGTGAGTTGAGCACCAATTCCTATGGAAGGCAATGAGTGTGGCTACACTGCAGCTAGGAAATGCAATTCCCATGCGGGTAGATGTGAAAAAGTGAGGATAACAAGTGGGAAGTTATTTTTAAGAGTTGATAGGTGAAAAGTAAGCAGTAAAAAAAGTAGTGTATTAGGTCCAGAATGGCTGACTTCTGAGCACAGTGGAATAGACTTTGAGTTTTTATTTGACCATGCTGGAAAGATTTGGTGGGCGGGGATTAGAATGTTACAGGCAACTCAATTCTATGAGATTAAATTAGAATGGAAAACTTTACGTGTTTACAAAGTGGACCTCTTAGCAGTGTATAACATCTTTTAATTTTGAGCCCTTACTCTCTGTGCCTCAGTTCTCTCACTGTGCAGTTTTGTCACAGGTGCATTGTAAGGACAAATTAAAGTTTTGTGTGGTGTTCTAATATTATGATGAAATAGGCCATATTAATATCTAGGAATCTATTGAGAAACCATAGTAAGGAGAATGGTAATGAAACTCATACATATGTTTTTTTAATGTTGGAAGTTTGACTGAATGTGTGTTTTTAATATATGCCATAGACCAGGGTGATCACATGTTTTTACTTAAATTATTTTTATACTTCCAAATAAGAAAACAAAGTGTCATTTGCTCAACTTTGAGTTTCTTAGCAAAGGCTAATACTTTAAAATGCAAGCAATATTTTGATTCATAGATTCCAAGGCAGAAGGGACAACTGTGATCATCTACTTTGACCTCCAGTATAACACAGGCCATAGAACTTTCCCAAAATAATTTTTAGAGCAGGTCTTTTACAAAACAGTCAATCTTGATTTAAAAATTGCCAGTGATCGGGGATCTATCATGTCTCTTGCTAAATTGCTTTTAGTTTATTTTAAAAAAATCCTGGAGGGTAATGAAATGTGTATTGGTTATAAAACAGAGTAGGATTGCTCTAAGCTTTGGGATAATAAGTAACATTTAATTAGCTCTTAACAAGTATTATGTAATACAGATACTCTAACATTTTTTTCATAGAGGGAATGATACTTAAGGAAAATGAATTTGCAGACATCTAATTTTTATATTTAAAGGTTTTATTTTTTTAAAAAAGTCTCTGAATTTTCAGTGAATAGTCTTTTACTGCAAAAAGTATATGGTGTAAAATAGATTTACAATACTCAGTAAAATATTCCTGAAACTAAATTATACAACTAATATACAGTATGAAGAAAAGAGCAGGAACAAAGGAAAAGAGAAATGCTGGATACAAGAAGGAAAGGTGTAGGAGTATGAGTAGAAGTACATTGATTAACATAAGAAAAGTCCCCACATGCAATCAAATTATTCTTTCTTAGCTTGTAATTTAGGCATTACTATTTCATACAAAACTGTTTCAGTTAATTTTGTGATCCATTTTTATGCTAGCCTGTGAACATGATTTTTTTAATGTCAACTTTTTGCAATAATAAAAACTTATATTATCTATATTAGATATCTTTTAGATAAGCTTAGTAGCAATAGACTGTGAGAAAGCATACAAGTCCGTTATGTGCCAGGAAATGCTTTCTTAGCCTTGATGATCACTGTTTCATCACTAAAGAGAATGCACCCTGACCTGGACAGTGGCACAGAGACAGGTTCAGGCTACTAGACGTGCCCTAAGAAATGAAGAGTGTTATCCACAAAGCAACTTGGGTGCCCTATTCTGGAGTTTAGATGCCTAACTTCCCCTCTTCAGCACCAGTACAATACACAAAACTCCCATGTGGCAGCAACCTGGTCTTCTAGATGCCTAAACTCACTTGGCACCTAACTTTCCACTGTAAAAGTACCTTAGGCACCTATGTGTTAGGCCTTGGGGTATGTGCATTGCTGTCCCACTCTAGGTGTGAATGCCTATCTCCTGCCTGAGCCCCAGAGCAATTCACAAACTGGAGAAAGACAGGCATTCAGCTGCCTAAGTCACATGCAGTGCCCAGTCTGGGAGGCAGCCTCTGAGCACTACTCCCAAATTGGGTCCCGTTCAAAATGTATCTGGAGGTGAAGGTTGGGATGATGCTTGCCTTGTAGCTTTCAGCCCAGTGGTGTGCCAACCTCTGGACTACAGAGTCATTCTCACACATGCCTTCTGTCTCTCTCTGGCCAGATAAACTATTTAAGTATTTATACACAGTGGAACAGTCATGAGGCCGGAGATGCATAGCAGCACCTAAGCCCTTTGTGGATTCCATCTGAACTGCTGCTCCCTAGCAAAATTGGAAACTGACAATTAAATTCCCTGGTCCATGAGAGTGAGTGGGTGGAATAAAAAGAGAGCAGCTGGATTACTTCCTGAATCTGATACAATTAAGGAAAGATAAACCTCATTATCTAATCAGGAGTTTATAAAAAGGACTGGTGCCTTCTCAGATTAGGAGATAAAATACATCCAGAGTAAAATGGGGTGTGGATATAAACATGCTTAGTTTTTAAAAACAGTGTACATAGAATCAAAGGACTGGGAGGGACCTTGAGAAGTCATCTAGTCGAGTCCCCTGCACTCATGGTGTTGCATGTATCTAGTCACATAATTATAAATATATGTCGCTTGTTCACCTTCTGTTTATATTAATCATTCCCTGGCAACAAAGGTTGAGGTTATCAGAGTTGTATGGGCCACTGTCACTCTGTTTCAGCTGAACAACAGCAATACAGATGTAACGCATTCAGTGCAGGTCTACACTACCGCTTAAGTTGATCTAACTTACGTCCCTCAGGGGTGTGAAAAAGCCTGCCGCCTACCCCCCGAAGTGACACAAGTTTTGAGCTGTCCTCACTGGCACTATGTCACACTTCTCGCCGAGGTGGAGTAGTTATGCTGACAGTAGTTATGCTGACCTCTCTCCCATTGGCATAGCGCTTCTGGTGAAAATGCACTACAGTGGCACAGCTGTTTCGGTGCAGCAACGTTGATGTTATGCTGTAGTATAGATGCCCTCAGACAGGATGTTCTCTCCCTGTGGCAGATTCTCGTTATTTGGGAAAGTTTACAGGATGGTCCAGGGCTTTACATATGGGCTCTTATTCCCCAATTTATGGGATCAGGGTCATGGACACAAACCGGAAATGACAGGTATTTGATGACTTTTACTCTGGCCATTTTAATCTAGCATAGACTGATAATATATATATTTATTTTGCAATGGGACATCACCCACACGTGTCTACAAGTTTCTAGTTAAGTCAGATTCTCACTATCTTAGTCCTGAATCTCTTATGCCAAGCCTACTGCGTATTTGCAAATGTTCCTGAATGGTTTTTTAAAATGGAAATAGAGAAGATGTGTTGGTCTGCCTTTTAAGTGCATATTTGCAATATTTTGAAAGCTTATTAGAGTATTAGAGTTAGTTAATTACATCCTGTATTGATCCTATTTACCCAAATGGTATCTATATGGAATACATGAGCCCAAAACTCGTGTTTTCTCTTTCCTATATTATTCTTAATTAACCAACTAGAGTAGGTCCAAAAATAGG
The DNA here is from genome assembly GCF_007399415.2 of Gopherus evgoodei. Lineage (NCBI taxonomy): Eukaryota > Metazoa > Chordata > Testudines > Testudinidae > Gopherus > Gopherus evgoodei. Next base: position 146,963,690 of record NC_044324.1, read on the forward strand.
AATATTTTCCCATGAATGTTTTGTGAAAAATATGTTCCTGCTTTTCACTGAAAAATTGAGTTTCCCAATCTCTCTATTAATAGTTATCTAATAATTAATAAGTGTATTTCTTATTTTAATTATTCATATAGCCCTGTCAAGAGATCCCAGTCAGCATTGGAGCCTCCTCATGCTAGGTGCTGGACAAACACAGCGTGAAAGCAGAGTCCTTGTGCTGAGGGCATTACAGTGTTATGAAGACAGTTGGAAGTTCCTCCTAGGAATCCTAGTAGAAGTGGATCTGAAGGGAGGGATTTGAAAGAAGATAGTGGCTTTACAAGGTAGTTTGGGGTGAGTGCCTAGCACAATGGGATCCTGCCCATGATCTCCTAAGTGCTACGGTAATGCTAATAGATAATGTTCCATACGTAAAGGGTCGCTTAGAAGAAAGCACAGCCATGCTTGTGAGAAAAGCAAACCCGAGTTGAGTGAGGTAGGGATTTCAGAGAGGCCAGAGAGAAAGAGGTTGCAGTAGTCAAGATAGTAGATAAAGAACCTAATTTACGTGTAGGGTATTTTTTTTTATGAGCAAATATGTTTAAAGGAAAAAAAACAGCATTACCATAAGCAGTAAATAAAGTAGCCACTATTGGTGAAGATGTGCAAAGCAATAACACTCTGAAACCTGCAAAACTGCATTTGGACTTGTATCTGCCTATATTGTAGATTCCAATGATCTGTTTTATCTGTCCAGCTTGTGATATTAAAGATTGCATCATAGTGCATGCACACTAGGGAGGAAAGGTAAAGTATGTAGGTTTGGTTGCGACCATCTTGGCTGATATATTGAGTATTTAACCAAGGACTTCTAGAGCTAAATGCCTGAGTCTCTATAGAGTGAGCCTGAAACAGACCCATATCCTCTGTGGATCAGGAACAGAGGGGGCAACCTTGGCTTTGTTGTTTCCTGATTGTTGAGAGTTTAACTTTGCAACCTTAATGTCTCAGTGTAGCTCTGTTTGTGTGGAATACTGTACAATATATAAACCTTTCTTAAGATAAAATAGATCTGTGTATACACACCTGTTTTAGAAATATGCAGTAATCACTCTGTTTCCTGTGTTTGTGCTTTCCAAGTAGATCCGTTCGGATTCAATGAGACATTAAGATTGAAAAAAGGAAGCAATTTTATAGCAAATTTTGGCTGGTGGCAACCACATCATTAATGTAAACTTGTATTCTTTCTTCAATTAGAATGTTCCACCGGATCTCTCCATTTGTACGTTTGTGCTGGAACAATCCTTGTCAGTGCGAGCTCTTCAGGAAATGCTGGCTAACACTGAAGAGAAAGCAGAAGGGGTAAGTAATCCAATCTAGACTTTTTTGATCAACTGGGGATATATACCATTTCTTCCACAGTACTAACATGATGACTTCCTTTTTGTGTAGCTTTAGTCTTATTCTCCAGTACAGAAAGGGCCTCATCCCGAGGAATGCTGAGCACTTGCAACTTCCATTGGAGTCAATCAGTTGTGAGAGTCCAGCAACTCTTAAGAAGAAGCCCTAAATTAGTGAGCTGACTGTAGGACTTGAGGAATTATGATTAAAGATGGCTGAGGGCACATGCATTCTTACTATCACTGTAACAAAATAATCACAGATTAGAAACCGAATTAAATCATGCCTTAAGAAAAGTTAAGGCTCCCATCCAAATGCAGGGCTGTGTTACTGTAGAGCATCGTAGTGGCATATAAACACCACTGTATCGAATCAAAATACTCGGTAATATTAAAATACAGAATCAGGCATGTTTAATTCTTTTTAAAAGATGACACTATTCTATGTGGCTTGAGCAAAAATGTCCACTAGTTCAGATTTAAAATTGAAGATGTGATATTAATCAGAGGTACTAGATGAATATGGAAATTAGGCATCCTTGCATTCATGAGTGATGAGGGAAATACAGTAACAACTCTGAGTAGCAAATAACTATCTACAAATAAATCACAGTAGTATGATTAATTTTGTGTATATGGTGTAGTTCATTTAGCTTACAGTCACGTAGCTTAGGATTTCACACATCCTTTGCATGGACCATATCCTGAAAACTGCTTCTAATTGAGGAAGAATGACAAGGGAAGAGTGGCTGTAGTACTGGAGTAACATACAGAAACAAAACAGAGGAAGGGATTAATAGCAAATCTGTCACTCAAGAAAGCTAGCAGGAGAGAAACAGACCTTCTGGAAGCTCTGAGAATGTCCGGGAGAAAGCAAGCTCCAAAGTAATATGCTGTAGTCAGTCCCAGAAAATGTCAGGCACTGAGCCTAAAAAATGATAGTTGGGATATGAAATCCAGCAACATTCCCATGCATGTTTCAGAGCATATGGTGTCACTGAGCATTTGTTCTAAGGACTAACTGCAACAGCAGCACACTGAGTAGTATGTTTGAGATCTGCATGTAATATTGGAATAAGCAAATACATACTTAAAGACAGGGATCACTCGTTCTGGAATTTGCAAATACTGCCACTAATAGCAAGCAAATCCATGGAGAAAATATGCACCAGAAGTGCAAGCACGTACTGCAGTTATGCACCAAAAAAGCAGGAGCTGTCAACAGCATCCTCCCTCTCTCCCCAAAAAACAAAAAACTGTGCAATTGCAAAGGCTGTACAGAGATGTTACAATGGAACTGTAGTGAATGCAATATACCCACAACAATATTTGAAGAACTCAGTTGTTGTGTTCCTGTGACTTATCATTCTGCCCCCAGTAAGGATAGGTCTGGGCCAACAATAGCAGGAGTAACATTGAGGTGAATCCAAGAGGGATCCAGAGCTGTAGCACATGGCGGAAGGGAGCATGTACTTGGTGTACTACGCTGAGGAAAAAATAAGATTCGCTTCTCTATTCTGGTTTCAGAATGGCCACAACAGAACACTAGAAGGGATTGTTTTTAATTCCAGTATTAAGTTTTTTTCTTTTAATCTTAATCTTAGTATTGTTACAATGTTTTGTTCTATTGGCAAACTTTCTGTCTAGCCATAATTTTTTTAGTTATAAGTGGCAATCACAGGGCAAGCTGGCCTTTTGAAGGAGCACTTGTGTTTAATTTATCTCTCAGTCCAGAGGTACATTATGAGAACATATGATTAGGAATCAGGCCTGACAAGCAATAGAAGGCAAGCCTATGATCAGTCAGTGAGAGTTTGAGTCTTCTGGGAAGAGTGAAGGTTACTGGCAACTCTCCAGAGTGCCTGGGCAGAGTATCTGAGCAACGCAAAGAATGGGAAGGCTTGTGCAGGAGATCCAGGGTCACTGAGGACCTGGGGAGGGATTCGCTATATCAGGGAGTTGGAAAGGCTTGTTAAGAGCTGATTTGCCATGAGAGGCATCCATTCTAAAATGGAGGCTTAAGAAATACTAGGCAGCAGTGCCTGGGTGTTGGGAAGGAACTACTGAGCCCAACAAGGACCTAAAAGACTGTTGAGTCTGGGAAAGATGAGTTTGATCTGAGATGACACTGATCTATTTTAATAAACCAGAACCTCAAGAAGGGACTAGACTTGAATGAAATGCAAGTCTATGTACCATCACTGGGGCCCCCAAAAAGGAGAGAGGGCCTGACTGAGACTGGATTAGGCAAGGCTTTGCTATGGTGACACATGTCGTATTGCAGTTGGTTATGAAATGTAGTTAGCATTTCAGTGTCCCCACTTCTGATACGGGTAAGAAAAACATCAGCAATACATCATCTTCAAAAAAAGAGGGCCTGATTATGGATTCCTTACACATGAAAAATGCCATGGACTTTAGCTGCAGATTTAGTGCGCAAAGAATTCCAGATCAGGTGTAAGGCTTGTCCAGCTATTGTAAGAAGTCCATCATCCTTATTGAGAATTGTGTACCTTAGGCAGAAATGTCTGTGTGGGATTTAAATAAAGTAAGGCTGAAATCAGATCTTGCTGTCCAGAAATAAAGCCACTTGAGCTGGGTGCCCATCCAACATTTGCTGTTCTCTGGCCACCCAGCTCTGAAGGCAGTGCAGAAGTAAGGGTGGCAATATCGTGACCCCCAGCCTTGTGACCCCCTTTCAACTCCCTTTTGGGTTAGGACCCCCAATTTGAGAAACGCTGGTCTCCCCCGTGAAATCTACATAGTATAGGATAAAAGCACACAAGATCAGATTCCTATGGGGGGGACCCAATTTTGTGGCCCGTGTTGCAGTTTTCATGGTCATGAATTTGGTAGGGCCCTAGTAATGATGCTGGTATTCCATGGACCACTAGGGACAGATTTTGCTTGGCTTCTGCAGAGGTGTCTTATGATGATGCTTGTGCGGTCTTCACCACCATCCAGGAGATTGATACATTGGGATCAGAGCAGAATCTATCTTAATCTCCAAGCAGATCTTAAACTTGATTGTAAATCAGTGCTATATACGTGTTAATTATTATAACACTAAAAAAAAGGTACAAATTTTCTTTTCAGTAAATTTCTGGAAACCAAGTGCAATAACTGTAAAATAAATGCATGTGACACTTCCTGATAATTAGCTGGAGCATATTCTATGTCCATATATACACTGCATAACCTACCAAGCCCCCTTTCAGCCTCTAGATACTTGAATGCTATGGGGTAGGTCCTTATTTAAGAAGCTTAATTTCTGGTGTTAGTAGCTGTTTGTAGAATCTGCAAGTTTCAACTTTTAGTGACTGCTATACTTTCTTTAAGCTTTTCAAGAAGAGATAATTTTGTGTTAACGTATAAAACACTATCTTCCAGAGTGTTGCAAAAATTTAATTATAATAACTCAATTTCTTATATTTGGGAAAGGGGAACTGTTGTCAGTTCCAGAGATAATTTGTTACTTATTTGTTGCTTGAAAATTTCACTAGGAAATTTAGCAAGAAAGATCACTTGACAGGAAACATTAAATTAAATTCTACAAAATTTTATTGTTTGTTTTTTAACTATAACAAACATATCCCTGGAGTCACATAATTGAGGACAATGAGAAACTGAGATAAAAATATTTGTGTAATGAAGACTGGGAAGATATGGAAATCTATCAAATGTACTTCAAGTTCACTCTAAGTATGTCTCTTTCAGAAGATACTAAGCAGATACTGTGTGGACTCCTGAGTAGTTGTATAAGGTCATCTTAATATACCATGACAGAGATTTTGCAACATCATTCTAACTTATCTCATCATTAGCCAATGATCTTGTACAAAATATATAAATACATATATGTGGGTGTGGGTGTGTATACATGTACACTACTTGCTCTTTACAAGTGGTACCCAAGCCCCCAGAAGCCCTCCTACATTTACACTAGTAACTGTGATTCTTTAATAAACTAAAAAACCTGAAATATAAGGCAGGAGTGCTGGTCATGAGGAAACCCACCCCAAAGTCAACTAGCCCCAGGCATAAAGAATATACATGGACCTATCCTTCCCTCTCCATGATTACTGCATTTGCCAGATCTCAACCAATGCAGCTGATCTAATTTAGAAGTCACTTGCAAACCCAAACCTGACCACATCCTGCTGTGGAGGATTCTCTTCAATTTTTCTGATAAGAATAGCAAATCCATGACAGACTTTCATGCCCACACACACACACTCCTCCTAGCCTCCCTCCCAAGTTGTCAGAACTAGGTTCTGTTCAACAGGTGGGGATACCAGAAGTATTGAAATAAGCCTGCTTCAGAGCACGGACTCTCCCATTCTGGTTGCACTCTACATATCCTAGGACAATAGGATTATGATTGGTGCCTCAGTCTAGACACTACTGTTTTACCAAAATAAGAAAAAGTGACCAGGGCCAGTGCTACTCCTTGCAGACCAGAGTGAGAAGAGAATGCATCGTGTTGTTGTGACAGACATAGCTAATATTTCTGTCAAAGAAAATACTCCTGTCCTGAATCACTTTTATGAATATCTGTGATGGACAGACATCACCTATATAGTACATACTGATCTTTCTCTCTCACACATTCATATAAAAAGATACTGGCAAGTAGTAAGTCAGTTACACTGTGTATTCTTTGGTTACACTTGTTTTGGGGGGCATTTAATATATGACTCTAAGGTACTAGGTTAGCAGGCCTCATTTAGGTGAATCATAAATACAGAGGAGTAGAAGAAATATTATAGGATAAAGGAGAGCAAATGACGTGTATTATAGTATAATTGGGTTTATTTCAGGGAACACAACGTAAAGGACAAATGTAACTTAATTCAGCCACAAGAGAAGGAGGTTTTTGTTCTAGCCAGCATAAAAAGCTATATTTCTGCTCATGTTCACTTATGGTAAAGTATCTTTTCTTGCCGGGTTAATTTAATTTTGTGTATCACTTTTTGTTCATCAGATATTTATTTGATCTTTCTTCAAAACAATAAATATATTGCAGTAGAATGAAAGGTGAAACTAGCTGCTTGTAAAATAAATTTATCAGTAGCCAGTGTCTTGCTGTGAAAGCAAAAAAAACCAACAACAAAAATAAATCCTTTCAAAAATGAATCATACTTTAAAAAGCATGTTTCAAACAAAGATCTCCAAATTCCTTACCATGAATAAAGTCTAACATCTGTGTGATGTAGATTCCCCTCCCCCCACCTTTACATTTGGGGAAACTGAAGCCCCATTGATGTCTACTAGCACCATTAACATGCAGATGATTAACATTAATGTTCTGAAGAAAAAGATTAAAAGTTAAGTAGCAAAATTTGCAGATGACAGAGTTTGTCATGACTAGGAAAGATTATGAAGAACTGAAGAAAGCCCTAACTAGCTTACGCAGTTGGGTAACACTGTGACAGATGAAATCCAATGTAAATTAAGTTGACAAGGATGATTAGAGTAATGGAAAAGTTCTACACGGAGAGGACTATATAGAGTAAAAATGACACTATTAAGAAGAAGTGATTATAGTAGGGGCAGGTACCACCATCTATTAAGGTTACCCAACACTTCACACTATAAGACCCTATTTGCAGCTGCTTATAACTTTGTTAAACTTTAACTGGTTAGGTTGAAATTTTCCATATGGGGTATCTGCCTCAGGCTGAATTCTGTTTTTGAAAATGTCAGCTATTTCTGAGAACAAGGCTAGAGAATAATATGTTTTCCTCATAAAAAAATTCTGGTGGGCTTTCTATTTGAAAAGCTCTATTGCCCCTGTGCACTGGAGCAGGGACTTGAAACTTGGTGGGTGTGGCCTTTCTTTTCACTGCCTGGGACTGAGCAGGACTTTCCATGCAATTGCATCTTTGGCTTGATAATGAACAGGTCAGGTCCACATCTTGGTTCTGGAACTGAGAGCAGGGAGACTCTCCTATTCTCTGATCCTTGTGCTGGGCCCAGACGACGTGGAGGAGGAAGCTGCCTGATTCAAATGCAAAGAGGATAAAAGCTGGACCTTGGGACAGGAAGGCTGCGGAGTGAAGGGGAGAGCAGGAACGGGCACTGGAGGCTGGCAGGACAGTGGGAAGTGGGAAACTGGAACTAGTAGTTGGGATGGAGGGAGTCTGAGACTGGCTAGCAAAGAAACTGGGAGCCAGGCAGGAGACAGGGCCTGGCTCGCTAAGAAGACATGGGCTGAGTACAAGTGGAGCAGGGGGAGGCTAAGCACGCACTAATTTTATTTTTCTGGAACACCCATGGAGTCGTTGCCTATGCTCCTCTCCTCCAGTTTGGTAAGTGGAGAATGGGCGTGGGGGAGGGCTTGGGAGAGCGTGAGGGGCTCTGTGAGTCACATTTTAACTGTAAAAGAGCCACATGTGGCTCCTCAGTTGCAGAGGCTTTCTCTCTGTCTCCCTCTCTGGCTCAATGACTTTTTCGACACCTAAGTACCTGTGTGAATTTGGGCTTTGGGGCCTCAGTTCCCCATCAGTACAGCTGGGAGACTACAAGCCCCTTGTCATACAGGGGTATTGTAAAAATAAATTTAATTACTATTTTTGAATCACTTTGATACTATAGTAATGAGTACCATAGAAAAGCCTATGAGGAAATTCATGTCTTCAGAGCAGGAGTTTGAATAGTTATAGTAAATAAGACATGGAATCATACATTAAACAATTAGGAGAAAACAAAATATTAAGTAGCTTGCTTACTAAGTGAGCACTACCCATCTTATGCACTGTATGTGAAAGGGTCCTGTGGAAAATATGGTGTATGCTCATGTCATTTAAAAAGTACCATAATTCATATGTGCAAGTGAATTAAATTTAGGTTGTACAGGCAACTTTAATTCAGGGATTTCCTAACTTTTGACAATTTGCCTTTTTAACCTTAATGTTCTTTTAATATATTTTTAGTGTATAATAGGAATTGTGCATCTAATTCCTATAATACATAAAAATACATTAAAAGAACATTAAGGACACTCCATGATAGGAAACAAAAAGAGCGTGTAAGGAACCTAATGCAAGTTGCTCCAACTGAAGACCAGCTGTGGGGTGGGGGTGGAGCTAGACTATGTTGGTATAGGCATGTCCAGCAGAGATCAGAGAGTTCTGTTGGTAGGATTGCTCTTGCAATGATTGTGGCTGGAGATGCCCAATGGGGAGACCAAAGGCTCAGTATGTGGACCAGATATTGGCAGATCTTGGAGAGAGCAACCTGCATGACAGCCTGGCATATGATCATGAGTTTTGAAAGAAGGCTATAGAAGTTGCTAATCATGAACAGGGAAGTGGCAAGAAAGAAGATGAGAACTTAGTAGATAGCTAAATATTCTTCTTAGAATATAAAAACAAAATATTTATAAGCTTAAGGGAAAATATTTGACAATAACGTAAGTAAATATGCAGTTAAAATATAAACAGATCAGTTATATGCACACTTAGTATAATTTTGTGATGTCTGCAGCTATATATTACTTCACACTAACTTTGTGCAAGGAACTCATGCATCCTGTCCAGGACTTGAATTGATTTAGTATAGCTTACCCCATATAGGTTGCGGCCCACCAGAGGATTCCCAACCAGCTATATAAGAACTCTGCAACCGCCAGCCAGCATCCACTCAACACAACAGCTGCTGGGGACCTCATCCATTAGTTGCTGTGTGGTATTCTTGGAATACAGCCTGTTGCTGTGTCAGCTGCACCGAAGTCTGTTGTGTGTAGAGATGTGTGTGTGACAAAGGGTCTGGTATGGTGAACAGAAGGGAGGAGAATCTGGGAAGGAATGAAGACCATCCCTGCACAGCTTGTAGGGTCTGACAGTATCTGAAAGACCTGCAGGAATTCCAGGCACTTGTCACTGAGCAGCTCTGAAGTGTTATTAAAAGCTTAAAGATGGAAGACATGCTGCAATCGCACAAACAAACTTGTAATATAAACAGCAGATATGCAGCTTCCACCTGCAACATGAAATTTGAAGGCATACTAGCTTCACCTTTGATTAAATCTACAATATCTTAAATGAAATAACAGGACCAATGAGAACATATGTTACACTCTGCTTAACAACGGTTTGTGTGGTCAGAGAGCAGTCTTTGATGTGTAGCTATTCTTTAATACTCCATTTTTTTATTTGTTTGGGAAATGCTAGAGAGCTATCCACTTTCTTTCATTTGACCCAATAATAAGAATAAACACACAAACCTGCAAGACAGGAGTGGATGTTTTATTGTTTAAATGCTTTATTAAGGATAGACAGGAAGTATGGCAGGATGAAGGATAATGTTTTTAATTTTCACAACCAGAATGACTTTATAATTCTTTTTTAATTTAATTGGCTAAATATGTGTGTGTGGAGAGAGATAGAGTTGCCAATTCTGGTTGGATGTATTCCTGGAAGCTTCATCACATGGCAATCTTGAATTAAAGATTAATCTTTAATTCCTGGAGGCTCCCGGGCAATCCTGGAGGGTTGGCAACCCTTAAAGAGTGTGTGTGGGAGAGTATATTTTTGGAGGGAGATTAAAGTAAGGAAGAAGGATTTAAAATCTATATGCAAACCCTTTAAAATGATTCTGATAAGAAAATCCAAAACAACCATCTTGCACGGTAGGATGTGGTAGATATTTTAGGACCCTGCAAAATTTGGCCTTTGGAGTGCCTCAAATAATAGCAGTCCCACTATAGGCTTAGTGGTAAGAATTTCACTCTGTGATGATATTGATACAGAATTTCCTTTGATGTTACTACCAACAGTGGGTACAGTTAAAAAGTTTTTTTATTCTTCTTCGAGTGATTGCTCATATGCATTCCAATTAGGTGTGCGCGCGCTGCGTGCATGTTCGTCGGAAGACCTTTTTTACCCTAGCAACACTCGGTGGGTCGGCTGGGAGCCCCCTGGAGTGGCGCCGCTATGGCACCTTTTATATACCCCAGCCGACCTGGCCACCCTTCAGTTCCTTCTTACCGCTCGTGTCGGTTGTTGGAACAGTGGAGTGCGGCTTAGCTGACTTCCACCTTCCCTAGCTACTCGTGGTTTCTCGTTGTTATCGTGTACATAGTTATTGTTCTTATATATATAGATATATGTAGATAGATTTAGTTGTAAGTTCTTACTTTAATAGTATAGTTAGTTTAGTATTACTTAGTGGGGTTCGGGGAGTAGCCCCTTCCCCACACCTGGCGCTGGAGCTCATGCCCGGCTCACCGGGTTTCAAACCGTGCTTGGCCTGTCACAGGCCGATGCCAACAGGAGACCCACACGACTCCTGTTTAAAGTGCCTCGGAGAATCGCACTTAACAGCTAAGTGCCCTATTTGCAAAGCTTTCAAGCCGCGCACTAAAAAGGAGCAGGACATCAGACTAAAACAGCTCCTCATGGAGGCGGCCTTGACACTGCCACCTTTGGCACTGAGCGCCAGTCAGTCGGTGAACAGAGGCACCCCTACGGCACCGGATCGCACCGGCACGCCTAAGGACTCTCGGCACCGGCCGACACCGGTACCGAAGTCGACTCCGCGTCGCTCCCTCTCCCCAAGGTCGAAGAAGGCCAAGACTCCTGCTGCCTTGGTGCCAACTACACCACAGCCAGAGAGCGCGCCCAGTTCGGACTGCCCGGCGCCGATACCCGCCGTGGCACCGACTAAATCGGCACCGTTGATTTTGGTCCCACAAGGGCCGTCGAGTCCAGCGCCTCATAGCTCCCCAGCGCGTGCTGCGGTAGAGCTCACCATGCCATCCACGCCAGAGGCGTATTCGGCGGTGAGAGACTTAATCGCCTTGACGGACTTGGCACTGCCTCTACCCCCGGCACTGCTGGTGCGGGTAATCCAATCTCGGGGCAAGCCGACCCTGCCTAGACCACCGTCCATCGGCACAGTGGACTGGCACAGCTCAAGATTGCTGTCCCGTAGATGCTCCAGGTCGAGACGATGCTCCTGCTCTCGACGCGTCTCTCAGTCCTGGCACCATTCCCCTACACGGCACCGGTCAGACTCGCGGCACTGGTCGGACTCCCGCTCTCCACCTCGCTATCCACGGCACTGCTCCAGTTCTAGGCGCCGATCCAGGCACCGTACCTCTCGGAGCCATTCACACCGCAGAGACTTGAGATCTCGGTTGACCTCCCGGCACCGGTCCGGTCGCAGGTCCCGATCTCAATCCCGGTACCGCTACGAATACCGGCACTGGTCCTCCTTAAAGAAGGGAGCGAGGTCTGTCAGAACCTCAGCCCAAGGTTTCTCTGCTCCTCCATGGCCATCCAGACAGTCGTCGGTGTCCTCTCACGCAGACAGTTACTACGACCAGGAGCGAGATATGGAGGTGCCTACCGGGGTCTTCCAGGAGGTCCGGTCTCAGGACCCGGGACCTCACCAGTGGTCCTTTTGGACACCTTGGTCATACCATCAGGTCCAGGGTGCCCCATTGCTCCAGACCTGCTCTGCTTCCTCAGAGCATCGAGCTCCACAGGCCACCATTAGCCGTCCCCCTCCTGCTGGGACAGAGGAGCAGATAACCCATCCACCAGGTTCCCTGGTACTGCTGAAGCAGGAGCCGACCCAGGAGCAAGAGGCCATGCAGGACCCCCTCATCCCTGGTGTATCGTCCTCTTCCTCCCCAGACGAGGCGGTGGCAGGGACCTCATCATCAGGGCCCTCGCCAATAGACCTCAGAGCCCATCAGGACCTCCTTAGGAGGGTGGCGCTCAACATCAATCTTCCCGTAGAGGAAGTCCCAGAGGTCAAGGACCCAGTTGTCAGCATCCTGTCGGCATATATCCCCACTTGGGTGGCCTTGCCTTTCATCAAAACCATCCAGGCCACTGCTGACACCTTATGGCAGTCCCCAGCCTCCATTCCCCCTACGGCAAAGGGAGTTGAGAGAAAATACATGGTTCTCTCTCGGGGGTACGAGTACCTATATGTTCATCCTCCTCTCTCCTCATTAGTTGTCCAATTGGTCAACGAGAGGGAATGCCACGGCCAACAGGCGCCAGCCCCCAAATCAAAGGAGGCTAGATGGATGGACTTACTGGGCCGCAAAGTATATTCGGCAGGTGCCCTGCAGCTCAGGGTGGCCAACCAGCAGGCTCTCCTGAGCCGTTACTGTTACAACACCTGGGCGGAGGTGGGTAGATTCACAGATCTTCTACCCCCGGACTCTCGCCAGGAATTTGCCACATTCCTTGAAGAAGGAAAGAAGGTGGCTAGAACCTCCCTCCAGGCTTCTCTCGATGCGGCCGACTCGGCAGCCAGAACTCTGGCCTCAGGTATCACCATGAGGCGTATCTCATGGCCGCAGGTCTCCAACTTGGCACCCGAGCTCCAATGCACCATCCAGGACTTACCCTTTGATGGCAAGGGTCTGTTCTCTGAAAAGACTGACCTCAGGTTGCAGAGTTTAAAGGAAAACAGGGTCATCATGCGCTCGTTGGGCATGCATATGCCCGTGACCCAACGCAGACCTTTCCGGCCCCAACCTCACCGGCCTTACTTTGTGCCTCGGCACAGACAAAACTTCAGCAGAAGGTGCAGGAGGGGTGGCCGTGGATGCCAGTCCGGAGCCCAAGGGGGTCAAAACAATGGCCCCACACAAGCACCTCCAGGGCCTAAGTCTACCTTTTGAAGGTATGCACGAGGACGGCGTACCAGTTTCAGGACAGGATCGTTCTCCTCCCTTTTCCAACCGCCTCTCCTACTTCCTCCCGGCGTGGTCCCAATTGACCTCAGACATCTGGGTCCTACGGACGGTGAAACAAGGATACCACCTCCAATTTGTTCATCCCTGCCTTGCCACCCCCCAACCCAGTCCCTCTTCAGGGACCCCTCTCACAAGCAAGTCCTCTTACAAGAGGTGCAGTCTCTCCTCACCGCAGGAGCATTAGAGGAGGTACCACCAGACAAGAAGGGAAAAGGGTTTTACTCTCGGTACTTTCTGATCCCCAAGTCCAAGGGAGGCCTCAGGCCCATCCTAGACCTGCGAGGCCTCAACAAGTTTATGGTCAAGTTGAAGTTCTGCATGGTCTCCCTGGGGACTATTATCCCGTCCTTGGATCCTGGAGACTGGTATGCCGCCCTCAATATGAAGGACGTGTACTTCCATATCGCCATCTTCCTTCCACACAGGAGGTATCTTCGTTTTGTAGCCAGTCACCAGCACTTCCAATTCACGGTCCTCCCCTTTGGCCTCTCTGCTGCCCCAAGGGTGTTTACGAAGTGTATAGCCGTTGTCGCCACCCACCTCCGCTGGCAGCAGATACATGTATTCCCGTATCTGGACGACTGGCTCGTCAAGGGAACCTCCCAGACTCAGGTCAGACAGCACGTGAACATAATCACAGACCTATTCTCTCGGTTGGGGCTGCTCCTCAATGCCGAAAAGTCCACACTGGTTCCCACACAAAGGCTGGACTTCATAGGGACAACTCTGGACTCCGCTCGAGCCAAGGCCTACCTACCTCAGCCACGTTTCCAGACACTCACGGTGATCATTCGAGGTCTGCAGACCTCCCCGGTCACCTCGGCTCACACGTGTCTCGGCCTATTAGGCCACATGGCCGCCTGCACTTATGTGACAAAATATGCCAGGGTCCGCCTCTGGCCCCTTCAAACGTGGCTCAACTCGGTCTACTGTTTGGGCAGGGACCCAACAGACACTCTGATGACCGTTCCCCCGAGCATCTTACGCTCCCTCGACTGGTGGCTGACTCCCTCCCTGTTGTGTGCAGGGCTACCATTCCATCCACCACAGCCCTCGCTGTCCCTAACGACAGACGCGTCATCTCTCGGTTGGGGGGCTCACCTAGGTCACCTTCGTACCCAGGGCCTTTGAACATCACAGGAGCTGTCGCTCTACATAAACGTCCGGGAGCTGAGAGCAGTCCCCCTCGCTTGTCAGGCGTTTCAGCAACATCTTCATGGCCATTGTGTCTCCGTGTTTACGGACAACACAACGGCCATGTATTATATCAACAAACAGGGAGGGACTCGCTCTTCTCCCCTGTGTCAAGAGGCCATTCGACTCTGGGACTTCTGCATAGCCCACTTGATAGACCTGGTAGCATCCTTTCTTCCAGGGGTTCGGAGCACTCTAGCGGATCAGCTGAGCAGATCCTTCCTTTGTCATGAATGGTCGATCAGACCAGACATTATTCATTCGGTCTTCCAGAGGTGGGGTTTTCCCCTCATAGACCTGTTCGCCTCTCGCACGAACAGGAAATGCCAAGTGTTCTGCTCCTTCCAGGGTCTTTCACCGGGATCGATCACGGACGCATTCCTCCTGTCGTGGGAGCACCACCTGCTCTACGCCTTTCCACCGTTCCCTCTGGTTCACAAGGTCCTAATAAAACTCCACAGGGACAGGGCACATCTAATCCTGATCGCGCCAGCGTGGCCCATACAGCACTGGTACACCACACTGCTCAACCTGTTCCTGGACAGCCCGATTACCCTATCTCTCCTTCCAGACCTCATAACACAGAACCACGGCAGTCTTCGCCACCCAGACCTGCAGGCCCTTCACCTCACGGCATGGCTCCTGCATAGCTGAACAGATCGGAGTTATGCTGTTCCGGTCCAGTACAGCATGTTCTCCTAAGCAGCAGAAAGCCTTCCACTCAGTCTATGTACCTGGCCAAGTGGAAACATTTCTCCTGCTGGTGTGCAACGCAGGATGTTACTCCTTCTGAGGTCTCGATCCCCGCTGTTTTAGACTACCTCTGGTCTCTTAAGCAACAGGGCCTGGCGATATCTTCTCTGAGGGTGCACTTGGCGGCTATCTCCACATTCCATCCCGGAGAAAGTGGCCACTCTGTGTTTTCCCACCCCTTAGTTACTAGATTTCTTAAGGGCCTGGAGCGCCTTTACCCCCTAGTACGCCAGCCTGCCCCCACCTGGGACCTCAACTTAGTCCTAAGCAGACTAATGCATCCACCCTTGAGCCATTGGTGACTTGCTCACTCCTATACCTGTCGAGGAAGACAGTCTTCTTGGTGGCCATTACATCGGCCAGAAGGGTCTCCGAACTTCGAGCGCTTATGGTGGACTCACCGTATACTGTCTTCCACAAGGACAAGGTACAGTTGCGACCTCATCCGGTGCTCCTCCCTAAGGTAGTGTCGGCCTTCCATACCAACCAGGACATCTTTCTCCCGGTCTTCTTTCCGAAGCCTCACTCTTCCCGACGGGAGCAACAGTTGCACTCCTTAGATGTCCGTAGGGCGCTCGCTTTTTATATCAAGCGGACAAAGCCCTTCCGGAAATCCCCCCCAGCTGTTCGTGGCAGTCGCTGAACAGATGAAAGGTCTACCCATCTCCTCCCAGAGGATCTCCTCCTGGGTAGCGGCATGCATACGCACGTGCTATGACCTGGCTCATGTCCCCTCGGGCCATCTCACGGCGCATTCTACCAGAGCTCAGGCTTCATCAACTGCCTTCCTGGCCCACGTGCCTATCCAGGAGATATGTCGCGCAGCGACCTGGTCATCGGTCCACACCTTTGCTTCGCACTATGCTCTGGTCCAACAGTCTAGAGATGATGCAGCCTTTGGCTCAGTGGTTCTGCACACTGCCACATCTCACTCTGACCCCTCCGCCTATTTAAGGCTTGGGAATCACCTAACTGGAATGCATATGAGCAGTCACTCAAAGAAGAAAAGACGGTTACTCACCTTTGTAACTGTTGTTCTTCGAGATGTGTTGCTCATATCCATTCCAAACCCACCCTCCTTCCACACTATCAGAGTAGCCGGCAAGAAGGAACTGAAGGGTGGCCGGGTTGGCTGGGGTATATATACGGTGCCATAGTGGCACCACTCCAGGGAGCGCCCAGCTGATCCGCCGAGTGTTGCTAGGGTAAAAAATGTCTTCCGACGAACGTGCATGCGGGGCGCGCACACCTAACTGGAATGGATATGAGCAACACATCTCGAAGAACAACAGTTACAAAGGTGAGTAACCATCTTTTCTTTGAATACGGGTATTCCCTGAATGTATAACAGGAATAACAAATGTAGCCCTCCCTGAAGCGTGGTTTAAGCCTCCTCCCTTCTCTCTCCTGTAAGCTTGATATCACCAATATTAGGAGCGGCTTCTCCCTTCTCCTCTCATGGGTTGGATCCTGTGTTCTTTTTTGGTTCCTGATGCCTCCACCTAAGATGACTCCTTGCTGTGCCAGACAGAGGGTGTTGTATTTATTTTTTCAAGGGACAACTAGCTGGCAAGGAACATAAATCTCAGTACACAAGGGATAATTAAAATACGTAAACAAAAGCACCAGCAAAGGAATAAAAATGGTTCCCTTGCTTTATCTTCATCTTTGGGTGCGGCAGGGTCCTCTCCTGACCCCTACCAGGCTTGCTGGCTCCCTAATCTGGAGTCCTGTGTGGGTCTCGGCTCTCCGTAAAAAGGTGCCCATGATCTCGTTATTCTCCCACTGGAGCCACTTAAGGCAGCTAGTTATAGGAGCAACTCATATGTTAGGAGCTAGGGTACATCTACACTAGAAATGCTTCAGTGTTTCTTCCACCAGTGTAGTAAATCCACCTCTCTGAGAGGTGTTAGCTAGGTTGACGGAAGAATTCTACACTGAGGCTTAGGTTAGCTTAAGTATGTTGCACAGAGCATGAAAATTTTCACAGTCCTCAGCAATGTCATTAGGTCAAATTAACTTTGTACTGTAGACCAGCCCTTAGAGGCGCAAGCGACAGCACGCTGGCCTAAGCTTTTTGTTCTTCCGGCTGAGCTAAGTTCAAATGGGACCCAACCTCATGAAAGTGACCACTCTGCACAGTATACTGTGAGGGAACAGAGAAAAGGAATTACAAGAGAAAAGGAAGTCAAATAAAGAGTAATTCTTTTTGTAAAGGAAGTTCAATAAACAGAAAAGGACAGAACAGGACAAGAGAGAAAATGGACAGGAAAAAAGAGGTGCTGATACCATAACCGTGCAAGAGGATGTTGAGAGGAGACAAGGGAGTAATCTATCTTCCAACCTACCACAAGTGAATGAGATATCTAAGTAGAAAAGGCTGTAGGTTGCCCAGATCTATTTTTATTGCTTGCTAAATCCTAGCAGTATTTCATATTGCTGAGTAAGTTTGTCTACTTTACTCATAAAAGCCCAATCTTGTAAGATCTTGAATGCTCTACGTCCCATTGTAATCAGCATCTTGTAAATTCAGGCCTTAAAAAAAAGTTCAGAAAATAATGAATTGCTGATCTTTAAGTGCTGAACATGAAATACAAACGTAATAATAATAGATATTAGGTTTGTATTTCATGTTCAGCACTTAATGTGATGAGTCTGTCCAGGGGTTCTCAGGACAATTTTTTTTTGGTGGCCTCAGAATACTGCCACCAACTCTTGCTGGTGGCTACTCACACACTTTTCCCCTAAAGTACTTAATTAGCTTTAGGAAAATCAAATAAATATACACACATACACGCCCAAATCATTGTGATTTATTTATTGCTAGCTAGTAAGTCTATTATGTAAAGTGCTATCAACAAACATACAAGTATCACTTTTCACAGCAGCCTTACTCAGCCTGGCAACAAATTAAGCCCTGAATGGAGGTCAGGGGAAGCAGTAGGAGTCTAGAGCCTGAAGCCCTTCTGCCATAACCCAAAGCTTCACGGCCAGAGAACAGGACCCAGGGACGGAGCCCAAAGCTTTGTGGCCAGAGCCTGGGGCCTGCCATCATGCAGCCAGAGCCTGGGGCTGGAGCCCAGAGCCCGATAGTCAGAGTCTTTCTCCCCTCTACCCCAGGGCTGAAGCCCAAAGCCTGGACTCTACTGCCCCTGGGAAGGTGGAGAACTCACGGGCTTCCTGCACCTACAGCATTGTGCCCCAGGTGTCTCCAGAGGGTGGCAGTGCCCAACATCTGCTGTTGGTTCCAGTAATCAACACCAAGTTGGTGTATCCAGGAGCAACAGAGAGGGGGAGAGTATAGCCTAGGTGTGCATATGTAAAAGGAAAAACTGGTGGTGGGAAGTGGAAGCAATGTTTCAGTCTGGGATTTTTAGTTTAACAGTTAAGTTACCATCTACACTTTGGGCAATGTGTAGAATACTGACGCTACACACCTAACTACCACGAGTATAAATAGCAGTGTATATGGAGTGACATGCTAGAACCTTAGGATATATACTCTGTACAGCTCTCTGTACATCCAACTAGTGTTTCCCATGTCTACACTGCTGTTTTTAGTGCTTCCCGACTGGAAGGAAAGGCTCCAGCTGTGGAGGAAAGGCTCTAACAGGAGGGAGGAAGGGGTCTCGGTTATCTACAGCCTGCTTTTCACTGCGGCATGTAGCTGTATGTACCATACATGCTGCCACCACCAGTGTAGACAAGGGGTGTGTGTGTGTATGTGTGCACGCACTTGTAGCTCAAGCCTCTGCTCCTTGCCATCCAGACTACAGTGCACAGCACACACCATATTGTGGAGTTTGTGTGGGGAAATGTACACACAAGAAACTCTCTGTGCCTGTCAGGCCCCTGTTTATCACTATTGTCTGAAACCCCAGTGACTTTTCACACATTGCTAGATTTAAACTAAATCTTCTTTATAAAAATTATCCTCTAACAGAAGACTCTCTTATACAATAGGTAAAGTTGCACTCTGTCACCTAGACTCTTCAGGACGCTTACCCACTAGAGGGGAAGGGAGAGCAGTATTCACAATCTAAAGATAATCACTTTCCAGTTGATACAATTTCTCTTCAGTGAGGCAGAAGAAATTTCTGTTGTCATATACTGGTGTACTTAGGAAAGCATTAGGTGGCTCTCTTTCCAACAACAGATCTCCTGTATAATGTATCATTTTTAAATCTGCCACAAACCACTTTGAAATGGTTTTGTACTTAACAAAGGGTTTAGAGGTTTTAGATTTAACACAGGATGCAAACCCCCTGAGAATCTGGAGACTGCAAACATTAACCAATGCTTTATGTAATAAGAACAATTTCCCAAATGCCTTATCTTGTGTCTTTTTACTGTATTTAAAGCAGATTTGGATTTTGGATTCATGACCAATTCTCAGAGTTGTAAAAGTGGGGTTTTATGAGTTGAATTTACAGCCCTTTTGTCTCTCAATTCAGAACAGATTTTGCGATTCCATCAGCTTAATAGTACTGGTTTCTTCCTGGTTTATTGGATTTCTCCAGTTTCTTGACAAGCTTAGAGATCAAATTCAGAGGTGATATGTAAGATGGTGTAAGTTAGATATAAAAGTCTATAGGCAGGTACTTTACTTGCTGAGGAGCCAGGAGATGGCATAAATTCAGAATGGGGGTGGCCACAAAATTATACAGCTCCTATTAGATGCTTTTCTTGCTACTTCCTTCCTCTGGGCCATTGATCTGTGAGTTACCCCAATTTAGACTCCTGTACGCTGTCTCACTGGACAAATTCAGAGAGGATATGGGAAGGATGAGTAAGTTACACTTTAGTAAATGGATAAGCTTTAAGGGAGGCTGAAATGGTGTAACATACACACTGATGGATCCAACCAAGACTCTTAGACTCATCTCTGAATTGATCTTATGATTTGATATATTAACAACAGAGGAGCTATCATGAAAGCCTTGAGGGTAGCTTTGCCTAGTGTTAAGGTTACCTGTCACCTTCAGTTATGTGACCCTTTTTTCAGTTGCTTATAATTTTTCCAAACTTTAACTGTTTGGGCTGCATTTGTCCAATCCTTGTATGTGTAGGTAGAACTTGTTTGGAAAATCGTTAGTCAGAATGGTTCTGCTGTTCCTGAGAATGAGGCTAGGGAAAAACACATTGTTTTGCTCATGTTAAAGAATTTGGAGAACGTTTTATTTGAAAATAACTAGTACTCTCCTGCTTTGGAGCAGAGGCTTGCTCTTTGGGTAGGGCGATGGCCTTTGTGTCAAGGCTGTGGCTTTTTGTATCCCAATAAAAATCTGGCCAAGTTTCATTATGTTGTAAGCTTTTGAAAAATGGCAGCATGTACATGAGCAGTGGCAACTTCTTTCAGCAGCTATTTTCCCTGGTGATTTTGTCCTCACTGAACTCCTCCCTTGCACGGTTGAGCAAGACTTTCCTTGCAGTTGTAGCTCTGGACTGCCATGGTTCAAACCAAAGCTGGACACAGAAACTGAGAGCAGGGAAACTGTCTCTCCAGTGCTGTCTGTCTCACCCCTGCTGGGGTTACGTAATGTGGAGGAAGAAGCTGCCTGATTCAAAAGGATAGAGGGCTGTCATATTTTGGGGACCAACCTAAACCAGGGAGAGGTTGTTACCTATTGCCCTGGAACCCTGAGTGCCTTAAAATGCTCTGTGGCTGTAGTCTGTTTGTCTGTTGATGCTCCCAGCCAATATATGAACGTGCACTGAGTGGTCTACGTTGAGCACCCCCCATCCTCTGTCATTGGGATGCTCTTAGAGACAAGATCTTGATCTGCAAGGGCAACTGATTAGGATAAACAGCCGGAGGGGAGTAAAAACTAGGACTGGAGTCTGGTAGGAGGGAAAGGGGACTGAGTCTGGTACTGGCAGGCAGAGGGAGAGGCTGGACAAGTGTGGGACTGGGGAGGCAGATAGGGACAAGGGGTAGACTGAGACTGGATGAAGAGTTGGGATTGAAACTGGGACTGGCTGGGTAGGTAGCCTAGTAGTGAGGGTCAATGGGGCTGGAGAAGGAGATCAGGAGAGAGAGGAGACTGATCTGATGAGGAGCTGGGATGTGGGGTAAAACTGGAACTGGCTGGGCAAAGAGATTGGAACAAGAAACTGGTGGAGGGAGAGAGAGACAGAACTTGAATGAGGAACCTCAGGAAGGAGCCTGGAATTGAGAACTACAGGAGACAGGGAATGTGGCAAGGTGGGAGACTAGAAGCAAGGTGGGAAGAGAGACAGATTAAGTGAGGCATATGGGGGGTAGGAGGACTAAGAATGGCTTGGCCAGGAGGGATGAAAAGCTTGAGGAGTGGAGACGAGGACTGGCTAGGTGAGGAGAATGGTACTGGGAAGAAATGGGGTGAATGTGGGCACAGACTCATCTGCCCTAGAACCCACTTTCTTTTAGAGCCTAGAATGGAACCCAAGATCGCTTGACTCTCACCATTACTCTTGTCAGCAGAAGAAAAGTAAGACACCTCTACCTCAATACAATGCGACCCGGTATAACATGAATTCTGATATAACGCGGTAAAGCAGCGCTTCGGGGGGACACTGAAAAACTAAGTTTCCCTTGTGGCACCTTAGAGACTAACTAAGGTGCCACAAGTACTCCTGTTCTTTTTGCGGATACAGACTAACACGGCTGCTACGCTGAAACCTAAGTTTCCCTTGTTAAGCTTAAATTTTGCTTTCCTTAATTTCATCCCATTATTTTTCATTATACCTTTTGTAACATTCCCCCCGCCCCGAGTGGAATTGCTAGCTTTTGGATATTGATACATGGTAACTGTTATTGATTGCTATTCTGCTCAGTTCTATGTTAAGAACTGCTGAGTCAGGGTCTGCTCTTGGATCTTAGACCAGAATTTCCCCCTCTGATAGCAACAGTTTCCAATCTCCAGGATGCCATTGTTTTGGTCTGTAAAAAGCATGATGATTTTGTAGTAAACTGTGCTAATGAAATTGTCATTTTTTTTCATGCCCCAAAGATATTGAGAATCAGAGCTCTGAAAGCAGGGCATTAAACTATCTTCTCTGGACTACATGAGAAGCTAACCAGCTATAGAATAGACTCATGTAGTGACTTTTTAAATAAGGTGTCCTAATTGTAATGTGTGAGCATATCTTCACCCTTTTTGATGCTGAGAGTAATATTGGCAGACTCTTCTTGCACGTTCTTTAATCTATGTCAAGCCTTAGTGTACATGGACATGCATACAGAGTGTAACCTATTTTCCTAACATGGGAGAGGACAGAAATTTTAATTTCACAGATTTCACTGCAACTCCTATAGCAATTAGTTTTTCAGGCAAATGCTTTATATGGCCACCCATCATTTAAAGCTGTGTCCTAACCTAATTGTATTATGAGTCTATTAACTCCCAGCTAATCATCCAGTCATGGCTAATTAATCACATCTCCTGGTAATCCTGTTTAAAAAAGACTTATTTTTCACACTACTGAATAGGAAACTAACGTCTGGTTTCATTTCCACGGTAGCCTGTGTAAGGGGGAAAATCTGACCCACTTCCTTGGTCACTTAAGGCTCAGTAGGAAGTCAAGTCACTTGGATTCCTCTGTGTGTGATTGAGGGGGAAAGATCTGAGGAAGATCTATGTGAACTCCCTGTATGCAGTGAAACACAGTTCAATGGCTTTCTATGCCTTTGTGATAAATGAAGTCTGGGGGGTAGCTCCCTTTGATGGACACCCAGCCAGCCAGTTAGCTGTAAAATCTCTCTTGGTAGCTGTTCTCTACTTGCTTTACCTGTAAATGGTTAAAAAGTCTCCCAGATAAAGAAGAAGAAAAAGTGGGCATCTGATCAAAAGAGCCAATGGGAAGGCAAGAACTTTTTAAAATTGGGAAAGAAACTTTCCCTTTGTCTGTTGTTCTCTCTGGGCTGAAGAAACAGGCAGCAGGAATGCTCTGTAAAGTCTGAACCAGATATGAAAACATCAGATCATATCTAGAACTACATTTAACAACCCAAATATGTAAGTAAATTAGGAATATTTAGGAAGACGGGATTAGGTTTATTTCTGTTTATTTTTTAAGGCTTGTGAACTCCTCTATGCTAATCCCAGATACTTTTGTTTGCTTGTAATCTTTAAGATAACCCCCAAGAAAGCTGTTTTGGGTGCTTAATTTTTGGAATTGCTCTTTTAAAATCTAGTGAAAGCCTAAGTTCCAGATGTATTTTCTTCCTTTTAGTTTTTGATAAAATTTACCTTTTATAAGAACAGGATTGGATTTTTGGTGTCCTAAGAGGTTTGTGTATGTTGTTTGATTAGCTGGTAGCAACAGCTGATTTCCTTTGTTTTCTTTCTCAGCCCTTCCCCGGGGGGAGGGTGTGTGTGTGAAAGGACTTGAGGTTACCCTATAGGGAGGAATTCCCAGCTCCTTCCTGGATCCAAGGGTGTTTTAAGCATTTGGGTGGTGGCAGTGCTTACCAAGCCAAGGTTAGAGAAAAGCTGTAATCTTGGGAGTTTAATACAAGCCTGGAGTGGCACTTATTAATTTTTAAAATCTTTGCAGGCCCCCACCTTCTGTACACAAAGTGACAGAGTGGGGATTCAGCCTTGACAGCCTTAGAATGGAGGAAAATGATTGGTTCAGGAAGGGGTACAAGTGTAGCTGATGATTTTATGAATATTTCATATCTGTCTGCTAACTCTTGGCCCCACCCCAGACTTTAGGGGGTCATGGATGGGACAGCCCTGCTACTGCAGCAAGGGGAAGGAGGTTAGATCTGTTACCCCACCTCTGCCCAACCCTACTGGGCCACCACAAATAGCCTTCTTACTTTGGTGACTGTCTGATTTAAATTTAAATCCATCTTTTTTTCACAAATGTGTTCTGTTTTTTTAAAAAGCCACTCATTTCATAATCAAGTCGAAAGGGTACATATTTAGCATGCCAGGATTTAGCCACATTACTAATGGTAACAGTCCATGTGATCAGATCCCATTATAGTGCTCAGAATAATAGCAGCTCAGTGCTTGTCTGTGTTTGGCTAGTTCTCTAAATTTTAAGGAGTGGATATGCCTGTGTGGTCTCTCTCATGCAAAGACCTAGATGTCTTCTCTGAAATGTACTTTGTCACTCTCCCTGTGTAGGTGTCTGCTCTTTTGCATCTCTTCATAATTGTCTTCGCAAAAATGATTTTGTGGAGGAGACTTCTGAGGGGTTGGTTGAGCAGTGAGAGGAATAGACTTTCCCCTGTATTTTCAGGCTTCTTAATGGGAGTGTTTTGAGAAGATGTCATGCAATTATTAGAACATTTACAGTTAATTATTAGAGAAGACCCTGAACTTTGTAGTTTGGGCCTGTTTATAAAAAGAGCTGAACTGAAGCATCAAACCTAGCCAAACCCTTTGGAGGAAGGTTGGATTCATATCTCAACCAGATTTAAACTTCATGAATCAGCTCCATCATTAGTAAATATATGAAGAGAACTGGCAGTCTTTCATTGTTTCAATGTGTGAAAAAATCCTAGTTTCCATGACTATCTGAATGGAAAACATTGTTTTCTAATTTTCTTTTGATAATCGCCCCTGCCCGCAAACTAATGAATATGAAGACTTTATTTGTAGCGTGCAGTACCCAGTTGCCAAGGCTGCTGTGTTCAGTTGAAAAGAGTGGAGGATGGGAGTATGTTGGATTTATATCTGCTCTCCATTCTTCTTTGTGGTAATGCCCACAGTTCTATTACCATGGGTACTTCAGCCTTGGGGTCAGAACCAGACCTTTCAGTCATTAGCAGCAGAGGAAAGTCCCACCTCTTGAAATTCCCTCCAATTTTTAATGCCATCACAACAGCTGGAAGTTCAGCCAGCCCTTCCTGCTGCAGAGCTTTTCTCAGAGAAATTCCAAACTTTAGTTCAAATCTTAGACTAACAAGTTCGGTGTCAGTCTGATTCATAGCTGTGTCCCAGGGCTGTATTTGATTTTTGGGGAGATTGTCTTCTCAGTCCACTTCCTGTTGTGAAGTGTTTGAAGAGGCTGATGTCCCATCGAGGGGTGAGCTGGGCTGAAGAAGGACTGAAGCGAGAGCAAGGGTCTGCATATCCTGCTTCCCTCTGACTGATCGAGTGTCTTGTTGGGTAGCTCAGTTGGTTCTGTGGGCAAATTTTTCCCTCATAGCCCAGTCTGAGTGGGGTTGCCTTTGTCTCCTTCCCTTGGGAAGGAGAAGATGTGGGTAGGATTGGAAAGATGCTGGCCCTGGGCCAAGCAGCTCCTTCCTGTCTCCATTAGGGGAGTGAAGCCAGAAGGGCAGCACACCAGATGGAAGATCTCCCTATAGCCTGCACCAGCTACCTGCACCAGCTACCTCGAACTGCGGTGCTCAGCTGCACTTCATTTCCCTGCGCACCATGGAGAGAGGGCGCAGGATATAGCACAGATGCTGCCAACATTAGAGAGAGCAGTAACGGGCCTCTGCACTAGTCCAAATTTAACTGTTATTGCTACCCACCATAAATGTGGCTGTTTCAGGGTTTTGGCATTTCTAAATGGAGGAGAACTTTACCTGAAAGAGTGGACTCTTCACGATGCAGGCCTTTCACGGGCAGCTGAGTCCAGGCAGGCATTACCTCAGCCCCCTTCTTCAGGCATGAAAACTTTTGGGTGGCATCAGGCCAGGAATAAACAAACAAATATGAATTGTCATCTAACACAACAAGTGCCCCCATATGCTTTCACAAGGAACACTAATATGGGTGGACAGGACAGTGATACTGGTATGGGCCCTTAATCTAAACAGTATATGATAATAAAGACTTCTCCCTGGGTGCGGGGGAGCGGGTGAAGTGGCATCCAAACCTGTTTCATGCAGGTATATGGGGTTTGGCCCTTGGGATTCAAAACGCAGGCACTTTAGTTTCTAGCTAGTGATATACTGGGAAACATCATTGCAAACTCAGGCTATTCAGAGTCAGAAAAGTTGACATACAATCCTGACTTCTGCAGGATACCATAGAAAGGAATCCAGTTGTATGGCAGACTGAAGCTTTCCAATGAAGTGCAACAAGAAAAAAATACTTCTTTTCAAGTCATAGCTAGAACAAGTGCAATGCTAATAGCTCTGAGGCAACAGAGGGCAGCTGTCAGAATTAGATTTGAGATTAATGCCAAGTCCTTTCAGTCTGGGAACAAAAAGATCTACGTATAGCTTTGATCAAATGAGGGTAAGAATCATTAGGAAAGGGATAGATAAGATGACAGAAAATATCATGTTGCCTCTATATGAATCCATGGTATGCCCACATCTTGAATACTGTGTGCAGATCTGGTTACCCCATCTCAAAAAAGATATATTGGGATTGGAAAAGGTTTAGTAAAGGGCAACAAAAATGATTAGGGGTATGGAACAGCTTCCGTATGAGGAGAGATTAAAAAGACTGGGACTTTTCAGCTTGGAAAAGAGACGACTAAGGGGGGATATGATAGAGGTCTGTAAAATCATGACTGGTGTGGAGAAAGTAAATAAGGAAGTGTTACTTGCTCCTTCTCATAACCCAGGAACTAAGGGTCACCCCATGAAATTAATAGGCAGCAGGTTTAAAACAAAAGGAAGTATTTCTTCACACAATGCAGTCAACCTGTGGAACTCTTTGCCAGAGGATATTGTGAAGGCCAAGACTATAACAGGATTCAAAAAAGAGCTAGATACATTCATGGAGGATAGATCCATCAATGGCTATTAGCCAGGATGGGCAGGGTTGGTGTCACTAACCTCAAGAGGTTTGCTAGAAGCTGGGAATGGTCGACAGGGAGTGGATAACTCTATTACCTGTTCTGTTCATTCCCCCTGAAGCACCTGGCAATGGCCACTGTTGGAAAACAGGATACTGGGCTAGATGAACCTTTGGTCTGACCCAGTATGGCTGTTCTTACATTCTTATGTCCAAGAAGGGTACCCTATGGAACCGTGGAAGAATTACAGAAACAGCGTTATCCCATTCCCAGTCTCAGCAACCCGTGGAAGGGGTTTTATTCATGACATGAATAAAATCATCCATCATCTACTTTAGATCAGAACATTACAGCCCACTCCACATCCTATTTCTACCCTCAGAATTGGGGACAAACAGAGCAGGTCCCTCTCTGAAACAGCAAAATAAATTCTCAGTGGAGGCTTACCTTCAAAGCATTCCCATGTCACCGTTCTCAGACAATTATTTTTGTTCTGCAGATGGATGGGAGCCTTTCTTTTCTCCCACCCCGAGCTTTAATTATTGCCATTTAGTCTTACATTTGCTTCTGGGGTATCCAGGAACATGGTAGCAAGAAATATTAGCTTTAGGGAAGAAGAAAATGTATCAGTCTCTTCCCAGACAATTTTTTTTGACCAGAGTTCTGTACAGAGACACAGCTGAAACAAACACATACAGTGATATAGTTCTTGGATCCAAGATGAACACTCACATGGTGCCAGAGAAATCAATCCTATGCCTGGGCAGAGGATGAGTGCTATCACATATCAGATCCCATCTCAGAAGAATGTTAACAGAAGATAAAGATGGCCATAAAGGAAAACAAATAATGTCACAGAAACAGAAAATTAATTCTTATTGGAGCCTGTTGCGACTTCTGATCCCACACACAGGCATGCTTCAATATTCTAGATCAGAGGTTCTCAAACTAGGGCTGCCACTTGTTCAGGGAAAGCCCTTGGCACGCTGGGCCGGTTTGTTTACCTGCCGCATCCACAGGTTTGGCTGGTCGCGGCTCCCACTGGCCACAGTTCGCTGCTCCAGGCCAAGGGGAAGGTCCTGCAGCCCCCATTGACCTGGAGTGGTGAACCGCTGCCACTGGGAGCCGCGATTGGCCGAACCTGTGGATGCGGCAGGTAAACAAACCGGCTCAGCCCGCCAGGGGCATTTCCTGAACAAGCGGCGGCCTTAGTTTGAGAACCACTGTTCTAGAGTTTATATGAGTTCTGTCCAATAATTCCAGGTCTCGCCTCTGCATCCCACTCTATCTCATCCATTAGAAGAGATCCAACTCTAGTTGTATATTCTGTATTCTCTTAGCTGGGTGAATGCAGAGAATCATGCATTTTTTAAGGGATCTTCCCAATTCATGTCAGGGAATGAATACCAAAAGAGAGAGCACAACATCCACCCACTATAGCACAATGGTATGTTGAGGTCTTGAAGCAATATTCCTTCTAGAGATAACAGACCTGTGTAGGTCATGGCAGTCAACATATCTGATAGAGTTTTCATAAATCACTAGGAAGAGTGTGATCAGCCTTATCTCTGAGAGCGAAGTTCCATCTTGGGTGGAGCAAAGTTTTCCTCTCTGAGTGTGCACTTCTCACTGAGGAGAAGATGAACACCACAATTTAAATTCTAGAAAATTGGATTAGCAGAGTGACCCCTACACCCAGAAATATCTCAGTCATGGGATGTCAGTGTGGTGGGCTGGTTCTTATTGGTGTGTATCTGGAAACAATAAAGTGCTCTTTTGTTTCCCTGTTTTAAGACCCAGGAGGTGAGATGGAGAATGACCTCTTGCAAAACAGGCAAGGTCCCTGCTGTATGCCTTTTCACCTTTTCTGCTGCTATTCACAGCAGTACAAATGATAGGAATGAGATAGTAGCAGTGATACTGTTTATGCCTTTCTGGCTGAAGAGACTGTTGCTTTCAGACTTGATTAACCTAGAATTGAATCTTGAGATTTCACAGCGCTCGGCTGTTGCAAAACCAGTCCTTCATTTGAGACCTGACAGATTTAAAACGAATACTTGGGTAATACGATGATTTCTTTCATGGACACCAAAAGAGAAGCCAAGAAATAGAACTTATTCCATTGGCTGGTGCAAAGTCCGCAGCTAACTACTATGTTAAACCAGTGAAAGAGCCTTAAGTTCCTTCAGGAGAGCTTTAGTGTGCTTGTACAAGTGTGTCCAAGCAAAAGGTGAATGCTCTGTAGTATGTTGTCAGTATGGTCATGAAAAGAAAGTATTGTACAAATCCTAATGTTATATGCTTCGTGGGAATATCAACCTTATTCCAGCTACAACTGTGTGGAAAAACCAATGTATATATTTGCCTTGTCAGTTGTGAAAAAAAATCACTTGGGATGAACCGAAAATGAATTCTTTTAACTCTTTGGTGAATCAAAAATTATTTTTGGGTTGAATGAAATATTTTATTTTGACAAAATTGAAAGGTTTTGTTTCAGTTTTAATAATTTTTAATGGTTTTGATTTTTTCATTAGAAATAAAAAGTCACTTTGAACTGAAAAATCAAGATGTTTCATTTTAAAAATGTTGAAATTTTTTTTATCAAAACAGTTCAGCAAAATGGACTCGTGCTCAACGTTAGTGTCGCTGAATCTGTATTTTCCACTGAAAAAAAATTGTACAAAAAATGTTGTCTAGCTCTAATTCCAACCCCACAAAGTCATAGAATATAACCCTGGAACCTCATTCTGCTGTTTACAGCACTACACATATAGAATCCCGGCAGGAGGTGGTCGTATACTCCTGTCCTTAGAGTAGGCCTCCTGAAGGTGATTATCTCCAATGAGATGAGTTTATTTTTAATTTGCCGGTGGGAATGTTCTCTAATGGACTAGTACTGTACTTCTAATTCAGACAGAATGTCCTCATAACTGTAATAGAATTCATTCCCTACATACATTCAAGAAATATTCCTTTGTCAGTTAAGCATTTTGCATATTAGTCATCAATGCTATTTTCTTTCTTTTGGCAAAAGTTGTAATATAGACATCAGAGTCTACGAATATTACTTATATTGCCTTCCATATTTCATTGGGCATTTGTTGTCCTGTGTAATAAATAATGGTAGAGGAAAATGGCAATATTTACAGGCCAGATTTGTAAAAGTTAGGATCTTAAGGCAGTACTGAGGTATTTACATAAGTGGCTTGATTTTTTAAAAGTACTGAGCCTGCAGCAGCTTCCCTTGCCATCACCAGCATTAGAAATATGGTAGCATTAGTGTAGAATGGTTGCTGGTGTATTTATCACCATGCTGTGAAAAATATATTGCAATATCTACAGTAGCGTGATTTCCTGGCCCTATTGAAGTCAATAGCAGTTTGACCGTTGGCTTGATTAAGACCAGGATTTCACCCTAGCATTCTCACTATCTACAGCAAGAATGAGAGGCTTTCCTAGAACAAGTGTATGTAATATGGTTTTAGTGATGATTTTGGCTGAGTAAGGACTAAAGGCTGCAGGATTTGGCCATAGTTAAGAATGGAAGGATTTCCAGTGAAAGTATGTGTATTCTTACACTAGATTAAGGGTCATTCCCTCAAAGGTAGGCCCCAGGGGTGCATCCACAAAATTGCCCATGTGCCATTATGCTTGCAAAACTTGATATACATATGTGTACAGATCAAGCAAGTCCACCCATAGACCAGTCTGTACAGGTCCTTTTTGCATGTTCAAAAGCCTGTAAATACTTGCAAAGGGAGGGTTTTGTGAGCGCCTGTGCATGGGTACAATATGTACTGCAGCATCTCAGAAAGTGGTCTAAAATTAAGCTTGACTCTTGAAACTGTAAAATGTTTTTGCTGTCTGCTAAAACAAGTAGACAAGTCAGTAATAAGGAGGCAATTGATTAATACAAGTAATAATGCAGCTTGAGCTTTAAGTGGATTCACAGCCTTCCCAAAAACAATTCTGGCTGCCCAATTCACTTAAGTAAAATTTGGATTAGCAGGAAAACGTCCAGAAGAACCATGGCAACATGATATAGCTTTAATTAATTTAGCTCTCTTGCATCAACTTTCCATCTGATTGTGAAGCAAAATAGCACACACGTGCAATTTCAGTATAAGGGATGTCAAGAAAACAAGATGATGAATGGCAAACTCTCAAGTGAAATTAACTTGACTATTCCTTTTCTCTAGTAAGACATCTTTTGTCTTATTGCTTTCTTTTGGCTTTAGGTCTTACCTGTTTTTGTATAGCATGGCTTGTCGTTATTTCTTATCCTTCTTAATTTATTTAAAAACATAGCATAATTTTGAAAGGCTTCTCTAATGCTGACTGCAGCAAATAACAAACCCAGGGTTAAGGTAATACATGTTATTGACAATTCATAGAATTGTCATAATGAATCTCAATCCAAACAGTCAAAATCCAGAAAACTAAGAACGAATGACAAGTTGAAGGTTGTATAACAATGTTTCTTGTCCACTAGTGGAATGTGTTAGTGTTGAAAATCCAAAACTCTGTAATAATTGAAATGACATATAATAAAAAGAAAATATTTGATATTTATTAAACAGCTTTTGTAATAAAACCTACATTTGGGACCAGAGCAATCATTATATCATAGCGATTCCTTGGGTAATAAGAAACTGAAACATTTTTTTAAAATTACTCTTTAGAGCAAAAAAAGTATCCAGTGAAAATGATAAAGAACTACTACAGTGGTATCCGTTAACAAAAGATCAGCATTAGTTAGGAGTAAAACACTAGAGCATATGATATACTGTATTGCAGTATTTTTTTTATTCTAAATA
Organism: Gopherus evgoodei; assembly: GCF_007399415.2. Taxonomy (NCBI): domain Eukaryota; kingdom Metazoa; phylum Chordata; order Testudines; family Testudinidae; genus Gopherus; species Gopherus evgoodei. The sequence goes on from NC_044324.1 coordinate 146,995,249, forward strand.
TAAGGAAATACAGAGCTATCTTAGATATGGTAGTTTGGTGAAATACTAATTTTTTTTTAGTGGCAGCCAGTGTATTTCGGTAGACAATCCTTTGTCTTTCTGAAACTGTATAAAGAGGGCCCAAACATTTTACAAGATGATAATTTTTAAATTAATTTCCTTATTAAACATTGAAACTGATTGACTAAGACAGGTCCCCCCCACCTCCCAAAAATGTGTATAAAATGACACTAGGTCTTTTGTTTTCTACTGTTTTGCACATAATGTCCATTGATGTTGGGAATTATATGTTCCAGGTGACTAGTGCAGAGATGAGGGTTGCTATACCCTCCTCCCATATTAGTTTTCTATCTAATAGCATCCCCTTAAAATGACAAACATTGGAGGGAAGCCATTATACCCTCTGAAGCAAAACGTGTGCTGTTGTGGCTGATCACACAGAGGGGAGAACAGGCAGATTCTTTAGTGTGGAAGCCTGTGGCGTACTTCAGAATACAGTTAGATTTGTGTTCTAGAATTTAGTATTGAATTAACTGAACTCCAAACGTGCGTTAATCTTATAGTTAATTATCAGACTTTATGGTTGACATTTTAGGCTTTCAAAATTTGAAGTACTTTGCAGAAATTAATATTCTGAAAAAGATAGCTGTTGGCATATGGGGGGGAAATAAATAGGCAATGGCTTCTTTTTACTCATCCCTGTTAGAGATTTCTGAAAATGTGAAACTGTGGTTCACTAAATTCAAAGATATTGATGACTGATATTTTTGCTTTTTCTTTCTACAGCTAGTTGATGTGGAAAAATGGGTATGTGCTTCTCTCTTTTATTTACTTGATCAAAAATATTCCATGTTTGTCATTAATTCTAATCTGTCTGTTTTGGTATCCTGTATGTGTCATAACACCCGAACTTGCAGGGCTCAAAAGAGAGGCTATTACATTATCAGGCAGGGCCTGGTGATTTCGGAATCATTTTTCCATCAAAAATCACACACACAAATGATTTTCATTATTATTTTTTTTGTAATTATTACTTCTATTGTAGTAGTAAGCCCTAGAAAATTCTGACTATTGCCTTACAGTTTTGAGCCTTGCTATCTAATATTTTAACTCCATCCTGTAAAACCTCACTATCTTTTCCAGTGCACACATTGTAATTTTGCAATGCATGATAATAATATAATTGTTAATACTGATAAATGATAGGTGTCATTTTATGGAGCTCCAAATTCTCTGTGTGCTGAACATATAAATTTAAATGGGTATAGATATTATGAAAAACATCTCTCAGCACAATGTTTTATTTTGTGTTCCAGACTTTACATTTAGTAAAAAATAATGTATTGAACTATTTCAAGCCAGCCGGATCAAACTTTCAAAAAGTGACCTTCAACACTAGTGTGTAATCCATGCCTACAAAGTGTGGTTCTCTGTCCCTTTTCCCCCTCTAATGGCTGGACCACATATGACCTTGAATCCGATAAAGCCTTTGAGCTGTCAGACTTGGATCTTTTAGTTCAGGCAGTTGAAGGTCATGCTTTAGATCAGATGTCCTAGGTTCTATCCCTGCTGCTGATGCCCCAGCCAGGGCATTACAAGGCGTAGCCTGTATCAGGATTTGAGATGCAGGGCGAGGGTCTCTGTGCAAACGTGATATAATTTCCATGTAAAAAATCCATTTGCACAAATAGTTTTTCCTGTGTAATTATCCTGTGTAATTTCTATCATCTGCCCACCTATGGGTGAAGATGTTTATACACATTCAAATGGAAAGAAGGTAGAGGCCCTTTTGAAAATTTGGCCCGGAAAGTCTAAAGACCTTCGTGATACATCAGTCCTTAATTTTATCTGCAAATAGTCTGGAACATCTGTGGCATCCTGTTTCTGTATGTAAATGGGAACAATAGCAGTTCTATAGTTACATGTCTTATTAAGGTTCCAGTTATAGTGGATTAATACATATTTAATAGCTAGTTAATAAATATTAATTCAACAGTTATAGATTGTTACATTCTAATTGTCAGTGTATGCTTAATATAAGGATAGCAGAACAATTTTTATATCTGAGGATCTCAAATGCTTAATACAAGCTGTGACAGACCCAGACCAGTGGGGTACAGGAGTCTGGTAGAGGGCAACTATACTGGTCACTGGATGAGTAGTTTTCTGTTCCCTGAGTGACCAGAGCAGGGGCTGCACCAGAGTAATCAGGAACCTGCTAGAACCAATTAAGGCAGACAGGCTGATTAGAACACCTGCAGCCAATCAAGGCAGGCTAATCAGGGCATCTGGGTTTAAAAAGAAGTTCAGTTTGTGGTGTGTGTGTGTGTGAGGAGCTGGGAGCAAGAGGTGCAAGGAGCTGAGAGTGAGAGTGAGAGTGAGAGTGAGAGTGTGTACTGCTGGAGGACTAAGGAGTACAAGCGTTATCAGACACCAGGAGGAAGGTCCCGTTGTGAGGATAAAGAAAATGTTTAGAGAAGGCCATGGGGAATTAGCCCAGGGAGTTGTAGTGTCATGCAGCTGTTACAGGAGGCACTATAGACAGCTGCAATCCACAGGGCCCTGGGCTGGAACCCGGAGTAGAGGGCGGGCCTGGGTTCCCCCCAAACCTCCCACCTCCTGATCAGACACAAGAGGAGTTGACCCAGACTGTGGGCTCCACCAGAGGGGAAGATCACTGAGGTGAGCAAATCCGCCAATAAGCGCAGGACCCACCAAGGTAGAGGAGGAACTCTGTCACAAAGCATTAGTGAACTATGCGTTGATAGGGAATGGAGTGTATTTTTAAACAGTGAGGGTCAAATGCTCCTCTCAGGTTATCCCATGTGACTCCATTGTTTTTATTGGCAATGCATCAGTGTAATTGAGAGGTAACTTGGGCCATGGTTAAAGTCAAGTTCTTATTAGTTGATTGGAATCTTAGTGATGTCACAACTTTGCACCAACTTCTAGCATTTTTTTTCTGGCATAGTAGTAAATAGTATTTTTTCAACATAAAATACTTTTTGGGATTTGGGATAAATACATTGTTTGTAATATGCCACACCAGGATATGCAGTATTTCGATGTAGAAGCACCTGTCCTTGTCAGTGTCGGATTAACACATAGGAAATCTCGGCATGTGGCTAAGACACAAATTCATGGGGGGAAAGGGAGGGGTGGCAATAAGCATCATACTCACTGTGACTGGGCTAGCTGTGGTATGGATCTGTTGGGGCCGGCAGCTCATCCTGCTGCTGCTCAGGCTGTTGCTCACTGTGACAGATGGGTGGCTGATCTCATTGTTCTGCAATCCAGTGCACCAGGTCATAACACCACTCACTCAGATTTGGCTTGGCTGCCCCTCCGGCATGGTGAGGAGTGCCCTGAGCAGCAGCAGGATGAGAAGCTGGTTCCAGCAAATCTGCAGCCTGGCCATGGTGGGTATACTTGCATGGCTGTTTGTTGTTAGCCATAAGAAAGTAGGGGCCTAGAACTCAGTGACAGGTCAATCTGGCCCCGGTCCTTGTGCTTTACAAAGCACTTGAGATATGAATTGGAAGCCTAATAATGCACATTCTGACACTGTTTACTGCTTAACCAAAATAATAATTCTTGAAGATATTCATCCAATTATAAGAATAAGCCAGATATCTGAGCATTCTCTGTATTTCTGCTTTGGAGAAAAGTGTAGTTCAAGTTGCTAAGTCCTGTTTTTCATAACATCAGAAATCTTGGGCTGGATTCTTATTGTGCCAAACCATGTGTAGCTGAAGTGGGAAAGATGACTCTAAACTACCTTATGCCTCCCAGAATACTGGGATTGAACTGACCCCTGGTGAAAGTTAGATTAGTCACAGTGCTTAACTCAGTACACCAGTGTCTTGATCATCTCTGCTGTAGCCCAGTTCGCAGTGCTTCCTGTCTGGAGGGTATAGAGTAGGTGGTATAAAGCCAGCTGTACTAGCTTTAAATCACTGTGAAATTCCTTTAGCTTTAGGAAAATCCCCAACTTTAGGATAATTTTAAGTGGCCCTTGCACTCCTGGAGGTTGCTAAGAGGACTTAACTCTGGCCTTTAATATTTTTTTGATATATATTATTTGGATTAGAGCTGGGTAAATAACAGATTTTTTTGTTGTTTGGTTCCAAAAAATGAAAGGAAAACTTGTTTCTCTATGGCCCCATGAGTTTTGATTATCATGCATAGTGGCAATTTCATAGTCTTTCATAATGACTATGAACAGTCATGGGGCTAGAGTGAGAGAATTACAGTGTAGTGGTTAGGGGACTCATCTAGGATTTGGGAGATCCATGTTCAAATCTCTTCTCCACTGATCTGTTAATGCTATTCCACTTTGCAAAAACAACAAGAGACCCATGCTATAACCCATCAGTTTAGGGTACTCTCCTGCAATGTGGGTGACCCAAGTCCAAATCCCTTTTCCACATCAAGCAGAGAAGGGAATTGAACCTGGGTGAGTGCTCTAACCACTGGGGTAAAAACTGTAAGGGTATCAATTGCATCTGAGTCTTAAACTATTTGGTGAATTCATGAGTAGTTTTGACTCAACTGGAACTACATTTTTTTGATGAATAAATTATTTGTCCAAAAAATTTCATCCAGCTCTACCTTGGACTAATTCAGTTCATATTAAAGGAACATAGCAACTTGAAAATCACATGAGAAATGTGCAACTATTTGCTAGACAGAAGCAGAAAGCTGTTCAATATACTGAATACGTGATCATTGAGGCTGGACCCCTTGCCTCATTCCATTTATCCATTCACAGACTGTTTCACAGGAAACTGAAATTCCATTCAGCTTCCTTATGTATGAACAAATCATAGAATGCAGAGAGATCATTTACTTGTTGGAAAATTTCCACTGATTTTATTTATACAGGTGTGCATAGTCATGGAACCATGATAGATTGTTGTTGTAAAACATAAACCAATGCACATGAGTGAATTTTTTAAAACTATTTCTATTCTGCCAAATATGTGTGATTTTATTTGATCATTGAAACTCATATCTGTAATCTAGAAACATGGGGCTGATACAAAGCCCATGGAAGTCTTTCCATTGTCTTGAGTGGGCTTTTGATCAGAGAAAGGGTTTCTGTGGCCCTGATCAGAGAAACAGGAATATGCTTAAATGCTTTACTGGATCAGGGTCTATGTATCTGCAAAATGTTGTCTTTCCATCACCATCCTCTGAGGCACTAAGAGCATCTCATAAAAAGGTTAGAAAGATTAATAATACAAAAGCCTCTTTTTTCCCTAAACTCCTTCATGTTTGAAAACAGTGCAATTATTTTTGGTGAAATTTTCAGGAAAAAGATAACTGAGAACAAGTATATCAAATTTCAACTGAAAAGATGCAAAGTTAAAAAGAAATTGAAAATGTCCTTTTCAGAATGGAAATGCTTGGACTATCTTAATATAGAGGTTGCGATGCATTCCACCAGTAATAATGCAAATGAAAATGCAAACTATCAAAAAAAATAATTCAATGTAGAAATCCAGGGAATAAAGAGTGTAAAACAATTTTTTTTCATGATTTATCTTTCCTCTTAGAACATAAGAATGGTCATACCAATGGTTCATCTAGCCCAGTATCCTGTCTTCCAGCAGTGGCCAATGCCAGATGCTTCAGAGAGAATGAACAGAACAGGACAATTTCAAGTGATTCGGGCTCTGTCATCCAGTCCCAGCTTTTGGCAGTTGGAGGTTTAGGGGGACGAACACCATGGGGTTGTGTCCCTGACAGTCTTGGCTAATAGCTATTGATGGATCTATCCTCCATGAACTGTCCAATTTTTTTTAATCCAGTTATACTTTTGAAGTTCACAAAAGACAAGCTTCTGTGTAACTGCAGACAGCAGGTCAAGTGATAGGGCCCCAAGAGCTTGCCACTGCTTGAAAAATATCATTGCCATACTTGAATATGTAGGAGCTTTATTTTCCTGGTATGTTTTCTTTAAGATAAAGGAAGTATAAATAGTGACAGAATGAGATGAAAGAAAATAATATATTCTTCTTCAAGTGATGGTCCCTATTTGAATTCCAAAGGTGGATGCGCATGTGTGCCATGCACCAGAGCCAAAACAGTTTTGTTGTAGTGTCCATTGACCCACATTTGCATCCTGCGTTGTCCGTGTGCTTGCATCTGTGGCTGTAAGAGGACATACCGGTCGATCCTGCTTCAGTCCCCTCTTGCTGTCGCATAGCCAGAGTCAGAACCTTTGTTCCTTGATGCTCGTAGCTTGCTAAAAGAACTGATTGGTTGATCTACAAACTGCAGACAAACCTCTTAGAGAAGGCTGTCCTGCTCCCCCAGATCGTTCTGGCCTCCCTCAGGTGGTGTACCGACCTGTGTAAGGTCCTGGTTTACATCTCCCAGCCCCCGGGCTACTTTCACCACAGACTCCTGCCTTACTGGTTGGGGTGCCCAACTGAATGGTCATACAGCCCAAGGCCTCTGGCACCGAGAGAGGCCAGGATGCATGTTAATGTCCTGAAATTGAGAACTGCCTGTCTTGTCTGTCAGGCATTCTTCCCACTCTTGCTATCCAACAACATGGTAGCAGTTGTCTGTATCAACAAGCAAGGTAGCTCCATGTCTTCCTCTCTGTGTGCAGAAGCTGTCCAACTCTGGAACTGATGCATTCAGCCACTTGGCGCTCTGTCCACACCTTTACCACTCACTATGCTATTGCCCCAGCAGAATGGCAGATGTGGCAGACAGCCACACTGTCCTTCAGATTGTAACTTCTTGCAAGTCCTCGCACCCATCTCCATGCTGAGCACTGCTTGCTAATTACCCACGTCTGGAATCCATATAGGGACCATCACTTGAAGAGGAGGAGGTTACTTATCTGTAACTGAAGATTCTTTGAGATATGTGGTCTCTATTTGGATTCCGATACCTGACTTTCATCCCCTCTGCTGCGGGCTACGTTGCATAGTGGTAAGAGGGATACTGGGGCGGTGTCAGCCCACATAGCCATATCAGTATGCAAGTAAATCTTTTAGAGTGAGAGAGGAACACATTTTAGATGTTTTGTAAAACACTTACTTTCAAATCCTACATGGAGCTTGGTTAGATAACAGAGAATCTGGATTGAGAGGAACAGGAAATGAGTTGAACAGAATAAAACAGAAGAGCTGGCCTCTAGGAAATACAGTTTGGAGATGAGTAGAAAAAAGAAATTAGTGGTGTCTCAGAGGTTAAAATGGCAGTGAGGAACTAAAAGCAAAGTATAGCAAAGGGTATAATACATCTGCAATATCATTTAAAAGTAATTAGTTGTATAACTTAAGAGGGCTAATTACCACGGTTTCAAATGTTTTTAACGAATCATCTGAGAATGTGAATGTTCTGTGAGAATTTTCTTGTGTGCACTGTATCACTAAGTACATCTATAGAAATATAGATTTTTTTGTCATTATGGGCAGAAGCATTTTAGGAACGTTCCAGAACAAATACAGAGACATGGCCCTTGCCTTGAAGAACTTACATTCTTATTTTGGACATCACCTGAAGTATAAGGATGGCAAATGGAGGAAGTACAAGGGTCTCAGCCATGTCACCACCTGGTCAGCCAGTTTAGGCATATACACACCTTGATGACTTAAGTGAAAATTGAGAGAAGGATGGGAGAGAGAACCACATGAGGTTCAAATGAAGAGTTATACTAAAAGTTGTCTTTAATATGGAATTACCGTTTTACAAACCAATGCCTAAAGGCATAATTTAATCCAGGGCTGAAAGTCCTGTATAAAAATAATTATTTTAAATTAATCTGTGAGTATTATGGATTATGTGATTTGATGAAGCTCTTTACTTTTGGGATTGTAGCTCAGTTACATGTAAGGGAAATTAATGTGGTGGTTGCCTAAATGCACTTCTTTCTCCAAGGCTGAATTGATGTGAGGTCTGAATTTTTGTATGCAACAGTAGAAATATCTTTCTAATATTCTATTATGAATCCTTTCCCCTTTACCATTCAACATCATGCTGTAGAACTGTCATCCGTGCATCACCAATGGACTGCAGAAAACTGTTCCCATTGGACTGCCTATTTCTACTTATTCCCAGCAACTGAACCACAATAAAACCTAGCTAAAAATGCACCAAAGACATTCCTAATATTAGTTTTCATGTAAACAATAACTATAGCTGTCACAGGCATGTCACAATAAAGAATAAAAGGGGTATTGTAAGGAAACACTCTCTGTACTAAATGTGGTCTAAGTTATGAAAATGGCAACTACTTCACTAGATAATATCAAATAATGTTTTACATTATATCGCCCCTTTCATCCATCAGGGGAACCCAGAGCACTTTGTAAACTACATATACAGGAATCATTTCAACTAGCACCAAAAAATCAGGCACAGTTGGGGTAAAAATTCTCCAGACAGCTGTAAAGCTGTGTGTTTGCTTCACAAGGGGCCAGCAGAAGCGGAAGCGTCTGTACACTTCCTATCATCCCCAGAGAGAAACTTGCATAGCATTTCCCTTAAACTCTCTGTGGGAGGACTGTCTTATGTAGGTGGCCAGTGGTTCAGTATGCTGCACCCTTCTAGTGGGCCAAATCCATAATATAGGGAGAATAAGGACCAACTCTCTGTTTTGTGCTTTTTGTTGTTGTGGTCCAGCAGCACAGACAGCCTGGCTGCTTGAGGCTGAGGATTCTGTTCCCCAGAGCGAGATACTATTCATGTGGAACAAAACCCTTTAACTGGGCTTTCATTCTCTTCCCAGGATTTGGCCCCAGGAGATTAAATACCATATGCAGTTGAATGTAGGGAATTTAGGCCAGGATATTGGGATTATCCAAACTGGAATCAGGTCAGGATATGTGATCTCTTTCAAGTGGTCAGGACCTTGGTATGATACTGCATCTGGAAAAACATTAAAACTTCAAAGCTTCTGTATACAGTTGTATTGCCCTTCTGCCAAGCAGCACATCTATGGAAATCCATATGTGCAAATCTTCAGAGAAAAAACAATGTGTTAAATATTCAAAATATTTTAATTTGTATTGAGAGCTACAGTTCAGTGCCATATGAGTCAGTCTCAATGTAAAGATGAATAAAAAAGAACTGTGTAGCATCATTGGCTAGAGCGAGGCATTTTAACAATGATCTGTTTTTTTACAGACCAATGCGTTGTATTATAAATTACAGTCACAACTATAGCAGTCTTCTTAATAAACTGATTACTAGATGAGATACCAGTTGAATGTGTTCTAAACTATAACACGTGGTGACGAACTCCAATGTGAATCTAGGGGCGAGAAATACTGGCTTCATTGAAGTCAATGGTAAACTCCCATTGACTTCAGTGGGGCTGGGTTTTATCCTAAAGTCTTTAATTCTCATTGTGGAAATATCTCAGAACTCAAAAGTATCATCAGAACTGAGTTTGTCTTCTGGTCCATGCCTCTAAATATTAGGAGAATCTACAATGGATCCTGAAATTTCAGAGTAAATAAAAGATTATTTTGTGCCTTAATGGCTAAAACGAAAATCAATAACTCCTCAGACCTTTAGTGCATGTAATATAGAGCTTATTGTTGTGGCATCCTTAAAACGGATGTTTGTAAGGTTTGTTAATGTTAGTGGACTTGGAAACATGTAGTCATTTTTCACAGGTATATGTGACTAAACATGTTTGGGCAAACTATGATTTCTGTTCCACGATTGCAACTTCACTGATAGGCCAAGGGAGTTGCATATAACTTATAACAAACTTTTCCCTACTGTTAATTTTCTTCTTTCATTTTGATTTTTAGTTATGGGTGATATTATTTACTCAATGTTCTAATATCTGTCCCCCTGTTAGACTTCATGCCTTTATAAATCTATATTATGTATTTTTTAAAACTTCAGTATAATTCTGTCTCTAAGCAGTATCTCTCAAGGTCAGTATTGAAGTTCTTGCTTAGGATGGCATTAAGATATCTCATAGTATAACTCTGTGTAGTTAATTTCCAAAGATAAATTCAGGATTATTTTTCCTAGCCTAGAGCCCTGTGTTTGCCTCCACTATGAGGCATAGAGAGGGACAAATATAATGGAGCGGAAGAGTGTCCCCACTTCCAGCCTCCTGCCCCTGAGCATCAGAACACATGGAGTAGTGCCTCCAATGTATACCCCCTTCCCCCATTCCTAGGAGTCCACCAAAGCCATTTTCAGATATTTCAGTAGTGTGGGGGCTCTGAGTCTCAGCATGGGGAGATGTTGTGATACCTGTGGAATTGTTATACATAGCACACTTTCCTTTCTGAATGGCAGGGGTTTTTTTCAGCTGCGTGTTAATGCTGTCGAAAGTCTGCATTCTCCTCTTGCAGTGAATGAGATACAGGAGATGCAGTCTGAAGATGCTTTTTTTTTTTAAAGAACCTTTCCTTACCAGGAAGGGGCAGATGTATCTAGAATGCTCTAGTTCTGTTAAGTTAGCAGTAGGTAAATAGCTGAGGTGGTACCAATTTGTGTAGGTGTGTCCAGAGGTTCCCCCTAAGGCTTGCACTGTGCAGCTGTGTTCCTTACTGTGTTCAGATAGGTGCCTGTCATGCTGAGTTGCCCCTCCATTACTACTGACTGGGGGAAAGGTCTTGAGGGCTACCCTCTAGTTATTTCTGGTGCACAGAGTGTGTAGTAGTGTGTGGGGGAGTGATCCAGGGCTCCCTGTTTCTCTAACTGCTTCCAGCACCACTAGCCAGTGGGGCTGTCTTTAGAAAAGGCACAGAAGTGATCCTAGGAATTATAAACTAATGAACCTTACTTGAGTACCATGCAAACTGGCTGAAACAATAACTAGAGTTATACAATACCCAGACAAACATGATATGATAGAGACAAAAGAGTACAGCTTCTATCAAGAAAAATTGTCTCTCTAATCTACTAGAATTCCTTGATCATGTCAACAAAGGTGAACCAACCGGTAAACTTAATTTGGGCTTTCAGAAAAAAAAATAAAGAGAGAAAGAAACAACCAACTCTTGATAAAGGCATTCTCAAGAGTCTTTTAAGGAATCTCTAAGCAGTCATGGGATGAGAAATAAAGGTACTGTAAGTGACTGAAAACTGGCTGTGGGACAGAAAACAAGGTTCTTCTTCGAGTGATTGCTCACATCCATTCCAGTTAGGTGTGCGCGCCGCGCGTGCACGTTCGTCGGAAACTTTTTACCCTAGCAACTCCAGTGGGCCGGCAGGTCGCCCCCTGGAGTGGCGCCGCCATGGCGCCCAATATATATCCCTGCCGGCCCGCCCGCTCCTCAGTTCCTTCTTACCGCCGTGTCGGTCGTTGGAACTGTGGAGCGCGGCATAGCTGTCCTCCACGTCCCTAGCTCTCCTAGTTATCTATCGTTATTCTCTAGTTCCATTATAGTTGTTAATTAGTTTGTTCAGTTGATAGTTAAGTTAATTAGTTGTAAAGTACTTCTTCGCCGGGGGCTTAGCCCTTCCCGGCACCCGGCACCGGGCTCATGCCTGGTTCGCCGGGCTTCAAGCAGTGTGCGGCCTGCAAGAAGCCCATGCCTACCAGCGATCCCCACGAAGCGTGCCTGAAGTGCCTCGGGGAATCGCACAGATCTGACAAGTGCCGCATCTGTAAGGCCTTTAAGCCGAGGACAAAGAAGGAGAGGGATCAAAGGCTCCGAACTCTCCTAATGGAGGCGGCACTTGACCCGACGGCTTCACAGGCCGTGGTATCGGCACCGGCACCGGATCGCTCCGGCACCGAGAAGACTCCTCGGCACCGACCCTCTCCGGCACTGGAGCCAGAGCCAAGGCCGTCGAAGTCTAATACTCCGGCCAGGCAGACCCGGCTAGAGCGCCCGGCCTCGACATCGGCCGCGGCGCCGCCGGCACCGTCAGCACCGTTGACTCCGGGCCCGGCGGGTCCGTTGAGTCCGGTGCCGCCGAGCTCCCCCATGAGATCTGGGGTTGAGATAGTGGTACCATCCACACCGGAGACCTTCGCCTCGGCTCGGGACCTTATTGCCCTGACTGAGCCTACTCGGCTGCCACCCCCGGTACCTCCGGTGCAGGTCGTGTCCAGAGGCAAGCCCATGATGTCGGCACCGCCCAGAGACAGTCGTTCCCGATCCAGGTCCCGACGTCTTGGGCGCTCCAGATCCCGACGCCGCTCGCAGTCCCGGCACCGCTCCCCTCAGCGGTACCGGTCGCACTCGCGGCACCGGTCGGCATCGAGACGGTCGCGGTCAGGCTCCAGTCGACACCGGCACCGCGACTCCAGGAGCAGGTCCCGACGCTACTCGCCGCACCGGTCGACCTCCCGGCACCAAGCTGGTGGCAGGTCCCGGTCCCGGTCTCGCTCGACCTCCCGGCACCGAGCTGGTGGCAGGTCCCGGTCGACCTCCCGGCACCGAGCTGGTAGCAGGTCCCGGCACCGAAGCGGCGCCCGGCACCGATCAGGATCACGGCACCGTGATAGATCCCGGTCCCGATCCCGGCACCGATATGACTCCCGGCACCGGTCCCCGGCACCGAGACGATCCTCCGTGCCGGCCCGCGCAGACCCGTACCATCCAGGGTCGGCCCCACCGTGGCCCTCGAGACAGCCGTCCGTATCCTCCCAGACGGACAGCGGCTATGCGCTGGGCACCGACCGGCAGGCGGCGCTGTTTGGTGATCCGCCGCTGCAGGACCAAGGCCCACAACAGTGGGGATTCTGGACACCCTGGGCGTACCATCAGGCCCTGCTAGGCCGGCGAATGCGGAGCGTAGGGCCCCTGAAGCCTCCTTGTCTCGCCCCCCTCCCTCCCCGGAAGGGGACGAAGGGTCCAATCAGCAGGACTCCGCTGTGGCTCCGGAGACAGAGGCGAGGGCTGAGGAAGACCCTCAGTTGGACACTATCGTGCCTGGGGTCTCATCATCCTCCTCCCCGGATGAGGCGGTGGCGGGTACCTCCTCCAACAGTCCCCCCCCCGCTGGATCTCAGGGCGCACCAGGACCTCCTCAGGCGATTGGCTCAAAACCTGAGTCTGCAGGCAGAGGAGGTCTCGGAGATAGAGGACCCAATTGTCACCATCCTCTCTTCTGATGCTCCCACCAGGGTCGCCCTGCCCTTCATACGGACCATCCAGGCCAATGCTAATACTATCTGTCAGTCCCCGGCCTCCATCCCTCCGACAGCGAAAGGAGTCGAGAGAAAGTACATGGCCCCTTCTAGGGGCTATGAAAATCTACATGTTCACCCGACTCCCGGTTCACTGGTAGTGCAATCGGTGAACGATAGGGAGCGTCACGGCCAGGAGGCTCCGGCCCCCAAGTCCAGAGAGGCCAGGCGGATGGACCTCCTTGGCCGTAAGGTGTATTCGGCTGGGGCGCTGCAGCTCAGGGTCTCCAACCAGCAGGCCCTGCTGAGCAGATATGCCTTTGATTCCTGGGTGGCAGTGGACAAATTTAAGGAGCTGCTGCCACAGGATGCTCGCCAAGAGTTTACGGCCATCTTGGACGAAGGCAAGAAGGTCGCACGCACGGCCTTGCAAGCCTCCTTGGACGCTGCGGACTCGGCTGCCCGTACCCTTGCGTCAGGAGTTACGATGCGTCGCATCTCCTGGCTGCAGGTTTCCGGCCTTCCGCCGGAACTCCAGCATACTATACAGGACCTTCCTTTCGAAGGCCAGGGCCTGTTTTCTGACAAAACAGACCCCAGACTCAAGAGTCTGAAAGATAACCGAGTCGTTATGCGGTCCCTCGGGATGCACACTCCCGTGACGCAGCGTAGACCCTTCCGGCCACAACAACAACAACAACAACAACGCAGGCCGTTTTCCCAGTTCCGCCAGCGGCAGGACCTTTACAGGCGCCGCGGCAGGAACGGGAGGCGCAGGCAGTCGGGGAACCAAGGGGGGCAGAACCAAGGCTCCTCAAAACCCCCGCCTGGTCCTAAGCCTTCATTTTGAAGGTGCGCTCGAGGGCGCAGTAACAGTTTCCTCTATGGATCCTTCCCCCCCGTTTTCCAACCGCCTTTCGTTTTTCCTCCCGGCGTGGTCCCAAATAACATCGGACCGCTGGGTCTTAAGCGTGGTGCAGACGGGATACCGCCTGCAGTTTGTTTCGTTTCCTCCTTCCCGCCCTCCTTCCTCGTCCCTCTTCAGGGACCCCTCTCACGAGCAATTCCTTCGGCAGGAGGTGCAGACGCTCCTCAGCAAAGGAGCTATAGAGGCGGTTCCGAAAAGCGAGAAAGGCAAGGGGTTTTATTCCCGCTACTTTCTGATCCCCAAGGCCAAGGGGGGCCTCAGGCCTATCCTCGACCTGCGAGAGCTCAACAAATACCTCGTGAAGTTGAAGTTCCGCATGGTATCCCTGGGGACCATTATTCCATCCCTGGATCCGGGAGACTGGTACGCCGCCCTCGACATGCAGGACGCGTATTTCCACATTGCCATTTGGCCGCGCCACAGACGCTTCCTCCGCTTCGTTGTGGGGGCTCGTCATTATCAATTTGCAGTCCTCCCGTTTGGCCTGTCCACGGCCCCGAGGGTGTTTACAAAATGCATGGCAGTTGTCGTGGCGCATCTTCGCCGCAACCGTGTCCACGTGTTCCCTTATCTGGACGATTGGTTGATTTGGGGCACGTCGGAACAGCAGGTGAACAGCCATGTCCGCGTGATCACCGGCATGTTTGCGAGTCTGGGCCTCTTGATAAACACAGACAAGTCCACCCTGAGGCCCACTCAGAAGGTGGAATTTATCGGGGCCGTCCTGGACGCCACTGTGGGCAGGGCCTCGCTGCCTCTGCAGCGGTTCCAGACCATGGCGGCGATCGTTCAACGCTTGCGGTCAGCCCCGTTGACGTCAGTGAGGACATGTCTAACCCTGTTAGGCCACATGGCGGCGTGCACCTTTGTGACCGACTACGCTCGGCTCCGCATGAGGCCTCTCCAGCTGTGGCTTATCAGTCATTACAGGCCAAGGCAACCGTTAGACATGTTAATCACAATCCCCCAGAAGGTCTTAGATTCCCTCGGCTGGTGGTTGGACCAGCCCGTATTGTGTGCGGGTCTTCCCTTTCACCCGTCTCAGCCCTCGGTATCCCTGACAACGGATGCCTCAGATCTAGGCTGGGGGGCCCACCTAGGGACCCTGCGGACGCAGGGCCTGTGGTCCCAGGAGGAGGTGGGGCTACACATCAACATGAGGGAGTTGAGAGCGGTCCGCCTTGCTTGCCAAACGTTTTGTCATCAGCTTCAGGGTCGTTGTGTAGCCGTGTTCACGGACAACACGACGACCATGTATTATATCAACAAGCAGGGCGGCACCAGGTCCTCCTCCCTGTGCCTCGAGGCGATACGACTCTGGGACTTTTGCGTAGCCCACTCCATTCACCTCAGGGCTTCCTTCCTTCCCGGAGTACGGAACACGCTGGCGGATCGATTGAGCAGATCCTTCCTGTCACACGAGTGGTCCCTTCGCCCGGACGTCGCTCTCTCCATTTTCCGGAGGTGGGGTTATCCCCGGGTGGACCTCTTTGCGTCCAAGGGGAACAGGAAGTGCCAAGCGTTCTGCTCCTTTCAGGGCAGGGAGCCGGGGTCGATAGCGGATGCCTTCCTCATCCAGTGGTCGACCCACCTGTACTATGCGTTTCCTCCGTTCCCTCTGGTTCACAAGGTCCTCCTGAAGGTGCGCAGAGACAGGGCTCGTGTGATCATGGTGGCCCCGGCATGGCCCAGACAGCACTGGTACACCATGCTGCTGGACTTGGCCGTAGCCGACCCAGTTCCCCTGCCCCTTCATCCGGACCTGATTACCCAGGACCACGGGTCTCTCTGTCACCCAGACCTGCAGTCGCTGCACCTAGCGGCGTGGCTCCTGCGTGGCTAACTGGTTCCGAGCTGCGCTGCTCCACGCCTGTGAGAGAGGTACTCTTGAGCAGCAGGAAACCGTCCACAAGAGCCACATATTCGGCGAAATGGAAACGCTTCTCCTGTTGGTGCGTAGAGAGAAATCTCCGCCCTATGGAAGTTTCAGTAACCGAAATCTTAGACTATGTTTGGTCCCTCAAAGAGCATGGTCTGGCCTTATCGTCGTTGCGAGTCCATCTAGCAGCTATCTCCACCTTTCACCCGGGTGCGGACGATCGCTCCGTTTTTTCTCACCCGACGGTGTCGAGATTCCTTAAAGGGCTGGAACGGTTATTCCCTAACGTCCGTCCCCCTGCTCCAACCTGGGATCTTAACCTGGTGTTGTCCCGGCTCATGGGGCCCCCCTTTGAGCCGTTAGCTACTTGCTCCCTGCTTTACCTCTCTTGGAAGGCTGCCTTTCTAGTAGCTATCACCTCAGCTAGACGGGTGTCGGAACTCCGAGCCCTTGTGGTAGACCCCCCATACACGGTCTTCCACAAAGACAAGGTGCAGCTTAGACCACACCCTGCCTTTCTACCCAAGGTGGTCTCAGCCTTCCACGTCAACCAAGAGATTTTCCTCCCGGTTTTTTTTCCCAAAACCTCACTCCTCAGGCAGGGAGCAGCAGCTCCACTCGCTGGATGTCCGTAGAGCTCTCGCGTTCTACATAGAGAGGACCAAACCCTTCCGCAAATCCCCCCAGCTTTTCGTGGCGGTAGCGGACCGTATGAAAGGGCTTCCTATCTCCTCCCAGAGGTTATCCTCGTGGGTTACGTCCTGTATCAGGACCTGTTATGACTTGGCCCATGTCCCTACGGGCCGTGTGACTGCGCATTCTATCAGGGCGCAGGCGTCGTCGCTGGCTTTCCTTGCCCGTGTGCCCATCCAGGAAATCTGTCGGGCAGCGACCTGGTCATCGGTCCACACCTTTGCTTCCCACTACGCCCTGGTACAGCAGTCGAGAGAGGATGCGGCCTTCGGAACTGCAGTGCTCCATGCCGCGACTTCTCACTCCGACCCCACCGCCTAGGTATGGCTTGGGAGTCACCTAACTGGAATGGATGTGAGCAATCACTCGAAGAAGAAAAGACGGTTACTCACCTTTGTAACTGTTGTTCTTCGAGATGTGTTGCTCACATCCATTCCACACCCGCCCTCCTTCCCCACTGTCGGAGTAGCCGGCAAGAAGGAACTGAGGAGCGGGCGGGCCGGCAGGGATATATATTGGGCGCCATGGCGGCGCCACTCCAGGGGGCGACCTGCCGGCCCACTGGAGTTGCTAGGGTAAAAAGTTTCCGACGAACGTGCACGCGCGGCGCGCACACCTAACTGGAATGGATGTGAGCAACACATCTCGAAGAACAACAGTTACAAAGGTGAGTAACCGTCTTTTCTGTAGTTGGACTGATCTTTAATATATTTGTTAATTATGTGGAAAAGGGTCTGAGCAAGGATAGCACAAAATTAGTGGATAACAGTTACATATGTGAGTGACAAGCAGAGAACTGAGGTTCTTGAAGGACTTAGTTGGAAAGGGCAACATGATGGTAGATGAAATTAAATGTTGACAAAGCTAGGTAAAGCACATAGGGAGGAATAATTTGTACTAGTCTTAGCCCTTACTGGGTGTTGGTGTAGCCATATTGGTCCCAGGATGTTAGAGAGACAAGGTGGGTGAGATAATCTTTTATTGGACCAGATTCTGTTGGTGAGAGAGACAAGCTATCAAGCTACACAGAGCTCTTCTTCAGGTCTGGGAAAGGTACTCAGAGTATCACAACTAAGTGCAAGATGGAACAATAGTTTAGCATAAGTAGTTACCGCATATTCTAGTTACTTTAGAACTAGAAGAATTCTTCTGCTGACTTAATTTATATATGAGTTATTTGAAAACTATTTTATGGATTTCCATAATTGTTTGGCATCTTAGTGCATATGGCATTGGAGTAATTCTTTAGAATTAATATGCAAGAAATAGCAGTAACAATTCTGTTTTCTTAGTTTACTATGTACTTGCATATTTATAACAGTCACTGCTATCAGTTGTGTTGCTGTCTGGATCACTGCATTTTGAATGTGGAAACCTGAAGTGAGGTTAGTAAGCATTTGCAGAGCACATTATTAAAATATTTCAGCTGTGACCCCTGTATTCACTGCACTCTATTTTGATTTACACAATAAAAGCTATTTAATTTGATGTATGCTTTAATATGATACTCTAAAGTTGAGGAAATTATTGTACAGAAATTATGAAGAATTGTTTTGAGCAGATGTGCTTTCTAGTGCATACTGTAATTGTATACTAATTATGGTAAATTCTGTTTTTAAATATGATTTTACTTCAGTGCATCTTGTTCACTATTTTAAGGAAAACACACAGCACATTTTAAAGTGACTGAGAGCAAATATTCATTGTATGTTTTCTCTTTTTCCCCCTGCCCCCCATGGCTCTGCAGAAATTTATGATGAAGGTAAGCAAGCTAAAAATTTAGTATTGTACTGTGTATGACTTTTGACTTTCATTTAATTCATTATTTATCTCTTATTTTTATTTTTTAAAGTAAATATCAAACTTTCACCAGATTTTTACTACTTGGGCTTCTGAAAGCTGTGGCTTTAGAAACCACACTAACTTAGTTTAAGGCTTTTTTTTTTATCGTGGATGGACAGAGGCAGACACTCTGGGCTATGTAGAGTAATAGTATTTGAAGGCATAACTTTAACAGTAGCAAATAAACTTTCTCTGAAGTATTGTTTTAAAATATTAAAGCAATTGTCTAAAGAGGTGAAAAACCTTCCCAACCTTTGCTAAAATGTGTTCTAATGATTTATCAAAAGATAACGTTTGATACATTTTATAGCTTTTATATATTTGTTGTCTCTATTCTTTCTTTGTATCATCTTTTTTATGGTTGGCCAGTTTCTGCGATTCTCAGTTAGTTGTTATGCAGTCAGTGGGATTGGTGTAATATAGGGTTTGGCACATAATAATACATCTTGAGGCAATAAACAGATAAATGTCCCAGCAAAAAAATGCAAAACGGAACATATTGAGAACAGGTGCAACATATTCTGCTTCTGCTGTACCTGGAATGCTGCCATGATGGTTTAATACGTGAGCTGGGATGGCTGAGCCCTTCTATGGCAATGGAATCTGCACCCCCAAGTCATCTGAATAAACACATTCCTGCTTATGGGTGCCCTTATTCTGGAAACCCGTTTTCTTATGGTGTAAGGAAGTGTTAAGAAAATTTCAAAAGTTTTTGAAGAGTTCACATGAACCCTGAAAGGTTTAGTTCTTATTCAGTGATTTATCCAAAATTTGTTGATTGTCTATTTTCTACCCTTTCCTCTAAATAGTAACCTCTCTCACGAGTGTATCTGTCTACCAATGTATTTACTGATTTGTACTCTCTGAAATAAGTGAAATTCTTTTAAACTGAGTAAAGGTAGAATAATTCAATATATCGTAAAGGAATGCACCTCACAACCTGGGTTTGGGATTGCAGCATGCAACCTTCCATTCCTATACCTATTGCTCTAGCCTATGGGCTGGAATAATGTCTCCACTCTGGAGCTGTATAATTACTGATCCTTTCTCCTGGTATACCTCTTGCTTGCCCCATTGTCACTATCCAAACTGTCACTGTAGAACCAGAACTGCCGTTAGTGCCTTTGAAAATCTCCTCCTTTTAGACTGATTCTCTAAATCTGTAGGTGGAGCATAGATAAGCTAAGCATCGAAAGCTTCTCCTCATCAATATATTTTTTCATGTTTATTGTTTTTATTAATAGCCTACATTCCCTCTGTAACATGAAATAGTACTTTTATAGTCTCTATTTGTATTATTTTGCTAATGAACTAAACATTCTGATTCTGAATAGAGTAAAACTGGGCAACATCAGTGACCTGAAGGTTAAAGAGCAAGATCCCACCAAACTTGGATTTGCAAGAATTGTGTAATGTTGTCATTGCGATAGCTCTTACAGCATTAAAGTGTCCTCCATTCATTACTCTGTATGGAGAAAAAGGAATTAAACAAACTACAACCACAATTCCTGCAATAAAATCACATATATATATATTTGGTGGAATGTCTGGCTTTACCCAGCATCAACACTTGACAGGTATTAATAGCCTGACATTAAAAAAAAGAGGAGTCAACAATGTTCTTGTACATAAATCCCTATTTACTGAATTAGTCATTATTTTGTTTTTACAGTTGGCCATTTTTAAGCACATTTTAGCATTTTAAGCCTCTGATAGTAATAAATTATCTGCAGCCTTGAGGGCCCAATTTCCTTTGGAAATAATGCAGTGACTCAGGTTTTTATGAGAGGAATATTACACTTTAATACAACATTAGTACATATTGTTTTAAAGACTACAAGCATTGGATTAAAAACATTAGAGTAGTTGGGTCATTAAAAAAAATCGACATTTGAAACAGTTACTTCTGTAACTTGTAGTCTTTGCTTTAGAAGGCATTGCTGAAGAAATCAAAGGAAGGTATTACCATTCTCTCTGTACTTAATAACTGCTCTTACTGAAAATAAAATTTTAGGTGTTATACAAATGTCAGCCAAACATCTGTAGCATTTTTGGTTTTTTCCACATTTAATGTAGATCATGGGGCCCATATTTTAGAAGGTACTAATACAGAATGATATGTGACATAACTTATTATTTTAATCAACTTTAACACCTATTAGAGCTTCACAACAATTTCCCCTTACAATTCCAATAATTGTGCTTACCATTTACTGTACTTCCCTTCTCATGAGGTATCCATCATAAAATTAGTTTTTGCAGCTGCAAAAAAGCTCTTAGCTTGTTCTTAAAAGCTCAGAGTCTTTTTAGTGAATAATTCTTCATTACAATGCACTTTAGCTCTTGCTTTCTTTTGACACATTCAGCAGTTGTGGGATGTTAATTGCTGCTTTGGTGACTGCAACTGCTTGAATATTTACCTACTAAAGGAGTTGCAGTTAGGACTTCTGTTCAGATGTTCAAGCATTACAGTTCTGTAGTCATGCTCCAAAGAGTATCAGAAATTACCAACACTTATTCTACATACAAAAATTGCACTGATATAACTCTCCTCATTTGGATAGGAGAAGTCGTACAGTTCTACATCACTAGTTAAATCGAGGTAGTAGCAATATGGTCATGCACTTACGCTGATGTAGTAACACCAGAGCAAGAAGACCTCCCATTCCTATCTGACACTGCACTGCTCAATGAAGAACTGACCTGTCTGGCAACTAGGAACTCCTCAATGGCATCAATACTCCGGTTATCCTCTGGCAATTCTATCTGCCTTTGGAATCCTCCCCAGTATAACAGGATTGGCTTTCCTATCTAACAATGGATATGAGAGCTGCATTCCTCTGTCCCTCATCCACATGCGCAGTGAAGAGCTTGGACTGAGGCGGACAACAGATGCCTTCCAGGATACAATGAAAGAGATTATGGGTGTTTGATCTCTACCCCTTCAGTTATCTTAGATGCCAGTAGTATTGTGCACTATGGTGTGAAACTTCCCATCTAGCAGTGAGCCTGTAGGTAGTTCAGGGGTCCATGGAATAAGAACATCAGTCCATACTCCACTAGGCTTACATTGGTTCAGGGTGCTGCTATGTGGACACGGGTGTTGCAGCATGCACTGTTGTAAGCCCAGCTGTGGGAATGCTTTCCACCCAAATATCTGTATCAATTTCACTGAACTGATGGAATTTATATCAGTGCAACTTCTGTTTATAGGCAAGGCTATGGAATAGAAAAGACACAGCTGTGACATTCTTAAAGTACCAACCATCCAGTCATCATGTGGCTTTGGACAATTAGTGTCTCCAGCTAGGTTTTTACATATAATAATAAAGACTTTGTGTTTTTGAGAGAAACCATGACTTCGGGTTCATTGTAATAAGAATTCACGGTCTTTGATGTCCCAAACAACATGTTACTGAGTGAGAATCCTCCATGAATTTTTACAGATGTACCTTTATATATGCCCAGTGTAGTGTGTATATTTTATTGAAAATAAAGGATACTCTGACAAAAACCAAAAACCTGATAGTAAGGTATGTGCTATGATCCATGTATCTTCCTTAAAGACACTAAAATTATTACTTTTGAGTTGTTTGTCCTTTCAAAAACTGTCTGCTTTCGTGGTAGAATGTTTGATTGTGGTAGGTAAAACTTAGGAGAGGCAAAACTGATATTTGAGGAAAAATTGTGAGTTGTCACCACAGCAATTCAGTGAGATTGAGCTTCAGCATTGCTATCAAACTGCCGGTGAGAAAATGGCCTGTTTTTGCTGCCAATTCATTTTTTAGCTAGGCACAGTACCCTTTTTTAATTCTCAAGCTCTAGGCAATTAAGAGCTCACTCCACCTTGATGGAAGAGAAGTGGAAAATGCTGTAGATAGGAAAATAAAACCTTGGGCTTTCAAATGGGAATACTCTTGTATCAAAATCTAAGATCTGTTAGATCTTTATATAAAACCATTGTAGCTATAGACTTGAAACATATTTACATATGGATGATACGTAATGTACATGAAGCAGTGAAAATAAATGTGCACTATAATGAAGCTCACTCTATTAAAAAGTGACTAGTGCTGTAACAAAAATTATTAGTTTTTGTTGGCAGGCAGTGAGTATTCTCGTTATATATAAAATGAAACATCTCAGTGTTGTAAAAAATCATTTTCTGCAGTCTTTGTGTTAAAATGGATTTTAATTCTCGGCTAGTTTCATTTTCATCAAGAGCATGTGCACTCATGTTGGCATTTTTAAGTGTATCATTTCCAGTTTTGGATGCCCAACTTCAGATGCCTTGGGCCTGATTTCTGAACATTCTGACCCTTTGTAGATCTTGTAGACTTTCACTGGAGTTTCTGGGTCTCAATACTTCTGAGAAACTTGCTCATGGTTTCTCAGGGCGGGCATGAAAAATTGGGCAATTTTGAGCATTTTGGCCTTAATGTCCTGTCAGACAGTGCAAGCTGTCTGATATCATTTGGACACCAGGAGACAAACACCTGTGAGTTTGGACATCCCTGAATGCAGTTGAAGAAGTGTGATTATACTGATTGGGAAATGGGGGGCAATATTTCAAGAGTCTGGGGCTGGAGGGGGCTTGACAGGACCTGTTGAACTGTGGCTACACAGATTCACTGGCCATTCCCCCTCGCCATTCCCATATGGAAGGAAACACAACACACATCAAAGTCACGTCACTCCTGAGGCCTGAAGAGTGGCTTCACTTCCATTTTCAGCCTAAGGGGAAAGATTTTTATCTCCCTGAAGATCTCAATATTGAGTTTTATGGCTGGATGCAAAGACCATAATTTGCCTGTATCAGTCAAATAAGAACATGTGATATGAAATGACAGTTTAATTCAGTAATCACTTGTCCAAGTCTTTTCTGAGAAGTGTCCAACTGAAGTAATACATTCTGATTAAAACTTCACTATGGTAAGAAGCAGCAAACGTCACTTAACTGGATTACATAGCTAAAGAGAACACATTGGCAATATTAACTACTGTCAAATCATCAAACGTCATCCGTATCAAAAAATTGATTCAAGTAGCAGAGGGCAGATACCTTTGTGGTTTGAGGGCGTTGAATGGAAATAAGAGGAAATGTTACCTGGAAACCAATTATGTTTGGTAGAAGGGTCTAATTTTAATCTAACCTGCTCATCAACCACTTTTCTTAATCTGTACAGACTGCACAAGGTGGTGGTCATCGAACGCTTCTCTATGGACATGCAATATTGCTGCGCCATTCCTACAGTGGCATGGTATGTATGAATTTTATCTTGATGTGTAGGTGTTGATGCTAGTGTTGGTATCTATTTTCTATCAGTATTTGTAGCTACACGTGATAACACTCAAACTATTGCCTTTTAAAATTGTCCTGTGAATTATTCACACGAGAGAAGCGTTTCTCCCACTGAACTTAAGGAGACAAAACGGGTTAGGAGACTGGTAATAGGAAACAGTGTCTTTCACTTGTAGGTTCACTTTTGAAATCCAGCCCATGTTGATACAG
This sequence comes from Gopherus evgoodei, assembly GCF_007399415.2. Classification (NCBI taxonomy): domain Eukaryota; kingdom Metazoa; phylum Chordata; order Testudines; family Testudinidae; genus Gopherus; species Gopherus evgoodei. The sequence goes on from NC_044324.1 coordinate 147,019,178, forward strand.
ACCAAAAATTATTAACATCTGATCCCTGTCTGTTGGCCTATGTTAAATGGGTTCATGACTTCTCATTTCCTTTCCCAATGGGATAGTTGTTCATATTACATAAATTACAGTATCGCCACAACTGCCATCTGGTTGGCGATTTGGACACCAGCCAAAGATTGAATGGACAAGGAGACAGAACCTTGTGTATAGTTCAGACAGAAATCTTGCCATTTTCAATCCCTTTCTGGGTGTCCAGGTTCAAAGCTTCCTAAAAGACTCATCAAAATCTTAGAAATTAGACTCAAGTGGAAATCATTCTGTTATTGCCAGCATTGCTCTCCCTGTTTTTTCACTAAAAAGCTGATGTAGTTGAAGACTGACAACATATTTCAGAACATTGATCTTAGCTCAAGTGCAGTTCTCATTAACAGGCAGTTAAAATCCTGGTGCTTTAAAATAGAGTAGTTAGGATTGTTCAAGAAGTGATATAAAGTTCTATAATAGCAGGCTGATGGCTTGTAACACTCAGAATAAGAATCAGGCATGAGAAAAACTACTGATACACGTTGTTGTTTTTTTCAATAGTATCTTTGCTGCCTCTCCACCTCACGGTCTTCGATGGATAAATTGGCATTTGATGTGGGATTGCAAGAAGACACAACAGGTAAAACTTTTTCTCTTAAGGAACCCCATGCCACTGAAGATTCCTTTCGTTTAATCATTAGATTAAATTGATATAAATGCAAACTACTATAAAAAGGTGTGACTGTAAAGTTAAAGGTGCAGAAGTTAAGATTCTTACAATGTTACCATGGCCATGTTGCGCACATGCAATATTTTATATTCCATTTTTTCGTACTGAATATGTAGTTTATTGTGTCTTTTTTAGGCTGTAAAATGTTTGATGTAGAATATTAAGGATATGGCACATTCCCAAGTTATTGTTGCGGTAAAATCCTTGTACATTTTTTTAAATTTTAATTCTATATCATTAATGATGCAATAATGTAGGTGGTTTGGCTTTTCCACAATTTTCATTTTCTTTTTCTTTCGTTCTTTCTTTTGAAAGAGGGAGAGGGAGAAATCACCTCTGCTTACTAAAGTTAGGTGAGGGGTACTGATGAGGTTTCTCCTTTGCTACTGCTGTTGACTGGAGACAATTTCCTACAAGTCTCACAGGGCTACAGAATTGTTTAATTAGCAAGATTTTATAATATATATTTGAAAAGGAACAATTTTTCCAAACGCCGTGAGTATCTGAAAACGGGCTTCATTATGGAAACTAATTTGCAAACAAATTAACAATATATAATAAACAAATTATGAATAAAAGCTACGTGTACAGTACCTTCTAGTGGCGTTAGACCAAAGAATTGACTATAGTCTTAGTAAAAGAGAGCATCGTTAAATTAACAGGTTAATTTTGATAATCTCTTTTGCATCCTCATTGGTGGATTTCCCCTCAATATCTATGCCCTCATTCTCAGAGGAGAACAACTTCTTCCCCATTCTTACTCAAAATCTTGTGACATAGTGAGAAGGAAGGTCCCTTAGTGAAAGAAGACTGGATTGCATTTCCTAAAGAACTTAGAATTGTTAGTCCTATCTTGTCATCAATGATCATTACCAGATTGTTATTCCAACACATGTGAGCTATTCCTATACTCTGTTGGCTGAGCACATATCCTCTTCAGTATTCCTATCTCTGCTAAAGAAGGATACAAGCCTCTGAGCCATAACAGATTTTTCTTAATGAGGTAATGCAGGAACGATAACTCAAGGACAGCTTGTTCTGTCCTTACCTAATCAAAACTGACATAGACTTGGGTCTGCCAGCACTGCATCTGGGAGCGAGCCTCTGAGCCTGGGTCTACAGACTTGTGCTAGTGGGGCCAGTGCTCTACAACTGGCTGTGTAGCTGGTGCTTTGATATTGAGACTTGGGTTGGACCTTGGACTCTCAAGCCTGGGGGTGAAGGTGGGGAGGGAAGGGGTTGCCTGGGTGAGTAAAAATGAGGTCAGGATATCAGGGCTCAGACCTTTTGAATAATTTAAAAATAAACCCTTTGAACTTGTATTTAAGAAATACATTCAAATATAACAGGTTTTAATATCTTTATAACTCAGTCTCCTAGGATCGGGGAGAGGAAATATTGTCTACATTTTATAGATACATTATTAAGATCAGAGAGATTAAGTGACTTCCCCTAGTGACTTAGCCAATGAATATACTGTCATGAATCATGTCTCTGGAAGGTATGTCCAAGTTTTAACTATATATAAGGCATTAAAGTACATATGGACAATAATATATTTTTTTTCTAAATCCAAATAAAACTGAAGAAATGAGAATAATCCCAAGCATTTCTTTTCTAATGTCTCTTTCATTAATCCATGACAACACAGGTGAGGCCTGCTGGTGGACCATACATCCTGCCTCCAAACAGCGATCAGAGGGAGAAAAAGTGCGTGTTGGAGATGACCTCATCTTAGTTAGTATATCTTCAGAAAGATACTTAGTAAGTGTTATAGTAAGAATATATAGATTGTGCTTGTCTTATAGAAATGTTGTTCTAGAAAATGACATGGAAATTAATAAAGCTACTGCTCTACAGTTTGATTTGCAATTTTTTCTCTAAAGTATAGATTAAATAATACAATCTCAGTGTTTGATAAGATAAAAATAGCTGTTAATACTGCTTGAAGGTAAGAGCTAACACTGATATCATTACATAAACCAAAACGTCCTAGGTCTGGAAGTAGTGACGTTGGTATATAGGATAATGATATTGATATTATTGGTTCTTGCATAAATTTACTAATTATATGAAAATGAAATAGTAATTATGAATTCATACTATATAAGATCCTAACATAATTGTGGAATTGTATAATAGAGCTGAGATTAACAAGCCTTTTTATATATGAAATAAAACTTTATATCAGAATTAAAAAAAAATCTACCTGCATAAGGTTAAGATTATAAAACAAACTGGTAAGTGAATCAATAATCAGTTATAGTGATGATGAAATGCTAAGAGAAATTAGAGAGGCTATCAAAATTAAGAACTCAATAATAGTGGGGGATTGCAATTATCCCCATATTGACTGGGAACATGTCACCTCAGGATGCTTTTTAAAGACTCTATAATAGAGGCCCAATTTAAATGTATATCCCAAATTAAGAAACACAGTAAAAGAACTAAAAAACTGTGGCTAACCATATAAAAGAAGCAGTGAGAGATAAAAAGGCATCTTTTAAAAAGTGGAAGTCAAATCCTAGTGAGGTAAATAGAAAGGAACATAAACACTGCCAAATTAAGTGTAAAATGTAAGAAGAAGAACGGCTAGACAAAAACTCAAAAGGTAATAACAAAATGTTTAAGTACATCAGAAGCAGGAAGCCTGCTAAACAACCAGTGGAGCCTTTGGATGATCAAGATACAAAAGTAGTGCTTAAAGATGATAAAGTCATTGCTGAGAAACTAGATGGATTCTTTGCTTCAGTCTTCACGGCTGAAGATGTTAGGGAGATTCCCAAACCTGAGTCAGCTTTTGTAGGTGACAAATCTGAGGAAGTCACAGATTGAAGTGTCACTAGAGGAGGATTTGGTATTAATTGATAAACTTAACATTAACAAGTCACCAGGACCAGATGGCATTCACCCAAGAGTTCTGAAAGAACACAAATGTGAAGTTGCGGAATTATTAACTTTGGTTTGTAACCTGTCCTTTAAATTGACTTTTGTATCCAATGATGGAAGATAGCTAATGTAATGCCAATATTTAAAAAGGCGCTAGAGGTGATCTCGGCAGTTACAGACCGGTAAGTCTAACGTCAGTACCGGGCAAATTAGTTGAAACAATAGCAAAGAATAAAATTGTCAGACACATAGAAGAACATAAATTGTTGGGCACAAGTCAAAATGGTTTCTGTAAAGAGAAATTGTGTCTTACTAATCTATTAGAGTTCTTTGAAGGGGTCAACAAACGTGGACAAGGGGGACCAGTGGTAGACATAGTGTAATTAGATTTCCAGAAAGCCTTTGACAAGGTCCCTCACCAAAGGCTCTTATGCAAATTAAGTTGTCATGGGATAAAAGAGAAGGTCCTTTCATGGCTTGAGAACTGGTTAAAAGACAGAGAACAAAGGGTAGGAATAAATGGTAAATTCTCAGAATGGAGAGGGGTAATTAAGGGTCAGTCCTAGGACCAATCCTATTATTGTGTTGCAATTCTGCCATCTTGTCTGTTTGTTGGGGCTAGGGGGAAGGAGTGGAAAGCAATCCATATAGATTGCTTACTTCCTACTAGGTCAGAAGTGAGCATAGTCTTCCATATAAGAGGGTAGTCAATGCCAGATCTCTTTAGCCATAGGCTGCTTTCTATTTGCAGTGTAAAAAGTGAGTGTGGAGAGTTAATAACTTTTCCAGCAGTAATAAAATATGTGACAAGCTTTCCCAGCTGAACAGTCTGCTCCCGAATCCAAGGAAGAACTACTGCATTGATAGGGAGGCATCATGATCCAGTAGGTGGAACAATGGGCTGTAAATCAAGAGACCTGACTTTTAGTCCTGCCTTCCCCCCACCCCCAAGTGCTGTGACACTGTTGAAACTGCTGCCCTCACTCCAGGTCCCCACCCCAGTATAGATAGGCATGGGTTGCATCTCTTTGAAAGTGATTTAACATACTGCTTAAAAACATTCCATAAAAGCTAAATGTTGTCATCATATCTGCACTGGGCTGTGACCACTTCCTTTCCAGGACAGAGTATGACTCTGCCCAACCCAATCAGATCAGAATGATGTTCTCTTATAAATATTGCTGGCCATTAGGTTGGGCCCATAACCAGTTTGTTTCCTCTGTTGGGGCAACAGAGTTCTGTGAACACGTCCAAATGTTGCCAGCATGTGCCACCATCTACTATATATTTTTAAAAACTGCTGCTGCACTGATTTGTGCCAAATATGTATGGTTGATAGCAGAGCTCACCACTGATAGCTTTCGAATATGCCAGTCTTTTAACATTCATTTAACATTTTGTGTATTTCACGTTAATAAGGATCTGGATAACAATGAATTGTTAGTCTTTCAAACATTCCTCAGAACACATTCCATAGATGTGAAAATGAAATACCAGAGGAGTGATGAAGATAAAATGAGAATTAGTAGCAATGAGGTCAGTGATGCTCAGGCTGAGTAACGTGTTAGAAAATTAATTAAAAAACTTAAAAACTGCTATTATTGCAGTGCAGAGATGTTCAATGCAGTTTAATCATTTCTACATCATAAGAGACATATAGTTACTGTACTGATTATAATGCTGGTCTGCAACTGCATTATGCAAATCTAAGAAGGCTTGAGGTTTGCTTCTCTTTCACATCCAAGATGACAATGACTTAAAGTACGGGAAATTAATACTCTGATATCATTAGAAATGAAAGTTTCTTCCTGAAATTGTTTCAGCATTGTTGACTGATTGGGGGTAAGGAGAGATTCCTTTAAAAAGATTATGTATCTTGAATTGGAAGAAGATTTTCTAAAACAGTGCATCTTATCTATCATATCCCCCCTTAGTCTCCTCTTTTCCAAGCTGAGAAGTCCTAGCCTCTTTAATCTCTCCCAGGACAAAGGAACAGCTGCTTGTGAAATAGGAAAGGCACTTACTCTAAATCTTGATTTATGCCATAAGACAGTGTTCCCCAACCTTTTTGTGGCCAGTAGCACATTCATGTTTTCAGAAGAGCGTGGCGAGCGCCAACAATTTTTCAAGGCTTATTTTGTATCTGTACATTAAATAATAAAAACATCATTTTTAATATTACATAATATGAATCCAGAGAGAAGCCGGTGCCTGCAGCCCCGGAATACTCTGTTCCCAGCAGGCGTGGGGCCCCGGCTTCTCTCCCCTGCTGGGCACTAGCAGGGCTGGTGCAACCATTAGGTGAACTAGACGTCCACCTAGGGCGCCTACTGGTTGAGGGTGCCTAAAAGCCCGCTCAGGCGAGGAGGTGGAGTGGAGGTGAGCTGGAGTGGGTGTGGGGGGGAAGGGCACAGGGGAACATCTCCCCACCCCAGATCACCTCCAGTCTGCCTCCTCTGCTGAGCACACAGCCCCCACTCTAAGTCTCCTCCCCTCCCAGGCTTGTGGCACCGATTGGAGGAGAATTAGAGTGGGGGAATCAGCTCCGCAAACCTGGGAGGGGAGGAGATTTAAAGTGATGCTGGCGTGCTCAGCAGAGGAGGCGAAGCGGAGATGAGCTGGGGTGGGCTCCCCAGGCGGTGTTAGCTGTTGCGGAGCGGGGCTCCCCAGGTGGGGTAGCTCCCGCAGAGTGGGGAGGCCTCCCTGGGCAGGGTTAGCTGGGGGAGGCTCCCTGGGTTGGGGTGTGGTAGGCTGGGTTAGCTGCTGCGGCGGGCAGGTTTAGCTGCCGTGGGGGGCTCCTCTGGTGGGAGGGGCGGGTGGGTGTGGTTAACTGCCGTGTGGGGGGCTCCTCTGGTAGGAGAGGTGGGTGGACATGGTTAGCTGCCACAGGGGGCTGTGGTGGGAGTTAGCTGGGAGGGGGGGTGGTGCAAGGTGGAAGTTTCTCCTAGGTCATGAAACTTCCTTGCACCGGCCCTGGGCACTGGGCAGGTACCGCGCCTGCCGGGGATAGAGAACACCAGTGCCTGCAGCCCCGGAGTTCTCTGTCCCCGGCAGGCACGGGGCCGCAGCTTCTCTCTGGCTTAAGCCGCAGCTCCGCGCCTGCCTGGAACCAAGAACACCAGCACCCGCAGCCTGCAGCCCCGGAGTTCTCTGTCCCCAGCAGATGCAGGGCAGCAGCTTCTCTCCCCTGCTGGGCACTAGGCAGGCCCCATGCCTGCTGGGAACAGAGAACACCGCACCCGCATCCTAAGCTCTTTGTCCTCGTCAGGTGGGTGCACTAATCGGATGCACATAAATGCCCCGGCGAGCACCATGGCGCCCTCGGTCACTGTGTTGGGGACCACTGCCATAAGAGTGCCTTGAATACAAGAACCTTCATGCAATCAGAGACTTTTGGAATGCAAGGGAATAAACAATGTTGTTATATAGATGGGGTTGGAAGTGCAGTTTAATATTAAGCTTGCCCTACACTTCCCATTGAGAGACCCTATTTTTACTTGCTTATGTTTTGGCTAAACTTAACACTTTGGGCTGATGCTGTTTGTGGGAATGTGGATAGGGAAGAACACATAGTGTTGCCCATGTATTCAGAGCAGGGTTTGAATAGCATGCAGTAAATAAGTCCTGAGGCCACACACTGAACAATTAGAATAAAACAAAATATTGAATAGCTGTTGATTAAGTGAACACAATCCATCCTGAACAAAGCAGGAGTTACATGGAAAACATAATATATGATTGTGTAATTACTGACTGTATGTGCTGGATAAAGGTTGCACAGGCAATCCCAATTCTGGAGTTTCCTAATTTTTGAGTGTTTGACCTTGCAACCTTAATAGTGTTCCTTTTTAAGATAGTGTTTTTATGTAATCATAATTAATTATGATGAAAATTTGGAAGGGATATTAAACCTCATACTTCAGGGTTTAAACTGTCGAACTATTAGAGATTAGGCTGATACCGTCATGATTATCCCACATCTGCCTACTGAGGCATTCTTTCTCCTTCCTCTGAGCATAAGAATGGCCAGACTGGGTTAGGCCAAAGGTCTATCTAGCCCAGTATCCTGTCTTCTGACAGTCGCCAGTGCCAGATGCCCCAGGGGGAATGAACCGAATAGGGAATCATCAAGTGATCCATCTCCTGTTGCCCATTCACAGGTTCTTGCAAACTGGGGCTAGGGACACCATCCCTGCCCATCCTGGCTAATAGCCATTCATGGACCTATCCTCCATGAATTTATCGAGTTCTTTTTTGAACCTGTTATAGTCTTGGCCTTCACAACATCCTCTGGCAAGGAGTTCCACAGGTTGACTGTGCGTTGTGTCAAAAAATACTCCCTTTTGTTTGTTTTAAACCTGCTGCCTATTAAAGCATCTGGAAATAGCCACTATCATGATACAAGATTAGTTGGACCTGTAGACTCAGGCACAACCCCCCCCCCACCTCTGACACTCCCTATATGTAGATGGGGGAGGCTGGAAAGGGGTACTGTATAACTAGCAGTCCCAGCTCTACACCAGATGAGGACTTACCCTGGCCCAGTGGGCCCTGGCTCGCTATTTACACTACTTTTCTCACTGCTTTGCTTCATCAGATGGGTGCAAAGGAACTCGAGTTTAGCAAAGTGTTCAATCCTACTAAAACTTCTTGGGTTTTACCTAATTTTGGATTAAAACCTGGAATTTTCAGCTCTTTCCCCAGAATACAAGGGGCTGGTTCCCCCCATCCCAACCCTCAAAAAATACTTAACTCAGGTTTGCTCAAAAGTTTCAGAGATCTTTTAGTGATCCCGGGTTCCATTTCATTTTTGTATCCAAACCTGTCAAGTTTTTAGCTGTGTTATGAAAACTTTACACAGCTACAATTTTAAGGGTTTTACTTCCCCTCCCTGTTCCTCTCTTCCTTCCTGTAAGCAAATATCATTTCTAAATGCTGTTTTGACAGAATCCTCCATTGTCAGTATCATGTATATCCACTGACTTGGACAAAACAAGTTGAGTCGGAAATGAAGTTATACCTGGCAAATTAGCAGGATGGATGCTGTTCATTGTTTTTGTTTGTGAAGTCACTATGCTCCCTTATGCTTTTTCTGAAGACTGCTTACTTTTAAAATAGTCTTAAAATCAAATGTTCTTCCCTCCTGTGGCATAAAGAGAACACAAAGCATGACACTAACTGGCTGTAGGTACAGTTATGTGAATTTTGATTCCTTGCCTGGCATAAAAATGTTTATAGCAGGGTTATTTTACATCACATTGGGCTTTCCCTTTGCCTGATCTCAGTCTCAGTAAGGAGAACTAAGCAAAATTGTGAAGACCTTCTTTCTATTCCATTGAATTCCTTCTCAGAGGCACAGCTTTTGTGAGGAAGGTCCTTTCAAGACATGATTTGGAACCTACTGGTATTGCTTGGCTGGCTGGCAAGGGTAATTATCTGCGAAATAAAAAATGACCCTCTGTCCCAAGTCTGAAAGGCTCAATAGTCATTTAGAGCCATATTCTGGATCCTGCCGTGCAGTGCGAGGAATTGGGGAGAAAGGTTACCTGGAAGGCAAGAGTCAGCTACGTGTGTTCTCTCATCCAGAGGTTTCACAACATTTTTTTGCTGAGCACTCTGTCAGAGATTCATGTCCCATGCATGCCCCCTACTTTCTAAGGGGGGACTCACCCTGTGCAGCTGAGGAACCCTTTTGCTCGCTGAAGCAGTTAGGCAGTTTCAGCTGCCGGGACCCGACTTCTTGCCTATCTCGCTCCCACCTGTGCAGGAGAAGTTAATGGGGCTATGCTGAAGGGATGGGGTCCAAAGGGGGCACTCTCTTCCAGGGGATGAGTACTCCTGGGGTGCAGCTTTCAGCTCTCCACTCAGTGTCCCCACCGGCCTCCCCAGCAGAGGAAGGTAACTGCAGCAGTTGGGGAGTAAGACCAGCAGCAGGGAGCCTGGTCCAAGCAGCTAATACTGACTGCATAAAGCCTTGCCAAAGAGAGCCCCCTCCTGACCCTGGCTCTTCAGTGTGACCCTATCAGGTCCTCCTGCCCCCTGATAATCTCATTGTGCTCCACCAGGGTTGCATGCCCCCCAGTTTGCTCTAAGCAAAGAGAAGAAAAGGGCAAAGGTGTTAGCCCCACTGGAGGTTCTACATGCTCCGAAGAAGCTGGAGCAAATCTGTAACCTCCATTTCCTGCACTAGCTGATGAACCTGCTTCAATGATGTTGCTATTGCTGGTTTCATGTAGAGTCCTGAAGCACCCTAGGAGGCATTGTTTGCAGGCAGAATATTTCCAGACGCTGCTACTGGTGTGGTGGCTCCCTGAACCCTTTTCTCTCCTCCAGTGGAGCAGTGGCTTTAATATAATCTTTAACATACACTTCTCAAGTTGCACCAGAAAGGAAGCCTGTTTTGCTACTTGGGAAAGGCTGAGAAATTTAAAGAGCATATAATTATCAGCTACAAGTAGATGAGATATCGGCACTGACCTGGCTTAGCTGTAAGGAAGCCTCCAGCATGCTTTTTGTTTTCTTCCTATTTTGCTCTCTGCACACCAGCGCGTTCTTCAGTACAGAAACATTAGATATGTTTAAGTATGTTTTTCTTGAGTGACGGAAATGTGTGGATTGAAATATATTGTGTGTTTCCACAGTGCACTCTGCATTTCTCTCGTGTCAGCGTTTGTGCGTGCCTTGAGTGCTGAATTTAAAATAAAATGAGCTAGGTATTTGGAGGTATTGTTTTCTGGATGTAATTGTGGTACTAGAGGCATGGCTTGAAGGTTCTTGCAGAGATATGCTTCTCTTATTTAAGAATTTCAATAAATCAGAATGCACAAGATTCTGCAGTGAACACCAGTGAACAGAACTGTGATTGTGAAAGATTATTTTCCTTTAGGCCAATATATATTATGTTAAATGAGGCTACAAATGATTGGAGAACCTGCTGTGCTGGGGGAGATTTCAGTTTTTCAGTAATCCTAAATAGGCTGCATAGTTTACATATATTTATAAAACATTGTGTTAAATCTCCTTTGATTTAAACACTATGACTGATTAACACCTGTTTTAGGGTCTGATTTCCTTTCTTGTTAGAGAGGCTGCAGCTAGCAATTAAGATTGCCTGATGCTCTCCATTACAAGACCCTATTTGCAGTTGCTGTTTAGTTTGCCAAAGAATTTGGGCTGAAATTTTCCATGCTGGGTGTTTGCCTCAGTCTGGTGGGTTTTTTTTCTTTTATTTCAGTGAAAATGGTTCAGCTGTTTCTCAGAATGAGGTTGGGGGAAAATAAGTAGTTTTGCCCCTGTTGAAAAAGTTCCTACAACTAGTTCACTGTAAGGATGTTCCTTCTGCCATCTCTGCGAAAATCAGCCTGAATGTATCAAAATTATTAGCCCTTGAAAATGTTTTCACATACTGGGGCCTGGTCTACACTATGCGTTTAAACCAATTTTAGCAGCGTTAAACCGATTTAACCCTGCACCCGTCCACACAACGAGGCCCTTTATATTGATATAAAGGGCTCTTTAAACCGGTTTCTGTACTGCTCCCCGACGAGAGGAGTAGCTTTGAAATCGGTATTACCATATCGGATTAGGGTTCGTGTGGCCGTAAATCGATGGTATTGGCCTCCAGGTGGTATCCCACAGTGCACCATTGTGACCGCTCTGGGAAGCAATCTGAACTCGGATGCAGTGGCCGGCTAGACAGGAAAAGCCCCACGAACTTTTGAATTTCACTTCCTGTTTGCCCAGCGTGGAGCTCTGATCAGCACGGGTGGCGATGCAGTCCCAAATCCAAAAAGAGCTCCAGCATGGACCGTACGGGAGATACTGGATCTGATCGCTGTATGGGGAGATAAATCTGTTCTATCACAGCTCCATTACAGAAGATGAAATGCCAAAGCATTTGAAAAAATCTCCAGGCTATGATAGAGTCCACAGCACAGTGCTGTGTGACAAACGTAACGGAAAGCCAAAGAATCAAATGGACGCTCATGGAGGGAGGGGGTACTGAGGACTCCAGCTATCCCACAGTCCCCAGCAGTCTCCGAAAAGTATTTGCATTCTTGGCTGAGCTCCCAGTGCCTGTAGGGTCAAACACATTGTCCGGGGTGGTTCAGGGTATAGCTTGTTAATTTACCTCCCTCCCCCCCATGAAAGAAAAGGGAAAAAAATTGTTTCTTGACTTTTTTCAATGTCACCGTATGTCTACTGCATGCTGCTGGTAGACTCAATGCTGCGGCAGTGAACAGCAGTATCCTCTCCCCTCCCCTCCCCGGTGGCAGACAGTACAGTGCAGAAAGACTGGTAGCCATCCTCGTCATCATCCCGTGAGTGCTCCTGGCTGGCCTCAGGTGAGGTCGGCCGGGGGCGCCTGGGTAAAAATAGGAATGACTCCTGGTCATTCCCAGTAGATGGTACAGAATGGCTGGTAACCGTCTTCATCATAGCAACTGGGGGCTGAGGTCCATCAGCCCCCTCCCTTTCATGTGTAAAGAAAAGATTCTGTACTGCCTGGACTATCATAGCAGCTGGGGTCTGCCTCCCCCTCATTTTGTCTCACTAACAAGTCAGTGCTTCTTATTCCTGCATTCTTTATTACTTCATTACACAAATGGGAGGACACTGCAACGGTAGCCTAGGAGGGTTGGGGGAGCAGGGAAGCAATGGGTGGGGTTGTTGCAAGGGCACCCCCTAGAATGGCATGTAGCTCATCATTTCTGCAGGATCTGACACGGAGCGGCTGTGCTCTCTGGTTCTCTGGTACACTGGTTCTCTAGTACACTTGCCCCATATTCTAGGCAGGACTGACTCTCTATTTTTAGATACCATAAAGGAGGGATTGCCTCGGGGAGTCATTCCCATTTTTGTCTTTGTGCCCCCAGCCGACCTCAGCCAGAGGCATCCATGACAGCAGCAGACGGTACAGAACGACTGGTAACTGTCATCTCATCGCCAATTTACAATGGCATGGCAGACGGTACAGAACAACTGATAACCATCTCTGCTGTCTTTCAAAAGCAAATGAATGCTGCTGTGTAGTGCTGCAGTCCCGCATCTGTTAGCAACATCCAGTAGACATACGGTGACAGTAAAAAAAAAGCTGAACGGGCTCCATGGTTGCCGTGCTATGGCGTCTCCCAGGGCAATCCAGGGAAAAAGGGCATGAAATAATTGTTTGCTGTTGCTTTCACGGAGGAAAGAATGAGTGATGAGATTTACCCAGAATCACCCACGACACTGTTTTTGCATGATCATGCATTGGGATCTCAACCCAGAATTCCAGTGGGCGGGGGAGACTGCGGGAACTATGGGATAGCTACGGGATAGCTACCCACAGTGCAATGCTCCAGAAATCGATGCTAGCCTTGGACCATGGATGCACACCACCGAATTAATGTGCTTAGTATGGCCGCATGCACTTGACTTTATACAATCTGTTTTACAAAACCGGTTTATGTAAAATCGGAATAATCCCATAGTGTAGACATACCCTCAGTAGAGACTTCTTAAAGTCTGACTGATACATTTTCCAAAGATTTGTCTCTACTGAGCATGCTCTATTCTGAAGCTGCAAAGGCTGAGCAAAACTTCACCTGCATTTGCTCCACCTGGCTAGTGGGAGCTGGGGCTGCGGTGTCAGGTGCAGGATCTGAGAGCTGGGAGACTCTCTGTCTTCCACTGTCATTGTCTCCCTGATGGCTCTCAGGTAGCAAGGAGAAAACATCCAGACTTGAATGCAGAGTGATGAGGGGATGGCAATGGGGGAGATAGGGACAAAGGGTTGGGGCTGGATAGGAGAGTGGGACAAGAAGCCAAGGAGGGTGGTGTCGGGGGGCTTGGGATGAAATAGTGGTGATGGGGTACTGGAACCTGGAGAGAAATAGGGAGGGTGGAGAAACTGGGACAAGGACAGCCTGAAAGACATGGGGCAGGAAAGGGTCAGACTAGGTGGAAGAGGGTGGGTTTTCCTCAGAACCTGGAATAGAACTCAGGAATCCTAAATTCAACATTAAAGTTGCAAAGTCAAGCCCTCTAAATTTAGGCAATGCCAGAATTAAGATTTCCTACATAATGTTAATTTGATCCACTTGTATGTGTACAACATGATATAATCTTTAATTACATGATCACTTTCTATTGTTTCCACTGGACCTCTGCATCCATTCAGTGCGCTGGATGGATGGTGCTAAGGGGGTGAATCAAGTTGGATAGTTAAAGCTGTTGTCTGTAGGATCTGTGTTTCATTTGTTGAGAAGTAGAAAGGTGTGTAGAGGATGAGGCAGGGTACTGCAAGAAGATAAAAGAAGGTTTCATGGTTAAGACAGCTGAATGCTTCCCTGGAGAACTGGATTCTATCTCTGCCACACATTTCCTGTGTGATACTGGGCAAGTCACTTAAATGAAAATTTTCACAGGTGGCCAGTAAACATACATTGCTATCCAACTTAAGATACGTTTGATCTGATCTGCAGAAGTTCTGAGTGCTGAAATAAAATGCTATAAAACACTAAGTGTTCTGAAAAATCAGGCCATATTCATGGGTTGTACAGTGCTTACCACCGTGAGGTTCTGGTCCAAGACTAGTGCTCATAGTAGTGGCAGATTAGTCAATGGGCCCACAGGGCCTGTGCTCAGGAGCCCTGGCCAATTGGGGGTCTCAGAAAAATGGGTGACCCGCCCCCAGCAGACTAGTGCCTGGGTGGGGCAAGGCCATGCTGCACTCCCCGACAGCAGCGCCAGGTGGGTGGAGCGGGAGAAGCAAGGGTGTTGGAAAGATAAATTTATTAATGTTGGTGAAGTATTCAGGTGATTCAGTGATGAGCAGTATAGAAAAGCCCATAAAGAAGTTGTTAATTCTGTATTCAGAGCAGGATTTGAATCATGTGCGGTATATCAGATGTGGGGCCACACTGAACAATGAGGAGAAAATTGAATATAAAGTACCTGCTCATTAAGTGAGCACAAGCCATCCTATGCACTGAATGAGGCAGGTGTCCTGTGGAAAAAGATAGCGTAACTAAAAGATATAATTCTGTTCACATTAATGATATTACCTGATCCATCTCAATGAGCTGGGAGGTCAGTGGGCAGATTTGCAATGCTTTTATAATACCGTAGCAGTAAGATGTGCACTGAGAGAGACCAGGCAAGAAACAGAAAGATGGGATGACATACTGCCATTATGCTGTTGGTAGTTGACACTCTATTATTTTAGTCATTACCTGTTGTAGACTGTCTCCCGGCCATCTGAGTGTGTGTCAGAAATAATAAAAAAAATTTGAAGTACTGTGTTAAAGTCACTGATGCCATTGCTCCTCATGTCTGATCTAGGTAACTTAGTTTAGGATTTTCTAAAGCACCCATTACTTTGGTATCTAAGCACTGTTACAATCAAATAATTTAAAATACACTTTGATACTATATGTGAAAAGTGGTTAATCTGGTAAAATAAATAATAATTAAAATCTAAGTTCTTATTTACCAGTCAGTTCTCAGTAGCTTCTCTGTAGTCTTTACAGTATATCAGAAGTCCCCAAATACATATTAATGGAACTGATTCTGACAGTGTAGAGGGCAGGCTTTGAAGGATTACTGCAAGTTGCATCTTTTAATAGTAGAATGTCTGAGACAGCAAAATATATCTTCACACCACTTAGAAAAACAGATAAGAAGACAGACTTAAAAGATAGCCACGTGATGGTTGCTGATTGGGCACATGAAGAACTGAAACTGAGAAGGAAGAAGTGTATTAGGCACTCATTCCAAGATAGCAGAGAATACATTGGCAAAACAGACTACACGTTAAAAAAAAAAAAGGGAAAAGGGTGTAGGGACAAAATTATAAAGGCCAAGGCACAAAATGACATTAAACTGGCTAGAGACATAAAGGATAACAAGAAAATATTCTACTAATACATAAGAAACAAAAGGAAGACCAAGGACAGCATAGGCCTATTACTCAATGGGGAGAGAGGGGGAACAATGACAGAAAATGTGGAAATGGCAGAAGTGCTAAAAGACTTTTTTGGTTTTGGATCTCACCAAAAAGGTTGGCTAGAAACTGTTTTTTGTTCCAAAGCACCAAGAACCTTTATGTTCTGCAAAATCACTTATATGACTTCCTTTCTAATGCAAATAGAGACTTGTTATGGGTTTTAGTCCAGTGCTGCCTCCACTACGCTCTGGAAACAGTGACTGGGTATGCTCTTATTCACTCAATTGTTTCAGAGGGTATTTTCCTCCCTTTTCTGCCTATTTCCCCTCCACATATATATTTTCTCCTCTGTAATGGCTTGATATAACCTGTACCTTACTTGGATCAGGGAGAACCTGTATCTGCATCATACTTCTGCAGAGTAAACTTGGTGATTGGTGCAGCTGATATAGATTGGATTGGCATGGTGAATGCAGTTCAGATATATGGTTAATTCACGAGATGGAAACCCTGAAGCATATCTCCTCCCCTAAGTGCATTGAGAAGCACCGAGGATGAATAAACCAGTGCCAAATGTAGAAAATCCATTATCTGCTCCCAAATTGAAATGAATAGGCAACCACTGAGCCTAAACACTCAAAGGAGACGTTAGTAGTGGTGAAAGAGGCAATGAATTGGCACCAGAGTTTCTGCCTCCCTCTTAGGAAGAAACCATAGACAATCTCTATTCTAGTATAGCCAATCTGTAAATTATAACAAGTGCAAGTTCCATTGATGTTCTATGCTGAGTAGGGCTAAACCACCTTTCATTTTCAGGTGTCAGAAAGTCATCCAATGGATTCATGGTCCAGGATACAGCTAAATACAATTACAAGAGACTTCTGAATATCTTGAAAAATCATTTTGGGAGTATCGAAGGGGAAATGATTATAAAATATATATAAAAAACAGAGTCAGTTTTCCATTTTGATAAGACTAGTCCTTCCCACCTGGGATGTTTTCTCCTTGCTTTTAGTTAAGATGGGCTAACTTTATGGCAGACTTTGCCATTTCTGTGGTGTTTAGATGGATTATCTTTTTCTCTCTAATGTGGACTATGCCTGGGGCACTCACACCTCTGTCACCTCTAGCCTAGGTTATTGTAATTCTCCTCTCATTGGATTTCTCTTGTAACTGCCATTTATAGGGTGTAGCTTCCCTGACTTTTGGTATTTCATTTGTGGTAATTGCTAATACCCATCCTTCAGGATCTGCATATAGATTTACTTCAGAGTCTTCCTTGACCATACATAAAAACTATAATGTTCTAGGACAGGAACAGATGCTTGTAGGTTGTGAACTGAGGACCTAGATACATATTAATTGACTTCATATATAGAGATCCAATTAAATGAATCCTGTTTGGATTATATAACAATTTTGGATGGGTCAGAGGATTTATTTTTCTTTTGTAGCTACTGTACATGCGTCCCTGTGATATAATGTACTGAATCTGTAAATCTGGCCTGTGAAAGTCAATGGAGAATATTACTGTGTGTTAATACTGAATGAATGTTTCCATGTGATTTAATTAAAATCTGATAGGAATTTTTAAAATCTGTAATAAATATCTAATTTCTCTCCTTTGTGTAGCATCTGTCTTATGGCAATGGTAGCTTACATGTTGATGCAGCCTTCCAGCAAACACTCTGGAGTGTAGCCCCAATCAGCTCAGGAAGTGAAGTAGCGCAAGGTAAGATTGACTTGACTTTAGTTACTAGAGTCCCCTGGGCTGTGAATTAAATACATCCCCCTAAAAATCTGCCAGTGATTCGTGTATTGTAGCAATGGGGTTTCTCTTGCATGAACATTTGATCTCACAAATGAATGTAAAAAATATGTTCCAAAAACAAAGAATAAAAATTGTGCCAAATGGTAATGATTTTCTGCACACTTATTTCTAAGGAATGGAAAAAAATGAAGTTAATTTTTGAATGAAATGAATTTATCCTAAAGTCACATTAATGTTGAAAATAAATGATAGAATACTTTACAGTCCAAATTTAAAATTACTCTCCTATAGCAATCTTAACGTTGCAATACATATAGGGAGAACTGGTAGTGATACCTGTATTTAGGTTACCAAACAATTTCTATATATGTGTTTAGCCCACACTAACAGTGAGGCTATTTGTCCACCTCTAATTGTTAAACCACATGTAGAGGATTATCAGTTTGCTACTGCTTCTAGCTAAGGGCCTTGTTCTTTAACTCAGCCAGTAGATGTTCATGCTTATAAATCCAAACGGCCTGGGTTCATTCCCTGCATCTGTCTTGAAGGGTGAGCCAAGGACTTGCTGGGCAAGGAGAATGGGACTGCTTGTGTGAGGAGAATGGGACTGGGATGGACTATGGATGAGGAAGAGCCAGGATGGAACAGGCTGTAGAATGGGTCTGTTATATTTAGGGTCTAGAAAGAATTTTTATTCAGTTGTTGAATTTGGGCAAAGGATTCCTGAGTTTCAACACTGTGACACATTAGTACATCTGTGGGTGGAGGTGGAGGAGAAAGAGGGATCCTTCTTACAAAATAATCTTTTATTGTAGAAAACTCAATAATTTGTAATTCTTTTAGAAAGTAAATTTTGTGATTTACTTTCATAAATACTGTACTGACAGGCATTTTAGCAAACTCACAACATCCTTTCTTTCCCAATCTACTGCAGGATGCATATTGGTTTTTTTTTAAAATGAAATAACACTCACCAGTTTAAATTTTTGTTACTAACGATTTTTCTGGCTGGTATTGCTGTTGGTTTTGTTCTGATTTGATTAGCACTATCATTAACACCAATTCTTTTCATTTTCCTTGTTCTGTGAGGGGAACAGAGCCATTTTACACATTCAGAGCTTGAATAAAATGGTGTTTGCTACAGTGAATTGTTAGGCAATTATCAGTGCATGACTGAAAAGTGGTAGCAGATGAGGTGTTCATACTCACAGAAGATCATATGAAAATGATGCCAGTTTTACATTTTTGTATCAGAGCATTTGATTGAAACTCAAGTCAATACAATTTTTCCTTTTTGCCTCTTTTATAGATATAAGGATTTTAACTAACTGACAATTTTTGGGAACAGCATTTTCCCTTGCATAGGTGATCATCTGGGTAATGTCAGGAACAATTAGTGTTAGTGAAGACTTTATTACAGCAAAGCCTGCAACCACTACTATAATTAGGTCTGTCCTTTGTGAAGGAAGGATGATCTTGAAGTTAAAGCACTGATTTTGTGTATGACCTTGGACAGATCACCTTGGTCTCTGTGCCTTATTTTATCTCTAATTAAAATATGGATAATTGTTATCCCAGAGTGCAGGGTCACATTAATTTAATTAACGTCTATAAAATACTTTGACATTGTTGAACGCAAACCGCAAAGTTATTGGTTCTAGGTGTACGTAATTCCAGAGAACACCTGTTCTGGGTCAACATTTTCCATTCTCTTTAAAAAAAAAAATACTGTTATAACTTTAGCCCTTTGTTTTATAGTAGTTTGTAGAAACAAAAAAGATATTTGTGTCAGATTTTTGAAACATTTCAGTAAGTTAACAATGGCTTTTATTTAAGTAAAATGTACAGATCGTAAGTCCGTGATGTGAAATCGGCATTTGTAGCCAAAACTTAAATTAATTTGTTACTATGTAAAACCTGGTTGCATTATTTTTCACAAACCAGTGTTACGGAATCAGCAAACATAAGTTGATTAGTGGAAGTGGGTCTTTAACTACAAGTTAAACAAGACTGTACAGTAAGTTGCACGGGGGCAGTTTAAAAAGACTTGCTTTGGGCAGCATTTTGCCTTTTGAAGATGGGCACAAGTCTGAATACACACATCTGTATTAACCCCAATATGGATCCATATTACAAAGTTAAAATGTATCTGGTAATGACTCTGAAGGAATCATAATAAGCTATCATATCAAAATCCTTTACATACAAATAAAAAAATTCACTGTTGAAAACTCCCCAAATAAATTTGTGATATTTCAAAATAAGAGAAGAAAGCCAAATGCTAATCCAATATTGAAGCTTAAATGAAGGCACTGAATTTGTTCAAGAGCATATAGGGTTGAAAGGATTTTTTCTTAGCATACGCTTTGATTTCAAATATGCATACATGTGCTGCTTTTAAAATTTATATTTGAAATTCTGTGCACTGTAATTGCTTTGCAATATAGCTAAATTATCCAGCCCTTCTTGTTATAAGATTACATAACTATTTCCCTTCTAGCATCCCATTTTCACATGTTCATAACTTTTTCGAATGACTTTTCAGGCTGAAATCTGTACCCAAAGATAAATGTCTTTTCAAATAGTTGAACAAAAGTAGAGTAACTGTTTCTGAGTATGAGACATTCTCCTTCCCCCACCACCATTCATTTAAAAAATAAAACAAAAACCATTTTTTTTCCTGTTAAGGAAAATGCTCCCATCACCTGCCACTGGCTGTTCAGCTGCCCTTTGAGTTAAAAACCTGGGAGAAAAACAAGTGGGTTATGAACATATAAGTGCATCAAATACATATAAAGAATGGTTCGCAAAGGGGCAAATTGAGTCCGCAGTGCCTAGGCTGAGGATCTTGGCAGGACATTGGGAAGATCCATGCAAGAGGAGGCAAGGAATTCACATACCTCTGTCACATAGTGGCAGTAGAACTGCTCTGTGGAGGCTACTCCAGGATCAGGAGCGTGGCCATGCAAAGAGCTGGACTCTGTGCTGCACCAGAGGCGCATGCACCCAAATCCTGCTCCCTGTCTCATGAAAGAGCAGGCACTAGTACTGCACCTGGGGAGATAAAGGCAGGATTGGCTCCATAATGTGGCTAAATCTGTTTCTATCCAAGGACAAAATATCTGATACAAAGATTTTATACCAGTAGGATGCCAATGACAATTTTATTTTCCTTTTTGGTACTATAGTAAAACCAAGGCAATTAAGCTGTCAGATCATGTACAGATGGAGATCCTGATATAAATCCATACTAGCAAGGAGAAATTCAGGGTTAGGCATTGAATTTATTACATTTTGGCAACACTAGTATAGCTTTTCAGGCTAATAAAATCTCACTGAATTGAACTGGAAATGGACTGAATCTCTATCCTCTTAGCTCATCCTATTATGGGAAGCATTGTGAGGCCATCATAACATTCAGTCAGTTTTTAGTACCACATGCATAAGCAAAATGGGGCTGAAAGAAAAGGTTCCAATTTCCTGATCTCACTTGCTGAGATTTAAGTGCGGTCATTAGGGATTTATTTCCAGCTGCTGTCTTCAATTTCACATGTGCTGTGTACCACACACACTTGTGAGTGCTTGCAGGTCCCAGATCTGTATATGCACCCATGGTGTGGATACGTGGAACAATTGGAGACTGTTTTGAGGCCAGCCAGAAAGTGAGCTTTTAACGTTGCTTGAATGTGTTTTTTGTGATTCAGCTCAGACAAATATATATGACTCTCTCTTCTTCCTTTCATTCAAGGATATCTGATAGGAGGTGATGTTCTGAGGCTATTGCATGGTCACATGGATGAATGCCTGACTGTCCCTTCAGGGGAACATGGAGAAGAACAGCGAAGGTAGGTCTTGAAGCCTAAAACACATAGAGGGGTAACAAGCTTTATTGAATTAATTTTGACACTCACTGATATTACAATATTTCAGCATGTTAGACTGATACAGACATCGCTCATCCTAAGGAGAGATCCCATTGGAATTAACTCTTTGTATGAAATTTACAGCCTCCTCTGGAGTTCCCTTTTTCAGTTTCATTAACCTTACTTCCTTTACAGTTGCAAAAGTAATAAACTCTGTTGGAAGTGGACTTAATCCAGGAACATCATGCAAGTGAACTGAAATTGGAAGAAAACTGAAACAAGTTCAACCACTTAACAACTTTTAAATTAATGACTTGTGAGTCACCTTTTTGCTTATGTCCTTAGCCTAAAACTAAATCTGGGAGCATAAATGCCTAGAGACCTCCATGCCCACTGTGCTAGAAACTGAGCTGTTGTGATGGACAGAGTGGCAGGACTAACTGTGTACTCTTCTTATGACTGATTTTTGGTTCTTTAATATCCACAAAGACCTGTATGCAAACGTCATCAGTTTTGTCACATTCCGTAGCATACACACTACCTCAGGAGGTGATATAGCAAGATCTTACAAGCTGGGGGGCATAGTTTATTTATTTGATAGGAACTCTGAAGGAAATCCAGAATGCAGCAGGAATTTGTAATGGTGATTTAGTATGTGAATCTTTCTTCTTAATCATTACATTTCACCACCACCTCAGCATGGTGATAGGGAACGGTATTTGGGGAGTTGCTGTCTCTCATATCAGCAGTCATATGAATGAATCAAATGGGAGGTAAAATCAAAATTCTGTACGTTTGAGGTAATTAAAGAGCCCATTAAACTTTTCTCAAGAATATGGCATTAATTTATTTTCTGGCCAAATGCCAATTGGATAACTTTTATTCTTTCCTAAACATTGCCTTGGTATAAATTTAAATCATATAAATTATTTCTAACTTCAGTTCCTAAAAATAGTTGTGTAGCATTAACATCAGATGAGTTGCTATATTATAGCATAAGTGGCTCCATTTCAATGAGAATGAAGAGCTTTCTTTGTCTATCTTGTTTGTAAAGTCCTTTGGGATAAAAGAGTTTACATAAATATATTTTACTGCTCCCTCCTTCTTTATCACACTAATGAAAATTGGGCAGAAGGAACATATTTTCTAAGTACTGCAATATTGGAAATTTTGAACCTTTCAGGTTCAAAAGTATTACCTTCAAATTGTGAACTCTTTGGAACAGAAACCCATCTTTTTGTTATGTTTTTGTACAGTGCTTAGCACACTAAGGGTTCTAGTCCATGACTGGGGCAGGTAGATGCTACTGAACTATAAATTAATAGTACTGTATGCTCTGTCACTCCAAAATTTAGTTTTTATGATGTATGAAAATGTGATTTTTCTCACTGATTTATCAGGACAGATTATTTCTTCAATTGTATTAATTGAATGATTATAGAAACTAGTATGTGGAGGAGGAGATACTTTGTATATAACTCCTGAAATATTTTAATAATTGTTTGATTGCTAAGCAAAGTAAATTGTTATCTCAAGACAATATAGATTGCTTTGTTTGTAACCTACCAGTTGGTTTGTAGGGTAGCCATTTTGCTAGTTATGCCGAGAGATCCCTTGATTATGTTTTTATTCTTTCTTGCTTATAGCATTGCAGATTTAAGATTTGTGCCTTTCATGTTTGCTTTTTTGGGTTCCCTCTCCTGGCACTTAAAAGCAATAAATAAATCAAGATTTTTTTAAAAGAAAAGGGTTACTGGAACTAGGTTTCTGAGCTCATATTTAGGTGGCTAAATACTGACTTGAGAGTCTAGTTTCAGGCACTATAGCAGGCCAGATAACTGATTTTTTTGGGTTTGTTGGCAAGTTGGAAAAGTGAAGATGTTTATGTACACTTTTTTTTTAATCTATTAATGCAATCTATTAATTATTGAGAGAAGCAGACCAGGATAGGATATACATTTATACAGATATGAAAAGCTGCTTAGAGATAAGAAAATAGAAACAGCATATAATTAGAGAATTATTTTTATCTTAGTGTTTCAAAAATATTTCTCCCCATATTCCTTGTGATTCACTGATTTCCGTATTAGGTTTGCTCATTAAAAAGATCTTTTCCCTTCCAAGTTGTTTTCTAAGGTAGCTAAAAGAAATTAGATAGCCCTTGTTGTGTAAAATATATAGCACTTTTTTTTTTTAGGCTAATGAAAAGAATTACAGTGGTCGCACTTAGGGTGTTTTTTGGACAGGTATTGCCAGTTCTAGTGGTATTCCTCATTTAAAGTTTATGGAATGTGTCCTGAACCCTAGAACGGTTTCAAAATGGAGAAACTTTTTGAAGTGTGAGGACTGCTGTTACCTTTGGAAAGTCATGGGAAACGGGAGAGATTCCAGAAGACTGGAAAAGGGCAAATATAGTGCCCATCTATAAAAAGAGAAATAAAAACAACCCAGGAAACTACAGATCAGTTAGTTTAACTTCTGTGCCAGGGAAGATAATGGAGCAAGTAATTAAAGAAATCATCTGCAAACACATGGAAAGTGGTAAGGTGATAGGGAATAGCCAGCATGGATTTGTAAAGAACAAATCATGTCATACCAATCTGATAGCTTTCTTTGATAGGATAACGAGTCTTGTGGATAAGGGAGAAGCGGTGGATGTGGTATACCTAGACTTTAGTAAGGCATTTGATACGGTCTCGCATGATATCCTTATCGATAAACTAGGCAAATGCAATTTAGATGGGACTACTATAAGGTGGGTGCATAACTGGCTGGAAAACCGTACTCAGAGAGTAGTTATTAATGGCTCCCAATCCTGCTGGAAAGGTATAACAAGTGGGGTTCCGCAGGGGTCTGTTTTGGGGCTGGCTCTATTCAATATCTTCATCAACGACTTAGATGTTGGCATAGAAAGTACGCTTATTAAGTTTGCAGACGATACCAAACTGGGAGGGATTGCAACTGCTTTGGAGGACAGGGTCAAAATTCAAAATGATCTGGACAAATTGGAGAGATGGTCTGAGGTAAACCGGATGAAGTTCAATAAAGACAAATGCAAAGTGCTCCACTTAGGAAGGAACAATCAGTTTCACGCATACAGAATGGGAAGAGACTGTCTAGGAAGGAGTATGGCAGAAAGAGATCTAGGGGTCATAGTGGACCACAAGCTAAATATGAGTCAACAGTGTGATACTGTTGCAAAAAAAGCAAACGTGATTCTGGGATGCATTAGCAGGTGTGTTGTAAACAATACATGAGAAGTCATTCTTCCACTCTACTCTGCGCTGGTTAGGCCTCAACTGGAGTATTGTGTCCAGTTCTGGGCACCGCATTTCAAGAAAGATGTGGAGAAATTGGAGAGGGTCCAGAGAAGAGCAACAAGAATGATGAAAGGTCTTGAGAACATGACCTATGAAGGAAGGCTGAAAGAATTGGGTTTGTTTAGTTTGGAAAAGAGAAGACTGAGAGGGGACATGATAGCAGTTTTCAGGTATCTAAAAGAGTGTCATCAGGAGGAGGGAGAAAACTTGTTCACCTTAGCCTCTAATGATAGAACAAGAAGCAATGGGCTTAAACTGCAGCAAGGGAGCTTTAGGTTGGATATTAGGAAAAAGTTCCTAACTGTCAGGGTAGTTAAACACTGGAATAAATTGCCTAGGGAGGTTGTGGAATCTCCATCTCTGGAGATATTTAAGAGTAGGTTAGATAAATGTCTACCAGGGATGGTCTAGACAGTATTTGGTCCTGCCATGAGGACAGGGGACTGGACTCGATGACCTCTCGAGGTCCCTTCCAGTCCTAGAGTCTATTAGTCTATGAGACTGCATGTATTAAATTTAGATACTATGTAATGGGCCCATATGGAGTAGCATTTATTGTTGCTACAGCTGCTTCCCCCCAGAAGTGCTACTGTGAATTGAATGAGGGGTAGGGGTAGGGTCTTGAATATTGCCTGTCTACCTTTTTGTATAAATCCTGCAAAGCTTCCTTTAACTGCAGTGATATAACACATAAGGGCTTGCAGCATTAAGCATTGATTTAATGAGCTTTAAATTAAACACAGATTAAAGAAGAAAATAGGGATGTATCTTTACAATAGGGAATAACAACATTTATTCTTAATCTTAATCTACAACATAAAAAACCCCATACATTAAAAGAAGCTTAAGGGTGCAAAGTCCACCGTTCTGAAATTAGGAAACACTAACATGTCTCAAATTTTTCTCCTCTTGAAATATTTAAAAATTTAGCTACTGCATACAATCTTTTTTATATCTTACTGCGGACTAGTACTCTCGCCCCACCCCCTGTATCTGACAGGAGGATGCACTCATCTCTGGGAGATATGTGTTGTTAGAAATGTATGCATACTTTATATCTGACGTGTTGCATTTGGCTACTGACGGCTACACACCAGAAAGGTCTGGACAATTTTGGTAGGTGGTAAACTTGTAGGATTCACTATTTGCCTTGTAGGATTCATTTATTGTTCTGCCTTTATTTCTCATGCATTTCATCTCCCTAGATCAGTGATACTGAGACTTTGGTTCAAGAGCCAAATTAGCGATCAACATTATCCAAAAGAGCCACTGTTGTGTGAATTCATTGTGTCTCTCGCTCTCATTCTCACAGAAAAATGGCTGATCTGATATTATTATTTTATCAACTACAATTGGTTAAAAACATCCTGATTGGTTAATAACTGAAACTGGATAATAATTGCAACATGTGATAGTAAAACACTGTGATTTATAGAGTCGCAGGAGACACATTAAAGAACCACTTGCAATTCATGAGCCTCAGTCTGAGTATCACTGCCTTAGATATAGGACATTTTGTACACAACGTATATACTAAAGTTGTGCTATATTTGGAGGTATGTTTATTCTGCATCATCTGTGCTGGTAACTTTTGGAATTGTCTGAAGGCAGGCTTTAGGCATAAAGATAGAATTGTGTTTTGTTTCAGGAAGTCTTCAAAGACCAGTTCTATCTTGCAAAATGACAGCATAAAAATTGCATTGCGGGATCCTATATTCATTCTCACTCACTGATTTCTGAATCAGATTTGCTCAGTTAGCAAATAAAAAGATATTTTTCTCCTAAACCTTTTTCTCAAATAGGCAAAAGATTAGATAATCCTAAAATACCAACTTTATTGGATTTTGTTGCCTGGCATCAAATGTCTGTAATGAATAAATCATTTAAGTATGACTGTTTCAGTACTAGACAGCTTTTTAAAAATAGTTTATTTTTCTGTTGTGTTCTAGTGCATGTTAAATTTATTTGAATTTGCACCTAGGCAGGTTGAGTACGTTTCTAAAGATTACTAAAATCAATAATAATACAAGCACTGTGTGCAACATGTGACACTCTCTCTCAAACCCTTACAATCCTTCAGTGTAATATTATTGGAATTTGGCTGAATTGTTTGTGGTGATATATGTCCGTTATTCAAAATTGTTTAAAACCATTTAAAAATATGTGTAGGTTGTTGAAAAGTAAAGACGTGAGGAAGGGAGGAAACTCTGAGAGCTCATTTAAGTGTTCTGACAATATTCACTACTTTAGGAAAAAAAATCAATGCAGTAAAGTAAGATAGAGTTTCTGGGAGCAGTATCTTTGCCATAAATGCCAGGTGGAGCAACGGCTTACAAAATAGGCTTCAATAGCTTTAATAATGTAATCATAGGAGACAGACTAGTCTGCCTTAATACATCCAAATGAGGGAGCAGTTTTAAGCAGGTTCCTCTTGAACTTGTATATACCTAACCCACCTAATAATTAACAACTAGTTGGAGGGCAGAATGGGGTGGAAGAGTGTGGGCGTGTGTGTGAGGAAGATGGGAAAAGTTGTTTGTGATGATACCTTAGTTCAACTGGTAGAGGCAACAATATTATTTTTCATAGATGCTGTGACTTGACTACTGGGTATTGAGCACTCCAACCCTGATCCAGCAAGAGCACTTAAATGGGGCTTCACATATTCGTAATCTAAGCATGTGTTGGATTGAGGTCAGACGGCACAGCACATAGTGGGATGGTGCCCTAAAGCTGTATTTTACTATTCTTTGCCCTCCCCCCACCTATATGCATATTAAGCAAGGCTGTGTATAATCTGTAGCAAGCTAGACCTAAAGTATGTAGAGTTGATTTTTGTAGTACTCCAATGAGGCAGGCTGTAAATTTTGCAGCGGCTTCAGAGTAAATTAAAAAAAAAAAGGTTTTTTGTAGAATTATATAAGAGAAGGAATAATACAATCAGTTCAAAAGTTCTTGTGTTCCTCAAGTTATTAAATTCATTCTTTCATGCTGCCCCCTAATTTTCATATTTCAGATTTTTGTAGTGATGACACATAACTGAATTGTAGAAATTGCTAAAGGTTAAAGTGGAGGTTTTGGTAGCTAAGTGTGACACTAAGAGTCCCCGAATGCCCACTGGCAGAGGGCCCACTGTAATTAACTCATGTCAGGCCTGACACCCTCTCTGCCTCCAACACATTGTTGTAATATATATCCAAAAAGTATCTTGTAAACTGGTGATGGGCTGGTTAGGAATATTATAGTGTAATATATGTGCAGGTTGTGTATAATGAGTTATGTGTGCCGGAAATACGTTCTTAAAATGTGTTTTGGAGGCAGTGCATAAATCAAGTCTGCTGTAGACAAAGGAATGTGGATTTACCTGTCTGACGAGCTTGATCACAGGCAGAGGTAAATGAAAGTACATTTACATAGAAAGTTAACAAAGCCACCAACCTAATAAGTGGTACAGGAAACCAGTGAGTACATCAGGGAACAGAGTGCAATCCCAGGAAGTCTTCCTGGCTCTTTAGACAGAGACAAAGATAGTAGACTTTGGAAAATATAAGGGAAGGGAAAAGGACATTCTAGTTATCCATCACTTTGGGGACATAGGGCACAGCACCTTCTGAGCCTGTGAAAGTTGGATCCTCCAGCCTAGAGGGCTAGTGATGCTGGTAACTTGATGTAAGTGAGAAAACTTCTTAGGCAATGATGGCAACTTGTTAACATTTAAGTTTTAGTCATTAGAAAGCATGTTCTGTTTTTGTTTGTAAACAAATCTGTTTTTTTTAATTATCGCTTAAGTCTCTGTTCTTTATTAATAAACTTATTCTTAGTTTTACTATAAGCCGTCTTGGTGCTGTTATTTAGTAAAGTGTATGTCCTCAGCTAACAGACTGGTGTGTGCTCTGTCTGTGTGGAGGCAGCAAACTTAATAATTTCTGTGAGTGCTCAGTAAGAAGGACTAGACACTGTGGAGAGGTGTGTCTGAAGAATTTGGAAATTGGGGTTCACTCCTTGTTATCTGAAGGGCATGATATAGACTGTCAGAATCTCAAGGAGTTTGCTGATGAGATGTACTGACTGGTGTGGCAGGGAACTGGAGAGAGAGTCTAATTTCCAGCACATTTCACTCTTGCTGAGGCAGAAAGATAACACAGTGGCTTATGGTTCTGGGTTCCTGAGGAAAATGTTACAGTAAGAGACTGAGGTTTTTGGCATGGGATAGGAAAATGCATCTTCTCTTTCATTCTTCTCGTGAGCTGGATTGGAAGAGACTATATATTTTTTTGGCAGGACTTGAATTCCTAGTTCCACACTTGAGCAACCCTTGACAGCAACTAGCTTTCTCTCAGTCTCCCACTCCTCTATTGACCACTGCATTCAGCAGTGATGAATAAGCATATTAGCTGAATTTGTCTGCTTAAATGATCAGAAGTACAACAGTCAACAATACTGACATTACATTTCCATCATTAGGCTCATAGTTAACACTTAAGGAGAATGAGAGAGAGTTTATACCTTTCACAGTTGCCTGCCTGTAGACTAAGTCAGACATCACTGCATTGGTTACACTCAGTTCACATTTGGAAGGTTTTCTTCACAAAAAATATATTATTGCCTACTCAAAGGAGTTACACTGGTGTAAAACATTTATAGAGTGGCGAGTCAGGCCTGTAACATTTTTATTATGAAAGCTTAGATTCTGTGTTCATTTCTGTGACTAGGGACAGATTCTGCAGCCAATTGCATGGCTGTGCATTTGGCATGAAGTTTACAGTTGCACTAATGGTAAGCAAAAAGCTTCTTTAGGGGGCGGTAGGAAAGGAGGTTAAAGCTGTTTTTTTAAAATAAGTTAATTTAGACACAAATATTTTCTGGTCTTATATAGAAGCTAACTTACCCTGATAACAAGAACCAAAAATGTGGCGTGCACCATAAAATAAATGAAAAAGTGAATGTTGGGATTGTTCATAGTTTCCAAGGTGAGGTGGGATCATTGTGTGATCTAGTCTGATCTCCTGTGTAACACAGGCCATAGAACTTCCCCGTAATAATTCCAAGAGCGTGTATATTAGAAAAACATCCAATCTGCATTTAAAAATTGTCAGCGATGGAGAACCTACCATGACCAATGGTAAGTTGTCCCCATGGTTACTCTCAATCTTCCTGCTTATTTCCAGTCTGAATGTGTTTAGCTTCAACTTCCAGCCACTGGATGATGTTATAGCTTTCTCTGCTAGACTGAAGTGCCCATTACAGAGGCGCTGACTCTGGGGGTGCTCCAGGTCTGGAGCATCCTAGGAAAAAAATTACTGGGTGCTTAGCACCCATTGGCAACCAGCTCCTCCCCTCCTCCCCCCAGCGCCTCCTGTCCGCTGGAAACCCCATTGATCAATTTCTCCCCCCCCCCCCCCCCCGGTGCCTCCTGCATGCTGCAGAACACCTGTTCAGTGGTGTGCAAGAGGCACTAGGGGGACAGAGTGAGAGTGGGGGGTGTGGCTGGTGCGGGTTTGAGCACCCCTAGAGCCCAGTGGAAGCCAACACCTGTGCCCCGTTATTGAATATTTGTGCCACATGATGGTCGTGAGAGACTGTAATCATGACCTTCTCTGTAAGCTAAATAGATTGAGCTCCTTGAGTCTGTCTCTGTAAGACAAGCTTTTCTTTAATTATCCTCATAGCTATTTTCTCAATCCTGCCCAGTTTATCAACATCCTTCTTGAATTGTGGGCACCAGAAATGGACATAGTTATCCAATGCCAAATACAGAGGTAAAATAACCTTTCTACTCCTACTTGAGATTATCCTGTTCATGCATTCAAGGATTGCAGTGGCTTTTTTGGCCATAGTGGCATGCTGATTAGTCACCATGGTTGATTATCCATCATGACCCTGAAATCTTCCATACTGTAAGTATAGCCTACACACACACACACACACACACACACGCACACACACACTTAGCCATATTAAAATGCCTATTGTTTGCTTGAACGCAATTTACCAAGTGATCCAGATCGCTCTGAATCAGTGGCCTGTCCTCTTCATTATTTACCACTCCCCCAATTTGGGTGTTATCTGTTTATCAGTGATGACTTTGTTTTCATCATGAATAAAAATGTTAAATAGCATATGGCCAAAAACTGATCCCTGTGGGACTCCACTAGAAACTGGAAGATTCCCTGTTTACAATTACCTTTTGAGACCTATTAGTATTTAACCATTTAATGTGTGCCATGTTCATTTTATCTTTTTATAGTTTCTAATCAAAATGTCATGCAGTACCAAGTCAAATGCCCTACAAAAGCCTAAGTATAATACATCAACAATGTTACCTTTATGAATCAAACCTGATATATTTTTTTGTATGAGATTACAAGTTAGTTTGATATATCTATTTTCCACAAACCTCCTTTAATTATTCATTAATCCAGTCCCATATCAGCTGCTTCATTATCTTCTCTGTGATCACTGACAGGCCTATAATTACCTGGGTCATCCTGTTTAGCCTTTTTAAATATTGGCACAGCATTAGCTTTCCTCCAGGCTTCTAGAATTTCCCTTGTGTTTCAAGACTTATTTAAAATTAACATTAATCAATCAGCAAGTCCCTCAGCCAGCTCTTTCAAATGCTGGTGACAGGACTATTGGACCGTATTTATTATTATCAATTTGCAGTTATTTAGCACCATTCAATTGACTATATTAATGTATTTTTTAAAAGACTGATTAATCTTGGAACATCAGCACTGCCAACTCTCATGATTTCATTTTGAGTCATGTGAAACTTAGTTTTTAAGGAGTCTCATGAACACCTAATTCTGCCTTCACCCCTGTGAAGTTTTATCCTTAACCAAAATGGCTGTCACCTTTCATTATAGAGCAATGTGACTGAAGTCAACAAGATGGCTGCCAACTCCAGTTGTTTCTAATGTGGCTGAAATGAGGGCCAGACAAGACACAAGAGAATGTGGAGGAGCGGGGATTAAGACTGGGGGCACTAGGGAGTTCGGATATGTTAGGAAACTATGAGGAATCAAGGGAATGTGGGAGGCAGATTGAAAGGGACGCAGGATGTGACATTCTATACCTTGGGGGAACATCCTGGAACCCGAATAATCGTGATCTTACCTATAAAGCATGCCTTGTAAGGTATCAGGGGAAAGGTTATGACCTGCTGAAAGTCATTTCTGTATCCATATTTGTATATCATATTATTGAGAACTAGATAAATTAATGGAGGTTAAGTCTATTAATGGCTATTAGCCAGGAAGCTTAAGTAATGGTGTCCCTAGCCTCTGTTTGTCAGAGGGTGGAGATGAATGGCAGGAGAGAGATCACTTGATCATTTCCTGTTAGGTTCACTCCCTCGAGGGCACCTGGCATTGGTCACTATTGATAGGATACTGGGCTGGATGGACCTTTGGTCTGACCCAGTATGAACGTTCTTATGTTCTTATCATTAATGTATATGAAGTTATGAGAATTGTGCTGTATGGTGGTCACTAAAACATATTATAAGTTGAGGAATCAGTCAGACATTAGCTCCTCAGAGGCAACATCAAGGAAAGTAACCAGCACCCGGGCAGGGTGTCAATCAGCCCATCAACAATCATTGTCCCACAAGGGAGCTACGATGCAGTGACTCATCTGCATTAGGCCACACCAGGGGAATTGCTCAACCTTGCTTGGGGAGACTTAGCAATGCCCTGAGACGTGCCTGGACTTAGCAACCAAGACACTGAGAAGAAGACAAGACTCCAGCAGAGGAGATTGTACCAGGTTTAAGGAAAAAAACCTGTATATTAAGGACTGCGATATCCAGTGAGATGAGAAAAGCTGCTTAATGTAGTTGTTACCCAATCTAACAGAATTGAGAGTTTAGACTGTGAGGTTATATTTTACTTCTTTTGGTCACTAACTATGACTTTTTGCCTATCATTTAATCTACCTTTTATAGGCAATACATTTGTTTTACTGTTTATCTTTACCAGTGAGTTTGTATGAAGTGTGTGGCAAATCTGCTCTGGTTTGATATATGTCTACTTTCCATTGCTGAAGTGGTGAACCAATTAATAAATCTGCACTGCCCATCTTGAGCAGTGCAGGCTGATATACTCCTGGGGTACAATGCTGGGAGCTGGGGGGATTTGGCTCTGGTGCCTTTCTCTGTGTAATTCATGAGTGGCTCTGGGAGCATTCATGCAATCCAGTTGAGTGCGGGGCTCCACATGCTGTTGTGCTGAGAGATAACAGCGCCTGGAGGGGCTTGCTGCTGGACGCTAGTAAGGCATTGTGAGAGAGAGCCCAGGCTGGAGAGAGTTAAGGGGGCACAGCGTCCTACAGTCCCAAGCTGCACCCCGGGGGGATTCTGTCACACAGAGAATGTGAGATAAAAGAGAAGAATGTCCTGAGTAGGAGACCAGGGGGCGGCGGAAGGGAATAAACTGTGAGAGGCAAGTGAATATAAGAGGCAGGTGGGAGACAGCAGACTCTGGGAGGGACAATATGAGTAGGACAGCTACCTATCCTCTTTATTTAGTGAGGGATACAGAGGAATAGAGTGGTAGCTTTTCACATCCAGGGTGATGGTAAGTGGAATCCCTTCTGAGTAGTGCACAGGGAGGCTTGCAGTTTGGGCAGATATTTAAAGTTTAAATTTTGAACCTGGGATGATCACACACAAATGAGGCATGGCTGGCTTTTCCCTAATGGTGAAATGAATCCAAAGGTAAGAAGACAGAAAAATAAATAAAGAGAAGTTATTACTAATTATATTAATTGTGATGTTGAGCACCCGAATTCAGAGCAGAAAGAGCCCCGCATCTTGTAAGAGTAGCTCAGCACCTTGCAGGATGTAGCCTTAATGGGAGGACGTCAGTGATTTTACTATTCAAATAATTATGTGTTTAAAAAACCCAAAATATATTAAATAAGATCTAACAAGTCTAGCTGGTTTCCACAAAAGATGAACACATCATTGATGTGAGATTAACTGAAAGAAAGCAAAATATTAAAACAATTATTATACAAATTGATCTCATTTATAAAAGTCAGTGGGATCAAGATGCCACAGTAGCTACCAGCAGTCTATTCCCAAGAAAAACCAGAGAGCTTTACCAAACTCACTTTGATGTATTATTTTCTCTTAAAACTTGAAAAAAAATATTGCTTTGGAATAAGACCTGTGTCATAAACAGATTGTTAAGGGTTAATGTCTCTTCTACCTGTAAAGGGTTACAAGCAGGGAACTGGACACCTGACCAGAAGACCAATCAGAAGATAAGATACTTTTAAATTTGGGTGGAGGGAAGCTTTTGTGTGTGTTCTTTGTCTGTTGTGTGTTCTTCTCTCGAAGGGTCTAAGAGAGACCAGACATTACTACAGGCTCTCTAACTTTCTTTTCAAATAGTAAGTAAAAACAGGAGGTTTAGGCTTTTTGATTGTTTTACTCTATTTGCAATTGTGGATCAGGCTGGTTAACTTTTATATGTGTAGTTGCTGGGAATATTTTGATTTGTATTGGTATTGGGGGGAAAGTCTCTTTCTGGTGTCTGTAAGCTATAGGACCCTGTAATATTTACATCTTGAAGTTACAGAGATAATTCTTTACTTTTTCCTTTCTTTTATTAAAAGATTTCTTTTAGAGAACCTGATTGATTTTTTTTGATGCTTCTCTGTATAGTGATTTATGAGGTTGGATCAGTGTCTCTCAGGATAGCCCAGGGAGGGAAATTCTGGGAGGGGGAAAGGTAGGAGAATGGTTTATTTCTCTTTGTTTTAAGAACCCAAGGGATCTGGGTTCTTGGGGTCCCCAGGGAAGGTTGGGGAGGTCAGAGTGCCCCAAAACACTATATTTTTGGGTGGTGGCAGTGCTATCAGATCTAAGCTGGTAATTAAGCTTAGAGGTTTCAGGTGCTAGTATCTCATTTTCTGAACTCTAAGGTTCAGATCTGAGAGGGAATGCTATGATAACCTGTTCCTCTAATATTCTTTATAACTGCCATGGCTGAAGGCAGCATGTCCAGTTAAAAATCATACATTTTAAAAGCACATTTCTTCATCTCTGTGTTAATGATAATTCCTTTGATTATTACAGTAGGAACAAATTTTAATATCAGATATAGACTGATAGTCCCTTCTGGCCATAAAGGCTATCATGATCATGTAGTGTGACCTCCGGCACATTCCAGGTCACAGAACCTCACCCACCCACTCCTATAATAGACTCATAACCTGTGGCTGAGTTACTGAAGTCCTCAGATCATGATCTGAAGTCTTCAAGTTACAGAGAATTCACCATTTACACTAGTTTAAACTCCTACATGTTTATGCTGAAATACTTTTGCATTTCTCTAACTTTGAAATGAAAATTAATTATGGTAATTTCTCTTTATTTAAGGCCCTCTTCTAGTTGTTTTCACTTTTAGTTTCTCATGCATAAGCATAATGATGTAGTAGATAGGGTTGCCAACTGTCTAACTGCACAAACCCAAACACCCTTGTCCCACCTCCTTCCCTGAGGCTCCGCTCCTGCTCACTCCACTCCCTCCTCCCTCCGTCGCTCACTCTCCTCCCACTCTCTCACTTTCACTGGGCTGGGGCAGGGGGCTAGGAGGGGATGTGGGCTCTGGGCTGAGGGGTGGGGCCGAGGGGTTTGGAGTGTGGGAAGAGGCTCTGGGCTGAGCCTGGGGCAGGGGGTTAGAGTGCAAGAGGGGCTGTGAGCTCTGGGAGGGAGTTTGGGGGCAGGAGGGGGCTCAGGGCTGGAGCAGGAGGTTGGAGTACAGGAGGGGGGTTTGGGGTGTGGGCTTCAACTGGGTGTTGCTTACCTCAGGTGTCTCTCAGAAGCAGCTGGCATGTCCGGCTCCTAGGCTCAGGGTTGGCCAGGCGGCTCTGTGTGCTGCCCCTGCCTACAGGCACAGCCTTGCAGCTCTCATTGGCTGTGTTTCCTGGCCAATGGGAGCTGCGGAATTGGAGCTTGGCTGGGGGCAGCATGCCAAATGGACTTTTAGCAACCTATTAAAATCTCCCAGATTGGTTTCAGTAGCCACTGGGAGATCAATTCCGATTCTGGGAGACTCCCAGCCAATCCGGGAGGGTTGGCAACCCAAATAGTAGAACTATCTATTTATCTATCTTTTAAAGTGCTTTCATTCAATTTTTTAAATTTATTTCCAGAAACATTTCTATTAGATGTAAGTTTTTTGTAAAATATTGATTTTACAAAACCTGAACGTTGGGTCATATTTGACCCTTCACTCCCTAGATTACAATTCTTTTCAAGGCCAAATAGTCCCAGGAAACACACTCTTAAATGCCCTTTACTTTTTCCATTCGTATTTCATCCCATTTCCTTGTGTGGCCCTGGTTTTACTTTAGACCCACTTTGCTATCTGCTTCTTATTCCCCTTTCCTTAGCAGAATGTTTGGGCAGAGGTCTGGTTTTGCATCCAAGATATTTCACATATTCATAATTTTACAGTGGAACTTATGCATCTCACAACAATATGGGCCATTCCTTGAATGCAGTTTGTAGAAGCGTGCAATTTGCAATGATTTCAACTCTTTCCTCTGGTTTATTTCCTTCCCCTGCCATGTGCGTTTCCCCCCACGGTAATACATATGATTTTCCCTGACTTTCTTTGCCTTTATCCCTAGAGAGTACTACAGTGTGTGGTAACACAAACATATTGTACTGTAGCAGTATTTGAGGAGCAGAATCCATTGTGAATATGTACTGATGGAAATAAAAAAGAAAAAGAATGGGTGAAATCCTGGTTCCAATGAAGTCACCCAGAGTTTTGCCATTGACTTGAACAGGGCCATGATTTCATGAATTCTTTTCTTGTGCAGTCACCATACAGAAAATGACCTTTTAACCTGCTGTCTAATTCAAGTAATCAGCATGATTTAAATATGTTAACAAAAATTTGCTGTGGCTAAATGCTGTTTGCAGCCATTCATTTGTTGATTTTTACCTGTGTGTTGGTTAAATAATTTAGCAAGGTTATACACATTGTACATGTTGCACAGCAATAATACAATACAGCAATAATACAGCAGTACAATGATAATATAGTAGTACAGCAATAATACGGTTGTTTTTACACAGTAACCAAGTTGAAATTAAATGACAGTTTTCCTGGTCCAGCTAGTTGTTTTTAGCTGATTGTTAACTTAATTGTCCATATATGGTAGATAGAGGTGTATTTGACCCATCTCTTATTTAGAAAGCACTTCATTTTTCTTTTCTTGATGCTTGGAGTTTTGTTGGTGGTTGCAAAGCAGTGGACCCAGTTTCATTTTTTACTTTTTTACTTTTACTAGGACCACCTTTTTCCACTTCTGTCCCCATTCTTCAGGGACAGGGTAGCTACCTGAAGCCTGCTGTTAACCACCAATATTTATAACAGGGGACCACACATGTATTTTTTGTAGGTTTCTTACAGCTGTTTTCAGTGTTTCACTCTGTTCCTGTACTGGTTGTCTCTGGGCTGCTTGCCACCCTGCAAGGGCAGTGGGAGCATTCCAGGGCTGTGTAGCTTCTTTTGATTCTTTTAACTGTTTCTTTGTTACTGTTACTTGCCCTGCTTTTTCCATTACTTGTTTGGACAGCATGCCAGCACGCTGTTTCAGCCATCTCACTACCATAGACAGTAGTTGCAAAATTTTTGCTTTTTTACTTTTATTACTATTTCTTAGAGCCTCGGTTTCTACTATTGCTCTACATATGTCAGTCCATGTTTCCTCACTCTCTCTTTTAAAATTCATATGGACCCCCCTTACTGGCAATCCAGCGGGTCCAAGAGTTCTCAAACTCCGTGGGGATCATAAGGGAGGGGATCAGGGGGTTCCCTAGCTCGAGGTTTGCTGCCATATTAGATTACGATTCTTACCACAGCAGGTTCGCTTACTCACCAGATCAGCGGTTGGGGTCACCAGTGTTGTCGGATGCTACCACTGTGGTGCTCTGCTCTGCTCAATGTTGGTATTACTCGGCTGCGTGTGTGTGTTCCCTCTGTGTGCTGTCCCAGCTTTGTGCAAATACCTGGCACAGCAGACCCGAAAAGAACTCCCAATGACCACAGAGTCTAGTAAGATATGAAGGCACGTCGGCCAGGTTTATTGCCGTATGGACACAGTTGCAGTTCCCCGTAGATTACTTAGTTTACCGGGCATACTATGAGAAAGTGCCTCTTGGCAATGGACTCGGCTTAGTCAGTGGCAGGACTTTCCACTGCCCCCTCGGCTGGACAAAGACACCGCCCCAGGGATGCATTCTTATACACAGGTACAAACAAGTTACACATCACTCCTGACGCATTGAGGTGCCACCCTTCTACATAGCAAGGTGCAACCCCTCTACGTAGTAAGGTGCTGCCTCTCACCTTGTACATGTTGGTTTGAACAAAACAACTCTATCCATCATATTACCCTTTTGCCCCTGTCATTGGGATGGGTCAGTCTGTTCCTTGTTATCTGTGTGGAATGTACAAGTATGTGAATGTTCTGATATCTAGTATTCAGTACCTTTTAGGTACGTATCTTCTTGCAGCATCAGCCCTTTTCTTGCCAGCTTCTGTGAGCTGGGCCTGCCTCTGGCTCACAGCTTAACTTTGCTTTACGTGAGCAAAGTCTTGACCATTACTTTAGTTCAGGCCTTAGGCCTCATACCAGGCCTCTGATACCAAGGTTTATATCTCAGGGCCTCCTCCTACTACAGTTTCCTTACCAGTGTTTTTGAAAAAAAATATAAACTTAATACAGCAATAATACAGCAGTACAATTCCTTCTCATCTCCTTCCTCTTTAAACTTGAATAATTTGTTAACAACTTTTCTGCATCCTGGTTTTGGAGAATTATCTGACGCAGAAGCTTTAAATCATTGTTTGGATTCCAAGCAGCTTGAAATGGTCCCTGCACTGTGTTTTGTGTCTTCTCTTGAAATTGTAGCACTGCATTTTTTCTTTATTTGTTGATTATAATTTTGAGGCTTTATTTATGAATTCATAAACATCAAGGGCATATCTAAAATTATTGTAATTAGAGGTTGAGCTGTGTCTAGAGGAGACATGCACTGAACTGCATGTGAGAAATTACATAGAATTCTTTCTTTTAATTAAACAGCTGAAAGCAAGATGCTGTGTTAATGCTAAATTAAGGTTGTACAGCCTTTTTTTTTTTTTTTTTTTGGTCAGGAAATACACGTGTTACGGTTCCTCCAGCAATGTTACTCAGCCACATAACAGATGTTCCTATTTTTCTTGTTAACTGTACAACTTAATTATTTAATTTTATGAATTTGAAGATGTGTGATAAAATACACATGATGTGCAATGCGGCCAAGTTAGTGTTGCTGTAGAAACTTTAAATTTTGTGTTTCCTGACTCCCTTGTTTTGGAACATTGCATGAATGTAAAGGTGGCTTTTTTGTATTTGTTCTTTTTAAAAACAAACCAATCTTATACCACAAGTGCATGTTGAAATTGCTCTTGTTGTTTGTTAGTATGTAAAGGTATTTCCAGTTAGGTTCTGACATTGGGTTCTCATTATGATTGTATCATTATTTGTATTTTGGCAGAATGTAGAGCCCAGTCAAGAACTCAGCTAGGAACTCTGTTAACCTAGAGTAATAGTTCATGCCCCAATTTAGGTGAAACAGACACAAGCTCGAGGAAAAGGATAGAACATGCAGAAGGAAGTGAGTTACAGTTTGCAAACGTTATGTTAGAACCACAATTCTTTTTTCCAGGAGTAGAGTTTGGTGGAATTCTTTGTTGTTTTCAAAATCTTTAGGTGAAGTTTTGTTAAACTGGGATTATGGTAAATAGAAAGAAAAAGGAAGAGAGAAGGGAGAGAGGGAAGAAAGAGGGCATTCAACAGGGAAGGAAGGTGAGGAGCATGGAGAACCTGTGGAGTAAGTCCAGAGGTGAAAGTAAGCCGGTCCGGCGTACCGGCAAGAGCTGGTATGCCGTACCAGACTGGACCGGCTTCCCGGGCAATGATTTAAAGGACCTAGGGCTCCTGCCGCTGCGGGAAGCCCCGGGCCCTTTAAAGTGCCGCCGCCAGAGCTCCAGCAGCGGGGCTTGGGCAGCGCTTTAAAGGGCCAGGGGCTCCCCACAGCGGCCGGAGCCTCTGGCCCTTTAAATCCCCACCGGAGCCCCAGCAGGCAGGCTTGGGTGGGGATTTAAAAGGCCCGGGGCTCCTGCCGCTGCATAATTTAGCTTGTTTTTAATAGATTCCATAAATTTACATATAGCTAATAACCCAGGCTGCATTTTTCTTTCACCTCTATCCCCTGGTAATCCTGTCCTCACTTGAACTTTAAATCACCACCGGAGCTCTGGCAGCCAGGCTCGGACAGCGCTTTAAAGGGCCCGGAGCTCTGCAGTGGCTGGAGCCCCAGGCCCTTTGTTTCACCTCTGAGCCCTGGGGCTCCCAGCCGCCTCTGCAGCTGCTAGCTCCAGGGTGATTTAAAGGCTCTGGGGCTCCTAGCCACAGCCGGAGCCCTAGGGCCTTTAAATGCCTCTTCTGGTTGAGGCCACGCTCCTACCTAGGACTCCGGTGTACCGGTAAGTCCTTTCAGTTACTTTCATCCCTGAGTAAGTCTGAGCTGATGGGATTGTAGGGAGGGAGCAGCAGGGAAGCAAATGTCCAATCAGTTTATTGGAATGTCCTGAGTCAAAACTGTGGAAATGTGGCCTGATCTGATATCACTGTTCAGCAGTTCCTGCTTCTTGCCTTTTCTCCTGCTGGCTTGAGTGTCTGTGGCCCTGTGGGCTGGTTCTTCCTTGGAATTTCTTTGTTTGAGCCCACATGGCTAGGAGCAGCAGGGGGAAGGTGGTGCCTGGGTCTTAGTATCTCAAGTGTAGGGGAGAATCAATCCTGTATAGTTCTGGGAGTTCCCAGAGGAAGGAGTAAACCTGGCTGTGCTCCATATCCTCTTTGTGCTTTTGAATCTCCTAAGACTATTGCTTATGTTTGTCCCTGCTGGCTAAAGAGTCAGCGTGGCCCTTGGGGCTGGCTCTTCCTTCCCTGGAATTTCTTTCTACTACAGGCTACATGGCTAGAGGTGAAGAGGGATGCAGGGAAAGAGGATGAGTTCCTACCTGCTCCTGTTCTGTTTTGGTTGCAGACAGTGTTTTCTGCAAGATTTGGTTAACAAAATAACGTTATCAATTTTCATTATGCTGGCTGTATAGTTGCAGTGGAAAAAATAGAAATTTACATTGTTTCAAATAATTATTTGACATTTTCAGTATATTGGAGAATGCAGGAGGAATTTAGAGGCCCTAAAACTGGGGGAATACGTAACTTTTTCACACCTGCAGACATAGTATTTCATGCCTTTAACATAGTGTGGCATACCATGTTGTGGCAATTTATTGGAGGACTTTTGGTTTGTGAGTGTTTCACTGAAATAGTAACCAATAGTCCCTCTTGAAAACTGTACTCAGAATCAGCAGGAGAGGAGCAGGCCCTGTGCTGGCCCAGCCTTTTAGTACTAAAGCAACAGGAATGTATAAAAGGGTATGGGACTTAATTAGACTCTGATAAAATTTTAGCAGTTGCTCCATGAGCACATTCATATGCAACTCCTCAATCAGTTATCTTTATCTGTTTTTATGTACTTTTTCTTTCTCAAACCAAGCAAGGATATGACTGAGTATTCAGACTATTTATCTGCACAATTTCAACTTTCAAGCATCAGGTCTGCGTGCAATAACCATGTCTTAAAATAATAATGTGAAGTATTTATTTTTCATCTTTTCCAAACTATATTAATTCCCCTCTTGCCATCTGGATGAACACATCTTCAATTATGTCTATCTTAGGTACTTGCATGACCTTCAGAAATGTAATGAGTTCTTTATCTTCACAATACCTCATGTGAGATAGGGAAGTAGTATTTTCCCCACTTTATAAATAGGAAGCTGAGGCCTTACCCACAGTCACTCAGGAAATCTGCAGTGGAAGAGGGATTTGAACTGATGTCTCCCAAGTTCTGGGTTTGTGCCCTAACTGCTGGACCAAATTTCTTCTCTTTGAACATTTGTCTTTGGGCTGAAGCTAAGAATAAAGCCCAATAGGATTTTTTTTCCAGAAAGCTATGAGTAAATGAAATAGTGTGCTGTAATAAAAGCTTGCAAACTTAGCTATAGCTTTCACTTGCGTCTGAAACAGTAATACTTTCCTGATTTATGTTTCTGACATTCCATGTCAGATGTGCTTGATGGAAGTTACAAAATATGAAGTAATATCCAGCAAGAGGAAAAAAAGGAAAACAAGGAAGGAAATGGGAAGAAACAGGAGGAAAAAAGGAAAAGAGAGCCAATTTCTACCTTTTCATCCTAAAGCACAACAAAAGCAGGGAGAATAATTAATCTTGTCTATGGGTTTCTGGGCACTCCCCATCTGTCAAATCTGTATCTCTAAAAGCATTATTAGATAAGATGGAATCATCTATAGTGTTGTAGACTCTTTTTTTGTGTCTTTTTATATTTAGAAAATGAGAGGCTGTTCAACTGAAAAATTACAGGACTTGGAAATGATATTGGCTGCTGCAGAAGAGACAGTCAAGTCTACACCAGCTTCTCAGCTAATAACTGTTATTAGAAATAAAGATTTTGGTGCAGTAATAGGTGCTCTGAGTAAACCCTTTCATGCTCCACATGAAGGGACTTGGAGCTTCTGATGTTGCTTATTTTGTTGCATGGAACTTGAGGATGTTTTGTCATAGGGCTAAAATAATTTCTAGTTGTGTAGTGAACATCCATAGGGCAACGAGTTGTTGTAGGAAAAACAGATGTGACATCAAATATCATCAAACAATACTTTCCAAGAAAATTCATTTATTTTGAACGTCTCTGCTGAAGTAGAGAAGAATATCAAGGAATGATGGGGGGAAAGTTCCATTGTGGATATTACTAAAGCTTCTCTGAAGCTTTAGACACTGCCATTTATTTAAGCTTTGAGAAAAGAAGAAACATTTAGAATAATCTAATTTGTCTGCATATAGAATGTTGGGTCTGTCCTGGGGGGTTCAGGAATATAGTTGGAGTGGACAAAAAATCTAATAGCAACTTTGACAGTATGAATGGAATGTGGCAAGAAAATAGTAACTATTTTTCTCTATGGTTTTAGTTGGGACACAGTGGCCAGAGGGTAGGAAGAATGTGTATTATGAGAATTAGAGAATACATATTTCATCTGACATGGCTCACAGCCCTGATGAGATGTCAAAGGCTATCGTATCTAAAAGCAGAAATCAGATGAATTAAAGTTCATATGGCTTTATTACATTCTGCTTGGGAGTGAAGGGAGATAAGGAGTGTCAGAAATGTTGAGTCCTGATCATGTTGTGCATAGGTTTTATAGCTTCTTTCTATGTACTGTATTTGTCAAATTTAATCTACCTGGTTTCTTGTATAGGGCCCATCTCTCTGGAATTTAACATTATATGCTCAGCATATATTGATCAGTGCTGTTATAACAATGCTGTTATAAGGCCCAAAGTATTTAAACATTCATATGTCTTTGTCATAGTAATAATGTGTATTATTTGCACCGT
The DNA here is from genome assembly GCF_007399415.2 of Gopherus evgoodei. Classification (NCBI taxonomy): domain Eukaryota; kingdom Metazoa; phylum Chordata; order Testudines; family Testudinidae; genus Gopherus; species Gopherus evgoodei. The sequence goes on from NC_044324.1 coordinate 147,062,245, forward strand.
GTGTGTGTGTGTATACACAGAGAGAGAGAGAGAGAGAGAGACTATATTAAGCACATAATATTAATAACAGTTAGATAGCCCAAATTGGCCTATTTCTTTTATAATTCTGTTCATTTGTGCAAACTATGCCATAATACCCTGCATTAGCTGAAGTAAGTTTTTGCTTAAGTAGATAGAAAAACTGCCAGGAACAGTACATATGAATGTTTTCTCCTAGCAACAGGTAGGGAGTTTCTTTCACAGGCCAGTATGGAATGTCCCCAAGAGAAAGGACAAAATATGATTGTTCTACCCTGGTACAAATATAGGAACAGAGGTGGCTCCAGGCATTAGCACACCAAGTGCGTGCTTGGGGCGGCAAGCCGCAGGGGGCGCTCTGCCGGTTGCCGCAAGGGTGGCAGGCAGGCCGCCTTTGGCGGCTTGCCTATGGAGGGTCCGTTGGTCTCGCGGCTTTGGCGGAGCTTCCGCAGGCTGCCGCCGAATTCGTGGGACCAGGGACCTCCCGCAGGCAAGCCGCCGAAGGCAGCCTGCCTGCCGTGCTTGGGGCGGCAAAATACCTAGAGCCGCCCTTGCATAGGAGATATTTTCATGCCCCAGTACCTTGAATGTTAGTATCCAAAACAGAGATAAGAAAAGGAACTGAACAAGTTAGAGATGTGATGAACTGATAGCTTGCCTTTTACTGTCATGTAAAGAGATGTGTAACTGATAAAATTATCCTATAAATACTGCCAGCTGTAATATGTAACTTTGGGAGCACACCTTCTGTGTAAGGTGACTAACAGCACTGCATGAGACAGCTTCCTGGAGCCTGGTATCATATTGAACCCTTTTCCTCTACTATACGCTTACTGGTGTTTAGCAGTAAATTTGAGTGATATTGGTTATTTTGTCTCTAGAACATATTTCATTAAAAACCAAAGTGTGATCACGCGATTGATTATACAATTTATCAACAACAGTTACCATGCTTCATCAAACCAATGGCTTATCTAGTAAACAATTCTGCCTCTTTTACACCAATTGCATTATGCTTCAGACCAAGGCAAAAGCCCCAAAGGAACATTAGGATAAGAAGCAATTCAAATATCAGCTTAAAATATGTTTGTTAAAGCATAAACATTAATAATGAATAAGATGGACTAGGCAATAGATTTTGTTAAAGATGACATACATACACACCGATTTTATTCCAACAAGAGCTACGGGGTGCAAGTATTCATTTTGTGTTATCACAACACCAGGATTTCATGGAATTATCTTCACATCGTGGATGGGATCTGACACTTGAATTTCAAGTATTTACTCTTGTAAAATTAGTAATTGTTCATAAAGTTTCATAGTAGTTAGAAGCACAATTGTCTTTGCAGATCTCTGTAAGGAAGGAATCAAATTCTTCCTTTGCACTTGTATTTAATATATCAAGAATGTATGTAGGCTTAAATCTATGAGCACTTTGAAGCTAGGGTAGACTTTTTTTTTTTTTTTTTTTTTTGCAGGGGATGATTTATCTGGTGAAAATGTGGGAAGCTCAAGAGGAGTTAAAGCCTGTAATAGGGAAAACAAATAAATAAAAATATATTAGTTTATATAGCACCAAGAATGTACAAGGTTATTTACGTATTCACCCATTGTTAATTTATTCTATTTTATTTTTAATCCATAAACAATAGTAATGTACTAATGTATGGGATACAAGATATAAGAGCAAAACAAAATGATTGGGCATTGAAGTTCATCATGGGCATTGTTAGTTCCATGAGGTTTTTCTTTTTTTTTAATTTTGAATAAGCATTTGTTATCTTTTTGTTAGCATTTCTTTCATGGTTTAGGATTTGTGGGAAAAGGTGTGTTTTGTGGCAGGACTTTGAGGAGAAGAGTAATCTGCAGCAGAGAGGAGGATGTGCTAGAGGGATCGGCCACATGGAACAAGGCATGAAGAGCAGTTGAAGGACATGAAGTGAATAATTATATATGTGACTTCAGCAGGCTGAAAAAGGGAGCAGAAAGAGGAGTGAGAGGGGTGAGGATGAGGAGTCTGAATTTGATGCAGGAGACAAAGAAAGAAGCAAGTGAAAAAATTCAGAGAGACTGGATGTGGTCGTGTCCATTTCTGTTGAGGTGAATATAAAGGTTTTTCATTTGCATCAACAGGCAAATATTCACTGAGTGAAGGACAAAGTTAACTTATATCTCTCTCAGGACAACTGATCTTGATAGGAAGACAATAAATGAATCAGTAAATCAACTGAGTGTTTATTCAGAAATAAGGAAATCTCTTCACTGTGACCTTGAATTTCAAAATCATAACTGCTTTTTCTTCAAAACTAAATTTCTTGGGTGGGGGAACAGAAAAAAAACACAACCCACCCAAAAATTATCTGTCTTTTGAGTGGTAAATAATCACTTTTCCTGTAGTCTGTCTGGGTAATCAGAGAAATACTCTTGCATATGTTGTCTAAGGAAGTAAACAATTAAGAGACATTTCCTTCTGTGCTTGTCTTTTGTCAGTGCAACAAGGGCTAATAGTAAAGCTAAACGCAGTCAGCAAAGTTGAGGACGCTTAATACAGTTAGGATGAACAGACAGCAAATGTGAAAAATTGGGACTGGGGTAGGGGGTGATAGGAGCCTATATAAGAAAAAGACCCAAAAATCGGGACTGTCCCTATAAAATCAGGACATCTGGTCTCCCTAAATACAGTACTGGACTGAGAAACAGAAAGGACTTGCATAGAGGGCTTCAGCCCTACAATAACTACACCTCTACCCTGATATAATGCGGTCCTTGGGAGACAAAAAAATCTCACTGTGTTATAGGTGAGATTGCGTTATGTCAAACTTGCTTTGCCCCCCTCTGCTCCTTGTTCCCTGACTGCCCCCTCCAGAGCCCCCCATCCCTAATCACCCCCAGGACCCCACCCCATACCCAACCCCCCATCCCCTTACTGCTCTGACCCCTATCCACCCCCCCCACCTGCCCCCCTGACAGGCACTCACCGGCAGTGGTGGGAAGTGGAACAGCTTGGCCCCCGTCCGCTCCACTCCGCCAGCTCCCAACTGCCGTGCTCTGCTTCCCGCCACTGGTGAGTGTGAGGAGGTTGGGGAAAGGATGCCCCCTTGCGCTCACCTACGTCAGGAAGTGGAGCAGCTCGGCCCCAGCCCGCTCCACTCTGCGAGCTCCCAGCCCCGGCACTTCGCTTCTCGCCGCAGGTGAGTGCCGGGAAGTTGGGGAAAGGACATCCCCCGGCACTCACCTGAGGCGGGAAGTGGAGCATTGTGGCTGGGAGCTGGCAAAGTGGAGCGGCCTGGGGCTGGGCTTCTCCGCTTCTGCTGCTGCTGGTGAGTGTGGGGGGATCCCTTTCCCCAAACCCTTTCCCCCGAGTGACACAGCTGGGGCTGGGGCGAGGGAAGCAGAGCGGGCTGTTCTTGGCCCCCTGCTAATCCCCCGAGCCACTCTGGGACTGCAGGGCCCCCGAAAGTGCCCTCCCACAGCTCCTGCCCCCAGACCATGGGGGGGGGAGCCCCTGACCACCCTGAGACCCTCTGCCCCTTATCAAACTCCTCGGCCCCGACCTTGCTCGGCACCCTAAACACACTGCTCAGAGCAGCATGTCAGAGCTTTACAGCATTGTATAAGAACCCGCATTATATCGGGTCACGTTATATTGGGGTAGAGGTGTATATTATTATTATTTTAATTGTTTTTCCCTTCTTTGAATTTTGGGATCCAATCTACATGCAGCATTATTGGTGAGATTGGTCACCATGCTGGATTCTCCAACTCCTTTTTAGGTCCCAATTCTAAGGTGCTTATTATAAAAAAATCACCGACTCATCAAAAGACTATGATCATCATAATGACCTAGAATTGTTACTCCTTGTAACACTAATAATTATGCTCTGAAAAGAATGAACAGCTGTCTTTTATTAGAAGTCAGAAATATAAAATGGAATGCCAGTCCAGCACAGGGCACTGGGGACGGAGTTTGATTCTGTGCTGGTGCAGAAGTTTACCCATACAGTTCTCAGTTTAGGATTAGGGACTGAAAATATTACAGATTATAGACTCATAGACTCTAGGACTGGAAGGGACCTCGAGAGGTCATCGAGTCCAGTCCCCTGCCCTCATGGCAGGACTAAATACTGTCTAGACCATCCCTAATAGACATTTATCTAACCTACTCTTAAATATGTCCAGAGATGGAGATTCCACAACTTCCCTAGGCAATCTATTCCAGTGTTTAACTACCCTGACAGTTAGGAACTTTTTCCTAATGTCCAACCTAAATCTCTCTTGCTGCAGTTTAAGCCTATTGCTTCTTGTTCTATCATTGGAGGCTAAGGTGAACAAGTTTTCTCCCTCCATCCTGAAGATGGCAAGTAATTTACTATTCTGACTGTTATATGCATTTTTAAAGTATCCTGCACCATGGGTTTCTTCCACAAATGTCATCTTATATAACATATGCCCCTGGGAGGGATCATAGATCTCCTGACTTTTACATAGGATCTCATTAGAGGAGTCAGGCTTCAGTTTATCAGGTGCCTAAATTATCCAGTAGGAAAATTACTGCATTAAGAGATGCATTAGGTTCAGCCTAATTTACACTGGAAGCTGGTTCAACAGCTTGGCCTCCTCCTCTTTGAGGGGTACTTCAGCTAAAGTGTTCTAGGTCCCTGCTCAGTTAAGGATTTGCAAATGAGGTTTAGGGCTTTCTACTAGAATCAGAACTGGATAGGCAGAGTGTGAAGTAACGAAACTCATATTCAAGGTGGCTGAACAGAGATTAGATCCTGTTGATACATTGTGTAGTCAATTGCTTGATCACCCTTTGGTTCAGTATGAAATATAAAAGACCAAATAACCAATGTTATTCAGGTTTATTGTTAAAAGTCAATAATACTGTACTATATGAAGAAAGGTTCAATAAGATACCAGTTTTTGGGATGCAGTCTCATGCAGTGTTGTTAAATTTACCTTATACAGAAAGTGTGCTCCTGAAGTTATACCCTTAAAGCTATTCTTTTTTTTTTTTAGTCAATATGTTTACAGGTAAAGTGCATTGTGTGTGTCATCTGAAACGAGAAGCTTTCTGCTTTGTTTTTCTGGTACCATGGCGTTACTGTTATCTCTGTGTACTGCACACATGCATTTCAAGTACCAAGGGGATGAAGGCACCTCCTTGATTTGTACCAGCACAGAACACTCATGTATCTTCTCCTTTGCCTTTGGGACATTCAAGTACTGTGAAAGTAACTCCCTACCTGTTTCTATGGTAAACACCGATATGTTGTGATCCTGACAGTTTTCCTATTTACTTTTTCAGCTAATGCAAGGTGTTGTGGCATATGTAGAATAAATTAAAAGAATTATAGAGAAACATAGGCCAATTCAGGTTATGTAACTGATAGAATGTTATATAGATATATAAAATTCACACCACATATATTAATATATCTATCTTAGCCTAGCATGTATAGGTCAACAATCCAAAAAGGCAAATTATTTGTTACAGGTAATGGAACCTATATCAGTCTCTTTAAAGTGTAAACATTTTCTTAGATATAGCATTAATAACTGCACAAATGTGTATTATACCCAGAAAAGGTGAATATCTGACACAAGGAAAGGATTATTTGACTAAGGCTTGAGCTCACAAAATTCACACTGAGAAGGGACAATTTCTTTGATTTCTTAAAAAAAACAAAAAAACAAAAAAACAACCCCACAATATTAAAGAGTAACAATGTTGCATTTATGTATTCATTCAGAAGTATCTCAAGCTCTTTATCCACTTTACCAGTGGATTCATAAACTAAACACAGAACAATGTTGTCCATCACTGAAGTGTGTAGCCACCTGTGTGTGAAATTCCACCACTATCTGAGTACAGAGAAAAAACACAGCGGGTTTGAACAGGATATGAAGAGATCATCTTATATAATTGGCTTTTAAGGGTGACTTTGAATGTCATGATCTGAACTATACGTGTGCTAAGACACCAGAAATTAACTTTTGAATGATACTGACTTGATTAGACACTTACAATAAACTCATGTTACTCTTAAATAGAATGACTGCCAATTCAAACTGAGATAACTAATCTCTTCTTTGGGGCAAGTTCTGCCTCCTTGATCACAATGTGGGCTTTCCTTCCACTTTCTAGTGCTCCATAGCAGGACGCACTAGGTGTCTGTGCTGCCTGACTCCCAGAAAAAGAGGAGCAGCTATTGCCACAGGTAGTGCTCCATGCCCCAGAGGGTGAAATGAGGTTATGGCCATAGTTCCAACCTCCCTGTACAGCAGAACTTCTGTGTTGGGAGGATACAAGCTAATATTTTCTCAAAATTATAGCAAAGCTCATAGGTGAGCCTGCTTCCTCAAATGTCTGCAGAATCATTATGTCCGGTCTTGATCTCTGGAGGCATAAAGCCTCCAGCCACCTTTACTTAGGCAGTATGCCATCTCCTAGTGATCCCCAATATGGTTTTTGTTCTAATAACTATAACTAAGCCCTTGAAGTTTATTTTATTTATTAATCCATTTATAATCCATGCAAAGCACCATGCTGTTATGCATATAAAACTAAAAGAATTGTTAATTAAAATATTAAGTAAAAAGGAAAGATGTTTAGATAAGACATTAACATTTGCGACTTCGAGAAATAAAAAGAAAAGCATTTAACATGTATGACATCTAGATTTGTTTCAAAGCATTTGGTTGTACTTCATTATCTCCTCACAGTATAATTTAACATTTGCTCTTTATTGAATCAGGTAAATTTCAACAATATCAAAATGGTATAGATTATCTCATTTAGTGCCCTGCATTGCAGTTAGTGAATTTAATCGGTGTGGCTGCTGTCTCCTCACACTGCTCTGCAACATCGTAATAAGAATATGAATTGGCTAATGGTTCTTTGGGGGAAGTTGGTATACAGTAATCTATTTTTAACCCTTATAATTAATTCATTATTGTAATTGGATATTTAGTTGTCTCGCTGCCTTTTTGAGATTTACCAATTGTCATGCATTGCAAACTCCTGCTATACATCTCACAAAGATAAGCACAAGTGTGTTCGGAATCAGCAAGTTGGAACATGATTAATTCTGGTTAGCCCCTACTTTTGTGTCCCAGTAATGTTACTTAGAGCCAAGAATTGTGCAGTGTGGTGCCAAGAATTGTTCAGAGCGCTGAAGAATGGAGGAAAGGATGAGCTGTCCTTGGTGCTGTAGTTACAGTATGTGAACTCCAAGGAATTAGTGAGCAAATTAGCAAATTCTGGGCCCTAGTGACTTTGTATTAGGAGGAATTAAATAGATTAATGTCATTATCAAGAAGAACTGGTTATGTTAAGCTTAATAAACAGCAAAAGGTCAGACAAAAGACAGCTTCATTATAGTTGTAGTATTGTTGTAGTCGTGTTGGTCCCAGGGTATTAGAGAGATAAGGTGGGTGAGATAATATCTGTTATTGGACCAACTTCTGTTGGTGAGAGAGACACGCTTACAAGCTTGCATAGAGCTCTTCTTCAGGTCTTCCTAGAGCTCTGTGTAAGCATGGAAGCTTGTCTCTCTCACCAACAGAAGTTGGTTCAAGAAAAGATATTACCTCACCCACCTTGTCTTTCTAGCTTCGTTATACAGACTAACTAAACAAGCTAAAGATCTGTAGTAAAGATGAACGTCAGACTCTTGAAGACTCTGAGTTTATTACAACTATGTTCTCTTGAAATAAAAGTGCCTAATGGCATGGGTCTGTGAGCTTAGAAAAAATATTTAAAGGATGTTTTGGAAAAAGGAAAGGAAAATGTCAGGAGTGTTTTATGGAGTGCCTCACAGGGGAAGAGGAATGTATTTTGTGGCCTTGACTGTACTCTCTTTCTCCTCTTGTAGGGGTAGGAGCCTGTCATGTTGTGTGGACTCCGGCCCCCTCTTCATTTTCTTTTGCCATTACTTTTGTCTGTATTTATAATGAAAATATGAATAATATAAACTACTGCAGGATTTGTTTCTCTGTACTGCTCTTCACTTATTAATATGAATCTTTATTGCACTTAACAACTTGTATTTTTGTTTTCTCCATTGTTCCAGTGTGAATCTGAAATAACTCCTTTGAGCCAAAGGAATTATTACAGATTTGCACAGGTGTAATGGAAAGCAGTAAGCGTTTTAGCCCAGTAATATTATCTGCTGTTAAGGATCAGTAGTAAAAATGCTGGGTCTCCTTCAGTAAATATTAAAATTGTAATGAAACACAGTTTATTTTGGACTCTGAACTGCTGGAAGTACTAGATAAATGGTATAAATGGGGTACATCAAATGGAACACTGAAAGCCATTTTGATATAAAGTAAATTCTAATAATTATTTTCCGGGGATGGAAGAAGGTAACAAATGAAGATTAGACTTCATGTTAACACACACACATCCGTTATCTGTCTAATATTCTAAGTTTCAAGTCAAATTCTGCATATCTGTGTAACCTCATTGACTTCAGCAAGGTTGCATTGATGTAACTGAAGATAGTAGCCTCTTAGGTTTTATATATGCTACAATGTGTTTAAGAAAAGCTAAATCTACTTTGGTAGAAATAAAATTTGTTTGGCCACAGATTTCCGTCTGCCATTCTTTGTAACCAAACAGCAATGTGATGAGGACTTTACCCCACACATTCTGTGAAAGTATTAATATGGATCGGAGAGGCCAATTAATCTGCCTGCTTGCACCTGGAAGGTGGGCCTAGCCTAATTAGAAACAAAGTCCAGCTGGGGGAAATCAGGGCTTGTTTCCCTAAAGAGCTGGGTGAGCCCAGTTGGGAGAGGGAAAGTTGGAAGTGAGGGAGTTCCCTCCCATTCTCTCTGAGGAACTGCATGGAAGGCTGAGGAAGAAAAAGTGGAGAAGACCAGATAGGCTTCTCTAGGGGCTAGCTGGAAAACTACTTGGAGCCTCCCTGAATACGTGATTGTGGGGAGAAGTGGGCCAGCCCCTAGATCATGTGGTGGATTGAAGGACAGAAGGACAGTTTAAAGCAACAGAGGCATTCCTGTGATGAGGTGTCTGGCAGCTGAGCCTAGCCATGCTGATGGTTTGGATTTTGTATATATTACTTGAGTACTTTAGTAAAGGACTCTTGGACCCAGAAGGGGTAGAACCCTGTAAAGAAGGGGTAGACACTCCTGTGGCTGGAGTAGGCCAAAGGACAGTCAGACAGGGAGGGGGAAATTGAGGCACAACTGTCAGAACACCACATCTGGGCACAATGGGGTGGATTCGGGTAGCAACTTGCTGCAGGCAGTTATGAGATGAGGGAGACTGTAGAATTTCAGTGAGACTTCTGCCACAGCAGAGAAGATAGTGAGATCCCTGCTCCTCTCTGTTGACCAGGAGTTAGGGGTGACAAACACCACATTCACAGGGTAATTTTATTAGATGATCCATAGGTTGGATAGGATCTGTTCTTCTTGTGCCTGGACTAGTGGGGAACTTATTTTTCATTAATTCTGTCTACTCCTCACTCTCACACTCCAAACAAATATCCTCCTAACTCCCAGATACTGTATAAGGGCTTTGAGTGTTCATTATTGTACATATAGCAGGCCACCCTTTCTCTTGAATAGATTGACTGGCCATGGAACAAATATTCCTGGCTTTGGGAGATTTTTGTGTGTGCTTTGTTTAGAAGTTCGCATTGGGTAGAGAAATAATATTTGTAATGTTAATAAAATAAACTTTCATTATTTGGCTAATCCATTATTTATTTTTGTCTGTGCCTATCTTGTAGCTTTTTTTTATTAAATGCGAATGGTTCCCTGCGGGTAGCTCTCTTTTTGTATTATGGAGTTACTCATTCACAGTTCATTCAAGGTAGAAGCACTCAGTTTCACTTTTCAGTACTGCAAAGCATCATTCATACACAAGTTACAACACAAAAAGAGATTACTCCTTGGTACCATATTCATTCAGAGAAAATGGGTGAGAATGTGCTAGAAGCTATTTTCCAGTAGGAGGCTCCTAAATACTATATTTACATTTCCCATTTTTTTTCCTGTAGCCTGCTTTTCTCTCCCATTAGCCTCCAAATTCCTCCCATGCGAGCATTCCAGGACTCATCCTTCCCCATTAGTGGATCAGCCAGTGGTTTAGGCCCTTAGGATATCTGAATGATCTTGAGAACGAAAGAGTATGTATGTTGACATAAAACAAATCAGTTCAACCAGAAAGGACCCATTCTTTCAGTTTCACTACATGCATTTCTAAAGGTATTTTAAATTGCACTGGTCTGGGATTTGCTATATTCGCTATACATTGCACTGGATCATTGCTAAAAAGTACTTGTAGAATATGAGATTAGTGCCATGTTTCAAGCTTTCCAACATTAGAAATAATTTTTTCCTCTGTAGGTTTCAGGATATCACACACATTTCACTGAGTTCACGCAGATTTTAATGGCCTTAGAACTGCTAGAACAAACTTTTAAGCTTTTATGCGATCTGAAAGAGAGAATTCCAACCACATATAGCATCAGTCTTGAATTTTGGTATTTTATGAAATGTCAACTAATTTTATAGCGAAATAAGCAAAAGGGTAATTAAGAATTTTATTATTTTAAACAATGTGTGGCTGCTTATATGTTATTTAATCGAGCTTCTGTTGTGGTAGGCCATGTACAAAAAAAGAAAAAAGCATGAAACCATGATACCTGACTTGGAGCACAGGTTTTCAGAATTTTTATTGTGCTCTTGAGGGTTGCTTTCAATGAAAGTTTAAGATTTAACTGGCACTATTGTTCCCTCTGCAGAGCTGTTTGAGGCTCCTCATGCTGTTACTGATAAGCTATTCCTGCAACAGACCCAGGAAATTAAATATAGAAAACATTAGACTTAATGGTGAGAAACCAGCACAGAGCTTTATCCAGTGCAAATGCTTTCCAGGCCAATAACCTTTTCCAGGCATTACATCAGGACTCATGATCAGTGATATTACTTCGATGTAATACTGTTTTTTCATGCAGTATAAAAGTATTAAGCCAACCACAGCTGCATGAAAAATGCCACATACTGACATAGATAAACTTCTGAATATTTGAGTTAAATACAATATGGCAAAAGTTTCTTTTGCTTGTCATCTGGTTCATAATATTTAAGAAGCAATCTGCCCTTGACATAAATGAGCTTTAATTTTTTTTTTAATACCAACAGTTGATAAAGAGAAAAGCTTTTTGGATGATCCAAATTATTAAAATACTTGATATGTTCTCATAAATGGAACAGTGTTAAAAGGAACAATGCCAACCTGTACTTGAGGGGAAAAAAAAGAAAAGGAGCCCCTCTGCCCTGCCAGAAATCAAGGCCAGATCTCAGCTTGTGCATATTGTCATAGATCTATTAAAGTCAATGGAACTCTGACTATGGACACCATCTGAGAGGCTGGCCATGACTACTTAAAAATATCATCCCAATCCTTACTCAGACAAACCATCCACTAATTACAATGTAAATAGTCAATGGGAGTTTTCCTTGAGTAAGAACTCCCAAGATCAGGTCCGTTGTTTGGCTCATCAGCAACGCCATCGTAACATCTTGCATAGATCATACTAACAGACGAACAAGCAAATAGTTAAAAGCCTATTTCTAATTTAGCTAAAATCCCATTTAACAACATAAACCAAAACCTGGTGTGAAATCCTGGCCCTACTGAAGTCAACAGCAGAACTCTCTTTGACCTCTAGAGGGCCAGGATTTTACCCCCAATGTTAAGGAACTGCCCATATGCCTTTTCTTGAGGTAAATGCACACAGAGAGGGGACTGCCTGGATCCTGGAGGGAGTTCTCTGAGTCAATGATTTTTATTTGAATTTACACAAAGCATATTTTGCTTCTATTTTGACTTACTTTTTTCTCACATAATTTGAAACCTCATCCATCTAGGATGTCAATAATGTGGATCCCTCTGTTTAACTTGTTTCCCCAACATTTTAGCTTTGTATTTTAGCCCTGGATTAATATTTTAACATTGCTCCTCTTACGCTTTATTTGCCTCCCATTAATGCCTGAGAATTGGAACTAGTCCTTCCTTATCTTTAAATAAGTATTTTGGCACATTTGTAACTTCTTGTGTTATTCTATTGTTTTTAATGAGAAATTCGGACACCACTGTCTTACTTCTGGTTTTGAAATATCTATTTTAGTGTTGAATTTTGCTGTTAGGACTATGCAATGTTTTAATCTTCAGATTATAAATTTTTTCCTCTGGCAAATTGATCCTTAAAAACACTGAGGATTAAATTTTTGAATGTGGTATAAATGTGATCGTAGAAAGAAAGACTTGATAAAATTATGCATTTTAAAAACAAAATAAAGTGTATGAACAAGTGGATCAGAACGTTTAAAGGACAAGTTATTTTTGAGATTGATAACCATAATTGTTAAATAACAGTTAACTGGATTGTCTTGGGGACCTTGAAATTAAAAATCCTCAATTAACAGAACAAATTGCAAGTTAAAGAAGAGATATCAGAATTTTCATCTCAGAATGTTGCTTTGTTTGATTTATAGAACTGTCCATTACGAAGGTGGTGCTGTGTCGATTCATGCTCGTTCCCTTTGGCGACTAGAGACTCTAAGAGTTGCGTAAGTAACAATACACTAAGAAAAAATATATACAATATAATCAAACGATCAGCTGTCTCTAAATCAGTAGCACAGTAGGTAAAAACTAGAGGTGAACATGAAAGCCCTGAGTCAGCAAGGTACTTAAGCAAGCGTGTACTTAACTTCAAGCACATAAATAGTTCCCCTGACTTCACTAGGAATACTTGTGCTTAAAGATAGGTGTGTGCTTAAAATGTTGCTGAATCACATCCAGGTTCTATTATTATATTTTAATTTCAAATATTTGTGGTTTTATTTTCCCTTTTTCCAGTCATTTATGGTTATGGACAGCTCCTGCATGGTGGTAATATTCCAATAAGATTTTATATTATTATGCTTTGTCCCCATAAATGGCTTTCTGATGCATTTTAAACCCTGCAAATAAACTGAAAAACTCTGGTTTACTCTGGTTCTATAGTTGTATTTGTATTCAGGTTCTTTTGTTACCCAAATACATAGCACTGTTAAAAATGATATTAAACAGTTACTTTTCTGTTAAGAACAAAAATTATTAGACAGCCTGTATTGTAAAGGAAAACATCTGCAAAAGGATGATGCAAAGTTGGAGTGCTTGCTGGGAATTGTGCCTTATTTAGCTGTGACTGTATATACAAGCATGCCTTAAAGTTTCACTCACAAATATGCAGTTATGATTAAACCTGAAGTGACAAATTATCATTTTAGAGACTAAATGACAATAGCTGTGGGGAAATGTTACACTCTCACGATGCTGTGGAATGTGTGCATGTCATTTAAAGGGATGATGTTAAAAGACATTGAATAGATATAAGGGAAATGGAGAGATTCCCTCCACTCCCCTTTAGTTACTTTTGGACTAAATTGTGCTTGAGCGACAGCAGTGAAACCGCATGAGAATCTCTGCCTTTTTGTTTCCCAAACCTTTTTCTTCACATGTTTCAGGGTAGTATTTTACCATCAATGTATACCACCTGGCAAATAATGGCACAGGAACAGTGAGTTATGTTACGATTCGATAGTCTTATGCCATCTATGGAATTTGACAGGCAATGTGTGCAGACTGCAGGTTTAGAGAACTTGTCAAAAGAATCTGCAATACAAGTCAGCTCTGACAGTAGTAATCTTCCTGTACAAGGAACATGACTGTTACTATCAAAATGTTAAACTTTTTTTGGGTGGGACACAATTATTGCCAAATTTCCGATGTTTTGCTTTGTTAGCAAAGGTGTCAGCTTATAACTTTCCAGCTGGTGCTCAGATGTATGACCTCTTAAAGCTAAACAGTCAAATTTATGTGCATCAGTGATTAGAAGTAAATTTTGAATGTATTGAATTGGGCACATGATTTGTGACAAATCAGTCTAATACGTATGTATGTTTGTTATTACTATTAGACAACACTATACTGTGCAACACTTACATCAATGGTCCCCAACCTTTTTCGGAGGACTGTGGCAGTAGACGAGCATCCGCCGAAATTCCACTGACAAGCAGCAACGTCAATAGGCGTCACTGCTGAAAAGCTGCCGATAAGTAACGTCATCCAGAGGCGTCGCCGCTGAAATACCGTGGAAAATCAGCGGGATTTCGGCGTTGACGCCTCTGTATGATGCAGCTTGTCGGCAGCATTTTGGGCGATGCTTGTCTGCTGGCCAGTACGCGGGCGCACTTAGACACCCCAGCAGGTGCCATCCACGAGCACTGCGTTGGGGACTCCTGACTTACATGTTTAAGAAATAAAAACTAAAATCTGTTTCCTGTCCTGAAAATCTCTCTATCTAATGACTCAGACTTGCAAACACCCTGATAAGTAGTGCTGATTAGTGAGAGTAAACCCAATATTTTACATTCTAGGACTCCTGTCCTGTAGAGATTTATGCACATACCTAGCTTTATCCCATAGAAGTCATGGGACTACTTAGATTAATGTCTTTCCAGACTTGGATTGTAAGTTTTTGGGGGGAGCAAGCTTGCTCTAGTAGCATATGAGTATACTACACAGTTTTCTGTGCAGATATGGTCACAGAGTTTCCTGGTACATTACATGGAGTAAAATAATATGCATGTGCATTCTTACTCATTCTTGAAACTTTCAGAAAGGTTAATTGAATCTAGCAGTTTTTATGATTCAGCATAGAGAAAATATACAACAGACCAGATCTATATGTTTTTCCACTAATATAAATCCTGGCACAGGCACCTGAATATTGAAAGTCCAGTAGGGAGGGACTTGTGACAACAGAAAGTTGACTCATTATTTCCTCTGGGAAGAGAATAGGAGAGGAAGGCTTGGACAGAGCAAAAAGATGGGGTTTAGGTAAAGGATAATCAGAGGGGGAAGGATAGCATGGCTATGACTAGTAAAGGAAAGATCAAGTGGTGGATGGAAACGAGACAAAGACCTGAGTAATTGGAAGGAAAATACATTGGAATTGGAGTAGCTTAGTGTATTTTATGGAATCTTGGGCTCTTGAAAGATCTTGTTTTATGCTATTCATCTTTTCTTTAGAAGAATATTTCTTACTAAAATTGGTTATAAAACTATTATAGCTGTTGCTTCATAAATCAACCCCTCCTTTCCTTTTTTTTTTTTTTTACAATTGTGCATGCCCTGTCACCTACCCATCACTGTTCCCCAGTCCTACTTCCTTTTCTCAGTTTCTCTTTTCTCTTAAAATCATTGTCTTTCCTCCTCTCCACCCCACTACAACCTGGACCTTGTGCTCTGACTATCCAGCTTTCTCCCACAGACTGTGCTGGTGGAATTTTCCATACAAAAGGCTTCTTGTTTTTGAATTCTCTCTTGAATTCTTCTAGCACAGAACCCCTGAAGCATTGCACAGCTTTGATTCCGTAGTCAGTCTCAGTGTAAATTCACACCAAACTGTTAGGAATCTTTTGCTACAGAGCAGCTGAAGGTAGTGTTTATCATTGTTCTGCCCACAGTAGTCTGTGGGCTTGAGTCTGTTATGCTAAAGAGCTTTTATGCCATTCTGGCTGTGCAGAGGGGCCTTTAAATGGTCAGAAACAGCCGCCTCAGAATATTCACTACGCAGAAGGCTTCCTTGACTGGTTAGAGCTAGTATAGGGGCAGTGCACGCTCTGCTGCTCTCCATGAAGGACAAATTGAAAGTGTGGTTGAATGAATTACACTTCAGCTATTATCTCTTCCTATAGTCCACAGGGGGCCATGTGAAGCAGAGTATAAGTTAGAGCAGCCCTAGTCTGCACTCAATTAGGCTCCTGCATGGCTCCATAATGAGGAGTGCAAAGGTATTCAGCCACGTTTGTGTTCCCTGGTCCAAGTGCTGCAACGTGATCACTGAGAATCAGGCCCTGGGTCTTTATATGGTTGAATGATGGAATCTTCATGCCAGCCAACAGTTGTACGTATTGAATGTGTTTTGGTAGTGGGTGCTCACCTTGCCATATAAAAGACTTAATGAGGGGGAGGGGGAGAATGCATTTATGAGATATAAATCCTCCTTTGCTCCTCACCAAAAAACTCCCACAGCAGAGTCCAACATTTTTACTGTCATTAAAAAAAAATAGGCCACAGAAGTAAACGCTGTCTCTCTAGCATGTTTTAAAACAACCAAGAACCTCCAATTCCTTTAAGAAAATAGAAGTCAAGAGATAACTTACATTGTGAAAATGGCTGCCAACTGTGTTTTCAAGATTTACACTGACAGTATACCTAGTGTTTATGAAGAGGTGCTTAAACAAATGGATATGTTTATTGCACAGATAATAGTCTAAATCTGTTACACTAGTCTACAGTGATAATGACACATGTGAAATGCCTTGAATAGGACCTAGGCTACTGTACAGATGCATATGAAACACACACAGGGAAAAACTTTAAATTTGTTTTGGAATTTTGTGCTTGGGCTCATTCTAGAAGTACATAAGAATTTACATATAAGCAAAAAGGGGCAGCAATACAAGCTTCTGCTATGTGGGATAGTTTAGATTTAGTTGAAATAGAATATCTGTAGGTTCTCCAATACCAGTCAGTGATATTTGACCCATAAATGATGAGTTTGGGCTGTTTCAAACAAAAAATATAATATTTTTTATTTGTATTGTGGTAGTACCTAGGAGCCCCAGTCAGGAACCGGGACCCTATTGTGATAGGCACTGTACAAACACAGAACAAAAGAATGGTCCTTTCCCTCCCAAGCTTCCAGGCTAAGTAAAGTTTGAGAGCTCCCCTGAGAGACCACTGATGGAGGAGTACCTCAACACATCTGGAGTGCAGCCAGGAGATTAGTATTGGGGGCTGAGTCTGAAGCAGGGAGTTGGAACTCTGCTCTTTCTGTGCCTCAATTTGAAGTCCACTGTGAATGGAACTCCAGAGTGGGAGCGTCCCTTCTTATTGCCCTTTATCTGCTACAAAATGTGAAGCATATGGGCAGGCTCTTGTTGATTGGTTTTATAATTATTTTGCGAGCATTGTGTCTGAGGGCACAGACAGTTGAGCAGAGGAGTGCTCTAGGAAGGTGGGGGAACTTAGCTGTAAGTGGATAAAATGTTGAAGTGAGGACCTAGTTGGTCTTGGCTCATACTTTGGAGCTGAGATCTCCTCTCCTGGATGCAATAGGGTGTCTGTAAAATCCTCTAGTTATTGAAATTCATCTGTGGATAATTTCTGTTTTTCTGTCAGTAAGCAGCCATTTCGTCAACAGCTGAATTTTTTTTTTTAATAACCTAAGGGAACTAAACTTCATCTCAAATATCCCACTGACAGCTCCCTTTCATTATACCTGAGAGGACTTCTCTTGAGCTATGGCAGAGTGCACATGGGAAAGGCACTGCATATGCAGATTTCAAGCCATTCGGCTGCTATTTCCTATTGTTGGTGCAGAAAATACAGCTCAAAGTCATCTTTTCTACCAGTGAAAAGATTTAAAAAAAAAACAAAAACAAACAAAACACCAACCTGTTAAACTATACTGATGGTGTTCTTGGTTCTGTTCAAAGCCCCCTGTCTCCACTTCTTTGGGACTGGAAAAAATCATAATTCATTTACCTTTTTCTTTTGTCACAATATTTTTTATTAACAAGCTAATTTAAACATGAGTTTATTGTACCTATTGAAGTGATACCACATCAGATAGCCAAAAACATTGTAGCTTTTTCTGTTAATACTGTACTATGAAGGGTGGACTTTGACATTCTGTGCGAACACATTAAAATGATTTTGCAACTAATCTGAATAATAATGATTCTTTAAATATGTTTGGTCTAGAACATTAAATTGTAAACATTTTGTTTAAGAATCCTCCTTTGAACTTGCCTTATTAGGTGGAGTGGAAGCCACATTAGATGGGGACAGCTATTCAGACTAAGACATATAACAACAGGGAAATATTTAAGCCTCATGGATGACAAGAGTCTTCTTCTTATGGACAAAGAGAAAGCTGACGTGAAATCTACAGGCTTTTGTTTTCGGTCTTCCAAGGTACAAAACAAATGCAGCTTTAATGTGCCTGGCAATGTTTGATTTCTCTTTTAATGAACATTCAAATACATTTAGGAAAAATTAGAGAAATGAAGTGAAGGTGCTACCAAACATCCAATTGCGTTTTTATCCCTATGGGCCTCCTCTGTTATCTGCTTCTGTGTTCAAGTTTTTAGTTAGCCCAGACTCAATGCTGCATCTTAGGCTTTCTATGAACTGAATGACATTTGTCCATTCCTTGTGGCATTTATACATCTCCCACTACATAACTTAGCTGAATCCCTCCTATTTTCCTATCTTTTCACTGTAAATAAGAAAATTCAGAATAATAGAATTAACTCCAAAAAGCTACATTACTTTATTTGCCTTAGGTAATTCTGCTGCGTGGTTTTGTTACTCTGCTTACCCAATTTTGAAAAATCTCCAGGTGTCTCTAACAATTTTTCTGGGAACTTCAGTAGTTCTTTCTCTGTTTTTAGTTCATTGGGTGAAATGAGAGGCAGTTACATGATTGTTTCTTTTAAATTAAATGAAGAAATCAGTTTTATTGAATTAAACGATTTATCTGTAAACCCAATCTACATTTAGGATAGCTGAAATTATGGATTCAGCATTTTCATTTAAAATTTTTTGTAAGTACTTCAAAATAGGGATGTGTCCATTTTTTGTGTGTGGTGGATGAACAGTTTAAAATGTGCTGTGACTCAATTTGTGTTTGCAGTTGCAGCCTAATATCACTGAAAATTTTAGTTTTCCGAAATTAGTACTTTGTTAGTTATCCTTTACAATGTTTGCGTTTTGTTTCAAATTTTAACAATTTTATTAACATTTGTGTGGGAATTTTCCTTAGGCATTGTATAATTTCTTCCATTGTACACTCAGGGTCATAAACAATAATCAGGCACCTGAAATCGGGTATATATTTTTTTGTGTAATCTGGCGTTGGGCATTTTTGGTGGCCAGATCTGGTGGCTATAGTTTGGGTGCTCTCACAATGGTTTTCTCTCTCTCAATTAGAAAAAACATTGTGAAAAAGAGTACTGTGACCGTAGAATCCTAAAACATGGCAGGAAAAACAGTGAAATCTTGTTTATACAGAATTCTTAGGGGAATGCTCAAAAACTTCAGATAAATGATGATGATTTGGGTGGAAGGGAAGCTAGCTTGTGGGCTTTGAAAAAGTTACACTCTGGTTTGAGATCCTCATCTCTGCTCTTCCCCTTTTTGCCACTCTAGACAGAGAAAAGGGTCCTGTGGTCTGATCCTGTATTCCTTACATGGGCAGAAATTCCATTTAGTTTAGTAGAAGGTACACCTGTAGGAAGGCTTCAGCCTAGAGAATACTTCATGTGTCTTGATTAGTTAAAGTACTCTGCTTATTGAGACATTTTAATCTTTGAGTTTCTAAGTTTACACCATCCAATTTCTTGAGAGCTACTTCCTTTATTTTTAATCCCAGTGTTCAGTAAGCTTGCACCAGTTGTTATGAATGCAGAGTTTAAAGTCTTCCTGGTAACAGTTTGTAGTGGTTTTAAGCTATTATTTGAGAGGCAACCCAAGTTTTAGAATCTTTGAAGGCCTCAGGCCAAATGTTTTGATAATCCATTGGTAAAGAGGAGCATTTATCATTATTACTGTTACTGAAGGGCAAGACTGTGGCCCATTTTGTGTGCTGCCTGAAGAGAGCAATGGAGGCGTAACATGTTATCTTGTGCTTGTGTTGACTATTACTGCTTCCTGACAGCAGAGGGAAATCGGTTCCTCATATTTTACTTCCCCCACCACTTCATGTAGGTGTGTGGGAAGGAGTCATAACTAGGAAAAATCTGGAATGTCTGTCTAATTATAGTGGCCCATTGGGTAGCATATGCTCTAGCTAGTATAGACCTGACAGAATTTACTCCTTCCCAGGAGCAGTGGGGTGAATAGAACGCAATTGTGACTCTCCTAGTCAGTCTCCTTCTTGAGCTGCTTCAGGAATAGCCCAACAACCTGCTGGAAAAGTCACACTGGGGGATAACCTCTGATTTGATGTTAATTTTGTGGTGATCAAATTTTAGACCAAAATCAGACCATTTTAACTATAGACTGTGGAAGAGCCTGAGGGGAGACCACAGGGTGTCTGAACTTAATTGCTGAAAATGAATTCATTACACTTAGTTTGCAACTCAGAACTTGTTAAATTGGTGTCATGTTTTGCTATAAAATAGAGTTGTCAGGTCTCAGATTTCGCAGTGGGGGAAAAATTAACCCAAAGTTTACAGATATCTTGCTCTTCGGTAACAAACTTAAGTATGGTCAAATCATAGCTGTCCCAGAATGAGTTCTTCAGAGGAGGGACGTCTGGAGTGTCTTTCCCCTGAATGCCCATGGAGAAAGCAGCTGTAATTTTGCTTTGTGCTCATGGGCCTGTAATACAAGTCAGCTCAGAAGGAATGTGTCTGGACATGGCCTTGACTACATCTACAGTGACAAACATCAGCAGGAGGAATATGTCAGGAGAGCCAACTAATTTTTCCTACAGGTGCAGCAAGTCCTGTTCACCCTCACTCCAGTGTTTCTTTAGTTATAATGGCTCCTTTCATGACCTCTGAGGTACACACCTGTGCCTCTGCGGGTAGTAACTAATTGCAAGCGGAATTGATGAAGCATTGTTAAGACTTGTGTCGTGAAATAAACACAAAATGTATCAGAGTATTTACAATTTAGACATCGGAATCCAGTTTTGATTAACAGAAGGAACTGAAGAAAAGAATAAACAGATCAGAATATTCTCTTCTATTAATGTTGTTTAAACATCTCAGTGAAATAAAGAAATGTGATGCCCAAAACTTCATCACACATTAAATAGTTAGAATTTTAATTTGAAAATTGATATTGTGAACAATAAGAAGGATTATTTTCTAGAATGCAGATGTTTGATCAATTATACATTTCAATAATAATGATCATTGTTAAATAGAAATAAAATGCATTAGGTTTTTAAAATAGTTTATTTCTTCTTTTAAATTTACAACCATTTCTCCTCCTCCTACACCTGGGCCACCAATATACGTGAGATACTGTCCAAACCACTTAGTTCTGATCCATGTGTAAAGTTCACAGGCATTCAGATCAGTGGATTTGTTTTATGCCCATTTATGTATCTACATTTTTGTCAGTTCCCTCTCTTTCTTTCTTTAATATTTCTCACAAACAATTGTTTGAGGTCAGTAATTCAAACCAATACTATGCAGAATTCAGTAATCATCAACTGTTTCATATCTGTTTATTGACTGCTGAATGCCATAACTGTATCTTAATGTAGCTTGGGAATATGAAACTATCCTCTACTAACTGAGGGCTTGTCTACATCAGAAAGTTGCAGCACTGGTGAGGGAGTTACAGCGCTGCAACTTAGGAGGTGTACACATCTGCAGGGCACCACCAGCGCTGCAACTTCCTGTTTGCAGCGCTGGCCGTACTCCTGTTTTGTCTCGGGTGTAGAGGATCCAGCGCTGGTGATCCAGCGCTGGTAATCAAGTATAGACACTTACCAGCGCTTTTCTTGACCTCCGTGGAATAAGCAGGTATCCCAGCATACCTGAGGAAGCCTCTGGTAATCAAGCTGGTCTCCTTCCCCGGCTTGCTCTCGCGTTCCCCGAACCCCGAGCAAGCAGGTCTCCTTCCCTGCGGTTTGCAGGGTGGTTCGGGGAACGCGAGAGCAAACCGCAGCGAAGCTGGTCTCCTTTCCCGGTTTGCTCTCTCGTTCCCCGAACCCCCGAGCAAGCAGGTCTCCTTCCCTGCGGTTTGCAGGGTGGTTCGGGGAACGCGAGAGCAAACCGCGGCGAAGCTGGTCTCCTTTCCCGGTTTGCTCTCGCGTTCCCCGAACCCCGAGCAAGCAGGTCTCCTTCCCTGCGGTTTGCAGGGTGGTTCGGGGAACGCGAGAGCAAACCACAGCGAAGCTGGTCTCCTTTCCCGGTTTGCTCTCTCGTTCCCCGAACCCCGAGCAAGCAGGTCTCCTTCCCTGCGGTTTGCAGGGTGGTTCGGGGAACGCGAGAGCAAACCGCAGCGAAGCTGGTCTCCTTTCCCGGTTTGCTCTCGCGTTCCCCGAACCCCCCTTGAAGCCGCCCAACAGCGCTGCAGTGTGGCCACATCTAACACCACTTGCAGCGCTGATTGCTGTAAGTGTGGCCACTCTGCAGCGCTGGCCCTATACAGCTGTACTAATACAGCTGTAACAACCAGCGCTGCAAAATTTTAGATGTAGACATGGCCTTTGGATGACAGATTCAAGACTAATGGGATTTTCTCCTATTTACTGTGTGAGGTTGGTCAATTTTGTAGCTTTTAGCACCAGCTTGGGGAAGCTGTACGATGGATGTAGTTAAAGGGCACAGACATAGCCAAAGGGATAATCTCAAGTTTTCAGAGAGGGCACATTTTGAATAGTTTGTCCTGATATTTTAAAAATTTCTATAAATAAAGAACAAGTGTGGGCCTTTTTCTGCACACTGTTGTGTTTTATAAGGATCATTGTGGGGGTACGGGGTGGTCCTGGGAGCAACATCCAACATACGTAGGGCCATCCCTCCTTACATTTTTGTGCACGTGGTGGCCTGGAGTCTGTTCAGTTTCAGCTTTGCTGCTGTCACTGGTAAATGCTCTTGCAGAGTCTGGGGAGGAGCATTCATGTGAGAGCTCTATATGAGGGTGGGACACCTGACCAATGACAAACCAGGGAAGCTCACTATACACATATTCACAAGGCAAACAAGCTGGGGGAAAAAGAGATTTTCTGTTTGAGTTATGGTAATCTTCAGTGGTGCTTGCTATAATAGCAAGAACAAATTTTTCAGTTGGAAATATGATTTAGAAGTTGACTGGGTCTTTCTAAGGGTTTTTTCCCCGAATCATAGCTCAAAAGAGAAATCCAAACTTCTGTCTGCTACGGTGCAAACTGAAGATGTAGCTAAAGAATTCTGTAATTGAAAATCTGCGATGGGAGAGAATAGGGAAGTATACCCATCTGTCTATATCTGGATGCTTGAGGAGATGTTATTCTGGCTGCTGTTTTAAATTCCCCAGCTCTTTAAGGAATCAGGAGCTTGTTTCTAAACAGACTTGATAAATCAGAAGTAGTTCCATGGTTTATTAGTCGAATTGCTGGATTGTTGGCTGTAGCTGCACAGATTCTTACAGCCAGGGACTGGGTCGTAAACTCTGCCTTGTCAGATGCCATATCCACATGTGTAAATGCCCCCATCAAAATATATAAAACAGTGATCAGCCTATAGTAATGAACTGAACTGTTGAGGAAGGACTCAGGCATTAATGTAAAACATAAGTTTAATATAATTTTTTCTCTTGAAATTATTTAAGCAGACAATTCTAATTGTCAATAAGGCTGATAGAATGTAGAGGTTATTGCACTATAGCGCACAGCTGTCTAGGATTACTTCTAGCATTTTCCTTAGAAGAATAAAAAACTAATTCATGTAAATACCATCTTTTAATCCAATAATAGATTATATAAAGTAGATTTATTTTGATATGCTGATTTTAAAATTGCTGCATTCTTAACCCATTGAAAATTCTTTAGGGGGTACTTAGGCACAGAACACTGGGTACTTGGAATCCCAAGAAGTGCTTGAAATATCCTTTTCAGAACATGCTAAACAAAATACAAACTCTGTTTAATTTCAGAGGAGACTAAACACATACGTAAAGGAGAATTGTAGTGGGATTCAGATTATTGAAATGCATGGGGGAACCAAAATACATTTGGATGATCAGAAGTTTGGTTACTACACAGTCAATAGAACATTGGAGACATGTTGGCAAGTTCTTAGTAAGGGAGGTTTGAACAGTCTTATAGGCCCTGTTTCTGCAAGCTGTTCCATGTGGATGTCCTTTTGGCTTCTGGAAGCAGAGTCTGTCAGAGTGGAACTATTTGCACAATTGCAGCCCTAAGTAAGTGAAACTGCTATTAAAAATATGCCTTTTACAGTAGTTTGAATGTGTGGGATTTGTATATTGTAAATAAGACTTTGAAATATAACCAGCATTTTCTTTTTGTGTAGTGGAAAAATATCGTTACATAATAAATATTCAATTTTATCATATTTTTTCTTTCCACACAAAAGTCTCTTCTTTTTCTCCCACTAACTTTTAAACACCTCCAGATTTTTGAGTGGGCTGAAATACGTCAATTTTAATAAAATGCTGCATTATGATACACTTGTAAGTATTACACATCCAGTCTGACTCGTTTTTTAAAGAAGCTCAGGAAATCCATTAAAATGTCATTTGAAAACACGTCATACTTTAGCTTTTTATTCATTGACATCTGACAGAATGTCAAAGTCAAAGAAATGCCACAAAAATTACAGGAAGAGGATGATGATGAAGGGTAAAATTCCAAGAGTAAAACTTAATTATGTGAATCTTTAGTATGCATATTGCACAGGCACTATCTAGAAATATTTAAGTAAAACATACTTTCAAGTCTAAGTAGGTTGAATCATCCATATTCAACACTGATATTAAGATACAATTCTATTACGTTTTCCAGTTTCCCATCTACCACAGTCCATCCTTCACTCTCTTGCTTTCCTAGCCTCTGTATTCTTCACACAATATCATGCTGTCTATAGAATTCAAAATACTATACAATTGATATAGGAATGACCTATATGAGGCAATACCTGATGGTCCCAGAGTGCCTTGTAACACTGATTACAATTTATGTGTTTCAGTTCATTCTAAACAAAAATTTGACTTGTTAGTTGCCAAGGAATGTTCTTTGGGTTGGGGTGGGGACTGAGATCCTGCTTTTTACATTGTTAGCATGCAACTTTATAGAGTAAGTGAATGATGTTAACCGTAGTTGTAGCTTCCATTCCAGCTCAGCTATGTTCTAGCCATGTCTTTATTCTCCATAACAATTTGATATTTGTTAAAGAAAGTACTGAATATTTTAATTAAAACTTTCCGTTCCCTTTCCATATATATCATGTTAAGATGATACTTTACAGAATACATTTATTAATACACATTTTGAATTAACAAAACAATGCATTGAGTGTTATAATGCCCTATATTAGTAGGGACAAATGTAAATGTATTTTTTTCTACCATAGTTCAATTGAGCCATGTCCTCTTTATAATACACCTCTGCCCTGATAGAACGCGACCCGATATAACACGAATTCGGATATAATGCAGTAAAGCACTGGCCCTTTAAAGCGCCACCCCAGCCCTGCTGCTTTACCGCATTATATCCAAATTTGTGTGAAGCCACGAGCCCTTTAAATCACCACCTGAGTCCCGCTGCCAGAGCTCCGGTGGTGATTTAAAGGGCCCGCGGCTCCTCACAGCAGCTGGAGCTCCGGGCCCTTTAAATCCCCGCCGGGGCTCTGGCAGCCTTGCTGGGGTGGTGATTTAAAGGGCCTGGGATTCTGGCCACTGAGGGGAGCCCTAGGCCCTTTAAATCCCAATCCAAGCTCTGCTGATGGAGCACTGGTGGTGATTTAAAGGGCCTGGTGCTCTCTGCAGCAGCTGGAGCACTGGACCCTTTAAATCACTGCTGGAGAAGCTGGTCCAGTCCGGCTCGGTGTACCGGCTCTTGCCGGTACGCCATACCGGACCAAACCCGATACAACGCAGTCTCAGCTATAAGGCGGTGAGATTTTTTGGCTCCCGAGGACTGCATTATATTGGGGTAGAGGTGTACTGCTTTTATCTGTTTCTGGACATCAGAACCTAACATGGCCACTCTTTCAAATTTTGTTTTTGTTGGAGTGTTCTACCTCTTGTCCACAGGAGAGAGACAAAAACTTCCTATGCTTAAAGTCTGTAGTAAAGTCTTAGAGAGGCCGAACTGAAAAAGACAATCTTAGACTGTGGAAGTACAGAATACTAACATGGATAAATGCCTCTAGTTAAAGGAGACAAATGCTTTTTGGCAATTCAGAAGCTTGAAATCAGTTTTTTATTTGTTCAAGTAACAGTGGGACCTAATGTAGTGATTATTGCGTCAGTATTTGCACACAACTTGCTACCTTACTTGCTGTGTGGAGAAAGGGGTTTCCCGCGCCAGAGCTTGCACCTTTAAAGCCTCTCACCCTTACATTCTAAGGGGGTGAATCAGTACTGCAAAGCTGACCAACACCACCTTTTTGCAGCAGTTTCTGACCTTGTTTCTCCCCCAGCCCCATAAAGCACTGCTGCCTTCCTCCAGCAAGCCTGGACAACGGCCCCCCTGCTTACAGAGCAAGGCAGTCATAACAATGGGACCTAATGTGGTGATTCTTGCATCAATATTTGCACACAACTTCCTAAGCTTTTGCATTTTTACATGTTTGTTATCGCTACATGTTTGTATTACATTTTAAAATAATGTAGTGTAATACAACACTAAGAGAAATGATATGAACAAATAATATATCTATAGCAAACACCCACGAATTAACGAGTTAGAAGTATATTTCTACAATCAGTATCAGATGTGTGAACAAATCAACTATTACAATATATCAAATAATTGACTAAAAGAAGAAAAGAATTTATATCATCTCAGGAATTCAAACAGAGCAGGATTAGCATCTGCATCAAAAGCAATTTAAGAAAGTGAATCAATGAATATATTTTCTTAGGATGCCTGATGTTACCAAACTTAAGTGTAAGAATTCTCTATGAACAATAATTTCAAACTTATTTCAAGTGCTTCAAAATGCATTTATAATTTTTGTAGGAGGCAGTGCATTGCAAATCCCTCACTAAATTGGAGATTTGTTTTTCTCTTTAATTCAAGACAAACATCTCCTGACAGTCTTCACTAGCAAGCTGCCTTTCCAGACTGTTGTTGTTGCTATGCTAGAACCATTCTAGTCATTCCCAAAGTGTTGGTGTGAAAGGGTAGAATAGCCAAGAAAAGGTTAACAGCTACCAGCCTATCACATGACTCTGCAGGGGCCTGAAGGAAGGGGCGTGTCCTCTTTGTATCTGAGCAAGGCTAGGGAAAGATCTTTGGAGACTGCAGCTGGTGTTGGTCAGGAGAATCACTTTGTTCTGTGTTGTTCAGGTTTTTGTGTTTAAATAATAATTGTGCCCACCAGCTTACACTTGGTGGAGAATACATACAAACAGTTACTACAGCCTAAGACAGAAATAGATAGAAAGGCCGTGTTGAAATGGCTGGGAAAACGATGTCAACCACTGTAGTAGCTGCAGCAGCTCTTGGTACAGAAGCAACAACACAGCAAGCACAAGCAGCAACAGTAGTCTCAATTGCAGCAACAGCAGTTCTGCTGGAACTCTCAGATGAGGGTGATGCCTTGGTTACTTCTGTATGGGGGAGGATTTCTTCACTAAGGGTGTGTCTGCATTACGAAATGAGCTTGATTTAATAGAAGTTGATTTTTCGAAATCGATTTGATACAGTTGATTGTGTGTGTCCCCACTAAGTGCATTAAGTCAGTGGTGTGTGTCCACAGTACTGAGGCTAGCATCGACTTTCGGAGCATTGCATTGTGGTAGCTATCCCACAGTTCCTGCTGTCTCCGCCGTCCATTGGAATTCTATGTTGAGCTCCCAATGCCTGATGGGGCAAAAATATTGTCGCGGGTGGTTCTGGGTACATGTCTTCAGGCTCCGCTCTCTCCCTTGCTCCCTCTGCCTGTGAAAGCAATGGCAAAAAATCATTTCTTGCCTTTTTTCCTGGGTTGCCCATGCGGAAGACATATCACGGCAAGCATGGAGCCCGCTCAGCTCACTGTCACCGTATGTCTCCTGGGTGCTGCTGGTAGATGCAGTACTGCATTGCTACACAGCAGCATCCCCTTGCCTTGCCTTGCGGATGGAAGACGGTGCAATACGACTGCTAACCGTCATCATTATCCTGTGAGTGCTCCTGGCCAACCTTCGTGAGGGGTCTCTAGGTCATTCTCTTCTTTAATTTTCGTCTAATGGAGATTCAGTCCTGCCTGGAATATCATGCCAGCTGGAGGCTTCTGCCTCAGGCTGCTCTCCCAGTTGGCAGCACCTACCCCAGCCTACCCCTTGTTCCCATGGCTCATGAAGCCTGGACAGTAGTAAGGAGCAGTTCAACTATAGGCTGAGCAAGTGCATAATAGTGGTAGAATGTGCCTTTGGATGTTTAAAAGCTCCTTGGTGCAGTTTACTGACTTGGTTAGACCTCAGCGAAACCAATATTCCCATTGTTATTACTGTTTGCTGTGTGCTCCACAATATCTGTGACTAAGGGGGAGACTTTATGGTGGGGTGGGAGGTTGAGGCAAATCACCTGGCCACTGACTATGCACAGCCGGACACCAAAGTGGTTAGAAGAGCACAGTAGGCCGTGCTGTGCATCAGAGAAGCTTTGAAAACCAGTTTTATGACTGGCCAGGCTACAGTGTGAAAGTTCTGTTTGTTTCTCCTTGATGAAAACCTGCCCCCTTGGTTCACTCTACTTCCCTGTAAGCCAACCGCCCTCCCCTCCTGTCCCCCCTTTGATCTCTATTTGCAGAGGCAATAAAGTTGTTGTTGTTTCCAATTCATGCATTCTTTATTAATTTGTCACACAAATGGGGGGATAACTGCCAAGGTAGCCCAGGAGGGGTGGGGAAGGAGGGAAGCACAGGGGTGTGGTAGTTGTAGGGGCACCCCTTAGAATGGCATGCAGCTCCTCATAGAAGCGGCATGTCTGGGGCTCTGACCCGGAGCGGCCGTTTGCCTCTCTGGTTCTTTGGTAGGCTTAATGCGGCACTACTGTGAGTCCCTGTTATAACCTTTGTCCATCATGCCCTTGGAGATTTTTTCAAATATTCCGGCATTTTGTCTTTTGGAACTGAGTTTGGATAGCACGGATTCGTCTCCCCATACAGCGATCTGATGCAGTACCTTCCTTTCGGTCCATGCTGGTGCTCTTTTGCAATTCTGGGACTTCATGGTCACCTGTGCTGATGAGCTCTGCATGGTCACTTGTGCTGATCAGCTCACCACGCTGGCCAAACAGGAAATGAAATTCAAAAGTTTGCAGGGCTTTTCCTGCCTACCTGCCCAGTGCATCTGAGTTGAGAGTGCTGTCCAGAGCGGTCACAATGGAACACTCTGGGATAGCTCCTGGAGTCCAATACCGTCGAATTGCATCCATGCTACCCCAAATTCGACTCAGCAGGGTCGATTTCAGCACTAATCCCCTCGTCAGGGAGGAGTACAGAAATCGATTTTAAGAGCCCTTTAAGTTGACAAAAATGGCTTCATCATGTGGACGGGTGTCAGGACTGTGGGACTATTAAGAGTCCTCTTGAAACAGGCTCCTTCCTTGAGACCAGTGGCTGGGCATAGCCAGAGGTAACAAAACTGAGACTGGAAAGGCTCCCACTGGGCTGCAGGGCCTGCTTACAATCTGCCAGGATGGTCAAGATTGGGGCACACCCTCGTCTCAGGGCTGGGGCAGGATATGAGGGATCAGCGGTATGTAACCTATCACTTAAATCAGCCTCTGTATCAGATTATTGGAGGGTAGCTAATGCAATGCTGATTTTTTGTTTTTTGTTTTTGTTTTTGTTTAAAAAGTCTTCAGAGGTGATCCTGGCAATTTCAGGCCAGCAAGCCTAACTTCAGTACCAGGCAAATTGGTTGAAACTATAGTAAAGAGCAAAATGATCAGAGGTACAGATGAACCAACACAGCTTTTGTAAAAGGAATTCATTCCCCACCAATGTATTAGAATACTTTGAGGGAATCATCAAGCATGTGGACAAGGGTGATCCAATTGGTATAATGTACTTGGACTTTCAGAAAGCCTTTGACAAGGTCTCTCACCAAAGGCTTTTAAGCAAAGTAAGCAAACACAGGGTATGAGGGAAGATCCTCTCATGGATCAGTGACTGGTTAAAGACATTGAGAAAAAGGGGAAACAGTGAGGTGGTAAAGTTTGCAGATGATACAAAATTATTCAAGATAATTAAGTCCATAGCTGCGTGCAAAGACTTAAAGGGATTTCACAAAACTGGGTGATAGCAACAAAATAGCAGCTGAAATTCAGTGTTAAGTACAACGGAATGCACACTGGAAAACATAATTCCAATTATGTAAACAAAATGATAGGGTTTATATTAGCAGTTAGCACCTGAGATCTTGGAATCATTGCAGATTCTTCTCTGAAGACATTTGCTCAACATGCAGCAGCAGTCAAAAAGACTAATGTTAGGAACCATTAGGAAAGGAATAGATAAGACAGAATATATCATAATGTCACTTTATAAATGCATGGTTCAAGCACATTTCAAATAGGACAACCAGGACTGTATGCAATGTCTCAAAAAAGATATATTAGAATTGGAAAAGGTACAGAGAAGGACATCAAAAGTCATTAGGGTCTGGAACAGTGTCCATACGAGGAGATGGGGACTAATCTACTTAGAAAAGAGGTGACTAAGGTGGAGGGGATTTGAAAGATTTATAAAATCATGAATGGTGTGGAGAAAGTGAATATGGAAGTGTTATTTACCCCTTCACATAACACATGAACCAGGGGTCACCCAATGAAATTAATAGGCAGCAGTTTAAAAGGAGGTACTTCTTCATATGGTCCTTATTAGCCTGTGGGACTTGGTGCCATGCGATGTTGTGAAGGCCAGAAGTATAAGTGGGTTCAAAAAGAATTAGATACTTTCATGAAGGATAGGTTCATCATTGGCTATTAGCTGAGATGGTCACGGATGCAACGCCGTGCACCAGGTACCCATAAACCTCCAGCTACTGGAAACTGGGAGTGGATGACAGGATGAGTCACTGGAAATTGCCATGTTCTGTTCATTCTTTGTGAAGTGTCTGGCATTGGCCACTGTCGAAATACAGGCTGCTTGGTTGGATGGACCATTGGTCTGACCCAGTATGCTTATTATGTCTAGTGTTTTCAGAGACAATGTTGTATACTGGAGCAGACTTTCTTGTTTTCTTAACCTGAACTACTTTGAGATCTGTCCTACTGGTGTTGCTTGTGCAGAACTCCTGATGTTTGAAGGTTAAGTAAGATGAGCAGAATTTGCACCTCTGAGGAATGCTTTGCAGAAAACATAGGCTAGTAAAACTGAAATTTGATTAACCAATATAAGGTCTGATTCTCCATTTTGTTTATACCAGTTTTATGCTAGCTCACTGGGATTAAACTGACTGGAAAATCAGATCATAGAATATAAAATATGTTCTTCAATAATGCTCAGCTGGATTTTGTGTGGACAAGATCTCTCTCTCTTCACTCAAGTATTTGGCTAACAAGCTAGTGGTTTTTATTGCGTCCCCCTTTATTAATCATTTTAGCAATGAGGGAATAGATCAATGTATACAGTGTTCTTACAGTTCCTTCAATCAAAGAAAATAACATCCAGCATTCAATGTTTTTTGCTGTATTTATTGATTAATTGTGCTTGCACCTTTTTTCACTGTAGGAAAAACTGGATATAGGGATAAGAAAAGAGGTTGATGGAATGGGAGCACCTGAAATAAAATATGGTGACTCAGTATGCTACATACAACATGCAGACACAGGCCTGTGGCTCACGTACCAGTCTGTGGATGCAAAGTCTGTAAGAATGGGATCTGTGCAACGCAAGGTAAGACTGTGAATAAAGGTACATTTCATTCACTCACAACTGTGTGCGACATGAGAAAAATGTGAAGAAAATCAAAGGCTGCTGTTAATTTCTACATCTCAAATATTTTAAGCCATCTTTTATATCAAATATTACGGATTGTCTTCACTGCAAAATAAAATAAAAGTATGGTCTTAACTCAGGTTAAAATAGCAGTGAAGACAGAGCAATTTGGCTGCCCTATAGGCTTTTAACTCAAGCTGCTAACCCGTGCTGAAAGTCAAGTTGCTGTGTCTTCACTGTTATTTTAACCTGAGTAAGCTAAGTAGGGTTAGCTAACCTGAGGGTATGTCTAGACTATCCGCCGTATCGGCGGGTAGCGATCGATTTCTCGGGGATCGATATATCACATCTCATCTAGACGCAATATATCGATCCCCAAATGTGCTCCCGTCTACTCCGGAACTCCACCAATGCGAACGGCGGTAGCAAAGTTTACAGGGGGAGCCGCGGATGTTGATCCTGCGCTGTGAGGACGAGAGGTAAATCGATCTAAGATACTTCGACTTCAACTACGCTAGCTGAAGTTGCGTGTCTTATATCCCCCCACCCTGTGTAGACCAGCCCTTAGTTAAGAAGATGTTCTTTCTTGCAATGAAGATCTATCCTAAAGTATGTGTAGTCTCAAAAATCAAGATGGCAGCATGCATCAATTCCTAACAAAACTAAAACTAAATCCAACTATTACTGTTAGTCTACAGCTGTTAGCTTACAAATGTTCTTGAATTTGATAGTGCTCAAAGGGAAACTGTTTAACTCATTGCAGGAAAGAACCATATAACAGTTTGAGAATACTCACAGTGCCATGTAGAATTCAGTTCTTCAATATTCTATAGTTGTGGTTGAGAAAGCACTTGCATTCAATGTCCATGCTTTCAGGTGTTGGCAATATTTTGAAAGTGTTACCTTTTTTGCAGAAATTTTTTATTCTTATTTTAAGTCCAGAGGTGTATTCCCCCCCCCCCAAAGTAGGATGATTCTATTTGTGATTATTTGAGCATTGAAAAGGAGGGAAAAGGTGCTTTTCACTCTTGAGCCGAGTTTCAGATGCTATATAAGACATTTTTTTAATTTTTAAATTTCTAAAATGTCATGAAGTTAATTCTTAACGAAGAAAATGCCTGGGATAAAATAAACTCTGCGTTCACTTTGAATGTTTGTCTGAAATAGAATTTATTTGAATGAGTTCATCAGATAAATGCACCAGCAGTTTGTCTTTCTGTTTTTAAATGCATCTTTAAATATTTAACCAGGAAGGTGGCAACCACAACAATGTAATATTAAGATTAAGATTTTATACTCTCTCTCACTCAGGAAATTTGAAGTTATAGTTTGCACAGCAACTTGGACATAGCGCCTGATCTAGAATGCATTGAACTCAGTAGAAAGACTACTACTGAAATCAGTGTACATTGGATCAGGCCTAGGGGTGACCAGATATCAAGTGTGAAAAATCAGGACAGGGGGTGGAGGGTAATAGGACCCCATATAAAAAAAAGTCCCAAATATCGGGACTGTCCCTATAAAATCTGGTTATCTGATCACCCTAATCAGGCCTAATGCAGCCAAGTAATGGGAAACCATAACTTTGATTTTTTATTCTTGTGCATGTGAAATCTTAAGCACAACATAAACACAGTTCTGTTAAGAAAAGTGTGGTTTATTTATGTTGTTAGTATGTACAATTTTTTTCACATAAAAAGTATCCTCAAACATTTACAGTAGAACATTGGTGTTTAAGAATGTGTTAACTAACATAGTTTAATACACTAGTGTGTATGGGATTTAATACCTTTAAAAACATAGTAGTTAGTCATGAGCAAATCTATGCTTTTCTCTAGGGATCCTGGATGTATTAAGAAAGAGGGCCAGTAAAAGGGTTGGCAGCCAGGGTCAGCAAAAAGCCCATTTCTGGAGGTGGCTGAATTTTAGAAGGTTTTATGTGCAGGTGGATAAGGGGAAAGAGCATGGTTCTTATTCCTAATTTATGCCCATATATTTACTTTCCTATGGAGGTAAAGCCATATACATTCCAGATATGACCTTAATGTGGAAAATGCTGACTTCTGATGACTTTGTAAGTAAGCCTTTCAGAAGTGGTAGTACTAAAATTGTCATGGAACTGGACATGCTTTAATTAATACTATTGTATAACGGTACCAGGCAGTAAAATACAGACTACTCTGATTTTAATTAACTTTGGTTTCTCTGTATGTATTTTTGTATTTACTCCACCTCTCCCCTCTCACTACATATTTTACAAATAAGGAACATGGAATTTCCTTATGTTTTTCTTTGCAATGACTGGTGTTTGTGTTTGTATTGCAGGCTATAATGCACCATGAAGGCCATATGGATGATGGGTTGACCTTGTCCAGATCTCAGCATGAAGAATCCCATACAGCACGAGTCATCCGTAGTACAGTCTTCCTTTTCAACAGGTTTATAAGGTATGTTTTAATGTGGTCCCTTTTTGTCGTCCTTTTCCTTTCCCATGTCCCACCCCAAATGATCATTGACATCACAGTGAGCAATTTAACTTTGCAAAAAAAAGACCAATATTTGTAATAACAGTCCTTGTAATTCTTTATCAACAATCAGCAAAGGGAAATCTGCAGAAGAACTGCAGTCCATTTATTTTCTCCATTTCTGATCTTCCCTTCTCTTTCAATCTTGATATAAATTTATAAATATGAATGTTGACATTAAGGTTCAAATTAAGTATAAAAGAAAAATTTCACCTGCCAGAATTTGGGAGACTATCAAGCAGGCCATACACTGCTTTATTTTCTAACTGTAGTTAAAATTTGATAATATCAACAAACAAACTGATGCTTTTGGCAGGAAAAATGAAACAATAGTGTCACTGCATAAAATAGTAGCAGTACAGTACAATAACTGTTGTAGATGGGCACCAATTATAGCACTCATCCTTTCTGCTTAGAGCTTTTTATGGTTTTGTTTATTTGTACTGGTTGTGAGTAATAAAATACTGAGTGTGACTCCATTTTGGCTGATATATTTTTATGTTCTTATTGCCTTATGAAGCTCTTCATTTAGCGTGTAAGTGAGGTGACAATGCAGAAACACTCTGAGTAGGTGTATAAGTTGTGTTTCCTTTGTTTTGTCCCTGATATTTCCTTCATCACTCCAAATATGGAGGTGAAACACCAAGAAGTATCTATTCTGATTATTTAAAAAAAGCTGAATGGCACTGGTATAAGTCTCTTTTACCAACTCTCTTTTCCCAATGCATTTGACTTACTGTTGGCAAGGAGGGACATTGAGAGGACAGTGTCTTAGAGCAGAGAACTCAGGTCTGATTTTAGAGCAGTGAAGAGAAAAAAAGACAATGACAAACCAATTCATTTCCAAAACTTAGAGAAGTGTTTGCAACTCACTTTAGGGGCCTTGATTCTCTCAGCAAGAAAGTGAAATCTTCCACAGTTGACTTTCCCATTGAGTCAGTCAGTCTGAGCCTTCAGGACTTGATCGGCTACTTTCACCTGCCAGATGAACATTTGGAACATGAAGACAAACAGAACAGACTAAGAGCACTGAAGAATCGACAAAATCTCTTCCAGGAAGAGGTAGATTTTTTTCCTTTACATTGTTACTGTACTTCCCACATTGTGTACACCAGTAGGGTTTTTAACTGATTTGACCTAACAATAACATAACATTGGGTATCTTGTGGGAAGCCCGGGTTTAGGAGCAACCATGGAGCTCAGTATGTTAGAGGGGCCACTGTCAATTTTGAAAACCAGCTTTTGGGAGGACATTTTGATGTTAAACTACCTGCTTTAATGGCATCATTTTGAATATCTAATTTCTTTGTGAGAGTTTCATGGATGATTCATGTAACTGGCAATCTGTAATGCTGAGCCTAGTTTTAGTAAATTTCTGTTGCAAATACATCAATTGTTAGAATCTAAACTGATAAATCATTTCAGTAATTTTTTAAAATTTATTTTTATTTTGAGATGGCTGCACATCTGATCCTAGCCTTGCTTATGTGGGATATCCATTAGCTTTTTGGGGTCTTCTCCTGCCTGTGATCTGTACTTTTTTGGATTTTTTGGAGGGGAAATTAAAGGTTTTATTTTCTTTCCCTTTTTAAAAAAAGTACCATTTTCTGAACATCAGAATTACTAAGGTGCCATTCAGGCTTCCTGAATTATGATCTTATGTTCTCCTCTCAAATGTAATTAGTAATTATTGTCATAAAAGACTCTTTAGCTCCCTCTTTATACTGGATTATTCCCTGATGCAGCAAGGTACTTAAGCATGTGCCTTACTTTAAGCATGTGTTATCCCACTTACTTTACTAGTGCCGCTAGTAATTGATTTTGGAACTCAGGTATTTTATTTTACTTTGGAAGACTTATAGAGCAAATATGCTAGTAGCAAAGCACTGTAAAACATTCATCATTTTCCTTAATAACTTCCCCCAGAGATAGCTGGCTGCGTCTGCTACGTATCTACTTTGTGTTTTACATTTATTTTTCTTTTTTGTCATGTCTTCTTTTAATCTACATTGACATCTTTGTACTGAAGAGATACTTTCTTCTTTGAAAACCTGGAATTTTTCTTTCTAGGGTATGATCAACCTTGTCCTTGAATGCATTGATCGTTTGCACGTGTACAGTAGTGCAGCCCATTTTGCTGACGTAGCTGGAAAGGAAGCAGGAGAGACTTGGAAATCTATTCTGAATTCTTTGTATGAATTACTAGGTAAGACACATTATGGTTGTCTGGGATTTTTTGACAGCAAACTAACCTATTCAATTGAAATGAAAATCTGAAACCAAAGACTGTTGAAATTATCTAGATATTGGAGAAAACCTTCCATTTCAGTGAGTATGGGAGAATAATAATGAATAAAATAAAGTGAATATGCCATGATTAAAGTAAATGGATATCTTGACAAATCCATGATGTTTTGCATGTGGTTGGAAAAAATATTTATATTGTAGTGTTGCCTAGAGGTCTCAGTCAGCATTGTCAGGTTCTGTATAAACATGCATAAAAGTGCAGTCTCTGTGTGAGGAGTGCTGTTTTCTGGATGATATAAAACTAAGATCTTGACTACTTATGGTTATTAAAGTTCCCATGACCTTTTTTGTACGGGTCGTGGTGTCATGGTCAAACTTTCACTTGTGTAGTAACTTTCTCTTCCCTGAACATTTCCCGCAATAATTTCAATTGGATACGGTATTCTTCTTCCTGTCTCTAACAGGTTTGTTCTGTTATTATACGCTGCTCCTGTTGCCTGATTTTTTGATCCCAGATGTGGCTACTCTTCAGTTGTGAGAAAAATGACTATAAAAATAAATCCTTCACTTCTGAAACAATGGAATAAACTTCAAAATCACCATCATAAACTACATTTATTTTGCTATATTTTCCCTGCCTCACCCATACTCTGCCAGAACTAATTAAACATTCCTTACCCTGTGAGCAGCTTTCAAATAGCTGCCATTTTTTTCAGATAAAACAGACAAAACGTGCCACAGTACTGTTCCATTCTTTCCCTCGCAATGTGGATCAGACAAAAGCAGAGATTTTGCTACATGAAATCATGTTGCATTATATGTAGACCAGCACTGGAGGGAGGATGTTGCAGACATTTTGCCAGTGGGTTTCAGGTATTTGCTGGCAACACAGGAATGGTGAGACTCGGGTATCTTGGGTCTCATTCAGGCTACAGAGGGAAGTGTTTGCTAGTGGGCACAGACCTTTCTGCCCATCTCCCCCATGCCCAAATCATCCCTTCCAACCTGCCCCAGTCATAGATTCATGGACTTAAGGTCAGAAGGGACCATTATGGTCATCTAGTCTGACCTCCTGCACAATGCAGGCCACAGAATCTCACCCACCCACTCCTGTAACAAGCTCTAACCTATGTCTGAGTTATTGAAGTTCTCAAATCATGGTTTAAAGACCTTAAGGTGCAGAGAGTCTTGTCTCTTCTCCACCCCTGACTTCGTTACAGTCCCATTTTCCTCGCCTAACCTGTCCCAGTCTCTACTCCTCAGGCTCCTCGTCCCAGTCTGTTTGTCAAGTCAGTCCTTGTCTCTCCCTTCAGAGTCCCAGTCTCCTTGTGAGCTATTACCAGTTCCAATTTCCTTGTCCCCTCTTTTTCTTCCCTTCCCCACAAGCTTTTCATTCCATCTCAGTCTGTCATCCCACCTACTGTCTCTCCTCCACCACCCATGATTGGTTTCCATATGTTGTAATTGCATAGCAAAATGCATTTGCAGGTTTTTGTTTTGACATCTTTACCATTATATAACAGGCTTGACATGTAATTACTATATCTTTTTTTGGTAGGTAATTTTTCAGCGTATTGCTCTTGATCTGGGGATGGTAGATTTTTTCACTATGCTGTACTGAACAATGAAGGTGCTGTTTGGTAATTTCCTAGGTGATAGATAGATATCATTTACTTTGCCTTGTTTCCACAAACCATCGTTTCACATTGAGTGTGGATGTAAATCAAAGTGGTTGATGTTGTCATCATTCATGGTTTCTGAGATATTTTGTTGTTGTTGTTTGTGGCATATAGTTGATCCTTAAGAGAGAGGAAATGTACAAACCTCTACCTGGGGTTGTCTTGTGTTTCATCCATAAAAATGACTGCAGTGTATTTCCTGACAGAGGAGCTACAGAATGTGTGTGCATTCTCTATCAGAAATATATTCAGTCATTGTGAGCACATAGTGTTTCTATTATGTTACTAGGGCATCACAAATTAGGATGGGCACTCCTTTGACTGAGTGAGACCCTCTGTTGGTCTTGTTGTTATACAGTCATATATTGGTATGAGAAACTAATCTTTTCTTATTTAATTTGTTGCAAAATAGTGACCAGATGCTGATTTTAACAGCTTCTTATGCAGAATTAGAGACCAAGGAAAATTGAATAAAAATGGAATCCTCTATTGAAACTAGTTAAAGGCAGTCATTTCCGCAGAGCTGCACTTTTGCTAAGCTGTGGGATGGTTAATTTGCTTTGTTTTTTATTTATTTAGTTAGTTATAGTTGTTTCTTTTTTCATATCCATAATGTACATGGTAAAGACATATTAGAAGACATGCTGCCCGTCCCCAGAAACTCCCAATCGTAATGTGTCAATATAAGCAATATAAGTAGTGGGATGGGTTACTGCATACAAGTGAAGGGGCTGAGGTAGCACATGGCTATGTTTTATTGGTAGAATGATAACACAGCATTTTAAACTGGATGAGTGAGGCATAAGGGAGGTTTTGGAGGTAGAGATTAGGTGGGAAACTTCAGAGGATGAGGGGAAAAAGGAATAGCGAAAAGAGGAGGGAGATTACAGTAGTTCTGATCAGCCTTTTTGCAGAAAGTTGGTGGGATATTGTGTGAGGAGGGAAGAGGTATCTGAAAGGCTTATGGGGGAGGGAGCTGAAGGTCATGAACAAGCAGCAAAGCTTGTAGGTATATGAGTCAGTGGGGAGGAGAGGTAGTGCTGCTGTTTGAATTAACAAGAGAGAGTACAAAGTTGTAATGGATGGAAGTCTGCATAACTTATTGACTTTATTCAGAGGCATTAGGCAGCAAGGAACAAAGGAATTGAATGTTGGGAATAAATGAAAAGCATTTTGTGGTATAAAATAGAGAGGCAAAGGCTTCCTGGGAGGTAGGGAGGATACTAACTCAATAGTGGAGAAGTGGAGGCAGAGCATTCATGGATATCGATGGACTGATGGTCACAGAAGAGCCAGATGTGGGCAGCGGACAGAGGGAAAATATGAAATGCAGAAGGAGGAAGTGGGTGGTGTTCAGAGAAAAGGAACTCTATTGAGTGATCAGAGAAGGAGCACTGTTTAATGAAGACAGGGTGAAGTGAGTGACCATTTTGGTAAGTTGGAGAGTTGATCCAGGGCTAAAAGTTGAATGGGAACAGGGCAGAGGGGACAGAAGTCTCTCAGGTTGGACCGAAAATCAACGTAAGGTCACTGAGAATGTGGGTGAATGGTAGATTGTAATGAGAAAATGAGAGAGCATCAAGTGTCAAAATAGGGTATATGGTGGCAATATCGGAGAAACCAGATCTATCACTAGTAAATGAATGGAGTGGCTACTACGTATATTTGCTTTTCTGTTTTTCTTTGTATTACTTGTAGTGAATGCTTATCAAGTAGCTCTTTGGAATACTTAATCCCAGTGGCCATTTATGTCCTCAGATTATGCTGTTTACTATGAGGGTAATAACTTATATGGTAAAATGATTGTGATTGTACAGTTATCACTTGTATCTGTTCTGAAATGTAGAGGGGGAACACATGGTTTGGGATAAAGGGAAGGGTAAAATGACACAGCAAGTTCCAGAGAATGAGGACCTAGAAGTTGGATCTTTATTTTATGCTTTTATTTCAACAACTGATTATCTGTTCACTGCCTGATAGTACCACTCCTACCGATCCTGTTAGTTTTCTGTGCTTGTTATAAGCCTTAAAAGGCAACCTTGAAAATGTAAATTTTAAAATGGAGTTTGTCACTTTCACCACCATCATAGAAGAGGGACAGACTAAGAGAAACTTTGAAGGACTCGGAGACTGCCAGTAGTAGAATTTCAGATAGTTATTTTTATTATTTTTTGCTTGCTGTCATTGTTGAAGTTCTTTATAATTGCTATATGTTGCCTGTTGGAGACACTTAACCTGTGTACGTGCTGAATAGGGTTATTTGGCACCTTGATAGCATCATTTTTATTATAAAATGGAAAAAATATTAAAATGATCATAAAATTACATATGAATGAAGTATATAATATTACATTCAAGTATCTCAAAATAAGAGTGCAAAGACAAGTGTTCAGAAGTTAGGAAATGCCAGCATTAAGGTTGGGTCCACCTATAATAAAATAAAAATTGAATCTAATGTATAATATGCATTGTTGATTGATTGGAATTTATTGTAATAGTCCATACAAAAATTCTACATTCAAAGGTTGCAAAAGGAAGCACTGAGGAGTTAGGAAATGTCAAAAATAAGGTTAATTCATCCCCCTTATGTGTGTGTGCACATTATAATATCTTATTACATGATCACATAGTATTTTTTCCAGAGCAATTCTGTCTTAGTCAGCACCATGCGCTAAGAAAAGTAACAGTTGTTCAATACTTTTATTTTCCCCTGGAGTGTAACTTCATGGGGTTTTTTTGTTTGTTTGTTTTCTTTTTTTTAAAACTACGCTGCATGGTATAAGGACTTTTGCAGACCCTTCTTGGTGCCTCACAAATATTACTGAAATTTATCCTCACATCACTCAAGTGAGGTAGGGAACTATAATATTGTCTCCATTTTAAGGATGGAGCTGTAAGGCAAAATAAGGTACAGAGACTAAGGGTTTTGCATCCATTTCAGTAGTGGTAGTGTGAGTATAAAAATGGTGAGGGACTGTGATATTATGGGTATGTGGGCCTTGTAAGTACCTGAAAGAGAATTTTTCATAAAATGTTTCCATCCAGAGTGATGGTTGCCTCCAGTCATATAAACCAGAAACAGGTTTATACTGAGAAAAGTTTGTTTAATTTTCAGTCATAGTTAACATTAAAAATGCTATGGCTCAGGAACTCTGAAAAATGAAATGTGTAATCAAAATGCTTGATAGCCTCTTAAATATACTAGCTCAAAACATGGTCTTATAATTGATTGTTACAAAGAATGACCCTTTTAAGAAAACAGAATATTTAAATGAGTTAGCTTCTATGTGGAATGTGAGCTTTTGTACTTTTGATGAATTTTATATCTCAAATGTGTGATTTAGGAATGCATCTCTTCTACATCCCTTCTGCCATAACAGGCCCTTAGAGATTCTCTGTGCTTTGTGATTAGTTGTGCTGGTTACCTGAACAGTAGTAAAAGTATCTACAGATACAGCTGAATGCTTCTAAATAAAGCTTTAGTGGAACTATTCTCTGATCACCGTTTCCCATTCAGAGTGTGGTTCTACAGGAGCAGAGAAAGATGATTTGCTGTAGACCATTAGGTTTTCAGCCTCTCTTCCTCTGCTTCCCTGAAACTACTTTGTCAACCCACTGGTTTAGTGATGTAAAGGATTCATAACCTGGCCTTTCATGTCTGCAGCAGATGTAGCTTCAAATCATACTGAGGCCACAATTTTAAGGCTCTAAATGCGTTTCCTAATGGAAGTGAATCTATATATCAAAACCATAGCACAATATAAGATAACTAATAACCAAATAATAATATTTAGCCCTCATATAGTACTTTTCATCTGAGGCTCACAAACTGTTTTAGGAGGTTATGCAAGCATTATTAGCCCCTTTTACTGATGGGGAAACTGAGGTATAGGGTGATTCGGTGGCTGCCCAAAGTCACACAATTAATTAGTGGCAGAGCCAGGTATAGACCTGGTCTCCTTAGTCCTTGAACTATCCTGTCTCCTAGTGTGATCAGCAATCTCTGTTGAAGAGAATGGCTAGGGAAGTTTCTGATTAAGATTGATGCTTTGGTAGAGCTGCATGTGAAACTTGCATAAGAACAGCAGTTGGCACTGTTACACACACTAGATGGAATTGTTAGTCCTTGATGGATTTTTTTCCCCCCTGGGAAGAAGGAGAGGTTCTTCAAGTCCTGAAATCATCACTATGTACTTCTCTCCACCTGTAGTTCCATTTCTGTCCAAGGATGAATTTTGCCCAGAGTGTGTTTTTGTGGGGTTTTTTTGTTTTTTGGATGACTTTAACCCTACTTGTGATAGCTTACAAGAAGCATTTGACAGTGTTATCTTAAGACATGATATTTTGAAGAGTGAAGCCTTGTTACCATCAGAAACCTCTTCTGGTCTCCTTAATTTAGAGATAAGTGATGGTAACATCATTCTTCCATTTAGATTTTATGTAGAAGTTCCTTTGTTCCCGATCTTTCCAGTACCCTCATGCTCCTCCAACAGTAATGCTATATCGGGATTTGTTCAGGAATACCAATGGACTTACTTTTTGTTGCTTCAAAATGGGCTACTTTGATATTCAAGAAGGGATCTGGGAAGATGACTGTTGGCTTTAGAT
This sequence comes from Gopherus evgoodei, assembly GCF_007399415.2. NCBI lineage: Eukaryota > Metazoa > Chordata > Testudines > Testudinidae > Gopherus > Gopherus evgoodei. The sequence goes on from NC_044324.1 coordinate 147,105,047, forward strand.
AATTTTTTTACAGCAATGGGCAGTTTGATGATGAGAAAATCCTACAAATTTTATTATTCAATATAATGATTTGCCAAGTTGTTTTGCATCTGGTTGGTTGGATCATGGTTTATCACAGGAATTATGGGGTTTCTGTTAATGTGAATTGGATGCATTTATCAACTTTTTTTTTCTGTTTTTCTTCTTTTAATAGCGGCACTTATTAGAGGGAATCGTAAAAACTGTGCTCAATTTTCTGGATCTCTTGACTGGTTGATCAGCAGATTGGAAAGATTGGAAGCCTCCTCTGGTATGTTTTTCAGTATTCTCTCTCTCTTTTTCCCTCCCAGTTTCTTCTTCAAAAATGTATAAAGAATGTATCAAGCACTCATTCAGTCATCCTGTTTTGAGTTTTTTGTGCTGATGGGAAAATAGGTTGGAGTGGGGAAGGCAAGATTTGACCCATAACTTTCACTGATCATTGTGGTTCTAGGTATGCTTTTGATACTCTTTTGGTATTTAGTACTGTATAGTGATTAAAAACTAGGTCTGTCTACAGATCTATGGAAAGCAATGAATTAATAAATTAGTGTGTTTTTTTCCTTTTTCTTTCATTTCTATTTCTATTTTGAGTAACATTTGAATTTGGTCTCATCCTTGCTTACCTGGTTATATTATCATCTCCATTTTCCAACTGAGGCAAAATACATAAGCAGGATTGCTCATATGACTAGCCACCAAACAGCATATCCTGCCAGCAAATCTTTGTGTTGGCTTTGAGGTAGGACAGTACCTTCTAAGTTCATTGCTAGATTGGTTAATATGTGCATTGAATGTGTGGTGTGAGAAGGCTCTAATTGTTGGTTACATTTTTTTCTGCATAAAATACATTTGCCTGGTTTGAAACTCTGGTTTTGGTTATTGGGAATATTATTTTTATCAGCATACTTAAAGCCAAAATGAAGTTTTATTTTAAATGTGAAACTGAAGAATTCTTATTTTTGTATTTTAATTATCTGGTTTTAGAACTCCAAAAGATCTTGGCAATGCAAAATCTGGTTGTATTATGTAAATGGCAACAATGCTGGTATTGGTCAGATTATCCATGTCATTTGAGTGATGGAGACGGGGGAGTGGGGAAAGAGTTTACCAAAGAACTTTAAAGTGGCTGATGTTAATGCAATGAGTATGGGTGCAGAATACTATCATGAAAGATGGCCCTTAAGTAAGTTTGTCTGAAAGGAGTGTGTCTTTGTTATACTGTTTATTTCCACATTTAAAGCTGACGATTGCTTTTCAAAATAACAAAATAATATAACTAAAACATTAAACATTAAACATTAAAAGTCTAACTCTTCTCCAACCACTGAATCCCTCATGCATCTAAGAATTATCGTTAAGCACCTATGACTTAAGTTGAGTTTGCTTTGCTCAAATCCTTTTGGGTGAAGCTTACCCCAGTGCAGAGAGACAGTGTAAAGTCCAAGAGGGACTTAAGTGGTGCATACGCCTTATAGTGGCCTACTGAACTGAGGTTAATTTTATCCTTAATGTGAAGTGCTTGTAAACCTGAGTGTTGTTGAAGTGCGTGGTGTCACAACCTGGTCCTGTCTCGCTCTCTGAACAAGCACTTGTCTGTTGTGATTTGATCCCATGTGCGTCTAATACCCCCTGGGTCTGGGCTAAGACTGATCATTGCTCCTAGCTTTAAGGGAGTCTCATATGCATTCTCAAGTGCAGACTCCATGACACCGTACTTCAGCAGTAGGAGCCCACAGTCTGACTCTGGAACCAGTGCCACAGCTCCCCAGAGCCCCAGTTGCTTAGATACATTCTTCAGAGTCCACCTCGTTGTGGGAGCTCTGATTTCCTAGTGATGCTCTTCATGGACACTGTGGCAGTAAAGCAAGGAATTACAGGCTAAACAAAGGAATTTCTTATACACACACTTTAGCCTTGAAAAGCACAGCTGAGTTGCAGATGTATGGAAAACTGAACTGCTGAATGCAGTCCTCCTGAGTGTCCTCCTCATCCTTCTTAGCCTGATTGTCTGTCTTCTGGTGGTGAAATGACTGAGGGCTTCTGGGCAGAGCACTGTTTGGTCAGTGGTTCTGCTGGTAGCAAATCCATTGTTCCGCTAGGGTAGGCACATTCAGTGTTGATAGCTCTTGATTGCTCTGTCACAGCTTCCTACATAGTCTTTCCAAAATATGTTAAATTTCCACTTAAAAATAAATGCTCAAAGCCACAGTGAAGCTTATATTCAAAGTGGAGGTTGAAATGTAACATGGCATTCACAGAACCAAAGTGAAATTAATAAATTAACACAGTCATAGGCGATATTGTAAGTATTAACCACTGGGATTATCTTGGATACATACATACATTTTCTTTTACTTTCTGAGCATTTTCCCACCCCTCCCAGTTAGCCTTGTACAAGGTGAACAGGAAGGAGCATAGGCGGGTCATAAATTGCAGAGCTTACAGTCTAGCAAAGCAGGTATATCTGAGTTATTTCCCATGTAATTACTTAATTTCCTTACTATCTTGATTAGGCCCTGTGCCAGCTGCCCAGGACATCTTGATGTCTGGGGTGACCAACTGGCACTTTCTCTAGAGAAGCTATTAATGATGGACCTGGGCACCTTTGATTGCTGAATTGTGCTTCCAAGGATCCCTGCTTCTACCTCCCCTGGAAGGAATAAACTAAACATGGGATTCACATTATCATTAAAGTTACTCTTCCAGCTCAACATACTTTTGTTTTTAACTTACCAGCATTCAGGGTAATTCTTTTAAAACCTTAGAACAGAGGTTTTCCAACTGCAGGTGGTGTGGAATGTATTCTGGAGAGGTGGGAGGGGTGTGAGAAGCTGCTCTGCCTTCAGAACTGCGTGGCCACAGAGTGGCAGCTGCTGGCTGGGCACCCAGCTCTGAAGGAAGTGCCACTGCCACCAACAGCAGTGGAGAAGCAAGGGTGGCATGGCATAGTATATGGCCATGTAATTAAAGACTGTATCATAACGCATATACACAAGAGAGCCAAATTACAGTGTACAGGCAGTCTTAATTCTAGAATTTCCTTACATTTGGTTGTCGGACATTGCAACTGTCATAAACAGATAGTTAAGGGTTAATGTCTCTTTTACCTGTAAAGGGTTAACAAACAGGGACCCAAACACCTGACCAGAGGACCAATCAGGAAACAAGATACTTTCAAATCTTGGTGGAGGGAAGCCTTTGTTTGTGGGTTTTGGGTTTTGCTTTGTTCTCTCTAGGCTCTGAGAGTGACCACACATACCTACAAGCTCTCTAATCTTCTGTTCCAATTTTGTAAGTATAAAAGTAGAAAGACAGTTCAGTCTTTTTAATTGTTTTTCTGTATTTGCAACTGTGTATCTGGCTGGTAGAGTTTTACTGTGTATTTGGGTGAAAGTATTCTAAATTGTATTTCTGCTGGAGAAAGTTTTCTTTCTATTGTCTATAAACTGAAAGACCCTGTAACTTTTTACCATCTAAATTGCAGAGATAAACCTTTTATTTTTTCTTTCTTTTTGATATGGGTACTAGCATGAATTCCCCTAAGCTTAATTACCAATTTAGATTTGATAGGCTGCCACCAATCAGGATTCTGAGTACCTGATAAACTCTGGTCTTCCCAAACCTTTCCCTGGGGACCCCCAAGACCCAGATTCCTTGAGTGTTACAACAAAGGGGAATGAACCATTTCCCTTCCCTCCTCCTTTTCTTCCTCCCAGCTCTTTCCCACCCTGGATACACTAGGAGACCACTGTGATTCAACTCCTTGAATCACCCCTTCCCCCTCCCGTCTTTCTACTTTTGTACTTACAAAATTGGAACAGAAGATTAGAGAGCTTGTAGGTATGTGTGGTCACTCTCAGAGCCTAGAGAGAACAAAGCAAAACCCAAAACCCACAAACAAAGGCTTCCCTCCACCTAGATTTGAAAGTATCTTGTTTCCTGATTGGTCCTCTGGTCAGGTGTTTGGGTCCCTGTTTGTTAACCCTTTACAGGTAAAAGAGATATTAACCCTTAACTATCTGTTTATGACAGCAACATTAACAGTCTTAACTTATTCTATTAACACTTATTTGGTGTAATATGGATAATAACAACATCACAGTTATATAACATAGATTAAAATATATAAGTTGTATTAACCTTATTAAAGACATAAGCCAACCACCAACTTCTTTTTGTTGGGGAAAAAAACTTTTCTTGTAGTCAGGTTATTATATAATCATCTAGTATTGGATTTCTTGTACTTTCTCTTTTGAAACATCTGATTCTAGCTACTGTAATTGACAACCTCTGTATCAGGAACCATCATGGTCCAGAGGGCTTGTTAGCACTGGTAAGCTCCAACCTGTCACTCAGTGACCTGCTAGTTGTTGTCAGAATAGGAACTGAACTCCATAGAGGACCCCAGTCCTAGAATCCGATTGGCAGAATGCTGGGGGTCCTGATTGGTTGGCAGCTTCTGTATAAACCTAGCACAGAAACAAGAAGAAGTACATGCAGCTAGGTTGTCTCTGCTTTGGACTGCTTCCACTGAGATACCTGCTCCTACTGGTTGCTGTTGATCTCCTGGTAACTTTACCCTGACTGACACCTGACCTTGATTTGTCCTCTGGCCTGTCGTGAACTGTGATTTCCTGGAAACCTGACCAGTGACGTTGGAACAATTTGTACAGTGTGGGTTTGAAAGCCATTGAACAAAACTGTAACCTCTGTATATGGTGGAGACCACTTTAAGCCGGACATGTGTCAGCATCCCTGAACCTAACCCTGTCTGACTCCTGATTTCTGCTCCAGTCAGTAGGTCAGATCATTCATGTCCTGGTTGTGACACACTGGTCTGATAAAATACGGCAATTCCTGTGTTCCTGAGTGTGTTTTTCATTATTTTTTCACAATGAGTATGGACATAATGGCGTTTACAGTAATATATGCAGCACTCTGAGAGTTGATCATTAGCAGTGGGATCAGCAATAGCTTTTAGGCAATGTATCTCTGGGAGGGAGGTGTATAAGACTTCCGGGCTGGAGCAGAAGGGTAATGGAACTGAACAACATTCAGCGTGCTGTGATTGTCATGTCATGTTTTCAGTTTGCCCTGCCTACTTGTTCACAAATCTGTGATTATATGGAAACCTGGAACTGCACTTGTCATCAAGGTGTGCACTTTTTTCATACAAACCTACATGCGGTTCTGGTATTGTTGTGCATTAATCTGCAACTTGTTGAAGTCAGGAGCTTTAGGAACAGAAGAAGTTTAGAGTGATCACAGCAATAATAACAGTGACTTGGTTGTATTTTTAAATGGTTGGTTTGAGTCATATTTCATCCCTTCTTGTTTTGTCATTTGGTTGTTACATTGTTTCTCTCTGAGGTATTGGGCAACTTGATCTTATTTGTCCCAGTACTGGGGTGCAAACCATATCAAGGGGCTCCAACAAAATGTATAAAATACACAGTACCACTATTTATGGTACCAGCAACAAGGTCTGTGAACTGGCAGCAGCATAACTAGCCACCTTTCAGTTGCATCATGCATTGATTCTAAATGTCTTGTGAGAAGACTGATCAGAATTCTAACCTGCTGCTCCATCCTCTGCTGCCTCCTTTCCACCAATAAATAGTTTCTTATGCCTCTCCCATATGCCAATATATACTTTCAGTTGACATATTAAAGCAAAAGTGCCACCAGTGCACTGGTGCTTTTCCTTTGTGCCCTGAATGTTGCACAACGCTTATCAGATACATCAGATTCATAGACATTTGAAAACACAGCAGGAGGTAACATTTCCATGTCACAGGCACAACATTTTTGTTCTCTTCAGCCTTTTTCTGTGGTACTCTTGTGTCAAAACAGCATATTTCCATTGCTGAATGGCTCTCCTTAAAACTGTAGGTTATGTCAGTCATGGATCATTGCTTGGTGTAAGTTAAATTTGTTGCCTCAGTAGTCTTCAGAGGATCAGCAGCAGCCATGGAGGCAGACATATCCCTAGGCAACTGATTTGCCTGTTTTCCCCCCAGCTTTGTAATAAGAAACACATACATATCCCTGTCCCTCACCACTACTCTCTGTCCCTGAGATGCCAAGGGAAAATATTCAGTCAATGTCAATGCAAGCACTGCCCTCACCATAGGAACTGGGATCAGCTGTCACAACATTTACCAAGTAGTGACATGTCTCAGCAGGTGGTGATTACAACTTATATGAATGATTCTGCAAGGATGCTTTCACCATTTTACTAGATATTCTGACAGTATATGCCAATGTTTAGAAGTTTGATTCTCTTTAGTGAGGGAAATGGAGTTGTCACTTTGGGACCCTGAGCCATGCTAGTCTCCTCATGCAGTGATGTCTAATACTGCCTTTGATGGGAAACTCACAAAAGAGGGGGAATCCTGGTGCAGGGCAGCAGACACCTATGTTAAAATGACCTCTATTGCTCTGTCTTTTAGCATCAGCTTTTAAAAATAGTCTTGATTTTCCTACAATCCATTTCAGGAATTTCATCATTTTCATATGTCATTCTTTACTTTGAATTCTTCATTGTGAAAAAAATTTCTGTGTCTTTCTGCTACAATCTCTGAGCAAATTCATCCCTAAATTGGTGCTAGGGCTGGCACTGGGACTGATGGAACTACTATAAGGTGGATGCATAACTGATTGGAAAACCGTTCCTAGAGAATAGTTATTAGTGCATCATAGTCAAGTTGGAAGGACATGCAAACTGGAGTCCCGCAGGGATCAGTTCTGGGTCTGTTCGATATTTTCATCAGTGATTTAAATAATGGCATAGAGAGTACACTTATAAAGTTTGTGGACTATACCAAGCTGGGAGGGGGTTGCAAGTGCTTTGGAGGATAGGATTAAAATTCAGAATGATCTAGACAAAGCGAAGAAATGGTCTGAAGTTCAAGGATGAAATTCAATAAGGACAAATGCAAAGTACTCCACGTAGGAAGGAATGATCAGTTGCACACATACAAAATGGGAAATGACTGTCCAGGAAGGAGTACTGCAGAAAGGAATCTAGGGGTCATAGTGGCCCACAAGCTAAATGAGTTAACAGTGTGACGCTGTTACAAAAAAAGCAAACATCATTCTGAGATGTATTAGCAGGAATGTTGTAAGCAAGGCACAAGAAGTAATTCTTCCACTTTACTCCACTCAGCTGGAGTATTGTGTCCAGTTCTGGGTGCCACATTTCAGGTAAGATGAGGACAAATAGGAGAAAGTCCAGAGAAGAGCAACAAGGATTATTAAAGGTCTAGAAAACATGACCTGTAAGGGAAGATTGAAAAAATTGGGTTTGTTTTGTCTGGAGAAGAGAAAACCCAGGGGACATAACAATTTTCAAGTACATAAAAGGTTGTTACAAGGAGGAAGGAGGAAGGAGGAAAAAATGTTCTTGGTAACCTCTGAGGATAGGACAAGAAGGAATGGAGTTAAATTGTAGCAAGTGTTGTTTGGCTGGCATTAAGAAAAACTTGCTAACTGTCAAGGTGGTTAAGCACTGAAATAAATTGCCTAGGGAGGTTGTGGAATATCCACCTTTGGAGATTTTTAAGAGCAGGTTAGACAAACACCGGTCAGGGATGGTCTAGGTAATGCTTAGTCCTGCCATGAGTGCAGGAGATTGGACTAGATGACCTGTCAAGGTCCCCTCCAGTCCTACAGTTCTGTGATTCACAGTGCCATTTATGTTCAGGGCTCCTTTGTGCTAGACACTTTACAGATATAGCAAAAGACAACCTTCATCCCTAACAGCTCTAATCTAAATCTGCCTACATTGGTCCCACTGCACCCTGAGAACAGCTGGCTCAAAATGTTGAAAACAGCTTTTTCAGGGGTTATTTCTGGTAGTGGACAGTGGAGATATCCTCATGGAAAAAATAAGACTTTTTATATCATCACCACTGCATTTTAGGGTTAAAATATCATAAGAACCTGTGACCTTGCTGGGAATGTGCATTTCTGATTTCAGTGTCGGGTTTGTCCCTAATCCTAATAATTTTAAAATAATTCTTACCTTTTTTCCAGGGCACCAATGCTGACCCTCCCTCTCACATGCATCCATACACAGAACCCCACTGTGACTGTTCCTGCCCCCAACATGTCAGTTCCTTCCCTCTCTTACTTCCATTCTCTCTTTCTACATCAAAATGGTGTTCTGGCAGGAGATCTGAATGTGCAGCATGGTGGGGGGAGCACAAATGCTAATATACACCTGTCTCCATCCACACTTGCCTGCTGCCCCCACAGCAGTGCTGATTTCACTTAGCCCCTAGATGTCTGGGCTCCTGGCTCTTCATGGCACTCCTCTTTGGTGCAGCTGGGGATATGAGGCAGCAACTATATATGGAGCTAAGGATGCACTGTTGTGTCTGTGCTGCAGCCTGGGCACAGGTAGCTCCCCAGAGCGCTGATGACTAGTGGAGGGATTCTACAGTTAAGGACTGGAGAACATCACTGGAGCTGGCAGTACTGGAAGAATATGGGTGTTTTCACATAAGGAAGACAAGGTCCTTTATATGTAGGAGATGTTGCAGCACAAGATGGAAGTTGTTGGCACCATTTGGGGGATACTTATTGGGTTGGTGCTTTCAACGCTTTGCTTTCATGAACACTTGAGTATGAGACTTGAGGTGAAAAGAAAATCAATCATTTAAAAATTGACAGAGCCACAGTTAAGATCCCTTTCCAGCTATGTTCCACCTTCAGGAAATATTGTTAAAACTTAGAAATTGCATAGAATTTGAGTACCAATTTGTTCTTTTGAAAGCATTTTTGAATAGTCAACAATGCAATAATTTTATAAGATTGTTTCACATTTTATGTAGCATACTGGGATTATGATTTTCAGAAACAAGTTAGGATTTTGGGTCCCTTGATTTTTTTTTGTGGGGAGGTGAGTCCAATTTGAATCCCACTGAATCCCCCATTTGCTCGTAAGACCTAAACCACAATCATTGGATGTCATCAATGGACACCTGTCTCTCTCAGGCATCCTACCTAGTAACATACCAGATTTGGTTCAGGACAAGACATCAGAAGACACACAATGCATTTGATGGCTATTTTGCTGACCAAAGGACACTATGAGAACTAACCTAACAACTTGAGTCCCCTTAAAGGGGCCTGAGTATCTGACACCTATCGGGTCCCTTTAATTTATCTCAAGTTGGGCACTCTCCAATCATCATGTTTTTGTGATCCAGGATCACTAGCCACTTTTGAAAATTTAGCTTTGAAAATCCATATTTATGGTAATGTAGTAAAGGGTCAGAGGTGTATTATAAATTGTAAAGGAGTCTTTATTAGCAAGTTGCCTGTGCAATTCTGTTGCATAATAAGACTCATTCTATTGAGGAGCTAATTAGAGGCTGGAAAGATTTTTGAAATCTTTGTTTTGAAAATGTTTACTTCTGTGCTTTTATGATGTGCTTGGAGCTAGTGATAAGCACTGTATAAAAGTTTAAGGGTGAGATTTTCAGAAACACCTAACAGACTTTCAGTGGGACTTGTACTCCTAAATCACTTAGGTGCTTTTGAAAATCCCACCTTCAATCAGTCAATCAAATGCATCCAGCTTCTGTGCTAGGCCACAGAAGTCTTGAATATTGTCATTTGTGGTACAAGAGTTCAAATGCAGGTGGTTCTGAACTGATCTTATAAAAAGTAGGTTACTTTAGTTCTGGCTGCCTGATTCCAACATGATCTGCAAATTCACTCTTATGTTTGAACTTTTCTGAATAATGTCTGAGGGTCAATTCTGCAAGTTGCCAAGAGCTCTGACCTCTGAGACAATTAAGCATATGCTTAATTTTCAGCATGTTAATAGTTTGTTTGAAATTAATGGGACTTGTGTGCTTAACTTTAAGCTTTGTTTGTTGAAGTGTGCCAAAAAATATACATACCACATGCTTTGCAATGATATGTTTACAAAATGAATAAATGATTCTTGAAATTATATCTTTTAACCAAAGTATAATCACATGAGGTATTCCACTAAAATAATCAATATGTTTTTCCAAAGTACCATATGTAAAGGAAAAATAGCAATTTCTCTTGGCCAGATTGAAATTTACTTCAGCTTCACTATGGAAATTTTCTAAGTTATGTTCCTGGAGTGAATGTTTTCTTGAATTTCTTCCAGTGAAAATAAGAACATAAGAATGGCTGTACTGGGTCAGACCAAAGGTCCATGTAGCCCAGTATCCTGTCTACCGACAGTGGCCAATGCCAGATGCCCCAGAGGGAGTGAACCCAACAGGCAATGATCAATTGATCTCTCTCCTGCCTCTCATCTCTACCCTCTGACAAACAGAGGCTAGGGACATCCTTCCTTACCCATCCTGGCTAATATCCATTAATGGACTTAACCTCTATGAATTTATCCAGTTCTCTTTTAACGCTGTTATAGTCCTAACCTTCACAGCCTCCACAGTCTCGGAGTTCCGCAAGTTGACTGTGTGCTGTGAGAAGAACAACACAGGACTTGAAGATGTGCATGGTTCTAAACAGAACATCCATTTCTTCAGTGATACCTTTCAATGGAGAGTAGTTAGGCTACAAAATACCATTTCTAAGATCGTAGGTGGTAGTCTGTTAATATTCCCATTATAAGCACCACTACATGAAATGATAGCATGAAACCATTTGGGACCATAATAAACACATTTCCAGTGATTCCCTGATGTATTCTCGCTCACCAAATTGAAACTTAAGCCATTTTCAGCACTTCTATCTGAATCCTAACTGCATTACAAAGGAAATTTCAGAAGAAGCTATTTAAGGTCAATTATATTCGAGCGTGGACTCTTTGTTCTTCAAGTAAACCACTTAGAAAATATGTCAGGGGAATGTGATCATTTCTACCTGGAAATCAGGCAAGTTTTCTAAATTAGAATTGTCTATACTCTCTCATGTCAGACAGTTCGATTAGAATAACAGTAACACTTAAAACACCACAACACCTTACTTGGCAAAACACTGTCAGAAGAGAGTCTGGAATCAGAATAATTTGTCTAAACTTTAGAGTTTAAATAGAATGAGGATCCAGTTTTAGATCACCCCTTGTTTTGATTTTGGTTGTGCGGGGGGCGGGGTGGGGGGAAGAGTATCTGTTGAGATTTTGCAGAGCCATGATCACCCTGGCTTTATTTAGTTCTACGTTTCAGTCTCCTTATTAAGAATGACATACTTTGGGCAGAATTGTGCTTGCTTATTTGCATATTTGCATGGTAGACAATAAACTTGTTCATGTGAATACGATTAACAGAATTTGATCCTATCTCTCATAATAAGAAACAGTATTTTTTGAAAATCTGTCAATATATAAAATATTTTAAATTATTTTATTCTTATTCTGATTAGCAATAATTTGTAAATATCTATAAATCACAAGCTGGTGCCATCATGATTTAGAAAGCTAGGAAACTTTAATGTTAGCTATCCCCAGATTTAAGATATCTATGTGAAGTAGGTCATTCTCAAATCTCTCACTTAGAATCCTAATTGGCCTTGGGGTTTTGAGCTGAAAATCAAAGTAAAGATAAGCCATTTAGATTCTTTCTTCTCAGTTTAAAAATGATATAAAAGTCATATTAAAACTCCCATATGTAATTTATATTCCCTCGGGCTTACTGGATGTAGTTTGAGGAGCCAAGTAGATATGAGACAGAATTTGGCTGGAATACAAGTAATTGAAATCTTTAAAACTGAAAAGAAGTTAATTTCACTTTCAGACAAATATTTATCTTTAAATAATAGACTTTGTGTGAGATGTGGAGTGTATGGATCTGTGTGTCCTACAGCAATGGTTCTCAAGCTTATTTCATCACGTCCACCCTCTTTGTGTCTGTAGTGCCCATGCCTGCTCCCCCGGACTCCTGGCCAGCAGCCACCGCTCTCTGGCTGTCCAGCTCTGAAGGCAGAGGGGAGAGCGGCAGCTGCTGGCTGGGTGCCCAGCTCGGAGAAGTCAGAGTGGTAATACCATACCATGCCACCCTTACTTCTCCACTGCTGCTAGTGATGGTGCTGCCTTCAGAGTGGGGCGCCTGGCCAGCAGCCGCCACTCTCTGGCAACCTAACTCAGAATGTGCGTAGTATGATTTTTTCCCTAAAGTTTGTCCCCCACTCCTAAATATATTCTGTGCCACCCCATTTAAAAACCTCTGTCCTACAGTGCTATAAGATGCATGCTTTATGATTTCATAGCCTTCTGCTAAGGAAAGTGACCAGCTAAAATGAAACACAGCATCTTGTATCTGAACTGACCTTATTGTGCATACAAAATAGCTAACCCACCAAAAAGCTGCAGAAAAACATAAAAAAAACCCCTTTTTATAAAGGACATGATCTGTACGTATAGGGTAAAGCCAGCCAGGAAAACCCAGTTTTTAGTCTCCTGATCATTCTTCTAAAACTTATAGAAAAGTGGAAAAACAGAAATTTCAACTTTCATGCTGTCTGAAGTGGTTCATGATCATGAGTGCCAGCCTCAGGGAAGACGGTCAGAATCACAGCAGACACCCCAAACTGGTTGTGCATTCTATAATTAGATTTCACCAACCCTGTAATAAATGTGAACTCCTGATCGCTGTAACAGTCCTACCATAGAGTTACAGACTGTCCCCTTGGGCACTCCAGTCCATCTTGTGACCCAGTATTTTAGAGCTTTATAGATACTTAAAAAAACCCCAAACCTTAAATTTCATGTGTGGCATGCAGATCATTGAGCGCTGGTGTCATGTTCTTATGATGACATACACTGCTTAATAAGCTAGCCTTCATTTCTGTCCCATCTTCAGTCTGAATATTGTCTTAAGTGGAAAAATTGTATACTAAAAACAATCTTGTTGTATCCAGAATAATGCTGCTAGCAAAATTCCATTGGATGGCAATTAGCCCTGGAAGAGGGTGTTTCTGATAGGACTGTGGACTGGTGGTTAGAGTGCAAGACTGAGAGGCAGCAGTTTCTAGTGCCTTTACTCACTCTGCCAGTGATTTGCTTTGTATGATGGGAAGGTCATGTAACTGTTCTGTGCCTCAGTGTCCTCATGATAATACTTATTTACCTGCCATTTGGGAGTGTTGTGCAGCTTACTTCATTAATGTTTCTAAAACTTATTTTTCAGATACTTGAATGCTGTAGAATTGGAAACTGATAATGAAAGTCAAACATATATATATATATATATATATATAAAAAAAATCTAGGCTAAAACTAGATAAAAATTAAACCAGGACTGAAGAAAACAGAAACCAGTACCGGGAAACCATTCCTTATTTTTGTCCTGACCTGGAGTTCATTACTGAAACAAAATTATAAGATGAGAATTTGTGTGAGTGAGAAGGTGTTTGGGATTGGACCTTTTTAGCACTGAGAGACATCACAGAAGAAACAGAGTGGAAAATGCAAATATTCTGTCTCTTCAGAGCATAAATCAAAACAAGTGTAGTGTCTCACTCTAGAATAAACTCCAGCTGATATTAACCAAGCCTTCTGAAAATTTAAAGAAACAGTAGCATACTGGATAAACGTGTAAAGTGCAAACTGAAAATGACTGAAAATCTGTTAATCTTCTAAATGATGGTCTCCAGGAAACAGCAGAGATGATTTTTTGAGTAAATAATGGAGAAATCTTTTTTAAAGACACACATGAAAAACAATTATTTTTATTCTAGGTGTCTCAAATTTCATGCAGTAGGGATTACTGCATCTGACTGAAATTATCTGCTAGTCTTCAGGCTTCTTTTTCCACTTCATGTTGACCCACTAAGATAGAATCTCCTGCCAGCATTTATAATTAAAACCTTCCACATCCCACTGTTGCTTGTGTGGATGAAGAGATCATGTAAAAGAAGAAACATCTTTGGTTTCAAATCTGTGTGATGTTTTGTTTCCATTGTTTCTGTTAGAGGAACTCATAGCAGTAAACACATTTTACTTGACTGGATCACTGTTAGGTGGCTCCGAGGAGAGAGGGACAGGCCCAGTTGGTTTACCATGAACAAATAGGTATATGTCAATCAATGTGTGATCAAGTTGCACATTCAGAGATGTTGTCCAAGAATGCAGGGCACTTGTCCATGGGAGGATATGGCTGCCAGGAGAGCATATGCATCTGTAGGGTTTTTTCTCTGTTTGATATCCAGGGCTCAGTTGCTACAGTAATAACATGTGATGGATAGAGAGGAGTGGCTGGTTGGTTTGGAAATGGAGTCTAGGAGATAATACTTGCTCCTTCCACATCGTTTACTTCTTCAGCATAGGCTTTTTTTACTGTATTAAAAACAAACCAAAATCTTGGAAAATAAACCCTAAATATTATGATTAAATTCATAATCTTAGTGTTGTTCTATCACACAAGCCTGGAAATTCAAAAGTTACGGTTGCCACAGTAACCCTAACTTAGTAATACTGGATCTCATGATGTGTGAAGTACTGTTGGATTATTGTTCGTGATGTTAAATGTACACTATAGTTGAGGCAGTGAGATGTGTCCGAATTAATACTGTGTTGGAATGTACTGACTGTCGTGCATTGAAATTTCCAGGCTTAATAGTGCAGTGACTAGGACTCCATTCTAAGAGGAGTGATTGCTCTTGGCCCTAAGATTTACCCTCCTCTATTCAGTGAGCTTGGCTGGCTGTTCAGCAGTACTATGGACTTGATCCAGTTCTCACTGAAGTCCGTGAAAATCCCAGTGACAATTATTAACTCACATTTTATGTGGAATAAAACTAATCTGGGCTTTCAATATCAAATGCGTTGAAATTGGTTGTTGCACTATAGATTGCTACAGACAGAGCAGCCCTAGCTCATTGAGGATAAATGGGTGGAGCTGGGAGTCTGTGGAAGCAAAAAAAACCTTTTTATTAAAAAAATGAATAAAAGGTATCCATAATCATTTATTTGCAATTGTTTTATCTTTCTACTAGCATTTATTTTTCATAGTAGGATGATACATTGCACTACCTACACATCTTCCCCCAATAAAACCAATGTAAAGTGTTTTATTTTAAAATTTAAACTGTAGCATTCTCTAAAAGCAATAAACCACACCAGGAGTTAGATACTGATGGATTTCTTGGAGGTTTTGGGACTTCCATTTTATATGTCACAAAGAAGCATATATCAATAGCCTACCAACACATGCCTATTGTGGCTTATTCCTACAGTAAAGCTATTAATAGCATTAAGTTATTTAGCTTTGATCATACAAATATTCTAGAGACTTTATTGCAGCTCCTCTAGAAGGGAACTTTATGGTATTTTTATAGAGAGCATAGATTTCTTTATCATAATGGATTCCTGAATTATGCTTATATTATTCCATATTTGTTTCATACATGAAAAGGTTGGTTAGCTAATGCAAGTGGATTCATTTTAAGGCCACTTGAAATATACTAATTACTATTAATTCTTTCCAGGCCTGCTGTATTTAAATTTTTCCTCTTTTTTCGTTTTATTTTCAGAAACACTAATTACTTTGCATAATGTGGCATTCTGTATATCCTATAATGATTTGTTCTCTTTAGATATTTGCTATTTTTTGTTTTGTTAGGTAGTTTAGAGAATTTTTTTTAGATTCCTTGAGTTCCTGCAAACAGCTTATTGCACGCCAGACTATGTTCTGTTGTTTCTTGGATTGTCGACCAAAGCATTTATTTTTCTCATTAAAAGATGTCAGCATGTTGTATTCAATTTGTTTTGCTGTCCCCATCCTTACTGGAGGGTTGGTGTAATAGCTTTGCTTTAAATAGCTTCTTTTCTCTCATCTGGATGTTCTGTTTCTCACAACAGTAACATAATTCACATCAATAAATCAGAGTTAACCTTTTGTCACTTGAAGAATACTTCTTTTGTGTGTCCAGATTGTGTTTTTATTGTGAGTCAGTTGGAACTCAATAATAAAAACATGTTCATAAAGTCACAGTTCTCTACATCCCTCTGGCAAACGCTAGCGAGCTTGCCAAGTTTTGACAGAAACTTGTTCTAGATTTTATATGCTGAGGACAGTTGTTCGGTTTCTCCCTCATGCTATAGTCTTCAATGTCATGATCACATGCTATAATTTCTTCTTTAGTCAGGGCCTGATCCTAGGCCCACAGCAGTCAGTGTTAAAAATCTCATTCACTTGCGTGGGATTTTTTTCAGGACCTCAGCGTGCATGACAGATGAAGTGTAATGAATACGTCAGATGAACAGTATTTATTTTTATCCTTATTCTTTAGTAAGTGTCCTCTAACTCATTTACTACACACTGTCCATCATGTGCACTGAGGACCCCAACCTTTGTGGGGTTAGGAGTTCTGATTGATGGGAGTGATGTTATTTTTGCTTTTCTTCCTCCCAGCTGCTGAGAAGAGTGAGAGTGTATCTCTGCCCTTTTAGCTGCAGGGAGGAGTGGTGACAGGCATTTCCCCTTCCTCCTGACACACTAGCGAATGAGAATATCCTTCATTTCTAGTTTCTGGGAGGACAGCAAATACATCCTCCATTCCTATCTGCAAGAAGATGCGGGATTTCTGTCCTTTTCCTCTCTGATGCTTGGTGTGATAGATGCTCCGGGTTCTGAGGTAGTAGTTGATGGTTTATTCCTCCCTTCCCTCCATGTACTAACAGGAAAGATCCGACATCTCTAATGCAGCTGAGTGTTGCAAAGAAGTACTGGCTGATACTTCCTTCCATAGAAGAGAGGGAATAGATGCTGTGGTGTTACCACTGCCGTCCTACAGGAAAAGAGCAAGGCATGGAGCATGTATCTCACCCAGAGAGTCAGGATGTGTTCTTGGAGACAAGGGGTGTGGGAGAGGCAGAAGGTCACAAGAGACGTGACAGGACTAACACTGCACCTTGTGTAACTGCTCAGTCAAAACTGCTTCTCAGCCCGCCTTTTCTTTGCTGTGACTTGTTTCTTCTAGTGGCAGCAACAGCAGCGGTTGGTAGCAATTAACTGCATATGTGATGCTTGTGGCTGCCAAATTTGGAGGCCTCCTGAAGCAGTGGTGCCTGGACCCAGTACACATGGGATCTTGTCTTACTGCACCATTGTAGGGAACCGATTTAAGTCTAATGATTCGTAATGGCAATGACTGCTGGTTTATTGGGATGATAATTACATGTAATTGGGGGGTGCAGGTGATTTAGTGGTTCTTAGTTCTTTGTGTGTCTCAATTTCATGCTGATTCTATTTGTTTGCTCCTTAAACAACAGCAGCTTTCAGTCCCTGCTTAGCTGTGATATACACAGAGAGCATGAAGTGCTTCAGGATGTTTTGCTCTGGCTGTGAGAATGTTCCCTCCAAAACAGTGACATACACTGGGTCACTGTGTTAGGAATCTCACCTCTGCCTCTCCTGCAGCAATGGGCAGGATTCAAAGTTCCAGTTTTAATGCATTGTTAGTGTGACTGAAACACATAGCTATTTTTACATATTTCAGACAATATTATCCTGGGGGTAAATATAAACACACACAGAGACAGTGTTTGTGTGTTATGTATGTAGTACATACGTAGGGTGAAATCTTGGCCCTTTTGAAGTTGGTGGGAGTTTTGCCATTGACTTCAGTGAGGCCAGGATTTCTCTCATATTTTAAGCTTGTGAACAATAATTATCAAATATATCTGCAGAGATCAAAGTGAATTGCAATATACTACTGCTCTCTTAACCTTTCCCCTAAACCCACTTGTCTGCTAAGCCTGCCAGTAACAGTATCAACATAATATTCTTTTATTTTATTTGTTCACTGTATACTGTTGAAGGCACCAATATTAAAACTTTGTCTGTTACTGGGCAAATGCAGTGTGCAGTGAAGCCCATGTGTAGTAATCTATATAATATGATTACTGGGATGTCACTCTGTGTCACTCTGAAGCCTAAACTGTCTAAGTCAGTGTGAAGTGATGGAAACTGCTACAAGCATGGTTGAGAGCTCTTTTGTTCAGAATATCAACTGGTTGAATCGTAGCTGGTTTTCAGTCTGTTACTGTCCAATTTTTTTAATTTCTCAGTCACCTTGACTTTGAATTACCGTACACCACACAAGTATAAAGTATTTATCTGCGCCATGCCGAGAGTTCTAGACCTTTGTGATATTGGAAATAGGTCAACTAATTATCACCCTTACTTAACAGCTGATGTGCATGCAGCAATTTTATTGGTTGTATGAGGGTGACTGGACAGACAGTGGATTACCCATCTCCTGGTATGGTCAATGGGCCCGAAGCCAGCAAGTTCCTACTGTTTCCCTACAGTCTATCCGCATGTCGAAATGAGGCTGCCCTTAATGAGGTTGGGTGCCTCCTCCCACTGTTTTCAATGGGACTGAAGCCATCCCCCCACACACAATGGCTGCCACACTATCACTGATGTACTACAGAGGGAAAGTGAGGAGCAGTAGAGACTCTGTGAAAGGTGAATGGGGATAATAAGGGAGAGTGGGATGCTGGGGAGGACCAGGAGGCTGATGATGTTGCAGGGGAATGGGGTGCTGTTATTTGGGCAGGAGAGGGCACAGAGGATAGTGGTGAGGATGGGAGATAGAGAGGGTAGAACAGCAGCTCCCCCAGCCTGGGGGTAGTGGTGGGTAAGGGGAGTCCCCTCCAAGCAGCCAGGGGAAGGCAGTGCTGTGAGCTCTCACAAACTGATCACAAATCACAGGATTTTAGTGAAGACTCAAAAAGCTTCTCTGTTCTTACAGTCTTCAGAAGGGGCCATGTGGGCAGAACTCTGTGCTAGAGCCCTGGTGCTGACGATACAGACCTGCCCTGTCACAATCCTGCCTTCATGCAATACCGATAGGAGAGAGAGGGCCCGGGGCAGTATGATGTGGGCGGGGGGAGGGGGAATTTGGGAAGTTGTGCTGCTGGGACCTGGGCAGATGAGAAACCCCAGAGCAGCTGGAGAGTGGGGGAGTCAGGGAAATGGTGCTTCAGGTCCAAACAACTGGAAGAGAGGTTGATATGTTTGAGTTAGGTGAAGTGAACCAAAGTTGTCACATGCACATTATCAAATTGCAATTTTTACATGTTTTGCATTCGTATGCTTGTTGCCTAATATTTTTGTCCAGCAGTCACTTTCGCATCACATGACTCTACAGATTTCACTGGGGCAATAGTACAGGCTTTCAGCTAGTGATATTATATAATCAATACATGATTACTATTTTTTTACTTTCTCAGGAATTCTGGAGGTTTTGCACTGTGTGTTGGTGGAAAGTCCAGAAGCTCTAAACATTATTAAGGAAGGACATATTAAATCAATTATCTGTCTTTTGGACAAACATGGAAGAAACTATAAGGTGCGCAAGATACTTCTATGAATAGATGAACTGCAGTGAATAAGAAAAGCATATTATCTGTAAAAATGAAATTCCAAATGGTTTAATGTGTAAGATGTGTATCTCATTCAAAGGGATGGGGTATCAATACAGTTCCTTTCAGTAGTCCATGCTGATTATTAATGTTCTAATATGAAAAGAAAATTACAGTGAAAAGAACTTAATTTCTTTTATAGGTTTTAGATGTCTTGTGCTCTCTCTGTGTATGCCATGGAGTAGCTGTGCGGTCTAATCAACATCTAATCTGTGACAATCTCCTACCAGGAAGAGATCTCCTCCTACAGACACGCCTTGTGAATCATGTGAGCAGGTAAAAGAAAAATATTTACTTAAATATAGATCAGCAAAGCAAAAGGAATTTGAGTTCTTGTGCTAAGACGATGTCTGCAGTCATCAAAAGAAAAATCTATTTAACTGCACCACAGGAATCTGTGAATTTTTCTGAAGACAATGCATTAACTGGCATATTATGGCTTTGATAAATTATATCCATAAAATCAGAACAGGGATGATAGCCAGCCGTCTTAAGTAGAAACAACCCTAAACTTAATTCTGGGGCAGTGTTAGCTTGAGAATCAGGGTGCTCTAAATGGCTCCCTGATACACTCCCATTCCTGCACTGAGCATATGCTTGTGCAGGAGAGAATTTGGCCTTTCAAGTAAAGGGTCCTATACCCAGCAAGAAAGTCATTTAATCATTGACTGGGAGAAAAAATGTAAATATAAAAATGTGAATGATGATAATGTGATAACAGACTTTTTTAAAAAGTCTTTTAAAATCAAGATTGGATGCTTTCCTTAAAAACAAAACAAAAGAAAAAAAACCCATCACCACAGGCTCTAGCTCAAACAGAATTTATGGACATGATATGAAATTATTGGGTAAAGTTCTATGGCCTGTGTTACACAGGAGGTCAGACTAGATGATCACAAAGGTCCCTTCTGGCCTTAAAATCTATGAATGAACTTCTGAACAACCATAATGTTTTGTTCAGAGTTACGAACAACCACTATTCCCAAGATTCTACTGTACTTAAGTGCAAAGTATTATTATAGGTATTTGATTAGTAGTGCTGGTTTAATTGCAGGAAATTACAATTTTGATTGAACTGTATGGGAAGCTTTTCCACCAGAAATTTTGAGGAACTTTAATTTTGTTCTTCACTTTTAATGAAACAAGACACACAAGTGGTAAACACAAACTGAGAAAAAGAAGTCTAACTACTGTAACATGTTCTTCTGATCTGTTTTTATGGCTAACCATTTTTCCCCTTTGTTTTAAGCATGAGACCCAATATCTTCCTTGGGATCAGCGAAGGCTCCGCCCAATACAGAAAATGGTACTATGAGCTTATGGTGGACTACGTGGAGCCCTTTGTGACAGCAGAAGCAACTCATGTTCGAGTGGGCTGGGCATCAACAGAGGGCTATTCACCATACCCTGGGGGAGGTGAAGAATGGGGTGGAAATGGTGTTGGCGATGACCTGTACTCTTATGGATTTGATGGTCTTCATCTGTGGTCAGGTAAAGCATTTTTAATTTCTCGATAAAGGGATGTGGAACAGCCATTTCCAGGAAGTCTGTGGTATCTAGCAGCATCAAAAAAAATCATGTATGTAGATGAATGCTAGGAGGGGATTCCATTTGGGGTAAAATGCAGAATCAGAATCCCATCCTGGAGATTTTTAAATTGACTACTCTAATCTAAAAGATGGTTTTATTCAAAACAATGCAATTTATAGATGGAATTTGGTTTCACCTAAGGCTTTTGTTTTTTTAAACAGTGCACTCCAAAGCTTTGCTTTAAAACTTCAAAGGTACAGAAAATGAAGTCTGACAAGCATTCTCGCAGTGGTAGACTGAATTTCTAATCCCTCTGTGATATTATAAGACCAACATGAGAGATTTCGGTCATATAGATTTTTGGAGGGTTTCTTTGAGATACTGATTTTAGTTAAAGCCAGACAATGGGAACTTATGTAAGCATACTGGCCTATCCAATCTCTGTATGTGATGCATATTGAATTTGTTTGAATATGTAGTAAGAAAACTTTTGTATCAGACATTTTAAAAGTACTTCTTTGTGTAAAAAGGAAAGGAGCAGCTGTACCACGCCCAGCCCTGTCTTCCGGCGGGGCTGCTGTACAGACGGAGGAGAGACTGTGTGAGAGAGTTGGGGGCGGTACAGTTGTGCCAAAGGAGCTGCCGGCATGGGGCTGCCCAGTGGCACCATGTTCTGCTCCTTTCCCCACTGTAGTTCCCAGGAAAGCCCTGAGATTCAGGGCCCTTCCACAGAGCTGCATATCCTCCAGCTCTGTCTGTAAAGCAGGAGCCCTGGAGGAGGACAGGGATGGGGAATGATACAGCCACCAGAGGAGCTGCCGGCCTTCTGCTCCTTTCCCCACTACTGTTCCCAGGAGAGCCTTGAACCACAGGGTTCTCCCGGGAACTGCAGCGGGGGAAGGAGCAGAAAGTGGGGCCAACGGGTGGCCCCACACCAGCAGCTCTTCATGCCAGCAGCTGTACTGTCCCAAGTCCTGCCCCCAGCCCTATATTCTGGCACGGCTGCTGTACAGATGAAGGAGACCCTACGTGGAAGAGTTGGGGTGGTACAGCCACAGTGGAGGAGCTGCGGGCATGGGGCCGCCCAGCAATCCCACGTTCTGCTCCTTTTGATGCTGTGGTTTTGAAGTCTCCAGTGGGAGGGAGGAGGACAGAGCCCCACCTATCCCCAGGGTAAGGGAGGGTGGATTGTGGGGGCATCAGGCTGGGAGTGGGGCAGGTAGGAGTCACATGCAGGGTCATGTGGAAAGGTCATGTGCCTCCTGTTATCTGCCCCCTCCTCCCACTGGTAAGGAATGGATTACACTTGCACCTCTGATGAAAACTGTATGTAGTATTCTAATATCAGTTTTACCAATGAAGCATACTGAGATCAAATCACCTTTCTGCTATTACTTACTACTCAGTTTATGTCACTAAGTGTCACATTAGCCCTTTTTGACACCCTACGTGGCTGATACAGTTTAGCTGTAGGTGTTCTGTACTTAATACATACACTGATTTGCCCCAAATATATATTCCAAAAATTATAGGTCTTACTTTTAGAATCCATTTCCAGAGGTTTTTCACTTGCACATTTCTTCCTATATCTCACATTATAGATAAACAAAATGCCAGAAGTGTGTTATTTCTTGCTTCCAATTTCTTCTGTTGATGACTTTTCTTGGGGATTAGGAATTTCATATGTAATACAATGAGATGTGTTATTTAAATGGAGGGGTGGAGAGAATGATACATTCCAGGGTTACTTGATGTCAGAGCAAAGTAACAGACACATCTATGATGAAAAAGTATTTACTAATCTTTATTATTTTTTGTTTTAGAGCTTGATTATGTGACCTTTTATTTACGCTGAATAGTACAATACTCTACAAAGTAAAAACACTCTGGCCCTTAATAATGATAATTCCTGATTTTACATCTTCAAATCACTTTACAAAAAACAAATTTATGTTTATCTTGGATGATGAGACATACTATAGATTAGCGTTTTGATATATTTTACTCCACACTCTATCATGGGCTCATTGATAATAGAAGAGAAGATCTAATTTTTTTTTTAGGATTAAGGTATTCAGCACTCTTCATATTTCGTTTAGAATTTGACAACTGAAACAAAAGTCAAAATAATATACATTTCTAACGCAAGCATGTGACGTGCATTGTTGCATCTTCAGTGAATGTTCTGGGGAGTTGGGTTCCTTCAGTGTATACATTAAACAATATTTACATACAATATAAAGGGAAGGAATTTTTGATGCAAGCTCCTATTGTTGTGATTGTGGTATTTGGATGCTCAATAATGAGATGAAGGACTTTTATTTTCAAACTGGCAACAAGCACTAAAAATCAGAAATACTGATCTTCTATTGGTCTGTGGCTCAGAAGCATCCTTAGAGATCCCGGGTAAGACCCTGGCCAGCTAATGTAGGCATTTTTTTGGAAGATGTAATTTTTTCTCTTTCAGGTTTTAACCCACTTTTTGCAATTTGGAATTGTAGTGTAAATGGGAGTAAAATTTCAGTTTTGTGAGGTTTTTTGAGCCTTAAAACAGGACCATTATTTATTTCCAGATGCATTAAGCACAATAACTAAAATAGTTTTTGCAGATGCCATTGGGTGCATATCTGCACTTTATTACAAGCTTACTATTAATTCTTTGATAATCTAGTATTGATGTCTCTGAGTCCAGGCACATGTACTCCATCTGTTTACCTCATAATTTTTTTTTAAGTAAATTTTTCAGGTTTTAGTAAAACCTTTTCTATGTGACTCTCTCAAGTTGTTCAAAATGTATTTCCTTTTTTCCATAGGCTGTATTGCACGGACAGTCAATTCTCCTAATCCACATTTGTTAAGAACGGATGATGTCATCAGCTGCTGTTTGGATCTAAGTGCCCCAAGCATCTCATTCCGGATAAATGGTCAACCAGTTCAAGGGATGTTTGAGAATTTTAACATAGATGGTCTCTTCTTTCCAGTCGTCAGCTTCTCTGCAGGAATAAAGTTAGCATTGATTGTAGTTTTTCCTGTTTTCAGTGAACATGTCCAGTTATTTCTCTGCTACCTTCCCCGTCATTTCCCTTTCTGACATCTGCCTTCTTGGCACATTGCCTGTTCCGTAAAGGTGAAGTGAGGTAAGAGCCGAAAGGAGTCCTGAAGGGATAGTGCACCTGGCATTTGTCAGCATGCGAACATGTTCAGGTATTTCACTAATATTCTCCATTTAGGATTTAAAAACATCTTCTGACTCCCTCTTATTCTTCAACACAACACACATTGCTAGCATTCACTGCCAGGCCAGCCTTTAAGCCAAACTAAAAGAAAAACATCAATTTATGTACATGAATTTTTCTGATTTCTGCAATGCAAAATAATGTACTTTCCATAATGCGTCTGTGGCAGTGTAGTCTCTGTTAGTTGAAGATTAACAAGCACAATTGGTCAATTTTGTCTGCCAATTGGATGCACTCTGGGATTTTTTGCTAATGCTAAGCTCTCATAGCATTGTCTACCAGTAAAATGTTCTAACTAAAACTAAAAGCTGACTGTTTTGGGACCTGAAAAAGAGCTCTGTGTACACTCAAAAGCTTGTATGTCTCCAACTGAAGTTGGTCCGATAAAAGGATATTACCTCATCTACCTTGTCTTTCCAGTAAAATGTTCTAGCATCTGTAATCTGGCCTCAGTTATACATGCTCATGTCACTTCCTGGCTGTACTACAGCAATGCTATCTTCCTGCATATGCAGTTGTGGGCCCCAAGGAACATCAACTAGCACAAAATGCAGTAGCTTGTCTCTTCAGCAACACAGGCTACCGCTAAGCCATGAAACCTGTACTCTGCTCACAGTGCAGTTTTTCAATAGAAAAGCAACTCAGATTCAGGGTCTTAGTCCTCTTCTTCAAGGGTGCTCAATGGTTTGGGCTCATGATACTGAAAAGATTGCTTCACATTTTGGGATCCAGACTACTGTCTGCAGACCCATTGCCCAGGCACAATGGCACCACATACTGCAAGGCTAAAGCTCATCCATGCAAGCCCAAAGCTTTGCTGGTAGCTGCTCCTACAGGAATTAACCATTGCTGATCATACCTTTCATTCCAAATGCAAAGTTCACTTTTTTCCACATTACTTCTGCTTATATATACACATAATACAATGTATATATAACAAATTCTATTTAAAAAACCTCCCCCCACAATTTCTCCTTGAGGAGAAGGAGAAAAGAAAGAACCATATGTGAGTGATATTAGTCAAATAGCTCAGTGGACTGCTGGAAGGTGTTGAGATACTACAGGGATGAGGGCCATATAAAAACCAGAATAGAATAGAGTGGAATACACAACATTCTCCTGTTGTGCAACTCTACTGAAGCCATTGTAGGGATTAATTGACTTTTTTTTTTGGTATCTTCCAAATCACACTACACCGAGATGAATTTCTCTGTTTTGTATCACTAATTTATGCTCATCTCTGTACTCAGAGCATTGCAGTGATGAAAGGCATCATTGTACAGCTGCAGAACATGGAAATGTGGAAAATGTGTAATGTTGAAAGTAAAATGAGTTTTCTGTGTTGCATTCTGAAGGTTTCATATGCTACTGGAGAGAGTATGGAATGATTTTTCACTGAGTTTTTGGGTCTCATTTTTCAAATCTCCCTAACTTCAAGGATGCCAGAGGGAAAGGTTCTGGGCCTGGTTTTCTCTCTGATTGGCAATCTGTCTGTGTCCAGGGTTGTGGCCAAACTTTGGATGGATGCTAAGAACGTTATTGCCTTCTAGGCATCTTTAGCAAGCTGGTGTTCTCTCACTTTCTTCTCCATTATCCTCCATCTCTCTAAAACTCTTGGATAAAAGGTGGACATTAGTTTGTGGAGTGGCTCAATCTCTTCTGGTTATATACTGTTCCTTCTTCCTCCCCACAATCTCCAGTGCCTATTAGCAGGTTACATTTGAGAGGAAAGTGCTTAATATAGTGAAGAAGTTGCAGCACTGATGGTTTTAGATTGCCATTGAGGGTGAAAGACTAAGCACAGATTTGTACCGGCGGTGTTATGATTGCATAAATTGCTGCTGCTATTTACAGGGCACGTTTTCTGCTTGGAGGTCGCCATGGAGAGTTCAAATTCCTGCCTCCACCTGGGTATGCGCCTTGCTTTGAAGCTGTTCTACCAAAAGAGAAGCTAAAAGTGGAACATAGCCGAGAATACAAACAGGATCATCGCTGTACAAGAGACCTATTGGGTCCAACCATCTCTTTATCCCAAGCAGCCTTCACACCAGTTCCCGTAGATACTAGCCAGGTGAGGGAACCAAACAACCACTTTCTTTCTCAACTATAGACATTGCAGGCCCAGGTTAGCTTCATGTTTGAGCTTGCAACTTGTTTCAAATGTGGGTTTTCCTTCTGTGCTGATTTGGTACATTTTATTGCTAACCATTGAGAATACCGGGACATGAAAGGCACAGTAAAGAACTTTGTCACTACTTACTAGAAATTTTATTTATTTCACATTCATGAGCCTTAGCACATGTAGTTTTATCCTTGAAGTGAAACTAGAGTAAAACAGTGACCTTTGAATTAGTGGTAACTGTGGAGATGATACAAGTATTCTATTATTGTATTTTTTATTGATATAATATTTTAAAGGTGAAGGCTTGTGATCATATTAGATGCACTGGGCCACATTTAACCCTGTTTTATTTACTGGGGTTGCCAGAGCAGAGTTTGGCTCATATTGGATAGAAAATGGTATAAATAAAAACTTGCATTATTGCATATCTGTATTTATCATAGAGAAATAGAAAAGCTGACAAATGAATGCTAACACTAAAGAGAAATGTGCTTCTAGCTCCACCTAACAAGTAGTCTGTTTATTTGGGTTGATCCTTAGAGTGGCCACTGATGCATCCCCAGAATACTGCCCTTTGCAACACTTCTGGAATGATGTGGGCTCGCCCACACTGCCATGACCTCTCACACACCAGACATGTGAGTTCGCAGCAGTGGGGATGGAGTACTGCAATATGGCATTCTCCACAATACCACCAGGCAGAGACAAACCTTTCCAAAAACAGGACTATCCAGCTTAAAACCGGATGAATGGCCTCTGCCTGTTGATCATGCTCCCACTGAAATGAATGGGAATGTTGCCATTGGCTTCAGTGTGTACAGGATCAGGCCCTAAATGTTCACTTCTAGTGAACTTTCAGCCATAAAATGAGAGAAGAAAGAACAAATCCTCTGCTGAAACAGACAGCACATGTCCAACTATGTAATATGCAGCTTTAAAGGTAGACTAAGGCTGAGGCATTCGTATTTTGACAGTGCTCTTTTATAAAGTAATGGCTGTGAGACAGCTTGCTGGAGAATTGTATGTTTAATAAATATAGCTTTTCTGTTTTGTGGGTCCTGTCATGTAATAAGGGTGAGTAATGTGATATCAGGTTTGTTAATAATGTAGCACTATGTATTGGGGTCTGTTTTTTGCAGCAGGAGTGGAGCTGATTTGGGGGAGAGCTAGGGTGACTTGTATTCTTGATTTCCCTTACAGGGCTTTTTTTTACACAGTCCCCTCCCAATCCTACTCATTCTTCAAAGTAGGCCCCAAAAGAGTAATCTTCTGCAGGTTCGTTTGGCAGCTTCATCTCACCGATACAGTGGAATGGTTTCAGCAGCAAATTCTTTTTCTCTTGCATCCCTCCATCAGGCTCCTGGATCAGTGCCGCTCCTGCTCTGAATCTCACCAGTTGCGCTCATACCTGCTTCCTAGCTCCCCTTTCTGTACCGAGTAGAGAAGCAGCAGTAAGGTGGATCAGCAGAAGGGAGGACAAACCAGAATTACCTGCTAATCACAAAACTGAAGGGGAACCTTCCCCCACAACCCAATCCCTGCTCTTGGAAAGAAACCCAATGGCAGCTTATTTCTTCCTCCCTTCCCCCGACCCTTCCTAGTTGGGGGCAGAGAATGCAATTTAAAGGCAGGCCATGGAACTTTGTGAGGGCTCTACCATTTATAGCATTGCCCTGTAAAATGGTGTATTTGATGTGAAAGGGTGGCTGCTTCTGTTCCAGACCAGGACATTCATTGGCAGCTTATACTAAAATTATCAGCAGTAAAATAGTTAACAATATTCACATTGATGACGTTATCATTAGGGTTCAGCGCTAACATCTAAATGAGATGGAGTAAAAATTTAAATTCCACCTCTTTGACTACCACTGCCTCTATTTTACAGTAACAGAAGATATCCTAAGAATTCAGTCCCCAAAAAAGTAGCTTGTTTTTGCAAAACTACATGGGAGAAGAAAGCCTTATAACAGGGCTCGGCAACGTTTCAGAAGCATTGTGCCGAGCCTTCATTTATTCACTCTAATTTAAAGTTTTGTGTGCCAGTAATACATTTTAACATTTTTAGAAGGTCTCTTTCTATAAGTCTGTGATATATAACTAAACTATTGTTGTATGTAAAGTAAATAAGGTTTTAAAATGTTTAAGAAGCTTCATTTAAAATTAAATTAAAATGCAGAGCCCCCCGGACCTGTGACCAGAACAGTGTGAGTGTCACTGAAAATCAGCTTGCGTGCCGCCTTTGGCACACGTGCCATAGGTTGCCTGCTTCTGCCTTATAGAGAAATAGTACCAATGATTATATAGCATATTGAATCTGTAATTGTTTTCTCTAGATTCAGTACCCATTTGAAGCTGGTGGGTAATGTGAGATATATTTTGTGAGCACAACTTATCTATACATTTATTTAGATTCTTATAAGGCCACTATTAGAATAGTGTATAAGCTGTGGAAGAGAGTGAAAATGCATTGTGCATTTATACAGCACTTCTCATTCAAGGCACTTAAATTGTGTGTGTGACCTTACTCGCTCTTCCCTACTCAGTGTAAAGAGGGGAGCTAGCAGGCAGGTATGAGAGCAATGTGACTGGAGTTGAGGACAGAAACTTGCACAAAGCTCACTGAATAACATTGAGGAGAGGTGACATTTTGGTCAAGAGTAAGTCACTGCTTTTATGAAAAGTGAAAGCTGACCTATTTTCATGATCTGTAATGTGTTGCAAGAGTTAGAGGCACCCCATAATTATGCCTAAAAATGAGTTTTTCTTTGCATGCCATATGTTTGTAGACAAACTGTTGAATTTTTAAGTTAGTGTTGGCAAGATGACAAAATAACAAAGTGCTTTCGCAGGAAAATATGTTGGTAAACTTTTAGACTCCAGTTCTGTCTCCAGTGCACTCACTGTCTTAGCAGCTGCACTGTGCACTGGGGAGTTTTGTGGGGGATACTGCAAAGAGAACCTTCCCCTCTCCCCAGGCTTCACATGCCCTATCTATCAGCAACTCATCAGAACCTCTCTGATTCTGAGGCAGGCTGGGGTTCCTGCACCAGTGGAGGAGGCTGAAGTATTTATATTCCCTTAACCAATTGTTATGGAACGCATTTTGCTGAAAGATGGACATTTGTGTTAGTGTTTTATCGTGTAACTGAGGAAATACTGTAGGTTTGGACAGCTTTTAGATATTTTGGAGGAATTTTTCTTTTCATGTTGTGTCTGCATCTCTTTCTCCATTTGCCCTTTCTGGCCCATCTTTAGAGCCATAAAATACTCATAAATGCACAGATTAACATGTATCTGTCAAAGGAGCACTTGAAAAACACACAAACTTCATTATGCTTGGCTTGAGAGATCTCTAATTTAATCTGACTGACTATGTTAACAGGGTTGGTTAGGAGAGTACAGTAACTGGATTGCACAGTAATACAATATATTTGTAATAGTCTGTCTCTCTTCTGTCTTTAGATTATTTTGCCTCCTCACCTGGAAAGAATTAGAGAAAAATTAGCAGAGAACATCCATGAACTCTGGGTTATGAATAAAATTGAACTTGGCTGGCAGTATGGCCCAGTAAGTACCTTCTTAAATTTCACATTCTGTTAGTTACTCTCTTAGATAGCAACATTGTATCTATCTTATTGTACTGTGTGCTGACACCACTCTGATGATACTGGATTTCCTCCATTGCTAAAACGTGGTAGATTTTAACCTTCCTCCCAGTAGCTGGAAACCGACGGTATTCATATAGCCAAAAAGCAAAGATATTGGCCAAATCCTGGTATCCACGAAGGCTGCTTTTATGGTTAGTTTTTAAGTCAGTCTAGATATGGATTCCCAGGCTGGTGTAGAAACAGCATAGCTGGCTTTTCTTTTTCACCTTGCACTTGAGCAGGAAAGGAGTCAGAGGAAAGGAGTGGAGTTGGATCACCATGTCTGTGTTGGCTGCCAAACAGCTTTTGGGGGGCCATGCAGTGCATTGTAAAGCAGCCGCAAGGCTCCTCTAACGTGTCAGGGGCATGCTGTCATTATCTCCCCCACCATGGCTGTGTACTGTCTTCCCTCCCCAAGAGAAGTAGAAATCATGGTCCTAGAGTCAATGAAGTAAAGACCAGGATTAACTCTTGGATGGACTTCTTTTGGGAAACTTGCTGGGTTGCCAAGGGAATGAGCCATACAGAACAGGTGCTCCTGGGCTTGCCCTGCCTCCCTTGATCAACATGCACCTGCTAGAGTCCCAGTCTGAGTGTTCATGGAAAAAATAATTCTGTGGACTCTCCATTAAAGAGAGTTGCCAGGAAATCTCTAGCTGTCCCTTAACCCCTTATGTGAGTTATATTCTTTTTGTGCCTATGTTAAACTGCATTTTATTGTTTAAGTATTTCTCTAAACAAACTAGGGAAATACAGCCTAGATGGAGCTACTATAAGGTGGGTGCATAACTGGTTGGAAAACCATTCCCAGAGAGTATTTATCAGTGGTTCACAGTCAAGCTGGAAGGACATATTGAGTGGGGTCCCACAGGGATCAGTTCTTCATCAATGATTTCAATAATGGCACAGAGAGTACACTTATAAAGTTTGTGGATGATGCCACGCTGAGAGAGGTTGCAAGTGCTTTGGAGGATAGGTTTAAAATTCAAAATGATCTTGACAAACTAGAGAAATGGTCTGAAGTAAATAGGATTAAATTCAATAAGGACAAATGCAAAATACTCCGCTTAGGAAGGAACAGTCAGTTGCACACATGCAAAATGGGAAATGACTACCTAGCAAGGAGTACTGCGGAAGGGGATCTGGGAATCATAGTGGATCACAAGCCAAATATGAGTTAACAGTGTAACACTTTTGCACCAAAAAAAAAAAAAAAAGGCAAACATCATTCTGGGATGTATTAACAGGAGTGTTGTAAGCAAGAGAAGTAGTTATTCTGCTCTACTCCATGCTGATTAGGTCTCAACTGGAGTAATGTGCCCAGTTCTGGGCACCACATCTCAGGAAAGATGTGGACAAACTGGAGAAAGTCCAGAGGAGAGCAACATATTCAAAATGCAAAAGTTTTTATTGTTTTCAAAAAAGAAAAAAATACATACAACCTACAAACATATTTTGAATACACAATCTTATTATCAAATAATATTTACAGTTTGTAGAGCAGAAGAATCTTACAGTAATATTTTGATTTTACTTCAAGTCTAGAGTGTGCGGGGGAAGAAGCTGTGATCCAAGACTAAATTCAATACATGACTGTACTGAGTCCTTTTCCCATGTAGATCTCTATATACCTTGAGCAAATTCTGAAATTGAAAGCTTTCAGTAATACTTTTAAAAAAAACCACCCAATTCTTATCTCAGTGTTCTCTATCTTAAATAGTACCAATCAGTTTCCAATGATTTTGCTCTATATGGGAGTGGGTAAATCTTTCCATTGTCTGGCCAAAGAACATTTTGTAACCCATCTAATCTGAAGAAATATTCCCTGTCGAGTAGCTGTATCTCATTACACATCTCTGTTCAGCTTTTGGCAGTTGAGTTGTATAGTTGGAGGAGGCACTGCCACATGTCCCTTTCCCTACCCTGGTTTGCCTACAGCCATTTAACAAAAGCTAACATGACTAACTGGAAAATGTTAATCAGTACTTCTGAGAGTCTCAAAATTTAGACGACCAAACAAAAGAAAGTTACTAAGGACCATACTTTGCTTCCTGGGTATCTGCACACAGAAGGGATCCCCTGCATGGGAATCCCCCAACTTCCATATGGAACAAAGCATTCAGCCATCTACCCCTAAGGTACCACCCCTATTCCAGATCCTACAGAAGTGCACAAGGATTGGTAGTTTGGGATGGAGCCAGAAGGAAGCCAAGGGAGTCACTGGTAGTGTGGATCCAATGAAGCCATGCTACCAGGGATTGAAAGGGGTTGAGCTGCTGCTAGGACGCAGGGCCTTAGAATGAAAGCCACCTGGGCCCTCCCAAGGATGTGTTGGGTTTAGGGGTAGGTATTGCAGCTTTTTCCAATGGGTGCAAGGGTAGTGGAGAGGAGAACAATCCTCAACTTGTGTTCAGCGATTTTCTCCTCCTGAGCTCTTCCCCCGGATGTTTCTGCAGAATTGATGACCTAAATTCTCATGCATTCTGTGCTTACTAAGAGACTGGCATCTGTCAAGAAGCAAAGTTAATTCACATTTCAACAACAAACTTATCTGAGTGCCAAAGGAAAAAATATACATCCATTTTCTCCAACATTCTAGCCCTTTATTGAAAAACATTTGAACTAAATCTGTTTAGTTAAAAGTACTTTCAGTTCAGCAATTACCATACTTTTTACTTACACAGCACCTTTTAGCTAATAATTACAGAGCAGACTTTAATTAATCAAGCCTTGAAACATCCCTGTGAAGTATTGTATTCTTTTTATGGATGGTGTAATTGAGACCACAGTGGTTATTGCTTTCTCAATTCAGTGGCAAAGCTGGAAATAATACCCACAACATCTGTCACCCTGTCTATTGTTCTAACTCTTAGGCTCCATTCCCTGATTGAGGCTGATGTCAGAATGAAGCTAAGAGTGGAAGATTTCAGCCTGAAAGGAATATTTTTGGCAAAGCTATGACTGGATGAAATGAAAGGGTTTTGTAAATGACTCCCTTCTTGACTCTACCTCCCACTAATAAGAATACATTATTTATGCCAGTCTTGTATGTGTGCTATACAAGTTCTGTCTCCTGGTATGCTGCTGGCCATCTTTTAGTCATTTTCTGAAACACAAATTGACTGAATTAAGACTGAATCTAGAGGTTATAGTGGACCATAAGCTAAATATGAGTCAACAGTGTGATGCTGTTGCAAAAAAAGCAAACATGATTCTGGGATGCATTAACGGGTGTGTTGTGAGCAAGACACGAGAAGTCATTCTTCCGCTCTACTCTGTGCTGGTTAGGCCTCAACTGGAATATTGTGTCCAGTTCTGAGTACCGCATTTCAAGAAAGATGGAGAGAAATTGGGGACGGTCCAGAGAAGAGTAATAAGAATGATTAAAGGTCTAGAGAACATGACCTATGAAGGAAGGCTGAAAGAATTGGGTTTGTTTAGTTTGGAAAAGAGAAGACTGAGGGGGGAAATGATAGTAGTTTTCAGGTATCTAAAAGGGTGTCATAAAGAATAGGGAGAAAACTTGTTCATCTTGGCCTCTACGGATATAACAAGAAGCAATGGGCTTAAACTGCAGCAAGAGAGGTTTAGGTTGGACATTAGGAAAAAGTTCGTAACTATCAGGGTGGTTAAACACTGGACTAAATTGCCTAGGGAGGTTGCAGAATCTCCATCTCTGGGGATATTTAAGAGTAGGTTGTCTATCAGGGATGGTCTAGACGGTATTTGGTCCTGCCATGAGGGCAGGGGACTGGACTCGATGACCTCTTGAGGTCCCTTCCAGCCCTACAATCTATGAATCTAAGAGAAGGGGAAGTTTAGCCTTAACTGAATATCCTTGTTTGTATGGAATATTTTTTCAGTATTATGCACATTAGTTGGGCCATGTAAGTCCCATCCACAAATTTGCACAAACTACACTGAAATTGGGAACAGAGAATCCCTAAATGATATTTGAACTGACTTTTTATGGTGCAGTCTATCAAATTATGCTGAGTTCTATGCAATCCTCAAGGTCTTGGTTACCTTTGAATAATATTTTTAAGTCTATTTCAGCATGTTTGTTTCAGTGTGTACCTGGTTGTGAACTACTGAATAATGTGTACTGATCCTCATGTTTAAAATGTATTACATTATGGATTTGTCTTATTTACTGAGAGCCAAATTCTGTCAATCTTACTTTAGATGTTTAATGTTTTATGCTCTGAAATTGGGGCTATTTTTGGATCAAAGAAATACTCTGTTTCAGGAGGGCTGACAATCAGCCCCAAGTTTTGAGGGTCTTTTTTTAAAATCATTACTACAGTTCTTAAGGCACATTTAAACTCACTCCTTATTCTCTTTCAGGTTAGAGATGACAACAAAAGACAACACCCATGCTTAGTAGAGTTTTCAAAGTTGCCAGAGCAGGAACGAAATTATAATTTACAAATGTCACTTGAGACGCTGAAGTAAGTTTCTACCATCTACAGTCTAACAGCAAGTCTTTTTCATGCAGCTAAGCAGCTGTGGTGTCAGAAATTCTAATCCAATCTGTGAAGTTTGTTAATATGTAGGATGGTAATACAAAAATTACAGACTAGGGTATATTGATGAATAATAGACTGGAGACTAGAAAGAGCCAGACTAGCTAAACAAACTGTGGTTCGAAAGTCCCGTTCTCACTCTCCAGGGAATTTTAAACTCTCCAAGGTATTATAAAAAATAATTATTTCCATCCCTTAAAGCAACTTCATATTAGTACTGACTAGCACTGCCTGCTTTGGTATGTTTGAGATTATCACGCCAACACAACAACATTTTGATAATGATGAAAGGACAAGGAGAGCCATTTTTCCCCTGGACAGAAGATGTGAGAAGTGGGTCCAAAATACCTCACAGAACTAGGAGGAACCCCTTATTTTTAACGTTATTTAGTTTTCATTCATTAGGTACAATTTTGCAATAAACAGTGATTTTTGGTCATGAGAAGCTGGATAAGATTTACTTCAGCATTCTTTATCTGGACCGTTGCCACTGCCTCCTACCTGCCGATGAGCGCATGCATGTGTGGATTTTACAGACCCTCCCCCAACTTGGAATGCTAGAATATTTCAGCTGGTCACTATTACTCATCCTCCCTCTGCAGTGTGATGCTGCCAATATATTAATAAGAGGCTTCCTTGAAAATTCTCTCCTTACCTGTAGCACATCCTGGTCGTGGGGTTTTTATGTCGGTTTCAGTCTTCTCTGCAGTCTGCTAGTTTGTTTTCCAATTAAAATATATGGCCCTTTTTGTAACCTTAATTCAGAAAAGAGATGACACTGCAGAATCAACATACATTTTAAGTGTCACTTAGATGGAAATGTTTCTACTTTTCTCTAAGAAAAATATACTGTGTATATTGAGAGTATAACTCAGTGTATACTCATGGACTGTAGGTGCAAAGAACTTTTAGGGGACCTGGAGCATCCTCCGTAGGACAGGTTTTGGAAATACCAGATACTTGGTTAAAAAAAAATTGCTCTTCAGGAACATTTCTCTGAGCACCGGTGCTAAATTTTTTCTGGCAAGAATATTTTTTCTGTATCCACTTATAAGGTGAACTCTATCCAATGCAGGGAAATCAGGTGGCAACATTTCAAGAACAGCTCATGGGATTCTCAATTAGCACAGCACTGTCGTTTTGGTTTCCAAAATAATCTCTGTCCGGTGTGTGAAACTACATAAGGTGATGCCATCAATTTTGGCTACAGTCTCAGGGCCAGATTAATTGCTGCACTTACAGAACCATGACTCAGTTCCAAAAACGTAGGAAGCCACAGTCTCTCATAACATAACTCAAGGAGTTAATAGAGGAGGTATCTGAACCTCTAGCTATTTTATTTGGGAAGTCATGGGAGACGGGAGAGATTCCAGAAGACTGGAAAAGGGCAAATATAGTGCCCATCTATAAAAAGGGAAATAAAAACAACCCAGGAAACTACAGACCAGTTAGTTTAACTTCTGTGCCAGGGAAGATAATGGAGCAAGTAATTAAAGAAATCATCTGCAGACATATGGAAGGTGGTAAGGTGATAGGGAATAGCTAGCATCGATTTGTAAAGAACAAATTGTGTCAAACCAATCTGATAGCTTTCTTTGATAGGATAACTAGTCTTGTGGATAAGGGAGAAGCAGTGGATATGGTATACCTAGACTTTAGTAAGGCATTTGATACGGTCTCACATGATATCCTTATCGATAAACTAGGCAAATACAATTTAGATGGGACTACTATGAGGTGGGCGCATAACTGGCTGGATAACCGTACTCAGAGAATAGTTATTAATGGCTCCCAATCCTGCTGGAAAGGTATAACAGGTGGGGTTCCGCAGGGGTCTGTTTTGGGACCGGCTCTGTTCAATATCTTCATCAACGACTTAGATGTTGACATAGAAAGTACGCTTATTAAGTTTGCAGACGATACCAAACTGGGAGGGATTGCAACTGCTTTGGAGGACAGGGACAAAATTCAAAATGATCTGGACAAATTGGAGAAATGGTCTGAGGTAAACCGGATGAAGTTCAATAAAGACAAATGCAAAGTGCTCCACTTAGGAAGGAACAATCAGTTTCACACATACAGAATGGGAAGAGACTGTCTAGGAAGCAGTATGGCAGAAAGAGATCTAGGAGTCATAGTGGACCACAAGCTAAATATGAGTCAACAGTGTGATACTGTTGCAAAAAAAGCAAACGTGATTCTGGGATGCATTAACAGGTGTGTTGTAAACAAGACACGAGAAGTCATTCTTCCGCTCTATTCTGCGCTGGTTTGGCCTCAACTGGAGTATTGTGTCCAGTTCTGGGCACCACATTTCAAGAAAGATGTGGAGAAATTGGAGAGGGTCCAGAGAAGAGCAACAAGAATGATGAAAGGTCTTGAGAACATGACCTATGAAGGAAGGCTGAAAGAATTGGGTTTGTTTAGTTTGGAAAAGAGAAGACTGAGAGGGGACATGATAACAGTTTTCAGGTATCTAAAAGAGTGTCATCAGGAGGAGGCAGAAAACTTGTTCACTTTAGCCTCTAATGATAGAACAAGAAGCAATGGGCTTAAACTGCAGCAAGGGAGATTTAGGTTGGACATTAGGAAAAAGTTCGTAACTGTCAGGGTGGTTAAACACTGGACTAAATTGCCTAGGGAGGTTGTGGAATCTCCATCTCTGGAGATATTTAAGAGTAGGTTAGATAAATGTCTATCAGGGATGGTCTAGACAGTAGTTGGTCCTGCCATGAGGGCAGGGGACTGGATTCGATGACCTCTCGAGGTCCCTTCCAGTCCTAGAGTCTATGAATCTATGAATAAACATTTAATGTATGCTAATAATGTCCCATTGAATACCCATCATGGCTTTTATGGGGTCCTGACGTGTTTATAGTCCCAGGTCCTCATAGTCTTCTAATCTGACCTTGGGAAAAAACATAAGTCATTTTGTTTATGTATAATGTGAAATTAGTTGTTTTTGTTGTAATATTTGTATTACTCCTAATATATATAGAATCTGCTAGTTAAGTGAATGAAGGACCACTGTATAGCAGTTCGCTTGCCCTGCAGCTTTAATAATGCATCTGATTACAGTCCTACAAGAGCCTTACTTTTCTAATACTGGACCTTTCTTAAGCACACAGTGTAGTTGTGTTGTATCATGGTGACTTTGTCATGTAGACATTTATCTGCCAGGGACTAGAATGAGAGTGTCAGACTCTTTTCATTTCTGCTAGTCTATACAAGTGGAAGAGTAGTGCATTAATCCACTCTTAATGTCCCTTATGGTGATTTGAATCTGAAGGTACTTTCAGTGTAGCTGATTTAACTGAGTTTTTAAATCTATTAATACTTAACTTCAATGGGGGGAGGAAGAGGGCAAGGAAACACCTCCTCCCCCCCTTTTAAGCTTCTTATAATCCTTTCCACAACAATGTCATATTCTTCACATTTTGCACCAGAGTGTTCATTCAAAACTTGAAACAGCTGTCTTGAGGTTTGAGGAATAGCTCTGCACTTGAATTAATTTTTGTGTTGTTGACAGTTTTCTACCAGTCTTACTAGATCAGAGATGCAGAAACCAAAGAAGTCTTGAATCATATCACCTGCCACATCTTTTCTTTTCATTATGCTTCTATTTCAGTGTATTTGATAGTATTATGGTGCAACTTCACAAATATGAAGTATAAAAATAATATAAACTACAAAATGTCAAAATTCAAGAATGAGTTGTCATTGAAAATGGTATAATATTAAAATATATTTACTTGGGTTTCATGCCATAGCACCTTAATCTGTGAGAGGCCCAAGTGATTTCAGTGGGTCTATTTGAACTGTAAACTTAAGGGTAATTATAGTCTGACTCAAGGCCCCAATTTTCCCTTTCTGGCTCCCTGATTCAGTGCCAGTTGGTCTGGATGCAAATTAGAGCAGGAAGGCTACTGCTCTAATTTACTCTGCTCGTGTGAGTTCTTCTTATACCAGGGAGGATTTAGTGCAGCAGAACTCAACTTCCCCGTGCTACCTCCTTCCCATGACACACCTCCCCTCCCCTCCAATTGGTGGTGGTTGGGAGTGCTGGCATAGGAGACAGATACACTGCTAGCTCTAAGCCAGCAGATGCTCCCTATATGGGGCTCCCTATATTTTTATTATTATTATATGGAGATATACCTAGCTAATAGAACTGGAAGGGACCTTGAAAGGTCATCGAGTCCAGTCCCTTGCCTTCACAGAAGGACCAAGTACCATCCCTGACAGATTTTTGCCCCAGATCCCTAAATGGCCCCCTCAAGGATTCAACTCACAACCGTGGGTTTAGCAGGCCAATGCTCAAACTACTGAGCTATCTCTGCCCCCTTTAAATAGAATATCAGGGTTGGAAGGGACCTCAGGAGGTCATCTAGTCCAATCCCCAGACCAGTCCCCAACTAAATTATCCCAGCCCATGGAAAATCTCGGTCTTAGTGTTTAGTCTTACCCTGGATAGGTGAAAGTGACGTGATTAAAGGATTGAGCCTCTTGTCTAATATATACATTTATACACTTTGAGAGCTGAAGATTTACTTGTCAATCACCAATACAGTATTTCATAGTTATCTGTGCAATGTCAGAATATTTTTGCGTATGCAAGATGGAGGCAATGTAAAAGACTGAGCCCCTTGTCCTGGATTACATTTCTGTTTTCTGACGGTCAGTGGTGTAACTTGGTTCATCATCTAGTCTTGTATTGTGCATCAACAATTGAAAGTGGTGTTAATTAGTTCTATTTCAAAGCTTATTTTTTCTTTCTAAAAGCAAATAAGAATTTATGTGACTGAGCATGAGTTTTGAAAAATAGACCAACAAACATAATTTCTTATTTAAAAATAAGCAATACAAAGTCTGGCTTCATAATAGATAATACTATTCATTTTACATACAGTGGAAAAAATAAGATTTAAGAGTCAGTTGAAGCATATGATTCATCTGCAAGGAGAAGTAAATTTGGGATTGCGTAACAACCTGAACAGTAGTATGCAACAGAAAGTAAAATCCTGAAAGAATGGTACAACTAGGATCAGCTCAAATCAAACCCTCCATCCCAACCCTTTTGAGTGATGGGAAAATTAGGATTTTAATCCAAATTTCATCTCTCTTGGGTCTCTCTTTTAATCAGTCTGAGCCAAAGTTATGGATAAAAACACCCTTAAATTTGAGGAAAGTTCTGATCTGAGTCCATACTTGAGGACTTATACACTTCTGTAATTTTAACAGAATTAAAACATATCCAGCCATCTTACTAACAGCAAATTTGTAACTCGAACACTGGAAAAATTAGGGTCTGGCACTTACCCCTCTAATATCAACTAAAATATTTTCTAGCACAGATAAGCCCACTGGTTACAAATTAAAATATTTGAAGTCTCTCTAAAAGAATCACATTTTAAAGAAGACAGGTGACATTTTCTGATGTTTTTCCTTTCATCATCTTAGAAATTAACAACACATTCTAAAAAGATGTTGACTGAGATTGGTGATCCCACTTGTAAATTGTCAGTACTTAAAAGAGAGAAGTTCCTGCCCTCAGATTGCATGATAAAAGTCAATAAAATATGTCTCTCTGAACTTTTACAGCGTATTATAATGTACAACTACAGTCATTCAGTCTATCACAAACTTATTGGTCTTTCCTCAGTTGATAGCTGTAGGCTAACAATAATAAGAAGAAAATGTAATCACAGTTTTTGGCAAACCAGAACAAAAAATATGTACCCTCAGATTGTACGCATTACCCTCACAAGCCAACATATGATCATTTGTAGACCCTTGTATTTGAATAACCTGTTTGTTCAGCCTGTGACAGAGGACAGTAAAATGCTTTAGTAGATGTTATATTACATCAGATAAAATGGTCATGGCGTAGGACAATGTTGCCCATCCTTTTCAGGTTGGTGACCATTCATTAAAATACAAAATTGTCAGGACTCATTTAAATTTACGATAAAAGTAATTGTAAAAATGTATCAGTGACAAACTTGTATAATTTACTTGTGTGTAAATTTTGAGAGACTGATGGAGAATATTTAATCTTCAAGGAGAAAAGTGTGTAGGAGACGGGAAGAGTAGTGAGGTTTTCATGTTTTTATATCATACTAAAATTTTCAATGACTCGTGACCCCTCCAATTTCCTTTTGTGATATCCTTGGGGGCTGTGATTCATTGGTTGAGTGAAAACTCATGTATTTTTATAACATGCTGCTGCAAAAGTTTATTTGGTTCCATGCTGAAAAAAGTGTAATGTGTTATTGTTTCAAAACAATAAGATTTAAAAATCAAACATTTTCTAAAGAAATAAGCTGAATACACCTTCATAGAATTTCTGATCTTTGACTCCTACTAGTATTTGATCCTTTGATCTGACAAGGATGC
Organism: Gopherus evgoodei; assembly: GCF_007399415.2. Lineage (NCBI taxonomy): Eukaryota > Metazoa > Chordata > Testudines > Testudinidae > Gopherus > Gopherus evgoodei. Next base: position 147,145,906 of record NC_044324.1, read on the forward strand.
CAACTGTTTTTTAAAAGCCAAAATGAGAGTAGTGCTTAAAGAAAGAAAAGAAAAAATAAAGCATCAGTGCGCTGTTTGGCTTGGCCAAAGTCTGAGATCACTGCAGAGGTAGTATGCTCTGTCTCTAAGAGAAAGGAACACCTTTTTTCATTCTTCCACCAAGTTCTCTGGCCTATCAAAGGAGCAGTATTGACAACCTGGAGGAAACCACCTATAGTCCTCCTTTTTGGAAGTGAAATCTGTGTCGCATGCACTCCTTGATCGTGAGTTGGGAGAAAATAAGAGTTGCTAATTGTCATAAGACATCAGGAAATACAAAAAGAATGTCAGTTTATAGTCATGATTTTTTTGATGGTATACTGGAAAAATTCAGAAGGCTATACCAATCTATTCAGAGTCAATTTACAGCTTTGTATATTATATTTATATTGCATTTAATTCAAAAGAGAGCATTTTTCCAACAGTACACAGAAGTTTATAACATATCTCAAAAGAAGTGCGATAAGCATCTTTACATAAAGAAGGAATTTTATGTTGTAGTTCTTGTAGGCCTAATTTGACATAAGGGTTCTGTTCTGTATATATGATAACAGAAACCAATATATAAAAGTGACAGTTTCTCACTGGTTTTGCCTTCCAGAACCCTGTTGGCATTAGGTTGTCATGTTGGAATTGCTGATGAATATGCTGAAGAAAAAGTGAAAAAACTGAAACTTCCTAAGAAGTAAGTCAAAATTCAAACACATACTTTTTATTTTATTTTATTGTTTAATAAGGGAAGAAGATGTTGAGGAGACTGAGTTCTACTAAGTGTGTGTGGAGGGGAGGGAGGGAAGAGGGAGAAAAGAAAACACTAGGCGTAGCCCACAGGAGTTAGTATGTAGTGACATTCTGACTGTGATCTTTAGCTTTTTGGATTGGAAATGTATTCAAGACCACCTTCATCTGCTTTGATTTTGTATTTGGTATCCAGAAAATAAGTGAATAAAACATGGGTCCAAACATACCATTCCACTGCATGTATGTCATGCATGTTCATATTACCAAAAGCATCGCATGACTTTCTTTGGGTCTTATGCTCCTAACTCATTAGGTGTTTTTCAAAATCCCCCTCATATACATACATATACAGTAAAAGCTTTTTTATCCAGCATGTTGGTGGAATGTGGGGTGCCAGTAAGTGAAAAATTCCGGTTAGCTAAAAGGGAGGGAGTTTGGGTGTGGGGTGCTGGATCCAGGGGACGCTCACCTCACGTGGTTCCCCGCATACGGTGATCTGTCCCTGCTGTTCCATGGTGGAGGTGCAGTTAGGTGGCTCTGTGTGCTGCCCCCACCCTGCCCCAAGCACTGGGTCTGCAACTGTCATTGGCCAGGAACCATGGCCAACGGGAGCTGTGGGGACAGCGCATGCGGGTGGATGCAGCACACAGAGCCACCTAACCGCATCTGCGCCTAGGAACAGCAGGGACAGGTTGCTGCTTGTGGGGAGCCACCTGAGGTGAGTGTCCCCTGGATCTGGCACCCCAAACTCCTCCCCCCTCCACACCCCAGCCCACTTCCCCGAGCCTCCTCCCGCACCCAAACTCCCTCCCAGAGCCCACACCCCTCCCATGCCCCAGCTCTGCACACCCTCCCACACACCATACCCCTTGTGGCTGCTCCTCCACCTAGGAGCTAGGGAGCCCACTGGCACCATGCCAACTGGACTATAAACTGGACTTTCTATGAAGATTAGAAATGCCAGTTTATAGAGCTTTCCAGTTGGTACGGGGCTGGATAACACAGCTTTTACTGTATATGATTTTGTATGAATAACTAAGATCTGGTGTTTAGACAAACAGTAAAAATTGTAATGGATACTGACTTTTACAGTTTATTCAACTTGTTTGCAATTGATCAATGGTTGCTGGGCTCCTTTATAGACGGAGCTTGTATTGTAGTCAATATGGGTGGGACTTTGAAAAGCATCTAAGGAGTTAGGAGCACAAGATCCAGTGGAAGTCATGAGATGATGTTCAGTAATATGAACATGCATGACATACAGCCCATTGAATACTAGGGCCTGCATTTTTAATACTTATTTTCTGGAGTCAAGAAAATAAAATTAAAAGGGATGAAGGACTGTAATACCTTTCTAACTCAAAAAAGATGATCACAGTTAGAATGACACTATCTGCTGATTCCTGTGGGCTACATCTATTTTCTTTGCAAGAATAAAGAAAGAAAAATAAGAAATTGGAACAAACTTGCCCAAACTCTTCTTCAGTAATGGTGTTCTGAAAAAGGGGATTTGAAACTAACTAAACTGCATATACAATATCTAAGTAACAAGAAATCATACTTGGTACTACAAGAACTATGCCACTCTATCCATGACAATGTTCAGTGATTTTGAATTCCACTGGATTGGAGACCATAACTTCACTGCCTCTGAAAGAAACTGAGGTCCCAACAAATGACCCTTTAAATTGAGATGTGAGGGAAAAAACCCTAAAAAAAATATTCTAAAGACAATTAATAGTAAAATAATATTACTGTGATAATTCCCATTGACATCAAGAGACAGTTGTGTCTGACTAAGAACTGAGTAAGGACTTCAGGATTAGGAACTAGCTCTGTTGGTGTTGGGTTGGACTACACTCTATATCAGGTTTATTTCGGGTCTTCTGAAGGAATCTTGAATTGATCTGGCCATCATTTTAATTTACCTGCTATAACACTTGAGAATGATAACCATTGACATAGAGACGTGGTTTCTGTACTCAACTAGTAGAATTCATTGAAACTCTACCAAAACATTGAGCTACTACTAAGCAACAAGGATTTCTGTGTTAAAGTGGGAGAGAAGGTCACTGCTGTATTATGATGGCTTGAATTAATAAGGATCAATTCATATGTTCCTAGACTTACTGACAGCCTTTCTGGTAGAAAATACAGATGAGTGAAATCTTCCGTCACTTATAACCATGCAATCACAATGAAGTCAGTGGTCTTCCAGATTAATTTTTTAAATGAGAACCCAATTTAATACTTGGAGTGGTACATTGATAGCTTTTTTGTTTGGCAGATGTGGCATTATAGGGCACAATCACGTAGCCATTCCACATGCAGAACTCCCTTGATTTCAGTGGCTGCAGGATGAATAGATCAGGTTAATAGCATGATCAGTTACAAAAGCTTGTAATGAATTGCCACTTGTTATGAGCGATTAGGCACTCAAAATGTTTAGACTTCATGCAAAATACATTAAATGAGTTGCTACTCTGGATTGATCTGACTGGTTGAGAAATGCATCGAATGTAATATGTAATTGGTGGGGTTCACTGAATATATGTGGATGAAAAATGGCCAATGAAATATGGTTAGATACAAAAGTAATTCTTGGTGAAGTTGTGGTGATTCTGAAATGTGTGAAAATCTATATAAAACTGAATCATACACTGAGACTTGAGCCATGTTGGAAAAATCATGCTACCATAACTAGAATGGTTGGATTATGATTATCGAGCCTGATAGGAAGATTCATTCACCTGTTCTGGATGCTTTTAAAGGTTTTATAATTACTGCAGTAACACAATTTTAGCATGAAGCTGCCATGCCACAAAGACACCAGATGAAGCCAACAGCTGTCAGCACATGGTGACATTCTGATTGTTTTCTTTTGCTTTTTGTATTGGAATGATGACATTTCTTTTGTATTTCTTTTCATTTTGTTTCCGGAGTCCAGAAAATAAATGTGTGAAGCATGGACCCAATTCCCATTACCTCAAATATTAATTCTGGACAAGTACAGTCACACTACCAAGACAATACTAAGCCCAGTCCAACTACTCACTTGCAATATGGACCCACTTTGTTACTGGGAAACAAAGGCCACCACAACAGAAAGCTTGTGGCCTATTGCAGGAAATATTACATATGCTCTGCTCAGTGATGCTGTCAAAGCTTGGTTGCACTGGTAAACTCCGTTTTGGTAGGCTTTTGCTAAACCCATACTGTTTTCCAGATGTATCCAACCAAGAAATAGTGTAGTCTGTGTAACTGGAATGACCGGGAAGCTATTCGTCTTCAATATTTTGATATAAAAATTGTCTGCTAGTTTTTGTGAATAAAGTTTATGTGGAAGCAGGAATAGTGCAGTCCTACAGCAGCAGTAATGTGATTTTAATAAAGCTCTCTTCTGTGTAGTGGAATACTAGTATTTTTGTAGACTCTGCTTGGCTGGCTCAGTCATCTTTCTAACTATGGTGTGGTCACACCATGTACACTGAAAAAGCCAGTTTAACTATATTTTTCTATAAAATAATACTATAGTGCTGTGGTCACCAACTGGTAGATCTCAATCAACTGGTCAATCCCGGAGCCTCTGACAATCAATTGCGATCTCCGACCGCTAAATGTCCGGTGGTGCAACTGGGCTAAGGGAGGCTCCCTGCCTGCCCTGTCCGCACGCCACTCCCAGAAGTGGCCAGTATGCCCCTGAGGCCCATGGGGAGTTGAGGGGGGGCATGGATCTCTGCCTGCTGCTTCTGCCTGCAAGCACCATCCCTGCAGCTCCCATTGGCCAGGAATGGGGAACTCCAGCCAATGGGAGCTGCAGGGGCAGTGCCTGCAGGGAGGGGCAGAGCCAGGAGCCATGTGCCTCCCCAGGAACTGCAGAGGCATACTGGCCACTTCCATGAGTGGCATGGGGCCAGGGCAGGCAGGGAGCCTTCCTTAGCCCCGCTATGCCACCGCCTGGGAGCTGTCTGAGGTAAATGCCACCTAGTGGGAGCCTGCACCCCATGCCCCAGCCTGGAGCCCTCTCCCAAATCTAGCACCCCGTATCCCCTCCTGCACCCCAACACTCTGCCCCAGTCAGGAGCCCCCTCCTTCACCCAAACTTTCTCCTAGAAACTGCACCCTGCACCCCATTCTGCACCCGAACCCTCTGCCCGAGGCTCAGCATGGAGCCCTCTTCCACACTGCGAACCCCTTGCCCCCAGTCCAGAGCCTGTACCCCCTCCCGAACCCTAACCCCCTACCCCAGCCCGGTGAAACTGAGTGGGGAGGGGAGAGTGAGCGATGGAGGAAGGAGGGATGGAGTGTGCGGGGCCTTGGAGAAGGGGTGGGGCTTTGGGGAAAGGTAGGGGTAGATCCTGGGTTGTACTTAAATTCAAAGTGTGATCTTGTGTGTAAAAAGGTTGGTGACTACTGCTATAGTGTAAGAGACTGCATGACATCTAGAATTTTGGGACATTTTCTTTCATCTGTATCACAACTTTCACATTCAGCCTAAGCTAATACCGTCCATTCATGCTACAGTATTTAAGGGCTTTGACCTTATCTATGCAAAACTTCCCTTCGGTTCAATGGGAGATCTGTTTAAAAGTTTATCTAGACATGTCAGTTAAACTGGAATAAGGTTGGGTGTAAATTTAAAATTGATTAAATATTCCTGATTCACCCTGTGAAGACACCCTTACTGTAGGACATGTGCATTATTCAGAATTAGTTTAGCTCAGAAAGTGGAATTCAGGATTAAAGCATCTAACATGCAGTTAATGAGGAATAGCTATTCTGGAACAACTCCTCATAGAGACAAGCCCTTAGATGTGCAAAATGAGACTCAAAGAAATGACAAGTGATTCAGAAGTTGGATCAGCTGGGCCAAGTCCTGCATACCCATACCCTTGTGAGTAGTCTCACTAAAGTCACTTGCATGAGTGAGAGGTGAACAGGATCTGGCCCACTGAATCCTTTTGGCCCTTTTTAATATCCCTTTATCCCTTATGTTACTCTTTCTTCAGTTCTTCACTCTCATTTTAATCTTTTGAAGTGATTCCAGCATCTCATACATGTGCCTTCCAAAGAGGAGTTTCCTGGAAAGTGTAATGTATGCATCCTAAATATTCATTTCTTCATTTGAACATAACTGTTAGTTGTATTATTTTCCAAAGTATTTCTTTATAAGTATGATTAATCTGTAAACATTTTAGAACAAATATTCTTAAAAATAATTGGGACAAAATGTATTGCGTACTATGAGGCTATAAGATTAATGTATATCTTTACATCTCAGCTAAAGATGTCACTTCACTGGTGAACTAACAGTCTCCTCTCCAGTCCAGATAATGCATATTACTGAGTAGTTTCTCTGTAAAAGCTTCTGTGTTCCCAACTAAAACTTTTTAAGATGGTCGATTTGACATTTTGACTGAAATCTTTATGGCTCCAATCCTGTGTGATGCCAAAATGTCCTTACTTTCCATTGAATTAACTGGGAGTTGGCAATAGTCAGCACATTGTAGGACTGATCTCTAGGTGGGAAACAGTCAGGCTTAATTGTTATTCCACAGAGAACCTTCCCCTAGTTAGAGATTTCTCTGTGTGCTTGCAAGCTTGAAAATGTTATTTCAAAATTAAGGGCCTAGATTCTGCTCTTAGAACCAAAAAGAAATTATTGTTGATTTCACTGGCGATTGTCCAGGCAGACGGTTTTCGGGTATATTTATAGTATGTTGTTCAAGGAAATGATACAAAATGCAAACCAACTGGTTGATGATATCTTGTTTTATAAAACAAAGGTAGCTCATATAAAAAACTTGTAACACTCGGTCAGACTCTCCCCTTAGGTACACATTTAAAATTTCTGTTGTGATGACTATTGGAAATTCGTTTCACTTACGCTACTGAGAGAGCCCATTAGCTCGGTAGGATTACACAGTGAGATTGAGAACAGAAATAGTTAAATGCACACGAGTCTTACTGGATCTGAATGTAATTTGGCCCATTTTAAATGGTTGTTTTGTTGTACTATTCATTTGTACCTCAACAGTCTTCTCGTTTTAGGTTTATTAGCTTACTTCACGAATGGACTTATTCAAATAGATCAGCGGTACAGTATTATTAATGTTAAGTTGGCTTCTGTAACTGTTTTGGATACTGAGATGTACTATTAGTGTAACATTTTGTGCATTTGGCTACTAATGACAAAAATATCAAGATTCCCCTGTGAGGCTCAAAGAAAAATAAACTCAACTTGCTACTTCAATATTTTTTTGTTCATTTTGTTTTTCATATTTAACTATTTTAAACTTATTCTTTTTCACATACTTCTATCTCATAACGATCCAGGAGGGTGATAGTGTTCCACATTTTGATCAATGTAGGCTGAGTAGGCACTCAGTGCATGTTCTCGTGGGTGGTAATCTATGCTTGAAGGTGGATGGATGCTTGCAGAATAGTTAACCTGCCAGAATGGCCAGACTCAAGTCAAAGGAAAATTATAATAATTGGATGTGCTGTAGTGATTTTCTGTCAGCTCCTTGAGCTCTGTTTGTGGTGTACCAGGTTTTATTGTAATTTGTTTGTTTATCTTTGGGGTATTTTTCCTATCTTATCATCTTTTAGGGTCAAACTTGTCTTTAGTTATGGCCACGGTGTCCATGGTTGTTCGGCTGAAAGAGCAATTTAGTCACCATTTGAAGAGATACACATCTCCTATTTTGTTCTCTCTCAAATTCCAAAGTCACTATGTGCTGTCTAGTTACTGCACTCTAAAATTTTTAGACTGAGTCAGGGATGTAGGTGATTATCAGCAATGTTCCCATTCTTCACACACAGCTTTGTAGAGTTAACGGTAACAGAAATGGGAAGAGTTGTCTTATGGCCAAAGCACAAGACTTAGGAGCCAAGAGGGGTGGGTTCTATTGCTGACTCTGTCATAGAATTCCTGCGTGATCCTGAGCAAGTTACTTAGGGCCTTTTTCAGAGAGGTGTAACAAACAAGTTGCAGTAAAACCTGTTATACCACAAGAAGCTCCCGCTGACTTCATTTTAAGGAGTGTGGTCAAACCACTCTGTAAACCAGCTACTTAATTCTCTATGCTTTAATATTCCCCTTTGTAAAACTGCCTAAATACCTCTCAATGGTGGTGTGAGCTTAATTCATTAATGTTTATAAGCCACTTTTGAGTCCCTTTAATGGAAGATGCTGCAAGTCAGAGGTGTAATTAAAGAATGTATTGTTGTGCTAGAGGGTATTGATGGCTGCCAGCAAGCATGTCTTTGGTCTGTGAGCAATCACATACCTCACTGCAACTGGTGAGTGTGCTAGCCATCATTCAAAGAAACAAATAATCTCTTTTATGGAGTAAGAATCTCCATATGGAGTAGGATAGCTGAAACAGTAAAAATCACTCAAAATGCTGGGCCACTTGGGAAGGCCTGAGCAAAGAAGCAACTGAGGGAAAATAGGAGGGGTTTCCCTGGGACATATTGCAGTCAGAGGGGCTGGGATAATGATTAGTGGAGGGGTGTGTGTGTGTGTGTGTGTGTTTCAGAAAAAGAAAGCAACGGGGAAGTACGCGGACAGCAAGAGAAGCAGCTTGAGTGTGGCTCTGTGAGGAAGCTAACAGAGGGGACATCTTTTGGGCAGAATGCTCACTTGAAAGGCATGCTTGGAAATGGCAAGCAAGGGAACTGCTTCCTGTTTGTTCTTACTAGATTCAGAAAAACAGGATTTTATATACATTCGTTGTAAATAAACAGGACTGCACCAAAGAAATACTTGACTTGTATTATAAATTTTTTCTCCTAATAGAAAGATTTCATCAAGGCCCCAAATATTGACTAATCACACGGGAAAGGGGGCAAAACTTTTGTTCTTTTCTGTAATTAATACAATTCAAATACGTGCACATAACACAGAACTGCATGCATATCTGAGGGAAGATTTTAGACATTAGTAAGGTATCTTTGACTTTGCTCCATGGATTTCATTTTAATATCCATTTGCTCTCTGGCTTGAGCTCCTGGAGTTGGCTTAAAACCCACATGCCAAATCCTGTGCTCAGTGAAAACATTTACACCCCATTAAAATCAGTTTGAGGGCCAGAATTTGGATCCCATGTTTTCCGACTTTCCCACTCTGATGTCATTATTGGAGGGCAGTATCAGTAATGGCATACCGATGCCGCTGATATTCTCACTTTTAAGTGATATGTAGATAATTTATGTTCCTGTAACATTAAAGAGCTACTGTTCATTCACAGAGCTAATGTAACCGCAAGATTTATGAAAATTCTTTAATATATCTTGCAAATATCTGTGTAATGATTTTTACATGATGAGGGTACAGTATCTATTTTCTGAGTAGTTACAGAAAACTATGAGAAACGTATGATCAGACACCTCTTTTTCTTGTTGAAATAAAATTTGTTATTTGTCCTACTCAGTCTTCTGTAGTCAAGATTGTGTGCATTTTCAAATATGTTGGAGAGCCCCACACAAAGCACTGCTTGGCGAATCTGTTTTCCCTAATGCCTGCTTATTCATCAAGTCCAAAATGGTAGACAGTAGTGGCAGGAGATCCAGGAGGGTCCATGAGTCCCCATCTCTGGAAATCATAGAATCATAGAATATCAGGGTTGGAAGGGACCTCAGGAGGTCATCTAGTCCAACCCCCTGCTCAAAGCAGGACCAATTCCCAACCAAATCATCCCAGCCAGCGCTTTGTCAAGCCTGACCTTAAAAACCTCTAAGGAAGGAGATTCCACCATTTTCCTAGGTAACCCATTCTAGTGCTTCACCAGCCTCCAAGTGAAAAAGTTTTTCCTAATATCCAACCTAACGTCCCCCACTGCAACTTGAGACCATTACGCCTTGTTTTGTCATCTGGTACCACTGAGAACAGTTTAGATCCATCCTCTTTGGAACCCCCTTTCAGGTAGTTGAAAGCAGCTATCAAATCCCCCCTCATTCTTCTCTTCTGCAGACTAAACAAACCCAGTTCCCTTAGCCGCTCCTCATAAGTCATGTGCTCTAGCCCCCTAATCATTTTTTGTTGCCCTCCATGGGACTCTTTCCAATTTTTCCACATCTATCTTGTAGTGTGAGGCCCAAAACTGGACACAGTACTCCAGATGAGGCCTCACCAATGTCGAATACAGGAGAATGATCATGTCCCTCGATCTGCTGGCAATACCCTTACTTATACAGCCCAAAATGCCATTAGCCTTCTTGGCAACAAGGGCACACTTGCCTCATATCCAGCTTAGGTCCTTTTCTGCAGAATAGCTTCCTAGCCAGCTTAGGTCCTTTTCCGCAGAATAGCTTCCTAGCCATTCGGTCCCTTCTCTGCAACAGTGAATGGGATTCTTCCTTCCTAAGTGCATGTGAGTTATCCTACCAAGTCTTCGTTATTCCAATCAGATCATAGTTCCCTGACTGTGCCAGGATTTCTAGTTCTCCCTGCTTGTTTCCCAGGCTTCTTGCATTTGTGTAACTCGCTGATTGTCCTGCTTTCTCAGTCTGAGACAGGAGTCCTCCCCTCTTGTACTCTCCTGCTTGTGCTTCCTCCCTGTATCCCATTTCCCCACTTACCTCAAGGCTTTGGTCTCCTTCCCCCAGTGAACCTAGTTTAAAGCCTTCCTCACTAGGATAGCCAGCCTGCTTGCGAAATGCTGGGAGGCAAAATGTCGCATGACAATTGTGGTTTAGTGTATTACAAGAAAAGAGCCAAAGATGTACATCAGCAAGCAGTGATGCAATGACATGAATATTATTTATGCTGGCATTTAGTGAAACAGTGACAAATATTCCTGAAGTCTTATTTTGAACATTCATTTTTAGTGCAACACAGGTTCTTTAAATACTACTCACTGAGAATAATTTTGTCATTTGTTTTCCTAAAAAGTGGGTAAATCTATAAAATATATAAATTATGTACACTCTTAAATATGTAGACTATTATAAATATATATACAGTGTGACAAAGTTCCTCTTCTACCTTGGTGGGTCCTGCACTTATTGGCAGATTTGCTCACCTCAGTGATCTTCTCCACAGTCTGGGTCAGCTCCTCCTGTGTCTGATCAGGAGTTGGGAGGTTTGGGGGGAACCCGGGCCTGCCCTCTACTCCGGGTTCCAGCCCAGGGCCCTGTGGATTGCAGCTGTCTTTAGTACCTCCTGTAACAGCTGCATGACAGCTACACTTCCCTGGGCTACTTCCCCATGGCCTCCTCCAAACACCTTCTTTATCCTCACCACAGGATCTACCTCCTGGTGTCTGACAACGCTTGTACTCCTTAGTCCTCCAGCAGCACTCCCTCTCCCTCTCCCTCTCCCTCTCCCTCTCCACTCCTTGTGCCTCTTGCTCCCCACTCCTCTCACACACTTCCTCTTCTCTGGCTCCCCCATTCCTGACTGGAGTGAACTCCTTTTTAAACCCAGGTGCCCTGATTAGCCTGCCTTGATTGGCTGCAGGTGTTCTAATCAGCCTGTCTGCCTTAATTGGTTCTAGCAGGTTCCTGATTACTCTAGTGCAGCCCCTGCTCTGGTCACTCAGGGAACAGAAAACTACTCAGCCAGTGACCAGTATATTTGCCCTCTACCAGACTCCTGTACCACACTGGCCTGGATCTGTCACAACAGATATTATAAATGATTGCTACAATTTTCCTTAACCATGTTGTCATCATTGAGACTTCATTGTTGAGATACACAATGCAGGGAAAATACCTGGTCCTCTACAAGGCAAGGACAAATTGAAAGGAAAGACAAAAGGAACGATATTTTTTGAAAATTCACTCCCTTGTCAGCTTCTAAAGACATGCTCACAACAAAACACATTCTTAATAGCTTTTCTGTGCAGTCAACTGAGATTTTCCCATTTGTTCTGAGGTGGTTGAATAGCAGATGTGGAAATGGAGTTTACAGCTAACATCCACTGAACTTGGTCATAAACTGCTTATGTTTGCCTGATATCATTTGCAATGTAATGACTTTCCAGCTCCATTTAACTAAAGCTCCAGGTACAACTCAAAGGAGAAAAACTGTGTCATGTTTAGCTACACAGATTTTTTTTTCACTGACGTATACAACATTTTTTCATAGGCACAATTAACAACATTTATGTTTTTTCTGAGAAAATAAACAGAATACTGTTTCATTTTTTGTATGACTAAAGACAGATTAAATAGAAATTAAATTTAAAATATACTACCAGTAATATCTTACACTTGTGGTGTGTGTGTGTGTGTGTTACATACTTTAGATTAGAAAATAAGTATAAAATATAGAAAGACAGTAGAAAAACAGAAAAGTTCTTTGACATTTAATTTTCTGTAGCCAACTACCATTGCATTAATCTTTTCTGAGAAGAAATTGTGCTTTATAAGAACATAAGAACAGTCATACTGGGTCGGACAAAAGGTCCATTTAGTCTAGTATCCTGTCTTCTTACAGTGGTCAATGCCAGATGCCCCAGAGGGAATGAACAGAACAGGTAATCATCAAGAGATTCATCCCCTGTCGCCCATTCCCAGCTTCTGGCAAACAGAGGCTAGGGACACCTTCCCTGTTCATTCTGACTAATAGCCATCGATGGGCCTATCCTCCATTAATTTATCTAGTTCTTTTTTAAACCCTGTTATAGTCTTGGCCTTCACAACATCCTCTGGCAAAGAGTTCCAAAGGTTGACTGTGCATTGTGTGGAAAAAATACTTCCTTTTGTTTGTTTTCAATCTGCTGCCTCTTAATTTCATTTGGTGACCCCTTGTTTTTGTGATAGGAGAATGGGTAAATAACACTTCCTTATTTACTTTCTGCACACCACTCATGATTTTATAGACCTCTATCATATCCCACTTTAGTTGTCTCTTTTCCATGCTAGAAAGTCCCAGTCTTATTAATCTCTCCTCATATGGCAGCCGTTCCATACCCCTAATAATTTTTGTTGCCCTTTTCTGAACCATTTCCAATTCCAGTATGTATTTTTTGAGATGGGACGACCACGTCTTTGCACGGTATTCAAGAGGTGGATGTACCATGGATTAATATACAGGCAATATGATATTTACTGTCTTCTTATCTATCCCTTTCTTAATGATTCCCAACATTCTGTTTGCTTTTTTGACGCTGCTGCACATTGAGTGGATGTTTTCAGAGAACTATCTACAATGACACCAAGATCTTTCTTGGGTGGCAACAGCAAATTTAGACCCCCTCATTTTTATGTATAGTTGGGATTATGTTTTCCAATGTGCACTGCTTTGCATTTATCAACATTGAATTTCATCTGCCATTTTGTTGCCCAGTCACCTAATTCTCAGAGTTCCGTTTGTAGCTCTTCATAGTTTGCCTGGGACTTAACTATCTTGAGTAGTTTTGTATCATCTGCAAATTTTTGCCACCTCACTGATTCCTCCAAACAGGAGTGTTAAAATGCTCTGTCCTAAGTCATGCTGAGAAAATGATTTGTGTGCAGAACATTGAAATATTAGTCTGTAAATTGATCTCATGAATGCAAATTGATTGACAGAAGCCAGTGATTAGATATAATTGATTCAGTTGCCAGACAAAGCTAATTAATTAACAAAAGAAATACATTTTGATAACTGTTGAGACTACATAAATTACATATGAGTATGTGTTGCTGATAAGTTATTAACATGTATTTTTATAGTTGGACAGAAAACTGATTGAGACATTTTGTGTTTTTGCATTTACCATCATCATGATGCTGTTTATGTCTCCTATAAATTAGTTCAGATTGTGTGATGTTTTCATTACAAACCTCTGTGTTCAAAAGGTTCTACCATTCATAGTTCAGCAGTCATGCTGTACTTAAGCTTCCTCTGAGCTCTTGTTTGTCATGATTATTTGAAAAAATAAGATTTCAGTTGACTCTAGCAAAATTAAAGCAGGGTCAAAAAGGGAAGATGGAGGGAAAATAGATTAGGGCTTATACAATTTTAAATAGTTGCAAAGTTTAAAACATTTTAATTCCAAGATATTGTTTTACAGCATTTACAAGCAGAGTTTAGAAAAGCATCTACAGATCATGGGCAATAAATTGAACAAGAAATTATTTTCAAAATAACTATTAGTATGTGGGTTTAGGTGTCTTTGTTAGACTGTAAGGTTCTTCTCTTTATGTCCCCAATTGTTACTTTAGTGAATTATGCAGTAGGTCCCTCACAAGGGTATTATGAGGCTTGCTTAATGTTTGCAAAGCATTTTAGGATCTTAGGATAAAAAGGGTGAGTTAATATTGTATTCTCACTCTCTGGTCAAGGGAGATACAAGAAAATATCCGGATTAATTAAACTGTCTAAATTCAGTGTTTTTGTTGTTTTCCCATTTCAGTTGGCAGGTCTTGAATGTGTATAATTTCTGTGAAACCAGACCTGTGTTTTCTGACAGAGCAACATACCTTTGTGACCAAAATGGTACATGTTTTATCATGGTGAAAAAAGTCTCACCTGTTAATCAGCCTGTTTTCTTTCTCTTTTTAACTGGTTGTTCAGTTTAATTGACTCCTTATGGAAGAAGATCTTAACAAAATAATAGGCTAATCCAGTTCTGCTGTGCTGGATCTTATTTAACGGTTTACTCACATACAGGTGGACTGAACTACAGGCAGCAGTAGTGGAGAGCAAGTGACTGTACTGATAGAATCTTAACCAGCCCACCAGTGAGAATATTCACATAAAATAAAAATTTAGAATGAAGACTCAGTTTCAGCTCTTTTATGTCTGTTGGCAGATCTTAAGAGCTATGAGTTATGTGACAGGTTAAAAAAAAAGCAGCAACAGCTTGTTAATGTTGGGTAAGTGATTTATTCTGTACTCTAACCATCAGCATAGCAGAATTTCAATTTACTTTTTTTTTTTAAAATCAGACTATATTAACTAGCTGCATTTTTTAAGCCTCCAGTTCCAAAATTACTATATGAGATTTTCCTAGCACTGTTTCAATGATTTGCATAATGCTTTGAAGCATCGTTATGACATAGAGGGCACAGTAAAAACAATCTGGAATAGCTGTCACTGAAAGTTGATTTCTTGTGCAGTATCAGCTGAAGTGAACTAAAGATTAAAACAAAGATGTGGGGGTGTTCTGTTGCCCTTTCAGGGTCTGATTACTGTAGAATTCAAATTAAATGCATGCTCTGATACCCGTTTTTGCGTGGAGGCATGTTACGCTTTGATATCAGAAATCACGGTTAAAGGCTTTTAAGAAAGACGTAATGAATTAACATAGCTCATCTTGTGATAACAGTTTACAGGAGAGGCCAATTCTCCCTATAGACTGTAATAGTGTCTCTGGTACAAACAAGATAAAGACACAGGACTAAAAGTTAGGAGTTCTGGATTTTATTACCAAGTCTACAATAAACTTCTTTTTGACACTGATCAAGTAGTAGGGACAAATAATTTCTTCTACCTTTTTTGCTTTTACTGAAAATACATGCGATTCCCCCCCCCCATTTCTTGGCAATAGGTCCTCATAGTTTGATTAGATTAATGATTGTGTGTTTTTTTAATCATTCATGATTTTTTACATCATTTGTAGTGTCTGTAAGGTAGACACTTCAGTTCAGTGAAATAGTTTCTTCAACAGTTTGATGATCTCCTAGCAATGGTCAGTGAAATCACAACTAATACAACCAATACAATTTCTGTCCCCTCTTTAGCCCTATAGCAGGATTGACCAGGGTCATGGAAATGTCAAGAAACTTTCAAATTTGCCTATCATAGGCTTTCGATGACCTTCCCTAAAAGTGATAGCTCGTTAGCCAGGTTGTCAATGTCAAGAGTTGGTTCTTGAGCATGGGCCTCACAATACTACTTTGAATGTTATTGAAATCCTGTCCTCATGTGGGGAAATACTGACGGAGTGGGAAATGCATAGAAAAATAATACTAATGGGGAAACAATAAAATAACACAGAACCCTTCAAGGTTCATTATATTGCCAGTTTTCAGAGCTCTATTTACGGCGTTTCCTATTCAAGCCATAAGAAGCTGAGGGCTGGAAGGATAGTATAGTGACCAGAAGAGTCCAGAGTTCAGTTCCATGCTCAGCTATGGACTTCCCATGTTTCTTTGTGGAAGCCACTTAATCTGCACTGGGCCTCAGTTCTTCATCTGTAAAACAAGGATATCCTTCCTTACCTCCCAGGATATAGATATCTATTCATGACTGTGAGGTGCTTAGATACTGTGATTGTGGGGAGGGGCATATAGTACCTAGATAGATATCAGCTTTAATCTCTACACTGGTTTAAGTATGCGAAGAAATACTACAATATGTATATTAAAGCTTTTTTTGGATGTTGGTAATTCTCAATCACTTACACATCCGATAACACGTTACTACCTAATGAAATGGACTTCTTCAGTCACTCGAGGTATAGTTAAATAGAAACCAAAGCTAAGTTTCTGTGCATTCTTTCCATGCATTGTTCTTATAACCTAGATCTTAGCTGGATTATTAATATTTATATTTCTGTGGTTTTATCAGTGGATGTATTAGTTTTCCTATGTAATATCTGTTAAGTGTTTTCTCAGTGAAATATGTGATAATTTTTTTTTTAAATCACCAATTGCAAATTCTACATTGTTTGACAGTTACCAGTTGTCAAGTGGATACAAGCCTGCTCCCATGGATCTGAGCTTTATCAAGTTGACCCCCTCTCAAGAAGCCATGGTGGATAAACTAGCAGAGAATGCTCATAATGTGTGGGCAAGGGACCGTGTCAGGCAGGGTTGGACATATGGTATCCAGCAGGTAAGAGCAAACTTGGACACTTGAAAGTTCAGTCACATATTGAGATATTGTACAATTGAATTTGGGATATGAGGTTAGAGGAAGCCACTGACGAAATATTAGCCTCTCAGTCAATAGGACAAACCATTGGCATCTGGGTTTACATTGTTAATAAATATAGCTAAGCTTGCCAGCAATAAATGATTTACTCTCTATAAGTAGAGTAATCTCTATGGTAGCCATAATGAAATGTGTGGTGAGTCTGCATGCTCTGGACAGCTACCTTGGGGAAAGGGATGTGGCATTTCTTTGTGTGTTGTCTAAAGCATACAGATTATTATTATTATTATTTATTATAGATTAAGTCTTGGGCTCCCCTCTGCCTCTGAAATGCTGTCCTCTGAGCCCTTTAGGAAGTGTAGGCAATCATTTACAGTAGGAAAATAATTTACATAGCCGCATCTGGGAGACTCAATTTTTCTCTTTGTCCACTAAACAGCTAAAACCCCCAGGTAGCAACAGAGTAGACTTCTATTAATTACCCTGCAATCTGCATCATCTCTGG
Source organism: Gopherus evgoodei (assembly GCF_007399415.2). Classification (NCBI taxonomy): domain Eukaryota; kingdom Metazoa; phylum Chordata; order Testudines; family Testudinidae; genus Gopherus; species Gopherus evgoodei. The sequence goes on from NC_044324.1 coordinate 147,163,005, forward strand.
TCTAGGAGACCACCATTAAGGGTGGGAGGGTAGTTCAGTCTCCATGGCCCATCCAAATTTTTGCTTCTTCACTGAGGTTAGCAACCTGGGTTTCAAGTGCCAGTTCTGGTGGTGAGTTTTTACTATGTCAGGAGTGAGTAAAAAGAAAGCATGGTGGATGATTAGCAGCAAAATTCAAGATCTCTAGCTGTTCTATACAAAGATAAATAAATATAAAAATCCCATAGATGTACAATGTAATCTATTGCGGTAACTATTAACATTTTCAGGACAACCACTGTATCAGTTTTCTGTTGTGGACCACATCCACCAACCCTTTAGTGATTATTTGTGAATTCAAACTAGGACAGGTATCTTCACTTTTGCCAAAGAATGTACAGTAGCATTTCACAGTGAAATTATAGAAAAATCAACCCTCTGGGAAAAAATTGGAGTTTTCATGGATTTGTGCTGGGGGAAAAAAGACATTTTGAAAAGGAAAACAGCTTTTTTGCAGGAACACAATTGTTTTCTGCCTGCAAAATCTGCATTTTGGTTTTGTCAAGAATTCAAGTTGTACAGTGCAGTTCGGTACATCTTGAATTTTGTTTGACATGCAAGAACAGAACTAATTCTGTGTGCAATGCTTTCCTGTTAATAAACTACCTGCTGTTTTTACAGTTTTATTTAAGTGTAATTTCATTCATCACATCTGACAGACTGTTTATGTTGAAGAAATATGCCACATATCATTTCCAGCACCCTCAATTAGTGTATCTCATTAGATATCTTTCATTTGGGGGATTTGCAAGTCATTATATAAACCTATCTTCCATATTTGGGCCTAAGTAGCTTGTGAACGAACTACAAATATATTGGTTTACATTTGGATATTTTTAATGTGGGCTCTGATATTCTTTGTATAGACATTCAGGGCCATATTCAGCATTAGTGAAATTCCATCGTGAACTTTACATTCACAGATTCAGCATTAATGCAGACATCTTAAAGTGCTTTATGTTTCTGATAGAAAGTTAGCTTAATGTACTGTGGGAGAAATAGTTCCCTACATTGCATATAGGAGAAGCGGACACATGGCTTTTCTATCCACAATTTCACAAGTAGTTTTCGTGAAGGCAGTGCATTCATTGCCTAGAATAAAGGAATGCTTCTCAATGCTCAACTGCAATATCACTGGCTAATTATAGAATGCTATTAATGATTTTCAGGTTGCATCCCATAATTTCATCTTCTGCCAGAATCCAAATGGTTGCAGTTTGTGGCCTTGAAATTGAGAGGATTTAAAGTCAGTGAAAAACGGGGGTATTCTTATAGCTTTGGTAGAATCATTGGTAGTTTTGCTGTGCCTAAAATCAAATGTAGTAAGTAATGCATATACAATGAAGCAGTTAATAACAAGTTAAGAACACAGTAGATAAAAAATGTGTGTTTATATTTGCTAATTAACACAGTGGTTTAAACTGTAATGTATTAGGAAAATATAGACCCACAGTCCAAGGTAAATTAGGTGTAAAGGTTGAGGTTTCTTACTAGGCCTTGAGAACATTTAGCTTGCTTTGTACATCTGAATTTCTGTAGAATGACAAATTTTGTCAACCTTATTACAATGACCTTTGCAACCAAATTATACACTCTTCGAATTACTGAGATACCTAGTGATAAAGGAACTAAGTGAGGCTAGCTAAGAATTTCTTAAATGTTATCAGGTTGGGTTGGGGAGGAGAGGAAAGAAGCAGAGCAGGAATGGGTGGTAGATTCAGTTTCTCTGCATTATTCAGATTCTTCATTTGTACAGAGTCTCTGTGTGCTTTTTTTTTGGTTCCTGTGTGTAGATATGGAAGGCTCCACTTTGTAAAGAATAGATGTGGTACAGCACTCATTCCTCATAAGTAGAGCTGACTAGAGGGTGACATTTTCATTAAGCAGTAACTTTAGAGGTTTCAGAAATTGTTTTTGTTCCAGATTGGAACAAAACCAAAACCTTCTCGTTTAATTCTGTCATACACATAACATAGCTGCTAACTGATATCTGTGCTAATATGTGCTTCTGCTTAGCTTCCACACTGGGTTGTACCATGGGCTACATTTTGTCATCTCATCATGTTACTGTGACATGTTACAGTACTGCGTAAGGTAATGTGATGGTATGCTATACAGTACTATACACAGTGAGATCAATAGTTCTGTGCAATAGTCTGTCAGGGGAAAGAAAACTCATTGCTTGGAGAGATTTGAAAGTTGATTGGACCAATCCTTGGAAAATATATTATAGTGAACAATTGTGCTTGAAGATGGACTAAATTATGTAGTAGGTCTTTTCAATCTCTAATTTCTAAAATTCTGTGATTCTAAAACCCCTACAAATTAAAGGGATACTGTCAAGTAGTTTACTTTCCAAATATAACCTATTTTTTTTTATTATAATGTGGAGGGGAAATACCCTCCAGATTCTACATATTGTCTCCTAACTTCACCACTGCTTACAAGGAAATTTTTAACAAATGATAGCCACTGTTTATGCATGACTGTACCCAGTATTTTTGTTGTGCTGCTGCAGAGCCAACCAGCCAGCCAGCAGAGGGAGCACAAGTTAAGTAATAAATCCTGTCCCCAGAACTGTGCTGACATCAATGCTGACACTGATCACAAACAAGTAAGTACTGTAAATAAGTCAGAGCCACATTAGCTTGTGCTTCATAAATAAGGCAGGAGGCACAAATGAATGTTTATGAAATGAAAAAGGACAAAACAAGTAGGAAAAATATAATCTTTTTATCTTATGGAAAGGCAGTGAATATCAATGGTAAGTGGAAAAACAATGTGCATATATATATATATATAATAAAAAATATGAACATACTTGACAGTGTCCCTTTAAGGAAGAACATTTTTGCTCTCAGATTGATCAATTTCTCTGAACTGAGGGAGTTCTTTGTGACCTGAATAGGTAAGGCAAACAGGATGAAATATATCTCTGGTAAAAGTAATTAGGATTATACTATGGGTCATTTTATCCCTATCTGTCTATGGTGTTTGACCTGGGAGATGTCATAATTCATTGTCCCAAGTGTCTTTAAGTACTTCACCATCTCTCTAACTTCAAACCATATTTGTGATGAAACTGATTAAAAATAAACTTATTTCAGTTTGTAAGGGTGCATTTATGTCTAAATCCTACTGAAAAAATGGGTTTTACATTATTGTAAACTCTTGTAATTTTGTCCCCAATCTTGCAATATTTGGTGCTTTTCCTAACTTCCTAGACTCTGGAGTCATGTGAATATAGAAGGTCTTCAGTTTTCATTTAAAAAAAAAGTATAGGTTTCTAGCCTTTGTTGCAGAGGTTAGATGGAAAACATGTATCCTAATGGTTCAAACATTAGAGGGCAAAAGAACTCAAAATACATTATTTTTAAAATCTCACGATATTTAAGCCAGTCTGATGGTGTTTTAGGGACTGACTCATGATTATCAAATGCTTGGGTTTTGTAATATTGTGTTCACTCTGCTGGAGTTGGAAGGTGGGAGGCAGAATCTTTCCTGCAAAGCCCTGAGCTATGCTCGAAGGGTATATCTACACTGCAGTTATACACTTGGGCTTGCAGGGCTCGGTCTCAAACTCGGGGACTGTTTAATTGCAGTGTAGATGTTTCAGCTCGGGCTGCAGCCCAACCCCTGGAACCCTCCTCCCTCATAGTAGCCTATAGCTCAGGCTCCATACCAAGCCTGAATATCTGTACCACAACTCAACAACCTTGAGCCCTGCGAGCCTGATTCAGCTGGCACCGGCCAACCATGGGCTTTTAATTGCAATGTAAACATACTCTAGGTCAACTATAACAGCCTACTCAGTTGTTACTCTCTCCCGCTCCATGCTCCACATAGGTTAGCCACATACTTACGGGTATACTTGCTATGACCTGACCCTTCTCCAGTACACCATACCGCTAAGATCTTTCTCCGCACTAGCACAAATGGATGCTCATGATGTAGAGCTCTGTAGCATGCTTGGGGCTTCTGGTAGCTCCTGTGTTGGCTCTTTGTAGCTTGACGCCCTTGCGGAGCAGTACTATACTAGTTCTGCTCCCTTTTTGTGCCTCTGGGCCTACCAGTACAAGAGACTTGGGGCTCAACAGCCCTGTGCACTTGGTCCCACTTGTGCCGTAATTAGCTGCCTACCAGCCTAAGGGGGCTGGATTACTTATGGCCAGATGACAGCCTGAAACACCTGGGCCTCATGAAAGGGCTGAGAAAACTCAACTCAATTTGAAGGAGAAACCATAAGGAGGAGGGTCTGGAAGCACTCCAGTGAAGTAGTCTGGGAGTCAGTGCTCTATCTCAGAGCCAGAGACACTCAAAGGTAATATAGAAGAAACTGAGAACTGACCTCAGAGGGCAGGCTGAAGGGGAGTCCAAGCAGGGAGGAAAAACCTTTTGTTTCTTTGGGATTTTTATTTGGATTTTTGTTACCCAAATAGAGGATTAAACTCTGAGTGACCCTGCCAGAGGGCTTGAGCCATGGGAAACTCCAAGAGAGAAAAAACTCTGGTGAGGGGAAACTGAGGCAGGGAACACCTACAGCCCCCTTTACGGCCACTGGGGTGGGGATACAGGGCAGATATGCCTGTAACAAGTAGGATTTAGGCCATATACATGGTATAATTAGAGGCACTGTGTTCAGTTATATACACTATGTTGTACATCTAGCTTTTTTTTTTTTTTTAATGTGACCTCAAAGACAGTAGAAATGGTTTGTTACTTCATCTAATAACTTTGCAGCAAGGTATCCTTCTCATTCTTCAGGATGGTCATGTTTTGTTGCAGAAAGACCCCAGATATTGAGGACACTACTTCACAAAAATGAGAGTGCTAGAAAACAGTTATTAAAAAGTAGTTTTCATGAAATAAATTCTTGGTACTTTACATAGATAGGACATTTTTTTAAAGTTGCTATGAAGCATGGGTTGCCATGTCCCTGTATATTGTAGGAAAAATTGCCCATGGTAGATAACAGGTTTTAGCTGTGGGTTTGTATGAAGACAGGGTCAAACAATTTTCAGTCACATACGGTATATAAAATATTTGAAACCTCTGTTTGATCTGGAGTTGGCCAACCCTGTGCTGGTCTGACCAAACTTCCCTCCTGTTGAGACAAGAAGGGGGAATTGATCAGAACACACAGGTGAATGAAATGTAAGAAAAAACCTCCAACTCAAAATTTGTCATGTATTTTTCTTTTAAACTATGAAAATTGATTTTGTTTTATTAAGGTATACAGAGGTGTGTTTTGTAAAAAATTACTGGCATTGCATGACTTTACATTTTACATTATTTATACTGTCATTATCTATACTGCTGTATTCGTAACTTACTTTAGTTAGAAACCAATGGGGACTAGTCCTGCATCCTGTATTCATGTGCATCTCCCACTAAAGGTAATGAGAGCAGGGCCAGCTCCAGGCACCAGCCCAGCAAGCAGCTGCTTGGGGCGGCCAACGGTGAGGGGCAGCACGTCCGGGTCTTGGGTGGCAATTCGGCGGCGGGTCCCTCACTCCCTCTTGGAGCGAAGGACCAGCCACCAAGTTGCCGCTGAAGACTGAAGCGGCGGTGGTACAGCTGATCGCGATTGCGGCTTTTTTTTTTTTTTTTTTTTTCTGCTTGTGGCATGTGGGAGAAACTCTTGTATAATCATGTCACAGTAATGGAGTGCAGGTTCAAGGTACTATTTTGTGTGAACCCCTGGGGTGAATTTGTAACTGGGTTACACACCCTCTGCACAACTGTCTCTCTTTGGATCATATGTGGAGAAATGAATTTTCTGAGCAGGATCATTTACCCCAGTACTTCCATTCTATAGTACTAATATTGCCTGCTAAAGGACTGTTAGTGGGGACATTACTGAAGATATCTGGGAGCAGGATCCTATTTATTCAATAGCTGAATGCAATCATACACCATTTTGTCATTGTCTCCTGTAAATCCCAGGCCACAATTTACAATTACTAGTGGTGCATCTATTATACTGCGTACACTTGCAGTTAGTCAAAATCATTGGCTTTCCTTAATGTGTTCTTCAACAGGGATGAGGGTATTGAAAGAGCAGTTTAGACAAGGTCTTCAGTAGAGAGCTAAACACAAGATTAATAGATTCCAAGGCCAGAAGGGACCAGTGTGATCATCTAGTCTGCCCTCCTGGGTAATACATATCATGGAACTCCCCACAGCTAATTCCCAAAGCATATCTTTAAAAAGAAAAATCCAATCTTGATTTAAAAATTGTCAGTTATGGAGAATCTATCATGACCCTTTGTAAATTGTTCCAACAGTTAAAAATGTTAAACATTTGCATTATTTCCAGTCTGAATTTGTCTAGCTTCAGCTTCCAGTTATTGGATCATGTTATACCTTTCTCTGACATAATGAAGAGCCCACTATTAAATACTTGTTCCACATATAGGTACCTACGGACTGTAATCAAGTCACCCCTTAACTTTCTCTTTGTTAAGTTAAACAGATTGAGCTCCTTGAGTCTATCACTATAAGGAATAGTTTTTAATCATTCTCATGGCTCTTCTCTGAACCCTTTCCAATTTACCAACATCCTTCTTGAATTGTGGGTATCAGAACTGTGGTTGCACCAGTGCCAAATGAAGAGGTATTGCATAGTACTTTATTGGAATAGCTCCTCTGATACTAAATAGAATCCGCTTTCAAGAGAATTTTCTTTAAATTCAGTGATAGAAGGTGACTGCTAATCATTTATTGATCCATATGTTGTCAGAATCAGTGGTTATGAGAATGAAATAATTAGGTCCCCTGTGGAAAACATATTTATGAATACCTGATGTTCTAAATCACTTAACTTGTGACCATGTCAATTGTTTATCCATTTCTTTCTGATATTCCTCCTATTACATGCTTTCTATGGTTCCTTTTATTTCCTCTTCTTTGAGAAGCACTGTAATGTGTGACTAGTTGTCTGTCTTCTCCTTAAACCACTTAGATGATGACTTGCACTTCTGTTGAACTCCACAACAGTGTCCAAGCACAACAAGGCATAGGTTCATTAACCTAGTTGCATACCATACTCACAAGTTGTTTCATACCTTGCAGCATTGAAAGCTGTGTTATTGCATGTCATTACAGAAGACGTTTAGTAGGGGATTATATAGGAAAATGGCACTTTGTTATTAAATTACCTCTAAAGTTGTCATAATATAATTCCCAGATCTAAACCTTAGCGTCCAAAATATGGGTACTAGCATGAATTTCCCTACGCTTAATCACCAGCTTAGATCTGATATGCTGCCACCAATCAGGACTTAGGTAGAGCGCCTGATAGACTCTGGTCTCCCCCAAAACCTTCCCTGGGGACCCCCAGACCCAGATTCCCTGATTCTCACAACAAAGGGGAATAAACCATTTCCCTTCCCCCTCCTTTCTTCTTCCCAGCTCTTCCCACCCTGGGTACACTAGGAGAGATAGACAGATTCAAGCTCTGTGAATCTAAACAAAGGGATTCCCCCTTCACCCTTCCTTCTTCCCCTCACCCAGGGGCAATACAGATTCAAGCTCCGTGAATCTAACACAAAGAGGAAATTTATCCTTCCCTTCTCCCCACCAATTCCCTGGTGAGTACAGACTCAATTCCCTTGAGCCTCAACTGGCGAAAAAATCAAACAGGTCTTAAAAAGCAAAACTTTTAATAAAAAGAAAGAAAAAAGTAAAAGGTCTAGCTCTGCAATTTAGATGGTAAAAAGTTACAGGGTCTGTCAGCTTAAGAAATTGGAGAAACAGCCTCCTGCAATAGAAATACAATTTAAAATACTTCCAGCCAAGTACACATTTGCACATAAAGGAAAACAAATAAAACAACTATGCCACCTTTCTATCTTTATACTTACAAAATTGGAATAGAAGATTAGAGAACCTGTAGGTACGTGTGGTCACTCTCAGAGCCCAGAGAGAACAAAACAAAACCCAAAAAACACAAATAAAGGCTTCCCTCCACCGAGATTTGAAAGTATTTTGTCTCCTGATTGGTCCTCTGGTCAGGTGTTGGAGGTCACTGTTTGTTAACCTTTTACAGGTGAAAGAGACATTAACCCTTAGCTATCTGTTTATGACACGCCCCCCAAATCGCAGACAGTGGGGAACGTCACTGGTGGTGATTTCTTCCTAGAACTTTAGAATAAACAGATTAATACAACACATGCACCTTTACATATTTACTAAGTATGTAAACTACAAGACTTTCTACATCTTTAAGAACAATTTTTAACCAGTGGATTCTGGGAAACTTTCACGAGAGAGTGCATCAGCTACTTTGTTAGAAGCTCCTGAAATGTGTTGAATTTTAAAATCAAAATCTTGGAGAGCTAAACTCCATCGAAGCAGTTTTTTGTTGTTTCCCTTGGCAGTATGAAGCCACTTTAGCGCAGCATGGTCGGTTTGTAGCTGGAACCGCCGTCCCCAAACGTATGGGCGTAGCTTTTCCTGGGCGTACACAATGGTGTAGCATTCCTTCTCAGTGACTAACCAGTGACTTTCCCTCTCAGACAGTTTCTTGCTGAGAAACACGACAGGATGGAAGTTGTGATCCGTCCTTCCTGCATGAGAACTGCTCCTATACCACGCTCAGATGCATCTGTGGTTATTAGGAATAGTTTGTCAAAATCTGGAGCCCTTAGCACAGGGTCAGACATGAGCGTCGCCTTAAGCTGGGTAAAGGCCTTCTGACACTCATTAGTCCACTTGACTGCATTCGGCTGGGTCTTTTTGGTCAGGTCGGTCAGTGGGGGAGCGATTTGGCTGTAGTGTGGTACAAATCGCCTGTAATACCCCACCAAGCCTAAGAAGGATTGGACCTGTTTCTTGGACTTTGGGACAGGCCACTTTTGGATAGCATCCACCGTGGCCTGTAGGGGGTTTATGGTTCCTCGACCCACCTGGTGTCCCAGGTAAGTCACTCTGTTTTGGCCTATTTGACACTTTTTGGCCTTAACAGTTAGTCCTGCCTGCCTGATGCACTCAAAGACTTTTTCCAAGTGTTCTAGGTGTTCGGGCCATGAATCAGAAAAAATGGCCACATCATCGAGGTAGGCAACTGCATATTTTCCCAATCCTACTCGTAGACCATCTACTAGCCTTTGGAAGGTGGCGGGTGCATTTCGCAGTCTGAAGGGAAGCACATTAAATTCATACAGCCCCGCATGGGTGATGTATGCTGACCTTTCTTTGGCAGGTTCATCTAGCGGTACTTGCCAGTACCCCTTGGTTAAGTCTATTGTAGATATGAACTGGGCACGTCCCAACTTCTCCAATAGCTCATTGGTGCGTGGCATTGGATAGTTGTGCGGACGAGTTACCACATTTAGCTTACGGTAGTCCACGCAAAAGCGTATTTCCCCATCTGGTTTGGGTACCAGAACCACTGGAGGTGCCCATGCACTGGTAGATGAGTGGATTATACCCATCTGTAGCATGTTCTGGATCTCCCATTCTATAGCAGCTTGGGCATGAGGAGACACCTGGTAGGGTGGGGTTCTAATGGGGTGAGCATTACCTGTGTCAATGGAGTGGTATGCCCGTTCAGTCCGTCCTGGGGTGGCTGAGAACAATGGGGCGAAGCTAGTGCACAGCTCCTTGATTTGTTGCCGCTACAGACCTTCCAGGGTTGTGGAGAGGTTCACCTCTTCCACACTACCGTCAGTTTTTCCTTCGTAGTAGACACCTTCAGGCCACTCAGCGTCATCTCCTCCCTGGGCTGTAAACTGACAAACCTGTAAGTCTCTGGAATAAAAGGGTTTGAGAGAATTAACATGGTACACTCTGGGCTTTAGGGGGAAATTGGGAAATGCTGTGAGGTAGTTAACAGCTCCCAGGCGCTCTTGGACCGTGAATGGCCCTTCCCATGATGCTTCCATCTTATGGGCCTGTTGCGCCTTCAAGACCATAACCTGGTCTCCCACCTTGAAGGAACTTTTTCTGGTATGTCTGTCATACCAGGCCTTTTGCTCTTCCTGAGTATCCTTTAGGTTTTCTGTAGCAAGGGCTAAAGAGTGTCGGAGGGTGTTTTGTAGGTTGCTTACAAAGTCTAGAATGTTAGTTCCTGGAGAAGGCGTAAACCCCTTCCATTGCTGCTTCACCAACTGTAATGGCCTCTTAACCTCGTGGCCATACACAAGTTCAAACGGTGAAAACCCTAAACTGTGATGTGGTACAGCCCTGTAGGCAAAAAGCAACTGCTGCAACACTAAGTCCCAATTATTGGAGTGTTCATTGATGAATTTACGTATCATGGCCCCCAAAGTTCCATTAAACCTTTCGACCAGGCCATTGGTTTGATGGTGGTAAGGGGTGGCAACCAAGTGGTTCACCCCATGAGTTTCCCACAGTTCTTTCATGGTTCCTGCCAGGAAATTAGATCCTGAATCTGTAAGGATGTCTGAGGGCCAAACTACCCTGGCAAAAATGTCTGTTAGGGCCTGGCACACAGCGTTATCCCTAGTGTTGCCTAGAGCTACTGCTTCCGGCCATTGGGTAGCAAAGTCCACGAAAGTCAGTATGTACTGCTTTCCTCTGGGTGTCTTTTTTGGGAAAGGACCCAGAATATCCACAGCTACTCGCTGAAATGGGACCTCAGTTATGGGGAGTGGCTGGAGAGGGGCCTTGACCTGGTCTTGGGGTTTTCCCACTCTTTGGCACACCCCACAAGACCAGACATACTTGGCAATGTCCTTGCCCATCCCCTCCCAGTGGAAGGACTTCCCCAACTGGTCTTTGGTTCTGTTCACCCCAGCATGGCCACTGGGATGATCATGGGCTAAGCTTAAGAGCTTTTCCCGGTACTTAGCTGGAACCACTAACTGTTTTTGCGGATGCCAGTCTTCCTGATGTCCACCAGAAAGAGTCTCCTTGTATAAAAGTCCTTGTTCTACAACAAACCGGGATCGATTAGAAGAGCTGAGAGGCAGTGGGGTGCTCGTGCCACCGCCCAAGCTTTCTGAAGGCTGTCATCTGCTTCCTGCTCAGTCTGGAACTGTTCCCTTGAAGCTGGAGACACCAGTTCTTCCTTAGACTGTAGACTTGGGCCTGGTCCCTCTGGAAGCGATGTAGGTGATGAGCTTGTTTTTGTTGCTGGTGAACCGCTCTCAGCTGGTGCACCAGGTGGTATTTCAGGCTCTGGCTGAGCCTCTTGGGTGTGGTTGTCTGCTGCTTCAGCCGGTTTAGGCTCGCTGGCGCCCTCTGGCGTTGGGGTTGAAGATGGGTTTGCAAGCTCTGGTGTCAGTGCTGGCAACGGTTCTGGTGCTGGTTGCTTTTCTAGTGCCTGGTCTGGGACTGGAGGCACTGTGGCTGTTTCAGTTGTTGGCAGGGGATTTGGGTCCACTACCTCTGTCTGGTCTCTGGTAACACAGACGGGGCCTCTGTGGATGGCTCAGGAACAGGAATGGGTCTGGAAGCTTGCCTGGTTTGGCTGCGTGTAACCATTCTGACACTCTTGGCCCACTTCACTTGGTTGGCCAAGTCTTCCCCCAGTAGCATGGGGATGGAATAATTGTCATAGACTGCAAAAGTCCACATTCCAGACCAGCCTTTGTACTGGACAGGCAGTTCAGCTGTAGGCAAGTCTACAGCTTATGACATGAAGGGGTAAATTATCACTTGGGCCTTTGGGTTGATGAATTTGGGGTCGACGAAGGATTGGTGGATAGCTGACACTTGTGCCCCCATGTCTCTCCACGTGATAACTTTCTTTCCGCCCACTCTCAAAATTTCCCTTCGCTCCAAGGGTATTTGAGAGGCATCTGGGCCTGAGTATCTTTGGTATGATGGTGATGTAATGAACTGCACTCGGTTGGGGTTCTTGCGGCAGTTGGCTTTTATATGTCCCAGTTCATTACATTTAAAGCATCGTCCAGCTGACTGGTCACTGGAGTGAGGTAGGTTACTGGAGACTGGAGAGGTGGGGTAATAGGTAATCTGTAGCTTTTTTGGGGTAGTAGGTGGGGTCTTGTGCTGCCCTCGGTTATAGGGTTTATTGTCGGTGTGCCCCCTGGGGTATTCGCTCCCCTTGATAGTAGCTTTTTTCTTTTCTGCCAATTCCATCCATTTGGCTCCAATCTCCCCCACCTCGGTTATCGTTTTGGGTTTCCCATCTCGGATGTACCTCTCTATTTCCTCAGGAACACCATCTAAGAACTGCTCCATTTGTATCAGGAGGTGCAGCTCGTCCATATTGTTAATCTTTGTTCCTGATATCCAGGCTTCATAATTCTTTGCAATGTGGTAGGCGTGTTGGGGGAATGACAGATCTGGGTTCCATTTTAGGGTTCTGAACCGCCAACGGGCATGTTCAGGTGTTATCCCCATTTTGTATCTGGCCTTGGTTTGAAAAAGTTTACAATCGTTCATGTTCTCCTTAGGCATTTCAGCCGCTACCTCTGCTAAAGGTCCACTGAGCAGTGGCCTCAGCTCCATCATGTATTGGTCTTCAGAGATGTTGTACCCAAGGCAGGCTCTTTCAAAATTTTCTAAGAAGGCCTCAGTGTCATCACCTGCCTTTTAGGTGGGAAACTTCTTGGGATGTGGAACCATAATTGGAGAAGTATTGTTAGAATTGGCTGGGTTCTGTTGCTTAGCCTTTTCTAATTCCAGGGCCTGCTGGTAGGCCTCCCTGTGTAGTTCCATCTGTCTTTGGTGGTCTGCATCTTTGGCTGCTTGCTCTCTTTTGTAGGCTTCCTCTTTGGCTGCTTGTTCTCTTTTGTAGGTTGCCTCTCTTTCTCTTTCTCTCAGCTCCATCTCTTTCAGTTTTTTTTCCATGTCTCTCCTGTGGTCTGCGTCTTTTATTTATTTCCTCTGCATCCAGTTTTGTCCTGGAAGTCATGTTTCCTGTTTTTTTTGTGTTGGGGCGCCCTCTGCTGGTTTACTGCCTGAACTGCTTTCCTCTGCTGCCTGCTTGGGGTTGCCTAGCAACAATGCCTTTTTTAACTTCTTCTCCCTAATCTTTCACGTTTAAATTAAAACAAAAGAAAACCCTTTGATATGCAATTGTGTTCTGCTGGTGTAGCTGACTCACAGCTGGAATCCTATTGTTTAACAAAAGACCCTTGTTAAACCTTAATGTGTGTGCCCTTAGGCAATCTCTGCACAACCAGAAGGGAACAAGGAAAAAAAATTCTCTGGCTGTAGTTTTAACCCCCTTCTCTCTGCTTACAAGCAGCTAGCAGAGAAAAAGAAAAATAATATTCCTACTGGCTTTTGTTTTCCATCTTTCTCACACACTGCCACCATGTCATAGTATAATTCCCAGATCTGAACCTTAGCGTCCAAAATATGAATTTCCCTAAGCTTAATTACCAGCTTAGATCTGATATGCTGCCGCCAATCAGGACTTAGGTAGAGCGCCTGATAGACTCTGGTCTCCCCCAAAACCTTCCCTGGGGACCCCCAGACCCAGATTCCCTGATTCTCACAACAAAGGGGAATAAACCATTTCCCTTCCCCCTCCTTTCTTCTTCCCAACTCTTCCCACCCTGGGTACACTAGGAGAGATAGACAGATTCAAGCTCCGTGAATCTAAACAAAGGGATTCCCCCTTCACCCTTCCTCCTTCCCCTCACCCAGGGGCAATACAGATTCAAGCTCCGTGAATCTAACACAAAGAGGAAATTTATCCTTCCCTTCTCCCCACCAATTCCCTGGTGAGTACAGACTCATTGTTAACCCTTTACAGGTGAAAGAGACATTAACCCTTAGCTATCTGTTTATGACAAAAGTGCACAACTCTGACTGTGAGATTCCTTTTGGATCTTTTAAATAGTTGCTTTCCTTACAGCTGCTTGTGCAAACTCGCCATTTAACACTGTTATTCTGTGCTGCTGCGGGCAATGGTCTGTGGATGCTTCTGCAGCCTCACTCCCTCCCATACTATCTTTTATGTGGCATTTCTCATACCAAGTCTCTTTATATATTATGTGACCTTCACTGGATCATTTATCCATTCTGTGTGCCTGCCACATACCTATAACATGTATGTATGCCCATATACACCTTACTGTCTCTTTCTACTGGGAAGGGTTGATGGGCCTGATCCTTTTGTTTCTAATAGGAGTTTTAACATTGTTCCATTTGTGTGCATTTCATTGGGCCATCCCTTCTGCCTATTTCCTGATAGCTGTCACTGGTATGGAGCATTGTTTGCCTGATATGAGTCTTTAGAACCTACATTTCCACTATATTTGCTCAAACATGTTAATTCATGTCCTCCTATATCTCTCTGCTCTGTTCCCTGCATATATTTGCAGGTACTTTTCTAGTCCCCATGCTTTTGTCCTTAAGCAATCCAGAATTCAGGTGTAAATTACTAATGTTGTGTTTGATAGAATGATAACTTTTCAAAGCTGAAAAACACTTAACTATATGTAAACATTAACAAATATTGTTTAACTCAAATCATTTGCAGCAGAGAGCTGACAAGAAATTTAGTGGTTTCCCTGAAGAAAACCTACCCTTCTCATTTAAATTATTTAAAAAGCAAGTAATTACTAGAAAACCTCTGCATGTAATGCAGTCCTCCAGTGGAGAATCAGACTGTCAAATCTGGAAAATTCATAGGGTAGACCAAATTTTCTCTTCTCTGTCCCAGCAATCTTTACATTACATTAGTCCTTAGGGGAGTAAGAAGGATTACATTTATGTATAAATTGAAAAGGAACTTAAAGATTATTGAGGTGCTATGTTCTGCAATATTCATGTACCAAATGATATGTCTAGAGAAGAGAGGGTGTCATCCTTAAAATGGTTTGAGAATGTGTGGATAGAGAGCCACAAAAGGGCTCTTTATAGTTCATCATAAAAAAAATCTCTATACCAACAGTGTCACTGCTCCTCCAGCTGAGTGACCTATAACATTCATGGGGAGAGCAGCACCTGACATTTTGTGTGTCTGCTTCATACGCTGTTATGCCCTTGATGGCACATTTAACATCCAGGTTATGTCATTTTTATGCTGTGGCTTGTCCTAGTAAGAAAATCCACATGAAAGATCAAATTTCCCTTTTGCACTGGGAATTAATTGAACCTTTTAGCAGGAAAAAACCACATTTTAGTACACTAAAGTGTCTAGTTACCAGGGTGCTACTATATCAGATAGCTAGATATGTCATAGCTAATGAAGGAAAACAGCCACAAGTTTTTGTACTACCAAAATGTATCTGCTGTTTGAGGATGCAAAATGGTGTGTGAGAGAGTACAGGGGGAAAGCTGAAAGATTCTGAAAATCAGAGCCATAATAAAATAAAATACTAAGACAATATTTTGTGATATTTTCATTTGTACAATTGTTGGTATCTCCCATTAGTAGAAAGTTCCCAGTGTCTTTGCTTTTTGTTCGTATACAATAGTCAACTTATTATGGCAGATTCAACTTTTAAAAAGTAGTATCTACACAACTAGCAAGGATATGGAGAGATCTGTTGCACTGCTTCTGCCACTGCCAATAGATTATCTTAAGTGCAGAAGTGAAAATGTAAAGAGGCAAATTATAATACTTAATAGAATTATCATAATGTATAGTAAATAGACCATATAAGCAACATTTGCAATTGAAATTACCTTGGCAAAGAGAAAAAAAGAATTTTATATTAAAAACAAACTTGAACTCACTTAATAGCTTCATTCTACTGGGAGCAGAGAGCTGCATATATCTTACCTTATGCTAACAAAATTCCACAGTATAGCACCACACTGAGGGAAGGGCATTTATACGTTGATTCTTACTAGAACTGTAAAATCCAATATTTTCTTTTGGAAAAATATATGCCTTGAGTATTTCACGTTAGAAGCAGCCATTGTTTTAGATTTTGGTGTTGTGGCACTTCTGTTCTTCTACCTAAAGATAAAAATCTTGGGACTGATCCTGTTGCCATTCAAATGAATGGCAAACCAGCCATTCAGCTTGGGTAGTGCAAGATTGGCCCTATTATTATTTATCAAGTATTTATATTATGCCAGCTCCTAGGAGTTTCAGGCATGGACTAGGACAACATTGTGCTAGTTGCTGTGCAAACAGAAGAAAAACTGATCCCCATTCTAAAGAGAGTGCAAAATCTTAGATTGTAAACAGTTCATTTCTGTTCTTGATTTTCACACTTGGTGTTGCCCAAACATATATCCATTAAATTATTTGGTGGAAAATGAAAGATAATTGTTGCCATGCCATTAAATGTCAATATTTGTGAATAACTTACTTCTTTTGAATTCAGTGTCCAAATTGATTTAAAGAACTTCAGTTTCCTCTGCAAGATGCTTGTTGTATGTGTGGTGTTATGCGGGTCTTCATTTTACTTTGTGCAAATCATATTTTTTAAACGGATGCTACTGTACATTTTATCTGTCCTAGCAATTTTATTTGTAAAAAAATTGCTTTGTTTTAGCTTGGTCTCTCTGAAACTGTAATGATTTTTAATAACTTATCCTTATGTAGGATGTGAAGAATCGAAGAAACCCTCGTCTTGTCCCGTATGTTCTTTTGGATGATCGTACCAAGAAGTCAAACAAAGATAGCCTCCGGGAGGCCGTCCGCACACTTCTTGGCTACGGTTACAACCTTGAGGCTCCTGATCAAGATCACGGTATTGAGATTAAAAAAATTGAATTAAAGAATCCATGTAATTTTCAATAGGTATTGGTAATGATGTAGGCATATCTATTTGTTGTTAAGTTTATTAGGGGGATTGTTTTTTTTAGCCCCATTGAACAGTTTCCTGAGCCATTGCAGGGCTGCTGAGGATGACCAAATGCACTGACTTCAAGCTGTGTCTGTCATTGATGAACAAGCACAATGTCTATTCCAAATCAGGGAAGTGCTCCACGTTCAAGTTACTCACTAGCAGCACATGAATTGCCAAGGAAAATTGCCTTAAGCTTCATTTCTTAGAGGTGGCATGAGTTTATTGTCTTCCAGCTCTGATGTGCCTGATGACCCTGCATCCAGTCCATGTTTCATTTTCCAGAGATGGGAATGGGTACCCAGAAAGACTCTCTGTCCGAAAACACCTCAGCATGCAGGGCCTCTGCTAGGTCTTCCCAGGCCATTGGGTTATGCTAATCAATCGTCTGAGTCCTTCAGCCTTATGGTAGTGTTCCCCAAGGACTGGGGTCTGAATCAAGCATTGCCTCAACCTCTACATCAAACTCTCACAGCAGAGCCATTGAAGAACAGAGTAAAAGAACTCAGTGTAAACTTCGTAAGAACCTCAGAATTTGGTGAATTTGCTTGGTTGTAGTCAGATTCAGTACCAATTTACATATATTGTATGTAAGAAATTTAATACAGTAATGTAATTCCCAGTACTTCAGAGGATCCTTTAGTGTGGACCTGAATGTCAATGAGACTTCATGTGGCTCTAGACAACTTTGTTTTATTCTTACACATCAGTTTAACTTTGTTTGTTTGAAATCATTGGCTCTGAAATACTTTTCTCTAAAAGCTGAGGATTTGTTTACTTTCTTAATGTATGGGCATAACTTTTCTAAAGGCTGCAGTACCAGATGTTACGCACATGTGTTCAAGAAAGAATGACTCTATATTCTTTCAACTACTTTTATGCAAGTAGCAAGCTAGCTGTGGTCCAGTGTTTCATACTGGTTAATGTCCAATGCAAGGACTAATCTAAAAGACAAGAAAATAGGTGACAAATTCTTGTAAATTGTGACTCTAGTGACACCATTTTTATGATGGTTTTTAAATGATTGCACTAATGATAAGGAGCCATTAAAAAGGACTTCTGATCAATTTGTGAGTGCCCTCATTTGAAAAATGGTCACTTTCCCAGTCAGTTTGATAGTGACAGATAATGAACAGACTGTGCAGTGTTGCTCATGAGTATTCTAATCACAAAACATCTAGAGTGTGAAGACACTTCCTGCATCATTTCCTTAGTTGGCATTTAATACCTTCCGGAGATAACCTGCCACTGAGAGGTGATGTTATTTTATCATTGCTTCTTAAACAAAATCAGCTGTGTAAAGAAATAAAATAGATACTGGCTGCAGGGAAAAAACATTATGGGAAAAAATCAGAAATTATAAACTGGATATACACAGAGAAACTTATTTCTTAGGGAAGCTTTCATTATTATGTATTATAAAGCTTGCTCTAGGATACATGGCTTTGGAAATAAACTAATAGGTTTGAATATGCATGTTGGTGCATGGTGTTCTCTTCTGTGTGCTTCCGTAATAGTTAAGAAGACATCCCTAACTTCATCAAAACATAAGTATATAATTAAATCATTAAGACAGTATACCTGTACCACTTTGAGATTACCCCTAAATGTCTGGTGTCTGAAATGTGCTTTTAATCATTTTAGATGGCAAACTAAGGACTGAGAGTTGCTGTATGTACTGTATACCACTATCTCACTAGCAATGCTTGTTAAATAACAGGTGTAAAATTCAACTGTGCTTTTCACTACACTTAAGTATTTAAGACTGCATATGTTTTAATATCAATACTCTCAGCTATGTAGTAGATTGTATTAGGGCTGAAAGGTAATTATTTTTCAAGATGTGTGGCCTGTGTTTCTATGGTAGAATTGCAGAATGAAACTCATAAGTCTCAGTTATTAACTTCTCAGTATTATTAAAAAGAGTGTTCTGTGTTTACAACATTCCTGAAGGAAAGAATCATGAAAAGAAAGCACTATTTAAACCTAATTTATAAGACTTAAACATTCAGAACCCTATTTTGGGTGCTGATTCAAATAGGTGTAGGCCAGAAATTTTAAGAGCAGAAATGGTAATACCCAAGAAAAATTGCCTGATTACCACCATTGTTCTCCTCTGAGAATTTAGGGAGAAATTGCTTTGAGGTTTCTCCTTGACTGGCATTGCAGAGAAGCTTAATAGGGTGTTGTGCTGGGAAAGTGAGTGAGGTCAAAGTACATATGAGGTTGCCAAGAAGAAAGAATGGCCATTACCCACAAAAATACACACACAATATTCCTGTTCTTAGTAGGAATAAAATTTGCAAGAGGATGGGGGCATAAAGATAATGTGAGGAAGACTATGGATGCATATAAAAATTATTATGCAATTAATATATGGGCCTGCTGGGATGGAGAAAATTATGCAAAAACCTTCATATTCACTAGGTTTTTCTAGGAATTATCTAAATGAGGTGAAACAAGGTAATTTTATGCTGAATTCACCCTATCAATATCCTACTCTTTTATTTATTTAAAATACATTGGATATTGCATCCTCTGCAATGTAGTGTGGAGATTTATACTGCCATGGAGGACTCTCCTGTGATGTATGTTGGGATATGGATTCTCCTTCTTGGAGTCTACTTTGCAATTGTTACACACAAACACTCGCATACAGTTCACATGCACAATAGATGGTTTTAGACCTAGCATTCATGCATAAGTGTGTCAGAAGTGGCTCCTGTTTTTTTATTTATTTTATTATGTTTGTACTAAATTGGGTGTTTCCAGTTGCATATTACATAGCTTTTTTGTCAATGTATTAAATGCTTAATTTAGTGCCTAGACTTAATAAAATTTGAATAATAATATTAAATAAATGCAAATGAAGAATAAATCTGCATTTTTCTAAGTAATATGTTCAAGGTATTTGAAAAGCTTGTGGCAGGATTTTTTTATTCAATTTTAGAATCTAACAATACTATGAATTGATAGTTAAACTGCTATGTTATAGTTATCGTCTTTAAAAACATAAAGTGATTGTTTTGCAGAATCTTTGCTTTCTAAGGTTTTCTTGTCTGACATAGGATGTTTTCCTTTGAAACATTTTGGGAAGCCCCTCTTCATCATTCATATTCCATAAAGTGCATTGTAAAAGGATTTAGAGACCTCTAGTGGTTTTCTGGGTTTTGGTTCATGATGATTTTTTTCTTTTAAAGGCTTGGTTAACCAAATGGAGTATCTTCAGCTATATCCTTATTAATTGTCATTTATTGCTTCCAGTACCACCCCAAGTGTTCTAGGTGCTGTACAAACATAAAAAGAAGATACAGAATTATTTAGAATCTAAAAATACAGTGAATCAGACAAAGTGTAGTGGCAGTGGGTGAAACATACAAGTTGTTGGGTGATGTTTAGCGTTTTTTTTTTTAATTAGATATGTATGCTATTCCCAGGTGCTGTTCAACCTTGCTATTAGTAGTCAGCTAATTTCTCGTAGAGTTATGACATTAGGGGTTTTCAGGAGGCATTTGAATGCCGCAAGGGCAATGGGCATGCAGTGCCGCCAGGATAGAAAATGCAATATATAAATAGCTGCATGGAAGAAAGCTCAGGGGCAGTTTTGCTGAGGCTGGCATCACTGGCAGGGTGGAGGAAGAGGGGATGGAAGGCAGGAAAAGAGATAAGAACAGATAAGTACCGAGGAGAGAGTTACAGAGAATCTTCAAGGCTTGAATAAGTAGCTGGAACTTGAGGTAGTGGAGGGATTGGAAGGGTGAGATGGAGAGTGGGTTGTTGACGTGGTCAAAGCAGCAGGCAAGAAAGGTGATTTTAGAAGCTATGTCTTGTACAGACTGAAGGGAGGCAGTGGAGCTAACAGGAAGATCAGAGATGATCAAGTAATCAAGATGAGAGAACGAGTCCTGGAATAGTATGTAAAAGAATGAATTATAGAAATCTTGTGGAGAAAGAAGCAGCAGGATTTAGACATAGTCTGGATGCAGACATGCCAAACCCGTGAAAAAAATGCAGTGATTGGGCTTGATTTTGGCTTAATTGGCTTGTGAGTTGCCTGTTGGCTAATTTTTGGCTTGTAGCTTATTGCTTGTTTGGCTTGTTGCTTGTTGTAGCTTGTTGCTTCTTTTTTTTGATCGGCTCACAGCAAGCATGGGCAAGGGGGGGCAAGCAGGGCAAGGGGGGGAGAGTCAGGGGTACACAGCAGGCCCACCAGAGTCCCAGACTGCATTCCGGGGGAATCTAGTCACGTAGAGTGTAGGGGTTCTTAGGGGTTGGCTTGTTTTGGCCATGATTTGAAATGGGATTAGCTTGATTTTTGCCTTATTGTGAAAGTCGGGATGCTTATTTACCACATGAAAGTTGGCAACTGTGTCTGGATGTGCAGGAGAGGGGAAATGGAGGAATTAAAGGATGAGCCCCAAGTTGTGGGCCTGACTGATTGGTAAGATGGTGACATTGTTTATAATGACAGAGAATATGGGAATTGGGAAGGCAATAAGGGTCCTTCTTCTTCTTCTTCTTCTTTCTTCTCTTCCTTGTGCCTTGTAGTCCTTTACATCTTTGTAAAATGCGATCATTGCCATTTACACCCAGTTTGCACAAGGGTAACTGTGTTAAGTTTAAGTTGGCAACGGGCCATTTGGAAGGAAATGTCAGAAACAGATAAAACGATGACCTCTCGAGGTCCCTTCCAGTCCTAGAGTCTATGAATCTATGAAAAATGCAGGATAGGATGGGGGAAGATAAGTTAGGAATAGTGAAGGTTTGCAAGTAATCAGCTTAGAGGTGGTAGTTGAAGCTGTGTAAGAGGATGAAAGACAGGTTGTAAAGTGAGAAAAGGAGGCAGCCAACATGAGAGCCCTTTGGGTTTTCCTTTTTGGTGAGTTCTCCTGCTCTCTATCTCTTTCCATGGATCAGCCAGAGAGATAGGAAGAGGACAGGATAAGATGTCAAGAAGAAGGGTATGAATGAAGGTATGAAAAGCATGATAGAGATCAAGGAAGCTCTGGGTGGAGTAGAAACCTTGAGATATTTTCTAGAAGAGGGCATTAGAAAACTTGGTGAGCGCAGTTCCATTAGAGTGAGGTGAACAGAAGCGAAGTTGGAGAGGATAAGGCACTCGAGGCAATGGTTGTAGGTTACATGCTCAATAAGGTTGGAGCTGAGGGGAAGAAGGGAGTGGTGGCATAATAGGGGAGAGAGGCAAAATCAACAGCTGCCTTTTTTCACCTGTGGAGGAAACCATAATATACTTACATTCTGAGGAGATGGAGCCAGAGGAGAATTGGAAGTTGAGGAGGAAGGAAGAGGAGTGCATGAAAGCAAGAGGCCAGGACAGGTATGGGCTCAGTAGAGTAGATGAAGTGGGTCAAAGGTTAGAGATAAAGTGTGAAACCTCAGTGTCAGTTGTAAGGGAAAAAGAGGAGAGAATAATAGATGTATATTCATGCACTCCAAAGTGACACATGGACATTCTTTCCTTTTAAAAATCTAAATACATATTATTTACTGACTTAGATGATTTTTTAAACCTATGCATTTCCCAACCATTCCACTGTTCTCTGGTGCATTAGGGGCAGTAATGGTTCACTTATGCAGTGTACCACTAATCTTACTCTTACCACTGATATTATTATGCAAACAGTGTGTCATCTTGATCACAACAGATGTAAACTCCACAAAAAGATTAATGTGTCCTTCTACTGGAGATTTTTTAAATAGTGTTTCGTGCTGAGCACCTCTTGAGTGAATTGTTATGTAGCCAATATTACTCTTGAAGGAAGAGTATGTTCAAGGCAGAAAATGTGATACATATAAGTAACCTTTTAGCCTGTAAACTTGTATGTTGTTCTCTTGCTGTTGCAATCAGGTCAACTGTTTAATAGGACACAATATCTATACAACAGTTTAGGATAGAAAGTGAATAAGGATAGTCTCTTCAATTAGAATCTTATATTTTATTTCAGTATTTAGCAATATTTTCTAAATACCTCTTTGGGTCTGATTTCAAGCATCATAAAAACATTGATTTTTCTTTTACCCTTGAACAGTTTACAGCCTTGAGCTCTGTGTATCCACAAAAGCTTATCTCTCCCACCAATAGAATTAGATCCAATAAAAGATATGACCTCACCCACTTAACCTCAAATCAGTCAGTTTTATTATAATAAAAAATGCCCATTATTTTTCTTACACTTGTATTTTAAAGAGCATCTGTTTTTTTAAACCCTCTGCCCTTTCTCCTTATCGGAAGTTGATATTTTTTCTAATGGAGAAATGTGGTCATGTGGTGCGTTAGAGGCTCATGCAGGAATGTATCCTTTCCTTCTGCCCACTCCTCCCACTGCAAAAAAAGGATGCTTAAATTACATGGTCCAAGTGCTCTTAGCTATGCACATAACTGTGGGTAGGCCTCATTACAGTAAATAAATATTTGTACAGCAGTGTTACAATGAGAGATTTAAGAAGCTCCATCTAATTAGCATATCAAAGATCAGATTAAGTGGTGGCTTGACCCCAGTTAGAAATACCAACTAGGGAAGAAGATTTCTCATAGTAGAGGACTCTAATTTAGCAAGGAGTGTCATAACAAGATCCAAGGACTGGATGTTGAAGTTAGAAAAATTTAGACTGAAAATAAAGCACTTTTTTCCCCCAAGGTGAGATATAATTACTCTTTGGAACAGTTTATCTAGGGATGTGGTGTTAACTCTATCTCTTGAAGTCTTTAATCGAGATGGGATGTCTTTCAAAAATATATGATCTATCTCAACCATAAAATATGAGTTTTGAAGTAGGAATACTGAGTAAAAATTCTGTAGTTTGTGTTATGCAGGAGGCCAGAGTAGATGAGCATAATGAACCTTCTGGCCTTTAAAATCTGAGTCTATGATATTCTCTTGTGCATTACCAATCATTGGTAGCATTACTAGCTCACTGTATTAACTGAGCTTTTGGGGCTTCAATTCTTGACTATGCAGCATCATGGCCTATGGTAAATCATTGCTAAATGCCATTATCTACTTCCAAATATTTTTCAATAAGGTTGAGAGGTATGGATACTATACAGTAATCTCCTTTTATTTTCAGTGCTTCCATTTTGTTATTAGATAAACATAAGGTGTGGGTTTGTTTGTTTTTTTTTGTTAACTTTGCAGCTACAAGGTCAGACATGTGCACTGGGATAATGGAAAGATTCCGGATATTCCGCACTGAGAAGACTTATGCAGTGAAGGCTGGAAAATGGTACTTTGAATTTGAGACAGTCACTGCAGGAGACATGAGAGTTGGCTGGACCAGGCCAGGCTGCCAGCCAGACCAGGAACTTGGCTCAGATGAGCAAGCTTTTGTTTTTGATGGCTTCAAGGTTTGTATAGATTTATTTTGACGGGATTGATTGCAAGTAGTGACAGTAAGTTGTTAACAAAAATCAATTAATTTTTCTTCCTATTCTAGTTGTTTCAGCTTAATATCCTTCTGTGCCTTAGCTTTTGTTTCAGTGTTTGAAAATATTAAGAATCCTCATTAAGGTCTAGGTGAAATGAAAGGTAAAATCATATTTTAGAATGTACAATTGTAGTACTTGGCAAAAATACAGTAAGAACATTTGGCACTTACATAGCTCTTTTCGTATGAAAATCTCAAAACGCTGTACAAAATTGGATGAGTATTTGAGGCACAGAGCACGTAAGTAATTTACCCTAAATCAAGTCATTGGGAGAGCTGAGATTAGAACCCATTTCTCCTGAATCCTAGTGCAGTGGTCTCCCTATAGGAAATATCTGTAGGAAAGTGAACATAATTTTCTTTGTCAGCAGTAATTCCACTGGACTGAATTTGATTAAGAATATAGGAATGTAAAAGTTATGAAAATGAAGACTAAATTTTTAATGGAAATTTCTGATAGCATGTAGTATGAGAAAGCATGTCGTTCTAGCTCCAACTTCAGTGTGAAAGAAAGAATGAGATTGAAATCTAACTGTATGGGTAATATGTAGATAAGCAGAACATTTTTTTTATGCCATTGGTTTTTGATCCTTCACAAGAGTCAGATGACTCATTAAAGTGTGGCAGTAAAACATCATTTTAGTATGAAGGCATGTGAAATTTCTGCCATGATAACAGTTGCTATCTAGACTAGTGGTGATTCATGTCTTAATACAAAAACGCATATTAAATGCATTATGTGTCTGGAGTTGGAATTCAGTTATGTTGTTGTTATTATAATACTTGACAGAAGTTACCATTACTCTTCATAAACTCAATTTTCAGAAATGCAGATTGTCAAGCCAAGCCTATCTTAGCCCTATTTTATTATTGTTACTGGATTTTTATTTGACAGTGTTATATGATACAAACTGAGATGCCTTAACATTGAACTGAAAAGTCAGAATTTTTTAAATCACTGATCAAATTAAAAAACCACAGTGTCCTATCATTAGCAGAGGATGAGCACTGAATATATTTGAAAATGATGATAATAAAAAGCTGAGAATCAGTTGTCCTGCTGAAACCTGAGTTGAGGCCTTGATGCTTTCCTTGCAACTGTATAAGATCACTAAGCCCTAAAGCAGCCATGAGAATGCCATTCCTTGCCTTGTTTTAGGTGTAAACCGTGTCATCAATCAAGTTTTCCAAGCTAATACAATCTCAGTCTTTGTAAGCCAGTAATGGGATTTTAGTAATACTTTTTGTTTTGCTAAGATTAATGTAATGGATGTTATCCCCCTTTTTAGTTGTATTTCTTGCAGGAAGCACATTTTACCCTTGATGTGTGCTCTATTCTGGTTCCCATCTGATTTCAAGGAGCTGTATAAGATGTTGGTTTTGATTGATACATTTCTTGAGGATTTTAGCTGTGACTACCTTTTAAGAATGTCTCTATCCTCTTACTGTACCACAGCAGCTGAGCTCAGCTGAGGTGCTGGAACTAACAGTTTCCAGTTAATTTGGGATGCTATTTACAGGAGGGATTTTAGATGAAGGTTCTTCACTTCTGGAATTCATTCCCCCCCATCCCGCACCCTTGGTCAGAGAGAGCTTGAGATTGTTGTATTTCAGGACATGCCACAAGACTCCCATGTTCTCCCAGGCTTTTCAGGAGTTGAGAATAAGGGGTGGAAACTTAGTCCTGATAGAATGGGTGTGTTAGGAAGAGTTAGTCATTGATAGTGTGTTTTTCTGTTGTTGTAAATTTACTAAGAATTTGTATGTATTTATTTAGATTCTGCTCTTATGCAAACTCCACAACAAAGGGCAGCCATCCAAACATGCAATATTTATTCCTCTAGAGGTCAGTCATGCAAGGTGCTGAGCCACTCCTTAAGGTAATGAATGCCCTCAACTTCTTCTATAGAAACAAGTGGGAACTGAGAGTGCTCATCTCTTCCAAAAATTGCTCAGCACCCTGCATGTTCAGGTCCCTAGAGAGCATGGCAGGCATGTTGCATAAATCTAAATAAATGCATCTGGAATAACATATTTTTGAAGATTGTTTGGAAGCATAAAATTTAGAGGCCAAGCAATTGCATGAAAATAATTTAAAAAATACTATAAAACAGCTATTTAACTTTGCAATGGAGACCATATTATTTTCATGACAGACCTTTTGTAGATCTCCCAAATAAAAATAAAATACGTTCTTACACGTGTACTAATATATGTTGAAATATCAATTTACCCCATCTATTCACTGGGCCTCGTTTTACAATGCTAATTTTGGAACTGCTTCGACAAAATTAATTGTAGGATTGCCACTCTCAAAGCGTAATTGTGATACTCATGAGCATTGTTTCAGAATGAGTTGCTGTAAAAGTATTAATACTAGTGCTGTGTTAATTGAGGGGGATAATTATTAGTCATATCACTGAGGGGGAGAGAAATACTTTCATTGTTTTTATCCTTCTCTGAAATCCCTTTCAGGCCCAGCGGTGGCACCAGGGTAATGAGCATTTTGGCCGCTCTTGGCTGGCAGGGGATGTCGTGGGCTGTATGGTTGACATGAATGAGCACACTATGATGTTTACCCTGAATGGTGAAATCCTGCTCGATGACTCAGGTTCAGAGCTTGCATTCAAGGACTTTGAGGTTGGTGATGGTAAGTGGTTGCACACTTTGTGCTGTTAACTTGTTTTTGTTGCTAGATTGTGCCTATTGTGGGTTGACATCCTTTTAACATGCACTTTGTGGGTGTACGAGCAGGTGAGAATGCAGCTTTATCACATATGCATAGCATAGCATAGTTTATTTGGCAGAAAAATACTTGTTACTTGCCATTGTTTTACAGTAACTTTGCTTTCTGTCATTTAGCTGAGAACTGCATAGAGCAAAAAGGTGCGCATCAGTGGAATTAGAATGTATGATGCTGATCTTGAGCACTAGTGATTGTAATTAGAACAGCTTGGTTCATTATTTTGCTACAGTACTGGGGCACTTCAGAACTTGTAGCCATGGCTGAAGTACTTCGTTTTTCACAGACTACTGGGATTCTGTGATTCTTTTGAATTCCCTTGTTATCTCCATGACATCAGCAAGGAAAGGCTGAAGTTGCAGAAATAAGACTAAATAAAATCAACCTACCTCCTCACTCAAAATGCAGGAAGCTTATACTGCTACTGCCCGTTCTGTGGCCAAACAGAGGATGCAATATGGAATCTTTCACCACCAATTCATTTATTTTTCAGAATATTTTAAAGGACAATAAGGATTGTCCCTCCTGCTGAGGAGAGAAAGTTCTTCCTCCTTTTAATGTGTAAATATTTTCATTTGGTCTCAAAAAAGAAACAGGGAGATTGGGAATGAATCATTCAACTCAAAATTCAGATATTACCTTCCAATAATACCATTGTGTGTGTGTGTGTGTGTGTGTGTGTGTGTGTGTGTGTGTCATTTTTTAAATGTCAGAAATGTGTTTTAAAAAGCCTTAAGGGAAAGATTTTTTTAAAAAATCAACTTTGTCTTCAATGCAGAACTTTTCCCACAACTTTGGAATAAGGAAAGAACAGTGGAAGTCACCAAAAAGTTTAATTGTCATGCAATAAATACATTGAGGGACCTCAGGGTAGACAATTCTGGTTTACAAGAAATCGAATGGTAAATTCACAAGAGAAATATTATACGCTTTTTTTTTGGTGACCTCCGTTGTAGGTTAAAAGGAGATTCGTCTGAGTGCTAATAATTACATTCAGCATAAAAGAAAATAGCAAGATACTGACAGGCAGATTTGTATTAGCTGAGGTTTATCTTCAAAAGAAAAATGAAGGTAAATGAACTGTTGGTGCAAAGAAGATGAGCGCTGATTTTCATTTTTACAATGGAAAGTTTTTCCATTAACTTCAGTGGGCTTTGGGTTCGGCCTAAATCTCAAGTTTGCTTCAGTGACAGGATGTAGAATTAAAAATTGATTTTAATAGCTACAGTTGCAGAACTATTGTAGGGCTGCAAATGTCTGATAGAAATTTTTTTGAATAATTCAATGTGCTGCTCAGAAAAATGCACACACCCACAGACGAAAATAAAACTGCTAGATGGAATTTGAAATCTCTCAGACTTGACAGGTCCCTGTTAATGGAAATTTGTGTTTGTTCACTGCATATTTTGAAAGTTGTATTCTGTTTTTTCTGAATGATACATGCACCTCTAACCCGATATAATGCGACCCCGTGTAACATGAATTTGGATATAACACGGTAAAGCAGCACTCCGGAGGGGCCGGGCTGCGCGCTCCGGTGGATCAAAGCAAGTTTGATATAATGCAGTTTCACCTATAATGCGATAAAAATTTTTGGCTCTCAAGGACAGCGTTATGTTGGAGTAGAGGTGTATATTGGTAAATAATCTCTATATGGCTTGCCAGAAACATGATTGTATTGCCCAAGAGAATTTCACCCTCAAAATATTCAATGTAGAACAAAAACTTGCTTCATTCTGTCTGCATTTGCAATATTATGCGACGCAATTTGTGCTTCCAGTTTAAAAAAGTCATTGAAGCAACTCTGAGAGATGCTTCTGCAGACATACAAGAAACAATGGGCTTCCTCAAGCCTTGCCTAATATTAATTATTTATAGAGCACTGAGTGTGACCTCATTGCAGTAGAAACATATATAGAAGAGAGAGTCCTATCCTGTGCACAAGTTCCTCTCCACATTGTCATAGAACAGTTGTGGAGCAGTTCATCGAGTGCAGGAGGTATCTGATCAAAAGACCAGTTAACTACTGGGAGTCTTTCCATTCACTTTAATTGGCTTTGAATCAAATCTTCTTTGTATGACTTCCCTGCTGCCTGTCCCATATTCGTCATAGAGCCATAGTGGTTTTCCTTTTTCGGCCTTGATGCTGAATATAACAGCACTTTTATGGGGTCATGAAAATAAATTCTTATTTCTCTCTCTTAATTAAAAAAAAAACTTCAGTTTTCTAGTCTGCTGTGGTGTGCATTCATCCCTACCGTAAATATTTTCTGTGCCATATTCACAGTGTGTAAGCAAGTTGATGATGTAATTGAGCAACAGCACATTGTGGGACATGCATTTGTCAGTTGAAATGGCATGTCTCTCTACATGCTAAGGTCAGTTACATTGACTGATGAGCACACATCTCTTAGAGTATGTTACTGTGCTTTCAAAATTATAGCTTTTAACAACAGGTTACATTTTACTTTCTTTGGCCTCTATTTTAGTAGGATGTGGAGTTAATAGAACTGATTAAAGTTAAATGGCTGCTCCTGCATCAGCTTCCCCAGCTCTGCTAGAAGAAGAGGAAGTGCTCATTTTCGTGTCTCCTGCTTTCTAGAGCAGTGCTGCGTCAGAGCTGCTCCTGGTTTCATTTACATTCCCCACTCAGGGAAGGTGTGGTGGCTGTGAGTAGAAGACTCGTGCTTCCACCTACTAGTGTTCACAATTCTGTGAACTTCACAGCCCTTATTAATGAACAAGGCGTTACAGCTGTAACTCAGGCTATGTCTACGCTATCGCGGTAAGTCGCAGTAGGTGAATAACGTAGCTGGAGTTGATGAACCTTAGGCTGAGTTACCATGGGGTCTACACCTTACTCTTCTCATCGGGGTAGAGTACAGGGGTCAACTGGAGAGAGATCTGCAGTCAATTTGGCGGGTCTTTACTAGACCTGCTAAATCAACTGTCGGTGGATTGATCTCAGAGCGTTGATCCCAGCTGTAGTGTAGACCTGCCCTCAGAAAGCAGGCAAGAATGATCTCTCCACCCCCATCCCCACCCCCCAACCATTGAACGAATAGGGTAACTGAGAGGTTGACAGTGGCCCTTACTGGATGCTTTAAAGGGAAATTTTGAGTGATCTATCCCCTATTGTCCACTCCCAGCTTCAGACAGTTGAAGATTTAGGTTGCTGCAGAATGAGGCTTTTCACTTTAGGAAAAAAAATAACAATTTGTCAGAGCCATCTGCCCTGCTTCAGAGGACGCAGCCTATTTATAAGCCAGTGCCAATGTTACAACATTTACGAATAGGGAAAAGGGAATATGGCTCTCTGCCAAGTTACTGATCAGACTCACGGGCCCCTATTTTAGGATCTACTGCCAACAAGACGAGTTCCACAGAATTATGACAGATGGTACCACTTGTGAGATATCACTCTTGTCAGTAGTAAATATAACTATTAATTTATAATTGCACATTATATATGATTGTGCAAGAGAGATTTCATGCAGGAGGTATGATGTATTCATGCATAATTCTGAATATTCAGCCAGGTAAATAGTATGATTCAAATTCTCTCCCCAGTTACACCAGTGCAACTTCAGAGCATGATTTTCATGTCTGCACTGTACATTTGCAACCAGTCTTCTCCAAAAGAGTATAAATTACATGGAAATTATGCTGCCCTCTTCTTTTACCCTAAGCAAAGGGTGGCATCGTGGATGTGGAAAAAGTGGATGGAGTTGTTTTCAGGACCATATCCCTTATTCAATATGCATCTACCAAAAGCAACCCAGGGGGTGGGGCGGG
This sequence comes from Gopherus evgoodei, assembly GCF_007399415.2. NCBI lineage: Eukaryota > Metazoa > Chordata > Testudines > Testudinidae > Gopherus > Gopherus evgoodei. The sequence goes on from NC_044324.1 coordinate 147,193,719, forward strand.
GCAAATCCTACCCTGACTCGTGCCCTTTGCAACTGCAACTACTTTTTATGGTTGCATTGCATGTCAGTCAGGGAAGGATTTGACCTACCTAGCAAATCAGTGCTGCCACAGGCATCTTCAGCCATTTTCACTCAGTGTATGAGGCACCACAGCAAATACTGTTCCAGTGTGGGGGATTGGGGGGATTTTGGCTGTTGCAGAATGAGTTGGTGATTAATCTGGTTGGTGGAACTGGACTGATGATACGGATTGTCATCTCTATGTCACACTGACTGGTTACTGAGCTAATGAGAACCTTCTGCATTTTGCCAATTGACGTCAGAAGTGAAAAATTTTCCTGGGTAAGGATTGAGTCCAAAATTCATTGCAACATAGGCTGCTTGGTCAGATATGTGTAACTTAAAGACAGCTTACCTTGGTACAGTAAAAAGATCTGTATTTCTGGAAAGCAGGTACAGTATCTGCTAAGGTTATGATTCCTATTAATTTTACCATGTTAGTGAATGTATTATGAGAAGCAACTGCATACTATATTTCTAATAATGTGTGCCTCTGTGAGAATACTACTCCAGATCTGACAGACATGCATGCATGTAGTAGAATTAATAGTGTATGTGTGTCATCTTGTACACGCTCATTTCCCTTTCTTGTTAGGGGTGATGATTTTTCCTGAGATGCAGGACTGCGTTTTTGTTATATACTCAGCTTCTACACTCCTCCTGTTTTGCTGCTTGCTTCTGCTCATCACAGCAACTGCCACTACCTGTATTATGCATAACTCAGCTCTTTCATATAGGAGCTGATTGTTGTTGTAAGGGGCTAGCTCATGTGAGTTGGATCTCCAATAGCTGTAGATACAGAATTTGGTAAAAATATTGCCCTTCCTTACATGAAACATTGACCCTTGTTAAAGTCCACCTTAACTTGCTACTCTTGTATTGCAAATTCACATGAATTTGAATCAGACGGCATTTTATTCTTCCACTTCCCTGTTTTTGAGTTAAGTTTGGAGCTCTTTTTTCCATGTACACTTTTTTTTTTCAGAGAGGATGACAGGGGCTTCTTGAAATCTCAATCTAAATGTATATATTTTTTCCTTTTATGAGATAAAATCCTATCTGCATCAAAGAAATACATCTATAGTTTCTTAAATGCCTCCTCTATACTGTTACAATAACTTCAGTAGCATTCTGACTGTTCCAAAACTCCTCATACAAACATGGCATGCACTCATAGTTCCCAATCTATAATGCTATTTAAAAAAAATGAAGTCAGAATGTTTGTGTGGAATATTGCATGTTGTTTCCAGAGTCATTTGTGTCAAGTGTGTGTTATATCAATGCTCCTTAAAGACTTTTTTATATTGAGGATGGTACAGGGCTGTATTACTCCATTGAGAGCTCTTGGAGACGTTGGGTTACTCAGACACATCACTGCCTACAGTGCCTGCTTCCTTAGAGTGCCTGCGGAACATAATTCTGGCACCCCTCTTTACAAGCATGTCATTGTGGAGTGTGGGGCAGGGCTATAATACCACCCACTCTGGATAGATTAATGCTGCTGTGGGTAGCTACCTTTGTACAGTCCTTTTGCTCCCTTAACACAAGAATTGCAATTGTGCTTTCCCCTTTTGTAAGGAGAGGCTTTTTGTTCTTTCTTCCTCTTGAATGTCTGCTCAGCACTGGGCAGTTCTACCCAAGAATGGCTGACATTCATATGTTGTCCTTCATCCTGAAGAACTCTCAAAGTGCTTTACATCAATAGGAAATAGAGGTAAAGGGAGACAAGGTGCTAGGCAGGCAAGCATGTGGTTTAAGTCAGATAAATCTATATCTATTTGGGTTTCTCCCACCATGTATAAAGTGCAAACTTGCAAGTGATGAGTTGCATTACAGAGGTCCATGCTGTCTTCTCTGAACACCCTTCCTCTAACTACACTAACTGCTTCCCCGAGGGATAGTTGCTCCCAAGAACAACACTTCTTGAGTGATGCATTAAGATTTGTCATCCTATTGCAGACAGAGCTGTGATTTTTGGCTTTGCCTAAAAACATTTGCAATCATTCATGGTTCATTGACCTCTGCAGGATGCATGTTAGCTTCTCTGTAAGTTAAGCTGTGAGGCAGATATTAATTTAAATAGATACTGATTTATGCAAATATAACTCCCTTCATTATAAATTGTTTAATATGATTTTTCCCATTTAGTTCTAGTATTCTGCTGACAAATGGTTTGTATTATATTTTAACAATGGATTTGCAATAAAATAGTCATAAATCATACTGACTGAGCAATCTCACTGTCTGTGTGTGAAACTGATGTCTCATTACTAAAAGCCTGGCCATGAAGATAGAAATCCAGACATTAATCTTACAGACTAGAGTCTGCAGCTTGTAGTTTCTGGCCATATGTTTATCATCTTTAACACACATGTAAATGATAGTGAATCTTTCTTATCTGTAATAAAATATTCAAAGGAAGTTTTGAAGTCTGGAAGTTTATGCCGAACAGCGTTAACCACTGTGGCTTTTGGCTGTGACATTCTCCTTGTGTATGCAGAGCATGTCATGAATGGAGACTCTGCTCCTTCCCATCCTGCATAGCCCCTCATTTTAGGGGCCCCAAAGAATGAGAAGACGCAGTTGCTCTGCCTGCTGACCATTGCCATTTCTTCACCCCCATTTCCATTAGATTCTACTCATCTCTACCAGCATAATGGAATGGAGCATCCAGATTTGGGGAGAAAGGAGGAAATTACCTTTTTGACACTTTTTTTAAACTTAATTGATTTTTTTTTTAGCAGACAAGTCAAATAAGTTTTCAGTAGTATTATTAGATGAAAGGGGAACAAGAAGGATGAATAGAAGAAAGAGAAGAAAATACATTTTCTAAAATAACAGACTGAACCTACCAACCAGAGATGCCGTAATGTAATTTTTGAAGTGGTGCATAGGTCTTGTGTTGACTCAGAACAGGAGTGAATTTCATTCTCTTATGAATAGGGTCTTCGCTTAGAAGTGAAGTACTGAGAGACCAATCTTGTTCTAGGGTTGTACGCCAAACTTGCACCTGATGCTACACAGGGACAACCCCATCCATCATCTTCACAGAAGTTACAGTATTGCCTACCCTATGCGTTTATGAGTCATGAACCTGACTCCAAAATATCATAAGATTGGTATAAAAATAATGAGATTTAAAGAAATATGTGTGGGTTCTTTTTATTTGCCCTTCTGGGTTTTCAAACCTTTAGGTTACCTTTGGGACATGTTTTCAAGTTTTTCTCTGCAGCCATTAGGGCTATAAACTTTTTTTTTTTAAACAGGAAAGCTGAGGTTCTTGTTTTAAAAACAAAACAAACAAAAAAACACAACTCTGAGCTGAAGATTGTTGAGCAAAATCAAATACTGTAAGACTTCTAAAATCCTGAGCACTGGCAGCACTGGTCACCAGCAGAGAATTTAGCCCTATGTTAAATATGGCAATCACTGTCTGATATTTCTGAACAGTGAATTATCTGGTATGTGATAGCATTTCTTGCTGCATCTCCTTTTAGAGAGGCTAGTGTTCAGTACAATAAAAGAGAGATGCTGCTTGCTGATTCCTGGGAGGTAGCATACTACACACTAATACAGGAGTTTGTATCTTTTGGGTTTCAGGCACTTTTATCTCAAACCATTTCCGCCTATGTTATGTCAAGAAAACACTTCAATACTATATGGGATGCATAAATTCTTCCTTGCTTGCTTGCTTTCTTGCTATAGGATTTATACCTGTGTGCAGTCTGGGCTTGTCTCAAGTGGGAAGAATGAACTTTGGCAAAGATGTCAGCTCCCTGAAATATTTTACTATCTGTGGCTTACAAGAAGGCTATGAACCCTTTGCTGTTAATACAAACAGAGACATTACCATGTGGCTGAGCAAGAGACTCCCTCAGTTTTTCCCAGTGCCACCAAACCATGAGCACATTGAGGTTTGTGTTGTACATTAATGTTTCCTGTTAATTTTTCAGGAATTTGTTTTAATTAAATGAACTTTAGAGTGAACTTGCCATTTTTGCTATTTTAGCCTTCCCTTTGAATATGGATATCCGTGTTGGCATCTGACATACACTCACTCACCCGGTAAACTATGATTGTAGCTCAATGAGAGCATGGTAATTAGTTCTGTCAGCGAATGAGTGATCCCTTGGAAGAGTATGAATGTATTAGACTCCTAAATAAATAAAAAAAATCATATGTTAAGCTTGCCAAGTTGAGCTGTCAAAAGCCTGAATATTCCAGAGTTAAGGTTGCATCCACAACCTTAACACTACCCCTTTGCATGAGTACATTATGAAACAGTCTTTAATTATATTGTTTGTAACTTAAAGATTTCTGCTTCATTCAATAGTGTAGATCAGATAGTGCTCCATGTGTGAGGTAAATTTTTAATACTTGCTTGTATCTTATTGTCCCAAAAGTTTTACTGCACTCCATACAAACTCCACACTGAATAAGACAATGATTCTACACCGCCATCACCCCCAAAAAGTAACATTTTCACAAGCACCTAAGTGACTTAAGCTCAGTTTTTAAGAGGTATGTAGACCTTTCTCTAATCAGCACTGCGACGACTAAATGTCATTTAAAAAAGTGACTCGGGCACTTGGGAGTCTCTCATTGACTTTTAATGATACTTAGTCTCCTAAGTCTCATTTTTGTCCCTTCCTGCAGATATATGGGATCTTGGGGAGCAATTACCACACAGGTGGGGTGCCAATTAATTTCTTTATTAAAGGGAAAAGGAAGTGGTGGGAATTTAACGATGAAATGCAATGGGATGGGGTGTATAAGGTGTTCACAATAGACAATGATGGGGGGGTTCTTCTTATTGAACAGTGTAGGGAATTTTAACAGTGGGGTATAGTAAGGGGGGTTCAGCACAATGGCATACAGTACAGTCAATAGGCAACTTAACTTTATATAGGAACAACTCTAGATACAGTGTGGAATGAGCGGGGGCACGAACACAGGGGATTCAGGGAGAAGCAGCAGAGAGGTGTAAAGAAGGGCTAAAGGGACACCCAAAAAAAAAGGAAAGAAGCGGCAAAGGGTTTGGGAAGTTACACGGGGGGGGAAGCAGTAAGGGGTTACAACAGGGAGACACGGAGAAGTACACAGAGGGGGAGATTGGAGCAGGGGAAAAACAGACACGGGAAAGTTCAGGGAGAGATTGGGACAGCGGGAAGACAAATTCAAGCAGTAAAAACCTTATCTATCCTCTAACTTAATCAAACTTCTATAAATTACAAGCAGCTTATACAAAGTAATAAAACAGGTACAGAATACAACCAGGCAATGGCTTTTTTAAATCTATCTTAATCAACGACTAGGCAAAACAACAATTATCACAATTCTAAGAAAACTATAACAAGCAACTATACAGAGCAACAAAACAGCAAACTATAACAGGGCAGGTGAAACTTACAAGCTCTACAATCTTAGCAAACTATGACTTATTAAACTAAAAAGCAAAATCTACGGTGCACCTTATGCTATGGGGAAGTTACAGAGGGCAGAGTGTTATGTGCCCAGGATACAGCTCCCAAGGAAACCAAGGGATGGTGGCTGCAGCAGTGGATACAGCTGAAAGCAGGGAGCAGAGCTTAGCAGCGGCACAAGCTTATTTTTAGCAGCAAAGCGCTGCGGAGTTTAAGAGAGGTTTTAAGACACAGACCAAGGTTTAGCTTGAGTCTGTGTGCTAGGGAAACAGAGCCAGCAGCTAAAGTAATAAAATAAAAGTATGGAAAGTTTCACAGAGGGATTCTTACAAGTCCCCAAGGCAGCAGCAACATCAGAAGCAGCAAGGAAGGCTCGGTACGGTCTCGATAATCAGGAGATCTCTCAGGCAGCAATTCGTTCTTCGTGGGTTTTTTTTAAAAAAACCGGGGGTACGCTCAAAAATAAAACGAGAGCGGAGAAAGGACCCCCCAAAACCCCTGGCTGATCAGACCAGGCAGCAATGCAGGAACTTTTCTGATGTTTGTTTCAAAAATATCTGTTTTTAAAGGCAAACTTAGGCAGTTTCCTGCCAGTAATCCTGATAGGCTCCCTTTGTCACAGGGGAGGAGGCACAGGGAAAAAACTGCAGGTGAGCACAGAGACATGCCTGGGCAGAGTCCTGTGCAATAGGTGACTCAAAAGCACGTGAGGCCTATGACTCATGCCCAGGATCTTAAAAACACAATAGGTCTTGCAGCTCTGGACATTGCCTGCCCTACACCAAGCCCAGGTTCAACAAGGTGATAACAGGACTAACCCTTTGAACAGGGCAGTGGTCACACTTAGCACGCAGCACAAGTGGCCATCCCTTTGAGAAGGGCAATGGCTCTTGGTAAACAACTTAAGGGGCCCTCCCTTTGAGAAGGGCAGTGGCCCTGGTAAACAACTTAACAGCCAGGGAGGGGCGGCCACAGGAGGAGAACAAAAACAAAATGGAGTATGGGGACAGCTGTAAGAAACAAAATGGAATAGGGGGATAGCTGTAACAGACAATTTTCAAAAGGGACTTAGCCTCCTAAGTCAGCTAGATGTTACAATGCTGAGCAAAGCAACACCCAAACACTTCTAAAAATCTGGTACTAAATGACTTAGGTTCTTTTGAAAATGTTACCCTGCATCATAAGGCATATGCACAAGGGAGCAGAGTTAAGATTGCCTTGGTAACCTTCATTTCTGGTATTTCCTAACTTCTGTGACCTCACCTTTGCGATCTTAGCAGTATTTCTTTCTCCCTCTCAAAATATGGACTGTAATATATAAAGACACTTCAGAATTCTACATTTGCTGTTGCTGACTGTACTCCATAGGCATTTAAATACAGGAACTGAAATTCCGGTCACCTTTTTATGCTTGCGTGCACAAATTCAGTGTAATACTCTAAGTCCATGTGTTCAATGGAAGTTTTTTTCAGTTTATTTATGCACTCACGTGAATAGACAATAGGCTGTTTGCAGATTGTTTGTTTTATCTAATAACAAAAATCTGTACAAATGCATACATTTTCAAAATACATATAACTCTATAAAATTGCAATCAGTTTCTACCAGACTGCATGAAAGCCATATCTGAATGAAAATGAAACTCTGTCCCTACTGAAGTATATCAGGAAGCATACGTAAAAAGAAATATTGTTCTTTCTCTTTATTTGTGCCTTGTGTTTGAGTTATTATGGATCATATTGGCCAAGGTTGGATTACTATTGCAGAAAAGATTGGGCATAGTCTTTGGTTGTATATCCAGTTTATAAGTGCTAAAAGGAAGCATTTTCATTAACTTGTCAATGTATTTACCTGCACTTGCTCCTATAGTGCACGCTGATGTTTAATTAAATGTCTCTGCCATATTGTAACATTTAATCATTTTGTAACTCTAAATACATTAAATATATTACACTAAAATAAAACTGGAACATTTGGGTGTAGGAGGGGAAGACATTTACTTTTATAATATATGAGCTTTTATATTTGATAGGTGATGAGAATAGATGGCACCACAGACAGCTCCCCCTGTTTGAAGGTCACACAGAAGTCCTTTGGCTCACAGAACAGCAAAACAGGCATCATGTTTTTTCGCTTGAGCATGCCTATTGAGTGTGCAGAAGTATTCTCCAAAACATCAGCAGGAGGGTTGCCAGGCACTGGTCTTTTTGGCCCAAAAAGTGACTTGGAGGATTATGATGCTGATTCTGATTTTGAAGTTCTGATGAAGACAGCTCATGGTCACCTAGTGCCTGATCGGGCAGAAAAAGAAGCTACAAAACTGGAGTTCAATAACCACAAGGATTACACTCAAGAGAAACCTTCACGTCTTAAACAAAGGTCAGTAACATATGTGATATGTTTTTGTCATAATACAGTGGGTTGGGTTCACTTTAAACATTAATAGAAAATTCATTTTAAATCCCTCCCCATATCACCCGTAACAGTTTTCTGTAGTGCTAAACTGACAGTCGGGACTCCTGGGTTCTGTTCCCAGCTCTGCCACTGAATCATTGTGTAGCACTGTGCCTCACTTTCATCATCTGTTAAATAGAAGAAACAGAAATCTATAAAATAAGCCTTCCTTTAAGGGTATTGTGAGGCTAAATGCAGTTTTTTGATATTCTCAGATGAAAGGCACTCTAAAAGTGCCAGAGGGTTTTTTCTGATCCTGTTAAAACTAGGAAATACTGGAAATTTCATCAGAAAATTATGCTCGCAAGACTTGCAGCAAAGGCCAAAGATATTTATATCAGCTTTGGTGAATATCTGAACTTTCATGGTCTTCTCCAATGCCCAATTAAGTGAGGCAAGAATATTCACTATGTTATATCTTTATCTTCCTCATTTTCATAGGTAATCAAACAAACCCTCCCCTTCCACACTTTATTGTGATTTGTCTCTTGGTCTAGAATTTTAGGGGGACTAGAGACTATGTTATATAGTATCTACAGTGTTTTCAGTGTAACATTTCTGCCAATAGTATAGTGTCTTGTTTCCTATTTGTTCCTGTGGTTAGAACAACAATGTTTATTTTAATTGGGAGAGTTTCTTAAGAGAGGAGGGAATGTGGTGTTTAGATCTTGCTTGTGATTATTAGAACTGGGAGCACTGGCTGTTGGGAGTCTGAAAGGACAGGAAACAGAAAGGAGGGGGGAGGAGTTAAGGAGGCAGAGTGAGAGTTACAGAGGGTGCAGCAAGAGCTTGATAAAGAGGTTTCCACTTTAAAAATAAAGTCCTGTTGAAGTTTGTTAATACCTTGCCTGATTGATACAACAGATACTCATACCCAAACTTAGTGACTGTCCAGACATCTTACTGAAACCTTCATCTTTCCATTCCCTTCCTACTTTTGCTCATCCCCTAGCTTGTTTTGTCATGTTAAATTGGAAACTTTTGGAAAGGGGCATGGATAAGCCTAAATCCATTTTTATAAGTGACATAAGTATTTAAGAGACAAGCTCTCATTTAAAGTCAAGGAAACTTAGGCTCCTAAATGACTTTTGAAAATAGAAGTTAAGCTTCTAAGTTACTTGGGCAAGTTTGAAAATTTTACCCTGTGTCTTCTGTAAAGCTCTTATTCCACGCATACATAATGTGAACAATAAATAACAATCTGGAGCCAACTAAATCTTTTAAGTTAATTTATATTTGCAGAATTCCTGTGTGTAAATTGATTTGCTTAAAATGGATATAGATTGTGATTTTACTCCGTTCTCAGTACTTTGATGTATTACAGGTTTATGCTCAGAAGGACAAAGCCAGATTACAGCACAAGCCATTCTGCACGGCTCACGGAGGATGTTCTGGCAGATGACAGAGATGACTATGATTACTTGATGCATACTTCTACGGTATTGCAACAAAGTGTTCATATTTTTAGCTATTTTCTTTTCTAACAAGTGCTTACTTTTGCTAGTAGAGTCTCAGTGAACACATTCAATTTTTCTTCCTTTTATCAAGTGCCATATTTTTTATGCAATTTTCTGCTGTAGTACTGTGTGGCAAAACTTGAGATCACCACACTCATTCCATTTTGACATGCCTCCTACTTAACAGCAAATCCAAAACAACTCCTATTTGAAGAGCCGTAACTTAGCTTGGATCTGTGCTTTAAAGAACATCCCATGGGCAACAGAACAAGAACAGAACAAACAGAGCAAGGGCAGAATATGGTCCTATTTTGAAACAGCTAGTCAAGCCCAGAGCTACTCAAACATAGAGATTTAAAGAGTCAACAACTGAATACATGATCCTGGTTCAGAGTATGAAATGTGGAAGTACCATTGAAATTAATGGGAGTTTTGTTCATGAATCAGTGACGGGATCAGCCCTTAAATCTGCTCAGTTTTCTGTGTTTCCAGTGTTAGCAGGCATAACAGTGCACCTGTCTATTAATGTCTATTAATCCTCTGCTCACTGTAATGTGAACATACCACCAATGTTTCTGCGCGTATCTTGTTAAACAAATATGCATGTTTTTTTATCCTCCTTGCCTTTTAGTTTAAATCAGACCTCTTTTTTGCAGGACACGTCAGTGCAAAACAAGACATCATTCTTTCATTGCTCTAATAATGAATTACTCTTGAATAGGACTATACCTATTCACAAAAACTGATTCATCCCAATTAGATTGTGAAAAATAAACTACAAGATTTTAAAACAAATGAATTTTGAATCAAAATTATAACATATAAACCAAATATTAACACCCTGGGATATTGTTAATTTATTGACAGTACTATTACTCGGTGAGAATATTTCCTGGGCAAGAACCCGCTAATGTCTGGGTGGGCTGGATTACATCTGACTTCCATCAATATGACATGACCTTTGACTTGGACAGAGTACGCACTGTTACAGTGACACTAGGGGATGAAAAAGGAAAGGTTCATGAGAGGTTGGTTCCAATTATTTTTCTTTTTCATTGAATTGTTTTATACTTGATATGCTTTTAAACATCTAGCACCTGTATAAATTGAGAGTAATGTTTAGTTATACTGGTATAAAATGGGAGTTACAGAGGAGAATCCGACCCTTAAATGTTGAGAGGTCAACTAATGAAATTAATAGGGAGCAGGAACAAATAAAAGGAAGTACTTCTTCACACAATGCATAATCAATCTGTGGAATTCATTGTCAGGGATGCTGTGAAAGCCAAAAGTATAACTGGGTTCAAAAAAGAATTAGATAAGTTTATGGAGGATAGGTTCATCAATGGCTAATAGCCACATGGTCAGAGATGCAACCCCATGCTCTGGATTCCTAGCCTGTGACTGCCAGAAGCTGGAAGTGTATGACAGGGGATGGGGCCCTTGATGATTACCTGTTCTGTTCATTCCCTCTGAAGCACCTGGCATTGGCCACTGTTGGAAGACAGGATACTGGGCTAGATCAGTGGTTTTTAAACAGGTATGCAGAGGTCTTCCAGGGCATATATTAACTCATCTAGATATTTGCCTAGTATTACAGTAAGTACATAAAAAGCACTACTGAAGTCAGTACAAACTAAAATTTCATACAATGACTTGTTTATACTGCGTTATATGCTATACACTAAAATGTAAGTACAATATTTATATTCTAATTCTCATTTTTATCATGTAATTATAAAATAAATCAAAGTTAGCAATTTTTCAGTAATAGTGTACTGTGATCCTTCTGTATTTTTACGTCTGATTTTGTAAGCAAGTTGTTTTTAGGTGAGGGGAAACTTGGGGATATGCAAGACAAATCAGACTCCTGAAAGAGCTACAGTAGTCAGGAAAGGTTGAGAACCACTGGATGGACCAGCAGTCTGACCCAATATAGCTATTCTTATTTTCTTGTGTGGAAACATGTGAAGTCAAGATCCACGGATGTAGAACCATGTCATTGAAAGTAAAATAACTGATTATAGGTACAGGTGCAGTAAAGTTTCATCACTGATATAGTTTACCATTTTGTATCTCCATTGTGAAGAATACATGGAATAATTGCCTGATCAAAATGATCTATATTGAAAAATTGAAGCATTAACACTTTTATGTGCGGTTTCAGTCATTCAGGCCCTTAGCCTGAAAAATCTTGAGTCTGCAAAATCAAGTGAAAACAGTCTCTTGTTAGAACTCTGGTACTTCCTGCTTCAAGTCAGGCCAGAATTAGGCTGGCTATTCTCATGCTTTCACAGCATTTCTGCTTATGGTGCAGGTCAGAATCCATAAGTTCAGAGTGCATAAAAATAAATGATGTAAAACGTTAACTCCTGGAATCTCTTTTGTCTGGTTCATGTAAAGGTTTGGGCTGGTTCTTGTTTTGTCGGAAATAGTTCTTCCGTCTTTACAGAACTTAAGAAAATCCATGGTTTGAAATTCTGGCTTCATTGCCATCAGTCGGAGTTTTGCTATGAATAAGGCCAGATTCCAACCATGGCGTTAATACAACATGCCAGTTTCAGCAGTAGCCTGATCGCTGCAAAAGTATAATTTAATTTGAATAAACAGACTACAGCAACACCATCCCATACAAACTCACATGCTAGTCACATATGTATCTCTTGAAATTCAGTATCAAACGCAGTAACTGCTATATGGTGTGTGCTGGAGAGAGCATGAGCCCCGGACAAGGACGCAACAACAATGGACTGGAGATTGGTTGCGTGGTCGATGCTGCCAGTGGTCTTCTAACCTTCACTGCTAATGGCAAGGAACTGAGCACCTATTATCAGGTATATATTTATTTGGTTTTGTCACCCCATCCAGATGAGAAAAGCTAGTAGATTGAATTTTACTAGCCTTATTTAATAATAGAAATTAAAGGAAAAGTTATCACCTTTGATGTGATTGTAATCTTCTCTCTCTTCTGAACCCCAATTATGATCTTCTAGAGTTTCACACAGTAGTTTCAGCCTATAAGCAAGTGATAGATTTTTGAGCATTGATGGCATTTTGCTATCTTTAGTCACTGTGTATTTCTGTTTGTGATTCAGGTTGAACCAAGTACTAAGTTATTTCCTGCAGTATTTGCACAAGCTACAAGCCCCAATGTTTTCCAGTTTGAGTTGGGAAGGATAAAGGTAAATAAGACCACACTTACTCGTTTCTCTATAAGCTTAATTGTTATATCAGATAACATCCAATTACTGCTCTTTTGTTAAATTAAGTATGTTTCTGGTGTTGGGGATATTTTAGTTGGTGCAATTGTATAGTATGGCATTGTATAAGGCACATATTTTGGTTCTTGCCTGCAAGTAGGCTTGGAAATTTGATCTTATGGCACAGGATAAAACAATGTTGATAAGATTGCATGTGAGAACTTAAATATTTCCAAACTGTAAATGCAATATTTATTTCTTATGCTTGTCACCGTTCATGCTGTATGTCATGCAATGAATAAAATGACTAGGTCAATTTTAAAGTATGCACTATTTATTCATTAGATCGTATCATGTCTTCTCTGAAGCCATCACATATCTGGTATGAACATATAAGGTAGTCACAGCTAAAATAAACGCAAACATTGTGGAAGAATCTCACCCTTTTGTGATAAGATTATAAAATCACATGTTCCTGAAGTGTGAATACATGGGGTGCTATTCACATTGTGAAAGGGACTCTGTGCTCATTTTATCTGTCACTACTACAAATTTAGTCAATTTCTATAACTCTCATTATTTCACTCCCCAAACCTGATTATATTTTGTCATTCTGTAGTAAAGAACAGTTATGATGGTTATATGCATATTTGTATCACAAAAGTTACTGTGTGTATTAGCTGAATTTAATGATTTGGGATATTTAGTGCTGGATTGAAGCCATGTTTACACTAACAAGCTAACAATGGCACAGCTGTACCGATACAACTGTGCTGCTGTAAGAGTGCTCGTGTAGCCACTTTATGCTGATGGGAGGGAGCTTTCCCATCAGCATAATAAAACCAGCTCAACGAGCTCTGTTGGTGAGAGAGCATTTTTTCACACTCCAGAGTGACAAAAGTTTTGCTGACATAAGTGTTAATGTAGACATGGCCTGAGTCTCCAGGCTTACTCTGAGGCAGCATGTTGCTGTGCCTTCTCAGGAGGAGCATCAGGAACAAATTGTGTCTTTGAGAGGCACAATTCTTTCTCCATCTTTTCTTTTGTTGCAGGGAGTAATTTAATAAAATACTGTTGGCGATGTAGCATACTCCATGTCTGTCTGCTTAGCCAGCTACTCTAACTGGTATAATGCTAGCTGTGCAAACTAAGGACTCATCCACTCCATGTCCATTCCCTGCCCATATACTTGTAGCTGGATGTATAGATTGTGCAGCCCCTGCTATCTCTCCCATCCCATGCTCAGAGGCACGATCTGGGCATGTCCTAGGTGGCTGGGCAGGGAGTGGTAGAGGCCTTACTGCCCTGTGTATCTACAGAGGACCAGAGCCGAATCTAGCCTTCAGTGCCTGTTTTTTCTGAAGCTCAAAATGCCTTTATTAAGGCCTTGGTTTGGCTTTAATAATGAGCAACAGTCAGCAACAAGTCTTGAGAAGTGATTTTTTGTAATAGAAGAGAGTGGCAAGCCGTCTTGGAGAAGGAACTGCCACTTATGTGTTTTTACAGCCCAAGGGGGCCTGATCCTGACCCAGACTTCTATCCTATTGCAATATAAACAATTAGTATTGGTAGTATAAATAATATCAAAAACTCATAAAATTCTAATGTATATAGGTAAAAAAGGTGAGGATTTTCATTTTTAAATATATCCAATGCACTGATGTCTGTTTTAGCTCAGAGCCAATTTATATGTATGGGATACTCTGTAGTCTCATGGCAAGGGTTGCAGCCCAGAAGAACTAGCACAGAGTTTTTAAGGAAGCCTCTAAATCCTATTCTTCATGCTGAAATCAGCTTCTTCTGAGTTAGGAGGAGGGCATAATAAATAACTTGTGATGGTGGCGATGGGGGTACAATTTTTGGTCTAAATGCCAGGGAAAACCCTTACTCTTACAAACTGAGCCATGGGATCGTTAATGTCCCTAGAGAAGTGATTGGGCTTCAGTTTTCAAGGATTCACCCAAACCGCCTGCTTCTAGCACATTTGAATTGCACAGAACTTGCACCCTGTCTTGGAGGAATGAAAGGCTGAGGTTTTAGAGGGGGTGAAAGATTACTGGCTTTCATATCTCTGGTTTCCAGGCAGCTAGATTCTAAACCTCTAAGACATCCCCTTAGGCAAGCTCTATTAAGTGTTTTATGTTTTGCTTTGAGAGCCAGCAGTCCCCAGCCTGTTTTGTGGGAGCTGCGTAAAATGCTACATTTTTACCATACTATGCTTGTTTCATTGCACTGATTTCATATGTTTGCAGCACATTTGTCTTGTGTATTATCATACACCGCATTGTCCTTTAGTGATTATAAAACTGACTGTCTCCTCTCTTGCTGTCTCCAGAATGTAATGCCATTGTCTGCTGGCTTGTTCAAAAGCGAGCATAAAAACCCAGTCCCTCAATGCCCTCCCCGTCTCCATGTCCAGTTTTTGACCCATGTGCTGTGGAGCAGAATGCCAAACCACTTTCTTAAGGTTGATATCTCACGAGTCAGTGAACGTCAAGGCTGGATGGTACAGTGCTTGGATCCTTTGCAGTTCATGTCCCTCCATATCCCAGAAGAGAACAGGTAGGCTTTATTTGTATGTATAAATTGAATGCGAGTAGGTGTGGGTTTTATGAGGTCAGACAAGTAGCAAGAAAATAGTCTGCTAGACAGTTCTCTTTCTCTCTTGCATGTGTGTAATATATATAAATACAAATAATATATTAGGACTTAGAAAATAACCCCTTCTTGTGGGCTGCATTTAAATTCAGTTAGTGAATTATTAACTGGGTCACATAACTATCATCACTGGTTTTATAAAACTGTTACTAGTCGTGTTCAACAAAGAGATCTCTTGAATTAAAGAGACATTGGCAATTAACATTTATGACAGATTTGGGTTTTTTCTTCTCAGAGAGAGCATGTGCTTTTGTGGATGCCAGCACTACATAGAGATGCAGACAATGCATGCTTGATTTTGTTTTGTATATTATTTTGCTGAGAGGGGAATTATGTACAAAGCTGCTGGTAACATCTTGAAACTAATCCTTACAAAGTATTAGATAGGTCAGATGGGAGGGAGCCTCAGTTGTATCTTGTGAATGTGTACAATGTCTTTCAGTGTTTTTTGTAGTCTAGTAATTTACTTGAATTTTTGTGTTAGCAATAATCAAACAACTCTGACATGCTGTGTGCTTTAAGGCTCTTCAAAACCCAATCTTGGTAGAATAAACTGTTTTGATTATGTTTTACATATATTATCTTCAGACCTGTGCATGGGATATGTGGAGAGTGAGAATTAGTGCATTGTGGTCCCTCGTGAAAAACCTAAATGTCCTGTGCAGCTTGAGAATATTTGTTAAAAAATGTTGTGGGGCAAATCCTGCTCCTCCTTCCAGGGCTGTGAAGGGCCTCAGAGGGAGTGGAACTGGCTTGGTTCCACAGCACAGGAAGCAGGTCTGGTGTTGGGGAGCTGGAGAGTAGCAGACACACCACCTGTGTGCCAGAGAGGCTAACTCAGATACCAGTCAAGTTTGAGGACGGGCATGCTGGCAGCAGAGCAGGGTGTCTCTTTTTGCCCGTGAAATCTGTGTGCATGCCTGACTCCTTGGTCTTGGCACTGAGAGGAGGATTTAGCCCTAAAAGTGATTAGCTTGTATTATGATCTGATCTCACTTTTTAAAATGTACAGATGAGAGCAAGAGATATTCATGAACTAGATGGTTTTGAAATCTCCATTGCTGCTGCTGTTTCAAATCTGAAAGACTCTGTAAGACTGTTACTCAACTCCAGTGCATATAGGTTTTGTTTGTTTTTGTTTTTAAAAAGAAGGAAATTGAAGGAAAGTAAAAAAAACCCCAAATCCTACATTTATGTTATGAAAAGTCCCAACATTACTTTTTGTAAAAGTGAGTTTTTACAAAACTTGTGACCAGTAGAAGTATTTCCGTGGTTTTATTCATGTTGAATTCTAAAGGAAACATTTGAATAAAACTTCAAAACAAATGTAATGCATTCCCCTGCGGCATTTGTGACCCAAATGTTGCATCATTGTGCTAATGTATAAGAACCTGAAAGTGAAATTGCCTAGAATATTACAGTAATGATGATGAGAAACCAAAAGTGAAAGTGAGTCATCTATTTTCATTATCCAACCTGAAATGAAAAGATGAATAGTGAAAATTTCAATTTGAATGTTGTCTTTATGTTCTCAATTATCTAAATAGTTTTTTCTAATCTAAATCTAAAGGGAAATTTGTTTTAAATAAATCAGCCTGATCCTGCTCCCACTGAAAACTATTGGAGTTTTTTGAAGTGATAGTTTTTATTCAGTCTAAACAATTTCAAGGCTTGGGTCATGATTTTTAAGCCGTCCATTGTCTATAAAATTGCAAGTTTAATTATTTGAAAGCCAGGATGTCAGAAAGTCAAGGTCCAGAGCAATGGCTAATTTGCCCATGTTGCACAATTGTAGAATTCTGAATAACTTTTTTTTCTTTTTGAGTCCTATGTTCTTAGCTACTGCACTGATATGAAACTTCCTCTAAATTTCCCCTTCTTCTCTACAGGTCTATAGATATTTTAGAACTGACAGAACAGGAAGAATTGCTGAAATTTCACTATCATACCCTCCGATTGTATTCAGCTGTTTGTGCTCTAGGGAACAACCGGGTGGCACATGCTATGTGCAGCCATGTGGATGAATCTCAGCTTCTCTTTGGCATTGAGAATAAGTATATGCCAGGCTTGCTTCGCACAGGCTATTATGACTTACTCATTGACATCCACCTCAACATCTACGCAACGGCCAGGTTAATGATGAATAATGAATTTATTGTTCCGATGACGGATGAGACCAAGAGCATTACTCTGTTCCCTGATGAGAACAAAAAACATGGCCTCCCTGGTATAGGACTCAGCACCTCACTGCGACCTAGAATCCGGTTCTCCTCTCCCAGTTTTGTAAGCATTAGCAGTGAGTGCTATCAATTTAGCCCTGAATTTCCTCTGGATATCTTAAAGACCAAAACTATAGAGATGCTGACTGAGGCTGTTCAAGAGGGCAACCTCCATGTCAGAGATCCAGTAGGGGGTACTACAGAGTTTCTATTTGTCCCTCTCATCAAGCTTTTTTACACCCTGCTAATCATGGGAGTCTTCCATAATGGGGATCTGAAACACATCTTACAGCTGATTGAGCCCAGCGTTTTCAAGGAAGGCATGAGCCAGGAGGTTGAGAGTGAAGTGCCAGAGAAGGAGTTGAGTACAGAGGATCTAAAGCCAGAAGGAGGAGAGGAAGAAGTCAAAGGGGGGCGGGTGCTGAAGGAAGGTCTTCTTCAAATGAAACTTCCTGAACCAGTAAAATTACAGGTAATGACCAAGACATTATAAGTGGCTGTTAGTATATTTCAGACTTCCTTCTTCCTTTCAGTCAAGTATTTCAAGGAACACAGCAGTCTTGCAACATATTTCAAGCCACACTTTTTTGCAGGCACATGTGCATGTTTAGTGCTTTTTTACATTATGTTTTAAAAATATAATTGCTATTGATGATATAATTTTGCATTATCCCCTTTATTGGCCTATGATAACAGTAGCCTTGGTAGACTTGTGAGACCTGTTTCAAACCAAATCTGACATAAATAAAACAGAATTAGGTAGGAAATATCTTCTGAATAAAAAAATAGAATTGTTTTATAAGTTTAGAAGCAGTGACTTCTGTATAATTTATTACATTTTCCTTTCAACTTTCTTTGGAGAATTGTGGCTATTAGTAGATAACCAAGTGAGAGCAGCTTCTAAGAGTTATTTTCATCCTGGCTGTTACATAGTTGAGTAGTGACTGGCCGGGTGGGGGGAGTTAGGCTCAAGGAGACCCAAATGGGGCATGGGAGAGGTTGGGCTAAGGGCTTGTCTACATGGAGCTTATTCAGGAACTGCCAGGCATTTAGCCATTTTTGGTGCACGCTGGAGCGACCAAGCCAAAAAAAAAAAAAAAATCTGGCCCATCAACAGAGCAGAGAAAAAAAAAAGACCAACTAAATAACAACAACAACAAAAGACTGAACCGGCACTGGAATAGTAGCAGACATAGTCATTCTGCCTCCACATGCCCAGAAGTTGCGGGAGTCATTTTGTCAGTTTAGGCAGAATGCCTCCCATTGTTGCCCTGAAACAGTGTGACTGTGCAATACCCCTTTCTGTGAGCCGTCTTAAATGGCTTTCTAGGATGGCTTTCTAGGATGAAATTTACCCCTGAGCAGAGAGAGAGCATAAGGTCTAGGTACCAATTAAATCACTGGAAGCCATCAAATTAGATTAATTGGGATATAGGTGGTGCATAGGCTTTGATCTGGGTGACCTTACCTTTAATGAATAAGAGATGGATGTAATTATTTTATAAAGAAAGATAAAGGAATTATATAGCCTGGCTCTTTAAGAGGGACAAATAGTTGAAGGGTATAAACCTTGAGGAAGCGTGCTACAGGAAATCTAACAAAGGGGAATGAAATGAAATGAATGAATAAAAGGAACATATAAGCTCAGTATGGTATAAGAAAAAACTTTAACAGACAAATTTGGTTGACTGTTGGGTGGCCTCCCAAGGGAAGTACAATAGAACCTCAGAGTTACGAACACCAGAGTTATGAACTGGTCAGTCAACCACACACCTCATTTGGACCAAAAGTACACAACCAGGCAGTAGCAGAGACAAACAACAAAACCAAACACAGTACTGGGTTAAACATAAACTACTAAAAAAATAAAGGGAAACAGCATTTTTCTTCTGCATAATAAAGTTTCAAAGTTGTATTAAGTCAGTGTTCAGTTGTAAACTTCTGAAAGAACAACCATAAGGTTTTGTTCAGAGTTATGAACAACCTCAATTCTCATGGTGTTTGTCACTCTGAGGTTTACTATAATGGAGGTATTTAAAAAGAGGGTTTAGAAGTAGAATTGACAACTCAGTAGAAAAAATATTGCAAAGTATAATCCTAAAGTGTCAGAGGATGCACTGGATGATAAAATAAATCTTTACTATAACAATTGCTTGTGAAGCTGTGTTTATAATATGTTCACTTCTTCCTGTAAATCTACTGTGCTATCAGCAAAAAATGTTACATAAAGACAGCAGAATTTTCAACAGTTTTGGCATGATCTCTCACTTGCGCATATACACACTCTCTCCCAAAACAAAAAACGAGAGGGTGCTGATGAAACATTTAACCAAATACAAAAAAACAGACATGTAAGTTGCACTCTCTCATTTGAGCTGCCCTGTGGTTATTAGTTGGGCCTAAGGGGGATCTTTACTGGTAGTAAATCATGGAGTTAAACTGCCAATAAAATGGTATTATTATTAGCCATCAGCCTAGCAACAACTGTGTTATCTGGTCAGAATTAACTTCTAAAAGGGTCTAATTTAATAGGGCATTCTGCAGCTTCTGGGTACAAATGCAAAATGCACTGGAAATAGAGACTAAGAGCATGGGCCCAAACAGCCATTTAGTGCATGGCACTGTAGATTCACACCTCAGCTTGCTGTGCACTAAATCGCTGTATAGACAGGGTCTAAATCTATATTATTATTTATTTACTCTAGCACAATTCCCATGTCCTTGTATATGTTTCTGAGGCAAAAGGTTCTCCTGCAGATAGCAATTTATAAGACCTAATACTAACTCAAGCATGACTGTGTCGCAGATTGCCGTCAATTCATCTGATAGCAGGTTCTGCCTTACCACTTGGAGTCTACAGTACCCACACTCAGTTATATGTTAACAAAATATGTGGAGAATATTTTAAAAGTTTGTCTACTTTTTGTTGCCCTTTTTCTGGTGTTCTCTCAGATGTGTTACCTACTCCAGTACCTCTGTGACTGCCAGATACGTCACCGGATAGAAGCCATTGTAGCATTTTCTGATGATTTTGTGGCTAAGCTTCAAGAGAATCAGCGATTCCGATATAATGAAGTTATGCAGGCCTTAAACATGTCTGCCGCATTGACAGCCAGGAAAACAAAAGAGTTTCGGTCTCCGCCTCAAGAACAGGTACCACTTAAAATGGGCAGTTATTCTTTTTCCAGACTCTGGGTGTGGCAGAGAACATCCAAAACAGGGATGTAGGATCCCAGCCCAGTCAGAGTCCTGTGTCCTAACGTTCAAATTTTCGTTTGGTTCTCACCCTTCTCTATGCTGGTAATTCAAGTATTTAAACTTACATGAAGTACAATATTCAGTGCAGTCAAGGATAAGTCATGTTTAACATTGTGTCAGTCAGCTGGTTGTGGTTAGTCCTAAGGTCCACACTAGGGATAATCATGACATGACATCACAGGATGTGATGTTAAACTCAATAGTCTTTATCTACACTGAGTAATATGTTGTGTTCATTAATATATCTTCACTAACTTTGTCTAGTGCCATGTAATTTCCCAGTGTAGACAAGCTTTTAGAGTACAGCCTTGCCATGCTCTTATGTCTATGTGTACAATGACATTATGGGAAAGTAGGCAGTTCTCAGATGAGGTTCTGTGGTAATAATAAAACTTAGCATAGACATATGTTTCTGGATTTCAGAATGCTTTATAAACATTCATTAATTAAACCTTACAACACTCTTTTAAACCCATTTTAAACATAGAGAAACTGATATTCAGAGAGATGAAATGATTTGACCAAGGTGGCAAAGCTAATTAGTGGCAGAGTTGGAAATAGAACCTGGGGGTCCTGACTCCTATCCTTTGCTCTAGCCACCAGATCACACTGATGCTCATTTATTATCTTTTTTACTTACTCTACTTATATGTCTATTTTTTTTCCCTCTTCAGAAATCATAGTTCTTCTGGTATTTGTGTATTTCAGTTTACCTAAAGAATTTCTATAATTGTTTTAAAACTTATTTGCACATATTTATGGAGATAATGAGCAAAAACGAAATGCAGTATTTGCATATTAACTGTAAACCCTGTGGATACTTTATTGCTCTTCAAAGTACATATTTGGAGTCCAGGCATCCTTGGCTTTACGTATTCCCCTCTAGCCTACTGCAGTGTTCAAAAAGATGCTCCCAAAGCTTTAAACTTTCCTTTGTGTTCTTTCTTTTTAAGATTAACATGCTTCTGAATTTTAAGGATGATAAAAGTGATTGTCCTTGCTCTGAAGAAATTAGAGATCAACTCTTGGAGTTCCATGAGGACTTAATGACACATTGTGGTAAACCCTGTTTTTGAATGTTTTTGTCTCTGAAATTGTATTAGCCAGATTCAATAACTTTAGCAAAACCAAGCTACCCATTAAATTATGTCAGCAACAGGTAGCTAGATAATACACAAGGGGGTGTGGATTCCTCAGTCATTATAATACAAGTAAACCCTCTCATCTGATCAGAAGACAAGAAAACACGTTACATTTTATTCGACAAGAGGAAATTTCATTCCATACAAGCCCCAAATAAATGGAACTTGTGTGGTACTCCTCTGTGGTTAGTGAATGAAATCTAGTTCCTGTCAGTATTGGGAAGCTCTATAGCTCTTCAGTAATATTCTGGGGCTAGAATAGCAGCTGTTGCTCCTCTTTTCCCTCAGTAGCATAGGTAAATTGCTCCCATTCACCAATAGGTGAATTTCACTCTATCAAAATAACTATGGTCCTATTAACCACAATAAAATGGCTGATGGACTTCACTGTTCCAGTTCTCCAAACACAAATTAAAATGAAAAATGAACACGCTAAAAAAACATGGTAGTTCACTTACTGAAACTTTGAGGCTTGGGGTTTTGTTGAAGACAGATAGGAAAAATGGTGCTTAAGCTCAATCCAAATATTTTTGTTACAATAACTACATGATATGCAACTGTCTCTTTGGTGTCAAAATGTTGAACATTGTAAGAAAATAAAGTAAATGCAAAGAAACCAAAACAAAAACAAAATTTTTTTTAAATGTTAAACACGCATCTGTGGACAGCGCAGATCCAGTTAAGAAGTTCCTTCTGTTTAAATTTTGCTTCAGTCTCCTAGAGACTGATAAGACAAAGCTGTAGATAATCACCACTTCTCTACATCAGAAGCAGGAAGCCTGCTAAACAACCAGTAGGGCCCCTTGACAATCGAAATACAAAAGGAGCTCTTAAAGACGATAAAGTCATTGCGGAGAAACTAAATGGATTCTTTGCTTCAGTCTTCACAGCTGAGGATATTAGGGAGATTCCCAAACCTGAGCTGGCTTTTGTAGGTGACAAATCTGAGGAACTGTCACAGATTGAAGTGTCACTAGAGGAGGTTTTGGAATTAATTGATAAACTCAGCATTAACAAGTCACCGGGACTAGATGGCATTCACCCAAGAGTTCTAAAAGAACTCAAATGTGAAGTTGCGGAACTATTAACTAAGGTTTGTAACCTGTCCTTTAAATCAGCTTTGGTACCCAATGATTGAAAGTTAGCTAATGTAACGCCAATATTTAAAAAGGGCTCTAGAGGTGATCCCAGCAATTACAGACCGGTAAGTCTAACGTCGGTACCAGGCAAATTAGTCTAAACAATAGTTAAGAATAAAATTGTCAGACACATAGAAAAACATAAACTGTTGAGCAAAAGTCAACATGGTTTCTGTAAAGAGAAATCGTGTCTTACTAATCTATTATAGTTCTTTGAAGGGGTCAACAAACATGTGGACAAGGGGGATCCAGTGGACATAGTGTACTTAGATTTCCAGAAAGCCTTTGACAAGGTCCCTCACCAAAGGCTGTTACGTAAATTAAGCTGTCACGGGATAAAAGGGAAGGTCCTTTCATGGATTGAGAACTGGTTAAAAGACAGGGAACAAAGGGTAGGAATTAATGGTAAATTCTCAGAATGGAGAGGGGTAACTAGTGGTGTTCCCCAAGGGTCAGTCCTAGGACCAATCCTATTCAATTTATTCATAAATGATCTGGAGAAAGGGGTAAACAGTGCGGTGGCAAAGTTTGCAGATGATACTAAACTACTCAAGATAGTTAAGACCAAAGCAGATTGTGAAGAACTTCAAAAAGATCTCACAAAACTAAGTGATTGGGCGACAAAATGGCAAATGAAATTTAATGTGGATAAATGTAAAGTAATGCACATTGGAAAAAATAACCCCAACTATACATACAATATGATGGGGGCTAATTTAGCTACAACGAATCAGGAAAAAGATCTTGGCATCATCGTGGATAGTTCTCTGAAGATGTCCACGCAGTGTGCAGAGGTGGTCAGAAAAGCAAACGGGATGTTAGGAATAATTAAAAAGGGGTTAGAGAATAAGACTGAGAATGTATTATTGCCCTTATATAAATCCATGGTACGCTCACATCTCGAATACTGTGTACAGATGTGATCTCCTCACCTCTAAAAAGATATTCTAGCACTAGAAAAGGTTCAGAAAAGGGCAACTAAAATGATTAGAGGTTTGGAGAGGGACCCATACGAGGAAAGATTAAAGAGGCTAGGCCTCTTCAGCTTGGAAATGATAGAGGTATACAAAATCATGAGTGATGTTGAGAAAGTGGGTAAGGAAAAGTTATTTACTTATTCCCATAATACAAGAACTAGGGGTCACCAAATGAAATTAATAGGCAGCAGGTTTAAAACAAATAAAAGGAAGTTCTTCTTCACACAGCGCACAGTCAACTTGTGGAACTCCTTACCTGAGGAGGTTGTGAAGGCTAGGACTATAACAGTGTTTAAAAGAGAACTGGATAAATTCATGGTGGTTAAGTCCATAAATGGCTATTAGTCAGGATGGGTGAAGAATGGTGTCTCTAGCCTCTGTTCGTCAGAGGATGGAGATGGATGGCAGGAGAGAGACCACTTGATCATTTCCTGTTAGTTTCACTCCCTATGGGGCACCTGGCACTGGCCACTGTCGGTAGACAGATACTGGGCTAGATGGACCTTTGGTCTGACCCGGTACGGCCATTCTTATGTTCTTATTTAAAGTTATTTATGCCCTCTTCCTCTGTAAATCACCTCTTCCTCTGTAAATTACAAGAAAACAGGAAAATTTAGCTGCTCAATTTGTAAAAGGAATCAGCAGTTGACAACCAGCAGAGGGAGGTGGCAGTTGAGCTATTCCACATTTAAATTCTGCCCCCTCACCTCCCCGCATGGAGAAAGCGGGAGCCGAGTCATGTGATTTTTTTTTCCTCTAACTCATGCCCTGATCCTGGAAGGGGTCCCTAACTCAGGCCTTCAGACGTGTCTAGAACTCAATTGATTTTTTTGCCTTGAGTTCCTTCCAGGATTGGGTCTTAAACAGGAGGGATCTTCAAGGACTCTTGCTATTGTTATGACATTTCAAATTAAATATTTCAATTTTAAATGGAAAAGAAAAGCTACAAAAAAATGAAAGAGCTATGCCAAAGCCAGTGAGAAGAGAGATTATAGTAGGGCAGAGTACATGTATTTATGTAGTCAAAAGGAAACAAACAAATTTGCAACTCTAGGTTGTAGATGACTGGCTAATGATGACTTCAGCCAGTCTTAATTTGAGGATTCATATGTTGTGTATTGGTTAAAAAATAATCATTTTGATATTCTGCAAATCAGACATATGGAACTGGAATTTTTTGCATCAATAACTGTAGAGTGTTCCTGTACTCTAACTGGTTTAGACAATTCAGTTACATTATTTTTAATTGCTTAAATTCAAAGCAATTTCCACCAATCAGATTGCAATTTCCATACAAGCTGCTGGTCTTGTGGATAGCTTGAGCAGTGGCCAGTGGGGCTGGCCCCAGGGTCCCCTCAGGGCAGCAGCCTCCCGGGGGTTCCCCAGAGCAGTAGCCCCTAGATAAGATTTAATCAGGAGTATTTATAGCACAGTCATGGACAGGTGACTTTTACTAAAAAATTACCCATGACTTAATTGTAATCTTATCAATGACCAATGCATTAACATTTTCCATGCGGTGAAATGCAATAAAACAGCCTGTAAAGGGAATAGATCACATCCTAAATAAGAATTAATGGAAAAAAGGCAAATAAATTTTAGAAACAACCCAACATCTTTATCAAAAATACCAAAGGAGCAAGCAGAGTGATCTAATGTGAGGCAGAATCATGCTGTAAAAGTGACCATCATATTTTTAAAAAGTTGAATAATTCTGCATTTGAAAAAAATACTAAATGACATTTTCACCTTGAACTCATATAGTCGTAACATTTTAATATTAGTTATGAGCCTGGACCAAACCCTTAGGTTTCAAATGACCGTATTTTAGATAAAACCATAAAAATGAAAAACAAATCTTGCATCAAATCAACATATTTTGGATTTTCACACCTTGGTTTTCCTAATAACCTGCCTGTCACATGTGCCAGGATATAATGAATGGAGTTACTTGCTCATACTTACTCACTGAAAAATGAATTAACAGCCATGCCAGTAATCTCACTTCTATAATGCCTTTCCACTGAGGATCTCAAAATACTTTACAAAGCTCAGTCAGGTGTCACAAAATCCCCTGGAATTCAGGTATTATCCCATTTTGCAGATGGGGAAACTAAAGCGCACACAAGCTAAGAGAGTGCCCACAGTCACACAGTGCATAAATGGCAGAAGCAGATTGTAACTACAGGATTCCCAGCTCCCAGTCCTCTACTCCAACCTTTAAACTGATATAGCTCTTTTGAAGCAGTACTGTATATTTATTTGTTTGTAGTACACTTAGCTAACAGAGCAGAACAAAATCAGTTTGGTTATATTTTCACATTTGGACACTGAGCACAGCTCTCATCTGTTTAATTGTACTTTTTTAGTGATTTAATATTTGTTGCTTTCAGGAATTGAATTAAATGAAGATGGAACCCTAGATGGAAACAGTGATTTAACCATTAGAGGTCGCCTCATGTACTTAGTAGAAAAAGTCACATATTTAAAGAAGAAACAAAATGAGAAACCAGTTGATAATGATGCTAAGAAGCCCTGTAAGTAAAATGAAATTAAAGTCCAGTGTAGTCCTGGTCTGAAGGGGAAGGGGGTGGAAAGTTCTGGCAGCTCTATATATGTTGTGTGTCAGAGGAAGTTAGATTTTAAGGGAAGCGTCTGTGTGTACCTTTAATCTTATGGCTTGAACTCAAAGCAGATTAACTGAAGTTTTTGGTATGTACAATATTGGTTATTCAATGGGATCGTTACTTCAGCCCAAGTATTGTCTGAAATGTTAGCCAAAACACTTATCTTTTTTTAAGAAGATATGTATTGCTGTATACTAAATTAATGGTCCAATAAACAGCAGCTGACAATGGTGATACTACACCATATAAATAATAATAAAAAGATGATAATAAAGAGTCATGTTTTCAAAACTCATGGAAAAAGTATCTGGAAGTGGAGCTGGCCACTGCTGTACAGTCACTCTTCAGTGAGGATCTAGTATAACTTCGTGCTCTTTTACACTGTCCTACGCAGTAGTAATATCTATAACTTTAAAGCTAGCTTCTTGCAGCAAAATATTACTACTTGTTTTTCCTCTAATGGCATATTTTCCACTTGACACAATGTATTACATTGTACCTCAGCCTGTTAAGAAAACAAGAATAGTTTTTTTTCTAGATTGTGCTAATTCTAATATGCTGTATAATGCATTCAAAGATACTGTTAGAAACATGAGAAATTAGTTCTGATTTTTTTCATTCTTCACTCTTTTTTAGCCACTCTTCAGCAATTGATTTCAGAGACCATGGTACGCTGGGCTCAGGAGTCAGTAATAGAGGATCCGGAGTTAGTGAGGGCCATGTTTGTATTGCTGCATCGGCAGTATGATGGTATCGGTGGTCTGGTTAGAAGCTTACCAAAGACCTACACCATAAATGGTGTATCAGTGGAAGATACAATCAACCTCTTGGCATCCCTGGGCCAGATCCGTTCCTTGCTCAGCGTCAGAATGGGCAAGGAGGAAGAGAAGCTTATGATTCGTGGATTAGGGTAAATCACTGGAGTACAGTAACATTTGATTGACAGATCTCTTACTTTTCCAATTATTTGTCTCATTGTTATCACTTGGGTTAAGCATACTGTTTGACTATAAATATGTCTGTTTGGTTTAAGGAGACTAAAAGAAGTTTTGGGTTGCAATAGATAGGAGCTTCAGTAGTTCTAAGATCTAGGCTTTAAAGCATTGTTAACAAAAATGTCTTTTGAATAGTAGTATACTGCACTATAAGGTCTTATCTTTGTGGAAAATTCATAGAGGGGAGAAGCAAAAGTGAAGAGCTTTAAAGTCCTACAGTAATGTATCAGTCATATTTGAGACACTATAACTTCACTTTAAAGGATACAAGCAGGATCAGCATTTAGACCTTTCTATAAATTGAAGAGATAGAGTCTGCATACGCATATAAATAGCCCAGCCATCAGTAAAGGTCACCCTGGGACTTTCAACGCCAAAAGCCAGAGGTTTCATCCACTTAAGTTTAAGGAGAATACATTTATTTGTGAGATGTTAATGGGCTTTGTAGCTGATGGAACCAGCTACTAGGAGAGTCATGATTGCACTCAGACCCCAGTGTATTCCATAAATCTTCTAACTGCCAGCACAAATTCATGTTTCTGAATTCACTAAAAGGGAAGAATTGGATTTTCCACTTCAGTTTTTTATTGTTGCTTGAGGCAGTGTTTTCCGTCCTCTTGAAGCAGCATAGCCCTGAATGCTATGTAATGGCCATTAGTTGTGTAGGAGAACAAAAAAGAAGTTTTTACCCAGCCTTAATCCTCACACTGATTCCTCTGCCAGTCCCATAGCTTTCCCACTATTAGACCTTGCACCTAGCAGAGCACACCTAGAGGACACATCCAAAACTACTCCCTTTTTATGTTCCCCCTCATGTTGACTATGGACCCAGAGCATTTTCAGTCCTGATTAAATAACCCCAACTTTATGTATGAAGTTGCACCATTGTTTTGACACATCAGGAACATTTTAGTTCCTCAGAAATGCCTTTGGTGGTAATTATTGAAATATATTTGACTTTTCAGTAGCAATTACACTCTGTACACATCTCTTAACTCTGATACTTCATGATGAGCTGAGCATGCTCTGTACCTCACAGGAAATGCTGGTCAGCTTGCCTCTTACATTTTCCTCTCTTTGTATGTGGCTTCAAGCATTATATATTTGGTGGCATTATTTTATTGCAATGTACTTTTATGAGCAGCAGTGAGATTCCCTCCAGAGTCTGACAGTCAGTAGAGAAGTATGGTCAGAAGTGATTTTAATTTAATGAGATAGCATCTGTCTACTTGAATTAAAACTTCCCTACGTTTTCTTCCACTGAAATTTGTAATTCTGTGTAGGTCTAATTATACTTGCATTTCATTATTTATAATGAAATCCTACTATATATATATATATTAAAATGTAAGCATTTTAACTCTTGTAATGTAGTTAGTACTATTTTAATTATTTGCATTACCAAGTAAGCCACTAAAACTCTGACCTTTTCTCTGTAGGTATATGATTAATAACCATAGGGAGTCCTCAGATCTATTCCCCTCTGCCATAAGAGAAAAATGTGGCAGATCCAGGAATGCTTCTCAGGCCTAGATCCTGGAACTTGAAGGTATCATAAAAGCCACAGATCCAGGCACCCATCTGCTCCAAGCAGACTTCCAGATCCAAGTAAGGTTGGAACTGGGGGATGCCTCAACTCATTGTCAGTGATCTATGTGTCATTTTTGCCCCCTTTACCCTGCATTCCATTCTCTATATTTGGTGTAGGGGTCTGATACTTTGCCCATCATCTTCTGGTAGGAGCAGGCCATGATCTCCTCTGACTCTTCCACCTACCTTTGTTTGAGGAGTCTCCTATGAGGGCCTATTGGGCTGCCCTTGGTGATCCCTCCTCAAATTAAATCAGCTCAATTTTGAACTCTTATATTCTTGAAATGTTGTGTCTGACTTGTCTCAAACTCTTCAGAAAAGTTCTATCCTAGTTCAAGTTTAAGCTTGTTACATATCTGATGGATTGGTTTAATTTTACCAAAATTCAGAGTATACATTTTCAAATTGCCCTAAACACTTTTTCTATGTATCACCTTGTATCCATTCTTAAATCCACACACACTGATAAGATAGCCCTTAAGTGATCTGTTCTCATGTCAAAGAGCTCAAAGTACCCTGTCTTAACAGTTCCAGAGGTAACTGG
Source organism: Gopherus evgoodei (assembly GCF_007399415.2). Classification (NCBI taxonomy): domain Eukaryota; kingdom Metazoa; phylum Chordata; order Testudines; family Testudinidae; genus Gopherus; species Gopherus evgoodei. The sequence continues at coordinate 147,223,461 of NC_044324.1, forward strand.
CCATGTACATAGCACCTCTGTGGGATTGATAGATGGCTAGTATTTAACTAAATTATGCAATTGAAAACCAGAGATAATAGTTTAATTGATTCATGAAGTCAACACTTGCAGAGTGCATACTAGCTGCTCACTGAAAAGAGCAATGCATCAATTATTGTAAGTGCAGTGACCAATTACATTTTATCTCAAATAAATATGAGGCAGATATATCATAGCTAGATGTTTAAAAGTAATAAGGAAAACAATTCCATTCATTATTTTCCACCAGAAAAGAAGATACAAATATGTTTCTGTTGTCTCTAACCATTCCTATATCCAGGGAGTACAGCTAGCAGTAAAATAGCTTTTGACCATCTGAGAGATGAGACCAGGATGTTTGTCTTAATGAAAAGGCTGACGATATTTAATCTTTGCTCAAGCCTCACTTTCATTCTGATAAGTGTGTCAAGTCTTGTGAGGAATGCGGTGTCAATTATCCCGCTCTTACCATGGATAAATGGGAGCATTGCTCAATCATATTTAAAGTCACAATTTTCTTTTTTATCATAATAGAGAGACAAGGGGGTGAGGTAATATCTTCTATTGGATCAACTTCTGTTGGTGAAAGAGACAAGCTTTTGAGCTCCATAGAGCTCTTCTTCAGGTCCTTTTCATCATAACGTTGTTTCACAAAATACTGCAGAGTCTTTCTGAGGTGTCACACTTTATAATATGCTCAGTAATTATGCCAAGTATTGTAAGAGTTATGCTTTCAACAGCCTGTGGTCTTGATACCACTGTCCAGTCCTTGAAGTGTCTTACGTGTTCAGGACTGCTCAGTTCCCAATAAAGGAGGAAAATCTAAGCCACGATATGGTGTAGAGATAGAAGAGTCTATGGTCACTCAGAGGAATAAGAAAGTTAAGATCCTTGAACACAGCCAAACCAGCCTGCCTGTGGCCTCCCTGAAAGATTTGCTTCGCCCCTCTTTTCTGACAAGTCATGGCCCATGGCACACACAGTAGGTGCAGGGAGTGGCACATAGCATGAGCAGCTTTCCTGGGTTGAAATTCCTGGTACAGATCCCATAGTAACTTCCACCTGAAGGCTTGTCTGAGGAACAGGAAGAGGAGGCACCTAAGTCATTAGGGGCTATTAGAGTTGAGCACTGCCAGTAATGACACAGTTGTTAGCTATGCTGCAGAGATTATGTAGTGTGGCTGATGCATCTGGTTTTTGAGATTTTAGTGTTCATGTTTTCAAGCTTTTCTTCACAACCATTTTTTAACTAAAGCTGAGTTACATAATCAAATAACTCCAGGAGCAGAAGCTAAAAGAACAACAAAAAATATCACAAGACACAGTATTATCAGGAGAATTAACAATACTGTTGCCTCATTTATAATTATCTAGTTATTTTCCCTCTGACCTGAGGCACATTGCTTTCAAATTTATTTCTAGGTTGTGTATAATTTGAAGGCTTGCTACAGCTTTTAAATTGTAATTACTTTAAAAAATATTCATGTTTATTAGACATCTCCATCTTTATGTAAAATAATATTGACACTGTAAATTTCAAACTTGGTGCCCATGTTTAAAGCTGCATAGCTGAAATGCAGTAGAAAGGACAGAATGTGCTCTTGAGCAGTAATTCACTCAGGTTAATATTTATTGGAAAAACAGTAAAGTTCTTATGATTATTGTTCTTTATGTGGCTAATACTTGAAGACAAGAGGATAACTGGAACTAAAGACATGTCTACACTGCCCTGAAGTTGGGGCTATTGGGGAGTGAATAGCACTGTAACTCCTGTGTGTGGCTGCTACAGGCATGAACTGAAAGGTTCCTATTTTGCATCAATGTAGTCCTGTTTGAAAAGGAGTACGTCAATGTGAAGTAGGAACCTTTTTGTTCATGCCTGCAGCAGCCACACGGGGATGTTACAGCACAGTACTTCGGGGTGTACTGCTGTTCACATCTCTGTAGTCCAAATTATGAGGCAGTGTAGATGTGTTGTAAATTCTCTTTGCTACCCAGACCCTAAGACGCATGGAGATGTAACAGGCACATTTCTACAGTACCAGTACTGCTAGTGCTGTTATTTGGGACAATGTTTGCCAAGGTGCATTCTGCTACTGGAAAAAAAAATTCCTTCACTTCCGTCATGTATACTACAATCTTTTAATTAGACAGAATGAATCTCAGAAACTCTGACTGCAGAATAATTGTTGTTTAATGGATAATTGAAGCTTTCATTGTCACATTGCTTTGGGTTCCATTTTCCATTCTTTACTCAGGCCGAGCTCACAGTGACTTCAGTGGGAGTAAGGACTGCAGGACTGGGCTTAGACTGGTTAATTTATTATTATCATTTACCCACTGTTCCTGTTTTGCTGCACTGTATTTCTCTTTGTGGAAATCTTATTGCTATTCTGCAAGAGAACCATATTGGGCTTTTATTTCACTATGACTCTTATTTATTAACATCTTTTTTTTTAATTAAAAAACACGTCTAGCAGTCTGACCAGTTTTATAGGGGTAATCCAGGATGTTATATTTATGAATTATCATATTGGTTACATCTATGTAAATTACTTAGTATACAGTACTAAGCAATATTTATGTGGCAGGAAAATAAATTAGAGTAAATATCAGATTTAGGCTTTAGTTAACTAAAAAAAAAAAGGAGGTGGCACATGCCTGTGGGGTGGGAATGTCAGGGAAATGTTAGATTCACCGATTTCAAGGCCAGCAGGGACCATTACGATGATATACTCTGACCTCCTACATGATACAGGCCATAGAACCTCACTCAACAATTCTTGCTTCAAGCCCATAACTTCTGTCTGCACTAAAGCATATCTTTTAGACAGACATCCAGTGTTTAAATCAAGACTTCAATTGATGGAGAATCCACCATTTCCTTGGTCATGGCCCTCTAACCCTATGGATGTCCTAAAGCCATGAGGAAATGCTACTAATCCTGGGGCTTTTGTGAAAGGTGCTAGACCTTTGCACGACCCCTTGGGTATTTCCTCCACCCACTCAGAACCAAATGCCTGTCTGCCTGCCCCTTGGTCAATTTCCTTGTGGGTTTTATATGGAATGATGCTGCAGAGAATATCTCTACTTGTCACCCCCCTTTATGCCATCCAGTCACATTACCCCTCAGCCCATGGACTGTATGGTGTCCAGCAAGCAGTCAGAGGCTGGTGGAATGATGCCTCTTTGGCTCTACTTACTTCACCTTGACAGATTATAGGCCATAAGAAAACCCTTCCTGCAATTTTTGTCACCTTCTGCAACACATAGAAAAGGGGATGACATGATCCTGAGGACCGGACTAAGTCTAATGCCACCCACCTTCTGCACTGTCGCGGCTTTTATAACTCAGACAAGATCTCCCAAATTGTTCAGTGTGTGTGGTTGAAGAGGGAATCTTGAGCACCTGGTACGAAAGCTGCATGACATTTTTGCTGAACACAGCCCTAGGAGTTCTGTTCTATCAGATTGGTATGTATGTATTACAGGTGCACTGAATGCATGAACTGTATGAATGTGCTGAAATCCAGCTAACCTATTAGGAGATGAAATGTCATTCCATGATCACGACGAACTATTTTCCACTGTTTGCAGTAAGGCCTCTAACTTGACTTATGATCTCTGCATCATGTGGCTTTGAGAACATTTGATGTTGGTAATAATATACAGTGAAATAAGCCTTCAACCCTTTGTGTATTTTCTAGCATTCCATTAAATTACAAGCATTGAACTCAATCAATAAAATTCAATAAGTTTTAACACAACTTTATTTGTGCCCAGTCCTTCTGTCTCTGTGCAAACACTGGGGATTATACCTAAGTAAGAACAGCAAGAGCAGGCCTGTTCTTCAGACTGGTAGTTGTGTGAGTATCTTGTGACAGAGAAATTAATATGTGTTCCCTGAACAGTTCATTTTAATCTCTTTTCTTATTATGTTTCTTTATAGAGACATCATGAATAATAAAGTGTTTTACCAACATCCTAATCTTATGAGGGCTCTGGGAATGCATGAGACTGTCATGGAAGTGATGGTAAATGTACTCGGCGGAGGAGAATCCAAGGTAAAGAATTTCAGTGGCAGAAGAGAGAGAATTTAGAATGTGGTCTTTTAAAACTTTGATCCTGAAAGGTGCTCAGAAACTCATGGAAGTGCTAAAAGCCCTAAACTCCCATTCTTTTCCCATTAGCACAATATAGGGCCAAATTCTTAGTGAATAGAATCACCTTTTATAGAAAAAGTTGTATATCTTTTAATTATGATCTTAATAATATTGCATTACAAGGATCCCTTTTTGCTTGTGAATTTGGAATAAAATAAGAGCAGTACTGTATTCTCACACGGGAAAGGAAGGACAGCCATAAGCATTTATAGCTTACTATATTTTATAGAAGCAGCAAAGAATCCTGTGGCACCTTATAGACTAACAGACGTTTTGGAGCATGAGCTTTCGTGGGTGAATACCCACGAAGTGGGTATTCACCCATGAAAGCTCATGCTCCAAAACGTCTGTTAGTCTATAAGGTGCCACAGGATTCTTTGCTGCTTTTATAGATCCAGACTAACACGGCTACCCTCTGGTATATTTTATAGGTATTGGCTTCAAAAGACTCTTGATCTGCATGGTATGTGGAAAAGATTCTTGTTATATAAGCAATAGGTATATTTAGGGATTTCAAAAATGACGAGTGTTTTAAAGTAAAACATTTTTCTGGAAACATCTGATTAGAGATGGCTGTAACATCAGTCTCTACTTCTGAACTTTCCCATACTTCAGTGTTTGAATCTAGGGTTTAGGTGTGAATCCAGTTCTCTTTCTTGTTAAGGCCACAATCTGTGCAAATAAACTTAATGAACCATGCACTTGCTCAGAGCCCCATTAATTTCAATGAGGTCTGCCCTTGGAAGATCATTTTGCAGGATTGGAACCTAATTGTGTTAAAAAAAAAAATAACAACCTGAAGACAAATATGTAAAAGGACCCAGCATACAATGATTTTTTGGTGATTTTTATACATTTTTGCAGCTCTAACTTAGTCTTGTTTGTCTAGGAAATCACCTTTCCTAAGATGGTGGCAAATTGCTGTCGTTTTCTATGTTATTTCTGCCGCATCAGCAGGCAGAATCAAAAGGCTATGTTTGATCATCTTAGTTACTTATTGGAAAACAGCAGTGTTGGGCTTGGTAAGTAGTAACATAAAATCTATCCTAAATTGTGTGTAAAATACAGCTTTAAGCATTTTCATTGATTTATAAGTTATGAACAAACAGAAAAACAGTAGAAAAAACTCCAAACCCCATGTTTAAAACAGTCCTTCCCACAACATTCCGCTTGGCAGCATGATTTTTTTTAAAAACAACTTTCTATATTATTAAATGTGAAAAAGATATTACGCAACTGTATTATTAAATGCAGAAAGCCCCATAAACAAATAGCGACCCACCCTACATGAGTTCAAAATTATGGACACAAATTTCAGCAAGAATATCATTTCATGCCTTTGGGTTGGATTGCACCTTGTAATTACCCCTTTCCCCTGCCCCCCATGTAAAGGGCAGAGTCTATTTGTGCTGCTCCAGGAGCTGAAGGTCTTTTACAGAACAGTTTAACTGTAAGAGTAACCGTTCAATGCCTGCTTCCTCCTTTCTGTAGAGATTTTCCTGGTACAGCTTTTCTCCCAATGAATGCAGGCCAAGAGGCTCTGGGTTGTACAGGGAAGAGGCAGAGCAAAGGGTCTACTCATCTGTACAAGGGGGATGGAAGAGTATCCAGTGCTTGTTCACTTGCATGGGTGTGATAGGCAGTTCACAACTGAATCTTAAATTAAGGTTTTCATGCTAACATTAACTTATCCATGATGCTTATGCTGAGGCTCAGAAATGGCACAGAAATGTGAAATCCACTTCTGTTTTATTTTAGTGCTTTTCTTCTGGACAGCATAGTTGTATCTGATTATTTTCATGCTCAGAAATTTAGTTACCATATTTTTCGTGGTTAGCATATTTTTGTATGTCAGGAGCATAGCCCAAAAGTATGTTTAGAGTGAAAATAGTTAAATTGTGTTTCTACTGGGGTTAGTTAATGTTACTGTGAGAACTTTTGCTAATATTATGTTAACATTGGGGGAGTTGCATTTAATTTCCATTTTTTAAGAAAAGGGGAAAAAATCTTTTATTTTAAAGCTGAAAAATATTTTCCAGTTATCCATAACTCAGTGTCCAAATGGATTTTCTTTAAACTTTCCACTCACTCTCCCCTCTAAAACAGTGATCATCTTCTACCTGAAATGAAGCATTTATATTTGTAGACTAAAAAGATAATTTTCCATAAAGTTCTCATTGAATGAAAACACAAGGTTACAAGGGAACTTGATATGAGGCACACACCTGAAAAGTTCAGTACCATGAACGCTTATATTGTAGTGTTAATAATGGTACTGGTAAAAAAAAAAATAGTGAAGTGGTATCTGTGTAATAAAATTCTGAGGTTGTCCCCTGAGTGTGTCTTGAATGTCTATTTGTCAGTGTGAAGTGATAGAAACAGCTACAAGCATTGTTGAGAGCTCTGTTAGTTCAAAATATCACTAGGCTGTATCATCACTGGGTTTCACGGTTTGTTACTATCCAATTTTGAAGTTGAGTTATTTTGTCTTTATTCATTATATTCACTCAGTGTGTAGCTACAGTAAGGCATGTATCTCTGCATGCCAAGAGTCCTAGACCATTGTGATATCAAAGGTAAGTCAACCAATCACCACCCTTACTCTGCAGCTAATTTTATGCAATGATTTCATTGGTTGTATGAAGGAGACTGCACAAAGGTGCATTATTTGGCTCAACAGTCACGATTCTTCAAAACCACCTGCCCAAGAACACAACCAGAGCACATCATAACCCCAAATACACACAGCCCCTCATGACAATACACATGCTTCATTTGCCATCCATATAACCCTCTCAGCAAAACGCAACCACCCACGCAACAACACAACCAGCATACACAAACAGGCAAATAATACAACAGGCATGCATAGCCCCTCACTGCAGGCATGGTTGAGAGCTCTTTTTGTTTAGAATATCACCAGGTTCAGTCATCACTGGGGTTCGTGGTCTGTTATCAAATTTTTGAATTGTCAGCCATCTCTTTTTTCTTTTTTTTTCACACATATTAGAAATTATACACATACAACTGCATGGGTTTTCAGCAACTAGTTGGTTATTAGTGTCTAAACCTCAGATGTTTGCCCCATAGTTTATTATAACTTTAATGGTAAATATATTTTTCCTATGGATACATGTTTGCATTTTTATAAGCTATTGAGTCTTTATTGTTTTTTACTTAAATGACTAACTTTGACAACTGTTTTATTAACAGCTTCCCCTTCTATGCGAGGATCAACCCCTCTAGATGTTGCAGCAGCATCTGTGATGGATAACAATGAACTTGCACTAGCTTTAAGGGAGCCTGACCTGGAGAAGGTTAATGACAATATTTTCTAGCATTTTCCCAGGATGTGTGTATGTGCATAAAATATGAATCAACATGCATTTATAACTACAAGTAATGGATTAACTGAAGTCATATATTTCCTGGAGATGTTATACTTCTATTTGTATTATCTGTGCTAGGCTTTCAAACATTTTCAATTTGAAAACTTTAAATTTACTCAGTGGAAAAATGTTATGATGTGCCTTGCAGTAGTACCTAGAGACCCCCGTCTTGGCGCAGACCAGATTGTCCTAGGCACAGTACAAAAATACAGTCCCTGTCCCAAAGAGCTTCATTTTAAAGTATGAGACAAAAGATAACACATATGGGGTGCACAAAGTAACAATTAACTATTACACCACTTCAGCCGCATAACCACTGTCAAGTGTTTTGTAGGCATCACAGCAGAAGTGAGTTTTAAGGAGGTACTGGGACTTAATCTACACTTAAAAGTTTTACCAGCATAGTAGTTATGTTGGATAAGGCAGTGATTTTTTGCCAACATAGCTATATCAATAAAAGCTCCAGGGTAGTCTTCATGCATCTGAATAAGTGGGTTTTTTACCCACAAAAGCTTATGCCCACATAAATCTGTTAATCTTTAACGTGCCACCGGACTCCTCATTGTTTTAGTGTAGGCATAGTTATATTGGTATAAAAGTACTTATGCCAGTTCCCCGAATTGGTATAAGCCATAATAGTATAAGCAGTTTTATACTGATATAACGGTGTCTGCGCTGGGACGGTTTCATTGGTTCAAGTGTTCTGGTGTAGGTAAACAGGCAAAATTTTCTAGGGTAGATCTGCGCTTGAAGAAGAAAATGTTAAGGACTTTGCAGATTTTTGTGGGGCGTTCCTCTCATGTGTGAGGGCAGCCTGAGAGAAAGTGCAAATGTGTTTAAAGGAAGATTGAGCTAGTGGTCATTAAAGGTTGGTAAAGCAAAGAGGACATCTCAATATCATAAAATGTAGGATGGGGCTAAGTTCTGAAGGGCCATAAAAGTGTAGACAGGTAATTTGTGCTTTATGTGGAGAAGGAGGGGGACTAGTGGAGAGAAGCAGGAGGGAGAAATAGCAGGAACTGCAAGTCAGGAGGATGATCTTTGCAGCAGGAAGAATGGATTTAAGAAGGGCAAGATGGCATTTGCCAAGGCTAGCAAGGAGGTGATTGCTGTAGTCAAGACCTGAGATGAAGAAGGTTTAGATGGGAGTTCTATCTGCACTTACAGAAAGGCTGGATCTTAAAGATGTTCACGAAGAAGCAGGATCACTTAGGTGTGCCTGGATTTGTGCTTCTAGAGGGAGGGCCAAATCAAAGATGACATCAAGGTGATAGGCGTGAGTCCCAGGGACGATGGAATTGTTGTCCATGGTGAGTGAGAAATGAGGAAGTGGGAAGAGGCTGGGGTTGGGGGATAGGACAGAGCTGAGAGCTCATTTTTGGGTACATTGAATGTAATTTAATGGCTGGCTATTGGTAAGGTGATGTTGTTGGGTTGGTTTTTTTTGGACAACAACAACAAAACAACAAGCCAACGTTTAGTTTGGACAGAAGGAGATTGTTTAGAATGGAAGAGCAGATCTGTAAGGTGTCAGCATAAAGAGACTAGTTGGAAACCTATTTTTGAATAAGTATAGAATGTGGAGGAAGAACAGGAGGGAACTAAGAATGGCATCATGGGGGGCACACTGTAAGTTAGAGCAGAAATGGGAAGTGCTGAACAAAGTGCTGAAGGAATGATGAGAGAGTACAAGACTTCATGATGTAGATCATGTTTGGCAGAGCCAAGGTTGAGGAGGAGGAGGGGGAGGGAGTACTAGTCCTTAGATTTGGGCAAGCTGACGTCATTCAAGACTTTAGAGACATTTCAGTGGAGCTTAGAGGGTGGAAGCCAGATTGGAGGGAGTTTGAGTAAACTACCTTTTAAAAACAGTAATTTTCTTCTTTTCAACAATAGATGTTTGTCTTTTTTCATCTTATCTTATTTTTAGGTAGTTCGCTATTTGGCTGGATGTGGTTTGCAAAGCTGCCCTTTGCTGATTTCTAAGGGATATCCAGACATTGGATGGAATCCAGTTGAAGGAGAGCGATATCTGGATTTTCTTCGCTTTGCAGTGTTTTGCAATGGTACTGTTCTGTAATGTTTAAATAACTGCATATGTAAAATTTGTCATTGAGGGATTGTCTAGATGGCAATTTATTGCACAGCAAGCTGAGGTGTGACTCTACAGTGCTCTAGCTTGCCATGCACTAAGTTGTTATATGGACTGCTATCGCACACTAAATTTTCTGTAGTGCATAGCAGCAGGGTCCGCACAGCCACTTAGTACACAGCAGACTAGAGTACTTTAGGTTCCTGCGCCAGCTTGCTGTGCACTAAATCGTCATATAGACAGACACTTGAATTACAGATGCAGTCAAAAGTCATGACATAGCAAAAAGTTAAAATGCAACATAGTGAGCAAAGTAAACTTATGTGACTCAGGAAGCCTATATAAAATCTGGTTTAAGTGTTTAACTGATGCATTAATTCTTGCACTAGCCCTCTGGCACTGGAATGAATTTTATCACAGGTGAATGACGTGTGTGTTAGTCACTTTTTGGAATACAACTTAATTTATAATTTATACTTAACTTGCATTGCAATAATCATCAGAAGTTGTGTTCTTGTGTGTGTGTAATGTAAAATTCAGCTTCATCCTATGGGGCTAATAGCTTATAACTGTGCTACTAGATGTGTTGAGCTTCATTTATACATCTTTTAGATTATATGCTGATGAAATTCACACAGTCTAACACTTTCTGTCTCTTTGATTTCACAATATCAAGTAAATGTTAATTATATGAAATTTCTGAAGGCAGCATTGAACCACAGAAGAACGAAAGAATTTAAATAAGTAAACAGTAATCTTCTTTGCTTCCTTCTATTGGCATTACACAATTTCATAATCTGATTTTTTTTTTAAGAACAGCTGAATAAAGTTGAATTTTGTCTTTGATATTTAAGTACAGTCTGTCTTGTACTGATGCATATGTAATATGTCTTCATCACCCACCTTATATCAGATAATATTTTGGATGTATACTGAATGGATCCGTTTACCAATATTTTTTCTGTATGATGCTAGGAGAGAGTGTTGAAGAGAATGCTAATGTTGTGGTCAGGCTACTTATTCGTCGTCCTGAGTGTTTTGGTCCAGCGTTGAGAGGGGAAGGAGGTAACGGGTTACTTGCTGCCATGGAGGAAGCTATAAAAATATCAGAAGATTCTACTAGAGATGGACCTTCCCCAAGTAATGGATCCAGTAAAACTCTGTAGGTGCAATGGGGCTGTTCAGTTTACCTACACCTTTTGCTTTATAATCCTATTTCTGGAATTCAGTATTTCATTTAACCATATTTTTAAAATATTGTCACATAATCTGACTGTGTGGGGCAGGAAATATTTTCTCCTCCTCCCAAAATTCCATTAGGTGTGCATCTTCAGCCAGGTGAGGCCTCTGCTTCTGTCCCTGAACTCACAGCTGTCAGTCTGGATGACTATATTCAATTTGCACATCCTCTTTAGGATTCCTTCTTGTTCCTCTCAGTTAGGTGTAAGTAGGAACCAGTCTCCTGTTGTGATGTTAGGGAGAGACTGCATGTAGCTTGTGCTTCCCCTATTGCTCTCCTCAAACACCTTAGAGCTGGACGGAGTCTTAGAGTATGTCTGCACTGGAGTTAGACACCCACGGTTGGCCCATGCTAGCTGATTCGGGTTTGTGGGACTCAGGCTGAGGGGCTATTTTATTGCAGTGTAGACATTTGGGCTCAGGCTGCAGCCCAAGCTGTGGGATCCTCCCACTTCTCAGAGTCTTAGAGCCAGGGCAGCAGCCCAAGCCTCAACATGGCTGCCTTAGATACTTTCAGGTTAAAAAAAATGCCTCTCTACTCCATATACACAGATTCTCTTTCTTAGTTACTATACTCATGATGCAATGCTGTCCCTGTTGAAAGAGCAGTGCTTGAAATTTGTATTACATAGCTTACACAGTAGAAAATTAAAGGTTAAAAAGTAAGAATGGAGATGTCAGTATGATCACTGAGGGCCAAATTCTGCTCTCAATTGCTTTGGTATAAATCCGGAATAACTTCTCTGAGGGTAATGGAGTCTCCCTGGATTTGAACCAGTGTAAATGTTAGCTGACTTTTGCGCCAGCTTTGTGCTGATTTCATAGCTCATGAAAAAGTCTCAAGTCTTTTTTCATATTTTGTTTCCTTTCACAAATAAATAAAAGTGAGATGGAAGAAGAAGATGACACTATCCACATGGGAAATGCCATCATGACCTTTTATGCTGCTTTGATTGACCTCTTAGGGCGCTGTGCCCCTGAAATGCATGTAAGTTTTTTGTCTCTGCAAGTACTGCTATTTTCTTACTGATAGTCTGGTGTTTTAGTTCATTGGCCTTTTCACTGCAATACATGTTATCCCTTAGGTATTGAAACAAAGTTATGCCAGTATAATATTTAAATGTGCAGATGTGATTTAAAAAAACGGTATGTGGGATTATTTTGATGTTAGTTAAAACCAATGTCCAGTTGCCAGTTTTTTAAGGATTTCCATGTAACCTGTGCAGAGGCAAAATTCTGCCTTCAGAATCTGAGCTCCAGTAATTTGCTCTTCTTACATGTGCAGAATTTCCAGTGGGTGTACCAGTATGTTTGGGCTTGTAGGGAAATCAGAGAATCAGTCAAGATATACCACATGGCTCGAAGATCACCATTTTGCCTGAATACAATAGAAGGTTAATCAAAGAAAAAATTTGGAGAATCCCTGAAAAAGTGTTTTGTCTCTCACTGTAACCCATTGTGCATTTCTGCAGTCACTAACAGGCACAAAGCAAAATGTCAGGTTGCCTCCTTTCCTACCAGGAGACTGAAAATATCCCATACAGTTGCCTTCAGCGTCAAAAAGATATTCTTGAACTAAGTTCTCCCATGTGGTAGTGAGACTGTCCAGATGAAACTGCCCGCTTTTTTTCACAGCTGTAAACTATTTCTTAAACAACAAGCAGTATTTTTTTACTCTTATTATATCCATTTGAACTCACATATAAAAGAAAGTATGTTGCCTTCCGTTAAAACATGAACAATCAATTCCACACCCAGAAATACACAGTGGTATTCCATCATGATCTCTGTACTGTATTAGCATCACCCAGGGATACTAGTCAGTGATCAGGGACCTTTGTGCTAGGAGCTAAACAGATATATGATAAATAGACAGACCCTACAGCAGAGAGTTTACAGTCTACGCCCCAGTCCTGCAAAGATTTATGCACATGCTTAACTTGATGCATGTTAGTGGTCTTGCCAAATTTATTAGGGCTACTCCCATACTTAAATGTGTATGTAATTTTTTTCAGGACTGGGGCCTGGGTTATGACTAGATGCCACAAATGGATGAGGCAAACTAACAAGTGGGAGTGGGAAGTATGAGGTAGGAACCACTTATGCTCATTGAAGTTCAAACTATGGCCTCGTTTCTCTAAAATAACACTGTCTTGCACAGGGTCCCCCAAATGTCACGTTTATACAGGGTTAGGCATCCTCAAAAACTGGAAGTATGTATATTTGTGTTGTTTTGTTTGGACATTATTTTGACCTAGTTTTCATAAACCCATGGTCACCCTGAAAGAGCCATAAGCCAATTAAGGCAGTGAAGCTGATGATGATAGAATAGCTGAACTCATCAGTATCTCATGGATTTTCTTTCACCAAGCCTACTACATGTTGACACCCTGCCCTCTTCCCCAAGTGTCTCAGCATTTCACCATGAAAATGTGGTTATTCTACGTTAATAACAAAATCTTCATAGCTCTAAGTCCCACAAATGAAATATATATTGTGTAAAATGTGTATATTTAATTAGCATTTGACTCAGCACTCATTCTTGTAAAATGTACTTCTGAAGGTTTCTAAAGTATGCAGGCAAATATAGTTACAGGAAAAAAATATTATTATTAATTTTTTGTTACTCTTTCATTAGCTAATCCATGCTGGCAAAGGGGAAGCCATTAGGATCAGGTCAATTTTGCGGTCTTTGATTCCCCTGGAAGATTTGGTGGGTGTAATTAGCATTCCTTTCCACATGCCAACAATAGCTAAAGGTAAGATGATTGCTGAGCATTTCTTTCTCCCCCACTAACTCATTCTTTTGAATTTGGCTATTAATATGTGAATATTTATATCGATATTTCCCACAGTGGGGAATTTAATTATTCATGATGTGAGCTAGAAAAGTCATACCACTTTCTTTGATTTTCTAGATAGTGATTCTACGTTCATTTTTTAATCTGTGGCAAAATCTTAACTGATTTCGATGGGATCATCATTGGGTCCAGAATGGCCATCAGATCTAATAATGATAGACAAAGTGGGAATTTGAAGGTGCTCATGAGGGAAAATAGAGACGGCGAATTACAGGGAATAGAACAAGATAAGTTCCATGAAAGATCACCTTCTAAGCACCCTCTGTCTTAAGGAACAAGTTTAATGTATCTTCAAGATTTCCAATGCAATTTATTCAGCAAGCAAACTTAGCTGGCTTCTTGTGGTACCACTTAAGATAGGTTCCATTGCTCATATCTGGCTTTTATAAAAAAGTCTATCTGATTTTTTTATTTAAACCATTCCATTTAAAATATCATGGATGTTATTTATTGTTTTCCTTCTTGGTAAATTAAACACACAATTTCTGTATTTTCAGAATATATTGACACTCAGAGAATGGAACAAGCCCCTCAGCTTTTACTATAGAGCCCTACTTTTATCACTATGCCACAATATTACCATTTCTGAATCTATAATAACACTGGGAACATCTTCTTTCCTGAAGCATGTGCACTGGGCACAAGTATCACACGGCTGTTCGTGTTCCTCCATGTTAGTGTTGCTGGAGGGGAAGGGTGACAGTAGTGTTGTGATGCTGACACCAGAAACTGGAACTTGATCCCCACTTTAGCACATACTATTTATTCTCTTCACTTTTTAAGGAAATGTTTTTGTTTTAAGCCTTTAAGAGCCTGTCATTTTTTGGTAGGTTTCAGATAGAGTTTTTTCTTTTTTTCTGGAAAATAATATGATATGATATGAAAAAATAGATATGAAGAACCCCTTAAGACCTTTTTTTTTAAAATAATCCCACTGTGATGGAGTGTGCTGCTTAAAGGACAAACTAGAACACAGGGCCCTGACAGCCTGGGTGTAATCAAGACTTGCTCTGCCCTAGGGTGAGGCTGTATTAAACAGCATGCAACAGAAAGCTTAACTGAGCCAGGGAGTATGGCGAGGGACAAGGAGCCACGCAGGCTGCAGTGGGTGGTGGTTTCTTTGGCAGACTAACCTCACCAAAGTCAGATTTTGTTTTGTCGACTTCAATCATTTGGGAGTTCTGAACCAGGGTGCTGAGGTGAGAACCTTACAAACTGTTCATTGTAATGGCTCCTGTCCAGAAAGCTTGTTAGAAAGGACATGCTATTTTGTTAGTGTGTGTTGGATTGTCCTTGCCCTGGGCTGTTGAAGTGAATTTATTGCTGTCCCAATCAGGGAAAATTAAGGTGTGACACATCGGCAGCTCCACAACGGGTACGTAGGGACAATCCAGGCCTTTATACCCACAAATATATTTTCTCTCTTTTTCTTAAAAAAAAAAAAAAAAAATTAAAAAAAATCCAACTCGCCATCTCTTTTTCTGAGAGATTGATAATCTAATCCCTAGTTCTGGCAGTACAATCTTGTTATTTGTTCTTTATCTTCAGCAGAACTAACTTATAGTATGCCTACACTGGAGCTGGAAGGTAGGTTGAAATTCTAACATAACCACACTAGCTCTGATTGAGGTACCACACTAAAAATAGAAGTGTAGTCACAGAAGGTGGGAGGGACTAGCTGCCCAGAGTATGTATCTATGGTCTTGGATCGGATTGTACTTGAGGCGGCTAGTCCCTCCCATAGCTCGTGTACAGTGGCTACATTTCTACTTTTAGTGTGCCAGCTTGATCTGAGCTAGAGTAGGTGTATCTCCTCAAACTGGAAT
This sequence comes from Gopherus evgoodei, assembly GCF_007399415.2. Lineage (NCBI taxonomy): Eukaryota > Metazoa > Chordata > Testudines > Testudinidae > Gopherus > Gopherus evgoodei. The sequence goes on from NC_044324.1 coordinate 147,239,049, forward strand.
TTACACCTTTCAGCTCTAATTGAGACGTACACTGTGATCCTGATCCTGCACTGAACTCCTCGTCGGCATAGCCCTGCACCCACATGTGGGACCATCATAGAATCATAGAAAATTAGGGTTGGAAGAGACCTCAGGAGGTCATCTAGTCCAACCCCCCTGCTCAAAGCAGGACCAACCCCAACTAAATCATCCCAGCCAAGGCTTTGTCAAGCCGGGCCTTAAAAACCTCTAAGGATGGAGATTCCACCGCCTCTCTAGGTAACCCATTCCAGTGCTTCACCGCCCTCTTAGTGAAATAGCGTTTCCTAATATCCAGCCTAGACCTCCGCCAATGCAATTTGAGACCATTGTTCCTTGTTCCGTCATCTGCCACCACTCAGAACAGTCTAGCTCCATTCTCTTTGGAACCCCTCTTCAGGTAATTGATATCCCCCCTCACTCTTCTCTTCTTGAGACTAAATAAGCCCAGTTTCCACAGCCTCCCCTCATAAATCATGTGCCCTGGTCCCCAAATCATTTTATTTACCTTCTGCTGGACTCTCTCCAATTTTTCCACATTCTTTTTATGGTGGGGGGCCCAAAACTGGATGCAGTAGTCCAGATTGGCCTCACCAGTGCCAAATAGAGGGAAATAATCACTTGCCTCGATCTGCAGGCAGTGCTCCTACTAATGCAGCCCAATATGCCATTAGCCTTCTAGCAACAAGGGCACGCCATTGACTCATATCCACTTCTTGTCCACTGTAATCCCCAGGTTCTTTTCTGCAGAACTGACACTTAGCAATCAGTCCCCAGCCTGTAACAGTGCATGAGATTCTTCACCCTAAGTGCAGGACCCTGCACTTGTCCTCATCAGATTTATTTTGGCCCAATCCGCCAGTTTATCTAGGTCACTCTGGATCCTATCCCTACCTTCCAGCCTATCTACCTCTCCCCCCAGCTTAGTGTGCAGTCCATCTACCTCTCCCCCTAGTTTAGTGTGCAGTACCTCTCCCCCCATCTTAGTGTGCAGTCCAGATCATTAATGAAGATGTTGAACAAAACTGGCCCCAGGACCGACCCCTTGATATCGGCTGCCATCTAGACATCGAGCTGTTGATCACTACCTGTTTAGCCCGACGATCTAGCCAGCTTTCTATCAACCTTATAGTCCATTCATCTAACCCATACTTCTTTAACTTGCTGGCAAGAATACTGTGGGAGATCATATCAAAAGCTTTGTTAAAGTCAAGGTATACCACATCCATTGCTTTCCCCATATCCACAGTCAGCTATCCCATCATAGAAGGCAATCTGATTGGTCAGGCATGACTTGCCCTTGGTGACTCCATGTTGACAGTTCCTGATCACCATCCTCTCCTCCAAGTGCTTCAAAATGGATTCCTCGAGGACCTACTCCATGACATTTCCAGGGACTGCGGCGAGACTGACCGATCTGTAGTTCCCCGGATTCTCCTTCTTCCCTTTTTTTAAAAATGGGCACTATATTTGTCTTTTTCCAATTGTCCAGGACCTTCCTCGATTGCCATGAGTTTTCAAAGATAATGGCCAGTGGCTCTGCAATCACATCAGCCAACTCCCTCAGCACCCTTGGATGCATTAGATCCAGCCCCATGGACTTGTGCAAGTCCAACTTTTCTAAATAGTCCTTAACTAGTTCTTTTACCACTGAGAGTTGCTCACCTCCTCTCCATACTGTGCTGCCCAGTGCAGCAGTCTGGGAGCTGACCTTGTCTGTGAAGACAGAGGCAAAAAAAAAGCATTGAGTACTTCAGCTTTTTCCACATCATCTGTCACTAGGTTGTCTCCCCCATTCAGCAAAAGTCCCACACTTTCCCTGAGCACCACCTTGTTGCTAACATACCTATAGAAACCCTTCTGGTTATCCTTCACATCCCTTGCTAGCTGCAACTCCAGTTGTGCTTTGGCTTTCCTGATTACACCCCTGCATGCTCAACCAATATTTTTAGACTCCTCCCTAGTCATCTGTCCAAGTTTTCACTTCTTGTAAGCTTTCTTTTTGTGTTTAAGCTCACCAAAGATTTCTCTGTGAAGCCAAGCTGGTCGCCTGCCATATTTGCTATTCTTTCTGCACATCGGGATGGTTTGTTTTTGCGCCCTCAATAAGGCTTCTTTAAAATATAGCCAGTTCTCCTGGACTCCTTTTCCCCTCATATTGGCCTCCCAGGGGATCCTGCCCATCACTTCCCTGAGGGAGTCAAAGTCTGCTTGTCTGAAATCCAGGGTCTCTATTCTGCTGATCTCCTTTCTTCCTTTTGTCAGGATCCTGAACTTGACCATCTCATGATCACTGCTGCCAAGATAGCCACACACTCCTACTTCCCCTACCAATTCTTCCCTGTTTGTAAGCAGCAAGTCAAGAGGAGTATGGCCCCTAGTTAGTTCCTCCAGCACTCTCCAAAAATGTATTGCTTTACCAGCAGATATCAGGGTGATTGAAGTCCCCCATGAGACCCAGGGCCTGTTATCTGGAAACTGCTGTTAGTTGTCCAAAGAAAATCTTGTCTACCTCATCCTCCTGGTCTGGTGGTCTATAGCAGATGCTCACCACATCACCCTTGTTGCTCTCGCCTCTAAACTTAACCCAAAGGCTCTCAACAGGCTTTTCTCCAGTTTCATACTTGAGTTCTGAGCAATCATACCACTCTCTTACATACAGTTCAACTCCTCCACCTTTTTGCCCCCGCCTGTTCTTCCTGAACAGTTTATACCCATCCATGACAGTGCTCCAGTCATGTGAGTTACCTCACCAAGTCTCTGTTATTCCAGTCATACTAGAGACCCATAAAATTAAATGGGACTCCAAGTCAGCCTGCATCAGGCTCTTGACAGGAGCAGGGTCAGCCCCATGTTGCTGGCGTTTAGCAGAATTACCACTGACCTGAGCCTGTAACCTGAGCCAGGAAGGCGGGTGGGAGGAGTCAACACCTTTGCCCGGGAAGCTGGACAAAGGAAGAGAGCCTGCTGAAGAGGTTTTTTAGTTTTAATTTTGGGCTGGCTGGGAAGAGGCAGGGACTCCCAAGTCTGGGTTCTAAGATTCTTGCCCCCAGAGGGACCTGACTAAGGGGTCCTGGTTGTACCTAAAAGCCCTGCTTGGGACTGTGTTCCTGTGCAGCACTTACGGCACAAGAATATCCTGATTCTAATACAATGTTACAAACACAGCAATGCTAATTTACCTTACAAATAAGAACATATTATAGACAGAAGTTATAACTAAACAGCATTCTATGAAATACAGGAATAAAAATTATTATTTGGAAAGAAACTATCAAAAAGATTAAAATTTCTGTTATGTTTTCAAACATAACTATATAGATCCTTTACTAACAGCATCTTGGTTGTGTCATCAAAGGATAGTTTTCATATATAAACTTCCTAAAGCTCAAAAAATAGCTCTGAATTTCCATCACCTTCTAAGATCTTCTAGTAAATGGTCCTTTTGAGTTTTTCTTCTTGTAATCTCTTGCTCTCGTTCTTTTTTTTAATGAGCCTGCCTTTCAGGTCTTCTCACTGATGTTGCATTCCAGGGTTATACAAGTCAGAATCATTCTGCTGCTCACTTTTCATTGGACCTTTTTAGTGAAAACAATATATAACAGGTTATTTTTCTTATGTTGCATAAGAGAGTCAAGTAGTGTGACTGCTTTGACACTCAGAGTATGAATGAGACCACCTCCTTATACTATAGGGTTTACCTGGATTTAGGTTGCCTTATGCATTTTATTCAGTCAAGCTATGAACTGGTTGCCTTTGTGTAACATGAACACATGGAAAATGTTCAGATGTTAATAGATGCTCATTACCCTTGCCTTCGCAGAATGATCCTTTTTATTGAAGCCTTATTGCTTCCTTTTAGATGGTACTGTGGTGGAACCTGACATGTCAGCGGGGTTTTGCCCAGATCACAAGGCAGCCATGGTTTTGTTCCTTGACAGAGTCTATGGAATTGAGCACCAGAATTTCCTTCTGCATCTCCTTGAAGTTGGCTTTCTGCCAGATCTCCGTGCTGCTGCTTCCTTAGACACGGTAAAGATTTAAATTCTTTGATTTGACAATTCCCTCACTTTGTCAAGCACTGCACAAAATAACATTCTTCTCTTTCAAGGTGGCCTCTGTCCATTCCCACTTGCTGGATGCACCCTCTGGTGCTGATGACCTTTAAGAACATCTTAATAAGCAGCAAGAGGCATATTCCCCAGGTTAATGCTTGTCTTATAGAGACTTCACACCTCAAGCCCAGGGCCACAACCCGCATAGTCCCAGTGCCTTTCCCAGCAAAAAGACTTTCAGAGCCTGAGTCCTCCATATAAAATCAGATCAGGTGCCTGTGGATATAACTAAGGGTCTCTCCCTAGGGAACTGGGCAAAAGGATTTCTTTTCCAGAAGTCTGTGATCTGAGTCTGCCTCTTACCTCTGGAACTCTCTTGACTTTATCCTATTTCTGCCTTGGAATCACCTGTCTCCTATTTTAAGTCATTGTCCCTTATAATTTTTCCTGTATGGGCCAGAAGGAAAAAGGGAGTCTGAGGGCTGAGACTTGGGCTTCAAAACTCCAGATGGAATGAGGCAAAAAAGTCTGAAGAGAAGTGGGCATTACTGCCTGTGGCACTGAATTTTTGCCCTTTTTTGAAGGATAAGGAATAAAATCCATATTACTCTTGGCTGTGTTGGTTCTGCAAGGCTAAAAGGGAAAATATTTGTCATTAATCAGCAAGTTATAATCTCTATATCCAGAGCAAATATTTTGAACGAGAAGGTACTATATGTCAGTAGTCTCTTTTCAGGAACTTTAAACTTGTTTTTAAACAGATCATCATGCTATAATTACAGAAAACAGATAAGATACAATTGTGCTGGGAACAGTAAAAGCTCACCCTAGAGCAGAGGTATCAGAAACATAGTCCACTTGATGTATATTTGACATGATCAGATTTTGTAGAGTTTGTTTTCATTAAAAAAAAAACGTTTCTAGTCCTCAGAATAATGGGAAAAGAACTTGCAAATGTGAATGAAATATAAACCAGTGATTTTTCTGTGAGGAAACAAGGCAAGCTGCTTTTTACTTAAATGTCCGTCAAGTCAGTACGGGATGGTTTGGCACTGTAGGGCCAAGTTTATTATGAGCATGAAGAACATCAATTCCAATAAGTGAACCTTTCCAGGAATTTTGACTTCATAGAATGCTTGAGTTTTGCAGAAGGAATCAAGGCAATTGGAGGCCACATAACCTTACTATAACCTCAACTTTGACTGTTCAGTGCCTCAATTGCCTTTATTTTCCAGAAGGTTCCAAAGCTCAACATCACCAGAGGTGTGAATACCTAGAGGTCATACTTTAAACGCACTTCCTTTCGTGTGTAAAAGAGAGAGAAAGGACTTGAAACAAAGCCTTGTGGACCTGAATATGTGTTGTGTTCAAAATCTAAAAATGCATCTGAATTTTGTAAGCAGCACCAGTCTTTCTAATGGCTGACCCAAAACCCCATGTCAAATGCTTCATGAACTTTAGACAGTTCAAAATAATTTCTGCAGCTTGAGCCCACCTCTGTATATAATATCTGTGTAGCTATATATCATACAGTTTATAAGTAGAATAATCATAAAAAGTTTGTAGATCCCTGTTTTTGGCATCTCTCTATATAGCATGTTGTTTTTCAGTGAAAAACAGTATATATAATTGGATTTTTTAAAATATAATTTTTCATCTGGAAAAATCTCTACACAGTAAGTGACATGTTTGGAAAGTAACAAGTGACTGAATATAGGAGGTTAGAGTGGAATGTCCATGCTGTAAGATGTATATTGTCCTTCTGTCTCTCTCCATGTATTAAGTCCCATTACTTTTCCAAATTTCACCTTCTTTGACATTTTCCACAAAATAATTATAGTATGTTTGAAAAAATAGTGTGTAAATGTATCATACGTGGCATGTAGGGAGGAGAGTTTCCCCTTCGTGCCTTTGAAAATTAATTCCTTTTGTATCTACTATGAAAGCAAAAACTGCAAAATGTAGTTATTTTCCTTTGTAACAATATTTATCAAACAAGTCTCATTGTTAATGTTTAATTTGTTTTGTAGGCTGCTCTGAGTGCAACAGACATGGCCTTGGCTCTGAATCGATACCTTTGTACTGCAGTCTTGCCTTTGTTGACCAGATGTGCTCCTCTTTTTGCTGGCACAGAGCACCATGCCTCCCTCATAGATTCCTTATTACATACTGTGTACAGACTCTCCAAGGGCTGCTCTCTTACCAAAGCTCAGCGGGATTCCATTGAAGAATGTTTACTCTCTATTTGTGGGTAAGTGAATATCCCTGACACCACAGAAAGAATGGTTGCTATACTGAGATGTGATATATACAAGAGCATGAAAGCTGAGTAGCTAACTACATGTCAACTTTTATCAGTAGCATGGTTATGGATTTTATTTAATACACTGTCACTCTTCAGATACTGTATTTTTCCATTTTTGGAGAGTCTGGAAAAGATATATTAAATACATCTCTACACTGATACAACGCTGTCCTCAGGAGCCAAAAAATCTTACCGTGTTATAGGTGAAACCACGTTATAGTGAACTTGCTTTGAACCGCAGGAGTGCGCAGTCCCGCCCCCACAGAGCGCTGTTTTACTGTGTTATATCCAAATTCGTGTTATATCAGGTCGTGTTATATCGGGGTAGAGGTGTAAATATATACTGGACTGTATTCAAGTTGCACAGTTGGTAATTACATGTAGATGCAATTTTCAGTTATTGTTCTATTAACAGATTCTTCTTAATTAACCACACTAAGCAACTAAGAGAACACACAGCATTGGGGTCAAAACTCTATATAAATAGGGAATTAGGAACATAATAGAGTATCATTTTTAAGAGTATTTTTAACTTTGCAAACTGATAGGACTGTGTGGTGATTTATTATAGACGCTTATATTGCTTGCTGAAGCTATTCAGTTATCAGTTACATTTTAAATCCTAGCTGATCTTTAATTACATAGTAGTTCACGATCAGCACACTCTCCAACCTATCATTGCATTTATGCCACCCTCTTTCCATCTTGGAATTTTTGCCTATGTTCTCCTTTCTCAAGTCTAGCAGCCCAAGTGCAGAATTTTCAAACATGCCCAGGTCCCATTTTTAAAATGTGCAAGCATTCAGGAACCTAAGTCCCACTGAAAATCAGTGGGACTTAGGCACCTCCATCACTTATGCACTTTTGAAAATTTTAACCCATATGATTTTTTCCTAATGAACCTCCCAGTCAGTTCAAAAGTGACTAGTATTATTGGTGGTAATTTTGAAGTTCAGGGCAAATAAAAGCACTGTACTGGATTCTTTATGCTATATATTATAGAATCATAGAAATATACTGTGGGAAGGGACCATGAGAGATCATCTAGTCCATTTAGTGCTGAGGTGGGACCAATTTTACCTAGACAGTCCCTGACAGATGCTTGTCTAATCTGTTTTTAAAAAACTCCGGTGATGGGAACTCCACAACACTCCTTGGTAACCTATTCTGGTACTTAACTAACCTTATAGTTGGAAAGATTTTTCCTAATATGTAACCTAAATCTCTCTTGCTCCATATAAAGCCAATCCTACTGTCAATGAGGCTATTAAAAGGCTGTTAAAATTTCCCCCTCAGTTGTCTTTTTCTTGAGACTAAACATGCTCAGTTTTTTTAACCTTTTCTCAAAGGTCATATTTCTTAAACCTTAGTTCATATTAGTTAATAACAATACTTTAATCTTGATAATGTCAATATCATATCTGTTCACAGTTTGCTGTTATTGAGAGACTTTTTATATGTATATTCTCTGCCTATTATAGAGTAGCATATAGACAGATCCCTGTTGTTTGTTCTCATTCCATCTGATGCCCAGTACTCTTTGGGCCCTAGTAAAGTATGTCCACAGTGTCAACACTTAGCTTATATGGCTTCTTCAATGCAATAATATTGGCAAAAGATTATTCTTATGTGCTTTTTTTATGTGTTACAGTATGCATGGTGATAAAAAAAATGGAGATATACCTATGTCATAGAACTGGAAGGGACCTTGAAGGTCATTGAGTCCAGACCCCTGCCTTCATTAGCAGGACCAAGTACTGATTTTGCCCCAGATCCCTAAATGTCCTACTCAAGGACTGAACTTACAACCCTGGGTTTAGTAGGCAACAGCTCAAACCACTGAGCTGTCTCTGCCCCTATCAAATATAGTTTCAGAATATTACATTTCCTGTTTTGCACCTGTCCTTCACTTCTCTATTTCAGAGCTTGTGGTTTCACAATTTTTTATTTTTTTTGTAATTTATATTGTTCACACTGGAACGTAGCTGGAAGTAGCATATTCTGAAAGTTTTGTTTAGAATGCCTCTGTTATTGTTTGCGCTCCATTTCCTTCCCACACATTTTTAATCTTCTGTGTCACCAACAAACTTACATCACTTTATGGATTTGGCACTATCTGAAGGAGTAGGACAATTGGCACAGATCCTTGGAGTGTGTGATTACTTTAATGCATTGTCTATTTATTGCGTAAAAGCTAATTGTATGCTCTTTTGAAACTGTCTGTCTACCTACAGCCAACTGAGGCCTTCCATGATGCAACACTTGCTGAGGAGATTAGTGTTTGATGTTCCTCTATTAAATGAGCATGCAAAGATGCCTCTGAAGGTATGTGTGGTTTACAGTAAAGGTATATTTTAATCTTCTTGTATACAATATACTATTACTTGTATGTTGCCTTGCCTCCATCCAGTAGAGAAAACCATAGCATGTCATCACTCTAGCAGGAAGCAAGAAGAAAGAGTATTCTTTGTCACAGCCACTAATGCTCACTTCTGATCAATCCACACAGAAGCATAAAGTTCATGCCTCATGTCTGTCTCCCCTTCCAATTCTGTCCTTTCTTCAAGCCCTTGTAAAAAAGAAACAAGATGGAGAGAGAAGAGAGGGGGAGAGAGATGATTCCAAGGCATAAATAGAGCAAGGTCATATAAATTTCTGGGTGGCTCCCCAGGATGTCCAGCTTGGGCTCTGCCTGTTCAGTTTCTCTCCTCCCAGAAAACTGACTCATTTTCTCTGTATGCAGTGTTGTAGCCGTGTAGGTCCAAGGATATTAGAGAGACAAAAAGCTGGGTGAGGTAATATCTTTTATTGAACCAACTTCTGTTGGCGAGAGAGAGAAGCTTTTGAACTTACCGAGCTCTACTTCAGGTCTGGGAAAGGAACTCAGTGTCACCACTAAATACAAGATTGAGCAGATAGTTTAGCATAAGTAGCTAGTACATACTCCAAGAGGAGACCATTCAAGGTGAAGTGGCCTGTTAACATTCCTGTAGTCATAGGACAAAAAGGGAGGTTAGTGGGTTATATAATTTTGTAATAAGCCATAAATCCAGTGTCTTAATTAAGATCATGATTTTTAATGTCTAGCAAAGTTAAGAATTTAAGCTCCCAGGCTCATCTTCTGGAAGTGTTGTGCAGGTTTCCTTTGAGGATGAGGCCTGATAGCTGGGATGTCTGAGGAATCCAAATCTTTTTCTTACCATTCAAGTTGTCTTCAGGCTCCAAAGGTTTTATTGTCTCCTGTTGATGCTGGTTGTAGCTCTGCTCCATGAAGGGATATACTTATATACTTACTTAGACAAGATCCCCAACACAGAGTAAAGCCTCAGTGTGCCAAGAACTGAATCATTCACCACCTTATATCCTACTGTTTTTTAGTGAACTATGAAAACTCGCTTCTGGTGATTTCCCAACACAGCTTTCGGCAAGACATTTCAGCTATTCTCCTTTTATTTTGCCTTTTCTTCTTCCTTTTATAAGAAGCAGGTCATGCTTAATTTCATCTGTCACCTCTCTTGGGTAGAGACTTATGCCGCTCTCCCTCTTGACTGGGGGTTTTCCAGGCTGCAGAGTTTCTTGCTTACGCTGTGGTATCCTCAGCCCGCCAGACTGCCATTTCTTTTTACAGCTCAGGCCTTTGATCTTAGTCTTCAGTAATTAGATCAGCAACAGACAGGGCATAGCTGCAAAAGACTGGGGTTTTGCATAACTGGAGTTGAGGGATTTGCATTCACCTCCTCCTAGATATTCCCCAGGAAAACCACTTAACACTTTTTGTTCTAAAATGTCCATTCTTTTCTGGCACATTGTTTAATGTAGTCCTTTGAATCCCCAGTTCTCACATCTGTCACATCCCCCTCATCAAGAAGTTACATACAGTCTCACCCCACAATAACACTAATTCATTAATTTAATAGAATGGATGCTAACGATAATTAAACTTAATTCAATAAGGTGTCCCAAAGATATAGCAGGAAATTGTTATATCTGTCACAGCTACAGGTCTGATGAAGATTTAGGTGCTTCCCATTACATATCTTGATCTTTGTTTAGTTCTGAAAATACAACATTGGGTTCGCTTTTTAAATCCATGGGAGCGCAGTACACCTCGGCTACAAATATATAGTTACATTTTGGTTGTGATCAAAATCCTCCCTCCCTCCTCTGCAGGACTTTCTGAAGATTCCAGGGAGTTATAACTTTGAATGTAGTCTCTCTATTATAATGTACTATATATTTTCAGTTTTGTGTCTTGTGTTTTGTTCTGACTTATGAGAAGATGAAGATCTGGTGCCTCGTATACTGGCTGTAATTCAGAATATTTTGTTTGTTTGCTTTCCGGTAGGTGGAGTCATCTATCTATGGAACCTTTTTTCTCTCTGCAGGATTGTTGAAATAGATGAATAAAAATAATCTAGTTTAGTATTTTTCTTTTATGCCCTGGAACTCTCCTGTAAAGAGAGAATGATATATCCATTGTTTAACTTCCATGCCAAGAACTATTCTTTAGCTATTCTAAAGAGTCCTCCACTTTAGTGACATTATTTTGAACCTCTAATAATCTCAGGATTCCAGCCCAGAAGACTAAGGGTATGTCTATACTATCCGCCGGATCGGCAGGTAATGATCAATCTATAGGGGATTGATGTATCACGTCTCGTCTAGACGCGATACATCAATCCCTGAACACTCTCCCCATTGACTCAGGAACTCCACCAGGGCGAGAGGCAGAAGCAGAGTCGATGGGGAAACGGCGGCTGTCAATCCCGTGCCACGAGGACGCGAAGGAAGTAAATCTAAATTGATCTAAGATACGTCGACTTCAGCTACGCTATTCTCGTAGCTCAAGTTGCATATCTTAGATCAATTCGCCCTCCTCCCCACTGCCCCCGTGAAGACCAGGCCTAAAATAGAATGAAAATAGGGACCAAGAACCTTCTAAAAAGTGTATTCCAGACACAATGGAATCATGCCTTTATAATGCCACTTCTCTTCTTTCTGATAATTAAAAAAATATATATGCAGCCCCCTGATGCTCTGTTATTGCTCTTAAGAGTCTGACTCAGCAACTTTTGCAGAGCTGACTAAAATTTTACTTTTTGGGGATTCCCTTTTCGTGAAGGCAATTTCAAAATATCAAGAATTCACTTTTGTTGCCTTTCAGAAAAGTTTCATAGAACATACATTCTCAGTCTGGGGGTTATGACCCTCAGGGTGGGGCAAACAGGTCCAAGGGACTCTGACCTCCCTTCCTTTCAGTTACAGACAGATGGAAAGGGGAGTCCTGAAACTCTTTGCTGTTGTAAGATGGGGTCATGGTATGGAAAAGGTTAAGAACTTCTGTCATAGAACAAAGCTATCAGTATGCCTTCAGGATGATGAATGGTATGCTGCTCTCAACATAAATAACTTCTTTAGGTTTAAGACTGCTCCAGTGTTTCTGAGAAAAAAAAATATTGTATAGAAAGTAAATTATCTGCAGAAATAAAATAGTCTCCAGCAGCCTGTGTTGAACGTAATGTTTCGAATCACTTATCAAAAAATATTTATTATTTAATACAAATTATTTTTAGTCTCCGCCTATCTGTCACATAACTCATTTTGACTGTGCAACATTTTAGTTAAGTTTTCACTGTACCATATCTCTAACAGTACTGCTTCCCAAAACACACCCATACATGCTCTTAGGAATATTTAATGATACCGTTCCCATTATTAGAGCTGCAGATTTGTCACAGCATTCTTTATCAAAAATCACGGCACTGCCATGGTCAACTTAGTAAAGTTAGAAGTTCAGGGAAAAGATGGGTAAAGCCATGGACATAGAAATTCAATGATTTGTCTCTCTTTAAATACAATTGACATAAACCTCTCCTCAGTAGTCTGCCAAATCTGCCCCAGGTCACAATGCCCAGATTGGGGAGCTGGGCCAAGACCACCGCTGTGACAGGCCTGCAGCCCTTGCCATTTTTGACACACAGACTCTGTTTTCCCTTTGCTGTGCATGTATAGGTTTGTTGGGAGTGGAGTGTGCACATCTAGGTAACCCAACAGAAAGGCAGGCTGTACACTTGACTGTCATTCCTAGATTTCTGTACTATTTGTTCATTTATCACACTTCTGTTTTCAACTTTTACAATCAATGTTAAAGTTAAAAGCAAAAATTGCCATGTTTCAAGGAGTTTATTTCTCTGAGCAGCTTTAATGTTCGGTTTTTAAGAGAATCATGAAGGATTAAAATAATTATTTATCCTTTGTATAGCATCTTTCATCTAAATTCTCAAAGCACTTTATCTCAATTAAGTTTAAGAATACATCTTTGAGATACACGAGGTGTAAGTATTATTTATACCTGTTTCACAGGTGGGTAAACTCAATGCCTCAGAGGTGAACAGGTTGGATAGAGGGCACAAAATGCTCCCCTTTTCTCAGCCTCAGAAGTGGAAAGGCTTTGCCTGGACCAGCAGGGAGGAAAACAAATCCCTTGACCCCTTTAAAGATTTCCTCCTCCTTTCTTCCCCTCCTCATGGGAACCCAGTCTCTTTATGGTCTTGAGGATGAGAGGAGGGGGACTCTTTGGCTGATGGATGGGTCAGAAGGAGGCAACATAAACTTACTAGCCCCTGTCCACCCAAGAGAGGGCTTATAAACCCTTCCCCCCTGTCCAGGGCACCATTCTGTGCCCTGAGAAAAAGCTCCCCATTTCTGCCAGTTGGAATTAGAGGAAGACTAGGTTTTTGGGCCTTCCTGTATTTTGGGGATTGGGATGGAATTTTTCCCTTGGTGCCAAATTGGCCTGGGCAATGTAGGTTTTTTTCAGTTTCCTCTCAGCAAGCCAGGGATCTGGTGGAAAGAGGTTAGGTTTTTAAATTCATTTTGTCACCATTTTGCAGGTGTCCAGTGCAAATGCTTGTTCACTAGACAGTTAGGAGAAGGCAGCTTCTAAAGAAGGTGGAGAATGGGGATGGGACTCCTAATGTCCAGTATAGTGAGGAGACAACCCCTTCTTCCCCACCCACTTATCCTTCATACAAGAGGATTCTGGAACCAGGCAGAAGAAAGGGGTTGGAGGTTGACAGAAACCTTTTACCAAATTGTATGGATTACAGAAGGAAGGATAACCTGCACTGGATGAGTTATTGCTTAATAATTTTGCTGCCTAGTTAAATCTCATTCCTGAAGTCTTGTCTTTTCTTCCTGCAGCAGTCATTGGTAGAGTCCAGAATAAAATGCAGGATGCAAACACTCGGGGTGATATCTTGGCTCTGTTGAAGTCTGTTGGAACTTTGCCATTGACTTCAATAGGGTGAAGACCTCACCTTCTTTCTCATGCTTAAGCGGTAACATTCATCTGAAATATAAAAAAAATTACAAAATATTAAGAATTGGGAAAACTTTAAAATGCTTAGCAACCGTTGTAAAATTGTAATAATTATCAAGAATTTTCTGTATTGCAGTGGTTCCCAACGTGATGCCCGTGGGCACCATGGCCCCCGCTGGGGCAATTATGTGTGCCTGCTTAGTGCCCAGCAAGGGAGAGAAGCTGCAGCCCTGTGCCTGCTGGGGACAGAGAACTCAGGCTGCGGGCACAGTGTTCTCTGTTCCCGGCAGGTGCGGGGCCAGTGCCCCGCAGGGGAGAGAAGCTACAGCCCCGTGTCTGCCAGGGACAGAGAGCTCTGGGGCTGCAGGCTGTGGGCGCCGGTGTCCTCGGTCCCGGGCAGGCGCGGGACCTGCCTAGTGCCCAGCAGGGGAGAGAATCTGGGCCCCCACACCTGCTGGGGACAAAGTACTCCGAGGCTGCGGGCACCGATGTTCTCTGTCCTCGCGGCTTCTCTCCGGCTTCTCTCTTCTCTCTGGATTCATATATTATGTAATAGAGGTGAAAACATTATTTAAATATGATGATTTTTTGTATTATTTAATGTACAAATACAAAGTAAGCCTTGAAAAATTGTTGGCACCCACCACACTCTTCTGAAAACATGAATGTGCTACTGGTCACAGAAAGGTTGGGGACCACTGCTGTATTGGAGTCTAAAGGCAAATAGTAGATTAGAACATGAACTCCTTGAATCAATTGAGAGATTGTTCTCGTGTAAGTATTGTGTGGATCGTATAGTGTTTGAATGTCAGGATGAATAATTGATTGTGTTTATGTTATATATTTTGGATGCTTTCAAAATATTTTGTGTTCTAGTTGCTGACAAATCATTATGAAAGATGCTGGAAGTATTATTGCCTGCCAGGTGGGTGGGGCAACTTTGGTGCTGCATCAGAAGAAGAACTTCATTTATCCAGAAAGTTGTTCTGGGGTATTTTTGATGCCCTGTCTCAAAAGGTAATTTTTATGTAGTTCTCTATTATCACAATGTAGGTTGATCATTTCTATTCAAAGCATTCTATTCAAACTTGAGTTAATGATATCAAAATTATATTATATTATTTTATTATAAATTCTTCTGCATCAATTACATGTACAACAGATTATGTGGCAAACAGAATGTGCTAAAGCTATGTGGTTTTAATACTTAAATAGCTAATAATAGTGTATACTTATAAGATCCTCAAAATGCTTAAATTTAACAATTTGTCAAGGAATATGCAGCTTCCATGATAAATATAATCATTAAAAAAAATAAAATGGTATCCATGCAGTCCTATGTGGGTCCAGTCTTGTATGCCCTTACATTTTATCTGTCTTTTTGTTTATATGACTTCTTATTACTGTACAGTAAAAGAGAGCCCTTCCAATGATCTGCCCTTGACAGTCTTTAAAAAACACACCGATAAAAAAACACACCGATACACAGACCCATCTGTTACCACAGATGAAATCAATTTATGCAGCACCAGCATTAATATAACAAATGTTAATTCACCTCTCCACCAAATCCCCACCAGAGTCCTACACCACCTCTATTCAGTCCTCCCCATCACCTATCTCATCACAGGTAATGTGGAAAATTGGGCCTTGTAGTGTGTCCTGAAGGTTAATAAGACAATGGTTAACTTTGCAGTGGCCATTATAGACTAAGAGGGGAAGCATACTTAATTCTTGCTGACACAATAGGACGTTTCAGTTCCATGGACTCACTCACTGTAGTAAGGACTACTTATATGAGTATGAGTTTGTAGAATCAGGCCCTATTTTATTATACCATAGTAGCACTAGAAATGAAATGCATCTAGAAATTAAGTTTAATTTGTTATAAGTGTAATCATGTCTCTTCAGGGCTTTTTTCCTCCTTGGAAGGAAAAACATATTGGGTAATTTAATAAATTTAGATCACACAAATGTTTATTACAACTATTTTTTTCATGATTATTTAAAAATTTTAAATATCAGCTAAACTATCTTTGAAATATCGTCTATACCTTAGCTCAACAAGACTAGATAATACATTTGGACATTATATAGTGTTTTTTTTCCCATCCTGATGAGGATTTCACCATGATGGGAAGCCATTTGATATAGAAAATCTAGGTTCCTGGGCAAGTGTTGGATATTCCCCTGCTTTACTCTGTTCTGGCACCCTGTGAGGGACCAATCTGGTTCCCACCAAAGTGAATAATTGTTTTTCCATCAACTTCAATGAAAGCAGGATTTGGTCCTAAGTCTAGTTTCAGTATTCAGTAGTATTTCATTGTAGTTCAGATGTCAGTTTTTTATTTTCAGAACTGAGATTCTATTTCACATTGAGTAAAAAAGTTGTTCCATGACAGTTGGTTTCATGTGTGGCTATAATGATGAATCAGTTTCAGCAATAATGGAAACAATCTCCATTCAACACTGTGTATTTTTATCTCATGTTTCTCCACAGAAGTATGAACAGGAACTGTTCAAACTGGCTTTGCCCTGCCTGAGTGCAGTTGCAGGAGCTTTACCCCCAGACTACATGGAATCCAATTATGTCAGTATGATGGAAAAACAGGCTTCAATGGATTCAGATGGGAACTTTAACCCACAACCTGTTGATACCTCAAAGTATGAACTTTTTCTGTTGCAGCTCATTTTTACCATGAACAGTTTAAGCCTGTAATTGAAATATGATAGTACAGAAAACACATAAGTACATGCCCATCTTGAATTACCATCCTTAAGATAAAATGGGGGGCTTGTTTGGTTGTAAAACATGAAAGCCACAAGTGGTTCACTATATATTCCTTGGGCACCTTACCACAAATGAGATAAATTTTCAGCCTGGAAATTAACTATCTGAACCCATTTGTTCTAGGAAGCACCTAGCACACTTTTGGTAGTTGTAAAAGTAAATAATAATTAATAGTTAATGGGAGCCAAGTACTAAATTCCTGCGACTGACGCTTAAATTTTACTCTACAAAATGTGGTGGTGATTGTACATTTATGTAAAGCCTTTTTATCTGGAAGGATTCCAAGCTACAGGCAGGGCCAACGCTTCCATTTAGGCGACCTAGGCGGTCGCCTAGGGCACCAGGATTTGGGAGGGTGGCAGACTGCTCCGGTGGACCTCCCGCAGGCATGCCTGCGGACGGTCCGCTGGTCCCGCGGCACCGGTGGAGCATCCACAGGGAGGCCTGCGGCAGGTCCACCAGAGCCGCGGAACCAGCGGACCGTCCGCAGGAACGCCTGCGGAAGGTCCACTGGAGCCGCGGGACCAGCAAGCCAGCCGTGCGCCTAGGGCACCAAAAACCCTCGTGACGCTCCTGGCTACAGGCCACGTTCTGATTGTTTTGCACGGGTGTGCCAAGGGGGAATGGGCAGAAGGAACCCTCTCTTTAGCTTGCCACATCTTTGCAATGGGCAGCCAGAATCCCACCCATGTGTCCTAGGAGTGCAAGAGCCAGTGATTCTATGCACCCCAAGTGCACAAAGCCCAAGTGGATTTAAGATCCCGGATGTGGCCATAGCCCCATACTTCTGCACACACAATGATGATACAAACCTGACAGAAATAAGACCACACACTACCTCTTCACCAAGATCACTTCTAGGCATGGCTTCACAAGCGCCCTTACAGGCATTCTGTCTATCTCAGCACTCAACAGGCAGAGTACCCCGAATCACTGCCACTGTGCACTGGGCTTATGCACATATGCACATATAATGTGACGGTGGCTGCAAAAGCTACAATCTAGCCCTGAATAGAGGAATCACGTTGCACACCACTAAAGTACAATCACCTGTGAGATGTAATGTGCTAAGTGTCTAACTACATAACAGCCTTACACAACCATTTTGGGACATGAAATGAAGATTGCTTTATCCAGTTGATATTGGGGGCGGGGTGAATTTTAGGTAGACAGAATATAAATAACTAAATAATTAGTGTTTGCCCAACTCTCTGGTCACCACAATCCTGGCTGTGAAAAAGTGTTGTTATGGGACTTTCAAGGACCAAGATTTGTCAAGACTGCTTTTTAACCTCTTTCAAAAGACATCATCTCAAGCATCCCAGTTTCCCTTTAGTGCCATCTTAAGGCATTGGTGTAGTATTGGTTCAAAAGAGAACGTATTGCCTTACCAATATCATCTCCGTCACGAGCTGTTTACCTGTCAGTCCCCCATCTAAGTGCTAACCATTTCTGACCCTCTTTAGAAGTGATTCTAGGTGATATTGCTGCAGCCTTAACTGCAGCTGCAATTTGTTATATTTACAGAATACTGTATCATGCCCCTCCCCTACCCCTATTCCTTACCCCCTCCCAAAAAAAAACCAAACCCAACACCTTGCTGAGCGCACATGATGATTTTTTTGTGGCTTGTTCCTACTTGGTACCTAGATACATTTTTGCACAGTACTACACTAATTGTTAACTACTTGGAATAATTACTGGTGTACATCTCTCTTTTCTCTGATCCTATGACAAAGGATTAAAGGACAGACTCTCCTTGCTTCCCAGTAGATGGCACTATAACATTGTCTATCCCTTAATCTGCTGTCATAGAATGGGAGAAGAGGGTACTAGGACAAACAATTATCAATAAGCAATTTTACTTTTCTTTTGTAAGAACACAAGTGTAGGAAACTGCTCTGTATGATAAATTGTTCATTAGAAAATATTCTATAGCAGTGGTCTCCAACCTTTTTACGCCCAAGGTCACTTTTTGAATTTAAGGGCAACCCTGGATCGGCCCTGCCCCTTCCCCAAATTCCCACCCCACTAACTCCATTCCCCCGCCCCCCATCACTCATTCCCCTCCAACCTCACTCACTTTCACTGGGCTCAGATACGGGGATTGGGGTTTGGGAAGGCTTGCTGGCTGGAGCCAAGGGGTTCGCGTGGGAGTGGACTTTGAGCTGAGCCTGGGGCTGGGGGTTGGGGTGCAGGAGGGAACTATGGGCTGGAGCAGAGTGTTGGGGTATAGGAGGGGGTACAGGGTGCTGGCTCTGGGAGGGGGGTCAAGGCTGGGGTTGAGGTGCAGGAGAGGGGGTCAGGGTGCAGGAGGGGGTATGGGGTGCTGGCTCCAGGAGGGGGCTCAGGGCTGGTTTAGGGTGCTGGCTCCGGGAGAGGACTCCGGGCTGGTTTGGGGTGCTGGCTACAAGAGAGGACTCAGGGTTGCTTTAGGATGCTGGCTCTGGGAAGGGGCTTAGTGCTGGGGTTTGGGGTGTGGCCTTCTGCTGGGCAGCACTTACTGCTAAGGCAGGCTTCCTGCTTGCCCTGGCCCCACGCTGCTCCTGGAAGGGACCAATGTGCCCCTGTGACCTCTGGGCGGGAGGGTGTTTGGCATGTGGCTCTGTGCAGTGCCACTCTCTGCAAGAGCCCTGCCCCCCACCCGTAGGGCTGTGCTGGCTGCTTCCGGGAGCAGTGTGGGGGCAGGGCAGGTAAGGAGCCTGTCTTAGCAGCAGCCCCACTGTGTTGCCAGAGATTGCAATCGACTGGGAGATCCTCTAGGATCAACCAGTCGATTGCGATTGACCAGTTGGTGACCACTGTTCTGTAGTATTCGTTTTTGTTTGAAAGAAAAGTATTACTGCTCTTCCTGTAGTGGTAAATCAACTTCAACTTCAGTACCCTTGTGCACACCTGAAAGATTGCTAGTTTATTTGCATATTGATTTTATTGATTTTTTTTTATTTTTCATTTTGACTGGCTTTTAGGTATTCAATGGGATCTGAAGTTTGTACCTTTTTTAGTGGCTATAAACTGCCATATTTCAATTACATACCGAAATTTACAGGTTTATAATATGCTTTAACAAGAGGTGGTTGACAGTGAATTTACATTATGTATATAATATGCACTGTATTTCTGTAAAATAGGACTGAAATATATTTTAAAACACAAATAAGTTGATGTTAATAATCTAAACCCATATCAGAAAACTTCAGTACATTTTGTAAGTCATTATACTCATAGATTTTAATGCCAAAAGGGACTGTTGTAATCGTCTAGTCTGACCTCTTGCACATCTCAAGCCACAAAACCTCACCCACCCACTCCTGTAATAGACACATAACCTGTGGCTAAGTTACTGAAGTCCTCAAATCATGATTTAAAGACTTCAGGTTACAGAGAATCCATCATTTACTCTAGTTTAAACCTGCAAGTGATCCATGCTGCAGAGGAAGGCGAAAAACTCTTAGGGTCTCTGAAAATATGGCCTAGGGGAAAATTCCTTCCCACCCCAAATATGGCAATTAGTTGGATCCTGAGCACATCGGCAAGACCCACTAGTCAGACACCTGGGAAAGAATTCCCTGTAGTAACTCAGGGTACAGCTACACTACAGGAT
The DNA here is from genome assembly GCF_007399415.2 of Gopherus evgoodei. Classification (NCBI taxonomy): domain Eukaryota; kingdom Metazoa; phylum Chordata; order Testudines; family Testudinidae; genus Gopherus; species Gopherus evgoodei. The sequence goes on from NC_044324.1 coordinate 147,259,143, forward strand.
TATTCCAATTTTACAGAAACCAGTTTTTTAAAACAGATTGTATAAAGTCGAATGCACGCAGCCACACTACGCACGTTAATTCGGCGGTGCGCATCCATGTACCTACGCTAGTGTCAATTTCTGGAGCGTTACACTGTGGGTAGCTATTCCATAGCTATCCCATAGTTCCTGCAGTCTCCCCCGCCCCTTGGAATTCTGGGTTGAGATCCCAGTGCCTGATGGGGCAAAAAATATTGTTGCGGGTGGTTCTGGATACAGCCTCACCCCTCCCTCCGTGAAAGCAGCAGACAACCGTTTCGTGCCTTTTTTCCTGGGTGAACTGTGCAAACGCCATAGCACAGCAAGCATGGACCCTGCCCAGCTCAAGACCGCAATTGTGGACGTTGTAAACACCTCGTGCATTCTCGTGCAGTCTATGCTGAACCAGGACCTGCAAAACCAGGCGAGGAGGAGGCAGCTACGGCAGCGTGGCGACGAGAGTGATGAGTACATGGACACAGAATTCTCTCAAACTGCAGGCCCCTGCACTTTGGAGATCCTGCTGGTAATGGGGCAGGTTCTAGCCATTAAACGCTGATTTTGGGTCCGGGAAACAAGCACAGACTGGTGGGACCTCATAGTTTTGCAGGTTTGGGATGATTCCCAGTGGCTGCGAAACTTTCGCGTGCGTAAAGGCATTTTCATGGAACTTTGTGACTTGCTTTCCCCTGCCCTGATGAGAGCAGCCCTCACAGTTGAGAAGTGAGTGGCAATAGCCCTCTGGAAGCTTGCAACACCAGACAGCTACCGGTCAGTCGGGAATCAGTTTGGAGTGGGAAAATCTACTATGGGGGCTGCTGTGATGCAAGTAGCCAAAGCAATCATTAAGCTGCTGCTATGAAAGGTAGTGACTCTGGGAAATGTGCAGATCATAGTGGATGGCTTTGCTGCAATGGGATTCCCTAACTGTGGTGGGGCGATAGATGGAACCCATATCCCTATCTTGGCACCGGAGCACCAGGGCACCCAGTACATAAACCGCAAGGGGTACTTGTCAATGGTGCTGCAAGCACTGGTGGATCACAAGGGACGTTTCACCAACATCCACATGGGATGGCTGGGAAGAGTTTATGACGCTCGCGTCTTCAGGAACACTACTCTGTTTAAACGGTTCCAGCAAGGGAATTACTTCCCAGACCAGAAAATAATAGTTGGGGATGTTGAAATGCCTGTAGTTATCCTGGGGGATCCAGCCTACCCCTTGATGCCATGGCTCATGAAGCCATACACAGGCAGCCTGGACAGTAGTCAGGAGTTGTTCAACTACAGGCTGAGCAAGTGCAGAATGATGGTAGAATGTGCATTTGGCCATTTAAAGGCACGCTGGCGCACATTACTGACTCGCTCTGACCTCAGCCAAGTCAATGTCCCCATTGTTATTGCTGCTTGCTGTGTGCTCCACAATCTCTGTGAGAGTAAGGGGGAGACTTTTATGGCGGGGTGGGAGGCTGAAGCAAATCACCTGGCTGCTGATTACGCGCAGCCAGACACAAGGGCGATCAGAAGAGCACACCAGGAAGCGGTGCACATCAGAGAAGCTTTGAAAACGAGTTTCATCACGGGCCAGGGTACGGTATGACTGCTGTGTTTGTTTCCCCTTGATGAACTCCCTTGACTTATTCCCTGTAAGCAACCCACCTTCCCGCTTCGATTACAGCTTGCTTTGTAAGGAAATAAAGTCACTATCATTTAAAAATCATGTATTCTTTATTAATTCATTATAAAAAGAGGGAAAGAACTGACAAGGCAGCCTGGTTGTGGTTTGGGAGGAGGATAGGAGGGAAGCAAAAGGCCACTAAAAAAATTTCAAAGTAATGACAGCCTTTTGGTTGGGCTGTCCATGGGGGTGGAGTGGGCGGATGCACGAAGCCTTCCCCCACGCATTCTTATACGTCTGTGTGAGCAGGATATGGAACATGGTGAGGGTGGTTACACAGGGGCTTCAGCGGCACTCTGTGATCCTGCTGCTGTTCCTGAAGCTCCACCAGACATTGGAGGATGTCAGTTTTATCACGCAGCAGCCCCAGTGTTGAATTCCGCCACCGTTGATCTTTCTGCCTACACCTCTGATCTTCCTGCTGCCACCTCTCATCTCAAGCATCCCTCCTGTCCTCACGTTGGTCCCTCCTGTCCTCACATTCACTGGCATCTTTCCTGTAATTTGATACCACGTCCTTCCACTCATTCAGATGAGCTCTTTCATTGCGGGTCACTTCCATGATTTCCGAGAACATTTCGTCTCGCATCTTTTTTTCCCTCCGCCTTATCTGAGATAGCCTTCGAGATGGAGTAGGGAGGCTTGAAAATTTTTCAGCTGCATGAGGGAGGGAAAAAAGGGAGAGAGGTATTTAAAAAGATGCATTTTACAGAACAATGCTTATACTCTTTCATGGTGAACAACACTATTCACCTTACATAGCACATGTGATTTCACTACAAGGTCGCATTTTGCATCTTAATATTGAGTGCCTGTGGCTCTGGTATTAGAGATCTCACAGACGCAGGTCTGGGCAGCAGAATTCAGCTTGCATGCGTCCATGGTAAGCCATTGTCTTTCGGCTTCTGCAGCCTTCATATGCACAGTGCCCTTTCCCAAATACCAAGCAAATCCCATTCAGTGCTGCTTCTTTCCTGTTAATATGCAGCAGCAGAAACCACCCGCCCCCCATCCAATTCCTTGGGATGATCGCTTTACCCCTCCCCCCACCGCGTGGCTGGTATCATGGAAGATCACTGCTAGCCCAAGGCGAAAAAGCTCAGCGCCAATCTCACCCCCCCCCCGGCTTGGCTACCTGCAAGGAAGGATTTATTTTAAGCAACAGGTAAACAGCCCAGTAGGAATGGCCATGTCTGTCCCCTTAATTAAATTCCTGAATTTCAACTAGGTTACCATGAACAATATCAGTATCCTGAGGATAGCACAGCGAGATAAAGAATGAATGTTACTTGAATGCCAGCAATCACCGGGACCATACGCAGCTAGGCTTTGTCATGCAATGATACTAGATTACTTGCTACATGCATGGCGTGGTCAAGTGTCCTACCATGGAGGATGGAATAAGGCTGCCTTGCCCAGAAACCTTCTGCAAAGGCTTTTGGAGTACCTCCAGGAGAGCTTCATGGAGATGTCTCTGGAGGATTTCTGCTCCATCCCCAGACATGTTAGCAGACTTTTCCAATAACTGTACTGGCCACGAATGCATCCAAAGTCCTCAGGGCAAATTAATCATTAAAAAACACTTGCTTTTAAACCATGTTCTATATTTACAAAGGTACACTCACCAAGGTTGCTTCCATGGCTTCATTGTCTGGGCTAGTGGCTTGGGAGGGCTGGGAGGGTAATTCCATCTGGGTGAGAAAAAGCTCCTGGCTGTTGGGGAGAATGGAATGCTGTGTGCTCTCTGCAAGCTCGTCCTCCTCTTCCTCCTCATCTTCCCTGTCCGCAGAATCCATGGACAGGTGTGGGGAACTGGTGGCGGACCCCCCTAGAATTGCATGCAGCTCAGCATAGAAGCGGCATGTTTTCGGCTCTGCCCCAGACCTTCCATTTGCTTCTTTGGTTTTCTGGTAGGCTTGTCTGAGCTTCCTAACTTTCACACGGCACTGTACTGAGTTCCTGGTGTGGCCTCTCTGCATCATGGCCTTGGAAATTTTTTCAAATGTTTTTTCATTTCGTCTTTTGGAATGGAGTTCTGTTAGCACGGAATCTTCTCCCCATATAGCGATCAGATCCAGTACCTCCCGTGCGGTCCAGGCTGGAACTCTTTTTCGATTCTCAGGAGACTGCATTGTTACCTGTGCTGATGAACTCTGCGTGGTCACCTGTGCTGATCAGAGCTCCACGCTGGCCAAACAGGAAATGAAATTCAAAAATTCGCGGGGCTTTTCCTGTCTACTTGACCAGTGAATCAGAGTTGAGATTGCTGTCCAGAGCGGTCATAATAGTGCACTGTGGAATACCGCTCGGAGGCCAATACCGTCGATTTGTGGCCACACTAACCCTAATCCAACATGACAATACCGATTTCAGCGCTACTCCTCTTGTCGGGGAGGAGTACAGAAACCGGTTTAAAGAGCCCTTTATATCGATATAAATGGTCTCGTTGTGTGGACGGGTGCAGGGTTAAATCGGTTTAATGCTGCTAAATTCGGTTTAAACGCGTAGTGTAGACCAGGCCTCAGAGTCTTCCCCATCTAGTTTGCCATCTCCAGCCATTGGGGATATTTCCTGCTAGCAGTTGCTGATGGGCCACACGGCATTGTAGGCAGTCTCATCACACCATCCCCTCCATAAACTTATCAAGCTCTGTCGCAAAGCCAGTTAAGTTTATTGTCCCACTGCTCCCCTTTGAAGGCTGTTCCAAAATGTCACTCATTTGTTGGTTAGAAGCCTTCATCTAATTTAAAGCCTAAACTTGTTGATGGCCAGTTTATTGCCCTTTGTTCTTGTATCAACATTGGCACTTACCTTAAATAACTCCTCTCCTTCCCTGTCATTTATCCCTCTGATGTATTTATAGACAGCAATCATACTTCCCCTCAGCCCTCTGTTGGTTAGGCTAAACAGGCCAAGCTCTTTGAGTTTCCTCTCATAAAGTAGGTTTTCCATTCCTCAGATCATCCTAGTAGCCCTTCTCTGCGCCTGTTTCTGTTTGAATTCATTTTTCTTAAACATGGGAGACCAGAATTGCACATGGTATTCTGGATGTGGTCTTATCAGTGCCTTGTATAATGGTACTAACATTTTTCTGTATCTACAGGTTGATCCAAGGATTGCATTAGCCTTTTTCATGGCCTCATCACATTGGTGGCTCATAGTCATCCTGTGATCAACTAATACACCCAGGTCTTTCTCCTCCTCTGTCTCTTCCAACTGATATGTTTCCAGCCTATAGGAGGCTTTTCACTGATTTCAGTGGGTTTTGTATCAGAATCTATATGGGGAAGCCAGCACAACAGTACACTCTAATTGGGAATATATAGCGCTCTATAGTTTTTCAGAAATTTCCTTTAAAAAGAACCCTTTCAAATTATAACATAGATAATATATTGAAACATGTTCTTTTCTTTTTCAGTATTACAATTCCTGAAAAGCTAGAATATTTCATTAACAAATATGCAGAACATTCTCATGATAAATGGTCAATGGAAAAGGTAATGTTATATTATTTTCATATCAAAATGCATTCAGAATATTATGGATATTTTCTGAGGATTCTACTTGTTTTTACTCAAGTTTTTGGGGTTGTTCTAGCATTACATCAGATGTCTGGCTAAGACTGTATCATCATTTTTATCTTAGAGTTGCTTTTTTCAAGAATTCTATAACTACACTCATCTGGTCAGATCTTGAACATACCAGCATTTTGTGTGTGTGTGTGTGTTTTAACTTTTACAGCATTTGAGAAAAATGTAACTGGTATATTTTTAAGTCGTTTTGTTACTTCAAACTTTAAGTTTTACTTTTTCAAAAGATATTTTATATCTCTGTAAAAAACACAGGCTTGGTGTTAAAATCTGCTGTCTATGCCTCAAAGAGTGTTGTCTCTTTTTCTAGAGACACCCTGGCAGAATAGTAACTAAGAAAATATTTTCAAATGTATTTACTTTAAGTTAACATAAATGGTGTGATAAAATAACAAAAGTCTGGACATTCAGAAGTAAAAATGACACTATACGTAACTGATTCCATTGTGTGTGTGTGTGGGTTGGGGGTAGGAGATTAGGTTGTGAGAGGCTGGTGGGAAAGGGAGCAAAAGTTTTGGACTTGAATAAAAGAAGAGTCTTACAGAAACATTACCCCAATTCTTTTTCATAAGTAAATAAATGGAAGAATTCTGATGATTCTTTCTTATTCCTGCTGCTTTTTCCTTTCTTCCTTCACTTTTTTCAGTTTGCAAATGGATGGATATATGGTGAAACATATTCTGATTCGTCCAAGGTGCAACCATTAATGAAACAATATAAACTATTATCAGAAAAGGTGAGGAATTTGTTCATTCTTCATTACACAGGTGTTTCTAAACATTTGTTTCTCTATCTTTGATAAGAGGCAACTGGCTGTTTGTGAAATTTGGCATTTTGGCTTTGTCTTCACTGACACAAAGATTTTTTTGTTTGTTTTTATTTTTGTTTTGTTTTACACAGCAAGATAACTAATATGATTGTTACCTCACTGTGCAATCCTAAGTGGAGACAAAACACTTGTAGTTTTTCTTGCAAGATAGCTAGGTGAGGTCAGCACCATAGCCCCCAATCATAATTGACCTCATCAAGTTTACCTTGTGGTAAAACTAAAGTGCATTGTCTCCACTATGTTTTTACAATGTGTGATAGCAAATGTGTTTTCATTATCCCACAATAAAAACATGCCTTTTCGATCAGTGAAGACATAGCCTTTGTCTAGTTTGGTTTGGTGTTTATTTCAAGGACTAGAAAAAGTACCTTGGTACACATGATAATTAACAATTCTTGTCACCTTTATATTCATATTAGAGCGTGCTAGCACAATGCACTGTCATTATCACCATCAGCCCTTTGATTCTGAAGCCACGGCAGGGCCAGACCTCTTCTGCATAACTAATCCGTAAGGCTGCAAGTTTGTCATGGAAGTCACGGACTCCATGACTTTTCATGACTTATGCTGCGGCTGGTGTGCCTGGCTCAGGGGCATCTCAGGCAGTCCCTGTGCCAGTCACACTGGCCACTGCAGGGGCAGTTCCCAGACAATGGGAGCTGCAGGGGTGGTGTCTGCAGGTGGATGCAGAACGCAGAGCTGCCTGGCCATTCCTCTACCTAGGAGCTGAAAGTAAGGGATGTCACCGCTTTCGGAGAGCCGCCTGGGTAAGCGCTGCCCAGGGCCTCCCTCACCCTATCCTGGGCCCCAATCCCCTGCCCCCTCCCACACCCAAACTCTGCTAGTGCGGGGGGGGAGAGGGCACATAGCCAGGTAGGGAGCCTGCTGGCCTCACCAACCCCTCCTCCAGCACCAGCAGGGGTCCTGGGCTGTGGGCTGGCGCCCACCCCCTCCCAGCCCCAAGCACCCAGGCCACCCTCCCCCAGCACCCATGGCATCTCTGGGCAGCCCTCCCCAAGTTTTAGTTGGGTATATACTAAAAGTCATGGACAGGTCACGAGCCATGAATTTTTGTTTACTGCCCATGACCTGTCTGTGACTTTTACTAAAAATACCCATGACTGAAACGTAGCCTTACTCATCCATGAGACTGAAAAAGTTCATATATCACATGTCCATATGATTTGGTTCACATAAGTGGTTTGGGAATAAATAGTTGCCCTTACTATTTCTCTTAATTGGCCTCCTTATCTATGCACAGACTGTTTCGTTGCTGTTTCTAGGGCACTGCAGACTGTTTGCAATTTGTCTCAATGGATGTAAATTTGCAGTGCTACACAACAGGGCAGAGGGCTAGTAATAATGCATCAGTTTTTATTCCACTCCGTTATATAATCCTCAGTCACTCCCATGTGTACATCCCCTAGGAAAAAGAAATTTATCGGTGGCCAATCAAAGAATCCTTGAAAACCATGCTAGCTTGGGGTTGGCGGATTGAAAGGACAAGGGAGGGAGATAGTATGGCCCTTTATAATCGGACACGTCGCATATCTCAGACAAGTCAGGTGAGTACTGTGTTAGGCTTCAAGCCATTTTATTAATGACTATGTACTGATATTGTGTGTGTGCCTGTCTTTTTACCGGGATGGTGTATTTAAAATGCAAGTGTCAAAATCTACTTGGGATGTTCTTGAGCGTCCCCCATGTGCTTTTATTATAGCACTCACTTGAAGCTAAAGTTCACATGTCTATTAACCTCTTGTTTCACATGCTCAGAACTTCCTGAAAACTCTCCTTTTCAGTTGTAATGTTCCTTGGTTGGCCATAGCCCAAACATGAAAGTCTAAGCAAAATCTGTTATCATGCTTACAAATTGTGCCAGCATGAAAAAATGCTTGTGGTTTAAAAAAAAAAAGAGAAAACTTTGTGTAAATAAAAAATATACCTCAAAAAGACTGAATTAACAAGCTGAAAATGTCCAGTTGGTTAGATCTCCCTATAGCGTATTTCCCACGTAATTTGGTATTAAACATTTTTTTAAAATTGAGATTGAAAAAATAATGTAATTTATTATTTTTTTCACTTTGTTTAGAGTCAGTTAGGATACTATTTATGATAATGTAATGCAAAGTGAGGCACACTGGAAAACATAACACCAACTACACATACAAAACAATAGGGTCTAAATGTGCTGTTACCACTATAGAAAGAAATCTTGAAGTCATTGTGGATAGTTCTCTCAAAACATCTTCTCAGTGTGCAGCAACAATGAAAAAAGCTAAGAATGTGAGGAAAGGCATAGATAATCAGACAGAAAATATCATAATGCCGCTATATAAATTCATGGTATGCTCACACTTTGAATACTCATGCTGTTCTGCTCACTCCATGTCAAAATAGATATATTAGAATTGGAAAAGTACAGAGAAGGGCAACAAAAATGATGAGTGGCATGAAGCAACTTTCATATGAGGAGAGATTAAAAAAAACTGGGATTGTTCAGCTTCACAAAGAGATGGCTAAGGGGGGATATGAGAGTGGTCTTTAAAATAATAACTGGTGTGGAGAAAGTAAATAGGGAAATGTTAATTCCTCTTTCATATAATGCAAAAAAACAGGGGGTCACCCAATGAAAATAATAGCAGGTTTAAAACGAACATAAGGAAGTGCTTCTTCACACAATGCACAGTTAACCTCTGGAACATGTTGCCAAAATAATAACTGTCCTCAAAAAACAATTACCGTAGATAAGTTCATGGAGGATAGATCCATCAGTGGTTATTAGCTAAGATGGTCAGGGATGCAATCTCATGGTCTGGGTATCATCTGACTGCTAGAAGCTGGGACTGGATGACAGGGGATGGATCACTCTATAATTGCCCTGTTCTGTTCATTCCCTCTGATGTATCTGGCACTGTCCACTGTCGGAAGATAAGATACTAGGCTAGACTGACCATTGGGCTGACCCAGTGTGGCCATTCTTATCTACAGTGCTGTTTGAACTGTTGTCATTAGGAAAACATTATTTTGTGTCAGTGAGAAATGAAGGAATATGTTTTCAGTCTGTTGTTCATAGGAGTTGTGTGTATAATTCTAAACACACTGTCCTGAAAGATATTCTTAAAGAGGCATTTTTCAAAGGGGTCCATTGACTCTCCAGTACATAAATATAAATACTTTCAGAAGACGAAAGTGTAATTATGAAGACTGATGATATTTTAGACCTAATCACAGAAATTACTGTTTTTTTGTTTGTTTGTTTTTGTTTTGTTTTGTTTAACTCTCCCATTTGAAAATCTGAATCAGTACTCAGTTTTCCATCAAAAACACTTTTGGCAAAATTTCCAGTTGTTCCTAATCTAAAGGTTCTAACAATAGTACTGAGGATTTCTTTTTTGCCAATACTGTACTTTTAGTAATCAGGGCTTTGGAGCTGTGCTCCGGCTCCACTCCAACTCCCGTCGAAAACCTGCAGTTCCACTGCTCCGGAGCTGCTCTGCTCTCCAGCTCTGGGCTCTGCTCCAAAGCCCTGTTTAGTAAGCATAGTCGTGGAGCTAGTTACTGGTATCTCACTGTCTGGCCTTGTCCCCTTTGTGTTAGTGTGTTCGTGAAGAAAATTCAAGAAAACAGATCTCTTATCAGTACTAAAATCTGGTCTTTTCACAATCAAATACACTGTCCTAGAATACAAGTTTGAGAGAAAATATCATGGCTTTTTGACACATTGTTGAATTCATCTGGATTTTGAAGTCTATTTCTAAAGTCATGCTTGAGTAATCAGAGAGAACTCAGTTCTGGTTAAACATACTGCTTAAGTATTTAGCTTTTGTCATTATGAAATGTTAATATGGATTCAGTATTTTGTCGATACAAAAGGTTGTAGAAATGACAATATAGCTTCAATACCAATTTCTGCATACAGGCTAGGCTCCTTGGCAGCTTTGTAGTAGTGCTTGGCATAACTTCAGTGCAAGGTTGTGATATAAATGTGTCCTTTTGTCTCTCCCCTCAGTACTGGCCACCGAGTGCCGAGCTAGTTTTTGGGGTATATTAAAGTACCCTTAATGCTGCTGTAATTTACACTGACTAGTGGCAGCTCTAGAGTGACCAGATGTCCCGATTTTATAGGAACAGTCCCAGTTTTGGGATCTTTTTCTAATATAGACTCCTATTACCCCCCACCCACGTCCCAGTTTTTCACACTTGCTGTCTGGTCACCCTAGGCAGCTCAGAGGAGCTGATATGATTGCCAGGGATTGCCAAGACATAGGACATCCCAGCCACACCTCTTGCACCAGCCATTGTATTCTGAAGATGTCCTATAGGAAGAGAATTTCCCAGAGGATAGTGTTTTCTGAGTAGAAAAATACAGAATAGATTTACTAGTTTGGGTTCACTATCTTTTGTAGCGATGGGGTTGAACTGCAAAGTTTTAACCCAGATCTGTGTCTGAACTTCCCCCAGAGTCTGGGATCTGTGGTTTTAATTCAGGTCCATCTCTACTTTTTTAGAATAAATTCTATACAAAACTTGGTGGCTTGGTCGTAATTCTTTAATACGGTATTTTTCACACTGAGCTCAAATCTGAAATCTTTGTTCAGGCAAAACTTCCATTTAAGCAAAAGAGATTTTTGCTTGATTGTGACCTTTCTCTGAAAATAACTGGCAATGTTTGCATTGTAACTATCTGATTAATCTGCATTCTTAAATCTACCCCTGATTCCAGTTAATCTTTCCATTTTTAGTATTACTTCTGTCAGGCAAAAAAAAGAAGAAAATTCAAGTAACTCTCATGTAATGCTCTCTTTTTCTGCCAATGTATATGTAAGTGCTCCTTTCTACCTCAAGTTTGCTTTTTCTTTAGCTGGTTGATTGCCTAGAATATCTAGGTGACATGAATCTATTAGGACCTAGAATTTGTAATACTTCATTACTTTTTTGCACATCGTCATTCAGGTGTCTGTAGATGCTGCCCACGGTTACAGCCCTCGAGCTTTCGACATGAGCAATGTTACCCTCTCCAGAGATCTGCATGTAAGTCTTATTGTAGTTAAGTTTAAAAAAATATAAATGCATTAAATTTTCTTTTGTGGATTTATGTAAAATAAAAGTTCAGTGTCCTGTAGTTTTAGTTTGTTCAAAAGGCATTGTTTAGGCTGAAAACTTAACATTTTACTTAGGGGACAATTGACCCTGGAAACCCCCTGTGTGCAAAACATCTGATATTAATGGAAGTTCTGCACACAGGGGCTTGCAAGATCAGTCTTTTAGTTTTATGTGTAGCTGTTAGCAAAGTTCATGGTCTGCTGTTTTTCAAAATAAATGCCTCGCTACTCTTCTTTCTAAAGTAAATAAATGCCAGATCTTGAGTCAGCCTTATGAAAAACCACCTTGTATTTATGAAGAAGGAAAGAGAGAAATTAACTGGGAGCATGATTTTTTCAATTTTAATCTTTCATCAGATTTATAATCAGTAGCCAGTAAAAATAAAATAACTTTTGAAGTGATAAATAAATGGACAGTGATGTTTTAAAAATATTTATTTTTACAGAAATATTATCAGCTGTGGTTGATATACAGATCTTTACCAATGCTTCTACTACTATTAAGAGCTGCTGAGTCAATATTGTTTATCATCTGATAAATCAGGATGGCCACCACACACACAGTTCCCTTAGAAATAACTTCCTGTAAGTTTCATATCCAGATTCGTCACCAGGTTGATTGCTTGAGGTCGTTGACCAAGAACAAGGTGCTCTAGTTTTTTCCATTGTGAAATGAAATTCAAGAGTCTCTTTCCCAGCAATTCTAATAACAAAATGAAAGTTTTGAAACACTGTAGAAATGGAAAAGAGAAGTGGTGGTACTTACCACATCCACAATCTCAGCATCCCTCTTTCTCTGTGCCTAACTTAAGCCTCCTATGTATCTTTGATACAGCAGGGGATGCAGAAATGTATATAAGTTTCATAATAAGTATTGACACAGGAGTATTTATTGGTCTTAAAATATATGATTTGTTGCTATATCCTTTTTTCCCCTTAATTACATGCCATTACTTCTCAGTAATATCCCCTGTGACTCCTGGAAGTATTTTCTCTCCTGCTCTGGAGTTTACTGAACACAGGTCAGACACACAGCACTTGTAGATTATCATCATCTCTCCTTTGGCTGTCATATGGTCACTCTACACATAATTAGGTTTTTGTCTGTATTTTAGTTATATCCCTTTGGCTTATTCATAATGTTTATTATTATTCTCTGACTTTCCTGTGTATTTCTGGCATTGAGATGCCTGAACTGAATGCATTAATACAGAGTTGTATGAAGTGGCACTATTACCTGGTCTCTCTGATGATTTTTTTTTATTTTTATTTTTTTTACATATGCAATCCTAAAATATCACTTAGTGGATAAACTATTGGATTGCAGTGTTCTAATAGATCTAGTTTCAGGTCCGCTACTGATCCTAGCTGTCTTTTGGCATTTGTGCTTTCCAAGTTCAATATCTTTGTCACTTTGAATATTTGTGTTTTAGCTTATTTTTCCCCAATGTCTCAAACTGAATTTTCTCAGGTTAAATATTATTTTGTTGTTTCCAGTCTCTATTTCTAACACACTGTAGGTGTGTATCTTTGCCTGGAGTTTGCAGTTCCTCCCAATTAAATATCATTGCTATATTTTAACTAGTAAGCCATTAAACTTTCTAATAGGTTCTCAAGATTTTGAATAAAATTGAGTCATACTAGTTTCTGCAGCATTCCACTCTGGACTTACCCCAAATGGATGCATCTTCATTATTATAACTATGCTTAGCACTTATACAGGACTTTGCATATTCAAAAAGCCATACAAACATTAGTTAACCCTCACACTACTGCTGGGATGTAGATAAGCATTTATTGCAGTATTATAGCTTGGGAAACTTAAAGCAGAGAAGCTAAGTGATTTTCTCAGGGCCAAACTGCAAATAACTGGCATTAGAACTAGAACTAAATTTAGAATTCAGGACTTTGGGAATACCAATCTCATGCTCACTATTTTACACTACATTATCTGCCATTTGTCACTGATAATTCCCCTTTGTTTACAGCCATCCAGTGAGTTAGAATTCAATGCTGACTGTCCTTATGATCGAGAGTGGCTAGTTTCACCAGTTATGTTTGACGCTAGCTTTTAGTTAGAAGCCTACTTTTGTTCCGCAATCAATAACATCACCAGAACTAAACAAATGTAACTAAAATTTCATTTGCATCATTATGTCCAGTTGCAATTTTTCTAGTAATTTTCAGGCACATGAGCAATGCATTTGTGAGAGATAAGGGGTTAATCTGAGTTGTAATTCGGTTTGATGTAACTTTTTTTTTGAGGTTTTAATGTATCTTAAATAAGAACTTAGCCTACATACTCCAACTTTGACTTAAGTTGGTGGCTTTTGGAAAAGCAACTACTTTGACTGTAGTAAAAAGTTGGTGTTTGGATTTTTGGAATTGTTAAATTAAATATATATAAATGATGTTTTTTATCCTAAGAAGGTGCTCTAATATACCCATCTTTTCCTAGAGATTGTCTTAGTCTGAAGACAGGTTATGGCCAAAATTTTCAAGCTTGCATCTAAATCAGGCCTGCACAACAAGTGGCCCCCGGGCTGCATGCGACCTGCGTGGGCTCACTGTGTGGCAAGTGGTGGGGTGGGGCTGCTGGGTTCGCCCCGTGCCCGGGGGGAGGGGGGCTCATCTCACAGCCCCGTGCGCGCTACGATCCAACCGCCCTAATGGCCAGAACCGCACGTCTCCGTCTCTCACTCCCACCGCCTGGTGTACAGTGGGTGCGTCACGTCCGGTGCCTGCTGAGGCGGGAAGCGCTGGGCACGAGGCAGAGCCGGTAAGTGCCGAGAGAGGGGAGGGGCTCCCAGCCTGGGCTTGAGCCGCAGCTGGGGGGGGCGGGGCCTGAGCTGAGACACCCTGCCCAAGCTGCCCCCTTCAGTTGGGGTCAGGGTGGCTACTGCACTGGTTGGTCCCAGGGCGGCCTCCGTAGTGATGGGTAGGGGGATGTTGAATTGTCTGTGGGCAGCCAGGAAATCCCAGGGGGAAACGTGTCTGTGTGGCACCTGCCCTGCCCCAACTACTGCCCCCTTCCCTGATCCAGGGACCTTCTCCCTCTCCGCCCCCTATCACACTACCGCTCCCCTCCCCCCCCCGGGCTCCCTGTGGCTCTGTGTTTGTGTGTTGGACAGTCACATCCAATCCCTTCACACTGCCCCCCTTTCCCCTCCCCTTAGTTCATAGCCCTAGAAAATCCCTTCAAACTGTCCCCCTTTTCCCCTCCCCTAGTTTCATGGGGGAATGACGAGCCGAGTGGGTGGGTAGTGGCAGTGAGGCTTTATACTTCAGGGTGGGGTGAGGAGGCGAGCGGCAAGTCAGTGGCTGGAGGGGAGCATCCATTTTCAGTGTTTTAATTTTTGGTACTGCTGTGTGCAGTAATATAGGGACGGGGTGTTTCGGAGGGGCTGGGTGGTGTGTGGGGGTGTGTTTTGGCGGGGCCGGTGGGTTTCAGCCCTTGCCACTTTACGAGTTGTGCAGGCCTGATCTAAATCCATAGTTAGTGCACTAGTTTTCATATATGAGCAATGAAACATTTCATTGAAAGCAATAGCAACTGCGCATCACGTCTACATACCATAGCACAAAAGGAATGTTACAAACTGCCCTTTGCCCTAGAGCAGTTCAATTAAGTTTGAGAGACCCAGGTAGGTTTTAACTATTTATTGAAAACTACAATAGAATCCAAATGAATGCTCCTAAGCTACAGTACAATAAGTAAAGTAAGCAATCTCACTTCCTGCTGGGCAAGGCGTACCAGATGCGAGCAGACAAACCTTCCTGTCTCTTCAGTCTGTCATCTCTCAACATGTAAAAGCACTTAACCCCACACCATCTCTCTCAAGTTATACACGTGGCTTGTAATGGTCTCATGCAGAGCCTGCCCGGACAGCCGCATTATAGCTCCCTCTACTGCTGAGAAATGTGGAACCCAAACATGTATTACAACATTAATCAAGACATATTAAAACAGTAATGAGATGAACATTAAAACAAGAAGGGCAAATTTGCCTCACCCCAGGGATACAGGAGCATGTAAGGGTACAGCCTGTATGGGAGCTCTCCAGTCCCCTAACAGGAATGAGAAGTGCAATTGAGATTGTGGCAGTAGATCCACAATTACCTGGATCCAGTGAATAGAAAACACACATGTAAGGGGTGCAAAGTCGTTGCTGACCCACTATGAAGTGCTGGAGCAGCAGGAACATAGGACGAGAGGTTCTGTACTTACCTGTAGCTTTGGGGATGGGTTCCATCACCCAGCCTGATGTAGTACTTCATACAAAATTGGTTTCTTTGGTCTTTGTGCAAGGTTGAGGGAGAAAATCAGTGCAGAAGAAATAACTGTATTGGGTTTGGCTGTTGAGTTCCAGATTTGTCAGTTTGACTAATCAATAAAAATGACAGTTTGCAGTTGAACATTTAAATGTAATTTTATATATCACCTACATTACAATATCTTGATATTAAGTATAAACTGAAAAATTACCTTTTTTTGAGATGAGCCATTATAACATAAATCATTAACTTCTCCATTTTCTTAAGGCAATGGCTGAAATGATGGCTGAAAACTACCATAACATATGGGCAAAGAAAAAGAAAATGGAACTGGAATCAAAAGGTAATCCTGTGGGTGTTTCTGCTTGTTTGTTTTTGGGGGTTTTTGAGGTATTTTAAGTTCAGAGTGACTCAACTTAGCTTATGTGTTTATGATGCAGTATTAAAGAAAGTCAAATTAAAAAAGAAATGAAACCATTTGTTTAAAATTGATCCAAAAATCAGACATAACGACAAAACAATTGTTCACAATTTTCAAATTACTTTATTATCATGATCCTTATTATTTTTGAACATCCACAAGAGTGCTGGAGACTTCTTGGAAATACGGAGTGAGACAGTCCATACCCCAGAGAATTTAGACTAATTCAATAATGAAAAAGAGAGGACAAGAGCTTGTTTAACTAAGGCTTGTATACATCTTGAAGATTGTGTTGCATTTGGTTTCTTTTATTTATTTTATTTCCCTTGTGATACTAGACTCTTGGTCACAAGAGTTAGACTTCATTCACACTACTCTACATATTGCCAAGTTATCCAACAGTGTATTAATCAAGAATTATATTCATTACACATTAAATTGACAAATGTGATTAATCCTAGATTAGTTCCTTGGCTTCACAAGGAGAATAGTGTAGTCTGTCTAATATCTTCTGGTCCAGATGGTAAATATTACTGTACATGATAGTTGTTACCTGTTATGTTTTCTTCTGTGTTAAAGAAAGTTGTGGTTTTTTTTATTTTTATTTTTTTCTGCTTTAATGCTAACATTCTTCTTCGAGTGATTGCTCATATCCATTCCAGTTAGGTGTACGCGCCGCGCGTGCACATTCGTCGGAAAACTTTTACCCTAGCAACTCAGTGGGCCGGCAGGTCGCCCCCTAGAGTGGCGCCACCATGGCGCTCCATATATACTCCTGCCGGCCCACCCGCTCCTCAGTTCCTTCTTACCGCCCGTGTCGGTCGTTGGAACAGTGGAGCGCGGCTTAGCTGACCTCCACTTCCCTAGCTACTCGTTTTCTCGTATATAATTATGCAGTTATAACACTTTTATATATATATTTGTATGGTTATACGTGTTTTCCTTGCTAACATGGTTAGTTTAGTTAGCGGGGTTCAGGAAGTAGCCCCTTCCATGAGCCCAGTGCCGGAGCCATGCATGGCTCACCGGGTTTTCAAAAGGGGCCCGGCTTGCCAGAAGCCGCGGCCGAAGAGAGATCTACATGACTCCTGTTTGAAGTGCCTCAGGGAATCACACTTGACAGATAAGTGCCCCATTTGCAAGGCTTTTAAGCCGAGAACAAAAAGGTGCGGGACTTTCACTTGCCCCTCCACCTTGGGCGCGGAGCGATGTTCAAGCGGCGGGCAGAAGCGCCTCCTCGGCACCGGACCCCGCCGGTACCACCAAGGCCTTCCGGCACCGACCGTCGCCGGCACCGATGTCGACTCGGCACCGTTCCCTTCTTCCGAGGTCGAGAGAGTCTACGATTCCTGCTGGTGCCTGGCGGCTCCCCGGCACGCGCCGTGGTTGAGCCCCCTGCTCCCGCTACTTCCGTGCCACCTGCATCGCAGCCAGAGAGCTCGCCTCAGTTGCGTTATCCGGCCTGCAGAGGCACCGATGACTTCGGCTCCGTCGATTCCAGTCCCCCAGGACCAGGGAATCCGGTGCCTGGCAGCTCCCCGGCTCGCGCCGTGGTAGAGCTTACTGCTCCTGCTGCTTCTGTGCCAGCTGCACCACAGCTAGACAGCTCGTCTAAGATGGCTCGCCCGGCACCGACGACGTCGGCACCGTCGATCCCGGTCCCACGAGGGCCGTAGAATCCGGTGCCTGACGGCTCCCCGGCACGCGCCGTGGTTGAGCGTATTGCTCCTGCTGCTTCCGTGCCAGCGGCACCGCAGCCAGAGAGCTCGTCTAGTCGGATCGCCCGGCGCTGACACCTACTACGGCACCGATGACATCGTCACCGTCGATCCCGGTCCCATAAGGGCCGTAGAATCCGGTGCCTGACGGCTCCCCGGCACGTGCCGTGGTTGAGCGTATTGCTCCTGCTGCTTCCGTGCCAGCGGCACCGCAGCCAGAGAGCTCGTCTAGTCGGATCGCCCGGCGCTGACGCCTGCTACGGCACCGATGACGTCGTCACCGTCGATCCCGGTCCCACAAGGGCCGTGGAATCCGGTGCCTGACGGCTCCCCGGCACGCGCCGTGGTTGAGCGTATTGCTCCTGCTGCTTCCGTGCCAGCGGCACCGCAGCCAGAGGGCTCGTCTACGTCGGATCGCCCGGCACCGACACCTGCTGCGGCACCGATGGCGTCGGCACCGTCGATCCCGGTCCCACACGGGCCGTAGAATCCGGTGCCTGACGGCTCCCCGGCACGCGCCGTGGTTGAGCGTATTGCTCCGGCTGCTTCCGTGCCAACGGCACCGCAGCCAGAGAGCTCGTCTACGTCGGATCGCCCGGCACCGACACCTGCTGCGGCACCGATGACGTCGGCACCGTCGATCCCGGTCCCGCAAGGGCCGTAGTATCTGGTGCCTGACGGCTCCCCGGCACGCGCCGTGGTCGAGCTAATTCTCCGGCTGCTTCCGTGCCCACGGCACCGCGGCCAGAGGGCTAGTCTAAGTCGGATCGCCCGGCACCGACACCTGCTGCGGCACCGATGACGTCGGCACCGTCGATCCCGGTCCCGCAAGGGCCGTAGAATCCGGTGCCCGACGGCTCCCCGGCACGCGCTGTGGTTGAGCGTATTACTCCCGCTGCTTCAGTGCTGACGGCACCCCAGCCAGACGGCTTATCTAACTCGGTTCTCCCGGCACCGGCACCTACCGAAGCTCTGATGACCTCGGTACCATGGATCCCGGCCCCACGAGGGCCGTCGAATCCGGTGCCTGACAGCTCCCCAGTACGCACTGTGGTTGAGCCTGCTGTTCCCTGCGCGCCGGAGATGTTACCAACGGCGAGGGCTCTCAGTGCCATGACGGAGTCAGTGCTGCCTGACCCGGGCACCGCCGGTACGGGTAATACAGTCTCTTCAAGGGACTGTCCCCTGTCAGTACAGCAGAGCGGCACCGTCTATGATCACGGTCCCGCAGACGCTCCAAGTCCTGTCGGCACGCCGGACACCACTGGCAGTCCCGGTACTGTTTTCCTCGGTACTGGTCACACTCACTGCACCGGTCGGTATCCCGTTCGCCGACCCGCTATCGGCACCGTTCCGACATCTGGCACCGGGGCAGGTACCTTGACTCCTGTAGCTCTTCTCCGAGCCTCGAGATCTCGGTCGACCTCCCGACACCGTTCTGGTTGCGGGTCTGGATCTCGTTCCAGGTACCGATACGCCTCCCGATGCCGGTCCCCGGTGCCGAGTTGGGCAAGGTCCGAGTGAGTCAGGGACTCGGCCCGTGCCCTCTTTTAGTACCTCCATGGCCGTCCGGACACGCATCCGTGTCACCCCATATGCGCGGATTTTATGCTCAGGACCACGATCCTGATATCATGGCCAGCGGGCGCCAGCCCCGAAGCGGAAAGAGCCTTGGCGAATGCAAGGTGTACTCTGCAGGGGCCCTGCACCTCTGGGTAGCAAAGCAACAAGCCTTGCTTAGCTGCGATAATTATAGCACCTGGGTGGAGGAGTTTCTCCCTCGAACCTCCCACCTAGAGTTCGCTGCCGTCTTGGAGGACGGGGGAAAGAATTTACCCTTTGTTGGTAAAGGCATCTTCGCGGCAGAGACAGCCCCAGACTGCGAAGCCTGCTGGACAATAGGGTCCTAATGCGTCTCAGCATGTATACGCCTGCGACCAAACGCAGGCCTTTATGGCCCCAGCCGCCATACTCTGTGCCTAGCCAGAGGCAGAACTCTGGAAAACGGCAAGGCCAAGGTGGTCGCAGACAAACGTCAGGCCCCCTAAAAAGCCAAAGTCAAGGTCCCTCGCAATTACCACTGGGACCAAAGACGGACCTTCCAAGGTTCGCCGGAGGGCGGTGTACCAGTCGCAGGACGGGATCCTGATCCCGCTTTCTCCTGGCATGGCCCCAGTTACTTTTAGATCGCTGGGTCCTGCGCACGATGGAGCATAGGTACCACCTTAAAATTGCTCCAGCCCTGTCCCCCTTCAGCGGACGAAAGGGGCTAGGGGTTTTACTCCCGTTATGCCCTAGTCCCCCACTCGACCACAGGTCAGACCTCCCTGGTCCTGCATGGACTCAACCGGTTTGGGATAAGGTTGAAGTTCTGCGTGGTATCCCTGGGAACCATTATTCCATCCTTGCCTCCGGGGGGCTACTATGCCGCCCTGGATAGGAAGGACGCGTACTTTTGCAATGCCATCTTCCCTCCGCATGGGAGATGCCTCCGCTTTATAGCCAGCGGTGAATACTCCCGGTTTACGGCCATAGTCGCCGCCTACCGTAGCTATGTCGGATATGCGTTTTTCCGTATTGGGACGATTCGCTTATCCGAGGA
This sequence comes from Gopherus evgoodei, assembly GCF_007399415.2. NCBI lineage: Eukaryota > Metazoa > Chordata > Testudines > Testudinidae > Gopherus > Gopherus evgoodei. The sequence goes on from NC_044324.1 coordinate 147,279,379, forward strand.
GACTCTGACACACAAACCACTCAGCCCGTGGGCATCGTCACGGTCTTATTCACAGATCAAGGCCTGATGATTACTAATAGAGCAATCCGCTCTGGTTCCCACGCAGAGGTTGGGCTTCCTAGGGGCTATCTTGGTCTCCTACCTAGCCGGAGCCTGCTTATCGCAACTGCGGTTTTAGGCGATGGCATCAATCATCTGAGGTCTGAAGGCTTTCCCAACGACCTCAGCTCGTTCTTGTCTCAGTCTCCTGGGTCCATGGTTGCCCGCAAGTTTGTAACCAAACGCGCCAAGCTCCGCCTCCGTCCTCTCCAAGTCCGGCGTACCGCTTGGACAGGGAGCCAATGGTCATGGTAGTCACCGTTCCCTCGAACGCCTTAGGCTCCCTAGAGTGGTGGCTAACTCCCTCCTTGGTGTGGACAGGATGCGGTTTCATCCGCCCCAGCCCTCACTGCCCCTGACGGCGGACGCATCATCTCTCTGCTCGAGTGCTCATGGTCACCTCCGAGCTTAAGGCCTTCGGTCTTCTAGGGAGCTGGCATTCCTCATTAATGCCCCAAAAATGAGAGTAGTCCGCCTGGCATGCCAGGGGTTCCATCGGCAGCTGCGAGGCCGTTGTATCTCGGTGTTTACAGCCAACACAATGGCCAGGTGCTTCATAAGCATTCAGGGGGGACATAGTCCTCCCCCCTTTTTTGTCAGGAGGCCATCCATTTCCGGGTCTTTTGCATGGCCCACTCGATGGAGCTGGCGACGTCCTTTCTCCCAGGCGTTCGGAACGTCTTATCTCTTTGACTCAGCAGGTCTTTCCTGTCTTACGAGTCATCACTCTGCCCCATGTGAGGCGTCCCGCTTTCCGGAAGTGGAATTGGTTCCTCACACAGACCTGTTCGCTCACCGCGAGTGCAGGAAATGCCAGGTGTTCTGCTCCTTCCAAGGTCTCTCCTCGGAATCGATCTTGGTCGCATTCCTGATGCCGTGGAACGGCCAACTGCATTATGCCTTCCCGCTGTTCCCACTGGTTCGTTACGTCCTGCTCAAATTCCGCAGGGGCGGAGCGTGCATCATCATCATGATCACTCCAGAGTGGTCCAGGCAGCACTGACATACCACGTTGCTCGGCCTGTCAGCCCAGACCTCATCACTCAGGGCAATGACAGGCTTCGTCACTTGGACCTGCAGCCTCTTCGCCTCACGTACCTGAGTCGGGGTGACAGGCAGCCTTCCGCCTGGTCAACGTACCGAGCCAGGTGGAAGCGTTTCCTTTACAGCTGCAGTACGCTCGATCTTGCTCCTGCTGAGGTCTCGATCCCCTCTATTTGGCCTGCCTCTGGCCTTCAGCGGCAGGATCTGGCGGTATCATCGCTGAGGATACTCTCAGCAGCCATCCCTACCTTCCAGCAGGCTAAGATGGACGTTCAGTGTCCCACTATGGGTTCGAGGTCCCTCAAGGGCTTGGAGCGCTTGCACCCTCGGGTGCGCCGCCCAGCCCCGCCCTGGGGCCTCAACCTAGTCTTGGCCAGACGGGTCTCTGAGATCAGAGCTCTTACGAAGGTTCCACAAAGACAAGGTGCAGTTATGACCGCACCCGGCTTTCCTCCCTAAGGTGTTTTGGCCTTTCATGTTACCCACAGCTCAACGCAATGGGCATAACCGTTGCACTCCTTGGACATCTGTGGAGTGCTCGCATTATGTTGTGCTGACAGAATCATTTCCTAAGGTGCCCCAGCTCTGCCCCGGTAGCGGGCCAAAGGGAGGGCTTGCTTGTTTTCCTCTCAGAGGATCTCATCTTGGGTGATGGCGGACATCCCCACTTGTTATGATTTGGCTCATATTTCCCCAAGCCACATCACCGTGCATTCTACCAGGGCTCAGGCTTCATCTGCCGCCTTGCTGGCTCGTGTTTCTACCCACGAGACCTGTCGCGAAGCTCCATTGGTCCTCGGTCCTTACCTTTGCTTCGCAGTATGCCCTGGTTCAAGAGAGGCTGTAGCCTCTGGCTCGGCAGTTTTATTCTGCCACATTTCACTCCGACCCCACCGCCTTTGTAAGGCTTGGGATTCACCTAACTGGAATGGATATGAGCAATCACTCGAAGAAGAAAAGACGGTTACTCACCTTTGTAACTGTTGTTCTTCGAGATGTGTTGCTCATATCCATTCCACACCCGCCCTCCTTCCCCACTGTCGGAGTAGCCGGCAAGAAGGAACTGAGGAGCGGGTGGGCCGGCAGGAGTATATATGGAGCGCCATGGTGGCGCCACTCTAGGGGGCGACCTGCCGGCCCACTGAGTTGCTAGGGTAAAAGTTTTCCGACGAATGTGCACGCGCGGCGCGTACACCTAACTGGAATGGATATGAGCAACACATCTCGAAGAACAACAGTTACAAAGGTGAGTAACCGTCTTTTTTATTCTGTAGATCAGGGTGGGCAAACTTTTTGGCCTGAGGGCCACATCTGGATATGGAAATTGTATGGTGGGGCCATGAATGCTCACAAAATTGGGGATTGGTGTATAGGAGGGGGTGAGGGCTCTGGTTGTGGGTGCAGGCTCTGGGATTAGGCCAGAAATGAGGAGTTCAGGATGCGGGAGGGGGCTCTGGGCTGGGACCGATGGGTTTGAAGGGTTGGATGGGGATCAAGGCTGGGGCAGTGGGTTGGGGCACAGGAGGGGGTCAGGGGTGCAGGCTCCAGGCAGTGCTTACCTAAGCAGCTCCCGGAAGCAGCAGCATGTCCCCTCTCCAGCTCCTATGTGGAGGTGTGGCCAGGCGGCTCTATGTGCTGTGCGCAAGTGCCGCTCCTGCAGGTCCCATTGGCCGCAGTTCCTGATGTAGGAGCCCAAGGGGCGACATGCTGCTGCTTGCAGGAGCTGTGTGGAGTCACAGCATGCGCCAAACAGGGCAAGCCCACACCCCACTCCCTGGTTGGAGTGCCGGAGTGGGGCAAGCCCAACTCTACTCCCCGGCGGGAATTCCAGGGCCAGATTAAAAGGGCTGAAGGGCTGGATGCGGCCCACCCCTGCTGTAGATGTTATAATCATTTAATTTCTTCATGGGAAAAAAATAGTGATGGCATTGTACATTTCACTGACTGGAATTTAGGGTTTTTTTCTCACCCAAAGATGTCAAGGCAAAGAGCAAATATGTTTTTTATTTCCTTTTTATCTCAATTTCTATATACTGTACAGCGGTAGCTAGTGTTTTAATGGTGGCTTGACACCACCATACATGTATTTAAACTAGAGCTCTATAGATACTGGCTATTTGCCATATTGCACTGTGTTAATCATACACAATCCTACTGACTCAAATGGGGTTGCATGTGTATGACTGAAGGCAGAATTTTGAAAGCGTTGTCAGTGAATGTGTAAATGAAGCCTTAGTATTACTGAGCATTAAGGCCTTATCTGGTTGACTTTGTGTTGGATGAATAAGAGAGTAAATGTCTATATATTCCATTATGTTTCCCCTCATTTCAGTTTCTTTGTGATTTTTTTTTAAATAAAATGTATCTAACCTAAATAGCCAGTTTAGGGGGAGGGGATTTGGACTTCTGAGGAATGTTGCCAGAAGATTAGACATTTGGAATAGGGAGGTGTATTTGGCTCCTGAAAAGACAGAGGTGTTGCCGCTGTGCACTCATCAAATAAGGGGATTTATAGGCAAGGAAGGCAGCATAAAGAGGGGTGTGTTTTTACTGAAAACCTTGCAGGGAGTTACGATGAATGATAGGCTGGATGCTAATTGGTAAGAAGTGTGGATTGGTTTGGCAGGTGAAAAATTGTTATGATTTTCCAGTATATTTGCCTTTTTGTGATATAGTGAATATATCTGGTTTCCCACAGATGAAAATGGCAGTATAATAATTTAGATATCTGATACCGGTCATGTGTATACATAGGGTTATATTATCTTGTATAGTTCTTTAATTTTTTGCAGAAAGATCTTTCAAATTGTGATCCTCTGCTGTCACCTAATGGTCAGGTGTATTCAGTACAATAATATTCTTTATAGAGTTCTGTCCTTGTACATGTGGATCTTTTCACCGTCTCTAATTATTAAATATGCGTCTTTTTGATGTGGGGGCATATCTGTGTGGGTTGCAATTTCACAGAGGGAAAATGCATGATTCCAACAAGCTGTAGTTTTCTGGCTTTTCTGGGAGGCTTTAAAATTCTAATTTTATAGAGTCTTTTATCCAGTGAGATTCCCCATGCATTGCATACAGAATATATAGCATCTCATTCAAGGTAGAACAATTTAAATCATTGACTGAAAAATTAATGTAAATTAGATAGAGACCTTATAAACCTAATTCAAATGTGTGCTGTTGCAACTGTAGATATAAGTTCATCGTTAACTAAATCATAAATGCTGGATTCTTTTTTTTTAATGTCCCTACCTTGAATATTACAAAACTGCTGTAGGAAACAAAAATGTTGAAAGTGAAGCCACCAACACTCAACCACTCAGGCTTGTACAAAACTTTACTCATGTGAACTACAGTGCAACTCACTGACTACAGTGCAACTGCATATGTTGCTAAACTTTAAGCATGTTCATAAGTGTTGCAGCATCAGGGGCCAAAACTGTATTTCCATTGAAAGCTTCTATCTTAGTGAGACAAAATCTTGGCTGCTTCAAAACAAAATTGCTTTAGTGTTAATGTGAAAAGTTATCAATACTTTCAGTATGCTAAGTTTTTGTGAACTTTTTTATACACAGTTCAAAATTTTCAAAAATAAAGGAAAGATCCTCTGCTTCAGTACATGGCACAGTACAGTTTATACTTGATGAGGATCTGCCCCCAGGAGTCTAAAATTAGGCTTCTAAGCTCATATTTAGGTACCTAAAGGTGAGCTTTTCAAAGGCACCTAAGTGACTTAAAAGCACAAATCCCATTGACTTCAAACTGCAAACCTTGATGGAACTTGGTCAAAGAATTCCATTTTTTCCTGACTTGTGGCAGTTCAATATATAGAAAGATGGTGCTGGATGTAAATTTGGTATGGTGTATTTTCTTATTAATTTTGTGTTTGAGTTGTTCTTACGATAAGGGTGTTAATGAAGCTCTGGGCTTGTTTTTTTGAGTATAGGTGAGCATTTAAAATGCTCATCTAAAGTAAAAAGTTTGTATGAAATCTACAAACAATTAAGAAACTAATAATAAATTACAAAACATCCATTTTAGAGATTTGACTCTCTAAATGGTGAGAAAGTAAAAATAAAAGTAGCAACATGTAAATAGTACTCTTATAAATATGAGTAACTGTTACTCATGTGAGGTGTCCCATTTGCTTCTCTGGAGATACTCATATGAATAATAACCACTCACATGGCTACGGGTTTACAAGATTGGGGCCTCAGATATAAAGGTTGACCCCTATGCTCTGTTGAAGTCTATGCGAGTTTTGCCATTGACTTCAGTGGTGCCAGGATTTCACCCAAGATCTATAATAGATATTCATGCAGTCAGCTATATAATGAATGTTGACACTTTTTTGTCAAAGACAATACACTTTTATATTTTATTAAAGAATTTTCACTGATGCAAATCTCCCTCAAATGCACAAGCTCTTCTTACTAATGAAAAACTCAGTTGGGCTGTTTTTCTTTCTTCTGATTTACATAGGATTTTCATGTCTATTTATTTTGTATGTGTTTTTCATGTCTATCTAAAGGCATAGCATTGAGAACTCAGCAGCATGTATGAAACATGACATGAAAACCAAAAATACCTGACATTGATGTAGTGTCTGCACCCATTTGTTTTAATGGAGAAAACATACATTTGCCTGCCAGAGTTTATTTTTTGATGCATTTTAAAGAGCTTACTCAGACCTCCTGGAAAATTCTAAAGAATCTCCTTTTTGAAAACATCTCTTCTTCTTTGTAGTGTTTTCTGAATTGGATTGGTTTCCTTAATGTTATATTTTTTCAGAGACTTGATGTGATAACAAAATATTTACCCGAAGTTACCATTTTTTGTGACTTCATAGTAATTTCCACAGCAATTAATTGTGGCCTGTTAGAGAATGGTGACTTCAGGTGAGAAATAAGTACTGAGAGCTGATGAATTCTTAACTCCGAAGAAAGCAACAAAGAGTCCTGTGGCACCTTATAGACTAACAGATGTATTGGAGCATACACTTTTGTGGGTGAATACCACCTGCGTCTGATGAAGTGGGTATTCACCCACGAAAGCTCATGCTCCAGTGCGTCTGTTTGTCTATAAGGTGCCACAGGACTCTTAGTCTGGATCTGTAAAAAGCAACAAACACAGCTACCCCTCTGATACTTAACTCCAAAGAAAAACTCAGAGATAATATTTTTATGCAAATATGTACACTGGTAGTAATAATAATTATCTTATGGATTTATCCTCATGAAAATTGGCTGTATTTGCAACCAATAGAAATTAAAAAGCCATATTTTTTGGAAAAATTTAAATTTTATTTCCTTAATTATCTGTTTTTCTCTCTCCACCACAAAAAGCTGGTTAGAGTGATCAGTTGTCTGAATTATCCCTGAAGAGCATGCTTTTCAAATTTTTCCATGTGGTATTGATTTTTTATTACTATAAAATAGATCATCACAGTTTGATATTTATCTTGATACACTTTTATTTTGCTAAAAATATGAGCCCTTTGTTATTACCACTGTATTTATAAAAAGCAAAGAACTCTGCTTCTCAAAGGGGCAAATTCTGGTCCCCCTCGAAGTTTCTGCCAGTGACTTCAGTATGACTAGCCAATGGCACACAGTATTTAGCAGCAGTGTTTTTAAATTATACTATTGATATGCTATTTATACTATAGTGAGCTTTTAAAGATAACTATAGCGTGCCATGTTGGACATTTTCTTTTGGACAGTGAGTAGAAAGGAGAAAAAAGCAAAAATGTTAGTTAAAATCTAACTAGACACAAGTTTTAGCAGTGAGGGAGTGATAATGTGCTGTGAAGCGTGATCACTAGCATAATGTCAAGTCATAATTGTAACTTTTTAAGTGCTTTTTCCTTACTAGAATTTTTTTTATCTAGGATGTTGATGCTTCTTTCTATCATGACATTTGCAGGTCTTGGGATAATTTGACTAAATTACAAATATGTATGTAGTCAGGTCTATAAATATAGTTTAAATGTATATTCAGATACTCTGTATGGAAAAACAATGTGCTTAGTGAAACAGAAAAGTAGCAGGGAGAGAAGCTCAGTGGTTTGAGCATTGGTCTGCTAAACCCAGGGTTGAGTTCAATCCTTGAGGGGGCCATTTAAGGATCTGGGGCAAAAATCTGTCTGGGGATTGGTCCTGCTTTGAGCAGGGGGTTGTACTAGATAACCTCCTGAAGCAGGGCCGCCCAGTGGGGAGGGGGGCAAGTGGGGCAATTTGCCCCAGGCTCCACAGGGGCCCCCACAAGAGTTTTTCAGGGACCTTGGAGCTGGGTCCTTCACTCGCTCCAGGGGCCCCAGAAAACTCTTGCGGGGCCCGGGCCCCCAGAGCTTCTTCTACTCTGGGTCTTCGGCGGTGTGTCCCGGTGCAGAAGGACCCCCCCGCCACCGAAGTGCCAGGTCTTCTATGGCAATTTGGCAGCGGGAAGACCCCAGGCCTCCTGAATCCTCTGAATGGCCCTGTCTTGAGGTACCTTCTAACCCTGACATTCTATGATATTATTGGTACTTTAGAGTAAAGAGGAACCTACCATGTATTTTACTAATTGTTAGAGTGACCTACAAAGCACTGCATGTTACCACAGACTTGTTACAAACAAGGACATGCCATCTCACCACGTTTTCTAACTACTTTGTCATTTTCTTGACATTTTGTAGTAGGAGGAGGCAACCATCCTCTTCTGGTTCCCTATGACACATTGACAGCCAAAGAAAAAGCCAAAGACCGAGAGAAAGCACAGGATATTTTCAAGTTTCTACAGATCAATGGATATGTTGTCTCCAGGTAAATTGACATCCAGTGCAGAATTTGCTTCACAGCAGATAATTAACCCTCCTTAATAGCTTGTTTAACATAAAAGGATCTAAAGGAGTGTTAAGCTTAAGAGGTTTGTTTTTTTTTAAGATATTGAGGGAACAATTCTGCTTGGCTCTTACATGAGTACGTGATAAGGATAGGGTGGGGAACAGAAACAGAAACTTTCCTCAACCTAGCTCACTGAGCCCAGGCAGAATTCTAATCCCTGTATACTGGGGAATTCTGGGAGGTATTCTGCATCAGTTATTCTGTGCTCCTCAGAAAGCTCCCCTTATCTGAGTACTCTCAGCTCCATTGGGTTCCCCTGCTCCATCACCTGCTTTCTACTTTGTATTCCACACTCAGGGGAGGACTCCCAGCCCCTTCCACTTCCCTGGGGATGTTGAGAGGGGGAACAGGCCTCAAGCCTGCAATTCCCCCCATCCCCTAGTACCAAGGAATTGCTTCTGCCCACCTCAGCTGGCCAGAGCTCTCTTTGGCTCTAGGAAAGCCTGGTTAGATTCCTCTGTGGCTTGGAAGTATCCTGTGAAATGACCCCCTGCTTCCACCAGGTTGTCTCCACTCATCCTCAACTGCTGCTGCTGATCTTCTACCTCTTGCTTCAGGGCTGGCCTCTGCTCTAGCTGCCACTACTGCTGCCCAGTCCCTAATTCGTGGAGTGGGGTGCCCTGCTTCTTCTTCTCCTGTGGGAATGGGGATGTCAGAATTGTCCCTAGTTGATGCATCTGTGAGCTCTCCTGCAGTTTTTCATTCCAGACATTGCTGCATTTTGCTCAGCTGCAGTTTGTTCTGCAGAAATAGCAGTCTCTGGAGACCCAAGAAGACTTTAAATAGAGGTGTGGTTGGCTGAGAGAGGCAGTCACCTCCCCTCATCTCCCCTGGATGAGAGGCAGAAAAACCTCTCAAACTCCTTGAGGCACATTCCCATATGCATTTTGAGGTACGAAGAAGCTAAGCTCCAGTATGTTGGCATGAGCTCTCCCTTTTCCTTTCTAGAAATTAGCCATTTCCTGCTGATCCAACCAAATTTCTCTCCATTGAGATGAGGAGAGGCATTTAAAATTCAAACTCCATTGTAGTTGAATATATGGTATTTTAGATTAAATTTACTGCTATATGGTAGTTAACAATAATTGGGAAGTAGTCATATACTGTATAGGATGGTCTAAGGTAAAACAATTCAAAATTGGGTGCCACAGATTGGGAATCACAATTTAATAAGAGGCCCTGATCTTCAGATGTCCTATTCACTTAATTCTCTCTGAAAATTAAGGGTATTATTTAGCTATTTGAATCATAGGGTTAGAAGGGACTGCAAGAGTCATCTAGTCTAACTTTCTACCTACATGCAGGATTTGTTGTGTCTAAACCATCCAAAATATAAATATGGATGTGGGTGTCTAACCTCAGACACCCAATTATGAACATTTTAGCCTATGATTTTAACTTAAAAGAGTGAACTGCTGACAAAATTTTAGTGCCATTTTGGCAAAAATTAGAAAAGAAAGATTAAATAAAACTTGAGTTTTGATGCGCTGTTACTACTGAATGTTTTTTCTGTGAATATGAATATTTTGGTAGCTTCAAAATTACTCATCTTGGAGGAGTCAAAGCTTGGGGAACAATGTAAGACAGTAACGCATAACTGAGAAAGAAGCTTAAAATGTGGGATCAATATCTTCAACAAACCCCTTTTTCTATAAGCCTTATTTGAGGAATCTGTATTTTTATGTAACTGGCTAAAGTATAAGTATAAATAAGACCAATATGTGTGACAGAAGAAAATTTGGCTCCAAATAAGAAATGTTTCTTATCCCAACAGACTGTTGAGAAGTACCAGAGTTGGTAGCTTTGAGCTGTTTAGTGAATTAAGACTGCATTGAGTCAGTGTGTGGGAAATTATTTATTTATTTCTTATTTCAGAGGATTAAAGGACCTGGAGTTAGACACACCGTCCATTGAGAAACGATTTGCTTACAGTTTCCTTCAGCAGTTGATAAGATATGTGGATGAAGCCCATCAGTACATTCTGGAGTTTGGTATAATACCTACTTACATTTTTACTAAATATTTTAACTCATGAAATTTGCAGTGAAAAACTTAAAAACAAATGTATAGTTTCCAAAAATACCATATTCTTAGAGTATATGGTCTTTTTCTGAAGGACATTGGTTTTTTGGAAGGTGTCAGTACAATGGCTATAGTAGAACTTAGCATTGTAGACATTGATTTAACATCTTATCTGTTGGGTAGTTATTTCAAACTTCATCTAGTCCAGGCGCAGGCAACCTATGGCACGGGTGCTGAAGCCGGCACACGAGCTGATTTTCAGTGGCACTCACACTGCGTGGGTCCTGGCCACCGGTCTGGGGGCTCTGCATTTTAATTTAATTTTAAATGAAGCTTCTTAAACATTTTAAAAGCCTTGTTTACTTTACTTACAATAATAGTTTAGTTATATATTATAGACTTATAGAAAGAGTCCTTCTAAAAACGTTAAAATGTATTACTGGCACATGAAACCTTAAATTAGAGTGAATAAATGAAGACTCGGCACACCACTTCTGAAAGGTTGCCAACCCCTAATCTAGTCACTCCTGAGATATAGGTTTGAGACAAAAGGCTCTGAGCCTACCCATATGGTAACTTACATTCTTTGAATCATATCATCTTTAAGATTTGTAATATTACTTCTAAATCATGTAATCCCCAATCAGCAAACCAGACAAAATAAAAATGAAAACTGCCTCTCTCTCCATCAGTTCTCGTCCCTCACAATCTCCTCTCCCTTTTTCAAAAGCTTCAAAAAAAATGAGCTCGTTCATGTGCCTTGCAGGCCATCCAATTCAGGCTGTTTTATACCAAGAGCATGTGGGGAGGAGTGAACTCCAAAGCTATGGGTCCCTCACAGAGAACCAGCATCCACTTCTCAGCTACACCAATGAGACTTTGGTTCAAGTGGCTCTGCTGTTCTCATCTGTGGAGTAAGATAAGGGAAGAGAAGTGGTTCTCTGGTTGATAAATCCAACACCAAGCTGGGGGTCACAGCCAGATGTCAGGAGGTCATGACTCCCTTGCACCTTCCATCTTGCTAAACGTGAGAGGAATCCTAGCTAGGTGAGGGGGAGGCTCTGGCGAGTGTGGAAGGGCCCAGTATGGAAAATGCTGTGAACCACATTCTTGAGTTATTTACAGTTTTACACATGAAAACCAATACTTTACACTCTACCCAAAACCCAACAGGCAACTAGCGTAGATCATGCAAGTTCGGATTCCTTGTGCTTATCCCAATGTATTCCAGTAAACAAGCAAGCCACCACATTCATGGCTAGCTTTAGTTTCCACGTGGCGTTAGTGTCCCAATTCAAGATTTCTCTAGAAACCACAAAGGACATTATGGGGCTTCACTTCCCAGCGTTGATTGTGAGGAAACCTCTGAGGATTTGCTAGCTACAATATTGCACTATTTCTTCAGGGCTCTACTTGCTTTACAGAACCATATGCCATACCTGATCAAGTTTGGCCAGTTTCTCTCCCTTCCACAATAACCTTGGAGATTAGGGAGGTGTATTGGCCCTATATAGCAGTCATAGAACCCAGGGAAGAGTCATTTGGAAGACAATGGCAGAGGGAGGAGACATCAGACCCTCGTTGAAGATGCCAGTAGAGAGTTCGCGGGCTTGCCTAGAGGGAATCAAGTATTGGTGAGAGGGAGGGAGGGCTGGCCAGCTGGGATGAAGAACTTACAATTTCCATTCAATGTAAACTCCCTCCTCCTCAATTCACAAAACACGGTGAATCTCAAACCCAGATTTAGTCCAAGTCGTTCAAGGTTCACTATAATCTGCTTTTAAAGGAGCAAATCAAGCTAGGCCCCTGCACTGCCATGTAAATCCTACTGGTGGTGGAACATGTTCACAGTGGCTTCTGAAACGTCCATGAGCTTATGAAAAGAATGTCCTTCCTCCCCATCACCCTGCCCCAAGCATTTTCTGAGGCTGAACACAGGGCTTGAGTGTTCAGCCCTGCATGCATAACCCCAGAAATGCCATAAAAAGTGAGCTCAGCTCAGCATGCCTTTCCAGCTAGATGGAGTTGTGCCAACAGGAAAATAAAGGATTGACATCATTTAAGTAGAAACAGAATTCATGCTAGTTTTTGCACAATGTAAGTGAAAGATGCACAGTGCATAAATAGTGACAGATTAGAGATGTACCTCTGTGGAATAGATTTCCATTAGTAGACAAGTAGAGAGAAGGAAATTAATTTATGATTGGTAGTCTGGCATTGAGATTTAGGCACAATTTGGGCTATAGGGTTGTGAATTGCAGTAAACACTTGTGGACAATGTAGGCACAGACTAAAAGGTACCTAGTTCATGATGATGTAGTCCTATTTAAACAGCACTAAGTTAATGTAAAATAGGTACCTTTTAGTTTATGCCTATAGAGCTCACTCAGAGGAGTTACAGTGCCACAGGCCAGTGCACACTGCAGTTCAGGCCCCTGTAGTCTGAACCGCGAGGCAATGTAGACAAGGCCTTAGAAACAAATCAGTCCTGGTGATTTCCCATTGATTTCACTGTACCCAGTTAGTTAACTGGGGTGAATTAGATCGTAGATAGAGGTTTCTGCACAAGTCTGTAGAGTGGAAGGGTGGAACAAGTTCCCCTGGTTTTGGGGCATCTATTCAGGAGAGCACATGTATCCTCTTGTGATACGTCCCCTCGGCACTCCTCTTGTTCACCAGGAGCTCTAGGGCTATCCAGCTATCTAGATTAGACACTTCAGTAGCCCCCATTACCGTAGTATATGAGTCCCTCACTGTTTTTTGCATTATTTTCACAATCCGCCGGTGAGGTAGACCCCATTTTACAGATGGAGAACTGAGAGATTAAACAATTTGCCCGAGTTCACCCAGGAAGTCTGTGGCAGAGTAGAGAATTGAACCCAGGTCTCCCATGTCCCAGGTTAGTGCCCAGTCATCCATCCTCTTTGCATTAGCATTTTTCTTCAAATTTCCCATCATCGACATACCACCAGCACAGTTCCATCAGGGGTAGTAAATGCTAGCATTTTCACTGCTGTGTTGTCTTAACCATGGTCAGAGTAGGCCTGGAGGACACAGTGGTTTAAAATACCGGAGGCCCCCAGGTACCCTGTCTACACCAGTGCTCCCATAATTTCTTCTCTCAGCTTAGCTGCATCACACTGTTTGGGAGAATTCGATGAAAAATGCTTAATTAGATGAGGTCTGGGAGGAATTGTGCTGCCTGTGGGACAGTGAAGCTCTTCAATGCTCCATATACAGGACAGAGCCTATAAGATGCGTTCCAACCCTGAACGTGTGTGAAAGAACATACTAATACATTTTTTTAAGGATTCAGTTCATTCATATAACTTCTTACATTATCCCAGATTTTACTCCTGGTGAGTGTAATTTGCCACACTGGTTGGGCAACATCAATGGCCATGGTTAAATTTTTTCAACTTCCTGGACTGTTGGAGTGAGGAAGACTCTTACCTGCTCAGAGCCTTCTAAAACAGCATGTGTTTTATTTCTGTGTAATGAACAGCTGTTGCTCATTTGATCACGGTAAATGTTTCAAACTCCTTGAAAAAAAAAGTGATTTATTTCCCTTCCTCTATGCAAAATAAATGGGGTAGGAAAATTTACGGTTTTTTTTGCCTCACTTGGACATGCGTCTAACACTAATTGCTTATCAAGATTTTGCAGATTGCAACAGATGTGTTTATCAATTGGTATCTGAGTTTCATTGTAGTGTGGCAATTAAAGTAAGTTTACTCTCCAATGAGCTCTTCTCTTAATTAATTGCATTCATTAGACAGAAAATTCATAACCATGCAATCTAAATCCAGTAGTTTTGTAAATTACAGGGGAAAGTTGATTTAATTATAATCTTTGTAGTTCATTTATATATAGTTACTCTTTTGAAGTATTGAGCTTCCCTAATCTAACTTTAATTCTTTCTGTGGAATTCAGTTATGTGATTTCAGAGAGAGAGATATTTTTCTCTCCTTTATCATTTGATTTCTTATGGTTTTTGTCTGTGCTTACACTCAGTATGCATCATACTGAGCACTGCTACTGACCAAGAGAACCACAACAGCAGGCAACGATAATTGAGTGCTAGATCTGTGATTGAAACACAGTCAAATTTCCTTTCCTAGTACTCTTGTCCTAGGCACAGCCTTTTCAGAGAAAAAGTCATTAATTGGCTCCCAAAACAGGCTTTTATAATGGGGAAGAAGTTGGCTAAATCAAGTAGGGGTCCCAAATTCTGGCTGGAATTTTTTGTATCAAATGAAGTCAGTTAAAAGCTACTCTGATTTATTTTTATGTTACTTTTAGCTTTATTTATATATGTTAGCAGATCTTTATAAGACATTACTAACTTTTACAAAAATAAGCACACTGAGCCAGATTTTTGACTGACATAGCTCCATTGGCTTCCAGGGTGCTACACTGATATACACCACCTGAGGTTTTGGCTCCTTATTTTTACCCCCTTTATAATGTATTTTATATCTGATGAAGCAGTCTTAAAATACGAATGTAACTAATATATATTATCTGAAGCATATTAAAATCTAGCCCTAAAGAAGAGAAACAAATTACTTCCTCTGAAGTGTGCATTTTTAAAATATAGAACAGCATGTAATTTTATTTATTCAGTATTCATCTTAAACTCTTCCTACTCACAGATGGTGGCAGCAGAGGCAAAGGAGAACAATTCCCTTATGAACAAGAAATCAAGTTCTTTGCCAAAGTACAGTATATCTTTGCTTATCCCTTTTCAGTGCAGAAACTGCTTGTTAAGAAGCATGTGTGTTCTTGTTATATTTGCATTTGTCTACATTAAATGTGTACAGAATTTTGTTATATTGTTGACAAATGAAAAGCCACACAGCTTGAACAGACTAACACATGAAATACATCTATGAAAAAATTACATTTTTCTCCTTTAAATTCCCTTTATCTCCTTTCTTTACAGTATACTGCATATCATGCTAGTTATTCATAACCTCCTCATGTTATCCGTGTACTGGTTTAGCCCAGTTGTGAAGGAGGGTAGACTGTCTCTATTATATAATCTTTAGGCAGTTAATGTGAGCTATACTTGGAGAAAACACAGCTAGTATTTCCCAATGTCACCTTCCCTCTTTCTTTCCTTGTTTCAAAATTATCTTGACGTCTGGTTGTGCCAAAAAGGATTTTTTTTTTAATACATTAGGAAATTCTGCTTACACCTTTTGGCTCTCATAAGCTTCCCTGGTGTGTGCACATTCAAGGTGCCTTTTCAATCCATTAATGAATAAGCAGACAGGTGTTGCAATATTCTCTGACCCTGATTCCCTAGCAGTAAATTATAGTCTTTGTGCTATAAAGTACTGTCACAAAATATATCACCATCTGCAGTTTCATCCATTGAGGAGCTCATGTCGCTTTTTCCTTTCAAAATTATTCCCAAATGAAATAAGGTTTGGAATTTTTTATTTTTATTTTTTTTGAATCCATGCCTGGGTGATGGATCAGGCATAGGCACTGAACCATCGGCTCTGTTCATAGGTTAAACTCCATTTGGTGGCATGGGAGGTTTTTGGGGGAGAAGAGATAATGATGGGAAAACATGTTTGTTGGGGAGAACAGTTAATTTTGCTGGAGACCTGAGTTTCGCAGGGAGCTGCCGTCAGGCTGGCTGCTGTTTTGATTTGATATTTTTTTAAGCTCTGTCAAACAGATCCAGAGTAATAATAGATATATTTTATTAGAAATATAAATAACCTTTCCCTCTTCATATCCCTCCTAAAAATCCAGGAGAAAACTCTGGCAAGAGCCAGCATGTCTGGGCTGGACACTTATTTATGTTTTGTGGGGTGAGAGGTCACTTTCTATTCAATGTGATGCTTTTGGATAGTGCTCAGTGTTTGCTGTTGTTCCACTTAATACTGGGGCTACCTTTGTCTTACGAATGTGGTGTCCAAAGCTAGAGAGAGGATGGGAGGGATCTGGTTGTGAGGTTCACTGTTAGCGGAGCAGATGGGGTGGACAAGACAAGTGAGGCAACAAGCCTGTTTGGGATGCCTAGCAGTCACTTACTTTGCTTGTCCACTTAAGGCTAGCTCCATCTGCCTTAAAATAGGAACTGTAAATAGGGCCTGACCCAAAGCCGATTGACATCAATGGAAGGACTTGCACTGATGTCTGTGGGTTTTGGAGCAGGCCCATACTTTGGCAAATGTGTGTATCAGCGAGTTGTCTGGTTTTGTTGAATCCGAACACTTTCAACAGCAACGGAGTCCGAGGGGGCTGTGCTTCCACCTTTCTCAGTGACGAGAGAATATTAAATACTTGTTTAAAAAGAAGAGGAATTTAAAGATAAAACAGAATTTAAAGAGAAAAAAACATGTTCCGTGTTAAGAAATTCCTCCTGCCATGAAACTGTGATGTGAAATGAATATTATGAACTTGAGCTCAAGAAGCCCTGAGCTGACCATGCCTGTTTTTCTCTGATGTATTTCAGGTTGTGCTCCCTTTAATTGATCAGTATTTCAAAAATCATCGGCTGTATTTCCTATCTGCAGCAAGCAGGCCTCTCAGCAGTGGGGGACATGCCTCTAACAAGGAGAAAGAAATGGTGACAAGGTAAAAATAAAGAACAGTAGTTGTAGGCAGGTTTTAGCTTAGTTAGGGGAGGTAAAGTAGTCTTATGTAAACACAGGTGATCTAACGTTTTTCATTTTCTTTCTTGTATTAAGATGATTCATTGATGTTAGAAGGGAGAATTCACACACACAAAAATGTGTGTGTTTCAGACTCTGAATCCAATACTACTTTTAAAAAGCAGTGGTTGTTATTCTGATGGGCAGGAATCTAAATTTACTTTCCCATACAGTACAGACAGGTACTAAGACTGTGCAAAAATTGCTATTCATGCAAAATTTCACAAAATGTTCAAGAACAAAATTTAACCATGGCAGATTGTGAGAACATATTCTGACCCTGCTCGGAGAAGAGTCAAGATGTTCTGTGTATAATATAGACTCACACCTTTTCTGGGACTTTCTTAATAATAGTAACACAACATAAATCTCAGCCCAACCCTTTACCCCAAGCTTCTCCCTTCTTAGGCTTACCTCCAGATACCTGTTTGTCTTATGTAAACTCCTGCTAAATTGTTACTTCCACCGCCTCTAAACCAGAGGTCCCCAAACTGTGGGGCACACACCCCTTAGGGGATGTGGAGGAATATCGGCGGGATGTGGCAGGCCCAAGCCAGCCCGCACAGGGGGCAGGGAGATAGCACCACCCAGCAGCTCCCTGCTCCCAGCTCTGCTCCAGTCCCACCCCCATTCTGTGTTCCTGGCTTCCGGACCTGAGCCTGGCCCCATCCCCAGACTCAGTGTGGCTCTGCTCCCATCCCCTCACCAGCCTTCTGCCACTGGCCAGTCACAATGAATCATCAGGAATCAGTCAGCATATCCAGCCACCATCTTGGCTGATGCCAGAGAATGAACTGGGGCTCTCTGGAGCTGCAAGCATGAGCTGCTAGAGTTTGAGCCAGAGTTCACTAGGTAGGGCTTTCACAGATTGATAATCTCTGCAGATCAGCACAGAGGGAAGGCTGTAACATACACAAACTCAAGTTGGTGACAGTGATACAGAGGGCTGACATATTTACATGAGGGCTATTCTCTGGTAGCCTTATTGAACATGACTCATAACAGTTGGCATATTAGAGCAAACTAATGGCCCATTTAGTCTGACATCTCGTTTCTAACATTGCTTTGTCTGCAGTTCTTCAAGGAATTTAAAAGACACAGTAACACACCTGACCAAACATCCATTACTAGCCTGTAAAATTAATTCTTGATGCTCAGTGTTCAAGGGCTATAGGAACTCCATCTTACAGTCCTCTGCCATGAAGCATCCTACTAGCTGTCCAAAGATTTCAGGGGCCTTGAGAAAGGCAAGGTAAAACTCAAGAAGGGAAGGTTTAATTTCAATATTGAGCTTAGGAAGGGGTATGAGATTCACCAAAGCTGTTTTTTTTATTTCTTAATTGTTTTCAGTTTCCCTTAAACCCTGGCTTCATGTAGTATTTCCCAGGGTGGAAAGACAGTCTGTTTTTTGAAACACCCAACAAAATGTACATTTTCTTTTTGGCAGTAAAGTAGAAGAGTTTTGAATTGATAATGGTAATGTAGAGATTGTGTAGGCAAATCCAACAACCACTTGATGGTCAGCAAACGCACGCGGCCTTGGACATTAAATCTTGATGTGTTTTTTGAGTGAATGTTTGTTCCAAGACATTAAGGTTATCTCCAGAATTTTATCTAAAGTACCATTGAATTATTAACTTCCACCTGATTAGTGACCAGAGTCTGACAGAATAGGCTTTGATTTAATGTCTTCTCTGTTAAGACCAGCCCACTTAGCAAGGCAGCTCCTCTTAGTACTGCAGTTCAATAGGATTGATTCTGGATATGAGCCCGAGTATTGGGCCCTTGGCTTTGTTGCCAGCTGGGTCATGCTAGACATGCTTCATGAGCTTAATTCCACCCTCAACTATGTGAGCACAGCTTCTACTCAAGTTGATGAATGTAGTGCTCATATACTGACAGGAGAAATAGACTGACCTCTATTTAATGTGTTACTGTTTAAATCAAAACAAATTATATATGATAACATGATGGATTAGCTGGGTCAGGGGCTGGATAATGGGACATATAGTGTCTTTCCCTATGACATCACTGGTTGGAATTAGGCCCAGGATGCTGGTGGTCGAAGTAAAATGAGATGATATTCTCAATACAGTTTCTAATGGACTAAGGTCCTTGCCACAGAAAATGACACCACAGTAGACACCAATATGCACCCTGAGTGATGTTCTCCTAAGAGATGCAAAGGACTGAACTGGGCCATGAAGAGTGAACTATTCTCTCCGTGGAGATGGAAATGAAGGTTGAGTAAATGGTTGGGGAGCAGTGTGGGGAAGCTTGAACAGCTGCTCCTTTGTCTATGAATAAACTTAAAACATTTAAAAAAATCCATTGCGCTCAACTGGGCATCTTACATTAATGCTAAAATTAATTTAAACACATTAAACAAATGCATTGGTCGTATCCATATTTTGTTTAATTTTAACCACAGAAACTATTGTTGGTTTATTTCCAGTCTTAAATCATTTAAGTTAAATGTTTTAATAGACAAGATTTTTTTAAATTATCTAATCTATTAAATATGATGAGATCCAAATTGGACTAATTAAACCTTTATCATCAGACATTTCAATTAATCTGATTTCCTTACATTTTTCCCCAATTTTTCAATGATATTCTGAATAGCCCACTGATTGCATTTTATTTTGTAACACTTCAATGATTATTTCCTTGTGGTTTTTCATATAGAACGCTTTTATATTACTTAGCTTTGCTTTCAGTTTTTTGTTTTTTTAATTAGAATATGTGCTTATTTAACCATGTTTGTTAAGGATATGCACTTTAAATCTATTTCCTTAGTACTCTCAGTCCTACATTCTGCTCAGAGAATTTCTGCGTGACATCATGTTGCTTTTTCCTGCTCATATATCAGCTGTTATTTTTCTTTCTTCTCCTTTTGTTTTCTTTTCCCCCCTTCTTCTCTTTATTTTTCTTTTGTCTTCAGCCTGTTCTGCAAACTTGGAGTTCTTGTCAGGCATAGGATTTCACTGTTTGGTAAGGAGACCCTTGACAAATACTAGCATGGCCATCACTTGGTTTTCTTTGCCATTTTTGCGTTGTGTTATGTACTGCCTTGTTGCATGTTGCATGGCTGCATGGCTGAATGCATGGTCTTCATGGGCTACTAATGATCCTTTAGGTTGTTAGATCACAGCAGGTTTTAGATGGAGTAAAGAACTTTTGTAGTAATAAAAAAGAAGTGTGTGTAAATCTGATTAAGAGGAGATAGATTCCCAGGCTCATTGTCCTACCAAGGAACAGAATTCAACAAGATCATTATAAAAGTATTGTATTTGCTGCTTTATACCTATTTAGTATTGGCCTGCTAAAGTCAAAACAGATTAGCATTTGCACATTTTTTTTATCTCTGAAAGTCACTAAAGCAAAGTCTGTTGTGGGCTGAAATGCTTAGCTGATATTCCATGGAATTCTTCCATACTCCCAAATGTGCTTAACTCTAGATCTGCATGTCTATAATGTTTCAGGTATCACTTGACTATAAAAGTGGTGGGGTGCATTCTTAATTTCTGCCTAGTGAAAAGCACTTATGTCTATTCTAGACCCATGGTACAATCATTCACTCTCTGCAGCCTTTTATAACATTATGCTGATGGATGGCTAACTGAAAATATGTCCTTCTGTTATGTCCCTCCCATTATATCTTCTGTAATGGGAGCAGTGGGGACTTCAGCATCCATCATTATCCTTTTGGATAATTGTCTGGATGATTCCAATTTGATTTAAAAAATACAGTGCTAACCCATTCCTTTCTATTTGAAATATCTGTTTGCTGCACCACTATGATATTCCAAAAGTTTATAAATCCTTCTTGTAATCAATAAAATGAGAAAAATATATGGAAATTAGTTTGGCATCACGTTTTGAACTTTCAGACTTCTGGGATAAGCAAAATGGATACAGTTCACCTGTTAATCATTTTACAAGACCATGAGAGAAACTAAATTACTTGCCCAAAATGTAGGAAATTGTTTCAGCTTTTTGTGGCATAATGTCAGTAAAGTGTAAAGAATGTCACACAACTGCTCTTCGTGTATGGTAGGCTGCTTTTCCACAAAATATTGCAACTCTATTGGTTTATTTTGGTGCCTACCAAGTCTGTGACAGTTAGCATGATTTGACAGATTGTCCAGCTCAGTATTATATTATTTGACATTTTGGGGAAATATTTTCGGGAATAGTCTTTCATGGATTAAGTTCTTGGATTATTTTTTTAGGATTGATAATGGGCAAACTGCAAAAACTGAGATTGTGAACTTCATGCAAGGTCTGTGATGCTAGACAGAGGACAGTTTGTACTGTACATCCCAGCCCAACCAGCCTCCATTCTTTGGTGAATCTATGCGATGGAGGGTATAGGTGTCACAGAAGCTGCTGAGCCTAACTTCTGTGGGTGCATCTTCATTAGGAAGAACAGTTGGTTCTTAATCTGCATTAGCTAACATATGATAACTAGCACAAAGTAAAATCCTCATGACTATACAGGGCATTTTGTAGTTTTCATGTATGTTAGTCGGTTGAATTAAAGACTTGAGGAGCCTAGAGTGTCATCTTGAACTGCTAACTCATGAGAAAACAACAAACTGCCTTCTCTTGTGAATTTACGTTAGGTAACTTCAGTTAAGAACTCATGTTTTTTTCTGGTGAATACAAGACCTATCTGAAAGAGGAAGAGCTCCACATGAGGGTGAATCCTCCACATGAAGATTTAGGGGATACAGTCAGGTCCTAGAAATTTACTTTGCTTCTTGTGTGTTTTGAAATGTGTGTTTGAATGAACAAAACAAGTTTAAATGTAGCCTCAGTATGGGACTTGCTACTGGCTGGACATTAACTACATGTGCTGTAGTGGTGTTCCTGAACCTCCAACTGCTAGAAGCTGGGACTGGACAGCAGTGAATGGAGCACTCAATAAATTGCCCTGTTCTGTTCACTCCCTCTGAAGCATCTGGCACCAGCCACTGTCTGAAGACAAGATACTGGGCTAGATGGACCATTGGTCTGACCCAGTATGGCCTTTCTTATGAGTAGTATGGGATTTGTACACTACTCCCAAAGATAGATTAGCATATTGTGTATAGTAAAAGGAAAACTATTTGTTAAAGCTGTATGGCCTTAATTGTGTGTAGAGGGCCACACAAAATCAGAAGCTAAGCATGATGATGGTTCTTTGAGTGACTGTTCACATCCATTACACGTTAGGTGTGCGAGCGTCATGTGCACGGACGTCAGAAACTTTTCCCCTTAGCGGCTCCCATCAGGCCTGCCAGAGTGACACCTCCAGGCTCGTGCATATATACCCCTGCAGACCCGACCCCCCTTCAGTTCCTTCTTACTGTCCATGGCCTTGTTGGTACAACTCCTTATGAGATCCCTTAGCATAGTTATCTGTAGTCAGCAGTTACCAGTCGTTAATAGTTCTCAGTAGTTAGCACTTCTCAATAGTAGATAGTTAAGCTTCCTTTGTTTTAGGTGTTTGGAATTTGTTTCCAGCACCAGCTCTGGGCTGCAGGGTGTGCTGCAGGCCCAAGGGTTTCAGGCTTGTGCCACAAGCCTATGCCGATTAGTGATCCACACAACTCGTGTCTCTGTTGCTTGGGGGAATCACTCCAAACTGAGCGCTGCAAGATCTGTAAGGCTTTCAGGCCAAGAACCAAGAAAGATAGAGACTTTCGCCTCAAGCAGCTACTCATGGAGGCCACCCTCAACGTTCAGCCTCGGACCATCCAGCTTCGGCGCTGGCGTCCTCGGTGCAGAGTGCCCCGGCATCAGTTCATGATCTGGCACCAGAAGGGCACTGCGGTCATATGACACTGAGGCAGCAGGACAGACCCCGGCACCATTTGACCTCGCCAATATGGTTGAAGGGCCAACTTAGAGGCAGAGGGTGCTCCCCACATAAGAAAGAACCGCCTCCAAAGGGACTGAGCACTCAAATTGGTGTGGCCTTCAGGACACGCTTTGGCACCAGTGGCTCTGGCGCCGCAGGGCCTTTCAAGCCATGGGCTAAGCACTTTGAGTGTGGAGGAAGGACTGGAGGAGCTTTTAGAATAGCTGTCCATACTGGACACCTTTGAGGTGGCAAAGGATCTCATCGAGTTGTCAGGGGCAAGCCTCCTCTGTGGTGAAGAGAAGCCTCCGTCACCAAGGATGCCATCCAGAGGCAAGCTGGCAATGGTGCGCCGATTGAGGTCACCACCTCGGCACTGCTCCCAGCACCACTCCCGGTCGAGCTCATCCTCCATGGACTCCCAGTTGCCCCTAACACAATGGGACTTGAGGGCACTGGATCCAAGCCAGCATGCGGCACTGGCCCCGTCAGTGTATCACTCCCAGGTGCCAGCACCTAGTCGGCACCAAGGAGATGCTAAGTCAAAGTCCCTGGGCCTGAGCAGAAGATAACAATCCCAGTCCTGGAAGCATCAGTACTGATCTTGGTCCCGATTGGCAAGGAGCCGTTCCCCAGCCCCCCAACGGCACGGTTCCATGGCACAGCCTTGGCCTTCGAGGTTGGCATTCTCGGAATCCGAGGTTGACTCAGATCGCTCCAGCTATTTCCGTAGAGCACCAGCTAGCAGAGAGCCCTAGACCACGTAGCATCCCCAGTGGGCCTGCCAGGGCAGTGGCACTTTTGGACACCATGGGCCTATTACCAGCAGCAAGGGCACTCCTCCAGAGCCTCGAGGTCTGGCTACTCGGTGCATCGGTCCCGGTCCCCATGCGGGGACCCCTCCGCACCCAAGGATGCCACGGTATCCAGGCCACCAGACGCTTCTCCAGAGCACTGGAGAACGGAAGCAGTACTGAGCCCGGTGCCATCCCAGGGTCAATCAATTAGACAGGACCCGAACGACCCCCCGGCATATGAGGAAGGGCAGGAAGGACTGGCGGAGGAGTTACAGCAGGCCGTCATCTTCTCATCATCCCCGGATGAAGCTGTGGCGGGCACAGCGGTGTCGAGGCCTCCCCCGATTGACCACAGAGAGCACCAGGAGCTGCTCCACAGGGTTGCCCAAAATTTGGGCCTACAAGTGGAGGAAGCAGTAGAGCAGGAGGATCCTATGGTGGACATCGTAAGCCCCGAAGGCTCCTCCAGAATTTGCACTCTCGTTCATAAAGACAGTCCAGGCCAATTACAAGACGGTCTGGCAGACCCCGGGTTCTAGCGCGCTGATGGCAGAAGGGGTGGAGAGGAAGTACTTTGCCCCTTGCAAGGGATATGACTTTCTCTTTTTTCATTCAGCACCCTGTTCGCTGATTGTCTCAGCTGTCAATGAGCAGGAATGCCGTGGTCAGCAAGCCCCCACTCCCAAGGCCAAGGAAGCTAAAGGCCTGGATCTATTTGGGAGAAAGGTCTATTCCTCTGGGAGCCTCCAGCTGAGGATTGCCGATTAGCAGGTGATCCTGAACAGGCACAATTTTAATTCCTGGGTGGCAGTTTCCAAATTTAGAGATGCCTTATCCCAGGGCTCTCAGCCTGAGTTTGCGACCCTCATGGATGAGGGAAAAGCAGTAGCCAAGACCTCTTTGCAGGCCTCGCTGGACTCAGCAGATGCAGCAGCCAGAACAATAGCCTCAGTGGTGGTGATGAGGTGCTCAGAGTGGCTCCAGGCTTCAGGCCTTCCACAGGAGGTCCAGAATACCCTTCAAGACCTCCCCTTGGAAGGGTCAGGTCTGGTTTTGGACCAAGTGGTTGCCAGGCTGCATAGCCTCAAAAGTTCTAAGGCAACCCGCAAGTCATTGGTGATGCACACCCTAGTGACTGAGAGGAAACCTTTCAAGCCCCAGCTGCCGCAGCAATGGCAGTACTTCCTAGACAGGAGCCTTACCGCAGTACCTCCTAGACAGGAGCCTTACCGCAGGAGGGGCAGAGACAGTAGGCGTAGGTGGAATAACATGCCTCGCCAAGGCCAGAGCCAGGGCCTAGCCCAACCCGGCAACAATCAGGGGTTTTGAAGGTGCACTCGATGACAGCGTACCAAGCCAACTCCTGGATCCTTCCCAATGTTTCTTGAGCTGCTTGTCCCACTTATTCCATGTGTTGTCCCGCATAATATCGGACTGTTTGTACGGTACAAGTGGGATACATGCTTCAGTTCTCCTCCTTCCCACCTCTCTTCCTCGTCCCTCTTCAGGGACCCCTCTCACAAACACCTCCTCATCCAGGAGATTCAGTCGCTCCTCGAGGTGGGGACGGTGGAAGAGGAAGTCCCTTGCAAACTAAGGGGAAAAGGGTTTTTTTCCCATTATTTTCTCATTCCCAAAGCAAAGGGGGGCCTTCAGCCCATTTTAGACCTGCACAGGCTCAACAAGTTCTTAGTCAAGGTAAACTTCTGCGTGGTCTCCCTTGGCACTATCATTCCATCCCTGGATCCAGGGGATTAGTACACTGCCCTCAACATGAAAGATGCATACTTTTTTGTCGCTATTCATCCCGCTCACCGACAGTTCCTGCGATTCACCATAAACCAGCACCACTACCAATTTACGTCCTCCCTTTCGGCCTGGCGGCAGCCCCCTACATATTCATGGAATGCATGTCAGTAGTGGCAGCCTTTTTGCAAAAGAGGAGAATACAAGTATACCCATATCTCGATGACTGGCTTCTTGTGGGTTGGTCCAAGAAGGAGGTCCTTTCCCATGTGATGGTGGCCCTGGACGTATTCTGCAGGCTGGGTCTTCTAGTCAACATGCCCAAGTCCTCCTTGATACACACGCAAAGGCTGGAGTTCATCAGGGTAGTGCTGGACTCAGTACGGGCACAAGCAAGCCTCCCACAATCCAGATTTCTGGCCATCCAGCGTGTCATAGACTTGATACTAAGGTGCCCAACAATCACGGCCAAATGCTGCCTGTAGCTCCTGGGACATATGGTGGCATGCACCCATGTAGTCAAGTACGCTTGGCTGTGGCTCAGGACTTTACAGGCATGGCTAGCCCGATTGTATCGACCAGGCAGAGATCCCCTAGACCTTGTTATGACAGTTCCTGTCCGAGTATTGGACTCCGAGTGATGGTGGCTCAACCAACCAGTAGTATGCGAGGGTATCCGCTTCACAGCACAGCAGCCGGCCCGATGCTGGTTACAGACATATCAGACCTTGGTTGGAGACCCTACTTAGGGGATCTAAGCACACAAGGCTTGTGGTCCAGAGACGAAAGGCTGCTCCACATCAATGTGAAGGAGCTCAGGGCGGTTCACCTAACCTGCCAAATCTTTCACGCTACTTTAGAAGGGCACAGCATGACAGTTCTGACAGACAACACCACTGCCATGTTTTATATAAACAAGCAGGGTGGAGCCTGCTTCTCTCCCCTGCCTAGAGGCTCTTCTCCTGTGGGACTTTTGTATAGCCTGTTCTATCCATCTCATAGTGTCATACCTCCCGGGAGAGAGAAACGAGCTGGCAGACTGCCTCAGCAGGTCATACTGCATGCACGAGTGGTCAGTGAGACCGGATGTCTTGCAATCAATCTTCTGAAAGTGGAGGTTTCCCCAAATGGACCTCTTTGCCACCAAGGACAGCAGCCGATGTCCACTGTTTTGCTCCTTTCAGAATCACAGTCTGGGCTCAGTCACAGATGCCTTTGCGATCCCTTGGAGCGGGAGTCTGAAGTACGTCTTTCCACTGCTCCCACTCATCCACAGAGTCCTCATCAAAGTTCGTAGGGACAAAGCAGTAATAATTCTGATTGCCCCAGCTTGACCTCACCAGCACTGGTTTATGGCCCTGATGGCGCTGTCAATGGCCGCCCGATTGCCCTGCTCCGCACCAAGATCTCATCACGGAGGACGGCAGGTGCCTGCTCCACCCGGCTCTGCAGTCGCTGCATCATGGCGCGGAAACTCTGTGGTTGAACGCTGTGGAGAGCCAGTGCTCCCTTCCAGTACAACAAATTCTCCTTGGCTGTAGGAAACCTTCCACTAAGGCGACCTACTTAGCCAAGTGGAGAAGATTCTCCTGCTGCTATGAGCCAAAGCAAATACAGCCACTTCAGGCCACCATTCCAGTCATCCTAGAATACCTCCTGTACCTCAGACATCAGGGTCTCGCTCTTTCATCAATCAGAGTGCATCTAGCTGCCATTTCGGCATTCCAGCTGGGGGTATCGAGACATTCTGTGTTTTCTAGCCCTATGGTAGCCTGATCCTTTAAGGGACTAGAAAGGGTGTTTCCCTACTCATGCCCACCGGCCCATTCCTGGAACCTTAATCTGGTCCGAGCCAAACTTATGGGACTCCCTTTCGAGTCCCTGGCCTCTTGCTCTCTCCTTCACCTCTCCTGGAAGGTGGATTTCTGATGGCCATTACGTCTGCGAGGAGGGTTTCCGAGTTGAGGGCCCTCACCTGCAGTTTTTTATAAGGACAAAGTGCACCTCAGGCCACACCCTAAATTCCTCCCTAAGGTAGTCTCACAATTTCATATGGGGCAGGACACTTGTTTGCCGATGTTCTTTCCTAAACTACACATGGACCCCAGTCATGGTAGCCTACACACTCTAGACGTCCAAAGGGCCCTGGCATTCTATTTAGAGCAAACGAGATCTTTCCACAAGTCTACACAGTTGTTTGTCGCTATCGCCGAGAGAACGAAAGGGCTTCCGGACTCGACGCAGTGTGTAGCATCGTGGATTGTGGACTGCAACCACGTGGGCTACGAGGTCGCCAAGGTGCCAGCCCGCTGGTCACGGCTCACTTGACTAGGGCCCAAGCATCCTCAACAGCTTTCCTAGCGCAGGTCCTGATCCAGGAGATCTGTAAAGGAGCCACCTGGTCGTCTGCGCACACATTCACAGCCCACTACGCAGTCAATCAGCAAGCCAGAGATGATTCGGCAGGGCTGTTCTCCAATCAGTTGTTCCATGCTTCCTACCCTCCTGTTGTGGTAAGCTTGTGAGTCACCTAATGTGTAATGGACGTGAACAATCACAAGAAGTATTAAAATGGTTTCCTACCTTTCGGAACTGTTGTTCTTTGAGATGTGTTGTTCACATCCATTACACTTCCCACTCTCCTTCCCCTCTGTCGGAATCATCAGCAAGAAGGAACTGAAGAGGGGTCTGGTCGACCAATGTGGAGGCGCCACTCTGGCGGGGGCTCCCCTGCCGGCCTGATGGGACCCACAAAGGGAAAAAGTTTCCAACGTCTGTGTATGTGATGCGCGCACACCTAATGTGTAATGGACTTGAACAACACATCTTCGAGAACAACAGTTGCGAGAGGTGAGTAACCATTTTTTTGCCAGACAGAAGAGCCTGAAATGTGTTAACCATACTGGATTACTGGGACTGGATGCCTGGATGGACCACACTCAGGGCAGACTTCAAGAAATAGGACCGACAGTCCCCCAAACTGGTGTTTTATTCTATAATTAGATTCACCAAAAAGCTTCTGCAGTACTACACTGGTTAACAAGAAGCCAAATACAGTCCCCATTAGGCATTCTAACCCTTGGCTCCTATCTAGACAGTCTAGTCTAATATAGTGATAGGTTATTGAAAACCCTATCAATCATACTTAAAGTTCTGCCAATCCCAGATCAGGTTACCCTCAGGTCAATATATACTTCAGATCTTACCCAAATAGTACACTGGTAGCTAATCCTTTGTAAACTAACTGAAGATTTATTAATAAAAGAAAAGAATAGAGTTATTAAATGTTTAAGGAATCATATACATACAGGTGATTTTCAGTGTTCATGTAACATCACAGTTGGGATCCTGATCTATCTGCTGGCTTGCAAAAGTCTCTTTGGAACTATCCTAAAAGGTTAGAATCCAAATGCAGCTTAGATGTAGAGTCTGCTGGAGTCTTTCCATACCTTTTCCAGAGTATTCCATGTAACTACTTGCAAAATCTCAGTCCCACGGGTTAAACCTCCCTGTTCAAAACTGTGCAGACTAGAGATGAAAGGATCAGGCCAGAAGTTTCTCTTTATAGCTGGTTTTTCAAGTGCTTTGCACACAGCATGAGACTGAGTATTCTTCTTTGTTGAGTACACACTTCGCATCACTTGAAGTTAACATTCTATTTACTATGCATACACAGGTAATCTAGTTATACTGATGAATGTAAGGCGAATGCTGATCATAGATTATATCATGGATAAATAAAATGAAGACAATATATGTAATTGTTAATTTCATGCAGTGTCTCACATCTTTGATCTTAAGGTCTACTGAACACAGTTGCATACATAATGTAAAGACAATTAAGACATGAAAAGAATAAGCATCTACAAGCTAATTTGGTTACGTTGTTAAATTTCTCAAAGGATACAGGTAAACACAGACTTAGCATCTACCCTTGATTTCTGTTACTGCAAATGAATGGGTTAATTATTGCTGATCTAGTACATCTCTTCGAAATTCACATACAAGTGAATTGTCCTGGTACAATTGTAATACCTTGTTAAGTTGTTATGGGTCATACACAGGTTGGCTGGTCTGCCAGTGTCACAATTACTAATATTTTTGTTAAGATTATTCTTCAGCATGGAATTATTATATGCTGATTATTGGATAACTGAGGTTTAACGATGATTTACTGTTTGAGAGCTGTATTTGTACACTCAGGAGAGTACATTTATGCACTTTCATTATTATTAATGGGTTGAATTTTCCACAAATTATTTGCAGTGGAATGAGCCTTTGAAATTGTATTTTCCTTGTTAAAATGAAAATTTCTATGAATAGTTTAAATTACTTTTCAATATTGTTTAACTCTGGTATGAGATGCTATCTCATTATTTTCAGAGCTATCAGTGTATCAGCCCAATTCTTTATTCTCACTATTGATGACAAAGTGACATACAGTCTGAGACAAATGTTAGCCATGCAGCTAACTGACCAGATTTATCCCATTCACTTTCATGAACAGGGAGGATATTACTCAGGAGGAAAACTCTGTGGTGATATAAAGGGGGAGGGCATGCTGCTTGATTGTTTGCCACTTCCTGGGAACTAGTAGAAATCCCTCCATTAAGGCATCCTGGAGATGAATATCCATGGGATTTTGAGCGCAGGGTGTTGACACTGAATTTAATCACCAACATCAGTTCCTGAAGTATCTAGGATTTTTTCCTCAAGGTCTCCTATCCAAGTGCTGATTAAACCCAATCATTTTGCTTATGAGACCTGTTGTGAGTGTAGCCCAGGGTTGAACAACCATTCAGATGCCTAGTTATCACACTAGTTTCTAGGATGCTTTTAGCCTGAACTCTTTTAATGAAAAATGTTTTTGTACTTGCGATTTTTATTGTTCTTTTAGCAGTTACTTATGTATACAATTCCTTTAAGGTCTAGTGGTTTCTTAGTTTTGATTTGTACCCTGTTGTTTTAAAGGATTTTAGAATGGAAAGGCTATGTTCTGGATTAGAAGAATGTGTTCTGCATTAGGTTCTAGTGCTGTGCTCTGGCTACAGGTCTGTTTTGACAGACCTGCCACACCTGTGTTACTGCTGTAGAACTTTTTGAGGCATCAATAAAATTCACTTACTTAGAAACTCCTAGTTTCAGGTATTTATAACTCATTTAAAAAAAATCATGGTCATCTGAAATTGATACGTGGTGCTCTCAGCCTAGAAGCAAAATAGTTTCCACACATTTTGAAATAAAAAAGATTGGTCTGGTCTTTATTAATTTAGTGGCATATAAACATAAATTAAAAGTGAGGGCACTCCAATTGTGTTTATGTGTCTCTGTGTGTTGAAAACACAGTGGAAACAACTAAATGCTCTAAGTCTAAAGAAATGCAAAGCCCAGAATTCTCACTGTCCCTGCTCCCATGTTTGAGAAGCCAATAGTGCTGTGAAGATGTTGGGCCAAATTCACCCATTTGAGTAAGAGCATAATTTTTCCTGACATATCTACGGCAGACAATCCAGGAGGAAAGGAGCAGAACATGCTAATCCACAAAATTCTCTAACTTATAATGGCTTCCCAATCATTGGCAGTAGTTTTACTATAACTTTGAGTGTAATAAGGACTGTGAGGTATTTTGAATACTTTTCTCCAAATTGGGTCCAAACAAAACATCTATGTGAAGTTCAAAAATGTTTAGTTTGCTCTTTACAGTATTTACAATTCAATTTTCCTTGGCTACATCCAGAATCAGAACCAGTGCTTTGAAAATACCTCATGAAAGTTTCTTCTCACAGTGTTTCCAGGCAAAACAAAATAAGCAAGTACTGGAAATCTCATAATGGACCTCATTCTTGCAAAATTTCCAGGCACTTTACCAGGCCAAAGAGGTTCAGATAAAGATCTGAACTTTGGATGCTTTTCCAAATATCTCAACTATTTGAAGTTAAAAAATCAGTAGACACTGGTGATGCTATGGGCTATTTGGGAAAACATACTTGTGGAGGAAAGCTGTACCCTTCAGTTGCTGCTGTGCTAATTTGCATGAGGAAGATTATAGGAGAGGAACTGAAGCACATACACCACAATCCTCCAAAAATATGTTCTGCTTACCATTAGGAATAGGAAAAATCATAGATGTCAAAAAGATATGGATCTTGTGATTTTTCGTTCTCTCCACAATTACTAACCTTTCTTTTAAAAAAAAAATCACCCTTTCTGTTCCAAAAATATAGTTATCATGGACTATGCCTACACTGCATGTCTTTCTCAACAATATATGGCCCCACCAGTAGTAGGAACAATGGAAGTGCTAGTGTAGATAGATAATCAGTGTTCTAACTACTGTTGTCATCTAAATATGTTGAACACATGTTGGGCAGAGGTTTCCAGATGGATCGTGGCTTTATTACAATAACTAAATGAAGAGTAGTGAATTAAGGTTGGTTTTTCTACCTAAGTCTCAGTTTCCGCAAAGACTTGTGCATGTGAATGGTCCCACTGAAGCTAAATTAATCCTGTTAATAAGTTTTTTTTTCCCAGAATTTAGAATTTTTGGAATTTTTAAACTTCAATTTTTCAATCTTTTAATATTATTCCGTAAAAGTCTTGTATGTCCCAGTGAAGTTTTATCCTATTTTTACTATCAGAAAGAAAGCACGTGCACACATCTCCTGTGGGGGTAGTCCTAAAAATTGGCTAGTTTTCAGCATGTTTAGACTACTTGCTGGCTCCACCCTACTGACCCTCACTATATAGTCTAGCTGATCCTGATAAAGCACATGACTCTTCCTGTGAATGTAAATCAGAGACTGTATCAACCAGTTTCTGCTATGAGATTATGAGTAAGGCTAAGATTTTTTACATGGTTATTTTTAGTAAACATCATGAACTGGTCACAGGCAGTAAACAAAAATTCACAGAACCCATGACTTGTCTGTTACTTTACTAAAAATATTTGGGGGCAGGGCTAGGTAGGGGGGAGGAATGGAGCCCTATTGGGGGGGGAACGACTGACAGGCTGAGCCCCCAGCCATGGGGGCACACAGCCCCTGCTCCAGAGCTGGCCCAGCTGTGGGATAGGTGTGAGTGACTACCACTGCAGCCCCTGCCAAGCCCTGGCCACAGTGGCGGGAGGCACATGACACTGGGAAGCTGCAAGGGAAGTATGTGCCCCCAGCCGCAGCCCCTGGTGAAAGCCGCAGGGCTAGGGTGCACCACTCCGGCTGCAGCCCCACCAGGCCCAGGCCGCCATGGAACTAGGGTGCATGGCCTGACTGCAGCCTTGCCAAGCCTGGGACACCGCAGGGCTGGGGTGCATGGCCTGTGCCAGGACCCTACCAAACCCAGGACGCCATGGGGTTGCATCGCACGGCCCGGCTGCAGCCCCGCCAAGCCCAAGACACCACAGGTCTGGTGCACCTGGCCCCCTCCCAGCCCAGGACGCATTGGGGCTGGGGCACATGGCCTGGTTGCAGCTGCTAGCAGAAGCTGCAGGGCTGGGGCGCATGATCCTGGCCCCTGCCAAGCCTAGGATGTGTCAGGGCTGGAATGCATGTCCCCCGCCAAGACCGGGATGCGTCAGGGATGGGGCACACGTCCCTGGCTGCAACCCCCAGTGGAAGTCACGAGTATTGGGCCTCAGCCCCAGCTACATCCCCCGATCCCAGCTGCAGTCCCCTGGAGGAAGCAGCAGGGCTGGGGCTTGCAGGGTCCTAGTTCCAGCCAGCCCCAGTTGCAGGGCAAGGGCGCAAAGTCCCACCTACTGTTCCTGAAAACCTAGACATCACTGAGGTCTAGTAAAGTCATGGAATCCATGACTGCTGTGATCTCCATGAGTAAATTGTAGCCTTAATTATGAGTAATGTAAAGAAGCCTTCCCAGATGCCACCATTGTCTCTACTTCTCTACAGTCTGCCTTTTGAAAATCTCTATTTCACTGAAAAAAATTATTTTTCATTGTATGTACAACTCAGTGTTTAAAAACATACTGCTACTTGACTGTTGGCTACTGACGACTAACTAATTTTAGAATTGTAGAAAGGAAAGAGAGAATTCCACCTTTTTAAACAAGTGGGGGAATTAACTGTAAAACAGTGAAATAATATATATGGATCATGTATGTATGGCCAAATTCTGCCCTGTGTGTTAACTAATGAGACTCCTTATTTCATTGGATGACATCGATTTATGCCAGTTTCTGAATTTGTGCTTTATTCTTCATCATAAGAAAGATTATTATAAAGTGTTAGGTGGAGAACTGCAAGAATTGTGAGAAGTATTTATGTTGCTTTTCAGGTAGAGATATCTGATTTCAAAGAGTCCGTAGTAGATCCCTTCAGCTGTTCAGGGTCTAACATCTTTGTCATCTTATATGAATGCTTGTCTCTTGTACCAGTGAGGCAGCACCAAACTGAGAGCATCAGATAACCTTTGTTATCTGAGAGAGAGAAAATAAATGCTCAGATAAACTGGAATCAGTTGAAGTGAAATTTTCAACAACTTAAGTGAAATACAAATAGTACACTTCAGCTCTAGTTAACTTCACATCTAAGTGCTTCATGAGTGCCTCAGATGTTTAAGGGAGAGATGCTTTGAGTGCCTCAGGTATTTGATGAGAGATGCTTTATTGTCTGTGTAAACAAAGTTAATGCAACAAATGCATGTTTTTAACTTGACTTAAAATCATGCAGAAGCTGAACTGTGCCTCTGCTGTGTTATTTACTGCTTCTTTGAAAATACAAATGTTAACAAAAATAGGACTGCTTTAATGCAAACTCATTTTAATTGGTGGATCATTTTGCTTCCTGTTTAGGAAATGATGCAACATCAATAGTCAACTGTCTTCATATACTTGGCCAGACTTTGGATGCAAGGTAATGCTGAATACATTTTCTAAAGTATAAAAAAATCACTTAAACCCAAATAGCACATGTACAGTAGGATTTGGGGGCTGATTATCTGTACATGGGTACAGAATTTCTAAAATAAAAAAGGGTTGTTCTGCTGAAAAAGTTCCTATACTGAATGTTGCTTCATTATTATTCTTGATAACCTGAGGTTTTGGTAATACAATATAGAGCTTTTCATCTCTAACTCACTGTTTCAACTCCAGGCCAGTTCAGTAGTGACCAAAAACTGCTGGCTATTTAAGGGTTTTGTCTCGAGTGGATAAGTGTCTCAAAAGCTGTCATAACTATTGGAAATAATTTATTATTTTGCTTACAACCTCATGATCAGAGAAGCCAAGAATTGAATGGGCATTGAGTGAGGTGTGCTTTCACTCTTTGAGTATGTTTTCACTGCTGAGCTAATTCGGGCTGTTATTTGAGATCTGCTTCTAACCTCTCATCTGTTCACACACAAAAACTCTGACCTGAGTTTAGTGGTGTTTTCAGCCCAGGCTAGCTGACTCAGCTGGGTCTATAGGCTAACGTGTGGCTGTTGCATTCATTCAGGCCAGTAAAGTGCCCATTTTGCAAGGAAGATGCGGGCTAAACCACTCAAGTGCTGATCGTCCTCGGATGCCCTCCCCACAGTTCTCTCCAACATGTCCAGAAGCACTGACAAGTTCTCCCACTAGGGAGAAGAATCGCAGAACAGCTCACTTACAGCAGTGCTAAGAACCATGGCATGTGCCCCCCAGACGTCCTGGTGACAGACACATGGGCGAGTGCAGTAGCAGTGACTATATAGTGACTTGAGTATGGCTTTGCAATATGGCTGCCCACAGCTAGGCTAGGTTAACCCAGGTGCCAGTCACCCAAGTTAACTCTGCAGTGAAGACATACCCATGGAAAGGTCCCTTTAGATCAGGATTGAGACACATATGTATAGCTGTACATGGAAGCTTCCATTGCTGCCACCTATGCAGTACATATTCTGTGAATAAAATAGGTTACTTTAGTCTCCTGGGCTGTCAAACCTTTTTCACCTGGCCTGATTTCTCTCTCACAATCAAAATGAAAACTCTGTGAAATTGTACTTTTCTATGAATAGAGGACTTCCTACAGTCAACTCAGCTAGCCTTGTGTTTCTGTTTGAAGGCAGTGACACTGAATTACAATATTGGACACAAGTGATTGTAGTTCTATAACCAACATGTTCATGTTGCTCTGTTTCTACTAGAG
The DNA here is from genome assembly GCF_007399415.2 of Gopherus evgoodei. Taxonomy (NCBI): domain Eukaryota; kingdom Metazoa; phylum Chordata; order Testudines; family Testudinidae; genus Gopherus; species Gopherus evgoodei. Next base: position 147,314,614 of record NC_044324.1, read on the forward strand.
ATTTTAACTGTGGCTTTCAGAAAACCCACTCTGATTTTTAAAATTGCTGAAGCAAAATCTGGCTGTGATAGTTGGGTAGGCATTTTGGGTGGCAGTTTAAACAACCATAAGATTCCTATTCTGATGATTTAGTTGGCTTCCTCATTCCTTGTTTTTATGAAGCATTTAAGCCTTTCCTTAAGAAGCCTTGTCAATGTAAAGTGAATTGAAATCCTTTCCATTCTGCAGAGTGACACTCTGACACTGCTTTTCAATTGGAAGGTACTTTCTTTAGGGAAAGAAGGTTTTACCCAGTAGGAAGGTTTTCCCAAGATCTTGTGTATCATTTTTATATCATCCAAGAGTAGACTTTGTTTCATGGTTTCTCTAACAGAATATGGTCTTTAATTCTTTTATATGTAATGCACAGGACTGTGATGAAGACTGGTCTGGAGTCTGTTAAAATGGCATTGAGAGCATTTTTGGATAATGCTGCAGAAGATCTGGAGATGACAATGGAAAATCTTAAACAAGGCCAGTTTACACACACAAGAAATCAACCAAAGGGGGTGACACAAATCATTAACTACACCACAGTGGCTCTCCTGCCAGTGCTCTCTTCATTATTTGAACATATTGGACAGCATCAATTTGGAGAAGATCTAATATGTAGGTATTATTTAGAAATCCCAGGCAGCTAATGATCTTTATTGTTTTGTACTGAGGGTTATTACAGTTTGGGTTCTAATATATGGGGACAAACCCTGACAAAACTCTGCCAGAATTTTCACTGATTTAAATGAGAATTTGTCTCAAGCTTAGAATAAGGTCTGCAGGTTTTATCCCATTGTTTAAAAATATGGGAGGGAGTGTGCTTTTGTGGTTAGAAGATAGGATTAGAAATCTGGATTATATTTCTGACTTTGCCATTGACTTGCTATGTGATCTTGCATAAATCACATAATCTCACTCTGCATAAATTTATCGATCTATAAAATGAGAATAATAATATTTATCACACAGGCGTGTTGCAAATTTAATTTTTGTATAGAACTTTGAAGTTCTCTCATGAAAACTGTTGTAATGCAACCTCATTCATTCAAACTTTCAAGCAAGGTTATGCCACCTGACTTTAGCTACAAACATTACCTTGTTTCAATTGATCGGATGTTCAAATGGGTGCATGAGGCAGAGCAAGAGGAACTGCTGAAGACATCTGCAAGGGGCTGATGTGGGGAGGTACTTCTGAAGCTCCATTTCTGTGCAGTGCAGGAGCACAGTTGATGCAGAGCCTAAATTTTGTAAATCGCCTAATTTCGGTGGGACTAAAGCTGTTCTCTCGCAGTTCCTCTTACAGTCCACAAAGCAGAGTTTCAGTCTTGTGCTGCTTAGAATCCCCACAGGAATTCTAATAGCCAGCTCCCCTTCTATTGTGAGCAGCAATTCTTCCTCCTCAAAGCTGGCCAGCTCAGAAATGGAGAATTGTTGAAAGAGGAGTCCACCTATGGAGGATCTAGAAAAAGAGACTGAAACTCAGCCATCTGGATTTTCTGAGTCTGAGAAAATATAAAATAGCTATGTGGAAAATGGTTTTCTGATATTTATAATTTGACAGGGTGATGCTAGACTATAAGTTTTATTTCTTTATCAGTTATGGTTGAAGACATTTAATTTCAGTGTCTAAAGACATAATCCAAAAGTAAAAAGCTGTGGAACTATATGCCATCTACAGAAGATCAGGTATACACCTACTACTCCTTTTTGTTTTCTGATCCAGATAGAATTTCATCATTAGTCTCTGACAGTTTATTACTTACACGATTTTAATCACCTATTCTACGTGATTTTTATTCAGTTATTATAAACCCACTAATAGTATGAATTGTTGGTTAATTTGAACTGTGCTTACCTATTTTACGCAGTACACAATAGCACCACTTCTCTTCACACTATATTTTAGGAATAATAGCCTTTTCGCTTGAGTGTCATTCCAGTTTGTGTATTTTTTTTCCTCAGTTGGACAGTTACTTTTTAGTACTGGGCAGTTTTATCTGTTGTTGTTAATAAATTTTGAAAAAGTGTTTTATTCAGATATGACCATTATTGGCTTTAGAAGAGACTCTCTGGAATAGCTCTTCAGTGGGAGGAGTTAACTAGAGTGTCAGTCCAGTCAATCAAAAATATCTGCCTCTCCCTCATGCAGTGTGAGAGATTGAAAAACCATCACTACTGAATTTATGGTCCCATCCCCCTACCAGAATGAAAAACATTTGGGTGAATGAGACAAATTTTCTCAATCTCTTAATTTACACTGGTGTAATGACCATCACCTTGGCTGACAATGAGTATTGAATAGAAGACCTGCAGAGCTGAAAGTAGCTTGAACTAAAAAGCCAGTCTGTAGCTGGGATGGTAACAATCTCAGATTGTCTGTAGACTGGACACAGTGGGGGTCATGTATCACAGAGACTACTGGGTTACGTACTTCCTCTGGACAGAATATGCTCATCCTGAGTGTCGGAGGCCCATATCTGCTCAACTCCTGGATGAGCTCCCACTTATGTGATGTACACCATCTTGAACTGGGGACCCCAGAGCTAAAAACATGAATCTCTGCAGCTTGAGCTAAAACAAAAAACCCAGGCCCTTTAGCAGGCAGTTGTAACTAGAGCTGGTTGAAAAATGTCCGGTGAAACAGAGTTTTGTCAGAAACTTCTGGTTCATTGAACCTGAAATGTGAATGTGAACGTGAATTGGGTTGAGTGAACTGTAGTCGAATCACAATCATAGTTCTGACTGGCGGGCAGCTGGAGAGCCCTAGTTTCCAGGGTCTTTGGCTATGGGGCAGCAGCACCATGCCAGTGTTTCCAGGCCCCTTGCCATAGAGTTGGGAGCCTGAAAGCAGGGCTGGCGCCAGGCACCAGCTCAGCAAGCAGATGCTTGGGTTGGCCAAGGAGAAGGGGCCGCACGTCAGGCTCTTCGGTGGCAATTCGGCGGCAGGTCCCTCCATCCCTCTCGAAGGGAAGGACCTGCTGCCAAATTGCCGCTGAAGAAGAAAGCGGTACAGTGAAGCTGCCGCCGATCACGATTGCGGCTTTTTTTTTTCCTTCACTTGGGGCAGCAAAAACCCTGGAACCGGCCCTACCTGAAAGCCCTGAGCTGGGGCCTCTCAGGGCTTCCAAACTCCCTGCCATCGAACTGGGAGCCTGGCAAAACTGGCTCTGCAGAAGAGCGCATGGAAGCCCTGAGAACTTGGACTGTAGCTGGGCCTCTCAGGGCTTCTAGGTTCTCTGCTGCAGAGCTAGGAACATGGAGGTCCTGGGAGGTTCTTCCAATGTCCAGGGCTCCAGAGCAACCCGAAGCCTGCTGAACCAGCTTCCTTGAGAGTCAGGCAGCCTGTGGAGCCAGCTGACCCAGGATTTTGGAAGCCCTGTGGTCCCTGGCCCAGAGTTCTCTGCAGGGCAGGGCTGTGCCAGAGCCACAGACTCTGGGGCCCCCAGCTGCTGCTGACTGAAATTTAACTTCTTTGTCCATTTCACTACTCTTGCCAGTCCGTGGAGTATATTGTTTAAGAAATACCATATGTTAGTGTTTCCAAAACAATTTTGGGGGAATTTCTCATTCATGGGAAATTTCAAAAAACATAACCTCAATCTCTTAGTGCTATTTGCTGAAAAAATAGCATAGGGGAATTGAAAAAAAGAATATGGAAAACTGAGAAAAAGTTGTAATGTAATCACTTTTGGAGGGGGAAGGGAGCCATGTCATCAATTTTTTCTCCCCAATTTGATCAATTCAGTTTTTTACAGCTGCACATGGAAAAGCAATGTTGTTCTTTACACTACACTAGAATTCATAATGTGATGATTGTTATTCCTAAAACAAGCAATGAAGAGAAAAATTGTTGGGGGGGATCAGGTGATCATTTTGTTTTGGTTCCCTTGGCTGACTAATGATTTAGATGTTATTTACCTGTAGCTTTATCTAAAAATGAGGTAATATCATTAAATATAATTTACAAAATTAAAAATCTGTTCAGCAAGAGTATTTTCCCACTGTTGTATATTTTACAAAGCATAATGCATTCTTAAATTGGTTAGTTCCCTGATTATATTTTCCTTTTACTCATTTAACACTTTAGATAATTGCTCTGGGAATTTCCTGCTTTTAAAGTACTGCTAGCAATTGGAAAAGATTCAGTACACTGTATTGCATAGATTATATCATAAATCAAATATCAGCTTCTATAACTATGCATAATCCTAACAAAGATGGTTTGCTATTTTTCACAGAAAAATAGAGCATGCTAATGGTACATTAAATATAATATTATTCTCAGTATATGCTTTCTATTGAATTAAGTGGAAATTTTTCATAAAAAGCTATGTCAGCATCTGGCCATCAGACTACTTTTTGTATTTACACAGTGATTTCTATAGATGATGTTTGGTAGCTTGTACTCATTAGTATGCAGGTTGTCAAGTCAAATATAATTAGATTGTCTCTATATTTTAAGCCCACTATGTAGTACGAAAATGGAATGCAGTAAAACCTTTTTCTCTTACTTCTCTGTCCCTTTCCCTTAGTGGAAGATGTTCAGGTCTCTTGTTACAGAATATTGGCCAGCTTGTACTCTCTAGGAACCAGCAAGAGTATCTATGTGGAGCGGTAAGATGAAAAATCATGTACATAATTGTAATCTTCATGTATACACTTAGCTGTATATGTAGACGTCATGTGCACTCTTTATTAGAATGTTGTTTTCCAAGGTGGAAGCACAAAAAGGAGTGTGGGGAGAAGTTGGAGGGGAGGGCAAAAATCAAGTACCCCTTAATAGAAAAGGGAGTTATGGTAATAACTATACTGGATTTATTATAATTTTTTTAAAATATTTGCATATAACTGTGTAAAAAGATAGTCTTCAATTAGGACTGAAAAGGTTCTTAGTCTAAAATACGATATTTCTTGCTTCCATTGGGACTGCAGGATCTGACTTTTTTGTATAATACAAGCAGTATTAATTGCAAGGGGAACTTAGACAATTTATGAGTTCCAGAAGGGGAAATTGCAAATTTTCATTACAATTAGTTTTATAATTGTTGCTTGTAGATTGATTAACTGTACTATATTTTATGGTTATCTCTCATTTATTTTTGTTCATGATGGATATTAAAAACTTGGTGTTTTCACATTTTGTAAATAAAATGTTATATGTTCATTTTACAATTTCGTTCTAACGGGTAAGAAATCCAGTCAGAATTATTGAATTTTGTCATTCATGGTTCTATTAACAAATCAAATGAAAAAATCATAATGCATCAAAAATGTACTTTTTGCATTTGTACTTCAAGTAGAGGTAGTTCTGAACGATAAAATTCAAGACTGAATCTTGAATCCAGTCTGGATGGGCTCATTCTCAAAAAATCACTGTTGAAAATAATCAGTGATTCTACAGAATCAGTCAAATAGGCCATAAAGCACGACAGAGAGAGAACTTTATTCATAACCCTTTGTACTTGTATCACACTTTCATCAAAACACTAATTAAACCTTACAACACTCTGCAGCATCTCATTAAGTATCTACAGTCTGCAGAGGGGGAAACTGACAAATAGGGAAGATCAAGTGACTTGCTCAAGATCACAGCAAAGCAGTAGCAGACCCAGAATAGCACTGAGGAGTGTAACTTCCTTGCCAGAGTGTTTGTTCTCTACCCCCTTCCATTAATTCTCATACTTGTATACAGTTAGGGTTGCCAACTTTCTAATATTCTAATCACACAAAACTGAATGCCTTGCCCCTGCCCCACCCTTCTCTCAGACCCCACCCAGGCCCCATCCCCACTCACTCCATCCCCCTTCCCTCCATTGCTCACTCTCCCATACCCTCACTGACTTTCACTGGACTGGGGCAAGGGTTTGGGAGGGTGTGTGCGCTCCAGTTGAGGGGGTGCTTTGGAGTGGGGTGGGGGAAGAGGGGTTTGGAGTCTAGGAGGGAACTCAGTGCTGGGACAGGGAGTTGGGGTGTGAGAGGCAATGCAGGGTGCAGGCTCCAGGAGGGAGTTTGGGTGCAGGAGGGGGCTCAGGGCTGGGGTAGGGGATTGGGTGCAGGCTCTGGGAGGGAGTTAGGGTGCAGGAGGGGGTTCTGACTTAGGGCAGCTCCTGGTCAGCAGCTCAGCAGGATTAAGGCAGGCTCCTTGTGGCTCCCAGCAGCGGATGGCATGTCTACAGGGCCGGCCAGGCAGCTCGGCACAGTGAATGCTGCTTACACCCACAGGTGCCACCCCTGCAGCTCCTATTGGTCGTAGCTCCTGGCCAATCAGGGGCGGCTCCAGGCCCCAGCACGCCAGGCGCGTGCTTGGGGCGGCATGCCATGGGGGGCACTCTGCCAGTCACCGGGAGGGCAGCAGGCAGGCTGCCTTCAGCGGCATGCCTGCGGAGGGTCTTCTGGTTCCACAGCTTCGATGGGACGCCTGCGGGAGGTCCACCGGAGCCGTGGGACTGGTGACCGGCAGAGCGCCCCCACGGCATGTCGCCATGCTTGGGGTGGCAAAATGTCTAGAGCCGCCCCTGTGGCCAGTGAGATCTGAGGAGTCAGCACTCAGGGTGGTGGCAGTGCGCAAAGCTTCTTCAATCACTTGTGTGCCTAGGTGCTGCAGGGACATGTTGGCCACCTCTGGGAGCTGTGTCGAGCCAGGGCAGGCAGGGAGCCTGCCTTAGTCCCACTGTGCCACCAACTGGAATTTTAAAGGACAGGTGCTGACCAGAACCTTGTGGGTCCCTTTTCGACCTGGCATTCTGGTCGAAAACTGGACACCTGGCAACCAGTTTGGGAGTCAGAACGTAAGGTTGCAACAAGTCAATATAAGTTACACTGTTTCAGCTATCAAAATTCAGGGACTCTGTACTATGTAAACTTGTTTCTTTTACAAATCACTGCATCCTGGTAAAAGGGCTCCGATTTACATGATGACTGATGTTATTTCTCAGTAGCCCTTAGTCTGGGAAACCTTGTATTCTATCAAAGAGTCATTATTAGCTAATAAGAGTTGAAGGATGTGTAACTCTAGAGAGAGATGCATAATCACTGTACTCCAAATGGCTACTGCCTTCAGAACTGCTATCTATCTATAACGCTGTGCTCACAACAAACATGACCACCTCAGCCTTTGACATCACCCCCACTTGTCACCCCATCTAATCATGAATAGAATTAAATTTAAAAATAATTACTCTCCAATGCGGAATAAAAATATATGCAATTTCAAGTGAATGCTCTCCAAGTGGCATATATTTTATTATATATTGACTCTCACAAGAGCTATTGTGAAAGTGAAGTGGCCTCTTTCATCTATTAAAGTCCACAAACATCAGTGCATATAGAAAGCGGATAGAATGCTATCTTATAGATGTATGTGAAACAGGTTCTTTTCACGTGGACATTATGTAGGTCAGGGAGGAAATCAGGAGGGGAAATAGCTATGAGAAATATGATGGAGTTAAAAGCTGAAGTTCCTGTGTTTATTGTGGGTATTATGGATTGGGAATTCAACGGCATTCTGTTACAGCAGAAACTCCAGGTTTCTCCTTTCTCCTGGGTCAGAAAGGAAGGCAGGATTTTGACCAAACTGCAGAATTTCTGTAACTTCTAGGAATCTCCTCAAGTTCTCCAGTTTGATTCTTACTTCCTCATGCATGTTTTAGTCCAAAAGAAATTAAGAATGGCTTGTTCATCTCTTGATACTATCTTTATTTAAAGCTGCCCACAAGCTTTTCAGAATGTTACAACACCTGACAGTCATTTTGACAATCACATACTACAATAAAATTGACTTGACTGTGGGACCTAATGTCTCCTCTATATAGGAAAACTGATAACCACAAAAAAAAATTTATTTAAGCAATATCATTTTTTCTACAACAACATACTCCCTACATATTTTTATGTCAACTCTTTTGGTTTTAAGATATTCTGTGGGACCAGGATTTCTTTGCCTCCTTGAGATGAGAGTAATTTATTTTCTGTGACAATGTTTTTTTCTGTGTGAGAAGCCACACTGTTGAGCCTTGGGGTTCCAAAGTTGAGGGGAGACATGTCTCAGATAGCATAGACTGACACATTTTCTTTTATATCAGAAGGAATCAGACTGGGTGGTTATAATTTACAGGAGTGGGAAAACAGCAAAAGTTTTAGCATAGTAAAAACTTGAGAATATATCTGAATAATTCAGTAATAACCATATCCCGTCTATATCAGACTTTAGCTTTTGGGCAAGTCCAGGAGATGATTATTACTTATCTCACAAAAAGGAGAAATGCCCTCCAGTTATCATTTAGATATAATGATGGTAACATTTGGCCTCTTGATCCATCAGTTTATTTGGTAGCATTCTCTCAGTAGGAGACACAGTTTAGTCAGTATTATTGGAAATTGAGAGGAAAATAATAGGATTACTGTCATTATTGTTGTTATACTAGTGCTGTGTTTTTCTTAAATGCTCCTTGGTAGCTCTCGGCAAATATAAGTAGGCCCAGCTTTGACATTTTATATACAACATTTTATTTGTGTAATGGCAGAAGGCTAATGTCCTCAGATATCTGTTAAATGTATTTTTCTGTTACTGTGTAGTTATAATCATGTAGCAGATTCTCTCTTTGCGAAGATTATAGTTTGTAATAAAAGGAAGGATGGTACTGAACTAGCTTTGCATATATTCAGTCAGAAAAAATGTGTGTGTATATATAACGATGAACATTTGTGAATTCACAGGCAGCGCTCAGCCTTAGGAGAATGTTTGGCTGCTTTTGCTGGTGCCTTCCCTGTGGCCTTTTTGGAAACTCATCTGAACAAACATAATACCTACTCTATCTACAACACCAAGTCTACAAGAGACAGAGCAGGTACATCCAGAACCTCACAGGCAGGCATTTTAACATCTGGATTTCACACACAATTGTGGTTGTCTTATTCACTGCATTTTTACATACATTTTCTATTACAGCAATCCTCCCTTTCATTTACTGATCTGTTTGTATTCATTTGCTAGAATGGTAGGTTAAATCTTGCAAAACTCAATGTTTTTCATTCATTTTTGAGCTGCCCAATATTGCATATGGAGATATTATTTTGGAATTAACTTGCTAAACTAGTTCCACCTCATTCTGATCATGTTGATACATTGCAAAATGGAATAAATTTGTAATATCAGAAGCTATTTGTATTGTATATAAATAAGTGCTTTTATATAAGATTTTATATGTCATACGCAGGTAGAGATTTTAATACTGTCTACTATCATAAATAAAATAGCATATCTTAATGAACAGTTTTAGTTCCTCATCTCTCATTTTCAGCCTCAACTCTTTCTGGGACTTATCTGTATCTTTAATTGGGGCTAAATATTTTAATACATTGTATGCCCTTAACAAGTAAATACTTAGGATAGCATGATATAACTTGCTTGCTGTGGTGTACTCTGTATTTTAAGTGTAGTAAATACCACAGCAAAGGCAAATACAAATAAGTAAACATTTGTTCATGTAGATTCCCCTTCAGAGGACTATTTAATAAAAACATAGCTGGGGAATTAATGCTGTGCCTTATGCTGTTCCCTACTGGAAATATTTTAGAGGTTCTACTGATTAACTTGTATTATTTTAAACTACCATGGGTGAAACTGAAAACTGGACAGCTACCTATAGAATATAATTTTATTTTGTTATGTCTCATTCTAAATTTAATGCATACCACAAATACACCTCTACCCCAGTATAACGCGACCTGATATAACATGAATTTGGATATAACGTGGTAAAGCAGCGCTCCGGGGGGTGGGGGGAAGGACTGCACGCTCCGGCGAATCAAAGCAAGTTCGATATAATGCAGTTTCACCTATAACGCGGTAAGATTTTTTGGCTCCCAAGGACAGCATTATATCGAGGTAGAGGCGTATTGAAAAAATGAAAAACACTATGCTATAGTATACAACAATTACTTAATGGCATCTTATGTATAACTTCACCCACTCAATTTTAAAAGAAGAGCAACTGATTCATTCTTCTATAGAGCTACAGTAGTCTGTCTGGCAAATGTCAGTGTCTATATTAATAAGTAATATGTTCTGGTAATTGTAGTACATCCACAGTAGCCTATACTGTCTTTTGTGGAAAGAAATATCCTTTTATTAATACTAATAATAATAATTTGAATTTACTTTTATTGAGGATTTCAAAATGCTATCCAAACTTCAATTAAGCAAGCGTTAATGCAGCTCTGTGAACAAATATGTATGATGTATTCAGTGTTAAAATGAGACTTAGCCTGATTTTGAAAAACAGCCCAGACGATAGGCAGATACAAACAATTTGGCTCCAACTTCAGTACTGGGACTAATCTTACTATACAAGTTGACACTTCCATTGAAGCTGATGTATAACTCTCTACTCAGTTCCATAAAAGCATTCTTTCTTTGTGTCTAAAGCTTTATCAGCCAGATGGACATCTTGTGAAAGAGAAAATAAAAGTAGAATGGAAAAACATTTGGATATAAATGTTTACGTGTGTTTTCTCTTTGTGATACATTTTATTTTTTTTATTTTCTAGCTCTTAATTTGCCAATCAGTGTAGAAGAGATTTGTCCAAAAATTCCTTCCCTGGAGAAGTTAATGGAAGAAATAGTGGAATTGGCAGAGTCTGGTATTCGTTACACACAAATGCCACATATAATGGAAGTGATATTGCCTATGCTGTGTAGCTACATGTCACACTGGTGGGAACATGGGCCAGAAAACAATCCTGACAAGGCTGAAATGTGCTGCACAGCCTTGACCTCAGAGCACATGAACACTCTGTTGGGTAACATACTGAAAATAATCTATAACAACCTAGGTATTGATGAGGGAGCCTGGATGAAGAGATTAGCAGGTAAGATTTGGAGATATGAATAATTTGAGTCTGATTCTTTTCTCATTTACATCAGTTCACATTGACTTCAATGGATTTACTCTATATTTACCCCACTTGAAGTTGGAAGAGAATCAAGCCCATATTTTACAGCCTCTTTGAATAATACAAAGTCTAATTAAATGAAACAATAAGACAGCAATTCTTTGAAAGAGAGATGATATATTTTAAAATAATTGGTATATATCGTCTTGAACTTAATAAATTTCCCTCCTTCAAAAGCATGGCCATCTTTGCATTGTAATATGCCATTTACAGAACTGAAAGAATTGTATTTCTGCCACCAATTTATCTATATATACAGAAGGCAATTGTGTGCTATTCCAAAATCTGGTTTTTGAAGTGTTGTCATTAGGCTTTATGATTAACACCCTGCCACCATTCCACAGGGTCTGTCCAATGCTCCAGTTTCTAACTAGTCCCTTCGGAGTGTGATCCCTTTAATGTGCTTGGGGCCCAAGGATACACACAGTTCCAAGGATCCAGAACTGAGCCTTCAGGCACCAACAAACCCTGTCTGTCTTATGGTTCCTTGCAGTGAGTCCAGCCAAAGCCAGACTCCTGCAGAAGGCTTGTGCTGTGTCCCTTCAGGGTGCAGTGCTCATAGTGATTATTTGCATCAACTCCAGGCAGCCTTTTCCAAACAAGGCAACGATTTATTTGTCACCTGATGTACAGAGTCTGAAAGTCCTTAGGTTAGGGTAGAGAATCAAAGGTTAAGAGTTCAGCATGGCCAACGTTAGGCCAGGGCTCCCTTGAGCCATGCTACCATCAAAGCTATCTAGGCTCTCTCTCTGTCTTGGTTCCTAGTCCCAGGTGTGTGTGTTCCTGTGTCCCTCCAAAGGCCAGCTCTTAACCCAGCCATCTGACTCCTTTCTGCTTTGTTCTCCCGCTGTAGCCTTTGCTCGGCTTCTCCATGAAGAGATATTGGGGGGAATCTCCTTCTTCTTGGCTGTTGGTTCCTAGATGTGAATGTCCTGGCCATTGGGGTTCCCACTGTCTTTCTGGATCCTCCGCTGATACGGGTTGGTTCCAGCCAATCCTTTAATGACCCATTCATACCACCCCAAACAGTTACATGACTCAACCCTCATATCTTCTGCTTTGCCCCACGGGCAGCTTTTTACACTCTATGCATAGGAATGCAAAGCACAGGGAAACTGAGGCTCTCATAGGAATCATAAAAATATCACTTCAGCATACACTCCTTTGAGATGGATGGCAGTTCATAGTTACTTTTAGGTTGTGTGTTTTTTTTTTAAGAAAGATGATAACAACATTGGGTTTTATTGAAAATCACAAAAGTGAAAGGCTGAAAACACAGCTGATTTGTTGATTTGTCACCTTGTAAAACTTTATCATCTTCCTAGAAAAGTCACTCTGATTCAATTTCACATGACTTTTCAATACTTATTGTCTTCTTTCTGTTGTTTTTGATGCTTATGTTTTTGGTAACATACAGGTCTGGACCCCCATTTTGATAGTCACTGTAAGATAACATAGGCAAACATGTTCCCTGCTGCAAGTTACTTACAATCTACGAAATGTATTGTAGGTGTTTGTTATCTAAACAAACACTAGCTAAATACTTCCTTAAGGATTACCCTTTGGATGAGTGGATTTGCAGAAAATCCGGCCTAGGTACTGTAAATGGCTGAGTGATGAGTGCCTCTCAACATTTTCAGAGGCTCATTTAGTCCAGATGAGATCCCAAAAGTTCAAATGTGTATTCATAACTTATCCAGGCTTGTGCAAATGCAAGATGTGTCTGGCAGTTACTAGTGCAAGCTCCCAAATGAGATTTCCAGTACTTCCTCCTTTCAACCAAGCCAAACAATACTGTGTGAAGGAAGAGCTAGGAGCTCAGGAACGATTTATCCCCCACATACGTCACTGCACAACATTTACGTACTTTATGAAACTTTTTAATTTTCTTAATGCAAAATGCTGCAGTAGATATAAGACAAGTTTCATGGTGTTAAGTGTTTAGCATGATATTAGCTAATTTGAATCCCTGTTTTCACACTAACAAAATGAACTTGTGGCCCCACTGAAGTCAGTGCAGCGCTCCCATTGACTTTAAATTGGACCAGGATTTCATCCTCGTTCGTTAAAATAAAATACAGGAGAGAAAAGGTAAAGGTTTTGGATTACACTTCATGGTCAGGTGTTTATTATAGTATTAATTTGCCTTAAATAGTGTTTTCCCAGCCTATCATAATCAAAGTGAAGCCCCAGCTTTTAAAGACCCACTTCCTGCCGCTGATGGATAAGTTGAAGAAAAAAGCAGCAATGGTTGTATCAGATGAAGACCATTTAAGAGCAGAAGGCAGAGGTGACATGTCTGAGGCTGAACTGCTTATCCTAGATGAGTTCACCATTTTGGCACGGGACCTCTATGCCTTCTACCCTTTGTTGATTAGATTTGTGGACTATAACAGGTATGTGGAAAAAAACAAATTAGTGAACCCTTTCAAAACCTAGTTATGTTTCTTGATACTTCATTTTTGTGCCTTGATTATGTCCTACACTGAATTTACATAACTTTTCTTCAGACAATCAATTTTAAAGTGACATTAATAGTACCTTATTGCAGACTTACTGCAATTTTAGGAAAGGGATTTGGAGAAAAATCACAAAAAAAATAATTTCCCATTGCATTTTGCCTATTATTATGAGGAAACTGTATTCAGATGTTGAAATAGGGCATCAAAAGGTCACTTTAACATAAATTAAAACACATGCATGTCGTTGTACTTTTTTCCTGGTGATATCATGTTAAAAATTGATTTCAAAGCAAAATGTTACAATTGCATTATCTAAGCCAGAAAGAATCATCACCAAGTTTTTTTTCCTTGTTATCTAATTTTAGGGCAAAATGGCTGAAAGAACCCAACCCGGAAGCAGAGGAACTGTTCCGCATGGTGGCTGAGGTATTCGTTTACTGGTCAAAATCCCATGTAAGTAAATTCTTACAATTTTTATTTTACTGTAGTTTTCTTGGCAGATGGGTCAATTATTAGAAATGTCCATCCTTTGAGAAGGAGGTGCAAGTGGTGCATTGCCCTCTGCCCAGGTAGATTTCCTTTTTCTTTTTTTCTGTAACAGTATTCCAATAGCTTTAACCATATGACACAACAAGGATTTATATACAGTGTGATGCAACATAGCTCTACTGATGCATCATTCAAACAGTAAATTAGTTATATTGGATCATACAGGAGGGTGCGTCGTTCAGGCAAAACTGGTTGTGTGGGGACCATCATGGGATAATTTGTAACAATCCTACAATGTGTGGGGAAGCCGATTCTGATTGCCTTACTTGAGGTTTCCTTTTGCAATGCTCCAAGATAGACTCAAACACAGTTTATCCTCCTTGCTTATAAATCACCACTGACACTTTTTTTCTGGCTATGAGGATGGATCATACTTTCTCTGTTCAGGCCGGCATTATTTTCTCCCCATTAATCAGATAAAAGTGCTTCATCATGAGGAGTTTGCCATCCTCTTTTTCTTGTAAGATGCTAAACATGTCATTCCTTGTAGCCAGTCTGTTCCACTCGAGAGCTGCGAGGCCTACGAGCAGTCCAAATTTTGGTCTCCGGTTTGCTACCAGTAATGATCTTTGAATGGTTGCATGAGAAAACATACATAATGATGGAGAGGGGTCTGTGGACAAGGAGATGTGTATGGCTGTTAATTTCCTGTCACTCCTGAAGTTCTGTGAAGTTGAAGAAATACAGTGATGTCTTGTAGTTCTATGACCATATGTATTTCTTCATGAGAACTCGTATTTCTTTCATAAGGCTCCTGTACAGATGGTCATTATTGAGTTCTTGCCACCAGCCTTATATTTTTATTTCCCCCTGCACTCCCTTCTTTGTCTGAATATGTAGCTAATCAATTAGTTTAAATTGATGTAACTCACCACAGAATAGTAAAATCTACCCACCACAGCTGGATATCCCGCCTCCTTCAATCTATAGGCATGGTTATGATATAACGTATGTAATAGAAGAGTCCTCAGCGAGACTGTCAGACTTGAAATCTAGAAGTTCTTTGAAGAGAATGTATAACTTTACTTCCACTGACTTAACGCTGCATTGCAGATTTCTGTTTCTTTAACAGAACTCAAAGGAAAGCATTTCACTTATTTTGCCATTTCGGTAACGGCTCTGCATGAGAAGGTGTCTTACTGAAGTCAATGGGAGTTCTGTGCACAGAGCAGACAGACAAATAGCTCAGCAAGTTTTAAATCAGGGTTATGCTCTGTAAAAGAAGTCCTGGCATTCCATGTTTGCCTCTTGGGGTATGTCTGCACTGCAGCTAGACACCCGCGGCTGGCCTGTGCCAGCTGAGTTGGGCTTGCAAGGCTCAGGCTGTGAGGCTGTTTAATTGCTGTGTAGGTGTCTGGGCTCAGGCAGGAGCTTAGGCTCCTGTAGGACCCTGTAAGGTGGGAGGGTTCCAGAGCTCAGGCTGCAGCTTGAGCTGGAACATCTGCACTGCAATTAAACAGCCCTGCAGCCCAAGCCATGTGAACCTGAGCCAGCTGGCACAGGCCAGCCATGGGTTTCTAACTGCAATATAGACATACCCTTGGTGACTTCTAGCTGAGATTCACTAAATTGCAAGTTAGGAAATTTCCTCTTAATACCATTCCTGCAAAACTCATCCTGGGATCTCAACCTGGGTTTTTTCTGGCTTGTACACCAGCACCAGCAACAAAGACTGTGCATTAAGAATTAAGCTATGAACTTCACTGATGATACGTGTTTTAGAATAGAATGCAGCTCATGACGTGTGCAAGAGTAAAAAGCAGTAAAATTACTAAAAGAAAACTGCCAATAAAATAAAATGAAACTGAACACTCACAGGGAATAGGTGAGTGAAGAAGTGTCATCTTTACATAGTTGCATTTCCCACTATAATCACAGTTCTGCAAGTCTGAGTGATAGTATTGTAGCATTTCTGTACTTAGAGGTATTTTAACTAATATTATCTATGAACCCCACCAAGCACAGCCTAAATACCTGTTCAACAATTAGGCGCTGAGTCAGCAAAATATATAAGTGTGTTTGTCATAAACAGATAGCTAAGGGTTAATGTCTCTTTCACCTGAAGCACCTGACCAGAGGACCAATCAGGAAACCGGATTTTTTCAACTTTGGGTGGAGGGAATTTTGTGTCTGAGTCTTTGTTTTCTGCCTGCCTGCTTTCTCTGAGCTTTGGAGTAGTTTCTACTTTCTAGTCTTCTGTTTCTAAGTGTAAGGACAAAGAGATCAGATAGTAAGTTATATGGTTTCTTTTCTTTGGTATTTGCATGAATATAAATGCTGGAGTGCTTTGATTTGTATTCTTTTTGAATAAGGCTGTTTATTCAATATTCTTTTAAGCAATCGACCCTGTGTTGTGTCACCTTAATACAGAGAGACCATTTGTATGTATTTTTTCTTTCTTTTTATATAAAGCTTTCTTTTAAGACCTGTTGGAGTTTTCTTTACTTCAGGGAAATTGAGTCTGTACTCACCAGGGAATTGGTGGGAGGAAGAAATCAGGGGAAATCTGTGTGCGTTGGATTTGCTAGCCTGATTTTGCATTCCCTCTGGGTGAATAGGAAAGTACTTTTTGTTTCCAGGACTGGGAACGGAGAGGGGGAGTCACTCTGTGTAGTTTCACAGAGCTTGTGTCTGTGTATCTCTCCAGGAGCACCTGGAGGGGGGAAGGGAAAAAGGATTATTTCCCTTTGTTGTGAGACTCAAGGGATTTGGGTCTTGGGGTCCCCAGGGAAGGTTTTTCAGGGGGACCAGAGTGCCCCAAAACACTCTAATTTTTTGGGTGGTGGCAGCAAGTACCAGGTCCAAGCTGGTAACTAAGCTTGGAGGTTTTCATGCTAACCCCCATATTTTGGACGCTAAGGTCCAAATCTGGGACTAAGGTTATGACATGGTGTAGCAGTGGTGGGATATAGACAGAATCCAGAAGCCAGTAGGAATATTATATTTTTCTTTTCTCTGCTAAGGGCTTTTTAGCACAGAGAAACAGTTTGGTTTTAAAAGGGAACCAGAGAGAATTTTTTTTTTCTGCTCTCTCTGGCAGTTTGTGGCTTGCATGTTAAGCAAGAAGTCGTTAAGGTGCTATCACGAGTCTTTTGTCACACAATAGCACTCCCATTGAGAGTCATTACCAGCACTATATAAATGCAAATAAAGTGGTTTTTCAGGTTTACTTAACATTGAAGATTAGCTAAAGGCACTGTTGCTAGGCAGACTTCAGGAGGCAACAGAGAACCTGCAGTTCAGAGGATAAACACCGGAGGGCACCCCAACACAAGAAAACAGGAATCATGACTTCTAAGGCAAAAATTAAGGCCGAAGAGCAATTCAAAGAAGCTGAACACAGGCGACAAATGGAGATGAAAGAAAGAGAAGAACAAATCAAAGAGGCAGCACACAAAAGAAAACTAGAAGAAGAAGAGGCAGCCCACAGAAGACAGATAGAACTCCAGAGGGAAGCCCACCAACAGGCCATGGAATTAGAAAAGGCTAAGCAACAGACTCCAGCCAACCCTAACAACCCGGCGCCAATTATTGCTCCACAGCACAGGAAATTTCCCACCTACAAGGCAGGTGATGACACCGAGGCCTTCTTGGAAAATTTTGAAAGAGCCTGTCTTGGGTACAGCATCCCCGAAGACCAGTACATGGTAGAATTAAGGCCACAGCTCAGTGGACCTTTAGCAGAGGTGGCAGCTGAAATGCCTAAGCAGCAAATGAATGACTATAACCTTTTTCAAACCAAGGCCAGATACGGAATGGGGATAACCCCAGATCATGCCCTTCGGCACTTCAGAACCCAAAAGTGGAAACCAGAGGTGTCATTTCCCAAACACGCCTACTACATTGCAAAAAACTATGAGGCCTGGATAACAGGAAACAACGTTCAAACCTTGGAAGAACTGCACCTCCTCATACAAATGGAGCAGTTCTTGGATGGTGTTCCTGAAGACATCACACGGTACATACAAGATGGAAAACCCAAAGATCTCGCTGAGGCGGGGGAGATTGGAGCCAAATGGATGGAACTGGCAGAAAGCAAGAAAGCTACTGTCAAGGGGAACGATTACCCCAGGGGGCACACAGACCATAAACCCTACAACCGAGGACAGCCAAAGCCCCACATACAACCCAAGTAAAGCCACAGACGCCCTACTCTTCCACCTCACCAGTCTCCAGTAACGCACCTCGGCCCAGTGACCCATCAGATGGAAGATGCTTTAAGTGTAATGAACTGGGACATATCAAGGCCAACTGTCCCAAGAACACCATGCGAGTGCAATTCATTACACCACCATCACACCAAAGATCCCCAGGCCCAGATGCCTCTCAAATACCCTTGGAGCAAAGGGAAAATTTGAGAGTGGGCGGAAAGAAGGTTACTGCGTGGAGAGACACGGGGGCACAAGTGTCAGCTATCCACCAATCCTTCGTTGACCCCAAATTCATCAACCCAAAGGCCAAAGTTACAATTTACCCCTTCATGTCACAAGCTGTAGACTTGCCTACAGCTCAACTGCCTGTCCAGTACAAAGGCTGGTCAGGAATGTGGACTTTTGCAGTCTATGACAATTATCCTATCCCCATGCTACTGGGGGAAGACTTGGCCAACCAGGTGAGGCGGGCCAAGAGAGTGGGAATGGTTACACGTAGCTAAACCAGGCAAGCTTCCAGACCCATTCCTGTTCCTGAGCCGTCCACAGACGCCCCGTCTGTGTTACCAGAGACCCAGACAGAGGTAGTGGACCCGGATTCCATGCCTACCACTGAAACAGCCACAGCATCTCCAGTCCCAGGCCCGGAACTGGAACAGCAACCAGCACCAGCAAGTGCAACCACATCTTCAAACTCAACGCCAGAGGGTGCCAGCGAGCCAGAACTGGCAGAAGCACAAAACAGCCATACCCACAATGCTCAGCCAGAGCCTGAAATACCCTCAGGTGCACCAGCGGGGAGCGGTACACCAGCAACGGAAACAACCCCATCACCAACATCGCTTCCAGAGGGACCAAGCCCAAGTCCACAGTCTGAGGAAGAACTGGTGACCCCATCCTCAAGGGAACAGTTCCAGGCTGAGCAGGAAGCGGATGACAGCCTTCAGAAAGCTTGGGCGGCGGCATGGAGCACCCCACCGCCTCTCAGCTCTTCTAATCGATCCCGGTTTGTTATAGACCAAGGACTTTTATACAAGGAAATTCTTTCTGGTGGACACCGGGAAGAATGGCAGCCGCAAAAACAGTTGGTGGTTCCAACTAAGTACCGGGGGAAGCTCTTAAGCTTAGCCCATGATCATCCCAGTGGCCATGCTGGGGTGAACAGAACCAAGGACCGGTTGGGGAAGTCCTTCCACTGGGAGGGGATGGGCAAGGATGTTGCCAAGTATGTCCGGTCTTGTGAGGTATGCCAAAGAGTGGGAAAGCCTCAAGACCAGGTCAAGGCCCCTCTCCAGCCACTCCCCATAATTGAGGTCCCATTTCAGCGAGTAGCTGTGGATATTCTGGGCCCTTTCCCAAAAAAGACGCCCAGAGGAAAGCAGTACGTACTAACTTTAGTGGACTTTGCTACCCGATGGCCAGAAGCAGTAGCTCTAGGCAACACCAGGGCTAACACTGGGTGCCTGGCCTTAACAGACATCTTTGCCAGGGTAGGTTGGCCCTCCGACATCCTTACAGATTCAGGGTCTAATTTCCTGGCAGGGACCATGGAAAAACTGTGGGAAACTCATGGGGTGAATCACTTGGTTGCCACCCCGCACCACCATCAAACCAATGGCCTAGTGGAAAGGTTCAATGGAACTTTGGGGGCCATGATACGAAAATTCATCAACGAATTCTCCAATAATTGGGACCTAGTGTTGCAGCAGTTGCTGTTTGCCTACAGGGCTGTACCACATCCCAGTTTAGGGTTTTCACCGTTTGAACTTGTGTATGGTCACGAGGTTAAGGGGCCACTACAGTTGGTGAAGCAGCAATGGGAGGGGTTTACGCCTTCTCCAGGAACTAACATTCTGGACTTTGTAAGCAACCTACAAAGCACCCTCCGACACTCTTTAGCCCTTGCTAGAGAAAACCTAAAGAATGCTCAGGAAGAGCAAAAGGCCTGGTATGACAGACATGCCAGAGAACGTTCCTTCAAGGTAGGAGACCAGGTTATGGTCTTGAAGGCGCAACAGGCCCATAAGATGGAAGCATCATGGGAAGGGCCATTCACGGTCCAAGAGCGCCTAGGAACTGTAAATTACCTCATAGCATTTCCCAATTCCTCACTAAAGCCTAAAGTGTACCATGTTAATTCTCTCAAGCCTTTTTATTCCAGAGACTTACAGGTTTGTCAGTTTACAGTCCAGGGAGATGAGGCTGAGTGGCCTGACGGTGTCTACTACGACGGGAAAAAAGACGGTGGCGTAGAAGAGGTGAACATCTCAACCACCCTGGAACGTCTGCAGCGGCAACAAATTAAGGAGCTGTGCACTAGCTTCGCCCCATTGTTCTCAGCCACCCCAGGACGGACTGAGCGGGCATACCACTCCATTGATACAGGTAATGCTCACCCAATCAGAACCCCACCATACCGGGTGTCTCCTCATGCCCAAGCTGCTATAGAACGCGAGATCCAGAACATGCTACAGATGGGTATAATCCGCTCATCTACCAGTGCATGGGCATCTCCAGTGGTTCTAGTACCCAAACCCGATGGGGAAATACGCTTTTGCGTGGACTACCGTAAGCTAAATGCGGTAACTCGTCCGGACAACTATCCAATGCCACGCACTGATGAGCTATTGGAGAAGTTGGGACGTGCCCAGTTCATATCTACAATAGACTTAACCAAGGGGTACTGGCAAGTACCGCTAGATGAACCTGCCAAAGAAAGGTCAGCATTCATCACCCATGCGGGGCTGTATGAATTTAATGTGCTTCCCTTCAGACTGCGAAATGCACCCACCACCTTCCAAAGGCTAGTAGATGGTCTACTAGTAGGATTGGGAGAATATGCAGTTGCCTACCTCGATGATGTGGCCATTTTTTCTGATTCATGGCCTGAACACCTAGAACACCTGGAAAAAGTCTTTGAGCGCATCAGGCAGGCAGGACTAACTGTTAAGGCCAAAAAGTGTCAAATAGGCCAAAACAGAGTGACTTACCTGGGGCACCAGGTGGGTCGAGGAACCATAAACCCCCTATAGGCCAAGGTGGATGCTATCCAAAAGTGGCCTGTCCCACGGTCCAAGAAGCAGGTCCAATCCTTCTTAGGCTTGGCCGGATACTACAGGCGATTTGTACCACACTACAGCCAAATCGCTGCCCCACTGACCGAACTGACCAAAAAGACCCAGCCAAATGCAGTTAAGTGGACTGATGAGTGTCAAAAGGCCTTTACCCAACTTAAGGCAACGCTCATGTCTGACCCTGTACTCAGGGCCCTGGATTTTGACAAACCATTCCTAGTAACCACAGATGCATCTGAGCGTGGTATAGGAGCAGTGCTCATGCAGGAAGCAACAGATCACAACTTCCATCCTGTCGTGTTTCTCAGCAAGAAACTGTCTGAGAGGGAAAGTCACTGGTCAGTCAGTGAAAAGGAATGCTATGCCATTGTGTACGCCCTGGAAAAGCTACGCCTATATGTTTGGGGACTGCGGTTCCAACTACAAACTGACCATGCTGCGCTAAAGTGGCTTCATACTGCCAAGGGGAACAACAAGAAACTTCTTCGTTGGAGTTTAGCTCTCCAAGATTTTGATTTTGAAATTCAACACATCACAGGAGCTTCTAACAAAGTAGCTGATGCACTCTCCCGTGAGAGTTTCCCAGAATTCAGTAGTTAAAAAGTGTTCTTAAAATGTAGAAGTCTGTTAGTTATATACTTAGGGGTATATGTAAAGGTGCATGTGTTGTATTAATCTGTTTATTTTCAAGTTCTAGAAGGAAATCGCCGCCAGTGAGCTTCCCCACTGTCTGCAATTTGGGGGGCGTGTCATAAACAGATAGCTAAGGGTTAATGTCTCTTTCACCTGAAGCACCTGACCAGAGGACCAATCAGGAAACCGGATTTTTTCAACTTTGGGTGGAGGGAATTTTGTGTCTGAGTCTTTGTTTTCTGCCTGCCTGCTTTCTCTGAGCTTTGGAGTAGTTTCTACTTTCTAGTCTTCTGTTTCTAAGTGTAAGGACAAAGAGATCAGATAGTAAGTTATATGGTTTCTTTTCTTTGGTATTTGCATGAATATAAGTGCTGGAGTGCTTTGATTTGTATTCTTTTTGAATAAGGCTGTTTATTCAATATTCTTTTAAGCAATCGACCCTGTGTTGTGTCACCTTAATACAGAGAGACCATTTGTATGTATTTTTTCTTTCTTTTTATATAAAGCTTTCTTTTAAGACCTGTTGGAGTTTTCTTTACTTCAGGGAAATTGAGTCTGTACTCACCAGGGAATTGGTGGGAGGAAGAAATCAGGGGAAATCTGTGTGCGTTGGATTTGCTAGCCTGATTTTGCATTCCCTCTGGGTGAATAGGAAAGTACTTTTTGTTTCCAGGACTGGGAACGGAGAGGGGGAGTCACTCTGTGTAGTTTCACAGAGCTTGTGTCTGTGTATCTCCCCAGGAGCACCTGGAGGGGGGAAGGGAAAAAGGATTATTTCCCTTTGTTGTGAGACTCAAGGGATTTGGGTCTTGGGGTCCCCAGGGAAGGTTTTTCAGGGGGACCAGAGTGCCCCAAAACACTCTAATTTTTTGGGTGGTGGCAGCAAGTACCAGGTCCAAGCTGGTAACTAAGCTTGGAGGTTTTCATGCTAACCCCCATATTTTGGACGCTAAGGTCCAAATCTGGGACTAAGGTTATGACAGTGTTAATAACTTTAAACATGCCAGTTAAAAGGGATTACTCACATGCTTAAACTTACACACATATTTAAGTGCTTTGCTGGATCAATATTTTAAATAGTGGTACTCTTGTGATGCTCACTGTAGAAAAACCTAAGATAGACAGAATTACCGGTATGATAATATCTAGGCAATTATTTTTTGTCTAATTGTGATGCTATTTGCATTTTATGCCATTCCACTATGTAAATGTGAGGCAACAATCCTTTATCTAATGTAATTCGTATTTGAAATGGAAACTGGATAAGTTTACGCTTTATTGTAATCTGTCAGAGTTTTCAAATGTAAAGACTTTTGATTGAGTTTAGAAAGTTTGTTTGCCTGCAGGTAAGCAGTGGAGTATAGCAAAGTCATTGCCATCAGTAATTGATTTTATGCCTTGGAGGTTTGCATCAAAGTTTAGCTAGGTTAGCTTGTTATTTTATTATGTGGAAAATCATTTAAGGTGTGCAAAGTGAACAGCATATTTTGTAAAATCTTTTTATTTTCAAGTACAATATTTGACGTAAAATGAACAAAAATAGCTAAGGTAAAATATATAGACATTTTGTTGTAGTATTTTATAGTGCTTAATCAAGGCTACATGATTTTTTTCAGTACGAACACTTTCTAATATTTGAATTCAATACAGGTGTAATTACTAGAATTGGTTGGCAAATTTTCGATGAAAACATTTTTTGTTGGAAAATGTTAATTTGTAAAAACTGAAACTTTTCACAAAGATATGTGTTCTGAATCAGGAACAGAAGGGACTTGAACCTGGGTGTCTCGTATTTCAGGATTGTGCCATAATCACTGGATTATTAAATATTCCTATCTTTCTTGCTCTGTTTTTCCAAAGGGTCTTGGTGTTGTCCTGGTGTAGAACAAAAGCAATTGTTGAAACCTGAAAACTTTCACAAAATACTCCTGTTTTCCAGCCAATAACGTTGTATTTTTATATCTATCTACAATGTTCCTATCTATATAGTTCAAATCTGTCATGTCATTAGAGTTTAGAGAATAAAGAGAACAATTTTGTGAATACTCACACGAACTTTAAAATGAATTTACTTTGGCTGTGTTGCATCCATTTTTGTGCTCACTTCCTTTGAATGTTTGAGTGATCAAGTTTCACTCTCATGAATGCTCACAGAGTGAATTTGGAAGCTTACATACTCTAGCATTCACACTGATAGTGTAAAATTGCCTCCCTGTTGTACAAAATAGTATCCAATGTTCCAAATATCCCTCACTAGAGCCATGGCATAGAGTTAATTAAATAATTTAGATAAAGATCTGATGGCAACCTACATAGCTTGGACCATGTATACATATGCATTTATTTAGTGACATAGAATTACAGTTCAGGAAACACAATGACTTTGTGTGAATGTCACAAGACAAAATTAAATTTAATTTCTGCACTCGGGTTATATATTTTACAGTAATCAGACTTTTGACAGGATGTTTGGAGCCAAATTTAGTGTTGGCAAGAGTAGAAAGTGTTTAGTTTTCCAAAACTCCTTAATCCTGTTTAGATGATGCCTCTCTATCAATTGATACCTCTACAGGAGATTAAAACACAAAGCGGCTTCCTTAAACCTTCTTCCAAATTATAAAAATTATGCTAGTTCAGCCAGAGGACAGAAGTAAAAGCATGTGGTTTATGTCAGGGGTTCTCAACCTTTTTCTTGCTGAGGCCACCCGTGACATGCTATAAAAATTCCAGGGCCCAGTGGAAGTGGGGGGGCCCTCAGGGCAGGGGCGTTGGGCATAGGTGTAGTTTGACTTCTGTTTTGGGAGGGCAGGGGCTAGTGGGGCTCGAGCCACTTCCACATGGTGTGGTCCAGGGGGGAGGGATAGCTCAGTGGTTTGAGCATTGGCTTGCTAAACCCAGGGTTGTGAGTTCAATCCTTGAGAGGGCCATTTGGGGATTGGTCCTGCTTTGAGGAGGGGGTTGGACTAGATGATCTCTTGAGGTCCCTTCCAACCCTAATAATCTATTATTCTAATTTATGATCAGGCCATCTAGCCTTTCTGGGTTGGGGGGAGACACAACCAAAAATTATAACTCAAAGTTGGGGAGCTTAGCTTAGAAAGTTTGAAAACAGCTTCAGGTGCAGGGATGGGGTAGCTAGGGGCTGTGTGCAGGCATGGAGGTAACACACGGTGCAGGGACGGGGTAGCTAGGAGTTGTATGCAAATCGGGTAGCTGTGGGCTAAGTTCCCTGTAAGCTGTGCGGCCACACAGCAGCCTATTTAGCGCTGCACAGGTGCTTAGGGAACCTTGCTGGTGAGGGGCGCCCCTCCCCTGACCTTGACTCCTACAACCCAGAGTGGCCCGGACCCAGCCGCAGCTGGATCCAGGCCCCAGGCGCAGCCCGGCCAGCCCTCCCCTGGCCCAGACCTGCTGGGTCCTATCCTGCAGCCCCAACCCTCTGCCCCAGCCTTGAGTCTCCTCCCACAAGAACCCTTCAGCCGCACCCCTACCGCATGAATTTTATGTGCACCAATATGAAGGTGATGTGTGTCACATCACCTCCATATTGGTACACACAACAAAATTCATTTTGCACATGGGTGGGAAAAATTAGAGGGAACTCTGGCTGTGGATGCAGAGAGGAGGTAGCTAGCTGCTGTATGCGGGCAGGATGATAGTTCATGGGGGCAAGGAGCGGAGTAGCTAGGGGCTGCGTGCTGGAAGGGCTCCCCTGTAGTCTCTGTTCCTGGAGGGGTCTGCCAGCCACAGAGCTGGGTCTCCCCCCTGGGTGGCTCTTACCAGCTGCCTTTGCAGGAGCAAAGGGGACTGAGAGCAGAGGAGCAGCTTCAACCCAGAGCATCAGCAGGAGAAAAAGGGATGATGCTGTTGCCTGATCCATGGCACCAGGCAGAGCAGCATCTGTTCTGCACTGCCTGGCTCTGGCTTCCCACCTCTGACAAGGCCAGGGAGCAGGAAGAGGAGATCCGGGGGAGGGGAGGTGTGGAGCTGCCCCCGGGACTGCTGTGCTCTTGTGCTGCAGTTTGGGGGAAGGCAATGCCCTCCATGTTCCCAGTTCTGCCCATGGACTCAGGGCTTATGCCCCACAGGGAGTACCAGGGCTCTGGGATTCAGCCCCACGCCTTCTGGCTTCAGCCCTGCGTGGGTCGACTGGAATCAGACTCTGGGTTTCAGCTGCAGGGCCCTGCAGCCTCCTTGAAAGGGCTCGCGGATCCTGGCTGAGAACTGCTGGTTTATGTGATTCATCACAATTAACAGCTGGAATTTCAAATATCCGCAGTGGGCTGTTGTTCACAATGAAAAGTGCATTTAAAAAAACAACCACCATCAAAAAACAGAATTTGTCAGTTCAAGAAGTTAGTAATGGCAGTCTTATTGCATATGTGAAAAGGGGCAAAAATAAGTTTAGTGAGTCGTTATTGAAATATTGTGCTCAGATGTAAATGTTAATATCATGTTGGAAATTATATTCCCTTAGGTGTTAGAGAAAAAATATTGAAATTAAAGCTCACTTCAGGTATAAAAATGCTCACTTCATTTATACAAATTAATTATATTGCACAGATTCTTCTGCACAACAATAGTTTCTGAAGAGCTTTCTAAACACTGTGGCTAAAATTTCGATCGTATCTTTTGACATCATTAGTTCCTAGTAGTTCTTTGCCTTCCTCCTCTTTTTCCTAGTAGATTTTCAAATCTGCACCAGACCTTTCTGAGAATAAAAATACATGTCTTTCATTTAAAAGGGGATGTGTGTTTGTAGATCCACTTTATGTTCAGAGTAGATAAAAATCTGAGATTTGTGCAATGTAAATAATGTCAGAATTTAACACATTCTCAAGAATCCATTAAAAATGTAGATACTGTAACTTTGTGGACTCTATGGAGTTCCAGTGAACTCATATTTATTATTTAAGACTTGTATGGACAGACTTCTCACATGTAATAAGTGCTTTTAACTGAAATCTCCTGTGTAACATTTCAGAATTTCAAAAGGGAAGAGCAGAATTTTGTGGTACAGAATGAAATCAACAACATGTCTTTCCTTATTACTGACACCAAATCCAAGATGTCTAAGGTACAATAAGCTGCAAAGTTTAAATGTTGTTATCCCATCTTGCTTTCTCTCCTCTTAGTGTTTTAGTTTTGAAGTTTGTAATGGCAAGTCTCCGCAGTTATAACCCCTTAAGTCAATGTTCCTGTGAACTTTCAGGGTCCTATCATTTATGATGGTCCCTCCAGTAGTGCTGAAGATGCACTGTACTGCTGCTACTTGCTTTGGCTAGAGTGGATGGAAATATCAGGTGTGCTTAAAGGCCAAGTGATTATATCATCACTGGCTGCACATACCACAGTAGTTGATCCATCTTCTTTCCTGGTGTTGGACGTGATCCTTAATTGTTTTGCACTCCAACATCCTATGGAAGTCCACAGGAGTTTTGAGTAGGCAAACAGTGCAGGATTTGGCCACTGGTGCATGATGGAATGCAATTGTGCCTACTACAGTGGTCAAAGTGTGTGTATGTCTTCCATTTCTAGAGTTATTCCCCACTATAATTACAGGGAATATCTATAGTTACTAGGATGAAGGTAAGAGAGAGCAGGCATTTCAGCTGGCTAGAGCTTGGAGCAGCCAGACTCGGTGTGGGGAGGGGAGAGAGGGAGATTTAGAAAGATGGTATAATGCCTCCTTACCTTCCCCAGCCTTTTCTCCTCACTCAGTCAGATAAAATGTCCAAATACCCTGACTTCTCTGGAGAAATGCTGATAGTGTGCCCTCTATCACCTCTACGTGACAGCATGTGCATCTGCTTGCTTGGGTCAGTCAGATCTCCTTGGACACACAGTCAATATATTTTAAACTCTAGTTCCTGTTTTCAGGATATTTTACATACTTTGTCCTCTTGTCTCCCATTCTCAGTATGTGTTAATGCCCCTTAATTAGTAAGGTAGAAATATTAGACTGTTATTGTCTAATTGTTAAGCATAACTCTACAGTTTTATCCTGTATTTTAAATTTTTTGTTTTATAACAGAAAAACTCAATGTATGTGAACAAGTTTTCCCAAAAATTGTGTCAATTTCTGATCTCAGTCGTACCCATGCCACCCCATTGACTACATTGTGGTCAGACATGTAAATGTGAACGGGTTCTCTCAGTTACAGCAGAGTTAAATTGCTATGGAAGTGTCAGAAGTTTCTTAATGTACCAGCATACTCTGAGTACATAAAAGTGGATGCACAGCTTTTCATCTGTTAACCCTGATTCAGACAAGGCATTATTATGATGAAACAGTATATTTTATTCTCCATTTCCTTTTTAGTCACTTCAATAAGTGTCACTTCAAAGGCTTCTTTTTGAAAAAGCTGCATATCAACCAGTAAACATTGAATTTAATTAATCAAGTTGTATTTTTCACATATATATAGTCAAACATTTCATACAATCGCTTATTTTTCACCCACTAGCTTATTTTTTCATGTATCCCTTTATGTGTGTTTGTCTTCAAACAGGAGAAAACTATTGAATGTGGTCTTTTGAAATGCACGTGATTCTTTGAAATTCCAGACAGTTAAACAATTCAGCTTCTATGACCTACTAATTGCACATGTCCTTGCTGTTTCCTCCATGGCAAAATCTCATCAAACAAAAACCAATCACAACCGCACTTTTTGATTTATAATTAAAATAATACTCAACATTTATATAACACTTTACATACTCGAAGGATGAAATGAATGTTAATGAATTCATTTTGAAAACACCCCCGTGCTGAGGAAGGCCACATTCTGGTCTCCTTTACACTGATATAAACCGAAGTAAGTCCTTTGGGACAGCATGTAAACTGGTGGCAGAACTGGCACTGGAATGTCTGATTCTCAATACTGTGTTCAGTCCAGAAGACAATGCTGTGTTTTATGAAGAAATGTGCTTAAGATTTTTAGTGTTCAGTTCAGAAACTTCTGCTGCAGCTACTTTAATTTTTTCCATGGTTCATCTGACACTTTTGTTTACTGTCACCATTTTTTCAGCCAGAACTCAGTGGTGTTCTAAACTAAGGTGATTCCCCTACAAAAGGTAGTGATATTTAAAAAAACAGCAACAAAAACAAAGAAGGCAGGACTCAGAGACTGGAACTTGAAAATGTCACGTTTGCAAAGGGGAAAGACATAAAAGGACTGTTGACAAGTATGTCTCCTGAAGAACAGCATGCAGTAACATATAGGAAGGGAAATAAGTGTGTGGGATCAAGTCAAATGACAGTTCTAGAAAGTATTCATATTTATGAAGTATTTACATGAAACACAAGGCAGTGTGGCATAGTGAGCAATACCTCCAGATGAGGATGGAGCTGGATAGGTGGTAATGAAATTATCAGAACTAGGCAACAGTAGAAAAATGTAAATTAAAATGTCATTGCAGGCATAAATATTTAATAATAATAGAGTATTTGTTTGTTATATGCTCTAGGCAGCTATTTCTGATCAGGAGAGAAAGAAAATGAAGCGAAAAGGGGACCGGTATTCTGTACAGACATCTCTCATTGTAGCAGCACTGAAGAGATTACTACCTATTGGTCTAAATATTTGTGCACCTGGAGACCAAGAGTTAATTGCACTGGCTAAGAACAGATTCAGCATGGTAGGTCCTCTTCATGTTCCCCCCCCCCCACCCCAGATCTGGGGCAGTGGAAAAGTGACATTACACTATTCCTCTGCCAGAGTCCTGTGAGATTTCCCTGCTTTCCCTTGCTTTAATCTCCTCTACCCTCAGTGCCTGACCCCAATGCCCACTGAGTCTTTTGATTGACCACAGTGGGGTTTGTATCAGGCCTTAGTGATCATGCTTAAAAGGATTAGATGGAACTCAATTTAGAGAACTATCATAGCATTCCAGAATTGATCGGTAAGAAATGTGAGACATTCTCAGACTCTTTTCTTGGGGCTGAGTGTTCTGTCTTTGCAACCCTGCAGACAAAAGAGTAAGAAATTATGACTAAAATTAAATGCAAAGCATTAAAACCTGTTCTGTCTTTAACATATTTTTTATTATTTTAATGTTGATTTGTGGACATAATTGTAAGGATTACAGTGATAACTGAGTAGTGTAAAGTACAGTCTTAGTAAAAAACTACCATGGATGAACGCCATGGTTATTTATTTACACCACTTAATTTTATTTTGATTTGCTGAAAAAAATGTTTTTTGGATATTTTGCTTTTTTAAGTGTATTTTTCTAGCTTAGGGTTAGGGTTATTTCTCATGTTTGATTTTTTTTTCCATGAAAAATTGCCAGTAATAGATATTAACAAACTTTGGTTAGTTAGAAATATGGATAGAAACTATAAATGTACTAATATAACTGGTTCCCCAATACAGTACTACTTTCACCACTCCCAGGCCACTCCCAGTTGGTTACATAGTTTTATATTCGCCTAGAGGTTTCACTGTCGTACAGATGGTACTTCTGGGAATGATTCCACAGTCATGTAGCTTTGTTTGGCAGTATGATCACAATTTAGTGAAGCTACAGTGCGTTTATGTCATTCAGACAGCTGTGCTGTTTAAAAATGACAGGTTTTTAATGAGGGGAAGGGAACTCAAGTCTGAGAAGACCCTCCTTCTATGTTTAGTGGTGAGTGGGCAACAAAGAGTTCCCTGAGTTACCATTCATTACGCTGATTTGGGCAAAAATTTCCAGACTCTATTTATGATGATGATCTCAATGCAAATTATTGTGCAACGGGCTGAATGACTATAGGTAGATATAAATGTAGCTGCAGATATAAATGATGGCATCTAGACCTACTTGCAGAGAGTTAGAATGTTGTCAGCCATGCCCCAGATACCTGAGAGGTAGGCCTGGGAGCCTTACCTCAATTTTCAGTTGCCCTTGGTGCAGGGTCCAGACACAAGCCTGGTCTTTCCACTCCCAGTGTGTAAGAATTAAGAGGAGAGGGGACCAATGTGGACAGTGGTGCTAGACACCCCAAAGAGAGTCACGACAAAGAGGGTCCAATGCCTCTCCTTCCTCCACACTGACAAGAACAGCTGGGTCTGTGCAGATGCAAAGAAAGCATACGCCAGTGAAAGGATGTATGTAGGGGCCACCTTATGGTCTTGCTTTCCAAATTCTTGCAGTTATTGTACCAATCTCCAACACAATATGTTCAGGAGCTACAGCTTGTATGTAGCTCCCTTTAAGTCACTACCTACATTAGAGAAGGGTGAAAGTCATAATCTTGCCCAGTGTTTGAACAACCCATCATCAAAATAATACTTTGCTTTTTTCATCTGAGGATATCAAAGTACTTGATATGAATAATACTTAACCCTCACCACCTGCCTGCTGGATAGGCAGATATTGTTATTGTACAATTTGTTAAACTGAGGTACATAGCGGCTGTTATCTTCCCAAGTCAGCACAGTTGGGAATAGAATCCTGGAGTTCCGACCCCTATGTTAATCCCTAGAGAGTGCTCCTTAACATGATATGCATAGCCTAGAATGTCCCTGTTTGACACAAGTAATTGCTTTATTTAAAAAGAATGAGGAATCCTTGTGGCATCTTAGAGACTAACACATTTATTTGGGCATAAGCTTTCGTGGGGTAGAGCCCACTTCATCAGATGCATGAAGTGAAAAATACAGAAGCAGGTATAAATACATGAAAGGGTGGGGGTTGCTTTACGAAGTGTGAGGTCAGTCTCACAAGATAAATCAATTAACAGCAGGATACCGAGGGAGGAAAAATAACTTTTGAAGTGGTAAGAGAGTGGCCCAATGCAGACAGTTGACAGGAAGGTGTGAGTAACAGTAGGGAGAAATTAGTATTGGGGAAATTAAGTTTAGGTTTTGTAATGATCCAACCACTCCCAGTCTTTATTCAGGCCTAATCTGTTGGTATCTGGTGACAGTGCCCCCCATAAGGCTTTGTGGAATATGCTTATGAATGTATATATGACATAACTAGAATATGTTTTATGCTACATATGCTATGTAACATATCTCTGTAAAAGTTATGATCTACTGAATCTATTAATCCTATTTGTATGCATGTATTATTTTTGTACTTGAAGTTAGGAATATTGGCTGTATACTTGCTTGATTTCTATTGAGAAAGGAATGTGCAAATTAAATGCCCAGTCTAGAAACACTTAAGCCAACAATGAATTTGAATGCGCCAGTCCACATCGGAGCTTTCCCAAGAATGTGGTTTGGCTGGTAAGAAAGTCAGTCATGCATGGACATGCGACTTGCCCATGTGACTCCAAAACTCCATATTGGAGCTGGACTTTTCATGAGAGAGAGGAAGGGGTCTCCACCCACAAGAGACAGTCTTCTTAAACCCCTGGGAGACCCCTCCATTTTGTCTTCAGCTGGCTAAAGAGAGAGCCTTTCCACCCCCAAGGATACCTGAAAGGAACTGGAACAAAGGACAGTAACCACAGTGGGTGTGAGTGATTGCTGGACCTAGATTAGAAGGAGACTAGTCTGTAAAAGGAAGCTTACTGGGTGAGGTTTTTATCTGTATTCAGTTTCTTAGACATAGAATTGCATGTTCTGTTTTATTTTACTTGGTAATTCACTTTGTTCTGTCTGTTACTACTTGGAACCATTTAAACCCAACTTTCTATATTTAATAAAATCACTTTTTACTTATTAATTAACCCAGATAATGCATTAATGTCTGGGGGACTGGTGGGGGGCGCAAACAGCTGTGCATATCTCTCTATCAGTGTTATAGAGGGAGAACAATTTGAGTTTACCCTGTATAAACTTTATACAGGGTAAAACAGATTTATTTGGGGTTTGGACCCCATTGGGAGTTAGGCATCTGAGTGTTAAAGACAGGAACACTTCTGTAAGCTGCTTTCAGTTAAGTTTGCAGCTTTTGGGCACGTGGTTCAGATCCTGGCTCTGTGTTGGAGCAGACGGGCATGTCTGGCTCAACAGGACAGGGTGCTGGAGTCTTGAGCTGGCAGGGAAAGCAGGGGCAGAAGTAGTCTTGGCACATCAGGTGGCAGTTCCCAGGAGGGTTTCTGTGACCCAACCCATCACATCCAGTTTGCAAATAATTCCATTCTGCAGTTTCACATTGGAGTCTGTTTTTGAAGTTTTTTTGTTGAAGAATTACCACTTTTAGGTCTGTTATTGAGTGACCAGAAAGACTGAAGTGTTCTCCTACTGGTTTTTTTAATGTTATGATTCCTGATGTCAGATATATGTCATTTATTCTTTTGTGTAGAGACTGTCAGGTTTGGCCAATGTACATGGCAGAGGGGCATTGCTGGCACATGATGGCATATATCACATTGGTAGATGTGCAGGTGAACAAGCCCTGGATGGTGTGGCTGATGTGGTTAGGTCCTATGATGGTGTCTCTTGAATAAATACGTGGACAGAGTTGGCATCGCGGTTTGTAAGCAGGGTTTGGTTCCTGAGTTGGTGTTTTTGATGTGTGATGTGTAGTTGCTGGTGAGTATTTGTTTCAGGTTGGGGGGTTGTCTGTAGGCAAGGACTGGCCCATCTCCCAAGGTCTGTGAGAGTGATGGATCATCCTTCAGGATAGGTTGTAGATCTTTGATGATGCGCTGGAGAGGTTTTAGTTGGGGGCTGTGGGTGATGGCTAGTGGTGTTCTGTTACTTTCTTTGTTGGGCCTGTCTGGTAGTAGGTGACTTCTCTGTACCCTTCTGACTCTGTCAATCTGTTTCTTCACTTCACCTGATGTGTATTGCAGTTTTAAGAACGCTTGATAGAGATTCTGTAGGTGTTTGTCTCTGTCTGAGGGATCAGAGCAAATGCGGTTGTATCTTAGAGCTTGGCTGTAGACAATGGATCATGTGATGTGGTCTGGATGAAAGCTGGAGGAATGTAGGTAAGTATATCTCATTAAACTGACCTCACACATGGTAAAGCATCCCCCATCCCTTCATGTATTTATACCTGCTCCTGTATTTTCACTTCATGCATCAGATGAAGTGGGCTCTAGCTCACAAAATCTTATGCCCAAATAAATTTGTTAGTCTCTAAGGTGCCACAAGGACTCCTCGTTGTCTTTGCTAATACAGACTAACATGGCTACCACTCTGAAACCTGCTTTCTTTAAGTACATGTTCTATATGATGTATGTGATACAATGTATTTTTCCTTCACAGAAGGACACTGAGGATGAAGTTAGGGATATTATCCACAGTAATCTTCATCTGCAGGGCAAGGTAATTTAAATGCAGTATCTAAGTATACTCATTTTCTTTTTTCATAAAACTAACAGGAGCCCTTCAGTTGTTCAAGACCAGCCAATGTGTATTTAGAATACCCTTTCTCTAGGCTTCAAGTGTTTCAGCTTTGTCTGATGTTGTCTACATATTACTCCTAATTTATACACCCAAAAATCCAGCTAGTTTGCTCAGAGACTATTTGCAAATGTTCTGCCAGAAATTCAGATTAGTTGGTAGCTGCTACATTTATATTAACAGTATGTATCTGGTATATAATAATGCGTGGCCCTTTATGGTGAATCTCTTATTTCATCACACTGACACCTTAACTCACTGGTTTTCTGCCATTTTTTATTTGTGGACCCCTAAAACATTTTGAATGGAGGTGCGGATCCCTTTGGAAATCTTAGACATAGTCTGCAGACCTCCAGGGCCCCACTGCCTTAAATGATACAGTGTAGAACAGTGTGATATGCTCAGAGTGGATAGCAGTGTGACAGTCAAGATTGAAAAAGCTCCTCTATTTGTAATCCGGTACTTGAGCCAGAATCTGCAGAATGCTGAGGCCTCTTTATGACATTTTGGGCTATAAAGAAAGAGGAACCAGCCCTTTGCGAATACTCCCAGTATAAAGGAGTTCCTCGGTTGGTAAAGTGTTGCCACAATGACACTATGCTACACTGCCCCTGCTTTGCAGCCCCTGGAATAGAGGGTGTGATAGTAGAAGGGAAGTGTGGCTACAGCACATTGGCCCAGGAGAAGCTACAAACTGACACGACATACAGTAGATTTGAGATACTCTAAGATTTTCCAGGGCTGGAGGCTCAGATTTGATTTAAACTTACTTTTGCCTCCCTCCCCAAGGAATAGCAGATTTGGCTCGATGAGTTGAAGGATTTGGTTTTTTAACATTAACTCAGGCACAGAGAGAGAGCTAGTGTTTGCCACATTTGTGAAATGATTGGAATGAATTTTCAAAAGCACGAATGTGGCTTAGGAGCCAAAATCTCATTTTCAAAGTAATTTAAGCACATAAGAAAAAAGTCAAGAGCCCGGGGATTTGGGAGCCTAGGTCTCATTTTTAAAACAACATTCGCACTTAGGAGCCTAAATCCCATTGGAAGTCAATGGGATTTAGGCATTTATGTACCAAAGTCATCTAAGAAGTTGTCTTATTGAAAGCTGTGATAAATAAAGTGCCACACACAGATGAGCTATTGGAGAAACTGGTATGTCTCCAGTTCATCTCCACCTTAGACTTAACTAAGAGGTACTTGCATGTGCCGCTAAATAACTCAGACAAGGAAAGGTCAGCCTTCATCACCCATGTAGGTCTGTGTGCATTTAATGTGCTCCCCTTCAGACTGCGAAATGCACCCACCACCTTCCAAAGATTGATAGATAACCTTCTGGCTGGCTTTGGGGAATTTGCAGTTGCCTACCTCGACACTGTGTCTATATTCTCAGATTCATGGGCAGAACACCTGGAACACCTCCAAGCTGTCTTCCAGCGCATCAGGGAGGCAGGATTAACCATTAAGACCCAAAAGTGTCAAATAGGCCTAAACAGGGTAACGTACCTTGGACACCAGGTGGGTCAAGGTACTATCAACCCCGTACAAGTTAAGGTAAATGCTATCCAAAATTGGCCTGTCACTTAGTCAGAGAAGCAGGTCCAGTCCTTCTTGGGCTTGGCCGTGTATCAGGGCTGGCTCCAGACCCCAGTGCGCCAAGCACATGCTTGGGGCCGCATGCCGCGGGGGGTGCTCTGCCGGTTGCTGGGAGGGCGGCAGGTGGCTCTGCGTGACCAGCGGACCCTCCACAGCCACGTCTGCGGGAGGTCCACCGGAGCCGTGGGACCAGCGAGCGGCAGAGCGCCTCCCCGTGATGTGCCGCTGTGCTTGAGGCGGCGAAATGGCTAGAGCCGGCCCTGCCAGGTATTACCAACGATTTGTACTACACCACAGCCAAATTGCCACCCCACTGACAGCGCTGGTCAGGAAAAAACAGCCAAATGCAGTTCAGTGGACTGAAAAGTGTCAGCCTTTAACCAGCTTAAGGTGGTCCTGTACTGAGGGCCCTGGACTTCAACCAACCATTTGTCGTAACCACAGATGCATCCAAGCGTGGTGTAGGAGCAGTTTTAATGCAGGAAGGACCAGATCAACAATTCCATCCTGTCGTGTTTCTCAGCAAAAAATTTTGAGAGGGAAAGCCATTGGTCAGTCTCAGAAAAAGAATGTTATGCCATTGTGTGTGCTCTGGAGAAGCTATACCCGTACATTTGGGGACAGCAGTTCCACCTGCAGACTGACCATGCTGCACTGAAGTGGCTTCACACA
The DNA here is from genome assembly GCF_007399415.2 of Gopherus evgoodei. Classification (NCBI taxonomy): domain Eukaryota; kingdom Metazoa; phylum Chordata; order Testudines; family Testudinidae; genus Gopherus; species Gopherus evgoodei. Next base: position 147,351,032 of record NC_044324.1, read on the forward strand.
GTCAAAGAGAATAACAAAAAACTTCTTCGGTGGAGTTTAGCCATGCAAGACTTTGATTTTGAAATATAACACATTTCATGAGCCTCTAACAAAATGTCTGATGCACTCTCCTGGGAAGGTTTCCCAGTACCAGCCAGGTAAAAATGTGCCTGCATTCTAAGGGTGTGGCTACACTTGAAATTTCAAAGCACTGCCGCGGCAGCGCTTTGAAGTGAGTGTGGTCGGAGCGCCAGCGCTGGGAGAAAGCTGAGAGAAAGCTCTCCCAGCACTGCACGTAAACCACATCCTCTACGGGTGTAGCTTGCAGCTCTGGGAGCCGCGCTCCCAGTGCTGCGGCACTGATTACACTGAGGCTTTACAGCGCTGTATCTTGCAGCACTCAGGGGTGTTTTTTCACACCCCTGAGCGCAAAAGTTGCAGCGCTGTAAAGTGCCAGTGTAGCCAAGGCCTAAGTCATTGAAGCCCTTGAAATGTAAAAAGTACTGTTTAGTTCTTCATGTAATTATTAGTAAAATTAGAGGTGCATTTACCTTTTTAACTCTGTTTCCTAAACCACCAGGAAGAAATCCCAGCTGGTGTGGACCCAACCTGAGCCAGGCTGGCCAGCACCATCTGTGATTTGGGGGGCTTTGATAAATAAAGTGGGGGGATAACTCCCTCTGATGGACAGCCAGCCAGCCAGTTAGCTGTAAAATCCCTCTTGGTAGCTGTTCTTTACTTGCTTTACCTATAAAGGGTTAAAAAATCCCCCAGGTAATGAAAAAAGTGGGCACCTGACTAAAAGAGCCAATGGGAAGGCTAGAACTTTTTTAAATGGGAAAGAAACTTTCCCTCTGTCTGTTGTTCTCTGGACTGCAGGGACATGGAGCAGCAATGCTATAAGCAGAAATGCAGTGTAAGGTTTGAACCAGGAATGAAAAAGTATCTTCCATACCTAGAAGAAATATTTTGGATATGGAATGTTTAGTTAGATGCTATCCGGTTTCTTTCTTATTTTGGCCTGTGGATCTCCTGTGTGCTAACCCCCCTGATGCTTTTGTTTGCTTGTAGTCTTTAAGATGAACCCCCAAGAAGCTAATTTGGGTGCTTAATTTTTAGAATTGCTCTTTTAAAATCTAGAAGTCATCTAAATTCCAGTTGTATTTTTTTCTTTTTGTTTTTAATAAAATTTACCTTTTTTAAGAACAGGATTGGATTTTATGAGGTTTGTACATGTTGTTTGATTAGCTGGTAGCCACAGCTAATTTCCTTTGTTTCCTTTCTCAGCTGTTCCCCAGAGGCAGGGGTGAAAGGGCTTGAGGGTGCTCCACAGGGAGGAATTCCCAGGTGCTCCTTCCTGGGTTCAAAGGGTTTTTTTTGCATTAGGGTGGTGGCAACGTTTACCAAGCCAAGGTCAGAGAGAAACTGTAACCTAGAGAATATAATACAAGCCTGGCGTGGCAAATATTAATTTTTAGAATCCTTGCGGGCCACCACTTCTGCACTCGGAGTGACAGAGTGGGGATTCAGCCTTGACAAAAGACTATGGCACCTAAATAGATATGTCACTTTTGAAAATGGGAGTTAGGCTCCTAAATCACTTAAGTGAGTTTGAAATTACCTTAGATCTTCTTGATGATAATTGTTACCTTGTCCTGTGTTGTTTGTATAGCACTGAAGTGTAATGATGTAAGATTTATGGCTGGTGGGAATACTGAGACTCTCGCAAGACTCAAGTGCATAGCTTAATAGGATTTAAAAACACACCGAATGTTAAGATCCAATATCTTGTTGACTCTGTAGGACTAGACACTGAAGTTTATACCATTTGAGACAGAAGATTCCTAGTGTCCCCAGAAGGAGCAGTACCATCTTCTAAGCTGGAAAGTACCTGAGATAATGGCCCTTCTAGATATGGAAAAGCTATTTAACTTTGAGGAGCAAAGAGGAATATGCAGTCTAAGAGGGTAACGAGAAAGGGAGTTGTGGAGATCCTTGATAAAACTCATGAAAAATGGCTTTTAAATAAACAGGCCTGCAGATTTCAAATTGGCATGTTTATTGCATAATTTCTAGCTCTGAGTCTACCATTTCCAGTAGTTTTTGTGTGTTCGATTTCCAGTTAATTTCTTCTGGGATGTATTCTGTATGCCCCCATTAAAAAGTTTGCATTTGTTATTGACTTAAGATAATGACACTTACTAATACCTTGACATCAGCCTATGATTTAACTCAGGATACTTCCTTTTTTTAGCGTAAAGTCTGCTGCTGTTTAGCATACTGTATCCTGTGTTTGAAACCCACTGAAAGGAAATGATTTCTTGATTTCTCCTATTAATGAAATCCAGGCTTGTCTTGGTGATTAAGGAGAGAATAACCTCAGTGAATCTAAAGTAAAAGAATGGATTTTCCATTGACAGAGTCTTCAGGGATGTGCTTTTCTTTTCCTATTTGCAAAATGGTTTTGCGGATGAGGAGGTTAGATAGAACTACAGTGTGTGCTCACCGTAATGAATAAAGTTTATTCTAAATCAATATGTATCTCTCTTCACTAGACAGTGGAAGCTGTTTTCCAACTGTTCCTTTAAACTGCATGTAAAAAATGTGTAGTTACAATTGTAACTTCATATTAAATAGAAGAACCTAATTTTCAAAACTTATTTTTAAACACTTTTGTGTCTCATAGCCTTAATGACCTTTCTTTCTGAAACAAATAACCACTGCCAAATTTTAAAAGGAGATGTTAGTTTAAAATGTATGATTCCTTTGTATTCATTAACACTTTAAAATACTATATTTGAATGACTTGCCCTCATATTAATTACACTAAAGCATATTTACAACTTTCAAAATGAGCAGAACTATCTTTGTAGACAACTTCATGTTTCTCTTAGTATACTAACCTTCAGTTATACTAAGGTTTCAGGTATCCCTGACACCTTCAAAAAATCATGTTTCTGTTATAACAGGGGATGGCAGATTACTTGTTTTTCCTCATAGAATTGCCTGTTTTTCTTGCTCAGCCTAGATCCACATGTGAGAAACATAAGCCTAGTGATCCAGGATCTCTTATGTTTGTGAAGTTGCTTTTCTCAACTGGCTCTCATTCCTTGTGGGAAGGCTAGTTTTCTTGCTTGCAGAAAGCTCCTCCATAATAGCAGTATTATTTTATTAATAAATGTTTTATAGTGTTGCCCAGTTGGTATCACTTACGCTTCTCACTTGATACCCTGTTCTGTGCAATAATTCTCCTAATGCTTAAATGTAATTTTCTGTTTGTTTAATTTCACTTTGTTAGTTTGCATTGGTTGAGAACCCTGTTAGATAAATTGTCTCTTTTGTTTTATATGTTGCATTGTCCATATCATTTATTTGTCTTCCCCTGTCATTGCTGTTTCTGTCTTCCCTTTCCTTGCATGCCTGCATGCTATTACTCAGTACCAAGCCTTTATTTCAAGAAACTGCTGACAAGGCTCCTATTCATTTTGTCTTGAAGTAAGATCAAGTCACCAAAGTCTTACTCCAAGCATGCTAATGCGATCCTTGAAATATCAACCATTTGTGTCCATAGAAAACTACCTAAACAAAAGAGCTTGCTAGAAAGCAGCAGGCCCTCAATTCAAAAGACCACTCTGCCTGCGATTAATAAGTCCTTGGTGGACTATGTATTCATGATGATCCAATCAAATGCTCACACAAAGACTGTGGTGGATGTGACAGCTGTTAAAAAATGCTAAAAACCTAAAGGTAGATTCTAGGATATAATAAACTATTACTGAGCAATCCTATAAGTTTATAATAATTTGAGCACACTTACAGCGCTTTTCATCCAGACATCATAAAAGGGTTGAAAAGGTGAAAAAGCATTATTATCCCCATTTTAGGCATAGACAAATAAAGAGACTTGCCCAAAGTGAAAAACAGTTGATGGCAGAGCCAGGAATAGAACTGATATTCATAACTGTCAGTAAAATCTGTTATCAGATGTACCAAGCTGCCTTGCTATCACCAATGTCACTTACACAAACATTAGTGATAGCTGCATGTGAAGTATTTCAAGCATCAGTGTTTATTAGCACAAATACTGGGGTGACAAAAGAACTAAAGTGAAAGATTGCTAATTTTGGTATAAAATTGCAAATCATTGAAATGCAGAAAATTACTTATTTCCCTTAAAATTACATCTAAAATAGAAATAAATAGTGAAAAGAACACTTTTGCTTTATACATCAGCCTACATTTTTAATCTTTTAATCTTTTTAATTTTACTACTGTCATGTTAGAAATTTGCTATTAAGGATAAAAGGTAAAATTCAGGAAAACAATCAAAAGTAAGTCAAAAATCTTTACTCTTGTTCATTGCCAATGTGCAGAGACTATAAATAAATTCATAATGAAAAGCCATATAGTTGGAAGCACTAAGCAATGCCAAATGCAGCAGCATTGTCAGTACTCTTTGATTTAATGTTGAGATATAAACATATAAAAGTTTCTCTACAACATAGTATTTTGCTGTACATCCTGTATAAACAATGCTTATCACCTTTTCAGCTGTTGATGATTTGTTCCTAATGACTGGGCATCCTCCTTGGTATATTATCTCTTTAGACCCCTTCACAATCTTTCATCACATCAGTAGCCAAGTAGTTCTATTTGCATACATCCTCCCATTGCTTTTCAAGGAATAGTGCCACCTTACAGCAGTACCGGCTGCTACAGTTCGACACTCAAAAGGAAAGGTTTAGCAAAAGAAAAAGACCTTCTGTTGTCTTAGAAGCAGTGTTAATAATACTTCATAAACTGTTTGACCCTTGTGTTTGGAAATTTGTTTAGATTATGTGTGAAATATCTTGTTCTTGCAGCTTGAAGACCCTGCCATTAGGTGGCAGATGGCACTTTACAAAGATTTACCAAACAGGACCGAAGATACTTCAGATCCAGAGAAGACTGTGGAAAGAGTTCTGCATATAGCTAATGTACTTTTCCACTTGGAACAGGTTAGATTGTTTTCAGTCCTATAACATCTTACTTTAAAAAGCAGATGATGGGAGGTATTTGCAATCACAAGTAATGTTTCACACTCTTAACTGTTGGTTTAAAAAAAAATTCTCTGCTTAGACCAGAGGATCTCAAATGTTTTTATAGTGTGGACCATACCATATCTAAATAGACAGATTAGCTTCTGGCAGTCTTCACCATTCATGATTACATAAAATCCTTGCTGCAACTCCAGCAATTGTTTGCCTGGAAAAGTATTATTAGGAAAGTATATTTTAAACTTTCTTAGTGCCTTTTAGCTGGCACCATTGGACCAGCCAACTGTCTGTTCACCACCAATAAATGCTCCACCGACTTCTGATGGTCTATGTGCCATGATTTAAGGAACATTGTGTTAAATAACAAAATATACAACTTTCTCGAGATCAGTACATTTTGTTCCCCATTAGTATTTCCTAGACCCAATAGATTTTTTACATAGGAACCTTCATCGCAAACTGCCCAAACCTCTGGTAACAAGCTGTATATTAATATGAAATTTGGCTATTCAGATTATTAATAGATTTCTTGTCATGTTGTAATCTTAAAGAACTAATTACTATAAACTGGTTTTTCAAATAGCTTTTAAAAGAGATACTTTATCAACAGGGTATCTGTTATAACTTTCAAAATCCAGGTGAGGGCTGCTGGTAAAATGAATCTGGGTAAATATACCTACATTTAAAAATAATTAAATTTCCTGTAAAATACAATAAACTCTTGGTTATCCAAACTGCTTGGCAGCACAAGCTATGTTCTGATTATCAATAATTCAACAAACTGTGAATCAATAGATAGGAGTCAGATTCACTCTTGCTGGTACAGAAATGGGTTTAGACTAAACTGCTGAGTGCCAATTTGGCCTGCTACACTCCAGTGGGGATTCAAATGAGAATGTCTGCTGGGGTCTTCATACAAGCCCACTGGCAAAGTGCCTAGGGGATATGTTTAGTGAGTGCATTCCCCTTATGCCCTAACTGCAGTACCTCCTATTTTGGGGGCTTCCTTAAGTTACATACCTGTCCTTTCTCCCTCTGCCATTGGTAGACTTTTTGCCACTTGTATCTCTGTGCGAGTATGGTCCAGAAAGCCCATAGAATGAGGGTATATGTTAGACAGATGTACAATTCAATGCCCCTAGATCATAACTTCAAATGATGGGACATGGAAGAATAAAAAGATATCTGAGGGTACGTCTACACTGTGGGATTATTCCGATTTTACATACACCGGTTTTGTAAAACAGATTGTATAAAGTCGAGTGCACGTGGCCACACTAAGCACATTAATTCGGCGGTGTGCGTCCATGGTCCAAGGCTAGCATCGATTTCTGGAGTGTTGCACTGTGGGTAGCTATTCCGTAGCTATTCCATAGTTCCCGCAGTCTCCCCCGCCCCTTGGAATTCTGGGTTGAGATCCCAGTGCCTGATGGGGCAAAAATCATTGTTGCGGGTGGTTCTGGGTAAATGTCATCAGTCATTCCTTCCTCCGGGAAAGCAATGGCAGACAATCATTTCGCGCCCTTTTTCCCTGGATTGCCCTGGCAGACGCCATAGCATGGCAACCATGGAACCTGTTTTGCTTTTTGTCACTGTCACCGTATGTGTACTGGATGCCGCTGACAGAGGCGATACTGCAGCGCTACCCAGCAGCATTCATTTGCCTTTGCAAGGTAGCAGAGACGGTTATCAGTTGTTCTGTACCGTCTGCTGTGCCATTGTAAATTGGCAATGAGATGACAGTTATCTTTCATTCTATACCGTCTGCTGCTGTCATGGGTGCCCCTGGCTGAGGTAGGGCGGGGGCGCAAAGACAAAAATGGGAATGATTCCCCGAGTCAATCCCTCCTTTATGGTATCTAAAAATAGAGTCAGTCCTGCCTAGAATATGGGGCAAGTGTACTAGAGAACCAGTGTACCAGAGAGCACAGCTGCTCCGTGTCAGATCCCGCAGAAATGATGAGCTGCATGCCATTCACGGGGGGTGCCCCTGCAACAAACCCACCCGTTGCTTCCCTCCTCCTCCAACCTTCCTGGGCTACCGTGGCAGTGTCCCCCCCATTTGTGTGATGAAGTAATAAAGAATGCAGGAATAAGAAACACTGACTTGTTAGTGAGATAAACTGAGGGGGAGGCAGCCCCCAGCTTTTATGATGGTCCAGACAGGATATTAAATGGTATGGGGGAGAGGAGCCCAGCATCCCGCTGCTAGGATAGTCCAGGCAGTACAGAATCTTTTCTTTACATGTGAAAGGGAGGGGGCTGATGGAGCTCAGCCCCCAGTTGCTATGATGAGGACGGTTACCAGCCGTTCTGTACCATCTACTGGGAATGACCGGGAATCATTCCTATTTTTACCCAGGTGCCCCCGGCCGGCCTCACCTGAGGTCAGCTAGGAGCACTCACGGGCTCATGATGAGGACGGCTATCAGTCCTACTGCACTGTTCCGTCTGCCACCGGGGAGGGAAGGAGAGAGGATGCTACTGTTTACTGCTGCAGCACCGTGTCTACCAGCAGCATGCAGCGTACATAGGGCGACATATAAAAAAGTCAAGAAACGATTTTTTCCCCTTTTCTGTCACGGGGGGGGTTAATTGACGAGATAGGCCCTGAACCACCTCGGACAATGTGTTTGACCCTACAGGCATTGGGAGCTCAGCCAAGAATGCAAATGATTTTCAGAGACTGCGGGGGCTGTGGGATAGCTGGAGTCCTCAGTACCCCTCCCTCCCTCCATGAGCATCCATTTGATTCTTTGGCTTTCCATTACGCTTGTCACGCAGCACTGTGCTGTGGACTCTGTATCATAGCCTGGAGATTTTTTTCAAATGCTTTGTCATTTCATCTTCTGTAACGGAGCTCTGATAGAACAGATTTGTCTCCCCATACAGCGATCAGATCCAGTATCTCCCATACAGTCCATGCTGGAGCTCTTTTTGGATTTGTGACTGTATTGCCACCCGTGCTGATCAGAGCTCCACGCTGGACAAACAGGAAATGAAATTCAAAAGTTCGCGGGGTTTTTCCTGTCTACCTGTCCACTGCATCCGAGTTCAGATTGCTGTCCAGAGCGGTCACAGTGGAGCACTGTGGGATACCGCCCGGAGGCCAATACCGTCGATTTGCGGCTACACTAATGCTAATCCGATATAGTAATACTGATTTTAGCGCTACTCCTCTCATTGGGGTGGAGTACAGAAACCGATTTAAAGAGCCCTGTATATCAATATAAAGGGCCTCGTTGTGTGGACGGGTACAGCGTTAAATCGGTTTAACAGTGCTAAAATTGGTTTAAACGTGTAGTGTAGACCAGGCCTGAGGTCTCAATGCTAGTAGATGGTGTTGTGGAGAATTTACACTACACATAGTTTTTGGTCAGCAAAGGAAGCCTCCCTTTGAGCTGTATGCTTCCAGTTTGTAATATGAAAGACTTTACAGTTAGAGATGAAAATATGAGTTTGCGTAGTGAATGAGTTTAAAGGTTTACTGACTGATTTATTTTTTATTATTTGCATTACTTTAGTGCTGAGGGAACCCAACAGAGATTGGGGCCCACTGTAGATTCCAAAGCCAGAAGGGACCACTGTGGTCATCTAGTCAGACCTCCTGTATAACGTAGGCCATAGAACTTCCCCAAAATAATTCCTAAAGCAAATCTTTTAGAAAAAACATCAAGTCTTGATTTAAAAATCGTCAGAGGTGGAGAATCCACCATCACCCTTGGTAAATTGTTCCAGTGGTTAATTGCTCTCACCATTAAACATTTATGCCTTACTTCCGGTCTGAATTTATTTAGCTTCAACTTCCAGCCATTGGATCATGTTCTATCTTTAGAGGTATGTTTGTGAAATATCATAATTTGGAAGGCTCCCTCAGAAGGGGCAGTATTATGAATATAGGAATTTTGAAATTCGCCCTGGAAGCTGGGGGAGTTGAGAACAAAGGGTAACTGTGTACAGCAGTTCAACATGGATACTCTTCAGGTTTTTAATAGAAGTTTTATTTCTCACTCATTCACTGGTTTCTTATTTAATGAGTCCGAGGGTCATTACAATACCTTTCTCTGCTAGACTGAAGAGCTCATTATTATATATTTGTTCCCCATGTAGATATGTATTGACTGTAATGACTATAAAGCATGTTTTCTAATCCTTTAATCATTCTCGTGGCTCTTTGAGCCCTCTCCAATGTTTCAACATCCTTTTTGAATTGTGGGCATCAGAACTGGACACACTGTTCCAGCAATGGTTGCATCAGCACCAAATACAGAGGTAAAATAACCTCTCTACTCCTCCTTGAGAATCCCCTGTTTATGCATCCCAGGATTGTATTAGCTCTTTTGGTCACAGCATCCCACTGGGAGCTCATGTTCAACTGATTATCCACCCTAACGCCCAAATCTTTTTGAGAGTCACTGCTTCCCAGGATAGAGTCTCCCATTCCGTAAGTATGGCTTATATTTTTTGTTCATAGATGCATAGCTTTATATTTAGCCATATTAAAACACAGTGTTTGCTTGTGCCCAGTTTTCCAAGCAATCTAAGTCAGTCTGAATCCATGACTATCTTCTTCATTATTTACCAGTCCCCCACTTTTTGTGTCATCTACAAACTTTCAGTGATGATATGTTTTCTTATAGGCCCTGGATAAAAATGTTAAATAGCTTAGGCCCAAGAACCAATCCCTGTGGGACCCCACTGGAAACACACCTTCTTGATGATGATGATTCCCCATTTACAGACCTATCAGCCAGTTTTTAATCCATTTGATGTGTGTCATGTTAATTTTACATGATTGTTTTTTAATCAACATGTGTGTTACTAAGTCAAATGCCTTACAGAAGTCTAAGTATATTATGTCTACACTATTATCTTTATCAATCAAACTTGTAACCTCATAAAAAATCAAGTTAGTTTAACATGACTGTTTTCCGTAAACCATGTTAATTTACATTAATTACATAACCCTCCTTTAATTCTTTATTACTCGACTTCTGGATAAGCTGCTCCATTATCTTGCCCAGGGTCAATGTCAGACTGACAGGTCTATAATTACCTGGGTCATTCTGGTTACCCTTTTTAAAAATTGGCACAACATTAGCTTACTTCTAGTCTTCTGGAACTTCCCCAGTGCTCCAAACTGTATTGAAAGTCAGCGTTAACGGTCCAGCGAGCTCCTCAGTCAGCTCCTTTAATACTCTTGGATACAAGTTATCTGGATCTGCTTATTTAAAAATGGCTTACTTTAGTAGCTCCTGTTTATTGTTGTCTGGAGACGCTAGTGGAATACAAAGAGTGTTGTTATCATCATCATCATCATCATCATCATCATCATATGATGAGAATATCATCTCTTTCCCAAATACAGATCAGAAATATTTATTGAACACTTCTGTCTTTTCTGCATTATTATTGATAATTCTATCGTTTCCATCTAGTAATAGACCAATACCATTGTCAGGATTATTTTTGTTCCTAAAATATTTTGAAAATGTCTTCCTACTGTCCTTAACTCTGCAGGCTGTAGAGTTCTCCTTGTGTCACTTGGCTTCTCCTGTTGGTTTTTCACAAATTGTGAGAAGCACTGTACACAACATAGTGAGAGACAATTTCTGCCCTGAAGAGAGAGCAGTCTAAATAGACAAGAGGAAAGGAATATACCATACAAGCAGAATGAACAATGGTGGTTGACAAATTTAATGTTCGCTAAACAAAGAGGCAAAGGAAAGGAGAAGGTACATAGAACTGAGGTGTAAAGGAACTAGGAGAAAAGAGAAGAGCTGGGGAAGAAGAAGGGCAGATGGAGTGAGGCTAAAGTGAGGAGGCTGTAAGGGAAGGAGTTCTACCTAACAGCCACTTGGGGAAAAGGATGTCCAAAGTGAAAATTGAAATGATCAATCAGGCGATCAGGGTCTAAAGATCCCTGCTGCTGCTGCTTGTCTCTACTCCTGCTGGCCAGGTTTCTGGGAGGCCCCTCTCAGGAGATTCTTTCTTCTGCCAGCTCCCATTACTAGCAAGAAGGAATGAGAATAGTTTGGCCTTGTTGTCCCAGAACTGGGCATCTCCCTGCACAGTTTTGCATCTGGGTCCTGAGATAACCTTGGTAAGTCCAGCTGGGTCTCAGCTCCCCTCTTTTCCCCATAGTGCAGCCGTACCACCTGCAGCTGCTTGTGTCTGCTCCTGATGGCTGAGTTTCTGGGAGTACTCTCCCAGCAGTTTCTTTCTTTGCTGAACTCATGGATGGGGGAGGAGTGGGATCTCACAGCTCCCTGAAAGGGCAGGGAGGGCTTCTCTCCTGCAAGTAGATAGATTTTATGCTAAATTTCAGAAGTTGAGTAGTGTTACAGATTAATCTCAAATTCCTTCCCAAGAGAATGATGATATCTCACCTTAATCAGCCTACGAACCCCAACAGTTTGGCCAAGTCATCATGCACAATCTGGCTGGTCCTTTTTTATGAATTAGATTTTGAAAAATTATTTGAGTTTCCTACACTGAAATCCACATAGTATTTTGTTTTGCTTCTATAATAGGTCAAGCTGCCTACAGGGAAACCATGTCTAAATAGCAGTCTCACTGCATCAGTCATTGCAGTTTCCTCGCAGGCCTGAAACTAGGGGGTATGTTAATGTGCACACAAAAGTGTGTCAGAGTTGGTAGCTAGTCTCAGATCTGTTTCTGTCCAGAAGATTTACAGGTAAACCACATACACTTCTCTATATAATTACAAAAAATTATTGCTTGGATAGCATCGTGGCTTGAATCCTGGTTCCAGAAGTAGGTCAACTCTTTCAGATCAGACCCTGCTAATGCATTTTTAGGATGCTTCTGTGATTAGTCATTAGCTAGAGAAGACTTCAGTAGCACCACCAGGGAGGAGGAAACGGCTCCTTCACAGGCAGAAAGATGGCTCCTGGTACTTCTGGCAGCAGGCAGTGCTCCATCTTGAAGCCAACCCACCTTCCAAAATGGCAGTAAACTGATATGCTGTCCTACTAATGAACAATGAGGACTCTCCCCAAAGGTGGTGGAGAAGCTATGTACCCCCAAGAGTGGGAAGATTGTAGCCCCCACTCCCAGGAGGAAATGAAGGAGAGTGGTGAGCAGTGACCCCTTCTAACGGGAGGTGGAGGCATCCCTCTACCGGCTAGTCCTGGATTCCCAGGTGTGCTGCCTGCCACGGGAATGTATCTGAGACTTTATGGAAGGATTGCTGAGGACCATCCAGCCCTCTGACTACTACCGCATTCTGCTCATCCCTGTAGGCGCTAATGTTACTGAGAGGTATGAGTCTGAGCAGATCAGAAGTGACTGCAAGGCTCCAGGAGTGAGGGCAAGGGAGTTAGAGGTGCAAGCAGTGTTCACATGATCCTTCCAGGCAAAGGGCCTAGGCGCAGACAGACATGTCTTGGAGGTGAGTGCAGATGGTGTTGCCAGGAAGGCTTTGGCTTCCTTGACTTTGGAATGCAGTTCCGAGGATTGTCGAGCAGAAGTAGGGTCCACCTCTCAAGAAAGGAGAAGAGAATCTTCAAATACGAACTGTCTAATCTGGTGAAGTAGGCTTTAAACTAGGTTCAACAGGAGACAAGCCCACAGGTGAGTCCAGGGCCTGGAGACCTGGTTGAAGGATCAGAATCTGGAGGGAACATGGACAGTTGTAGCAGGGACAAAGGAGAGACCAGAGGGAATCTGGAGGGGAGATTTAATGAATGTCTTAGATGTCTGTATATTAATAAAGAAATATGGGGAATAAGCAGGAAAAACTAGAAACCAATAGTGAACAATCACAATTATTACATAAATGTCATCACAGAGACTTGGGTGGGGTAATTCATATGACTGGAATATTGGAGGTAGAGTTGCCTTTTATATCAAAGATGTATACATGTGCACTGAGGTTGAGATAGAAGTGAAAGGCAGACCTGTTGAAAGTCTCTGGGTAAGGACAAAAGGAGTAAAAAAAAACAATGGTAATGTAACAGTAGGGACCTACTATACACTACCTAACCAGGAAGAAGAGGTGGACAGAGCTTTTTTTAAACGAATAGCAATCATCCAAAGTACAGGAAAAATACAAAATACCACACTTAGGAAGGAACAATATATTGCATACATATAAAATGGGAAATAACTGCATGGGAAGGAGTACTGCAGAAAAAGTTCTGAGGGTAATAGTGGATCACAAAAAATGAGTCATCAATGTAATTCTGTTGCAACTCCTCCCCAACATTATTTTGGGATGTATTAGCAAGAATGTTGTAAGCAAGACATAAGAAGTAATTCTTCTACTTTACTCAGCATTGATAAAGCCTCAACTGGAGCGCTGTGTCCAGTCCTTGGCACTACATTTTAGGAAATATGTGGACAAATTGGAGAAAATCCAAAGGAGAGCAACAAAAATGATTAAAGGTCTAGAAAACATAACCTATGAGGGAAGACAGAAAAATTGGGTTTATTTAGTTTGGAGAAGAGAACCTCCAAACTGAGGTGGACATAACAGTTTTTGAGTATGTAAGAGGTTCTAAAGAGGAGGGTGATAAATTGTTCTCCTTAACTGCTGAGAATAGGACAAGAAGAAACAGACTTTAATTGCAGGAAGGGCAATTTAGATTGGACATTAGGAAAAACTTCCTAACTGTCAGAGTAGTTAAGCACTGGAACAAATTGCCTAGGGAGGTTGTGGCATCTCCATCATGGAGGTTAGACAAACACATGTCAGTGGTTGTTTAGACAATACTTAGTCCTCAGTCAGTGCAGGGGACTGGAGCAGATGAGCGATTCAGGTCTCTTTTAGTCCAACATTTCTATGATTCTATGATCTTTTACATCTGTTAAGAAGTGTTTTATAATTCTCTTCATAAAAATCCTCTGTTCTTATTATTTTTTCTGTTAGTGATATATTCATTAAGCTGATATGCAATTAAAATAGATCTGTTTCTGGTTTCAGTTTTATTATTATATTTAATAGCAACATTTATTCAGGCACTACTTGCATTTTTTAGATCCCAGGAATAGGATTATATTAGAAAAAAAATTACCTTTGGAAACAGGAAAAATATCTGTAATATTTATTCTCAGAAGTTATTGTAGTTATTATATTAGGTGCCAATTTACTCACCCATTTCACCCATCTATTTTCCTTGCTGTGTTGACAATATTTTTGATTAATAGCTCATTTTCTGAGGAAAGTAAAGGCATTTGGGACCATTGCCATTCCTCAGTAGATACTACTTGTTGATGAGGCAGTGTAGTAGCTTTAAAATTAGATGTAGGAGAGTATTCAGTAGCTTTATTCTAAAAATTGGACCCAAAGATGGGAATCTGCTATAGTAACTAATTTCCTGAGATCATGGAGGCAGCTATTAGAAACAACTACTGGTAAGTAGTTTTCTTTATTACAGTGTCATTCAAAATGATGAGTTGTGATGATTTATCTCAGTGACTTCTCGTGAAAGTTTGGGAATTTTCATCATTTCAAATTTAACCACAATAACTTTCCCTTATTGTTTCAATAATACTTTAAAATTTTTGCAGAAAACATAATCACAGATGCACATTTGGTTTTCTTCAAGGTCTTGTCTTCTTCCTGTTTTTAGTTGAGTTGATTGTGCCCTTGGAGACTGAGCGACATGTGCAAAGTCACACAATTCACAATTGGGATCTTCCCACCTTAGAATCCAGCTAGTATTTATATTCTCTTGTTTTCTAGTACTTTGCTTTATATTATAAGATCATGTGACCTCTTTTATTACCATTGTAATAGATAATAGACTATAGCCGAGGTTCTTTAGTGAGGTCAAGCTGTGCATGGTATAGGACCCAAGAGGGAGGAAAAGGCGGTTTTCCACCACTTTTATATCCACCCAATATTGAGGTGGACTGGGTGGTCACTGAAGTCTCACTATTCTGGCTGAGGCAATAGGAGTAACTGAAAATTCTAAATATGGACTCTTCACACATTTTTCATTCACTGGATTATATCTGAGAGTCTATTTTCCCCACCTAATTTACTATGCTCAACTTAAAGTAGATATAAGTGGTCAGATTCTCTGGTTAATTGAATGTACATTGCACAGCTTAGTCTGTACAGTGTTGACTGGAACTGGCCATAAATGTCTAGCAACGAATTCTCTCTGTTCAGAAGTTTGGTTTCATGATGCATATTCGTTAGATTTAGTATCTGTATCCATGTATGGCCTGATCCTGCAACACTCTACTAGTTGATGTGAATTCTGGTCCCACTTCAGCAAATTACTCAGGGCTTATCTACACAAACAGTTAATTCATGGCCAGCTTGGGTGTGAACCTGCCTCACACTAGCTTGCTGTGGACTAATGGTCCACATGGACTCTGCTGCTGCCTTTTAACAATCTGTTAGTTCACTTTGATCTTGTCCTCTTTGAAACAGAAGATCAAAGCACACTAACAAACTGTTGTATCAGCAGGGTATATGTGGACATTCCATGTCAAACTAGTGCATGGTAGATTCATACTGCAACTTGCCACAAACTAAATGTTTGTGTACACAAGCCTTTAAACACATGCCTAACTTTAAGCAAGTGAATAGTCCCATGGAGACTTAAGGAATTGGAGTTCTCTGTTACTAAATTTTTGTAACATTCTTACACTAAAGTAACTGTAAAACCCAAATCCACATCCTATTATGGACCTGCTGAGATAGTTATTTGAGCCTCTCTCTCCTGCACACTGGTAGCTGCCCTTTACCATTCAGCCCTAAAAGAAATCTGTGGGTTTTTTTTTAATCTGACCAGTATGCATACATCCCTGCTCTCTTATTTTCTAATATATTTCTCTTTCAATTCATATTATGTTTCATTATATGGCCTTATGCATTTTATATATGTTTGCTTCCCTCATTGAACTGGGTAGTTCCGTTTCTTTAATCTTGTGTGAAAAATACTAGCCATGGGAACAATCAGTTCCATTAATTTTTATGGTACTTTGTTATAGCCCAGCAAATCCCAGTGCTTTCCAGATGTCATGCTGAAAGCTTTGCATATTGCATCTGCAGGGAGGTGCCATCAGGTTTTGCTCTTTTGTGCATGTCTAATTTTTTCTATTTTTATTACTTTCAGAGATCTTCTAAAATGCGCCAGAGATTTTTCTGTTTGGGAAGTATAGAGAGTTTTATAGTAGTTTGTAAATATATTATTAATGAGTTTCACTTTGGGATGTGCTTGGCTGAGTATTAATAACTCTGATGGCTTCGTTTTGTTTTGTGGTTTTCAATATGAATGCTATACAGTGATTTATTTCATATCCTTTCTCATAACAATTTTGGTTCACTTTTACTCATTCTTTTGGAAGGGGCTGTGGCATTTAATCTGTCTTTCACTGAGAGTAATTCTTCTCCACTGTGTTGTGGATGCCCTGTAATTTCTTTGCCTGTTTAATTAAGTGATTCCATTCACGGCTTGTAGGTGTGTTGTTTGTGGGTCTTATTTATTTTGAATGGGTCACTAAACTAATAAAATACTGTTTGATAACTGCATTCGCTAAATTCAATTTTATGTCCTTAAAAATGTTCTCATTGTTGTGTATTTCAAAGTACTATGGTTTCCTTTATAATGAATGAGAGCATCAAACCTTTCATTAAGGTGACATTTAACTTCCATTGTCCTTTTTGGTGATGTGGGGAGGTAAAGAATCAGAGTACACTGGAGCACAGTCAAACAGCATGATGACTCTGGCCGAATTGGTGGTCCACGGGGAAAAAATTTGATTCTTGAGTAAGAATTACATAGTTTTGAGTAGAATAAAAGGATTGTTTTAGGAGAAATTTTTAACTGATATGTCACAAAGAAAGCTATGTTCATTTCCAGCATTCACAGGCACAACTGAGGTGTTTTAGATCATCCTGACCATTCATGCTTAAGGAAGGAGATACAGAGTTATTGGGATAGATGGACAAGTTCTTCACTTTTCAGTGCTGCCAGCCACAGCATGTATAGTTAGTAGTATTAAAATAACTTAATTAAAAAGTATGTTCTGGCTCTTATAAAAAGAGACATTTTAAACAAAAGTAAAAATAATTTGTTTTTCATTGAATTCCAGTACTACATGAGAGATGGTCTCAGTGACATACTAATCTCTAGTTCAAATGGCCTAGGGTTAGGGTTCGAGTAAAGATGGAAAATCATGCAGAGTCCAAAAGGGACACTGAATCATGTGGGTCACATAATATTTGTCTGGTCACTTGAATAATGTGTAGAAAACATTTTTGCCAGTTACTTTCTGTTTTCTGTTCTCTGACTGTGCCCCGGTTAGTTTTTTATTAAAAGTCAGTCAAGGAAAAGGCGCATTGTTTATTTTTCATTGTGTAATTTGTCTACCAGGTTGAACATCCTCAGAGATCCAAAAAGGCAGTGTGGCACAAACTGCTGTCCAAACAGAGAAAAAGAGCAGTAGTGGCCTGCTTTAGAATGGCTCCATTATATAATCTGCCAAGGTAAGAATGGTGTGGCAAGCTTCAAACAAAGGAAATACACATACCAAGGTTCTATAATGTTGTTTTCAATTAAAATGTACAATGATTTATTACATTCTTATTACCTGTGTTTTGAAAAGAGCTGCTAAAAGTGCTAAGTGAAAAAAGCTGATCATGGTATTTTCTCTTCTCTGTAAACCCTTCTGTTACATTCCTCTTGGTATAAATTTTCTTTCCTATTTGTCTGCATTTACATCCAAATGCAGTGATCAAGTTCATGGCCCAAATCCAGAATTGTGCACTCCAGAAACCACTACATGATCATGAGGGGAAGTAAATCTCTCAGGCCGTGAATCAGCTGTGGGGCCACAGTAATTACGAGGTGCACACTCGTCACAGGACAGAGTGCTGGGATTATTCAAATAGTAATGGATCCTAATCTTCCCACAGTTCCACTCTGGAAGCTCTCTACATGTCTTCTCTCTGCATCCTGCTCCTCCATGCTGCACAAGGAGTCCCTGCTCCTCCTTGTGCAGCAGAAATACAGAATCCACAACCCGAGAAATCTCAGTGGCTGTGGAGGAAGGGGCTGGATTTGCCCTTAGACGCATTGCTGTTTGGCCCAGTCCAGCAAAAAGAATGTGTGTGTCTGTTGTACAGCATGTTACTCTCGCCAAGAGATCGTTTGATCTGTTGCCAAGCTCAGTCAGGAAAAGGGAATCCAGTATCAAGCACAAAAGCCATGACAATTGTAAAGGCTGAGTCTGTGATTCCGCCCCAGAGAAGGTGGCAGTGGTTTGGGCTGTCACACTGGGTTGATTTTGGCCTTATGTACCTGCTTCTAAAAGGAAACTACTGCTATATATAGGGACTGAGACACCTTTGCCACTAGTTATTTGTACTTTTTAAAAGTGGTTCAGTGTGTTTCTGCATATATGCCTACTGGACTTGTATATTTTTATTAATTCTGTTTCACTCTTCATTCACTCCAGACATTTGAAAATGATTGCTGAAATGAATGAGGATTCATAAGATTATTCTATTGGGGTATACTCCACTGATTCAATTATAAATGTGAAAAGTTTGTTTTTGCTTAGTATTTTGCAAGTATCTCTGAAATAAAAATGTGGTCCTAAATTCACTTTACCCTGATTGATTTAATTTTACTTATTTTGGAATAAATTAATTTATGATTTTTAATATGCAAGTTTAATCATGAAAATTAAAAATACCATTACTTGGCCATCAGTCCAAACAAAAAGTCATCCGTGGCTGCTGGTCCCAGCAGTATAGTGTTAAATGAAAATTTTCAGTCAAGATGAAACACACTAATGTAATCCCACAAGATCATCATCGTTGAAAGGATTGTACTTCTCTATTACTATTTTTAATTGCTTCAAAAGATACTTGAATGATTAGATCTTAGAATAATTTATTAAACTCTGACACACGTTTGTGTAGATGTTTTTATTGCCAGACACTTTTGAATAGGGGACATCAGTGAAAATTCTAAGGCAGACTTAATTAAACAAATGGATATTTTTTGACAGGTCTTACCAGGAAATATTGCTCCCCTGTGCAAGTGGTTGTTGTAATAGCTGCAAACTTCTCTGAATAAAATGAATTTATATTGAGCAAATGTTATTTTTATAGATTAATAGTTTTGTTTTAAATATTCTTTTTTTAGGCATCGAGCTGTCAATCTCTTTCTTCAAGGTTATGAAAAGTCTTGGATTGAAACAGAAGAACATTACTTTGAAGATAAACTGATAGAAGATTTAGCAGTATGTTCTGGATGCAGGGATAATGGGATTGTAGATTATATTTATTGATAATCTTATATAATGATCAGACAGGAATTTAAGGAAAAAGAACAAAATCTAAAACCAGGGTATTAGTATTAGTAAACCAGACCTTCCCTGAGGAGCACCTGCACAAGTTGCTTAGGAGGAGGAAATCTATTAGGGAGGTAAAGCTTGAGCCCATGGTTCCTACTCCAAAGCCGTGAGATCCTGGGAGCCACTGGCAAATATACTCTCTGTTCTTGTCCACTGCTGAGCCTCCTCCCACTCTGTAGGGCCTGGGTGAAGGGCACCAGTCCTGAGGACATGATTCAGCCCCACCTTTCACACTGCGGGCCCAATTCAGTGCAGACTGAAGTCAGCTATGAGTCGTAACATTTTGTGAAGGGTCCCCTTCATACACAAAGATAGGGGAGGAAAACTGAGCTGCTGCTATTAGAAACAATATGTTTAATTTGATTTTAACTGGTTTGAGTTTATGAGGAGACAGACTGTGAACTGTTTTGAAGCAGACAAAGATTGAAACAGAAGAGGGAACACAATCAATAAATTGCCAAAATGTCAATGAGATTTCTACTAATAGTAGGCAGGATAATTGTTTTTTGCCCAAGTTTTAAAAACCAGTTAGTTTTGTTGAAGTCAGTTTTCTGCAGATCCCTTTTTGTGCAATGCATTACATTGTCAACGTAAAATAAAAATTTCCTGATTAGATTAGAATTCAATTAATTGGATAGCGGTTATAAAAGCAAGAAAATATTTAACAATGTTCTTGCTTGTCTTTATAATAAATTACATTTCTCCATTTTTTTGTAATGTAGTCAGAAGATAACATACAGTTGAAAAGCATATTTTAACAGTGATTTTTATAGATATTGTCTTTAATAGCTTTGAGCAATTCTGAAGATTTCTGAGGATCATCCAGAATTTGAGAAACAGAATATTGCAGAAACATTGTTATAAAGAGAAATAAATAGAAGCATATAATAAGATATTAACCCCCAAAAAGCCTTAATTTATTATGTGATTAACTATGATTTTGTGAGGATTAGACAGCCAGTCTGTTCGGAGTCTAAACACTTATATAACGTCATGTGCTCAAGTATCACAGATTTAACACTTTAATGTCCGGCATTTCTCTTTCCCTGTTTTTTTAATGGTAGAATCTAGTGAGGTTATGAGAAGTTGGAAAATGACATAAACTAAAGAGTAGAAGATGTTAGAGTGATTAGAGCATAATTAGACCCTTCTCCATGCATAACTGGTCCTTGCTTCCTCCATCTATGTGGGCTTTTTCTCCCTTGTGTGTATAGTGTTATGTGACTTCACTGTCTATTTTGGCCTCATGTTGTTAGTTATATCCCCTAGACAGATGAGAGCGCAGAAGAGTTCATTAAAAAAATCTTTTTATTGCAGATATAACTTAATAAATTCACGCACACTAAGAGGGTAATGCATTTAATAGCAGCTAGTTCCTCTTTAAAATGCTTATAAGTGGAAACCTCTAACAAGAACACTTAAAGAATTGTTCCTGATCTTTGGAAGTAAACAGTGGATAAATTATTATAGTTGTTTATAGCACTACACACAACCTAATTTCAGACTGCTCAACTTCTGAACTACTAAACATGCTGTGCACTGACATTCACTGTTCCTGCAAAATCTTTAAAATTAGAATTTCACTGTTCCTGCAAAATCTTTAAAATTAGAATCCACTTATGTGCAACTAACCTTTCATCTTGGAGAGCACACAGAAGCGCATCTCTTTGGGCGGAGTGGGGGCCTCTTGCTGTACCATTCATACATTGACCAAGAGAGAGACCAAAAATAGACACACCCTGGTGATATTTATTTCATGTATGAGTTTATTTCTATGATATCCACCCCCATGTATCTTCAAAAATTAAAAAATCAGGGCTCAATGGCCTGGAGATAAGAATGGGAAAATAAAAAATAACTGTAAGGGCTTTGAAAAAGGAAACACAAAATGTTCGTAGATGAATTAACCAAAATATAATAGAGAGTCTTTACACTAATCTTGACTGTTAGAACTACTTTGTGACCCCAGAGACATTCCCCAAAATTGCAAGAAGTGACAATTTTGTGGCAGCAGGGTGTGGGTGTGCATGCAAACATCTGGTACAGTAACTCACTTAAAAGAACACGAAGGGCTGTCTCTTCACTATCTAGCCACCTTTCCTCCTCATCTGAGCATGATGTGTGTGTATGTTCTGGGAAGATCAAAATAAAGTTTGTAGCAGCAGATGGCTAGAAGTCTCACACCAGTATGCCTTTTGGGGAACACAAAGCAGATTGGCTTCTGCAGTGCCCTTTAATAGAGGGCAGCATGCATTCCCTCCAGGCCAGCTCCTTTCTGGTAGCTGTTGTAGGAGGAGGAAGGAACTACTGAAGTTAGCACCGTAGTTTACAATACAGTCTCCCAATCTGAGAAGTTCCTTGCAGGGTCAAGTGCCCTGTTCATGTGCAGAAGGACAGCCCAGGGTGTCAGACACTTGTTGTACAAACCAAAGTAATGCTGGAAAATTTCTCATGAAAGGAAATAGTTATTTCTACTTTATTTGCCCTTTCCTCCAATAATAGAAATGGAATTCACCTTTTCCTGCCCCTTATTTCCTGGCTTTTCAAAATTCCACCTATGGGCCAACATTTTGCTATTCAAAGAGTACGTCTACACTACAAGATTATTCCGATTTTACATAAACTGGTTTTGTAAAACAGATTGTATAAAGTCGAGTGCACGCAGCCACATTAAGCACATTAATTAGGTAGTGTGAGTCCATGGTCCGAGGCTAGCGTCGATTTCCGGAGCGTTGCACTGTGGGTAGCTATTCTGTAGCTATCCCATAGTTCCCGCAGTCTCCTCCGCCCCTTGGAATTCTGGGTTGAGATCCCAATGCCTGATGGGGCAAAAATCATTGTCGCAGGTGGTTCTGGGTAAATGTCGTCAGTCATTCCTTCCTCTGGGAAAGCAACGGCAGACAATCATTTCACACCCTTTTTCCCTGGATTGCCCCGACAGACGCCATAGCATGGCAACTATGGAGCCCATTCAGCTTTTTTTCACTGTCACCGTATGTGTACTGGATGCCACTGACAGAGGCGATACTGCAGCGCTACACAGCAGCATTCATTTGCTTTTGCATGATAGCAGAGATGGTTATCAGTCGTTCTGTACCGCCTGCTGCCATTGTAAATTGGCAATGAGATGACGGCTATCTGTTGTTCTGTACCGTCTGCTGCTATCATGAGTGCCCCTGGCTGAGGTCGGCCGGGGGCGCAAAGGCAAAAATGGGAATGACTCCTCGAGTCAATCCCTCCTTTATGATATCTAAAAATAGAGTCAGTCCTGCCTAGTATATGGGGCAACTGTACTAGAGTACCAGAGAACCAGAGAGCACAGCTGCTCCGTGTCAGATCCCGCAGAAATGATGAACTGCATGCCATTCACGGGGGTTGCCCCTGCAACAACCCCACCCATTGCTTCCCTCCTCCCCCAACCTTCTTGGGCTACCGTGGCAGTGTCCCCCCTATTTGTGTGATGAAGTAATAAAGAATGCAGGAATAAGAAACAGTGACTTGTTGGTGAGATAAACTGAGGGGGAGGCAGCCTCTAGCTGCTGTGATAGTCCAGGCAGGACATTAAGCGGTGTGGGGGAGAGGAGCCCACCATCCCACTGCTATGATAGTCCAGGCAGTACAGAATCTTTTCTTTACACATGAAAGGGAGGGAGTGATTGAAGCTCAGCCCCCAGTTGCTATGATGAAGACGGTTACCAGCTGTTCTGTACCATCTACTGGGAATGACCAGTAATCATTCCTATTTTTACCCAGGTGCCTCCCCGGCTGGCCTCACCTGAGGCCAGCCAGGGGTATTCAGCAGCTATCAAGCATATTGTACCGTCTGCCTCCGGGGAGGGAAGAGGACCGGATACTGCTCTTTACTGCCGCAGCATCGCATCTACCAGCCGCATTCAGTACACATAGGGTGACATTAAAAAAAGTCAAGTAACGATTTTTTTTCCCTTTTCTTTCACGGGAGGGGAGGGAGGGGAGGGGGTACATTGACGAGCTATACCCTGAACCACACCAGACAATGTGTTTGAACCTTACAGGCATTGGGAGCTCAGCCAAGAATGCAAATACTTTTCGGAGACTGCTGTGGACTGTGGGATAGCTGGAATCCTCAGTGCCCCCTCCCTCCCTCCATGACCGTCCATTTGATTCTTTGGCTTTCCATTACGCTTGCCACGCAGCACTGTGTAGCCTGGAGATTTTTTTCAAACGCTTTGGGATTTCGTCTTCTGTAACAGAGCTCTTATGGAACAGATTTGTCTCCCCATACGGTGATCAGATCCAGTATCTCCCGTATGGCCCATGCTGGAGCTCTTTTTGGATTTGGGACTGCATCGCCACCCGTGCTGATCAGAGCTCCACACTGGGCAAACAGGAAATGAAATTCAAAAGTTCGCGGGGCTTTTCCTGTTTACCTGGCCACTGTATCCGAGTTCAGATTGCTGTCCATAGCGGTCACAGTGGTGCACTGTGGGATACCGCCCGGAGGCCAATACCATCGATTTGTGGCCACACTAACCCTAATCCAATATGGTAATACCAATTTTAGCACTATTCCTCTCGTTGGGGAGGAGTACAGAAACTGATTTAAAGAGCCCTTTATATCGATATAAAGAGCCTCGTAGTGTGGACGGGTACAGCTTTAAATCAGTTTAACGCTGCTAAAATCTGTTTAAATGCTTAGTGTAGACCAGGCCAAAGTGTGATTATTTCAGTCTGACAGAGTTGTCACAACTGCTAAACTCAAGAGGAAAGCACAGCCCTACCAAGTCTGGTACATTGAAAAGGCAGTTTGATGGGTTTCTGCCACAGCTGCATTTTCTCCTCTAGGGAATGTTTCAACATTGTCACATTTTAATGTATGAGGTGATGATACTAACATCAATACATTTCAGGGTGCCGCTCCCTTCACAAAGAGAAGGACAATGGTGGTTTCAGCCTGAAGTCTCTCACCAGGGTCACACTGTAGCATGGAAAAGTTTACTTTTATTGAAAAGTATCACAACAATAAATTGAGATTTTTAATCTATTTTTTTTAACATTTTGACTGTAGTGCTTTACTATAAATGGAGGTTTATCTGAAATTAAATCAGATGGCATATCTTGCCTTCCTTTTTTTAATTTTCTCTTACCAAAAACACTCTTCCTATATTTAAGAAAAAGACACAAATTGTATATGCACCTGGATTCATATGGATACACTTGATATAATGTGATTTCTGGCAGTTAAACTATGTTGAGAAACTATTACTGAGTGCAGGTATTTAACAGGAATGATACTGAATCAATTAATGTTAGTGTAACTCAGCTTATATTCTGTGGCACTTCAATATTTAGAAACACTATAATTTTTTTCTTTATCGATTCATACATTCCAATACCAGAAGGCATCACTGTGATCATCTAGTCTGACCTGTATAACACAGGCCATAGTATTTCCCCAAAATAATTCCCAGAGCATTTGTTTTGCCCACTTTTGTTAAGTTTGTTCAGGTAGTGAATTTTACATTTAAATAAATATAAATCAAAACTTTATTAATCAGTACATTGAAAATTAAGAACCCTTGCATTCCAGAAATACTAGAAAATCCATTTGTTCTCATTGCCATGCTATAGTATAATAATACAATGAAGTCCACTTAACACAGTCATTGGCAAATTGATTCCTA
Source organism: Gopherus evgoodei (assembly GCF_007399415.2). Taxonomy (NCBI): domain Eukaryota; kingdom Metazoa; phylum Chordata; order Testudines; family Testudinidae; genus Gopherus; species Gopherus evgoodei. Next base: position 147,376,056 of record NC_044324.1, read on the forward strand.
CATTTAATTTGTAGTAGATCTTTGAAATCCAATATCATGGATTAAAAAATTCACACCACTTCCACTCTTTAGCTTGATCAGTTTTTATAACATTAGGCAAGTATTTTGGATGATGAAATCATGGGTTATAGAAAGCTGTCATTTAATTAAAGAGAATAAAGAGCCCATGGAGGGCCTCCTATGATGATCAGATATGACTGCAATTATAATTTGCATTATTCAGACATAATTATCTGTTGTAAGCACTGACTTGAATTCCTAAATGTTTGTGCACACTCCTGGTCCTGGATAATAACAACGGTGACTTATTTCTCTGAAAATGGGCTAATTTAAAGTCTTTATGAGACAGGCATTGTCATATCTGACAGGAGTCAAACCCCCAGCTTCATCTAGTGAGTATTTGGTACAGCTGAATGGAGAGCAAGGCGGTGAATGAGCTGTTTGTAGCTCTCTGATGATTGACCCAGTTCAATACTAATCCAATCACTCACACAATTCAGAGCAGTATTAGATCTGCTCTAAACAACATCTGCTAGCTATTGCCCAAAGGACCTAGTACATTGGCTAAGGATAGCAGGAATTGCAGCAGCACTCTAGCCACAATGTCTATACCAGAAGGGCTAGAAGTGGATAGCCTAGAAGCCATCTCTGTGCCATATGAGTATGGAATACACAGCTAGCCCTCAAAGCTGGCTTTCCAGCTCCTTTGCAAAGAGACTGGAGCAGATCAGATCATCTGACTGAGGATCTTTTAATATTTCAGTTTCCTCATCTGTAAAACAGGAATAATGAGGATGACAAAGAAACAGTGAGGATACATTTATGGATAAGTACTTTGAGATTCTTGGAGTGCAAAATGACAATTGTTGTTTGTAGATTTAATATGGTGTCCTTTTTCAGGCTTAGCTGCCTTTTCCTGACAGGGTGATTTGACCCTTAGTCCTTATAATGGAAAGTCATTTGATGTTTTGCCTGAATAGCATCTTTAGGAACAAATTCACAAAGCAGTTTAGATCCTACATCTCTTTTCCTTTTAGAAAAATAGAATTATCTGTGGGAATTTACAAAATGTACTCTCTTTAAAAGCAATTCAATGAAGTGAAGACATACTGCATGCTTATCTTTTTAATAAAGTTATAGAAAATATATCTACTAGTGACTCACTTTATTATTATGTGAGCGAAATTGCTCTCTGAGTGAAATTCACCTTTCTGTGTAGGACCAGCATTTATTTTGAGGTCTTAAGTGATCCTTAAGCCTCTAGCTGAAATTCTTCATAGGTGAATTTCTGCTTTAATTTGTAAGTATGGGAAAATCCCCATTTTTCTTTGAAAAGTCAAAAGTTCCTTGTGAGTAACTTTGAAATACTTTCTAATTACATTTAAATTCCTTGTGTATTCTGTGTGTCTCTTCCTTATGCTTTGTGACTAAAGACATTTTCAAACTGGAACAGTGTTTGTTTTAAAAATAAGATGGTTACAGTTCCCTATTCTGCACTTGAATTCATGCTTTACAGTCAGAAAGAGAGGATTATACATTCATCTAAGGCAGTGTTTCCCAAACTTAGGTTGCCGTTTGTTTAGGGAAAGCCCCGTCAGGACGGGCAAGTTTGTTTACCTGCCGGGTCCTCAGGTCTGGCCGATCGCAGCTCCCACTGGCCGTGGTACGCCACTCCAAGCCAATGGGAGCCACTGGAAGCAGTGGCCTGTACGTCCCTCAGCTCGCCCTGCTTCCAGCAACTCCCATTGGCCTGGAGCAGCGAACTGCGGCCACTGGGAGCCCCGATCAGCCAGACCTGCAGATGCGGCAGGTAAACAAACTGGCTTGGCCCAACAGGGGCTTTCCCTACACAAGCGGCGTCCCAAGTTTGGGAAACACTGATCTAAGGAATAAGGATTTGAAACCATTAGGAAAGAGATAATAAGACAGAAAATATAATCATATGAAATCATAATGTCATTATATAAATGTTCACCTTAAATATGGAATCCTATGGCACCTTATAGACTAACAGACGTTTTGGAGCATGAGCTTTCGTGGGTGAATACCCACTTCGTCAGATGTTCTGACGAAGTGGGTATTCACCCACGAAAGCTCATGCTCCAAAACGTCTGTTAGTCTATAAGGTGCCACAGGATTCTTTGCTGCTTTTATAGATACAGACTAACACGCCTACCCCTCTGATACTTGACACCTTAAATATGTGTGCAGTTCTGGTTGCCCCATCTCAGAAAAGATATTAGAATTGGAAAAGGTACAGAGAAGAGCAATAAACATGTTTGAGGATATGAAACTGCTTCCGTATGAGGAGAGAGTAAACAGATTGGGACTTTTCAGCTTGAAGAGAGACACAACTAAGGATATGATACAGATCTGTAAAATCATGAATGATGTGGATAAAGTGAATAAGGAAGTGTTATTTACTATTTCACATAACACAAGAACCAGGGTAACCCAATAAAATTAATAAGCAGCAGGTTTAAAACAAGCAAAAAGAAGTACTTCTTCACACAGTGTACAGTCAACCTGTGGAACTCATTGCCAGGGGATGTTATAAAAGCCAAAAGTATAATGGGATTCAAAAAAGAATTATGGTACATAAATTCTTATTAATCTCAGGAGTAAATTAATTATCAGCAGATATTCTCAATAATACAGACCAAAGGAATGGAAATGTGAAAGTGCTCATATGTAATCAAAGTTGTTTAAAAGAGAAGTCACTGTTTTCTGCTCCAATGTGCTACTCACCTCTCTTTGACTTCAATGGGAGTTGCACATGTATATCTCAGAGTACAGTAGGGTTCCAGTGTATTTTCCCTGAGGGTTTCTTTCCTGATGTTTAAAGCAGGGATTCCCAAACGTTTTCATAATGTGTGCCACTTATTAACAGGACTTTTGAACATCTAATCTCCTTGCAGTTGTCATGTGGCCAACCCCCACCTATTGTGATCAAATAACATGCCTGTGGCAACAGTTGTTGACATGGAATATTAATCTCAGCAATGCACTGGGCATATTTTTATCTGTACTTTAATGTATTTGAACAGGTGGAAATGAGGAGGAGCCAGCACCATGTGCTTAGGCAGTTGTCCTGAAACCACCACCAAATGTTCTCAGAAACACTCATGGTCAACATAGTACAGTTTTGAGGGCCCCTGATTTGCAGACTGAAAATATCTGAAGCACTATGCTGTCATATGAAAGTTGGCTTTCTACTAATTCATGGAGGGTCATAAGACCAAGTTAAACTAATGCTTTGAAGATACTTTCAAATCCAAACCTTTAGGGGGAGCTCTGCCAACTGCCACTTTATTAATCATTATAAAAAGAAAAGTCAGCCCTAGCTAGAGGATTGTAAACCTAAAATTAAAAATTACCCAACCAAGCAAAGATGCTCTTTTCTAAGCATGGAAAAGCTTGGGCCAATGTAGAGCTTTAAACTGAGAAGAAAAAAAAATCTACATTAACAGTAAAAATGTGGCCTGGTCAAAGGATCCACCCTTGCCAACTTTAACACTGTTATTGGTAGACATGAAATCCCCCATCTTAAAATGAGGAGGGGGGCTGCAAGTTTGGGTTACAGCCCCTCCTCCAATGCATAATGCATCAGGCTTTTTAGGGAGCAAGAAGCAGCATGGTTGGCAAGTCACAATAATTACCATAAAGTAGTAGAAACGAGAAATTCTTCACTCTGCTGAGGCAGTCTGTTACAGTAAGGTAGGAGCAGATAGTTAATGACTTGTCAGCCTTAAGGTGGTAGTCCGTACTGTGTTCAGGCTACCCCCCAACTTAATCCTGAAGACAGTAGTGGTGGGGTTTGGGGTGTTATCCAGGGAAGAGGGGGGTAGCTTTTATGAGGAATCAGGGCGATCCAGGGTAAATTTTCATGGTTTGAGTGTGTTCAGGATTCTAGCCTACCTTTTCCCAAAGGTACTCCGTGGAGCTGGACTTCTAAATTCTCGCTATCTAGGACATTCAAAGAGCCCAAATGATATGTATTACTATAGTATATCTAATACAAGTTTCACAGTCTGACAGATTTCACAACAAATAACGTAGAATGCATTTTTTTTATTCCAATTTTCTTTCCCCACAGAAACCTGGAGAGGAGCCACCAGAGGAGGATGAAGGCATTAAAAGAGTTGATCCGCTGCATCAGCTTATTCTGCTTTTCAGTCGAACAGCTTTAACTGAAAAATGGTAAGGTTGGTGTGAGGGACTGTAAAATTTCTGCAAATTGTCTAGCTGCTTCCATTTTTTAAATTGCATTGGTTTGCCATGTAATATGTCACATATGCAAATAGTGTAGCTAAGCAAGCACTAATGGATTAGCATGTGCCTGCACATGTGGGGCCTGATTCTTAATTACATTGGCAGAGTGGCATAGAGGGGTCTTACCATAACTGGGAAGCAGGTACATGGAATTTTCTGCAGTGAACAGATCTGCCTACAAAAATCAATGCCACGTTTATGGTTGCTGTTGATAATCTGGCCCATGGTGTCCTCAGTAATGTCCGTATTCCACATTGAAAGGGACACCCGCAGCTTGAAAATTGTTATCTGAAAATGCTGGATTTGCAATATAGGTAGAAGTAACTCCTAACAATCCTACAACTGAAAGAAGTTAGAAAAAAATCTATTCTCAGTTTGTTCAGCTCTATGTGTGTAGTCAATTTCATCGTTCAGCCTATATTAGTTTATTAGTTCCTTCCCTTCCTGAAAAGACCCTTATCATTAATAGGGGAACAGAAATACCCTTATACAAAGTTAAAGGAGGTTAAAAACAAAATTTAGGACATCCTATTTAAAAGATGTGCTGTTGGAAACTAGAATTATTAAAAATGTTCAATTTTCTGATCCTCCTCTGAATATTTGAGTGTTTCAATTGTTTATGGAGATGCTGTATTACATTAATGGTTACAGTGTTTCTCCCCTTCTATTCCCTAGCAAACTGGAGGAAGATTACTTATATATGGCATATGCTGACATTATGGCAAAGGTAACTTTTTTCCCATCTTTTGCATATACCTTTTAATAAGAGAATGTAAGGGAGATTGAAAGAGTTTTGGTGTATATCGAGCTGGGGCCATGTATTTTTTAAAGCAAACTTTATTTGTGAATGTTTTGTTTTTACATGGTCTCAGAGTTGTCATGATGAAGAGGATGATGATGGTGAAGAAGAAGTGAAGAGTTTTGAAGTAAGTTTGAAGTCCTCTTTTTTGTTTCTTGTTTCATATTATACATTATTCCATAGCTTCTAACTGACATTTATGTTTCTTGCTTCATGGCTTCCTGCAACTTACTGTGTAAATGAACGGCATGTCTGAGACTAGATTGACAAATATGAGTATTCAGATTCATAGTAGTAAAACAGAAAGAGAAAAGATAGTGTTACGTAACTATATATATACATGCACACACACATATATATAAAATTGATGAGTGAACCTTAAAAGAGCCAGTTTGGACAAACATGTAACAGTTCAACTGATATTCTGAAGCACAAATCATTCTGAAAATCTGATGAGAACAGGCTGACAAGATTTCCAATAGTGACTGAGTTTGGATGGGTAAGAAATATTGAAAGGGTAGTGTTTATTGCAATAATATTGTATATACAATAGCAGTAATAAATCAGTTATTTGCATCTCTGTTTATAGAGCAATGACTGTTAAGAAAAGGTCAATATTTATCCACAGTTAGCACGTTATTTCTGATGTTTAGAATAGGAAATAACTGCAGTAACTCAGACACTACTCTACATTTACTGTAGATTAATGTTGACTTTGCAATAGTGATCACTATATGAGGGGGCACATGGTCTTGTAACTAACGCACAGAAATGAGAGACAGGAGATCTACATATGTGTTTGATCAATCACTTATCTGCAAAATATTTCTGGATATTTTTTCTTATTTCTGTTTCACTTCTTGTCCTCACCCTTTCTTAAGGTCACAGGATCGCAACGCAGCAAGGTAAAAAAAAAAATGTGTGTATTTGTCTGGGTCTAATTTTGTGACTTTAGCTTTTAGACCCAACATCTTGGATAAGTTCATGTAAAGGGTCTTTAAAATATTTCTAACTATTTTCAGCTTTCGCATAATTTATCTTCACAGTATCCTTCATCTGAACAAAAATGCATTCGTCTTAAAACTCCAAGGATTAATAATATGAAACATTTTGACCCCATTAAATACAAAAACATTTTTCCCTTCTAGGGAAAATGGAATAACCTTTGACTTATTTTTTTATTTTTTCATATTATCTTAATATTCTTGCTAATGGTACTTTTAAAAAAAATGATTGCTGGCCTTCTTCCAAGAAATGTTAATTTCCATCATTTCCAGTTATCAATCTTTAATTTCTGTAGTTGAAACTGTTCTTCAGATCGGAAAGGAATACAGTCATACTTTTGCTTTTTTTTAACAAGCCATCTTTGTGTGGCAGCTTATTAATCCAGGAACATGCTGCTGATCCATCCAACAAAGTCATAGTTCCAGTGTTCTTCAGCCTAATATCAAGTGTGTTACCTTTTATGCAATTTAAATTCTTTGGAGTAGATTGACACTCTTTCCAAAATCTTCCACTAATTTAAGGTCTAAATTTAGAATTGTAGATTAAGTGATCATTGGTCATTTAATCTAAAATATTTGTAACATGTTCAATGAAAATGGTTGGTTGTTATCATCTTCAGCCTTCATTATGGGGCACCAGGTAGAAACTCTATAGTTAGGGTTGCAGTCTAAAATGGGCTTAAAATGGGGCATTTATTTCTGTTTTTCTCAAAAAGCATGTAGCCAGGTGGTGTGCAACTTCACAGAGTTAGTTTTTATTCCCACTGAATTTCTTACATGAGCTTTGTGTGGTTTCTCTTCATACATTTTTAACAGAAGCCTTTGAATTTCAGATCCAGCTGAAGTTTTTGCTTTGCAGTCTTACTTTTCATTGTTGACTGATATTTATTAAAAAAAAACAAAACACCACCATTGTCTGTCTACAAAAAACCTGCTAGATTAGTGTGCTCAGAATTGATCTAGTGCAAGAGGTACTTTGATTGTTGGATTTAGGGCCATTTTTAATTGCTGTTCTCCTAATAACTGCAAGTTTATGCACGGTGCATACAAACCTGATGGTTGATTGGGACTAGGAATGCATATGACTCATGGTTGGGCTCCTGGCAACAGGCACAAGAATCCAGCCACATGATGGGACTAAGAGTACATACAACTTGCTTCATCATGAGTTACGTTTTTCTGTCAGATTTTATCTTAACAAAAGAGAGAGTTTTTTTGTGCAGCTGCTGATGCATGAAGGTTTATTCATAGGTGCTGACAGATAAAATATACTCCATGATGAGCTGCATTTCTTCCTCCCACAAGTCTGCAAGGCCTTTGTCTAATCACCACTAAATGAAGCATTAAAAAGCCTAGGAAACTAATACACAAAAAACATTGTGTGGAAGCAGGTGCAGTTGATACACATACAACGTGCGTGACACAAACCCACAAAAGCAAGGAAAAAGTAAGTTCTAAAAAACCCACACTCCTTTCCTGCAGGACAGGAGAAAATGTTAAGGCTTCAGGAATACAGTTGTCCAATTAGAATTCCAATGTTGAATGCCGTCTGCTTATTCCATGTTCTGTGGGTCTGCAAAAATAGTGACAGTCCAATGTGTATAATGTTCAACTTTCTGCAGCTCCTTCACAATCAGAACCTCAGAATGGTCATTCTTTGGCAGGGCTTTAAGTGAAGAGACATGGTCAGCCCATGACCTGTGCAGTTTACTCTTGCTTTTTGGCACAAATAATCCATATTGGGGCCTCTGTGAGCAGCACACAGGTCAGAATATAAACCCACAGGAATGATGTTCAGGCCTTAGTATGTCCCTGGCTGCACTGCAGTGCAATATTGGGGTGCAGACCTCATCCATTTGTTCCCCTGGTATTTATTTTTCATTAGTAAGATTATTTTTTTCCTCCTTGCTGATTATAACTGGGTAGTTCGTAATCTTAGAGACAAAGATATAGAAATAACTCTGTGGAGTCCTTGATTCTTCTAGATGATAAAAAGTGCTTCCAATCAAAGTGCCTCACTGGATTGAATACAAACTGGTCTTCACCAAGCATGTTATATGTTAGTGCTATTAATATGGATAGGGTCAGGGCTCAAATGGGGGATCAAAAATACAGTTCTACTTCATAAAATAAATCAGTTGAATCTGGGAAGAGGAGAAAAGAGAAGAAGAGTAAAAGATGGCACCACTGAGCTATTAGATTTCACAACGTGCACATCACCAGTTGCTGGGCACATATACTGAAACTTATATTGTTTAATAACATCTAATAATTCAGTGAGACTCTCAGCTTAGGATCCAGCTCTTTAGAGATCATCAATATTGTGGTCCTTTGGAATAGTTTATGTAAATAGAATGGCTGTACCTTGTGTCCTGAAAGTCAAGAAACTAGGGTTCTGTCAGAGCAGTGAGAGGAAGCTTGAGAATCAAGGACATCCAGCGAGAACCATTTCTTAGAGATATGTTAAAAATTTAAATCCGTATTTGTTATTGGCTTTCACCAGTCATGAGGGACATGAATCCAAGTCTGAAGTTGCTCCTCCATCACTTCCAGACCTTAGTGGGAAAGCTTAGGCAAAAGTCATCCTTGGAGGATATGAGGGCACATTCTGTTTCTCTGCTCCAGAGGAGTAAAGGTTTCTTAAAGGGCATGGATAAAGCCGTCAGAGAATTCTCCAAACACAGGGACTGCTCTGACTTAATGACTTGATTTAGTTGGGATTGGTCCCGCTTTGAGCAGGGAGTGGGACCTCTTGAGGTCTCTTCCAACCCTAATCTTCTATGATTCTATGATACATATTAGTCTCCGGAACAGCTCAGGATTAGAGGTACAGTGGTTGTTTTTTCCAAACCTAACATGGAACTGCCTTCCTATTTAAAAAAAAACAAACTTAAAAAATGGAAAAAACAAAGTGTTATTTTTACATATTTAATAGTTACTACCAAATTTCCAAAAATAATCTCTAAAACTGAACCTGCAGAAAATTAGATGCATATGTTCAAGAACAAAATGTTCATTTGCACACTCAAGCAGGGTGGTTAACTACTCAGTTACCCTGTTTGCATGTACAAATACTGTTTTCTTGCATTGTTGCAGGCACAATTTCAGAGGACACTTTTGTCAACATTTGGTCCTTAGTTGGTAAGTTAAAGATTTTTGAGTAGCCTATTAGACCCGCATTACAAAGCCACAGTTACTTGGCTTCTTTGAACAGTTTTTAATTTATTTTTTAAAGAGCAAAATGAAGACAAAAATAATTCACATTGTTTCTGACAATTAGTTAATAGAATGTTGGTGATTTTTGGCCAACAGAGCAAGATGCAGAAAACATGCCTTGTTAAAGGTGAAAAGGTGGGGAACTAATAGCCAAATTCTGCCTTCCCATGTTGCATGATGAAATTCCATCTACTTCAGTGTGAGCGCAGTATGCATATCTGGAGGAAAATTTGTTTCCCGTGTTGATTATCTTGATAGTTGAAGGAGACATTATCCTGAGACTTGTGTATGGCATGTTTAAAAAGATGTTCTCTCTCAAATTTATTTTATGTAACTAAGGTTCCTCCCATTAAAATGATCCACACATGGAATTTGATTTCTTGCCAGAGGCTTTGTCTGTAGAAACTAAAGGTACTTAGACATCCCCAGTTGTCATTTTTATTATCTATTCAATTTTATTTTTCTGAAATCTCTCATTTTGGTTCAGTGATTTATTCATCATCTTTATACACATTCTAGATAACAGCCCTGTTCCAAATAAAGTCTGCACACACTTTATAGAGTCAAACTCACCCAATCCCGGGGACTTGACTTTATCAATAGAGAAACTAATATCAACATAACACAAATTTCAGCTCAAGATTCCACTCTGTGTTTAGCTGTTTCAGGGGGTTTTCCTGATGGACCTCTCTCTACCAAATTCTAGAATTACATGGATCTGTGAAAACAACCAACTTTCCTTGAAGAAAAAATGGTGTGGCAAATTTGTAATTTGTTGCAAGAGATTTGAATTTCTGAGCAAAGTTGTGTTCACTGACAGAAATGGTGAAATGTCACCCTATAAATCCTATATAAATCTAGAGCCAAAAATCTGCTACTAAATGTTCACATCTATTACGGTCAAAGGGAGAAGGCAGAATTTGGCATTCTGAGTCTGCATGAAAAATTTTTGAAGTGAAAAATGGATATGTTTGTTGCATAACTTTATGCACAGTTTAATCCTTAAGTTGTTCTAAACGAAGGACCCCATGTTGCATACTGGCATTTAGAAAAAACTCCTGAAGCCAGTTGATATTTTGCCTGAATAACAAATGCAAGATCAAGCTGACAAAAAAGAACAATAGTTTTACTCTGTCATAGCCCAATCCCCAAACCCTAGCAACATGCTTGAATAATGGTGGGGGAAGGAGTACTAGGGGAAGAGATCCTTTTGTCATAGGCTAGACAATATTAGTGGAGCTACTCCAAAGCTGATATTGAGGCCTATTGTTGCTGTTTGTCTACTGCATGGGGAGCAACAGATAGTGACTATGCAAAATTCACCAGTCCCCTCATGCCACTGAGTGAGGGGACATGGAGTGATCCCCTGTGAAGCGGGGCTGCACGGGGCATTGGTGATTCAAACCTTCTATATGGGCTCTCAAATTCTACGCACTTCCCCTGCAGCAGCACAAAAGAACCAAACTGGCTTTGTCTAGGCCCTCAGTGGTCAAAGAAAAGAGGAAATATTTGCCCCTCCATGATGATGCAAACAAACATGCCACAATACAAGTGATGAGTTTGGTAACTTCCTTATTTGTCCCCTGATTATTTTTAACAGAATAGTTACATAATTATCTTACTGAGCATATCCCAACTTTCTGAGTTTTTTCTGTTTCCCCAGATTGGAAGGAGAGATTGAGATATTAACCATTTTAAATTGTCGCAGACCCAGATCTGCTAAATAGGTTCTCAGCTTGGATTGTAAAAATCTTTTAATGAACTGTTTTAATAATACAGCTGCAAAAAACATAATTTGCAACTGTTTCAAAGATGTCACTCCTACACCCCCCCCCACCCACACAGTGTAAACGAAGAGATTAATTGAAATAATGTATAATTTTATACATTATTTAAGGGAATTTATTTTTTCGGTGTTTAGGAAAAAATTATTGGAACAGAGAAGACGAAGCTTTGTAAGATTGCTAGCCAAGTGCTTTTCTATTTAGAGCATGCTTGTAATCATGTCCGTTCCTATCTATTTGAACAGGAATGAGTGTTTTGAGTGATCTCATTAGACCAACACTGCAAATATAACACTGCTGCAACATTGCAAACAAGTATATGGAGGCAGGAAACATGAAACAAAACAATATCAGTTTAAGTCTATGAGGATGAGGTTGCAATGGCATGACAATGCTAATATCAAAATAAAAGCAATAACGATGTTGAGGCAAATCTGCATGGAGACATTACAGCAAAATGGGACTGAATTAAGTGTGCAGTAGCAGTCTTAACTCTGAATTTCTTTGTTCCTGTAGATTTTTAGCTCTGCTTTAATGCTCACTGAACACAGAATAGTATTTTGTTTAATATTATGTCGTCTTTGTTAAATTACAAGTATCTACACAAACACACACACACACATTATATATATATATATATATATATATATATATATATATATATATATATAATGTGTGTGTGTGTGTGTGTATAGATGTAACATTATGCAATAAAATGTTTTCAGTTTAATTGTTCAAAATCCAGAAATGCTGATGATTTGATTGATTATACAACCCTAATTCTTCCCTCAGGTACATTCCTATACAACCTATACATGCATGATCACATACTATTTCTCAAAATCTAACTATATAATACAACATTTTTTCTATTAATGCATCTTTTGTGGGATAGGATCGACAGAGCCAATGACACTAGTAACACATAAAGTACTGCTGGTTGATGCTTGTCAACACACATGTTAAAAACATATAACTTTTTAGCACATAATAATTGGCAGTGTAGTCTCTTTCCTTTCTCTACTATATAAAAAGAAGTATTATCTTTCTGTTGCTATTTTAGGTGTAAAATTTAAAAAATCAGGAGTGGAAAGTCCAACTCAATTTTCTTCCTATCCTTGTCTATCATTTTCTCCCTTTTTATCTCCTGGTAACTACCACAGATTAGGACCCAGGAAAGTAAGCACATAGGCATTCTCAGCATGCCTGGTAAAAGTAGCCATTTTTAGCATAAATGCCTAGACTAGCCACGTTTTGGTTTTATCATTAATATTTGTTGAGTGTCAGCATGTGTGGCAAAAAATACAAAGGAAGACATGGTTGTGCTCCAAGAAGCTTATAAGAATGGTCTTCATAACCTTGAAGAGTTCTCGCCACTTTACACATATAACTTTGTCATTCTTTTCCATATACATACACTCAGTCATGATGATTTAATTGTTCACAAATCATATGTGTACAGTACCCAATACCCTACCACATTTATACTGTATACAGCGCACCAGATCAAACTAAAAATCCCAAAGGAACATCTTCAAAGTTTGAGGCAGTCACTGACTCACAAATAGTGCATGTACCAATATTTTGAAACTTACGTGTTTAGTGACATTCCCCCCACCTCGCTGTTCTGTCAAGATTTCGACATCATGAAGCAGTTGCAAATAATTTGTCTTTCTGGGGAGGAAAGATGGGAAGAATTTTTAAATAGAAAAAACAAAGTATAAAAAAGAGAGCTCTGCAAGTAGAGGAGGACATCATTTTTTATAATTGCGGAGAATATTTTTACTATGAAGTTCTCTTTCAAGATGAATCTACTGTACTTTAATGATATGTGTACCTGCCTGTAGGTTCTAATTAGATAGTCTCTGAATTTGCTTCTACCTCCCTCATTCTCATTCTTTGTCATCTGTGCTTTGAAAAATTCCTTTTGCGTTATGTTATTCTGTATAATGCTAGCAGGACTCCAATGTAGAAAGGATGTTTCAACTCAGCTGAGTATTATCTCAATAATGTATTTTAACAAGAAGAAAAGCTAAATCTGGTAGGACCAGACTTCCAGCAGCAAGAGATAGCAATACTTAAATTATTTTTGTCAAGCAGAATGGGAAAAGTTTATTTTATCTTACACACGCGGCCACACACACACACACACACACACACACACACACACACACACACACACACACACACACACACACACACACACACACCTGAAGCCTACATTTTAAGCTTTGAGTAGTCACTGTATTATAGTCCATTTACTTTCCCTGTGTATATTTCAATATGTGTAATTTAGGATTAAAAACAGACTTACTCCAGAGAACATAATGTAGAATGAAGCAATTTAAAGGTTTAACATAAAGATTTGTTAAGACCCCCTCATAGCAACTCCTGAAATAAATGAACATTTTGCTTGTGTAAGCACTGCAGTAGGATTTATTCTCTGCACTGGCTTGTCTCCACCATACAAGATGGGGGAGACCTTTAGTGCTGTATGGCAGAGGAAATCTTGGAAAGCAGATAACATGAGGATAAATTAAAGGAGATGTGATCATTGCAGAATGAGATGGAGGTAACAGTTTCTTTTCCTTTTTGTCTTCTCTCAGGTTATTCCATTTTAATCTTCCATTTATGTATTTCAGTTATTTCAGACTTTCAGAATGTGTTCATAACTTTTTATAAAGTATTATAGAATTATTGGTACTTAGCTCTTGCTACTATAACAAAATTCCTGGTTGGCTATCTCTGGGACTTGAAGCTAAGCCTCTGGATCTAATAGCACAAGTGTCAGCTGCTTGAGTTAATGGGCCAGTTCCATTAGCTCAAAGGCAGTAGTAGACTGCAACCTTCCTATGCGAGGTAGCTACTAGAAAGAGACAAAGAGCCATGCTGTGTTAGTATATAATATTCCAGAGCTCCACTCTTGTCAGTTCCTGCTCACGTGTAATATCACCTGGCTCCCTACAGTACCTTCCTGCTTTAATATTTTAAGTTAAAATTTTACCACACCCTTGTTTGCCAAATATGAAAGTTTGGTCCAAATTAATCCCAGGTATGAACCCAGATTTTTGATTGAAAGATCTATGAGGCTTTATAGATTTATTTACAATAAACTGCATCAAATCAAATTTGCTTTTCAGTCCCTTGATAACAACTGCAAAGAATTAGGCTTAAGCAGTCATAGAACTGCTAAAGAATAAATTATGCTTTATTCAGAGAGAAGTGTAAGTATATCTTCCTGTTGGGCTCAGTCAGCTACACTATCATTTAAATGAATGTCTTATGCCTCCTGAAGAAAATAAAGTTGTAAAGCCCTTAGAAACCCACAAGTTGCTGTAAATAACAAAACATCTATCACAGTCTTTCCTCTCAGATAATAGGTAAGTAACCAGAGACATTATGGGATTTTTCAAGACCATTTGTCAGTATGCAGTGCCAGTGGCTTGAAAGATGACTACTGAAAATGGGAAAGTTAATAAACCATGAATTAGGAATTTCAGTCACATCTGTGGTCCTTGGAAGAGACACTGAGAACAAAATGAAATGAAAATAGAATCCAGACCTCTTACCTTGGGTCTGCTGATTGCTGATTGCACAGATTCCCGAGGCACTTATCCTACAATGACCAATGCCACTACTAAGAGGGAAAGTCAAATGAAAGTAACATTCTCAGTAGTAGTCTTCCATTCTAATAATTCTCGTCAACCTCCTCTTCAGCAAGGACCTAGAACTTATACTCTAAAACCAGCCTGTCCAAAGCATTTGCAAATAGCCATTCTTCTTACAGACTAATGGCAGACTTCTTTCTTCTAGCATCCAACTCAGTGAATAAAAATATTATTCCTTCATTAGGGATCCAAAATCACTAGCTTCTTCACAAAAGAGCAAACTCCTCGTGATATTTTGAAGTGTTAATGTAGACCTACATGAAGAAAACTGCTTGCACTAAGCAATAAAACATTTGGGTTATCTTAGTGTTCTGAATATCTATAGTCCACAGTACAAGAAAGAAAGAAGCCAAGCACACAATCCAAAGAAATGAGCAAGTAACATCATAAATCTTGGGCATACACTTACCCACAGAAAATATTTATAGGCATATAAAGTTTAGACAATACAAATTGTCTTCCTGTACTGGAGAGTTGGTTGTTAACATTAAAAATGTCAACATTTGCCAGCAATTACAAACTTCTAATATTTTGATGTACTATAATTATTACATATTCTAAGATAGGTAAAAGTATAATACATCAGACATCACTGTAGCATGACTATAAGTAAATTATTTTTTAGTTGTGATACAAATACAGGACAGATATAATGTCTACCTTTGCCATATGATTGCTTTTTAGCTATTAAAATATGAGGATGAAACAGAAAAAAAGTCTAAGTTTTGAACAGACTCTACTTCTGATGAACATAATGACGAAGGAGCCTCCTAGCTCATGCACAGCCTTGCTGGGAAAAGCCTTCAGGGTGAAAATGCACATATGTACACTTCTCAGTGTTCATTATTCATTTATACAATATAAATTAAGATCACACAACAAACAACTGATTTTTTTTTAGTGTCAGAGTTTTAAAAATATCCTTTCTGTGAAACATTGATTTTTTTTTTATTATACCAGACTTTTCTTTTAGCCTGATTTTTTGTGTGTGGTTGTGATGGTGTGATGAATGAGATCAAATTAACTCATTAAGCTAATACCTTATCAAGCTTCCTTCAGATCAGCCTGACTGAACACAATTAAACACAACTGCCAGCCTTATAGCTGGCTCGGTAGTAGCAACTGCATCTAGGAGTGTGGACACCACAGAGAAGTCATAATACCTAAACAGGACACCTAATGGTCTAGCATACTTTTTGTCCTCCTGGCAGTTTGCCTTCTCTCCTGAGCCCATGAACACATATGCTCCTTCATTGTCTAGAGAAAGGTGCACCAGAAAATTTAGCCAGATTGAGAGGGGAAATGTGAGTTTTGGAAGCTCTTATCCAAGGACTGATCATCTTCATATCTTGTTTTTGCTGGACCTCTCTGCCACTGGCAACTATCTAAATGGCTGAGTTTCCCAGAGGGAGGTACAAATCCCTGAAGTTTATTTCTCTCCAACCTGGTTTTAAACCCTTTTGACCAAGCTTCTTCCTTCCTCTCTTTTGTTGTGTAACTGCAGGCGTCATACCTACCCATTCTCTTGGTCTCTTGGTCTGTAGATGGAGGGAAAGCTCCATGTTACTGTGCTTTCCTCATCAGGCTGTCAACAAAATGTCCTTTTATAATAAACCTGGGCCTGAAGACAAAAGTAAATAAGTGACTCTTGCAATGGAAGAGAGAAAAAAAGATTGTTGGGTCTAAAAATAAATAAAGGAAAATGTAAAGGAAAAATCAAATGTTCATCGAGTTTCCGTGACCTCTGAAGCAGATGAAAATATTTTGTTGCAGCTTTATTGAAACTGTATTGTAATGATTATTTGGTTTTGTGTATTGATTATTTGGTTGTGTGTACGTGTATGGTTTTGTTCTGTTTTTTAATTCACAGGAAGAGGTTTAAACATGAAGGCAAACCTTTCAGATGTTAGCATGGCTTCACATAAAGCAAAGCTGCCATATTTCTTTTTCTTTTCTGTGCCTCCATTTCAACTTATCACATAATTTAAGGGAAAAGTTTAACCACAGGAGCTCCAACTGTAGTATGAAAAAAAAAACTTGATGAATTTTGTTTCCGCAGCACGATATTATCAAAGATTTAAGAAACAAATTTGCCAGCCTCAGCGAGACCTCTCTGGTAACAGCATAAATGTCTGTGTTGGTTTGCTTTTGATTTAAAAGTTTCTTTTTTCATTCATTTGAACCCATTTCTATTTTGTACCTCTTTTTAGTTTTTATTTTTCATAGTCTGTATCTAGCAAGCCTTCATTTTTTAAACCTCTTCCATCTTTCAGTGTCTATTTTCTGTACTTTGGATGGAAAGTTTATGGCAGCAAAGCTGTCACTCTGGCTACTTCTGCTGCAGCTGTTCCTGCTCTTAGGTCATACATGTTTTGGCCGTTGTGTTTTTGGGCATGATACTAATTGATGGTGTCATGCCCCATTGACTACGCTTTTCTACCACGCCATCTGATGGACTCCCAGTCATAGGGCTCTATGCAACTTCCATTTTGCAACTTACACTGCTTAGTCATTTTCAATTCTCCAGCAAACTTCAGTTAAGCTTGTGAAAGCTCATATCCACCTGGAATTAGCTGTGCCTCTATGTTTTCTCTTTACATTTTCAGTAGTTTAAATAATGAAGAACAAACTTCACCCATTGCTCAAGCAGCACATGCAGTACCGTTTGTTGCCACTAAATAATGCAAAATATAAAGGCACAATGTATTCTGTCTAATATCCTTTTGGGATATGTTGTGGGTTGGGGAAACCTATCTTGTATTATAAGTCAGCATCTTACTTGAAATATACAACACTGCCTATTATTCTTTTTTAAACAAATTTTCCCAGATGAATGAAACTCCCAACGAAGCTATTCTGTCATTCAGGGACAATTTTCACCTCAAGAGCCATGTGCTGAGCAGTATCAAGTTATGGTCATGCTGTAGAAGATTATTAAGAGAGTATAAACTGTTGCACAAAAACAGCACAGAAGTGCAAGTTTGATACATGCAGTACATATATACTGTAAATATGGACCAAATGATTTACAATTGAGAGAACTCCTTCCCAATAAACAAAGGACTAAAAGGATAAAAAGAAAAACACAAAGGGAAATATTGAACATGTTAAATATTTGTTCAGTAGCATTGTGTGTGCGTTGAATAGGTCTGTGATGTTGCAATAGAGCCCATATACTAAGAGAGAACAAAAAATCTTTGGCGAGCTGATGGTCATTGAAGTCCT
The DNA here is from genome assembly GCF_007399415.2 of Gopherus evgoodei. Taxonomy (NCBI): domain Eukaryota; kingdom Metazoa; phylum Chordata; order Testudines; family Testudinidae; genus Gopherus; species Gopherus evgoodei. The sequence goes on from NC_044324.1 coordinate 147,394,024, forward strand.
CAATTTAAATGATTGGAATTTCTGTTCAGGAAAAAGAAATGGAAAAACAGAAGCTTCTGTACCAGCAAGCAAGACTGCATGATCGGGGTGCTGCAGAGATGGTGCTTCAAACAATCAGCGCCAGCAAAGGTAAAGACCTACCGCTTACATACATATAAAATCTTCTTTGGGATTATTTTTTAAAGATTTGTTGGCTCTAGAACTTGCTCCTTATAATTATTGGTGGCTATACATTAAATTAGGTTCATTTTCAAATAAATACATCTCTACCCCCATATAACGCTGTCCTTGGGAGCCAAAAAATCTTACCACGTTATATGTGAAACTGTGTTATATCAAACTTGCTTTGATCTGCCGGAGTGTGCAGCCCCCCCCCCCTGCTCCCGAGCACTGCTTTACCATGTTGTATCCAAATTCATGTTATATCAGGTCGCATTATATTGGGGTAGAGGTGTACCTCAAATTTAGGTGATCATTAGAAGTTGATCCTGCAAAAGTTTTCTAAAAAGCAATCAGAAGAAATTTTCTTATGGTATTTTTGCATTCCTGGCGCTGGCTGGAGCCCAGATGATGTAGAGATGATAGAGAGTTCATAGCTGTGCACTGGGAATGTGTAATGACAAAGTGAGGCTCCAGAATTATCAGGATTTGTGTGTCTGTGCACTTAGCACAGGCTCTGATTTTTTTTCTGAACAAGTTCACCCATGCCCATTTATAATCTGTTCATCCCCTGCTTCATCCATATCCTTTCACTGTATATTGCTAAGAAGTATAACTTTTTAGGCTTCTGTTCATCAGGCCTATGGGTGCAGTTTGGGAGGAAAGTGGGGGGTATTGCCCCTCCCCCCCACTGCAAGTCTCAGGCAGGTGTGGAATTTGCCCTCCCATGCGTGGCCCCGTTGGCTGCCTGGAGCTGCCTCACCAAATACAGAAGTCAAACTACACCTACGATTAGGCCCCATCTTTCACCAATCATTTTTCCTACCTTTATGTGCTGTGTCTACTGCACTATTATTTAAACACTCTCTCCTTCATATGCAGAACTAACCAATTTCCTCTAGCTACTATATTTAAATTCTTCACTTCACAGTTAGTCCTTGAGGAACTGCCAAAGTTTTGTCTGTGTGAGCATACAGTAAGAACACATTGTTAAACTGACACGTCAGTTTTAAATTGTGCATCCAACCTCAGAACCAGCTGCTCAAGGCTGTCATGACTGAAGAGTAATTTATATTCTTTGATGACAATTCTTCATGTCTTTCATCTTTTCTTTCCTTTTTTATACGGTCTTTATCTATGTATTCTTAGCGGGTATGAGGGCTAGTCTACACCAGATGTGCTACATCTATGCAACCGCGCTGCTATCGTATGTCTGGTGAAGATGCTTTATGCTGATGGGAGAGAGCTCTCCCGTTGGTATAATTACTCCACCTCAGTAAGAGGTGGTAGCTGTGTCAGTGGGAGAGCATCTCTTGTGACATAGTGCTGTCTACACCGGTACCTAGGTTGGTGTAACTTGCATCACTCAGAGAGATGGTTTTGTCACACCCCTGAGCAACATAAGTTAAATCATCAAGCAGTAGTGTAGACCTGCCCTAAATCACACAGTAGATATGATGAAGGAAAAATGTGTGCGTCTTTTTTTTACAAGAGAGATTATTTAGATGATCCTGTCCTGTAAACTGCTATGTAAATGACTCCATGCTGTGCACATCCTAAGGCAGGGTAAATTAGTAGAATAGGTTGTTTTGTTTTTTAAATATGAACTAAAATAATAGTTTAATATTTTCAAGGTGAGATGGGTCCCATGGTTGCCGCCACCTTAAAGCTTGGGATTGCCATCTTAAATGGAGGAAATTCTACAGTTCAACAGGTAAAGTGTTTGAGTGTAAACCATTCTGTTCTATCCAATCTATTCTATATAGGTTCTTAATAGACATTTGTCACTGTAGTATCTGAATGCCTTCCAGTAGCACATTAAGTGCTGTGACTAACATTTGTCATGCGTTATGTGTTCTGCCTTCCTCTCCTGAAGGAGAGAAGTGTACAGTGGCATTTCTTGTTTCCTTGTTTTGATTGTTTTTTAAATATACACATTGCTGTGTGTTTATATGAAAGCAGGACAAGTCAAAGAAATGGAGCTAACATTTGGAGTGGAAGGCAGTTAGGTTTGTGATGGTCCTTCACTCCTGGGGGACTTAACCAGTCTCAGACTGGCCCCCTTAGACAGTTTTATCCCACACACAGATGAGCTTTTCCTTTATTATACAGGGTTTATATTTATTTATATTTTGCTTCTTTTTGCCTCTGAACTTCATAACTCCTTTACATTTAACTGGCTTGATTCACCACTGTATTATTCCACTTACAGCTGGTGTAATCCCAGATGTTCCAATTGATTTAAATGGAGTTACCCTTGCAAAAAAACTGGAGCAGTGGTGTCTGGTGCCCAAAATAAGTGGTGTGGCTGTGGCTGACCATTAGTTACACTGTCCTTCACCCTCCACCTCCCAAATAAAATCAGCTAACTAAACAATTGAGATCTCTTCCCTCTCCCTCAATATATAAATTCTCCTGCCTATCCTCTCCATCATTTCTCTTCTACCATTCCAACCACTGGTCCCCTGCGCCTCTTGAAAATGAGCAAGCAGCCATTCTCTGTGCTGTCCCCTCCCTTATACCCCCCCCCCAAGACTCCTGCTTCCTTTTTCAATCCTACCTTGCCAGGCCAGAGACTCCTCTGCTTTGCCTTTCCTCTTCAGGCACAGGCACCTACCTGCTGCCTCCTTGAAATCCCAGACTGGCAAGTTGCTTACTCCCTCACCTGCAGCTTTCCCCTCTTTGGGCCCCTGGTGCTGTTCGAGGTGAGGAGGAGGTCTGAGCTGGAAGTGCACTTATATTCTATACTCTTTGAGTCTAAAGTTTTTTAGCCCTAAAAGGTATTGAACAGGAAGCCTTTAAGCATGGGTCAGTCTAGTACTGCACTATAATTACATCTAGACAAACAGCGTTACAAGAACATTAAGGTTGCAGAATCAAGCACCCAGAAGTTAATTAAATACCAGAATTAAGGTTGTGTGTGCAAAAAACCTTCATTAAAAACATAACCATTTCATCCTAGGGAACCATATTGTCCCCAGCATGGATCCTCAGCAGGGTTGGGATGTTCAGAACCACAGCACAGTCCTCTACCGCTTGAGTGAACAGAGTAACTTGTAGGATAACAGTTTATCTTCTGTGGACCTGCCACTAGTGGGGTTTGGAGACACACACTTTGATAATGGGGATGGCACATAGTAACTGTGAGAGAATGGAGCATGCGCAGTGCAGATAAAATCCACATGATTTATCTAGCATCCTATAATAAGTTTCTACTTAGCAAATGCTTATAATTTGGTCAAATTTGGTTGAATTGTCATATGGATGGCAAAACACACATCCCTGATACCTCTGTGATGCTGCTGCCAAATTTCAAGTCCCTGCTTCCAAGAATGAAGATGTAGTAGCTTCTCAAAGAAACAGTGGTAAGATATTTTGAAGTCTACCTCATTCTCTGAGATGCTGAACTGTTCTAGTTTGGAGAAGTTTTAAGCCACCAAAAACTGGGTCTGATAAAGGAAAGGGTTTGGCAACCTTAACAGAGGTAGTGTTTCCTGCATGACCTGTAATAAATCTTCTTAACGATAATAGGTCAGCAAAGGGTAGTGTGATGAATCTGCTGATGCTCTTCTGGCTCCTCAGTGGAGAGTGATGGTGTTTCAAGAAGGGTGGGGGACAGCAGTGTAGCAGGGAGATAGTTCAAGCAGATTGTGAGACCTCAAATGATACCTTACAAGAGATACCTTGAACAAAGTTTATTATAATAGGGTGCAGACAGAGGGGTACATTCTGTGACGGTTATTTAATCTGAATTTGTAACACTGCAATATCATTCCATGTACATTATTTTTTTCATATCAGTAATTCTATTTAAACTGTCATCACCAAAATGCCAGAGAATCTTCCAAATACTTTAAAAAAGAAATAACAAATTCTTCTTTCTTTCTTTCCTTCCAGCTTGTTAGAGAAGTAGATTAACTTGTATTTTTTGTGTGTGCATGTATAGAATGAACTAGCAGAAAGCTAAGTCAAAGATTAGATTTTGCATTTAGTTCTGAATGTTCTGAGGTTAGTGATTGTTGTTATTTCCTATAATTCCTTAAAAAGTGTCCACGTCATGGCGGCAGCCTCCTCTGGAAGGTTTGGTCGGTGACAAAATATCCACCTGACTTGTAGTTCGAGGGCTTTTGTCAACTGGTCTGTTCTATCTAATTTATAAATGCCATCAAATTTTTTTCACAAGGCTGTCTAATTGGCATAGAATAACAGATACCCAATGATTTAACATTTATACTATGTGTTTTGTTTGCTGTAGAAAATGCTCGACTACCTCAAGGACAAAAAGGATGTGGGCTTCTTTCAGAGCCTTGCTGGTCTTATGCAGTCATGTAGGTAAGAAAATATCTATTATAATACATCTATTATTTTGTATCTAGATTCTTTTCTACAGGATTTGTAATATCAATATAATATCGGAAGAATTACTTGGTGAGACAGGAAGGGTAAATATGCCAGGAGTGTGCACATGCGCACGCACCCAAAATTGTTTTCCTTTCATGTTCCTAGGGTTTTAACAACAGTAATCTTCTATGATGCTATGATAGTGGGACTATCCTGGGGCTATGCTTATCTCCAGCTTTCAGGCAGAATGACATAAACCATTGTCCTTGAATATTTGTACCCCACTTTTGATCCCCTATGACTAATTTCCCAGCTACTTACCTTGCAGGCTGCCATGACTTATTTCCTGATTTCAGTGTACCCAATTCTGCCTCTCTTACAACAAATAGTACCTTTTTTCCTGATTTAGTCCATTGATGTTTACAGGCTGTGAAAACATTTGAAATGTCTGCTCACCATTTCCCACTCACGTTTACAATCTAGGGATATTGGATTTTTGGATGTTTTGTGCAAAGAATGCACTGCACCTGTGGCCTGTGAGGTGAATTGGACTCGATTTGATTTGGGAGTGAAATTTAAAGTGGTAGTTCTGACATATAAATGACTTATGATTTGGGTCTTGTCTACTTTAGCCACAACCTCTCTCCTCACATGATGATTTGACATTTGTAGTCAACTGATGTGTCCAAGATAACAGCCTGCAGAGTTAGTGGTAAGGCATTGTCAGTGAGGGGTCCTTGGCTCTGGAACTTATCTACTCCCATCTTCCAACAGAGCCCAGATTTGAATACCTTCAAGGAACTCTGCAAGGGTCGTTTCCTCAAGAATTCCAGGGAGGCTTCTGTGTGGGGAGAGAGTTAATAGAATTTTGGAAGGCGGAGAAGGGAATTAAGTCACTTGTTATGGAGTGGACTGGAGGACAGTCTGTGGTCTTTTTGCAGATTCATGTTCCTGATTGTGTTTGTAATAGTATAAAGACACTTACATAAAAAGTTAAAATTGAGCCCAGTTCACTGTTACAGTATGACTGCTATGATTCAGGCTGGTGAAAAACATCCCTAATCCTGATTTATCTGGCTGCTAGAAGATTCCCTTTTGCACCATCTGCTGCATGGCAGATGTCCTAGGACTTGGACTACCTGCTATATTATTTTTTCTTCCTGAACAAAAATAGCTGTTTAAGTATTTTTTCATTAAAAGTAGAATATTTTGGGATGATAACAATGGTTATGAAGTTTTTGAAAAATATAAAGCTCAATTTGGCAAAGAAAAAAATGAAATATGAAGTTTTCATCAGAAAGTTACAACCCATCTGGGATTGCAGATCACCACCTTTGTTATGTTATCCAGAGAACAAACTAATTGTTACAATGAGAATCCCTGCACTGAGGTAGATGAGCCATAGACTTATGATAAATAGAACCATATAATTTCTTCTCTGTGTGGCTCAGAGGAGAGCAGGTTGTGAAGTAGGGCACAGTGAACTAAACCCAGGGAAGGCAGGTGATGGAGCCATTCTGACATAAACTCTCTCTTCCCCAAACCTACAGAATTCCAGGGAAATCCACATGATAGTAAATATTTCCTAAACCACCATAACTTACAATTGGCTTTGTCTATTTTGCAGAAGATGGTGGGGTGGAGGTGCTAGTGGTAGCACATATCCCTCAGGAGTTTGCTGCTTGGGATTAAGCAGCCTAAATAATAGAGATTGTCAGCAAAACAGGCATCATTCCCCAACTCATTGAAAAATATTTAATTCAAAGTTATTTGAAAATTTCCATTCAAAATGATTAGGCAAAATGAAATAATATTTTTTTTCTTTCTATTCATATTGACACCCCCCCACACACACACACAACAGAAACAAAATGCAAATTTAAGTTTAATTTCCCATCAATAATAATAAAAATTCTGTAGAAAATGACATTTTCACCACCAAAAAAAATAAACCCCATTTTTGATGGAAAAATATGTCAGTAAAAAAATATATACCTAATCATCTCTACCACAACAATGTAGAGATGTTGGCACTGGATTTCCCAGTGCATCAGAGTACATCTGCATGGTACTACAGACCTTTAAACATCTTAATAAACCAAAATAAGTTGAAAATGTAAAAATACATTGGTTGATATGAAGGGAATAGTCCTATATGGCTGGGGGGGAGGGGAGGAAAACTGCTGCAAAAGGGTCAGTGTGGTTACTGACTCATTCCCTAGGAATGTAGGGTTTGAAAGGGGAAGATCTGCACCTGAAGCCAGAGGTGAAAGTAACTTAAAGGACTTATTGGTTCGCTGGAGTTCTGAGCAGGGGGCGGGGCCTCAACCAGAAGGGGTTGGTGTTTAGATTCAGATTTAAAGGGCTCCCAGGGTCCGTCTGCAGTAGTGGCGGCTGGGAGCCCTGGACCCTTTACATCACTGCCGGAACTACCAGATGCAGAGGTGGTGTCATGGTACAATCCCCCACTTTGAACCTTAGCATCCAAAAGATGGGGTACCAGCATGAATTCCTCTAAGCTCAATTGCCAGCTTAGTACTTGTAGCACTGCCACCAACCAGGAATTCCAGTGCCTGGAACACTCTGTTCCCCCCAAACCTTGCCCGGGGACCCCCAAGACCCAGTCCCTCTGGATCTTAACACAAGAAAAGTAAACCTTGCCCTCACCGTTGCTTCTCCCAGGCTTCCCCTCCCTGGGTTGCCCTAGAAGATCACTGTGATTCAAACTCCTTGAATCTCAAAACAGAGAGGAAAATACACCTTCCCCCCTCCTTCTCTCTCCCCCTCCCAGACTCTCCCAGAGAGAGAAAGTATCCTAACACAGAGAGAAATTAACCTTTCTCTCCCCCTTCCCTGCTTTCTCCCCACCAATTCCCTGGTAAATCCAGATCCAGTCCCCTGGGGTCTCACCAGAATAAAAAAAAAATCAGGTTCTTAAACAAGAAAAGCTTTTAATTAAAGAAAGACAAAACAGTAAAAGTTATCTTTGTAAATTTAAGATGGAATATGTTACAGGGTCTTTCAGCTATAGACACTGGGAATACCCTCCCAGCCTAAGTATACAAGTATAAATTAAAATCCTTCCAGCCAAATACACATTTGAACTCCTTCCAGCCAAATACACATTTGAACTCCTTCCAGCCAAATACACATTTGCAAATAAAGAAAACAAACATAAGCCTAACTTGCCTTATCACCTAGTACTTACTATTTTGAATTTATAAGGTCCTGTATCAGGGAGATTGGAGAGAAACCTGGTTGCATGTCAGGTCACCCTGAGAGAACAACAACCAAAATCTAACAGCACACACAAAAACTTCCCTCCCTCAAGATTTGAAAGTATCCTGTCCCCTGATTGGTCCTCTGGTCAGGTGACAGCCAGGCTCACTGATCTTGTTAACGCTTTACAGGCAAAAGAGATATGAAGTACTTCTGTTCTATTAACTCTTACTTATCTGTTTATGACAGGTGGCTGGGAGCCCTGGGACTTGGGGGCCATTCAAAGGGCCTGGGGCTCCAGCTGCTGCTACTACAGTGGAGCCCAAGGCCCTTTAAATCTCCGCCTGAGCCTGCTGCCAGAGCCCCAGGATAGTGGCAGCGGCTGGGGGCTCGGGCAGTGATTTAAAGGGCCTGGGGCTCCCAGCTGCTGCTACCACAGCGGAGCCCCAGGCCCTTTAAATTGCTGAAGGAACCTCGGGGTCCTGGCTGCCACCGCAACCCGGGGGCTCCAGCAGCAGGGCTCTGGCGGCAATTTAAAGGGCCCAGGGCTCCAGCCGCTGCTGGGAACCCCAGGCCCTATAAACAGGGTCGGCTCCAGGCCCAGGCACACCAAGCGCGTGCTTGGGGCGGCAAGCCATGGGGGGCGCTCTGCCAGCGCCGTGAGGGCGGCAGGCAGGCTGCCCTCGGCAGCTTGCCTGAGGAGGGTCTGCTGGTCCCGCGGCTTCGGTGAACCTCCCGCAGGCTTGCTTGGGGCAGCAAAATCCCTAGAGCCACCCCTGCCTATAAATTGCCACTTGGAGAAGCTGATCCAGTATGCCATACTGGGGCTTATCGGCTTATTTTCACCTCTTCCTGAACCCTCCCTTTTACATGGAGCAGGCTGAAGCAGGAGGGCACACAGCGCTTCAGCATATCTCAACTGCATGGCTTCCGGTGGAAGCAGAACAGTAAGAAAGGGGGAAGCTCCCCAGGTAATTACGGCATAAACATGGGGTTATCTGCACTGTACATTTTTATCTGCCAGGTAGTCACAGACATCCAATAATAAAGTTGCAGTCTGATTAAACCCGTGTAAAATGTTTCCTGTCCTCCTTTCGGTATGGCCACACAGTGACCTGTGTTTAGGCTTACACAACTATGTAATTTCCCAGTAGATAATGGGGGAATATGTGTACACCCAAATAATAATGTATTATTTTTATGATATGTGAGATATATAGATAATATACATGTATTTTCTTTTTCAATAATCATAATGAGCTACATTCTGCTATCATTTACATAGTAAATCCAGTGTAATTGAATTGACTTAATGGAGTTTCTCCAAATGTGCAACCGTGTAACTTAGAGCTGAATTTGGCCCATTGTTTTAAAAAAATGGTGTACCTGGCTTTAGTGACATTACATTTAAGTTATCTCCTAAACACTATTTTCCATCTTCCAGCTAAGATGATAATTATATTTCTAAGTTTAATTCCCATTTTGAAAATCAACAAGATAAAATATTGGATTTATCAAAGAATCTAAATGCTATATTGCTTTTCTTATTGCAGCGTTCTTGACCTAAATGCATTTGAACGCCAAAACAAAGCAGAGGGCCTTGGCATGGTGACAGAAGAAGGATCAGGTATTATCATCTTATGAAAATAATCTTTTCCTTTTTACTGTTCTTCATCAGAACTGTATAGTTAAGGACCCTTGTAAATCTGCACCCTAAGCTAAGATGATATTTCGTCAGATAGTTTATAATTTAACTGGCCTACTTTAGACTGTGCTAGACAATAAAAGATCACTAGAGCACGTTTGAGAGTGAGGGAATGTCTCAGGAGGAATGCAGTATATCATTTTGAAGTAGCAAAGAAAATATTATGAGTAAATTTGAAAAGAGATTCCAATCACAAACAGCAGTGTTTATGTCAAACAACTTAGAAATTCGTAACCAGTTTCAGCATAAAATAAAATGAAGGGCTCCCAACTGATTTGTTAAATTGTCTTTGGTTGAATGAAAAATAGACAATTTAGTAAGCAATAAATTAGATATCAGAGGTCACGGGAACAGTAGCTGCTGTTTGGAAGACATTTGTCGTGAAAGTTTCTATTTTACAAGTGTTTCGATGTAATTTGTCTTTTGGGAAATATTCTGATATTTTATGTTTACTTATGATTTTGAAACAATTTGGGTTTTCTACCTTCTATGTTGTCAGTTCATTGTTAGTTTCTTTTGTCTCATAATGTGTTCTGTCATCCTATTAGTGTGGTTGTCTGGAACCATTAGGTTTAGTTTTTTAAGTGATTAATAGAGTTACCAAAGCACATTTTCTCTATTCCCAATTACATTCTTCATTCATAATATTTTTATGTGTTTAAATCCTACAACTAACTAATCCTTTTACATGTTTTTATTCTTAAAAACAAGGGAAAAAAGCTTGACTGCATATTCATTATTGTATTTTGGAGCTCATAATTCATACTTGCTTCATTGCAGATGTCATTGGCTACTGTGCCTGTAGCAGTTTTACATGACATATTTCTTGATTGTTCTGGTGCTTGCATCACATTGTTTAATTTGACTGAATGCCTTTAAGACAGATCACAAGTACTTCACCAGAAGTGCTCCCATATCTTAATAAATTGTAGGTCATATCCTTCTTGCCTGACTCATTTGAGTAATCTCATTAAAGTCAATTTACATGAGTCAACTTTGGCCCCATTACTCTGGACTGTGCATTCACCAAGTGTTGTCTGTCTTATTAGGCGTAGGCTGGCTTGACCATTGCTTTCATGTTTCTCTGCAAATTATTCTCAAGAATGTTTGGACATTCTGGGCATAAGTTCCATTAATATATATTTTTTAAATTATTAATAATTTTGGGTTTTGAAATGGGCTTTTTGATACAGGATCATTTTTCTTTTAATCATCTACCAAAGTTATTAGAAATTACAAATTTTGCAAGCAACTGCAAATGACTCTTTGACAACTGCATAAGTGACTCTTCTCATATCAGGGTATTTACATGCTTCCTCATCTGAGAATTTTTTGGTTTCTTTGTTGGTTTGTATTTGATCTTTCTCGTAAGTGCAGAACTAATTTGCCAAAACCAATACTGAGTATGTTTTCTTTCTGCTAAAAACAAATTCTCAACTTTTTTTTTTAACTTTTTTCCTGTTTTCTTTTCTTTGAATTAAATGTCCTGTCCTCCCTTCCTCAGTCATCACTCATGAGCGTGGTAATTATTAAAAACAAGCTGCTTTTTATTTATTTTTTCCTGTTGTTAGCTTTGTGTCAGCACTGTACAGCTCCTGAATACCATGAGGTTTTTTTGTTCCTATGAGGCTTTTAAACAAGTAGATTCTTTTCTATTATCATAATTGTATACTCCAATCTCTTCGGTTTTTATGCCAACTTTCCCCACTTCTTTGTTCTTCCTCCCTTTCTCAGGATTTGCACAGTAACTGGCACACTAGATGTAAGAGCAGCAAGCTTTTTTTTCATTTATTTACTTTTTTTTTGTTTGGTTGTGGTCTTTTTAGTGGGCCCAGTATTTGCAATGGTTGGATGTTTTAAAAATATTTATATATATATATATATATATATCTGTATATACAAACCCTTGTGCTGTAGTCCTCCTGTAATATTTTTGTTGTGCATTTAATGTGGCTTTATCGCTGCATTGATTTTGTGCAATCACAGGAAATCAGTGGTGGATCCAGAGAGGGCTGGAGGTTGGGATAGAAAGGAGATGTTGGCTGCCACTGGCAGGTTTACACTATGTAGTCAGAATTCATTTTCTACTACAGTACTTGCCAAAGTAGCTGGTAGTTTAATAATAATAATAATAATAATAATAAACACCTCTGCTGTTTCTTTTCAGGGTTACAGCAGGATGTTACTAGTTATTCCTGATATTTTGGCACTTTGAGAGCTTTTTTGTACAATAGAGAAAATGTGTATCTCTTAGAGGCAAAGGATAACAATAATTAATCTGTCACTGAGCACACTCATTTTAATTCACTGAATATGAGTTATAGGCAGCTCAATGCCATTAGTATTAATGCCTGATAGCATTATGAAAGCCCAGCCATTGTGTCTGGAGGAGAAATTATAGAACCTGCTGTGAAAGACTGCTAGATATTCTAGATTTTATGGAATAGCTGATCTCACATAACTGCTAGCAATCCTACAAATACCTATCTAAAAAGTCATTCCAAGAGCACACCAAAGTTTAGATTGGGTGACCTAGGGAGAATATATTTTTTCCATTCCATTTTACAGAACAGATACTTACTCCAAGATTCAGGAACATGTGGTTGATTGTTAGGGGAATGGAGTGAGGTCCAGAGTACACAATATAACCTGTTCCTTACTACTTTTACATTTGATGCAGGAATTTATCAATGAGTTGTTAACTTGTTATTACTGACTATGAGCCTGAGTCAGTTTTTACTCAAGTCAGTTGTAAAATCTCCTGTTGACTTCAATAGATGTAGGCTTTGACCTCTTAGTAGTGGTCGTGTTCTATGAAACTTGATTTCTTTTCCCATCTCCACATTGGCATTAGCAGAAAACCCTGCAGTGAGTCAAGATGGATGTAAGATTTATTGCCCTTTTCCAACCTTTTCTTTGTGCTATCCCCATCTAAGCTCCTTGTCCTGATTCCCCTTTCACTAGTACCACCTTCCTGTACAAAATCCTGGAACACCCACTGGTAAAAACACTGATGGTTCTTCAGCAAATGTGTTTCTTACTTGTTTTTGTGATGTACTTAATGTTGTATCTTTCTGTATGTATATTTGTTTTGAGGTTCAAAATCAAAGTTGCGCAAATGTTCATTATCCCATCTGATGGTTTTCCATTTTTCATAACTCTCTCTGTCTATGCTATCTCGCCATGATCATGATAACTTTGAAAGTGTTTTTTTCTCTCCTCCCAAAGCCCTTACTTTAGCTGACAAATAATGGAATGCATTTGTTTAATCTACACTTGCAAATTATCTTGCTAGTGTTGGGCATTCTTCTAGTACAGGATTTTTTTTCTTTTAACAAGACTTCAGAAAGAAACTTGAATATGTCCTTGGGTCAGAATGATATTTCCTAAATTAGTTGGTGAGGCAACTTCTATAAAAATTACCGGTACTTACCATTTGAAACACATACCCTCCTATATGACTGGTGTGGTTTGCATAAAATCATTATTGTTGTTTGTGATGTATGGTTAAATAGATCAAACTTACTATGCAGCAAGGAAAAGAGAGTTCGGGTCAGGCTACTGGAGTTCTGCTTTAGCCAAATATAATATCCCTGAAATACTAATCATTTTAAAATCTGTTGATATTATTAACAATAATGCTCTTGACACCTTTTATTTTAAAAATTTAAACTGCTTTAGAAATAATTAAGCCTCACAAACCCTGTAAGATAGATAACCATAATTATACCCATTTTATAGATGGATAAATAAAACAGTGAAATTAAGTGATTTCCCCAAGATAACATAGCAATTCATTTAACCGAGTTGGGAAAAGAACCCAGAAATTCTGACTTCCACTTTCTTCCTTTAACCATCAGACTGTGCAGCTATCCTGTTAAGAGTTTCAATAGAAGATTGATTAGCAGTCTCCTTAAAAAACATAGGATTACTACAATTATCTGAGATTGATTTCATTTTAATTGGAGTTAATATTCATATTCTTCATTTAATACAATCTATACAATCTACTAAATACTAGTATGTTTGAAAAAATACTAAGATTTAGAAGAACTTCTTTACTAATTGAAAATAGATTTTTAGACCCATTTTTCATTTCATTAAACCTTTTGTGAATCTTGCCCTTTATTAGAGGAATATTATAATTGCATTTGACTGATCTCACTTGAGAGACAGTTTAGGAATAGTGCCATGGAATTTTAAATTACAAAGAATAACTTTATTTCTGATGCCTGACAGAATTTGCCATGTGCTACAATGTCACCTTTAGTTCAAGACCGGTTGATCTTTATCTTCAGAAGATTCACGAATTTCCACAACAGCATTTATACAGAAAGGACACTTAAACAGTAGTTGAAGGCTTCACTGGCAAAACTCTGCTTGAACTCAGAGTGCTAGCATTCTGTTATAGATTCGTAATTGAAGCTCACAATATACAGTTGTTTTCTCAGCAGTATTGAATAATCCAATAATTTTTAAGCTATAAAATGGAATGAAGTTTATTGTTAAAATTTGTGTTCTAAGAATGGTGTTCTTTAAGAAAATAAGAATGACTATATTGATTCAGACCAATTGTCCATCTAGCCCAGTATCCTGTCTTCTGACGGTGGCCAATGCCAGGTTCTCCAGAGGGAATGAACAGAACGGGTAATCATCAAGGGATCCATCCCCTGTTGCCCATTCCCAGCTTCTGGGAAACAAAGGCTAGGGACTCTTCAGAGCATGGTTTTGCATCCCTGCCCATCCTGGCTAATAGTCATTGATAGACCTATCCTCCAGGAACTTATCTAGTGCTTTTTAAAATCTTGTTATGGTCTTGACCTTGACAGCATCCTCAGGCAAAGAGTTCCATGGGTTGAAAGCATTGTGTGAAGAAATGCATCCTTTTGTTTGTTTTAAACCTGCTGCTTATTAATTTCATTTGATGACCTCTAGTTCTTGTGTTATGAGAAGAAGTAAATAACATTTACTTTACTCCTTACTTGCTTTCTCCCCACCAGTCATGATTTTATCGACCTCTATCATATTTCCCCATTAGTTGTCTCTTTTCCAAGCTGAAAAGTCCCAGCCTTATTAATCTCTCCTTATATGGAAGCTGTTCCATACCCCTGATATTTTTGTTGCCCTTTTCTGAACCTTTTACAATCCTAGTATATCATTTTTGAGATGCGGTGGTCACATCTGCACACAGTATTCAAGATGTGGGCATATCATGGATTCATAGAGAGGCAATATGATATTTTCTGTGTTATTATCTATCTCTTTCCTAATGATTCACAACACTGTTAGCTTTTTTTGACTGCCACTGCACCTTGAGTGGATATTTTCAGAGAACTATCCACAATGACTCCAAGATCTCTTTCTTGAGTGGTAACAGCCAATTTAAACCCTGTCATTTTTTATGTATAGCTGGGATTATATTTTCCAATGTGCATTATTTTGTAGTTATCAAAACTGAATTTCAATTGTCATTTTGTTGCCAGTTAACTAGTTTTGTGAGGTCCCTTTGTAAGTCTTTACAGTCTGTTTTGTACTTAGCTACCTTGAATAGTTTGATATCATATGAAAATGTTGCCACGTCACTGTCTATCCCTTTTTGCAGATCATTTATGAATATGTTGAACAGTACTGGTCCCAGTACAAACCCCTGAGGGACACGCTAGTTACCTTTTTTCATTCTGAAAACTGACCATTTATTCCACCCTTTGTTTCCTATCTTTTAACAAGTCACTGATCCATGAGAGAACCTTCCCTCTTATCCCATGACAGCTTACTTTGCTTAAGAGACTTTATCTGGCTTGAGGTCTTGAATGGTCTGTTTCCTATGAGATTTATTGGAACTGAGGGGCAATAAAGAAGCAATGACAGACTTGTGGCACTGGTAACTCAGCGGAACAAATTCTGGATCTTTTAGTGGAAATATATTAATTGGTGTTACTATGGCAGATCCTTGCTGTTTGACAGTTGTGCATTCATCAAAATTGGGCCCTTGTGCCTTTTAGAATGGTCAATATTTTTTAATATATAATGCCCCACAAATCTGTTTAAATATTAATAGCAGTGAGGATTTCAAAATGGAGACTAGGAAAGAATTAATGAACCAAGATTCAAACACTTTCAAGGCGATATGTATGCTTGTTACATTCAATCTTATTTTTATTTTACTGCAGACGTCGCTTCTGTTTGTATACATCACAGAATCAGACTCGCAACTGCACACACTGTAGGCATAAAGCCATTCATGTGTGTAACCATACCATTTATGTGCAACATGGGCAATGGCAGCATTTTAACCAAATAGTTACATGTTCAATCAAATGTACTATAGTATATACATCACATCAATTGAAGCTAACCTAAGCAGTGACTCACTTCCCTATGTCATGTTATATGCAATATGTATGTTTGTAAGTACACTATATGTATAAATGTTTGTGTGTGGAGGCATGAATTTGTGTACATGACACCAAAAGTGGCTTGCTTAGATTTTAAGCAAAGAAATGGATCTGAATTCCAGATGTGTAACTTGTAGTCTCAAAAGAGAGACCTCTCTGTAGTCATTAAATAGTGTTTATATCCTGAAAAAATGCTAATGTTACCAGCCTTTGTTTCTGAGTCAGATTATGGTCTATTTTTTTTAATGCCAAGGATTTGTCATTATAAAAGAGATTCAGATATTTTATTGGTCAGAATTTGATCTCTGTAATCGGTACAGGCATACTGCTCAAAACTGCTTGCGATGAACACTGAAACATATAAATCATTTGTTTTTAAAAAGGAATCTATGGGTCTGATCCACCTGCCTTTGTTCCTTGTGGTAGGAGGCATACAACACTACCTTTCTGACTTGGTATACTTCTGTGTATGATTTGTGCTCATTTTACACAGATGTAAATACGTTTTTCCATGAGGTACTGTGAATGATCAGATCCAATGTACTAGGAGGGAGGATAAAACTGAAATAACAAAACCTCAAAAGACAGTCTTTCATTATCTCAATGAAAACACACTTGCAGTAATTCAGCGGTTATGAAACCATCTCTATAGAGACATTGAATGAAAGAACCAAATGCTTTACAGTGTGCAAATTGCAATTTCTTTTACGGCAAACTGATTCTTATAGTGAAGTTGATGTGTCAGGAAATGATTTCATTATAAAGGAATATTGCTATCATTTAATTCAAGGCTTTCCTGTCCCTCCCCACCTTCCCTGAATGTCTCCAAAAGCTGAGAAGGGGAAAAGAAAGAAAAAAGCAAAAGTGGAGAGGTATTGAGAGGGAGGTGAAATGGTAGGAGAGAAAATAAAAATAAATATTTTCAGCCACTTTAAAGGACATTATCAAATGATTTACATTTTTAAAGGTCTTCTCAACCATTCCTCTTACTTTGGACTTTCCCTCTCACCATAGTCAGAGTGATGCTGAAGTTTTTAATAGCACCAAATTTTTATCTAGTGTTATTTTTGTATATTTTTAATATATATATTTTTTAATATTCATTAAACACAGAACCATTTAAAAGCCAGGCACAGAACACTCAGTATTGCGAAGTTATAAGCACTATGGTCTCGACCCAGCAAAGTTCTTAGGCCTTGATTCAGCTAAGCATATGCTTTTAAGTGCTTTGCTGAAATAGGGACTTAAGTACGTGCTCTGTTTAAGCACATGAATATTCCATTAAAATTCATGCCTGGAGTGCTCAGAACCTTGTGTTATCAAGTTCAATATGAATATTAATTGTTTCTGAGAAACTTTTTGTGTGAGAATGAAAGTCAGAAATGAAAGTGAGAAAACAGTGCAGATTAAGTGCTGTTCAAAGCTCCTGCCAAGCTTTGTACAGTAGTTTGTTTAAAAGAGCAACCATTTTTTCTTGTGACTATACTACTTTAACACTCTCACCTCACCTAGGCCCTAATTTAAGAAAGCATGCTGCAGTGTTCTTGTGCTCAAATATTTAAATATTTTCCTCAATTGAGGTCCTAATTTTGCTGCATCTACTGAATTTATTTTTCCTCTCACTTTTTATGCTCCTCCTCCTTCCCCCACACCTTTTCCAAGTGAAAGTGGTCAGCTAGCCGCATGGCAGAGTCAAATTTCCTTTAGAAGAAAAGAAAATATTCACCTGACAAACATTTTTTTTAAAATAGGAAGTGGGAGGGGCCTAAATAAGATACATGTGAAATATTTGCTCTATGAAAAAAAGTTATATTGAAACAATCTTTAACTGTAAGAGTAACATAGATCAATTTTACTGGAATATTGAAATATAAATTAATTCAGTTTTTTTAATAATATTCCCATAATAGTCTTGATTTGTGTTCTTTGTTCATGCCAAACTGCCACTGAAGTCAGTGAGAGATATGGATACTCAAGGATTGTGTAGTTAGGCCTTTTGTAGGCTTGATCCTGCAAACATTTACATATGTTTAATTTTCCTTACATGTGTTATCCCCTTGAAGTCATCGAAGTCTCATTTACATGCTTATGTTTTTGCAGGCTCAGGTTCCATAAAGGTAATTGAGCTTCTGCAAGGTTCTTAGCATTCTGGCCCCTATCCAGCAAAGCACTTAAGCACATACTTAATATTAAAACATGAGAAATCCAATTGAGTTATAAAAATAAAATGCTTGATATTGCAAAATGCTGAACGTTCCAAGTCCAACAAAGTGTTTAAGCATCTTGCAGAATTGAACCCACGTTGATTAATATACTACTTGTGTGCACAGGATCCTCTTTTAGTCTTTTTGTGTTTCGTTATTTAATTAGTTGTAAGGATTTTCAATCTTGTACAGTTGAAAAGCTATGTATCTGGTATAAATGTCCAACCCAGAAACAAATTATGTTAAAGATCACCTGTAGTACTTGATTCATTGTCAGGGAGAAGGCTATGCAATTTTTTTTTCTTTTTGCCATTTCAGTGAGAATGCAGCAAGAACTAGGGGGTGGAAAAAAACATTTTAAGTCTCCCTATGTTTGCCACATTTTTATGTATACCTGGTGATATTTGGTTTGGTCACCAAATATTGTGTCTTGCTGGCCAACAGGGAAAAGAGTGAAATGATTTTATATACTTCTTTTAATGTTCACATTAGTTTTCAAAATGGTTTTGCTTCCTAACCCTACCATTATACTGAAGCCTCTCACTTTGAAAGTCACAGACTGCGGACTGGTAAGTCCATTGGCTATTTGTAATTGTAATCATTCATAATTTTTATGTACAGCAAGCATCCAACCATATTCCTGTTTATACATCATATATATGCATATATATTGTCTCTCTAATTCAAGTACTTCCAGTCTGTGAGAAGTTTTTATATTTTTGTTTAACTCTCATTATTTCTTTTATTCACCAACTGAAAAGGATAATGTTCTTAATATCACATTGGATTTGGAAGTTCAGGTACCAGTCCAAAATGCCTCCTATTTTTAAGAAAACTCTCAGAATTAATATACTGTACTTTTTCAATTTACTTGCATTTTTCTCTTTTAGTTTCATGCCATCATCAAGTAACAAATGATTGCACATTAAAATTCTCTGTATTTAAAAAAAAATTGTTTCCATTTTTGCCAAGACACCATTTGTCCCCAAGCTATTTGTATAAAGCCCTAATAATGAAATCATTTGCCTTTAATACCCCAGTGTAGTTTTGCTTGCTCTCATGTCTTCCCTCTGTGCCAATTTATCACGCTTCCAGTTCAACTTTGTTAATCTCTGATCTTTCCTAGAGCCACTAATGCTTCCCCTTTTTCTCATTTAAACTTCAAGATTAACTGTCTGTACTGATACAATTGTAGAGGTGCATTAATTGAATGGAGACCATGTTAGTGTACGAGATTTTCTTAAGCAATTTTGGAGATCTTTTAAAGCTCTAAACACCTGGATAACTGCTATCTACAGAAAAACTAGGCCATAGTGCCTAGTTCTGCAAAAACCCTTAAGGACATGTTGAAGTCCAGCCCTATTCAGAAAAAAACACTTAAGCACGTTCTTGGTGCTTTGGTTAACCAGAACTAAGGGAATTAGGTGCCTAGTATCCACTGGTTTTCAATGAGAATTGGTTGCCTAGCTCTTTTAGACTCCTTTGAAAATCCTAGGTTAAGTGTTTTCTGAGAACATAAATGTCTATAAAGTTGTTGGCTTATTTTGCTTTAAAATATATATATTTTAAAAGGTCTCTTTTCTACAATACTTGATAAATTTTTCAGGCTTTTGAATATTTATCAGACACTGGAACAAAGTAAATCCAGTATTAATCTTTATGCATGATGCAGACTTCATGCCAACAAAAACAAAAGAAGAGTATAAATGACAGAGTTTTTCTAAAATGTTGCCAAGCCCATGCTGCCACATTTTATAGAGAGAAATTTGTGTCTTGAAATGTTAGTGATCTTTACTTATGGAAGAGAAATAGCACCCACCTGCCAGCCACATACCATGCTTCAGATAGAATAGTGGCTATAAAATTGCATTTTGTATGTTTGTTTGTTAATGGTGACTATAGATTAAATATGGAGATTTGGTAAGGGGGAGTGGAGAGCTAGTTGACAGTCTGTGATAATTTGTACCTCCATTTGGCTTTCCACAGGAGAAAAGGTAATGCAGGATGACGAATTCACCTGTGACCTCTTCCGTTTCCTCCAGTTGCTTTGTGAAGGACACAGTTCAGGTTTGTGGGCAGGTTGCCAGTCAGCTGAGCCAAGGTGATGGTAACCAGGGATAAAAGCTCATCAGTGCTGAAGGCTTGGCAAGTTTTAAGGAAATATTATGAAAGGTTCCTGAGTAGCTGAACTGTATATGAAAGAAAAATATTTATGTGGAGTTAAAATGTCAAGTTTCCTTGTTCATTTAAACATTGGGAGAAAAAAAAGTCTCACATATTGATAACTCCTGGAGCAAGAACTATGTGAAAGGTAAATTAAATAGAAAATGAAGAGTACTCTAGTTTTAGCTCCTGATCACTAAATGAGAGGAAAATCTCAAAGGAGAGCTTTGCTGTGAACATATTATACTTTGGCGTGCACAGTATTTTTAGAGTTCTGGTTGTCACTGAAGGGAGGTTAAGGGGCTTAAATGTCATTCCAGGAGCCTGTGGGAGATCTTCATTGAAGAAACAATGATAATTTTTCATATATAAAAGCAAGAAATACTAGCAATTTCTTTTAAAGTATTTTTAATATTAGTTCACTTACTCATATACTTTGTGGCTTTATAAAAAAGGATTCCAGTTTATAGCTGTCAAACATATTCATATAATTGTCATCAATAATGGCATAAGATTTAATTCGGATCTCATTTAGACTAGTGTAAATCGGGAATAACTCAAGTGACGTTAATGTAGTGATATCAGTGTAAAATTGAGATAAGAGAGATCAAAGTCAAGACTTATACTATGTTCACAGGAGAAAGCAGATATTAGAACTTGTAAACTGTTACATGATCTGCTCAATAAGATGGTACCATTCAGGAAGAGGTAAACGGTTCACTGAATTAAAATATGGATTTAAACAGAAAAGTTACTTAGAAGATTTTTCAATTCTTTAAAGTAGGTTTTGACCAATGGATTATACCAGAATTTATTTTAATATATAGTTCTGAAAATATTTGAGATTTAAATAAATTTTAACTTGAACTTATCCTCTCATTTTTAGATTTTCAGAATTATTTGAGAACTCAAACTGGTAACAACACAACTGTCAATATTATAATCTCCACTGTGGATTACTTACTGAGAGTTCAGGTAAACCAATTTTACATACTAATTTCAAATAAATACAGGTAGCTGCATTTTACTATTTCCATCTCTACCTCATGCGCCTTAACACAGAGATGCTTTATTTTGCTTTATGAGTAAACTAGGCCTACGTTACATTTACCAGTATATTACACATTCATCACAATGCTGCTGCACTTGAATGTCCCTCATACTCCATTTTTGGAAACACTGAAAAAGGGATCTGGAGCTGCTTCTTGGAGATAGTTTGATATCAATTCCAGGTTTTGGGATTAGGTTTTCCATTTTTGCTAAATAATTTCCTTGGGGAGCAGAAGATGGCAGCAAAAGACATTATCACTGGGCATTTAATGGGTTCCCAGGTAGGCCTCTGTGCTTCCTATGGTGCATCGGATACA
Organism: Gopherus evgoodei; assembly: GCF_007399415.2. NCBI lineage: Eukaryota > Metazoa > Chordata > Testudines > Testudinidae > Gopherus > Gopherus evgoodei. The sequence goes on from NC_044324.1 coordinate 147,415,577, forward strand.
CTGGTGAGATCTGTGATGTCTGACATCACTCCCCACTGGCATTCTGGCTTACAGGAAGCTCAATCCAAGGTGCATGATCTCCTTTCTGACAGCAAGAAATTATTAGCAAGGTTGGAAAATTTGAGACAACAGAACTTTGATGGAAAGACCAGACTTACAGCTGAGCTAGAGAAGGAGGTTCATGGTCTGTTTCCAGAAGCAGTTCCCTTCATCTGACTTCATTTATGCCTCCTTCACCAGAAGTTGCAGCCACAACAGCAACAGAAGAGACAGGCTAAAAGGAGACACTTAAACTCCATATTGTTAAATGGAGGCAGTTCTTGGCTAGATAGTATGGGGTCCTACTATGAAAAAAATTGAGTACTACTACTTAAACCAAGAACAGGTTTTTTCTGCTGCTCATATATTCTCAGCACCTGCTGAGCCCTAACCTGTGGTTTTGCCTAGTCACAGTATGCATTTTCTGTATTCTCTATGGTGACCATTTGACCCATTTCCTTGCATCATGATGTGGAATTACCGCAGGTTACTGAATATTGGAGATTATCCGTTTCAAGTACATAATCCTATTCTATTCCATATAGGTTTTATGCTGTGTTCAGCTCTGTAGTATCTTAGTGCCTTCCAGCAGTGTTTAGTGACATGAGTACACGTCTGGCAACATATTTTTTGTTCTCTCATCTTGTACAGTGGGGAGGGTTTTTTTTTATTTATATATATTCAGACGCTTAACAATGAGCGCATGTGTTTGTGTGAACATACACATTGCTATGCATATATATCAGAGAAGGCAAGATCAAAGAACTGCACCTTGCACTTGGAGCTAAATGTGGTGAGGTTTGTGATGGTCCTTAGTTCCTCGGGGAGTTCATTCCACACACACAGACCAAGAAAGTTCTGTCTCCCTCAAACAAGCTTTATCTTTATTGTAGAGAGTTTCATTGTGCCAGAGGAGCATAGTTGTCAACCATGGTCTTCATCGTGGAGTTTTAGGGAAGCTTTAGGCCATAGAGTGCGCTGAAAATAGGGACCAAGACCTTGAACTTAACTTGATGTTCTATCAGGAACCAGTGTAGAGAGTGGAAGACAGGTTTCATGTGTTCATCATAGTCTGTGTTGCTGAGGAGATGTGCTGCAATGTTCTGTACTATTTGGAGGCTTCAGTCTGGTCTGGGGTTCCTATCCAAACTGAGCCTCTGAACAATTTGTGCTGATTAGCCTTAGTTTAAAGAGATAATATCAAAATCCCATTTCTCTGGTAAAGCATCACATTGTCATAATCTGTCAAAGGGTAATGCAGAACAGCTCATTCCCTTTCTGAATCAAGTACATGAAGCACATAGAAGGAGTACTGCAGTAAACATATTTATCATTTTACCTATAGGTCTCATCTGTCTGAAAATCCACATTACTGCACACCTCACAATATCTTTTTTTTTTAATTAACCAATAAAATTTCCTTTTAACATTTTTTGTTGTTGTTGTTTCTAAAAATTCCAGTATGTGGAAAATCAATCCTTTTCTAGTTGTCGCTGCTGTTGTCAGTATTACTGTGTGACCTTGCAAGTTCTTTAGAGGCTTGGTGGTAATAACAACAATAAACCCTTTTATGTTTTGTAGCTCATTTTGATGATGTTTCAACTGGCATTCTTTAAAGAAGATGGAAAAAAGAATTCTGTGCACAAAGAATATTCAGTTCCTTGATTTAGCTAGCTGACAGGCAGAGAGTTTAAAGATAGTATAAAGACACATAGTTCACCTGAATGGCACACAGCACTGTGTTAATGATTTATTTAGTTTAAGGACCCTTATGTTTGCGTGAAGCTTGAAATAAAAAGCCCAGGTAATCAAGACAAAAGTTGCAAAGACAAAAGTTAGATTTTGAAGGGATTTTTTATTTTGTTTTGTTTTTCCCTGTGAGTTTCACTGACAATGAGAGAGAAAATGCATTATGTTGATGATACCGAAAATCTCTGAGATTATTTAAAATCCATATGATTGAATGGAAAAAATTATTTTGCTCACAACAAAGTTTCTTTTTTAAGTCTACTTTATGAAAATGCTGACGAACCCAGGAGTGGCAGTTTGAATATCTGACCTGTGTATGTTGTTTCCTACCTCTGTTTTATAGGAATCAATTAGTGATTTCTACTGGTATTATTCTGGGAAGGATGTTATTGATGAGCAAGGACAACGTAATTTCTCCAAAGCAATTCAAGTTGCAAAACAGGTCTTCAATACTCTCACAGAGTATATTCAGGTAAACTGCTCACATTGTCATTTGCATGAAATTAGTAAGAAATGTTTTGAAATATGTATAGTAGCCATTTGTTATTTTTTTGCAACCTAAGAATCTAGCAGATTCCCAGATATCTTTGAATTATCTCCTCTTTTGCTAACCAAGACTGCTTGTGTCCCAATATGTAGCCAGTTGTGTCCTTTTCTTTCCAATAGGATCCTTGCCATTATAATTTGGTTTTGCACTTCAAGACTGTGCTACTGCAATGCATTCTTCACATTCACTTTATCTGAAAAGTAAAACTAATGTAGAATGTGGCTGTGTGCTTATGTGGCATATTCAATCAGTGCTCTGGCTAGAGTGTAAAGTGCTAGGGCTGATTATAAAGCTCTAAATACACTGCTTGAGAAAACTCTCTCCCCATGACATATTGCCACGTTTCAGATCTGCAGAGACTTGCTTGACCTTGGCTCTCTTTGCAATAAACAAGAAGAAACTGCTGGCAGGATGTAATGAACGCCATAGAAAAGTTGTAGAAGATATTAATAATTCTGTACTGAGTGCAGGGCTTGGAAGGGGTGCAACAAATAAAATATGGAGCCACATATTGAAAGATAAGAAAAAAACTGAATAGCTGTGTCATTCCGTGAGAACCATTCATTCCGTGCCCTGACTGAGGCAAGGGGACTCATAGACTTTAAGGCCAGAAGGGACCATCATGTTCATCTAGTCTGACCTTCTGCCTATTGCAGGCAACAGAACCTCACCCACCCACTCCTGTAAAAGATCCATAAACTCTGTGAGTTCCTAAATTCCTCAAATCTTGATTTAGAGACTTCAAGTTACAGAGACTCCACCATTTACACTAGTTTAAACCTGCAAGTGATCCATGCCCCATGCTGCAGAGGAAGGAAAAAATCCTATGGTCTCTGCCAGGCTGACCCGGGGGAAAATTCCTTCTTGACCCCATATATGGTGATCAGTTAGACCTTGAGCATGTGGGCAAGATCCGCAGCCAGACATCTGGAAAATAATTTTCTGTAGTATCTCAGACCCCTTCCCATCTGGTGTCCCATCACCCACCGTTGGAGATCTTTGCTACTAGCAGTTGTAGATCGGCTTCATGCCATTGTAGGCAGTCTCATCATATCATCTACTCCATAAACTTATCTGTTGATTACTGATTACTCTCGCCCCTTGCTCCACCAATATGGCCACCAGGTGCCCGTTATCTACCGGGTAATGAGCGTTGGGGTAGGGCGGAGGTTCGATCACTGGATGCCCTGGGGGGGGTGTCAAGTGCCCACGGGTAGCGACGGAGAGCACGCAAGCAATCACTCTTAGTGTTTAAGAGAATAAGGGTTTATTAAATGAATCACAGATAATGATAAGGGAGAACACGATCAGTTACATCTAGGGCTTACAACACACTACCAAAGCAAATAATACAAATACTGCAATTACAAATAAAAGCTGGCCCTGGTATTTTTCTAAATCCCAATAGTTATCTAAATCATTCCAGGGGTTAGTAGAAGTGATATTGGTGCTATTAGTAATCATAAGTGCAGCAACTAATTTCCCTAAATAAATTGTGAGGCTTAACTGATCCCCCTTGCTTTCAAGAGTTCCTGGTCAACGGGTTTCCCCTAGCAGGAATCTTGGGGCGGCTAGAATCAGTCTTTGCCTCTTATCTACCAGTACAGAATACTTAACAGCTAATTATACTTACACATACAAACCACAAAAGTTTCATTACGGCCGGCAACCGGTTAGGCTTCAGGAAACGCGTGAGCCGAGAGAGCATGCAGGGTGATCAGGCCTGGATACGGTTTCGACAGGAATTCGGGGGCTCTCCGCCCGTCCCCGGGAGGGGACCGGCAATATATAGTAAATTTGTCGTCATAGTTTGTGATAAGCCAATTGGGGGGTCGCGAGTGGCATATGCCCATACAAGGGAGGCAGACGGGCCCTAACATCTCTACCCAGGAAGCAACCGTCGCGAGGGGAACTGTGTCTCTTCAGGCTGGCTGACCACAAGGCTGCTTTTCCTGTTGCAAGTTCTGCTTTCAGAGCAGCTACGTGACCAGTGGCAGTTCTGAGGGCTGGGGGAAAAATCCGTTGGGGGGTGGAGGCCGGAGCACCCGTAGTCTGGCCCTGGGGCCCCACTTGGGGGTCTAACATGCCCCCATGCTCCGGCCGACAACACCCCACGTACCTAAACCTCAGTGTCTGAGTCAGCATCCGCCCCTACGAGCGGACGTTTCTCAGTAGCCGAGGCAATAAGGGCACTTCCCACCATCCGCCGAACACAGGCCTTAACAAAAGCACACCCAAGGCAGAGGAGGCAGAGGCCCACCACAAGCGACACAAAAAGGGATTGAAAATAAGCCTTATAGGCTCCAAGCCCCAACCACTCTAGCCATGACCAGAAGCGGAAGGTCTCTCTGGACTCACGCACAGCGGTTCCTAAGGCCTTAAGATCATCAATTACTTCAGTTAAATTTCCAGAAATAGAAGAAAGAGAGATACAGCACTTATCTTTAAACTGGGGATACATAGATACAAGGGTTTCACAAAAATCCCGTGATTGTAACAAAAATTGTATCATTAAGCGATTCTGAAAAGAATAATCTGCTAATTCACCTAGCCGCTGATTAACTAAAGTAAAGCCTTTTGCAGTAGTATTAGCTAGCGTTTCAATAGCCAGTGATTGGAATAATACTTGCTCACGCAATAACATGTACCCCACGGGGTTAAACGAGACTGCTGAAGAAACCATAGAGGACAACGCCCCCTTCGCCCTCTCCCACCATCCCCAAGAACGTCGAACCCTCCCGGCTGAACTGGGCTGCCAGGTTTTAACATAAACACCGCCCCCTTTTATCAGGATAGAGCCAATGGTACATATGCCTTTGGAATTGGGGGGGAGTGCCGCAAAGGCAACCTCGCCACATAGCCAAAAATGACCGGGTCGTAATCTGTTTAAAACCCAATTAGAATAAAAATAGGTGTGCTTAAGAGGGTTAAAAAAAGTGCTAAAGGGTGGGGCCCAGACATCTATTTCCACGACAGTTGTATTGACTATTGGCAAGGGGGTGTCCCGATCCATAACAACGTCATTGTAAGACACGTTGCCATAGACAAGGGTTTGGGAACAATTCGGATACGTGCCGACCCAATAGGGTGAGTCTGACCGGTTTTTATGTTCCTCCCTGCCATAAAATGCCCAACAGTGGGACGCCACGGGTCTCTGTGCCGGTGACAAGGGGAGTGGGTCCCTGCAGCGTGCTCTAGTTCTATTAAAAATAGGGAAAACAAGAGGGGAAATGGGGTTAAAAAGGTCATTTGTGCAATCTATCCACTGCGCGGTAGGGAGCCACTGAGCTGAGGGGGAAGAGCAATTAAGGGGACCATTAATACTACTAAAGTTAAACACTAACGGTAATAAATCAAACAAAGGCCTATTTACAGACAGCTTGTTAGAACATGCAAGGCAATTATCAGAGGTCAGCGAAGATAAGTCGATGTTTCCTCCCAGGGCTTCCTGGATCCAATAGGCTGCAAACAGAAGCTGATGGGCATTTTCGCCCACAGGATACCGTCTCAGGTTCAGCAGAGGTGGGCCCCTCCGATCGTCGTTCTGGCTCCCTGCCGCTATGGCAAACTGTAAGACAGAACAGAAGGCGGCCTTATTGGCCCCCGTTAGTTCGCTCCTGACTCAGAACGTTTGCTTATCCAGTTGTGGTGGACCAAGGTGTGGGTGCCCTGGGCATCCACAACCGTATAGGTATTGGGATATTTACCTGCACTTACAATTTGTGCGGCGTAGGGTTCCCGGCGACCTGAGGCCTGTGGCTCAGCCACCCAGACTAGTTGATCAGGGTGATATACAGGAGTCCAGGGACCTCTAGGTCTGGGGCTGATCTCCGGCCAACGAGAATAGTTTGCATTGAGGGAGATAAGAACCTGGGGTAATAGCGCACTCCAGCCCTTATAGTCATCGTTGGGATTAACTGAACGTATCATGGTTTTCAGAACCCCGATTTTCCGCTCTACAACACCGTTACTTTCGGGGTGATACTTCAAGTGAATATGGAGGGAAGCCCCCCATCCCAGCACTAATGCTTCGAAACGTTTGCTGGTAAACGGGGGTCCTCCATCTGCTTGAACCTCGGAGGGCACACCCCATGCTGCAGCTACCTGTTGCAGCGCCCCAGCCACGGCCGCAGCCGTGGTGGTATTCAGGGGAATGCAGTGAGTTTGACGGGAGCCCAAATCTACCACTACCAGGGCCTTAGGGTGGCGACGGGCTCCGGGTAGGGGTCCCATTAAATCTATTTGCCACACCGCGCCAGGAGGGAAGTACTCTGCAGCGTACGCCCACCGCTCGTAGCGCGGGCGGTTTTGGGACTTGATTTGTGCACACTTAAGGCAGGCCTGCACGACTCTTTCGCAGTCCTGCCGCCGCACCTCAGGCTTTCCCTGAGCACCTAGGGCTAACTGATTGTATAGGCGGCCGCTAGGCAAATGCCCCCAATCCTCATGAAGCCATTGGAGGAATGGGTCGGTGTTAAGCTGGGGCTGCTGCCCCAGGCACACTTGGGGTGGTGCCTGAATTTCCCTCATTCTGTGATCCAATTCGGAGTGGAGGGGGTTAGAGTCAGGACGATGTGACGGGCAATGGGTTACAAACCAGGGCCGTGGAAACTTACGTACGAGGTCAAAAATAGTCTTCCACAGGGGCGTAAATGCTGTGGGGTTAGCCTCTCCCGTGAGGATGCTGAGACAAAATTGTGAGTCTATACCTAGCACGACCTGAGCAGAAACGGAATGGGCCTGGGTAACGTGCTGGGCAGCGAGAAGGACCCCATGAACTTCGCTATGCTGGGCCGATGAACCCGGGGGAAGGAGGTCAACTTGGAAGTGGTCGCATTTAGCACAGAGGACACCTGCCCGGGGGGTCGGGGAAGTGCCCCCATCAGATACAATCCAGGGGTCATATTTTGTTTCTATACACAGGGGCTCCAAGGCTATTGGGAATCGGACATCGTTTGGCAGCGATTTGAGCGTCCATTCCCGCCACGTGATCTCCCCCACATAACACAGCTGTTGCCACGTTAGGCTGGTTCCATGAAAACTGGGAGGGGGCAACCGCGTGAGCCATGGAATGAGGTGTACCTCGGGGCCAATCAGGGTTCCCTTACTAGATAGCGGGGCCCAAATGCGTGCCTCACCTGCGGCTAGTAACATGAGTCCTATGGGCCCGTATCGATACTGAGGGCCCTTGAGCCGTCGGGCCCAGTTATAGACCGGTTGCCCGTCCTGTGATACTGAGTACCCATAGTGATGTTGTGTAAAGAAAAGGGTGATGGTAAAAGGTGAATCCCTTTTGTATCGGGCCAGCCGTGGGTTAGAGGCAAACCAAGTGGCTATTCGTTCCAGGCTTTTCTGAGCTTCAGGACTCCATATTTCCCGTCTCCGTTTGGACGAGAGGGGTTCCTGGATCGTTTCCAGGTCCACGAGGTGTTTATCTGGGATGAAGTGTCTGTGATAATTAATTAGGCCTAAAAGTCTCTGCAGTTGCTTTTTATTCTCGGGCGGGTCTGTTACCCAAGGATCTAGAATCCCCGAGGTGGGTTGGCCACAATCGTAGGGGTCATAATGTTGGCCTAAGAAGGAAAAGCTTTGAGAGGGCACAAGGTGGCTTTTTGCCTCATTAATTCGCCACCCATTGGCCTTTAGTTCAGCTACCACGGCGTTAGTTACGTGCTGAACTATGTGTTCGTTGGGCCCAATCACAATTATGTCGTCCACATAGGCTAAAATGGTGGTGCCCCCAGTGGCTTCTACCCCTTTTAAGGTTTTCGCGAGAGCGGCCGTTGCCAAGGCTGGGGAATTACAGAACCCCTGAGGGCACACCTTCCACTGGTACTGCGCGCCCTGGAAAGCGAAATTTAAGATTTGGGGTTTGTCCTCCAAAGGGATTTGATAGAACATATCCTTTAAATCCAGGGTGCAGGCCCACCTCCCACCGGCATCACTTAGCTGCTGCCGTATTTCTGGAATGGTGGCTGGGCCTGCAAACGGGAGGTGTCGGACTCGGCTATTTGCCTGTCTATAATCAATGACCAATCGAAATTCAGAGGGGTTGCCGGGCTTGGGGATACCCCAGCCGGGAGATAGATAGTTGGACGCGGTCGCCTGTGCTATCCGTCCCTCCTTTAACAACTGGTCGAGCAGCTGCTTAATGAGGGGGATGCCTTCAGGCTTCGTGGGAATAGGGGAAAATTTCCATGAACTGTTATTAACAAGCTCGGGGCTATAAGGGGGGGGGTCATCGGGTGACAGGGCGACGGGCAGGGCCTGACAGACCTGTTTTTGTAATCGCAATCGTTTTATATCCCCAACCCCCAACAAATTTGTTCCTCCCAACAAAGCCTTTACCTTTCGCTTGTACCCCTTATGAATTAAAGTGAAGCTGACTACAGGCTTTTCTTCAATACTGTTAAGACCCTGGACAAACATAGTAGAACTTGTGGGTACGTGGGGCACATCGGGTTTTACAATGGAGATTTGAGCTCCGGTGTCCAACAGAAAGGATACAGGGGTGTAAGGGGGTTTGGGACCAGCTACTAATAGGGTGTGGTATGGTCGGTCATTCCAAGTCTCTGTGGAGGCCGGGGCGCACCCGGCCTCTACTCGTTTTTTGTCCTCAAATAGTCATCCCAATCCTTCCATCCTAACTGTTTTCCCAAATCTTGCTGTTGGGCATCAGACATCTTCCGCAGTGCCTCCTTGGGGATCCCCTTATGTAATAGGAACCCAAAAAGCGCCCTTTCAGCCTTGGTTCGTTCAGGGTGTTTAGGCTGACCCTTATTAACAGGGTTCCCAGCTGGAAGGGCTGAAATGGGATTCTTCGGGGTCGGTGGCATTCGGAGCCGGGACACGGCCTCATATAAGGTAATAAGGGGTTGCCCCACCCAACTTTGCAACAGCAGGAGTCCCCCTGTGTCAATCGGTGGGGCGCCCTCTACGGCCAAGTCCACCGCGTCCCGGTGGACCGGGATTTCAGTGGGGTCTGTGACATAAATAAAGGGGACACCTGTCTGAACCTGTTCGTCGCTTAAATTTAACGGCACCGCTTGTGCATCCCACGTTACGATGGACGCTCCGGCAATAGCCCAGATGATCTCATGGGGTGTATTTACGCTGCCAGGAGGCACATACAGTCCCCTAAAACTGCCTTTCATGGTCAAGACGGCCGCGGCCGGGGTGGTAATCGGCCATAGCTGATTTCCCAAGAGATGATGACCTGGGAACCCCGACGCCCAATTGGACGTTTTTGCCAGAACAGCGGCTTCCTCCCTGTCTACCGTCTCTGCCCCGTGATCCAGGGCCAGACGACCCAGCCACACTAGGGGTGCCTCGCCCTCCCTGCGCCTCGTGTCTGCCAAAAATTCCTTCATCTCCGCCTTGGTGCGAGTTCGATACTCGGTAGTCGTAACTGTCTGACCTGTCTCATAATCCACCTTACTTTTAGTGATAGCAACGGGCATTGCCTCCATCTGCCTCTCCTGCTCAGGCGCAGGTGGGGCTGAGGGAAGAGCAGGGGGGAGAGCAGGGTAGATCGAAGGGGGAGCTTCATAGGGGGGTGGGCTTTTACCAGCCTGACTCCCGTCCTCCTGCTCCTTGCCACTTATCTCACTTTCTACACTGTCGGTACCGCTCGCAGCGGCTTGTTTAGCAGCAAACATAGTGCTTCCATGAAGGACCGCACAGAGGTCCAGCGCTTTGTTAAGTGCACTGAACAAGACCGTGGACACGTCCTCCGACTTAAACTCGTCTGGTCTAAGTTTCTTTGTCCGCCTGGTCTGCTCTAATTCCTGCAGTAACTGGGCTAGCAACCCGTGGGCAGGATCACCTGGCTGTACCCGGGGCGGGGGTATGAGTTTAGAAACGGTGGCCCCGGATTTTTTGATGATACGGCTACACTCCTTCCAGATGCCTGATGGTGTCTCAGTCCGACTAGTTTCCGCAACCCCCGTGCACTGGGGTTGCAGGGAACCATCGGCCGGCTGACACTTAAAGGTGGGGTGGCAGTGGAGGAGGCATCCTACGGCAGGCAGGGTTAATGAGGTAGTATAGCTTTTCGACCCTGACCCTGACTCTATAGTACAAACCCAATCTAGGGTGGGCCTCGCAGACTGTCTGCTGGCCACTTGGTGAAATTGTAAGTGTTGAAATTGCTCGAGCTCAGATTGTTCACGGTCCCCACTACACCACGGGCACTGACCCTCCCGAAGGCATCCTGTTCGTGACGCCATGTTGATTACTGATTACTCTCGCCCCTTGCTCCACCAATATGGCCACCAGGTGCCCGTTATCTACCGGGTAATGAGCGTTGGGGTAGGGCGGAGGTTCGATCACTGGATGCCCTGGGGGGGGTGTCAAGTGCCCACGGGTAGCGACGGAGAGCACGCAAGCAATCACTCTTAGTGTTTAAGAGAATAAGGGTTTATTAAATGAATCACAGATAATGATAAGGGAGAACACGATCAGTTACATCTGGGGCTTACAACACACTACCAAAGCAAATAATACAAATACTGCAATTACAAATAAAAGCTGGCCCTGGTATTTTTCTAAATCCCAATAGTTATCTAAATCATTCCAGGGGTTAGTAGAAGTGATATTGGTGCTATTAGTAATCATAAGTGCAGCAACTAATTTCCCTAAATAAATTGTGAGGCTTAACTGATCCCCCTTGCTTTCAAGAGTTCCTGGTCAACGGGTTTCCCCTAGCAGGAATCTTGGGGCGGCTAGAATCAGTCTTTGCCTCTTATCTACCAGTACAGAATACTTAACAGCTAATTATACTTACACATACAAACCACAAAAGTTTCATTACGGCCGGCAACCGGTTAGGCTTCAGGAAACGCGTGAGCCGAGAGAGCATGCAGGGTGATCAGGCCTGGATACGGTTTCGACAGGAATTCGGGGGCTCTCCGCCCGTCCCCGGGAGGGGACCGGCAATATATAGTAAATTTGTCGTCATAGTTTGTGATAAGCCAATTGGGGGGTCGCGAGTGGCATATGCCCATACAAGGGAGGCAGACGGGCCCTAACATCTCTACCCAGGAAGCAACCGTCGCGAGGGGAACTGTGTCTCTTCAGGCTGGCTGACCACAAGGCTGCTTTTCCTGTTGCAAGTTCTGCTTTCAGAGCAGCTACGTGACCAGTGGCAGTTCTGAGGGCTGGGGGAAAAATCCGTTGGGGGGTGGAGGCCGGAGCACCCGTAGTCTGGCCCTGGGGCCCCACTTGGGGGTCTAACATTATCAAGCTCAGTCTTGAAGCCAGTTAGGTTTTTTTGTCACCACTACTCCCTTGGAAGCTTGGTTCTATGGAAAAACTTGAATTCTGGCATTTCCTGACTTTTGGGTACTTGACTTTGCAATCTTCATGAAATTGTTTAATGTAGTTTTTCTTTCCTATGTAACTAGCTAGAATTTTTAAAGAATCAAATTCTCCTGTGTTTTAATTTTAATGTATCCTTTATTGTTCTCTTAAAAAAGGAAGTGTGATAAATGTTAGGGAAAGTGTTAGGCAGCCTTAACATAGTTCACTACCATTCATCCTATACTATATTGGATCCTCTATCCACAAACAGAACTTCTTTCCCCATAAGCGGGCACTCTACTTGCAGCCTGAGGTCCCATATAATTCATTTATATCTTAGTGAATGTCACATACCAGAATGCTACAATATAGTAGCCTTTCCTCATGTAAAATAATCAAGTTAGAAATGCTGCTTATGACAATATGAAGTGATTAAAAATAATTTGGGGCCTTTTTTCTGATTACACAATATTTTCATTATGGAAGTTGCGGTTCAACTGGTCAGGAGATTGTTTAAAACTCCACTATATGAAATAATGGCAGTTATGTTAATCAGACAAAGGATAATTTTGATAAGCCAAAAAGTAGCTTTATCTGATAACTATTTTTGAGACATTATCTCAAAATGTTTAAAAAATAGGGCCAGATTCTGATCACATTGTAAGTCAGGAGTAACTCCACTGAAAGTAAATGGACTTAACAGAGATATGAAACCTATATGAGTGAAGATTCAGGCCTCTAATCATTGTAATTTCTCTTGGGAAGGATTTATTTAAAGCATACAGACTGTACTTTTTTTATTCACATTCAAATCCGCATTATGAAAATCTGTATTATTTTAGAGCTCATAGGAGGGAATTGTGAAAGTACTGGCTTGAATAAGTATTAGCAGAAGCTAGGGCTTTGCAAATGTATGCACACAGCTCTAACAGATTTGGCCTGCTACACCCAAAATCTTCTGTTCAGTGTTAATAATTGTATTATTTGTTGTCCTTTGAAATATCATCTGATGTTTGTAAAAACATTATAGCATTGTAACACCAGTGTTTTACAACAGGTGAACAAAAAACAAGGGGCCTGATTCATCTCTTCTTAAAACAATTTTACCTCAGCCTCATCATTGTTATTCCTGGTTTACACTTGCTCAAGTAGAGGTGAATTAAACTAAACATCTGTGCCCCTCATGAGATTCCAATTTAAAGGTGCAAACTGATACTGTTCTGTAAACACTGAGATCCATTTTTTTCAGCTCCCTCTTTATACAGAGCTTTGAAAATGTGGCCTTACTTGCCTTAAAGCAAAGGAAGTGGTAGGGATATTCTACAGTAATTGTTAATGTGATATCAAATGAAATTGTCATTCCATTTATGTTTCAGCTTTCCTTAACTTGCTTGTGTAGCAGCTCTCAACTGGTCACATTTTAGGTACCCTGATTCTAATTTTATCCTAATGTTTGATGTAATTCTCTTGCATATAAACCCTGTTCTCCTTTTCTTGTCATCTGCATGGTAGGGTCCATGTACAGGGAACCAGCAGAGTCTGGCACACAGCAGGCTGTGGGACGCAGTGGTTGGTTTTCTTCATGTGTTTGCTCACATGCAGATGAAACTATCTCAGGTACCATGCACTTTTTTTTCTTATTTTTTAGTTACTGACTTTTTACAATACATTAGCTGAATTGTTGCCCCAACAAATTATTTTCATATTAAGAGAGGGTGACCAGAACAACAATGCAAGGGAATACAGAAGAATTGAGGCAGTATAGGCTGTGAACTAGTGGGAGATAAATTTAGCCAAATGATTACAGAATGACACAGCAACTCCTGTGATCCAACCCTTTCTTCTGACACCAACTTCCTCTGTAACTTTGGGCACGTCAAACATTCTGTGCCTCAATTTCCCCATCTGTAAAGCAGAGTCATATATACCTTCTTACCTGTCTCAGGTGGGCGTGGTGAAGTATTTGAAAAATAATTTGATGTACTCGGGTTACAGGTGCCAAACATGTGGGAAATGCTTTTTTGTTGTTATTATTATTTTTAATCTCTGTTACTTTTATAATATTTAAAGGTATAGTTATAGAGTTCTGAAGATGGAGATTTTTATTATTATTTTAGATTCTGATATGATTCAAGAATCCAGTCTTTGAGTGTGCCACAGAGATGAAAGTTGGGATGTAGTGTTGAGTGAAGGTTGATTTCTTGGTTCTGCTGAACTTCTTAGTGCTATAGACATTCTTTGTCTTCATGAACAGTAATATTCTTACAGCAGGTAACATTGTAGTGAATGCAAACTTTCCTAAATGATGAAGGGGAGACACATACGGAAATAGAGGTGCACAAATAGCCTACACATATTGTCATGGTTACCAAAATATACTTACTTTAAGAATGAAAAAGTAGGCTTGTTCAACAACATGTGGAAAGTCTGTGGCCAAGCCAGGCGTAAAATCCTTTTGGGTCCAAGTGTAGTACTTTTAGTATGAGAAGACATGCTTTTCTCTTATTAAAAGTTTCTGCTTTATTCATTGTTCATCCTTTGCCCTGAATGAGGCAGGAATCCTATGGTTTAAAAAAAAAAGAGGTGATCATGTTATATCATAAAGCCTTACGAGGGGATAGAATTAAATATGCATGAGCAACCTTAATTCTGGCACTTCTTAACTTTTGGTTGCTTCATCTTGTATGATAGTTTTTTGTATGTAATTTCATAAATTAAAAAACTTATAAAAACCCACCACCCCCAGATACTCCACCTTATGGAGCCATTTTGACTCTCAGCATGAGTTAGCAGCGGAGTTTGAATCTAGGACCTTTGGATCCACAGCACAGACCTCTACCACTTGAGATAGAGCAGTAATATCTTCTCATCCTGTATGTGGATCAGCTGCTAGAGAGGGCTTGACACACACTTCACCAACAGTTTGCTAGACAGTAGGGTAATGTTGGTATTCAAGATTCCTGGGTTCTGTTCCTGGTTTAGGAAGGAAATGGTGTCTAGTGGTTAGAGATAGCACACCTAAGTGCATAGATTTGGCACATTCATTATAAAAGATAGTATGGCTATGGATAAGACTTGGGTTTGCGATTACAGAAGGGGTAGGCAACCTATGATATGCATGCCAAAGGCGGCACGCAAGCTGATTTTCAGTGGCACTCTCACTGCCCTGGTCCTGGCCACTGGTCTGGGGCGCTCTGCAGTTTAGTTTAATTTTAAATGAAGCTTCTTAAACATTTTAAAAACCTCATTTACTTTACATACAACGATAGTTTAGTTATTATATATTATAGACATATAGAGAGAGACCTTCTAAAAATGTTAAAATGTATTACTGGCTCGTGAAACCTTAAATTAGAGTGAATAAATGAAGATTCGGCACACCACTTCTGAAAGGTTGCTGACCCCTGGATTACGGGTTTGTATTCTCAGATCTGTCTGAAGTGACCTTGAACAGTGTTTTTCTTACTACATCTGTCAAATGAGAGACTATTTGCCTGCCTCTTAAGACAGCTAGGAGGCTTTGCTCAATAATAGGGTGAGGGAAGTTCATAGGATTATTAATATTAGTTGCTAGATTAGACCTGATGGTTTCTTCCTAGTCTATGGGACAGTGCAAAGTCTTTTTCCCATTTGGAGTTCAAGCTCTTGGGGCCTGGGAGCATGTTCAGTATCTCAGTATAGTTGACATATCGGGAGATCTTTGGGGCTTTGAACAAGCCTAATGCAGATGGGATGCTCAGGTATTTTCATAGCAAACTTTTAATAAATTCCTCTGCAAATTCTGATTTTCAGAGTCTTTTCTGAATTGACTAAATCTAGGTGGATTTCATTGGGGTTGGCAAATAGCACATGGTGTGCATCATAAAGACTGACACTAAAGCTCTTCCGAGAATGGTTGGAAATAGATTTGAAGCCACTGAACTTTTTATGGTGAAATTTAAAGAAAAATATGCCCAAGGCACAGAACATGGGGAAATTTCAGATTAAATAGTTAAAGACTGACAAAGTTTTATGAAATTGAAGTTTAATTATTTTGTTTTACTTATAAAACATTCCCAACTATTACTAATCTGTCACTTTTTTGTCTTCTTTGAGCTTTTTGTAATTCAATGCTATTGCTGTTATGACACTTTTCTTATGGCAGCATGGGTGGGAACCTAATCATCCCAATACTAACATCAGTTTAACAGACATAAAGTATTATATAGGCATCATCTAGTCAACTCTGACACAGCTGCATACTATCAGAAAAGCTTTCCTTTTCTTCATTCTCCATAGTAGCTCAACTTGCACTACGTCTGTATTAAATTGCTGTTTCTTCTAAACAAATAAATATGTGTGTTTTGCTACTGTATAGGAGTAAATAGTTGGATAAATGTGTTTTCATTTTATTTTCAGATCTGACATAAAGAGCCAAATACACTCATGGCCTCTCAGCTTCTCAGTCTGATTTCCCCCTAAATGAAACCTACATGTGCACGCACAAACACTAGTTCAAGCTGGAAGTTGTATGTGTAAAATACCTGTTTTACAAGTGCAAGTTCATATTTGTGCAAAATATGTGCATGCGAGATCAGAGACTGAGCTGGGGTTCATAGAAATGTTGGCCCAAAATAGTCTTATTTACAATGTATTCATGTTTGCAGGATTCCAGTCAAATTGAATTATTGAAAGAGTTAATGGATCTTCAGAAGGATATGGTGGTCATGTTGCTGTCTATGCTGGAAGGTAATTTTAATTTATTTTAAAAGTTTATTTTGCAAGTATTATAACCGTGTCTTTTCCTCTGCACATTTTTTTCACAGCAAAACCAATGTCTTTTCCTTTTTTAATATTTTAAAGTTAATTTGTTTATTATCAGAAGGGCTGTTAATCTTCAAAGGCTCATGGGAATTACTATAACTATAATTTACATGGTGAGCAATAATGTAAGAATTAATTAAATCAGTGTTAATTAGGAAGTTCTTCTTACTGTCCAACCTAAATCGATATTGCTGCAATTTAAACACATTGCTTCTTTTCCTGTCCTCAGAGGCTAACAAGAACAATTTTTTCACTCTCCTCCTTGTAACAACTTTTTATGTAATTGAAATCTGTCATTATGGCTGTTCTCAGTCTTCACTTCTTCACACTAAACAAACCCAATTTTTTCAATCCTTCCTCATAGATATTGATTTGGTATTGTATTTTTAAATGATAACTTATATAGTTATACACTGAAGACTTGCATGCAACCAGATCAGTTAGCAGTTTGTAAATTTTACCATGTGATGATGTCAGTAGTCATTATTAAATGCTTTTATTTGCCAAAATGTTCATTGTCACCAATGACTTGTTATTGCATGTCACCACCTTTAGGTAATGTTGTGAATGGAACTATTGGCAAGCAGATGGTTGACATGCTAGTGGAGTCTTCCAACAATGTGGAGATGATTCTGAAGTTTTTTGATATGTTCTTAAAGTTGAAGGATTTAACTTCATCTGATGCATTCAAGGAATATGACCCTGATGGTAAGGGTATAATTTCAAAGAGGGACTTTCAGAAAGCCATGGAAAGCCATAAGCACTACACCCAGTCTGAAACTGAGTTTCTACTATCTTGTGCTGAGACAGATGAGAATGAGACTCTGGATTATGAGGAATTTGTGAAACGGTTCCATGAACCTGCCAAAGACATTGGTTTCAATGTTGCTGTTCTTCTGACCAACCTTTCAGAGCACATGCGCCATGATACTCGATTGCAGACTTTTCTTGAGCTAGCAGAGAGCGTTCTGAATTATTTTCAGCCCTTTCTTGGACGCATAGAAATCATGGGTAGTGCAAAGCGCATTGAGCGAGTTTACTTTGAAATAAGTGAGTCAAGTCGGACTCAGTGGGAGAAACCTCAGGTTAAAGAGTCAAAGAGGCAGTTTATCTTTGATGTAGTAAACGAAGGAGGGGAGAAGGAAAAGATGGAACTTTTTGTTAATTTCTGTGAGGATACCATCTTTGAAATGCAGCTAGCTGCCCAGATCTCTGAGTCAGATTTGAATGAGAGGTCCACAAATAAAGAAGAGAATGAAAACGATAAGCCTGAGGAACAGGACCCTAGCAGGGGCTTCTTCTCCCTTGTGACTGTCAAGGCAGCCTTGGTAGCCCTCAAGTATAATGTAATGACTCTTACAAAAATGCTCAGCATGAAGAGTCTAAAGAAGCAGATGAAGAAAATGAAGAAAATGACCATGAAGGACATGTTCATGGCTTTATTTTCTTCCTACTGGAACATCTTGATGGGCTTATTGCATTTCACCTGTAGTGTTTTCCGGGGCTTCTTTCGCATCATATACAGTTTGCTACTTGGAGGAAGCCTGGTAGAAGGGGCTAAGAAGATCAAGGTAGCAGAACTTTTAGCCAATATGCCAGATCCCACTCAGGATGAGGTACGTGGCGAAGGGGAAGAGGGAGAAAGGAAACCCACAGAAGCTGCATTGCCAGCAGAAGATCTAACTGATCTGACAGCTTTATCAGATGATGGTGACCTACTCTCAGACATATTTGGCTTGGACTTGAAAAGAGAAGGAGGCCAGTATAAGCTGATTCCTCATAATCCAAATGCTGGTCTGAGTGATTTGTTGAGCACATCTTCCTTACTCCCATTACCTGAGATGCAGGAAAAAATTCAGGTACAAACTATATTTTTATCCACTATGTTTCCGTCTGTTCTGTGTGGACCAGAAATAAAACTTACAGCTATGTTTGTGTGATTTTAGTTTTTTTTCTTAAGTATGGCATGCTTTTTAAAGAATAACAGTGAATTACCAAAGTTTAGTCTTTCTGGGATCATGAGCTTGAAGCTGATCAGACTAGTCCATGTTATTTGGTTTGCTTTTAAATTCAAAATTCAGTTTGTGTTTTGTAACTGCAAAGGGAAATGTCATTTTCCCTCGGTGTAGCATTAGTTAATAAAAAATGCCTTGATGTTCAGCCCTATGACTGTTGCCTTTTAGCCATGTTTTGAAGGCTGCATACCGTATAATACTGCTTAGACTTTGTAGATGGGATTGCCTGTGTTGGGGCAGAGTTCAAAAGCCCTGGGGCTCACTTCTGGTTTGTCTTATGTTCCTAAAATTCATGCTTCAGGGTTTCATCCAGGTAACTTCAGGGGGCAAGGTATTTTTTTTTAATCTCCTTCCTCTGAAGCATCAGGGATGGACACAGCTGGAGATGGGACTTTGGACACGGAGGGCATCGAGCATTCTCTTTCTCAACGTGCATGACTGGTTGGTTCTTGCTCATGTGCTCAGGGTCTCACTGGTCAGTGTACATGGGATTGGGAAAGATTTGTTCCCCAGGTCATATTGGCAGTGACCTTGGGTTCTTTTCACCTTCCTCTGCAACCTGTGGATGTGGGTCACTTGCCAGGATTATCTGGGTATCACTTAATCATTTTCCTGCCATTGCAGGGCTTGGATCACTGGTACATTTCAGCCCTTCCTATTCTCCACCTGTTTCACCTAACAATTTAGTCTCATGTAGGTTATAATACTTTGGTCTCACTTTAATTGTTGGGTTCAGTGTGTGGGTAATAGGTGGTGTGGTGGTCTGTGATATAGAGGAGGTCAGACTAAATGATCTAATGGTTCCTTCTGGCCTTAAATGCTATGATATTTTTTATCTGACTCATTCAAGGAGCAGAAAGTGAATGAAGATGAAAAGGAGGAGAAAGAAGAAACTAAATCAGAACTTGAAAAAGCAGAGTAGGTATAACCCTAGACCTTGCTCCTAAGAACTGTAGTTCGTTTTTCTGAGAAATCAGTTTTGTTCACAGGTAATCCCTTGCTTCTTCATTTCTGCGTCATAGAGACATCTCACATGTGTGATGGGGAACCTACATTCAGACATCATCCTCACTGGCAAAGAAGCCCCTCACGATCCCAGTGCAGTGAAACCAGCATAAAATTGGTGCCATTATGGTGGTTTTATGCCTTCTTTTATTCCGGTCCATCCTTCCCAGTCCCGTTTCCAGCTGTGATCCTTGTATTTACATGACACCTGGGATAAAAGTCAGCCTTCTCTATAGTGCTGCTCTATGATAAATCTTCTGATGACTAGAATTTACACACTGTCTCATGCTATCTCCCTCCCTTCCCGGGGAGAGTTAAGAGTTAAGACATACTTTCATTGTATGTCCAGCCCGGGGCTGAGCTGCTTGAACAGACAAATTCCCAATATCACTTGGAACTGAGTACTCCACATAAAACTGAACCTAATGTCTATTTCAAAACCCCAGCTTCTATAGCATTCTGCTGCAGAAAATGGAAAATTCCACAGGAGCATTTATCAGAGGGGTAGCCATGTTAGTCTGTATCCACAAAAACAACGAGGAGTCCGGTGGCACCTTTTACCCACAAAAGCTTATGCCCAAATAAATCTGTTAGTATTTAAGGTGCCACCGAACTCCTAGTTACAGGAGCATTTGAATTTAAAACTAGTAGTCTAAATATGTAAGTGGCCCCTGCATGCATTTGTTTGTGATACTGAATGCAATTTATTTTATGCTGTCCCAAAGATTTCACTTTTCAATCTGCCACGCACATCGTCACGCACACACCAAGGGGAACCTGGAGGTTTTGGCAGCTGGGCAGAAAATAGTTAGGGTCTTTGGCATTTGAAGAGGTTTGAAAGGCAGAGTGGGATTGTGGGACAAGAACTTTAGCTGGAAGATTGTATTAAAATGACTGGCAGTACAAAAGCTAACATGCCTGATATTTAATAGTTGTCTTTAAGATTCAGATATAAACCCCCTTTAAGAAGGACGAGGGAGTTTATCCCTCCAAGAACTGTTGTTCCAGGCTGTCTGCTGACTAAAGGTATGTCTACACTGCCTGTCGATCCGGCGAGCAGTGATTGATCCAGCAGGGGTCAATTTATCTCGTCTAGACTACCATAGGTTTAAGTACATCGACTTCAGCTCTGTTATTCATGTAGCTGAAGTTGCGTAACTTAGATCGATCCCCTCCACTTAGGGTAGACCAGGCATTAGGAAGAAAATGCTTTGATTTACATTTAGCTCTAGAGCTGTGCCAGAACCAGAATTTCTGTCCAATGAAAAATGTCACATTTCCAAATATTTTTCCTTTTGACTTGGAATGAAAAGTTAAAAAATTAAAATTTCTATTGGATGTAAATTATGGTGCCAGGCAGCCCAACTGCCAGATGAGCACCCCAGAGAGCCGACTAGCCGGGTAGCCCAGGAAGCCGAGCAACTAAGGGAGCCATCACCAGGCAGGCCTCCCAGTATTCTGGGAGGCTGGGGACCCAAGCAGTCTGCATGCCTACCCTCCAGTCAGCTTGTAGGCAGGCTGAGAGGAAACCAGATGGGCTAGCCAATCTGCTTGCCTGCCTGGTTTCCATCAAAAGTTTTGACAAAGTCCAAATGTTCCTACAGCACATATTGATTCCATCAAATCAGAAATTTCCTATGGAAAAAAAGGTTCCATCAGAAAATGTTTGACCAGCATTATTTAATCCATTTGTCTAAAGTTTTTTTGGCAAACATAATGGCTAGAAGCATTAAACATGCACACAGACACACACACCACATAGGTTTCAGAGAGCAATTTTATAGTAAGGTGTATAGTCTTTGGCAAAGTCTTTGGCTACAGCTTCACTGAATGCACTTTGTGCAGCTGCTAGGTATGTAAACCAGGGCAATTTTGATTTTACAAACCTCGTCAGTCCAATATTGTTTTAGCTTTAGCAAAATTCTGTGTGGGCATTGCTCGCTGCAGGATCACAGTTCAGTGCTTTTAGATTTTTATGCAGCACAAACTTTAATGTCAGTTTTTTCAATGTGCAACTCAGCCTTTCTCTTTGTTTTTGTTTTTGATTTGTTTTCTAAATTAGTGCAACACTGTTTTAGGTCCCATATTAGTAATAGAATAAAGGACCGAGTTAAAAATCAAATAAATCTAATGGAATACAAATACAGTGTTTGGTTTAAACTGGTAAAATAGAGTGCAGTTACAACCCAGAGTTCAGGATTCCTTGTTTTCCTTTGTATAGCTGATACGTCACAAACACCTGAAATTGCAACAATCAATTCTTGTTCCTTCCTCCATTTGAGTAAGTGCTTGTGGTATCCATAGCTGTTGGAGGGGAAATGCAGAATCCTGAACTCAAGACTTGGTTTATAAATAGAGGAGGAAATGATTTTTCAGTTATTCTGTTTCAAAACATAAATGTATTTTAAGTTTTAAGTCAACTATTTTCTGTTATGGCCAAATCCTGCTGCTTTCTCTGCATCCTGAAGCCCTCATCACAGCAGATATGGTGTAGTCATGAGGCTGGAGCAGAGCTACCTGAAGTACATTACAGAGCTTAGTTCTGTTGGTACTAACTACACAAATATGGAGTGGGGCTTGGGAATAGGAAGGATGGAGCAGGTGGATCCATAATTACCTGGTTTAACCAGTCAAATATACTCATTTAAGAGAGGCTACTGCAATGCAGTGGCTGCAGTATCACCCACAGAACATTTTTGCCATTTCTTTGTGGCCTGAGAGGGAGAATTCCTCTTCATTTCACGTCTCTTCCCTGCATTAATCATGGCTATTGTGACTTCATGAGGGAACAGGATTTCCCCATTAATGTGATGGGACTGTAAATGGGGGTCTGTAAATGGGGGTCAGCAATGTGTCCATAGTAAAAATTTTGAAATCCATGGTAATTTTTCAAAACATTGAATGACATATCCCCCCTACCTCCAATGTCCGTCACTAAATATGGTAATTTTGTCAAGTGTCTGTCATGCAACGTGCTGATGCCAACTCCTGACTGCAAACATCTGGGTGGGAAAAATTTTTACAGTAGATCTTTAGTTTATCTTCAGTGACTCAGCACACATTATGGGTTCATTTGTTTTCTCAGGGGAGAGGATGGAGAAAAGGAAGAAAAAGCCAAAGAAGACAAAGGGAAACAGAAGCTGAGACAGCTTCATGCACACAGATATGGAGAACCAGAAGTCCAGGAATCAGCCTTCTGGAAGAAAATCATAGCATACCAGCAGAAAGTTCTTGTAAGATTTTATCTACAATGTTATCTACACTGGACTCAGTACTTTCATGTTAGCCAGGAACTTGTTACAAAGGCCTGCAGAAAGTGTCTGTGCATGTGAGAAAGCTGTAGCAACCTTCACTCATTCTCTGCCCTTAACCCACCCCACAAAAAGACATAAAAACAACATGACAGTGAAAATACCAATGTGCTAGGTAAAATTATCATAAAAAACCCATTAAGGGCCTTCTTCAAAGCTGCATGTAATGTTTGCCTTCAAATAAGCATGTACACGCTTCATAACCACAAAACCATTTTTTTTTCACAAGTTGGTACTTGTACATGCCGTTACCCAATTTGTGAATGCAAATGTGGGAGTTTGTGGCTGGAATGGATGCACATGTATTTTGTATTTGTAAAGGGGTGGAAGAATTATATGCATTCTTAAATAATTTGCCACGAATGTTCATAGCTGCATTGCGGCTGTGAAATCCTATTAGTAAGCAGCCCGAGCCTGCTGTGGGGGTAATTAACCATTGGAACAGTTTACCAAGGATCGTGATGGCTCTCCATCACTGGCAATTTCTAAATCAAGATGAAGGTTTTTTTTAAAAGATATGCTGACATTCAAAAGGAATTATTTTGGGGAAGTTCTGTGGCCGATGTTATCCAACAGGTCAGACTAGATCAGGGGTAGGCAACCTATGAAACGCGTGCCGAAGGCGGCATGCAAGCTGATTTTCAGTGGCACTCACACTGCCTGGGTCCTGGCCACCGGTCCAGGGGGCTCTGCATTTTATTTTAATTTTAAGTGAAGCTTCTTAAACATTTAAAAAAACCTTATTTACTTTACATACAACAATAGTTTAGTTATATATTATAGACTTATAGAAAGAGACCTTCTAAAAACGTTAAAATGTATTACTGGCACGTGAAAACTTAAATTAGAGTGAATAAATGAAAACTCGGCACACCACTTCTGAAAGGTTGCCGACCCCTGGACTTAGATGATCACACTGGTCTTTTCTGGCCTTGGAATCTATGCAGGGGAAAATTAGAGTGGAGAGATCTCAGAACTGAGAGCAAAATGTGGTTCGTTCAGAAGCTCTCTCACAGGTAAATTACATTTGTCTCTCAGGCTGAGGCACCATTCAGAGGCTTTGCTCAATATCTGAAAGGCACAAGGCTGAAGAATGGAATCTTGGTCTCAAACCTGTGGTAGTGGCTACAGAGCCTCTCCATGACAACCACCACAAGTCAGGGCTCCTCTGCTCTCTCCAGTGGATCCAAGCAACTCTCTAACCCA
This sequence comes from Gopherus evgoodei, assembly GCF_007399415.2. NCBI lineage: Eukaryota > Metazoa > Chordata > Testudines > Testudinidae > Gopherus > Gopherus evgoodei. Next base: position 147,439,552 of record NC_044324.1, read on the forward strand.
TTGTCTCTGCACCTGCATGACAACTCCACCACATACATTCCTGTAAAAAGAGCTACCGCGAAGGCCATAGTGTTCAAGAGTCTGCAGGATCACCTTTCACTGCTTCTTTGCTTTTTAGCCCCTAGAGCAATGATAAATAGTTTCCCTTGTATGTGAGACCCTTCAGAGCAGCATATGGGTCCGCAGAATTTTACCTTTACTGAGGGAAAGAGAGAAATGGCATGTGACAAACCAATTTAAAGAATTTTAGAAAACCCAATACTTAGTGTAAAATTTCATATCTAGATATAAATCTGCGTAAAAGAGATGTCATACATTTTGCATGAAATATTTACTTTTTTAGAAACTGTCTTGAAAGCCCATAATCAATGGAAAATAAGACTAATTAAAGGAACATGTTTCTCAAATAATACAATTTGTCTCCCTCCCAATTTATGCCAGCTTGTAAATTGTAATGCAGTCACAAAAGAGGGTGGAGAGTTACCATTATGCATACAGCCTTATCTTCAACTTTCCCTGACTTTCTGAGTGAATCACTTTGCAACTTTAGTATTTTTTATTGTAGTTTGTGTGTGTGTGTGTGTGTGTGTGTCTGTGTGTGTGTGTGTAGAGAGAGATAAGAGCAGCAGCTGTGAATGTTTTAAAAATTAGCTATGAGAAAGATCCAAAAGATTTAGTTAGGATACAAGTTTAGCTGCATGTCTGAAACTTATCTGAACTGTTCAAACCACATCTGGCTACAGACCTTAGAGGCACAGTGTTTCCATGGGATTTCCCATATTTCCACTTTCAATCGTGTTGCAGTTGGAACTTGAAAGTACAGTGGCCTAACAACATGAAAAATAATTTCAAGACTGAGTTATCCAAGCTTTTGACTCTTCACAAGGTCTAAGATTTGGTTCCAAATCCATCTTCATTTTATGATTCTCCCACTCTAACTGAAAACTTTGGTAAACATGTAGGCAATTTTTGGAGGAGATTGTGGGAAAAGGTGTTCTTAACAGTAAAACTCTACAAGCTTTCTAGATTTGGATACTTTGAATATTTTTTATAACATAAGATTCTTAGAAGTAATTTTTATGAGTTCATCAAAATTGACTAAATCAATATATAAAATAATGTATAGATAAACTGTATTTTTTATTTTTATTTTCAGAACTATTTTGCTCGCAATTTTTATAACATGAGGATGTTGGCTTTGTTTGTTGCTTTCGCCATCAATTTCATCCTGCTCTTCTATAAGGTAAACTTGTTGTATTATTACTAATCAACCCTTATTGCATAATTGCATGAATTTGAAAAACATGGGAGACTGCGTAGCCAAAGTTAACACACTAACTTCCAATTAAAAGTAGCCGAAGACTGAATAAACTAGTGGATTAAGGGTCTGCTTAATATTTCAAATGTATTGAGTGCTTATCTTGCTAAAGTTATACCTCTATTAAAATTTCTATTAGTGTTTTTTCCATCAGTACAATTCTAAAAAATTAGAGAATCTTATGTAAAACATGCCACACATACCAAAAATCTATATGCTTCACCTCTCTACACACAGTCATGGCAGGAAAGGGTTAACCATTTAAATAGTCAAATTCAATAAGGCACAATGCTAATTAGAGCCTCCTGGGCCTGCACACTGGGGGGGTCTTTACCTTCCTCATTGCAGAAGACCATCTCAGAGCACAGCCCCTCTCCTCCCCCACATTAGACACTGCCCCAGTTGGTCTGCATAGTTAGAGACTGCACAAACAAAGCGAGTGTAATCTGTGGATGGAGCGCATAAATCGATCCTGCAGAAGATAGTTAATTCTGCTCCAAGCCATATTCGCTTTTCCACTGATGCCTCTCTCCCGTCCCTGGAAGCTTCTGTACCTAGGCGAATCCCTGGCAGAGCTGTGCTGTCAGGGATTCAGAGCAGGGTTGGTCAGTGCTGCAGTGTGTGTTACAAGGCCTCCACCACAGGATGACTATGAACCGCCAATGTGATGTGTCCATGAAAAAAGCTATTGCAGTCTTGGGATGCATCAGGCGAGGTATTTCCAGTAGAGATAAGGAGGTGTTAGGACCATTATACAAGGCACTGGTGAGACCTCATCTGGAATAGTGTGTGTAATTCTGGTCTCACATGTTTAAGAATGATGACTTCAAACTGAAACAGGTACCGAGAAGGGCTACTAGGATCATCCGAGGAATGGAAAACCTGTCTTATGAAAGGAGACTCAAAGAGCTTGGCCAAAAGAAGATAAGATTGCTCTCTATAAGTATATCAGAGCGATAAATACCAGGGAGGGAGAGGAATTATTTAAGCTCAATACCAACATGGACACAAGAACAAATGGATATAAACTGGCCATCAAAAAGTTTAGAAATTAGATGAAGGTTTCTAACCATCAGAGGAGTGAAGTTGTGGAACAGCCTTCCAAGAGAAGCAATGGGAGCAAAAGACATATCTGACTTCAAGACTAAGCTTGATAAGTTTATGGAGAGGATGGTATGATGGGATAGCCTAATTTTGGCAATTAATTGATCTTTGACTATTAGCGGTAAATATACCCAATGGCCTGTGATGGGATGTTAGATGGGGTGGGATCTGAGCTACTACAGAGAATTCTTTCCTGGATGTCTGGCTCATGAATCTTGCCCACATGCGCTTAGCTAATCACCATATATGGGGTCAGGAAGGAATTTTCCTCCAGGGCAAATTGGCAGAGGCCCTGGGGATTTTTTGCCTTCCTCTGCAGCATGGGGCGCAGGTCACTTGCTGGAGGATTGCACCTTGAAGTCTTTAAACCATGATTTGAGAACTCAGCAGTTTAGACATCGCTTAGGGGTTTATTACAGGAGTGGGTGGGTGAGATTCTGTGGCCTGCGTTGTGCAGGAGGTCAGACTAGATGATTATATTGGTCCCTTCTGACCTTAAAGTCTATGACTCTATGGCCGTGGCCTCCGATGGATCCCCAGTGCCTGTCAAGTTCATGGTAGCTTTTCTATAGTGAGGGAATGGCAAAACCAGTCATCTCAGTGGAATAAAGTAGAGGGATCTCTGCAAGGTATTTCTAGTGGAGATTTCTTCACAAAAAAAGGTTCCCTTCCCCCTCATTTACATCACCCTTTTTTTGTCTCTTGTGATTTATAGTACATAGCCTGTAGAAATGCAAAACTCTTGTCAAATTAAATAGTTTTACCATTAACTGTGAGTGATTTGAACAGGTGTCCACCTCTGCTGTGATAGAAGAGAAGGAAGTTCTTGTGGTAAATGCTGAGGAAGACTCCAACTTAAACAGCCTCGAAAGCGGCTCCCATCGGATCATCACTGTACACTATGTCCTTGAAGAAAGCAGTGGCTATATGGAACCCACACTGCGGATTTTGGCCATCCTACACACAGTCATCTCCTTTTTCTGCATCATTGGATATTACTGTTTGAAAGTAAGAGGTCGAGGAATTTAACAGTTTGTTTTTCTAGACCCCTTTGCTCCTCTCCTTTGAGTGATGTGCAAGGGAGCAAAATCACAGAACATTTGCACAAACAGGATGGGGACCCGCATGAAGAGCCACTGTGTTGCTGGCTCCCCCTGTATATAAGTTATGCATGTGATGAACCTCACAAGAATTCAGAAAGTGAGGCCTGTCATGTGAGGGAGGTGGAATCCCTCCATTTGGCATGTTCTCATAGACTCAACACGTGGTCATTTGCCATGTTCATTAATGTAGCCCTGTTTTGGCTGAGGTGCCACCTGTGGCTTTCAAATACAAGTAGAGGGGGATACATGTGATCAGAGAAGGATAGATTACAATTGCAGCATTGCACGTCAGCTGGCTGTGCTGCGCAAGACGTGTATATTGCCAAGAGTGTGTGGTAGTTGGACTAGAGTTTCTGACTGATCTCCCGTGGGTGATGTTCTGACAAGGCCTTCCTACTGTCCCTTTTATACCTCTGTCAGTCTTGTTTTATCAGAAGTGGAATGCAACATATCAGCGGCTTTCTCAAAGGAGGCACATGAATAGCATTTCTCTTTGCACAGGTTTTTAAGCAATAGGAAATTATTTGGCTTCTAGTTATTTTTTCATCTATCTTTAATCGGTTACCTTTTCTTTGCCACAGAGACAGGATCTGCTTTCCAAGTGAAGGCAAATGGTTACCAAGTGGCTGGTTTCCTTATGCACTTTAAATACTTGCACAACACCACTAAATAGTGAAACACATTTTCCATGATTGGGTGTCAGGTGGCATTTAAAGTACCATCTCCAGGTCCTGGCTTTTGAGATATGGCTTTCTTTTTTCTGTGCAAGTTTTATGGAATGTCTCTCAAAAAATAATTTTTTATATTTATCCTCTTGGTAGACATGAATTAAAAAACTATTGAAGTAACTGTTTGACATCATGATTTCCCACAGTTCCTGATGCCCTGAATGGAAGACTTTGTCCTTAAAAGGGGCAGTTCTAGTCTCGGCCTGTGCCCACTGTAGACACACATTGTTTTAAAAAAATCCATTTCAACTGTATTCCTTTTTATTTGTGTGCAAGATTTGGGTCTGTAAATTGCTGTTAAAATGGGACTGAGTAAAATCCACTAAACACTTTTTATGAAGCTGTCTTCAAATAATATTTGAACTACAGTTATATCAAGTGTAATATCCACCCTATTATCAAGTAATATCGTTTTAATTGTTATTGTTCCAATATAATCCTGTCCAGCTGTAGGCTGTGGTTTAGGTGCAGACTCATTGATGTGGAGTGGATAAATAAAAGGTGAATTTGAGGAAAGTCAGAAATAATGCTGGGAGCCTAACAGAATCACTTTTCAAAATAAAAGTCCAATAAAACAGCCTCTGTATGTAATTAATGCTTTAGTGCAACCAGAATGTACTTTTCTGTCAGTAGCAGTTTTCGAAAGAAAGTCCATTCAAATGGATCTTAAAGATCTGCCAGCCGCATCCAGCCCCAATGGGAGGCACTTCTCTTGAATGTCAGTCACCCAGCTCATTACAGAGAGTTCTGTCCTAGGGAAAGTCTCCAGAGCCTTGCAGCCCCTGAGCATAATTCAAGGAGGTGGTGTGCAAAAGTAGTTTAACAATGTCTTTTGCATTACTCTCATCCCAGTGCAGCTGTTTCCCCTGCTGTGTTTTAAGAGCAGCCTCAGGACTACTTTAATTCATGCCAATCTTTAACAGCTCCAGGTGCCTTAATGCAACCCCAGATGAGCCTGACATAGGAGCATGCCCAATGAGCTGCTCACTTTTTAGCCATGCCCCTTTTCACCCTGCTATGCTGACAGCAGGGAAGATGTGTGGTCTACAAACCCTTATATTGGCTCTGTGCCACTGTAGGATGCCCCTTGCATTTGTCTGAGCCTTCTTGGATTAATGGCACAGTATTGAAACAGTGCAATGCAAAGTCATTGTATGGCACTGAAGGATCTGAGCCTCATTCATCTATACATACTGTGGTAGACCCAGGCCATTTGGGAACAGCAGAGTAGTAGAAGGGAGATATAGCAGTTTTCTGTTCTCTGACTGATCAGAGCAGGGGCTGCTCCAGGCTAATGAGAACACTTGACTCCAATTAACCTGCTAAGAGTCAGGTGAGGCTGTTAAGCACCTGACTCTAATTAAGGCCCCTCTGATGCTATAAAAGGTCTCACTCCAGTCAGGCCAAGGGAGAGCCAGGGGAGAGGAAGTGGTGTGAGAGGAACTGGGAGCAAGAGGCATGCAAGACGTTGAGAGTGATAGGCATACTGTGGGAGGACTGAGATGTACAAGTTTATGAGACATCAGGAGGAAGGTCCGGTGGTGAGGACAAAGAAGGTATTGGGAGAAGACCATGGGGAAGTAGCCCAGGGAGTTGTAGCTGTCATGCCACTCTGCCAGGAGGCACTCTAGACAGCTGCAGTCCACAGGGCCCTGGGCTGGAACCCAGAGTGGAGGATGGGCCTGGGTTCCTCCCAACTCCTGATCAAACACAGGAGGAATTGACCTGGACTGTTGGTTCTACCAGAGGGGAAGGTCTCTGGGCTGTTTCTCAACCCACAGGGTGAATCTATGAGGCAAGCAAATCCATCAATAAGCGCAGGACTCATCAAGGCAGAGGAGGAACTTTGTCACAATACCCAGGTTCCTGGCATTAGTCAAATACTTGACTGCTTGAAAGACTACTGTAGGTTATGTGTAGTATGCAATTTTTTCCTTCTGATTGTTGGTTTAGCTTCATTCAATCTATGCACTCAATTTTTATAAGCAGCTAGCTGTTCTTAAAAGATAGCAGCTCCCAGAACTGTCACTGATTTTGAAATAATTTTTAATATGTTTATTTTTCTACTGCAGGTTCCACTGGTTATTTTTAAGCGTGAAAAGGAAGTTGCAAGGAAATTGGAATTTGATGGGCTGTACATTACAGAACAGCCTTCAGAAGATGATATTAAAGGGCAGTGGGACAGACTCGTCATCAACACACAGTGGGTGTTTTTACTTTAGTTTTTATAGCTGTGTGCAGAATTTTCTGGAATACACACATTGTATATAGCTAGCTCTCAAGTTTCTCAGAAGTGGACCATGGCAATGGGGATTAGGCTTCCAGCAAAATAATCCAATAGACTGTAATAATCTATATGAATTATTGTATATCATAATTATTAGTCTGTGCTCTGAGGGCCTGAATCTGAAATGACTTTTGTCTTGCAAAAAAAACAAGGCACAATAAAGTTGACGTTGGTAAATATTACATTACAAATGCAACTGCCACAGATACTGGGTGAACTGGACTTTGGAACCTTTTAGACTGCCTTGAGTGTGCCCCTCAGGTGACAAGCCCAGGTTCCTGCACCTCATTCTGGGAAGAACCACATCCACTCTGGGGCTGGGTCTCTAGACATCAATCCTAATTGTGTTGACACCCAACTCAATTTGGCATCTGATTAGTCATGTTGACCAAAGCAACTCAGAAACAATGCCTTTCACACAAAATATTGTTTATTCATTCCCCCAAAGGCACAAAGCATGCAGAGCAAAGTGTAGAAACAATAAATGGCATGGGTATTACACATCAGTCTTTCCTTGCCAGATTTTTGTAAACTCCCTTCATTCCAGCTAATCCCCCACTCTTGCTGGGAGAAAACTGACTGTCCTGCTCACAGCAGGCTTTCTTTGTCTCCCTGTATTCTCTTGCTAGCCGGTCAGCACTCCTCACACTTCCAGGGCCACTCATTAACCTCCCACCCTTGTCTAGGCCTTGGTGGCTAAGTGGTGGTTTTTTTACCTCTCTCTTCTTAATCTTGGCAAAACAGCTATGTCATCAGGGGCTGAGGAGTCACCTCTTCACAGCTATAAAACTGGCTGTTCTGAGTGCTCTCTATCATAGTTTTATCTTTCCCACCTGGTTGCTTTAACAACCTCTTTTAGCTAATTCTGTAACAAGTAACTCATCATAAACACAGACACAGAGGTATGTACCATATTCATGAAACATAAACTGGGAAATAACTTCTATCACAGTTGTGCTAACACTGTACTATGACATAAAACTGTAGAAAAATATTGGGCAAAAACATGCACACAAAATAAAGCTTCTTCAGGTTGGGGAAAAACCCTTAAATTTGACACACACAGTGAAGCTAGCTAAAGTCTGCCTTCAGATTGCAATGTACTGCGATGCAGAGTAAAAAGAGTGAGAAATAGAAACAGATGTTAGTTTCTCAGAATACTTGATTTTCTCGTTATGTTTTTTAAAAAGATAATTAAATGGTTATAACAGCAACTTTATTTGCATTGTTCAACTGAATAATAATAACAATTGAAGACATATGCAGTATCTGGAAAACTCAGATATCTAATAATAAAATTGTTCAGACATTATTAAAAAACTACAGAGCTTCCTCTGGTGTGGCCTGCCTCTCTCCAGAACTGGAGAGTAGTTTCTGGCTCTTGTTAGGTTACAAATAGACTGTTCAATAGTCTGCAGGTGAAGAATGAAAGAAAATAAAAGAAAGGAAGTGGTAGTAAGATGCAAGAAAAGGGTAAAATATAAAATATAATAAGCAGGGAAGAGTGAAGAGAAAAGGTGAGTAAAGGGAAAAATACATTTAAAAAGGGTTCAGAAAGAGGATGACATGGGGGGAAAGAGAAGGTAACAGGAAAAAGGAATTGAGGGATATGAAAATAGAAAGGTGAATGGTGGTAAACAGAAGGTTAGATACAGCGATGTATCTATTTGTAGTGTGCTAATCATCATGAAACATAGCCATCAATGGAAGAATTAAAATTCCCTTTGTCATCCAATAGGACTCTCTTCTCTGTTCCTTTGTGGGTTTGTTGTGTTAATTTTTTTCAGAGAGAAAGAGAGAGCTTACCTGTTAGTTTATTGCTACCTCTAGGGGAAGGTCTTAGCAAAGAAAGGGCAGTTCTTGAGGTGGTTGGGCCCCTGGTTTCTTTAAGGGGTCTGAAAATGAGAGCCAAATACTTAAAATGCAATGGGACCTATGTGCAGCAGCACACAGGGACTTGAAGTACAGTAATATATTCCCGTGTGTCTATCTCACTTAGAGGACAAACATTTGAAAAGAATACTTAGCCCTGCCTTGAGTGCAGGGGACTGGACTAGATCATCTCTCAAGGTCCCTTCCAGTCCTATGATTCTATAATTCTGCTCTATAGAACTCATTACAGTAATCCAGCAGGGAAGTACTACAGACATAGATCAGTAACTGACAGTCGTCTTGCTTCTGATAGGTAGAAAAGTGTTTCTGTCCGTGTCTGCAACTAGTCATCCAAGTGGATGAGGAAGACAGTGCTAGTGAGTAGGTGAAATTATTTCAAAAATCTAGCAGAGGCTCATAGCTGACAGCCCCTTCGGTTGAGAATACTAGTCCAAGTACTGTGACAGAGATGCTCAGATATTAAGGCACACTTAACCTAATTTTACATCATGGTATCCAAATTAATAAAGAGCCTGGGAACTTGTTTTTATACCAGCCCACTCCTGGTTAAACTGATCACAGAGATCACCCTGTTTGCTAATTCAAGGTTACAGTGCTGCACTGCCTGTTTCCTAGAGCTGCTGGAAGCTGCATTGACATGGCAATTAGTCCAAAATACAGCTGTCTGTCTCTTAAGCATAAGAGTAACTGAGAACATGTCATGCTAGTGCTCCTCCTAATATACTGGTTTCCCCATTGAATATCAGGGCCAGTTCAAGTTCTTATTAATAAATTGTGAGGCCAGAAGTGATCATTGTGATCATCTAGTTTGACCTCCTGCATAACTCAGGCCAAAGACTTCACTGAATTTATTTCTGTTTAATCATGACTTAAAATTTGCAGTGGTGAAGGATCCACCACAACCCTCATAGTTCGTTCCAAAGGTTAATGAACCTTGTTGTTAAAAATCTGTGCTTTATTTTGACTCTGAATTTGCCTAGCTTCGGCATCCAGCTATAAGATCTTTTTATATGTTTGTCTGCTAGATTGAAGAGTCCTCTATTATCAAATTTCTATTCCCCGTGTAAGTGCTTATAAGATATTCAGTGAAAGATCTGTGGCATGGCTGTTTCTGGCCTGTGTCAGCTGACTTAAGCTTACAGGGCTCAGACTCCGGGGGCTATAAAATTGCAGTGTAGACATTTGAGCTTGGGCTGGAGCCTGGGTTCTGAGACCCTTCCCCCTTTTATGGGGTTTCAGTGTCTGGGCTCCAGCCTGAGCCCGAATGTCTACACTATAGTTGTATAGCCTTACAGCCTGACCCTGTGAGCCCGAGTCAGCTGACCTGGGCTCTGAAACTCAGTGCTATCGATTTCCTTTTTTTTTTAATCACAAAGTAGACATACACACAGACTGTGATGGAGTCACCTCAGAACCAGCTCCTTGATCATAAGAAATCAATCGATTTAGTTTGTCTTTCACTATAAGGCAATGTTTTCCAGAGCTTTAATAATTTATATGGCTTTTCACTGAACCCCACTAATTTTTCAGCTTCCTTCTTGAACCTTGAACACCAAAATTGGACCGTGTTCCTGTCGCAGTCACACCTTTGCCAAATGCAGACGTAATATTATCTTTCTATTCCTAATGATATCCCCCATTTATACACCCAAGAATTATATTAGCTCTTTTGGCCACATCATCACTCTAGGAGCTCAGGTTAAACTGATTACCCACCATAACTCTGAAGTCTTTTTCACAGTTGCTGCTTCCCAGGATAGAGTCCCGCATCCTGTAAGTATAGCTTGCAGGCTTTATTCCTAGAGGTATGACTTTACCTTTGACCATATTGAAACACATATTGTTTGTTTGCACTCAGCTTACTTTACAATCTAGATTCTCTGTGTTAGTGACCTGTATTCTTCATTATTTATGACTCTCCCAATCCTTTGTCATTTTCAGACTTTCTCAGTGATAATTTTGTTTTCTTCCAAGTCACTGATAAAAATGTTAAATAGCACAGAGTCAAGAATCAGTTCCATGTTGGACTGGCATTGATTCTATAACTCTCTTTTAATTCTTTATTAATCGAGTCCCATATCAGCCATTCCATTATCTTGCCTGGGATTGATGTCAGATTGCCAGGCCTATAATTACCTGCTTATCCTTTTTAAATATTGGCACAACATTAGCTTTCCTACAATCCTTTGGAACTTCCTCAGTGTATGAAAACTCATTGAAAATAACCATTACAGTCCAGAGAGCTCTTCTGCCAGTTCTTCTAAAGCTATTGGATGCAAGCTATCTTGTTCTGCTGACTTAAAAATGTCTAACATTAGTAGTTGCTGTGTAATATCCTCTTGTGTTACCAATGGACTGGAAAGTATGTCATCATCTTCTTATGGTCTGAATACATAGTCTGGCTTTTCCCAAACACAAATCAGAAAATTTATTCAACACTTCTTACTTTTTAAATAATATTATTGACAATTCAACCGTTTCCATAGAGCAATGGATCAGTATCATTGTTAGGCTCATTTTTGTTCTTAATATACTTAAACTTCTTATTTTTCTTGCTCTGAACATAAGAACAGTCAGACCAAAGGGCCATCTACCCCAGTATCCTGTCTTCCAACTGTGGCCAGTGCCAGATTCCCCAGAGGGAATGAACAGAACAGGTAATCGTCAAGTGATCCATCCCCTATCACCCATTCCCAGCATCTGATGGTCATTGATTTCTCTTTGCGTCTTTTTCCTTCCCTTATCAATTTTCTACAATTGCTAGCTTCTAATTTATATTCATTGCTGTCAATTTACCCTTTTTCCCATTTGATATATATTGTTTTATTTTCTTGTAGTTGCTTTTCTTAGTTCTCATCTTTAAAGTATCTTGTGGGGGAGAGATCAACTGCCTAATGGATCACCTCTCCCTCTCCCATTCAACAAATATTGTGATCAACGGGTACATTGATATCCAAAACATGGCTAATATGATCTAGAGACAAGTCATTTTCAGAGAAAAAGTCTAACTGTGGAACTTTCTACAGAGTAGTGCAGTCCCATCACTTAACCTTACTTTATCATGAACCAAAGTACTCTCCACTCCCAATAGATTTCCACCCAAAAGAAAAGACATCACATGGCATACAGCACCATCAGCAGGTTAGGTGCGCATGCAGTCCTGCACAGCGATTGCTGAAGCTTAAATTCTTGTATTTGTCACCTAGATACTACAATGATTGACCCTCTAAATGCATGTATACATAGATAGAACTGAATTGAATATTAATCAAAGATTGTTCACTGATTGACAAGATGATGTGCTGAGGCCCTAGACTGAGGGGACAGTTATGATTTCTGCTAGATTTACAAAGTGAATTCCTCCTCTGACTTGTATCCTGAATTAGAAGTGATCCATGATATTTGTGGTGACAAATTTCTGTTCCAGATGAGGCAGATGCATTTAGTTAGCTGTATTTCATTTACATATGAAGAATGTCCTTCAGTCCTGTTCCCACAGAGCATCACTACCAGAAATCTTGTGACCATACTTACTTCCTCCACTACAAATTCATTCCCTCCTCTCAGTTCTGCCATCTTCCTGGCTAAACAACTCTACTTCTCCAGCTTAATTGAACTACATGTCCACAATCCCAGCCACCTTTTTGCTACCTTAGTCTCCTCAAACCCTCCCCTCCTCCTCTGCTCTCTATGCACCGGTTTCTTTCAAGATATCTTAGTGGATGTCTAGCCATGGACCTCATCCCCAACTTGCCTGTCACCCCAGCCCATAACCTGGGCGCAATCTTTGATTTGGACCTCTCTATAGGTCCTCACATCCAGGATGTCTACATCTTGTTGATTCTTTCTGCGTAACATATGTAAGATATGACTTTTCTTATCCATTTACAGAACTGAAACTCTTGTCCAAGCTCTCATCTCACATCTCAGTAATTGCAACAGACTTTTCTCTGGACTTGACAAATGTAATCTTTCCCCGCCTGTATCCATTCAGAATGATTTGGCAAGGATCATTCTCTTGTGTTTTTGCGTTGGCCTTGTCATCCTTCTCTTTGAATCCCTCTATTGGCTCTCCCCCTTCTCTGTCACATCAAAGAGAAGCTGCTGGTCCTTACTTTTAAGACTCTTTACCATCGATCCCTTACATTCTTGTTATGTCATTCAATACTGGAATGTCAGTTCCCATTCTACTTCCCACTTATTACATTTTGAAACAAGCACCTTTGTCCTTTCTCCCATGCTGCTCCTCATGCTTAAGAGAAACTCCTCCTGTCCCCATAAACATCTGCAAAGCTGTTTTTTTGTTTAGTGTTTGTACAGTGACTGAGGTGCTATGGTATTACAAATAATAGATACGAATAATAATGATAAGTAAGCCCATAGCATATCACAGTGTTTTCTAATGGCTTAATGTGGATGTTGATGGGGAAAGATCAAGCCTTATAAACTCTGCACATTAGACAGGGTGAATATCACCATCATTTTTATGGCAACTGTTACGTGCCTGGATGCTCTGCAAGGACGAGGCCCACACACACAGGTGATTTATTTGGCTTTAATGAAGGTTAAGTGACACACCCGCAACGGGGACTCCACGCGTTGCTGCCACTGGCTTGGGGAGTCCAACGCCCGAACAGCTCGATCAGGTACGAAGTCCAACGCGCAAGCCCCAGCCAACAGCAATTATAGCATCATGCTAATATCATGCAAAGCAGCCTCTACATATGCAATGGGGGACTTTCCAACAGCAGTGGCCGCCTCCCCTGGCCTCGGGCCAGGGACTTTCTGCAGTTCCCCAAAACACCGGGGCTTCCCACACAGGGCAGTTCTAACCAGTTAGAAGCAGCAGCTGCTAGCAACTTATGTCCGCTAATAACCTCTCCTTGAGAAAGCGCAGGCCCTAGCTAGACCGTAACAATATCTTCCGGGGTCCCCTACAGCAACATTTTAATTTCCATCTAGGTACGGTCTGTATTTCATTTAGTTAATCCTGCAGAGATAGGAATTCTACATCACTTTCCAACAATGTTTCTGGATCCCATACATAGGAGAACTTCACTGCCTTCAACAGGAATTGTCTGTCTGTGGATTGCAAGACCAGACCAATGTATTTGCGTTTTCTCGTTCTTGTTTTTTTATATATACTACTTGGTCCACTGATAATCCTCCAAAGTATCTTTTCTCATTTATATTTTTCAGATCATTTCCTAACAACTATTGGGATAAGTTTGTTAAAAGAAAGGTAATGCTATATATTGTTTTTCAATAGGCTTTATTATTTTTTTCAGTTTTTTAAGTTTATTGGAATTTTGTGCTGATTTTTGGAGTAATAGAAGATGGTACATTTCTCTTATATATATGCTTTTGTACTGTAGATTCCAATGTCTACCATTATACACTATTTTAAATTCCTCACCCGCTTTGTGCATATAGTTACACATTTTTTGCATACAAGTTGGGCAATTAATTTTGGGAAAATTTGTTCTACATAATTTAGAGCTCATGATGGTCCCTTATGACCTTAGTCTATAAGTTTGAGTCTATTTGCCTTTTTAAATAAAAATCAGAAATGTAAGATGCATGGGAAATTTTGTATTTGTGTCTATTACATACACATAACCATATTTTTTTTGTATATATACATATCTACCTATTTATAGAAGATTATCCCTCAACAGACAGATAACGTTAAGGAGTTGTGAAAGCTGCTTAAATATGAACATTAATGCTAGTTTCTTATAAATATTACTGTCAGCCACTTCTCCAGTTTCCACCAAAAAAAAATGACCTTCCTGACAATTTTATAGATCACAATATCATCAGAGGAAAAAAATCTTTCTAAGGAGTTTGATACAGATCAAAAAAGGACTTTTAAAGTCATTAGGTCAGTTTCCTGCCTGTCACACAGGCTTCATGCCAGTGTGACTCCACTGATTTCAGAGAAGTAATGTTTTTTATTGAAAATTTATCAGAAATTGACTTTTAAAATATTTCTCACTTTTTGGCTTGTAATAATTATTATCTTGGCTAAAAAATTATGTTTTGTTAGCTTTGCTGAGGAAGATACCATTTGTATATTTGAAGGGGTTGTTGGGAGATAAATAGATAGATAGCAGAAGTCTGCACTTAAGTTGTCTAGGAAGGCTAATCAGGGGCTCATAAATGAAAATGTATTAAAAAAGTAGCCAATGGAAAGCTGAGGGCAAAAAGAAAGGATTATGTTTTCAATCAGACTGTAGAATGCCTGGTTTAGTATGCTGGGGTAGAGAAATATTCTGAACAGACGTGAGTGTCTTAGAGGCAAAATGTGGTGTTTTAAGGAAGGGTTCTTTGTTTTACATGCTTTTTCTGCTCGTCAGGGTACTGCCTGAGTCACAATAATGCAGAACGGTTTTTATGCATATACTCACCTCCACCCCTCCAAAAAAGGCTTCAAAATGTACAAAAAATATCCACCGAGGTCTAAACCACAAATTATTAGGAGACTATACAATACTATTTCTTATTCAGTTATGTGCCTGTAATCTGTAATTTTTTCCTTTTGGTATATTTTTGCAAAGGTTAAAAATAAGTAAATCTTGTGGGATAAGAGTGAATAATAAAGTATTTGGAAGTGATAGGGGACTGGTTACATCCCGTAATTGTTCATGTCCAGCTATTTTAATGTTTGCAGATATTTTGTGAAAGGCGCAGAATATATGTAAGAATAGATATAATAATATTTTTGGGTGTTAGCTGAAATTCTCTTTCAACTGTTAGTCCTGTTAACGAGGTTTATTAACCAGATATATTAAGCATATTTCCAGTAACTTATTTTAAGATGAAAACAATTATGTCTTATTTAATAAGATGTAAAAGAATAATCAGAATAATGAAAACATTACCATGCTCCCACCCAACTGATTGTGTTAAACATTCCTCTAATCTTTAGGTTATGGATAAATACGGGGAGTTCTATGGCCGGGACAGAATCAGTGAGTTACTAGGAATGGACAAGGCAGCTCTGGATTTTAGTGACGCCCGCGAAAAAAAGAAACCAAAGAAAGATAGCTCCTTATCTGCAGTGTAAGTACCTCATTCTGGTTTTGTGTATAAATTAAAATCGAATTTTGTTATTAAGCATTTGAATTTTGTGGCTGTGTTTTATAGGCGCTGATTCCATGGGTGCTGTGGGGCTGGAGCACCCAGGGAAAAAAATAGCAGATGCTGAGCATCCACCAGCTACAGCTGTTTAGCAGCACTCTCAGTCAGGTGTTGGGCAGCTCAGGGAGAGCAGCAGGTTAGCGAGGGCCTCGAGGGGTAGGGGCAGAGCGAAAGTTGGGTTCGGGGGGGGGGGCGGAGTGAGGGCAGGGCCCTGGGGGGTGAGGCCTCAGGTGGAGCAGGGGTGGAGCATCCCCATGAGGAAATAAAAGTATGCACCTATGCTGTGCTAATTCTGTACATGATAAATGTTCTTGATTTTATGATTTAGTGAATGTCATGGACAAACAGAAGTTAGAGAGGTACAGTAGACAGAGAAGTCATAAGACAGCAAATTATTTTATGGCTGTGGATTTATTTTGTTATATTACTATTTGAATGCATAATATTACCATCGTTTTAATAAAGCCTAATGATAGCAGTGCTGGAAATTTTATTATCTTCATTTGATGGTTCATGCAATACTAATCAGCCAGAAAAAACGGACAGTGTGGTACACCATACATTCCAATTTTAAAAAACAAGTAAAAAGAAATTACATGTGGTTAATAGACAATGCCATGAATGCTGTAAAATCTAGAAAATTAAATGTGTAATCTTGGAAACTTTACTTAATTGGTTTTATGCAGTGCAATTGTAGCTGTGTCAGTTGCAGGATATTAAAGAGACAAGGTGGGTGAGGTAATATCTGTTGTTGGACCAACTTCTGTTGGTGAGAGAGACAAGCTTTTGAGCCACACTGAGCTCTTCTTCAGGTCTGGGAAAGGAACTCCCAGCATATTAGCAAAATGCAAGGTGGAACAGATTGTTTAGCAGAAGTAGTTAGCACATATTGTAAGGGACCATTCAAGGTAGAGAGGCCTGTTAACACCTCTGCAGTCATAGGACAAAGAGGGGGTTAGTGAAGTTACAGATTGTTGTCCTGGTCTATGGGGATCTTGCTTCTGATGATATGCTTGGAGAGGGTGGGGGGTTATTTGAAGGCCAGAAATGGGGGGAGGGAGGAAGGGGTTAGGAAAAATTTCTTTCAGGATGGGGTTGCCATCAAATATAGGTTGTAGTTGTTTGATGATACCACTAGTAACATGCTCACTTTACTATATGTCTATCAAAGTCACCTTCTTAGTAGCCATCACATTGGTGAGAAGGGTAAGGTGAGCTGGTGGACCTTATGGCTGACCCACAACTGTATTGCATCAGAATAACTTCATGGTGACTATAACCTAAGTTTATCCCAAGAGTAGTCTCTAACTTCCACATAAATCAGACTGTACTTTGGTCCACTTCATTCAGTAGACTTTCTGAGGAGGAAAACAAATGTAGTATTTGGAAAAGAAAAACCTTTTGCTTGTAGAAGCTGAATGAAGTGGACCTTTAAAGAAACTGTGACTATATTGGTGCTTTTGAAGGTGGTGGACTAATAGCACAGGCAGTTGCCAAACATAGTACAGGCAGGTTCTGTACAACTGCTAGGGCACTACTCTGCCAGTTCATCAATACTATGACCTGTGACATCCCTGCAATTGCAGACTTGGCTCTCTTGATGCCATAGTGTTTTTGTGTTCCATAGTGTTTAGGCAAATGTTCACTTGAAACTAAGGTGAAAGCGCCAGACTTAAATTTTTTCTTAATGGAGTTGTAGATTTGTGCATTTGTTCAGTTATACATTGTCTTAGAAATCCTGCAACTATTTTGAAGCAATTAATTGTTCAGGTGGTATTTGCATACTAGTCACCAATCTAAGCATTCTGAAAAATTTTAATTACCATCACAACCAGTCTTAGTTTCTACTTTTCTGCATTTGAGAAGATTTTAGAACTATTTTTTCCATCATTTAATAATGCCATTTTACTCTCTAACTAAGGAAATTATTAGATAATGTGGTGACAATGATTCTTAGAAAAGTAAAGTTGTGGAGAAGAATTAGCTCTTAATCTTTTTTATAAAATGTAAGGTGTTTTAATTGTTACCACATCAAAAGTGTAGAAGTACAGGAATGAAAAGACTGTGAGCAACCAAATATGTTCCCAAATATACATACAACCATTAAGCACAAATAGGTCACCCCTATATAATACAAACCAAAAAGAGTAATTACCCTAGTCCAGAACCCAAAAAGCTGTAATGACTTTCCAAGTCGGTGGCAGACAGAAAGATCTTACTTGGTTTCCACTTTCTTTCTCCCATGCACCTCAAGAAAGTGACTGAGTTCACTTCTCCTCATGATAAGTGTCTAGTTTCTGTTAATCCAATGATGCATCCAAGGCAGGAAGAGTAGAGGGACACAAGACTTGACCCAGTGGAAGTTTTTACTGCCATTACTTTCCTTATCCTCCAAAACTGGGTCATCTTAAAATACTAGATCCTTCAAGATTAAAGAGAATGCCTCTTGACCTGCCAAGGCCCAAATGTTGGATGCAGTTTGGTTAAAAAAAAAAAAAAAAGACCCAAAATGAGGGGAACAAAATTATTCACTCAGTAAACTAAAATGCTGTAGGATTCATTCATGTAGTGTAAATAATGCTTTTGTTAGTGCTATTTCTTGATTCTTTACTTCTGATGTAAAAAAAATGTCAACATGAAAAGTGAGAGGGCACCAAATTTTTCTGAAATATAGGTAACTTTGGAACTAAAATGAGGAGCATTTTGAGAGGTGTACTCACTAAGTTATCAGAAGCATCAAGGTCTGAATGGTGCTTCTAGGGTCTGCATGATCCCCTCCTTTAGGACTGGTTCAGTGTTTCCAACCTTTAGGATTCACAGTAGGTATCCTATGTTCTAACTGGGCAGAAGCCCCTTTTAGTTAGATGTTCCTTATCTGGAGAGCCTCAGGAGTGAGGTGCATGCCCTCTGTGGGTGCATGCCCATGCAGAAAAGTAAGGGGGATGTAAGAAGCTGCTTACTCCCTTATTCAGGCTACCCACCTTGCCACTAGGGTGCTACTTCCACTTCTGCAGAGTTTGACAGAGAGTAGATGGGGCTACGTACAGCTGAACTGATGCAGAGTGGAATGGAGTGGAAAGTGGAATGGCACAGTTTACTCCACCCCATGCCACCTCCTGCCCCAAGCAAGAGAAAAGCAGGGATTGATTAGGAATATGAGTCTCAGTCTAGTTTGTGCCCTGCTCCTGCTCAGCTACATGCTGTCCTTTATTTGAGCTGGATTGTAAGGTTAAAGTCCAACCCAAAGTGACTGGAATTGAAAACAGTTTATCTTTATCATAGTGAGTTCCTGGTATGCCCTTATTTTGACATCTGTATCGTCAGAGCTTGTTTACCTCAAAGAATAATCCATGTCCTTCACGTACTTGGTCTCTATTCAGGAAATTAGATATCAGGATAAACAACATAAGTGTTAACTTTTCTGGGAGAAATTACAGACTCTAAAGTGAATTCTGCTTTCCTTCAGCAAGATAACTTGAGAGCTTAAAAAAAGTCATTGTCAAGGCAGTCATTGTCTAGGAGGAATAGTCAGATCTTAAATAACAGTATGTGTTCTGATGGCCTTCCTGTATCCTTGTCACCCCTTTTGTGAAGCTAAGAATGCAGTACCTACAGG
Organism: Gopherus evgoodei; assembly: GCF_007399415.2. Taxonomy (NCBI): domain Eukaryota; kingdom Metazoa; phylum Chordata; order Testudines; family Testudinidae; genus Gopherus; species Gopherus evgoodei. Next base: position 147,458,744 of record NC_044324.1, read on the forward strand.
CATACCTACATGGTATATTGCTGTATCATCTTTACTCAGTGAAGAAAGTTTATTCATAAATACATTGTCCTCAAATGGTGGTGGTACCTTTTGGTTCTACTGTTCTCGTATTTTCATCCAGTTTAGGGGTGGAGTGTCACCCTGCAGCTCATGGTCTGGAAACTACAAGAGACCAGGTTGTATATCAGTTGAACAGCTTTTGGCTCTTAGATTTTATATTTCAACTATGAAAGGAAAAAAGATCACATCCCAACAGACAAACTGCAATACGTTATTTTGATCAGTCAAGATAGGGCTCAGCTCTTCTCCTCTGCAGGGGGTCAAGTCTTGTAGTTTTGAAGGATATGTTGAAAACAATGGTGCAGATTTAATGGAGTTGCTCAGGATTTCACCAGGGTAAATGGCAGCAGAATCTAGCCTAATACTCTTCCATTTCTGCCTCACTGTACTAAGGCGCAGAGTACTCTCAGGCAGTCATCTGAATTGAAGGACTCAAGACCCAAAATAACTAGTCCACAAAGGAATATATTTTTCCCTCCAGGTAGTCATCTAAAGCTATCTGCTTCTAGGCCAGTGTCAGAAGTACTGTTCCAGGATGCTCTCAAACCCACAGGAGTACAACCATTGCTTATTCTTTTTGAATGTTTCAGACAACAAATGTGCATTCAAGTATGACAGACACTTGAGATCTCATTAAGCAGTTTGGAGATGATCAGATACAAAGACTCCATAATTTGCTTGTCTTAGGGAGAAAATGTTACATTATACGAAACTTTTCCAGCCAAGAAGGCTATTGAACATAATGTGAACTTAGCCAATAATATTCCAAGGGGAATTAGTAACCATACAAGTTTGTTCTTTTGATTTGCATCTGCAATAGCATGCCTTGTGTAACTTTTATATGATAACATTCTATTAATTTTCTCAACTGTATCAAGTAATATGCAAACTTGAAATAAATAGGGTAACAAGATGATATGGAAAACAAATTGCTATGGGTATGAAGATAAGTAATAACACAGTCTTTAAAAAACATTAATACCAGTTGTATTTTGCTTAAAAACATTGATTTTCACATGATTTTGAGTACTGTGCACTGGATATGTAGTATATAGGTGGGGGAACTGAATCACAGATAGGTCAATGAACTTGCTTATGACCACACACCAAATCAGTAGTAAAATGGGGGTTAGGACTCAAATACTCTTAGTCCCCATGTGTGGCCGACTAGGCTATACTTCTCTCTGTGTAAAAACTATTTCTATTTCTGTCAGCAGAGATTGTTTATTAAAAAACCAGTGGTGCCACTTCTCACAGTGAGCAATCCTATGGAAATCAATGGGTGTTTGCATGTGGTAAGATACTAAATGAGTGTTAATACAGTATATGGTTTACTGTATCATCTAAACCATTTCTGTGGTAGAGTAAAATTTATATAGTGAAAAATATGTGTTATAATAGTAGTGTGAGAATGAGTGCAAAGGACAAATTTTCCACTAATCCAAACAACCACCAACTTCACAATTCCTCTGTGTTAAGTAAACTGGCATTTTTATAAGTAAAATCAACTTAATCACAATTAAAATATGTTGTGAGTTCCTTTGGACAGAGACTGTTGCCCTAATTCTGATCATACTTAACACAGGTTTCATATCCTTGTTACGTCATTAACTTTTGTGGGCTAACTACTGATTTATACCAGTGCACATAAGATGGAACTTGGTCTTCTGCCTTTTTATTGACCTGTAAATCTCCTTGTAGACTTATGGTGCTATATAAATAATAATTACTACTACTTCTAATGGTGGTTCAACTGATTTGATGGCAAAATCTTCTCTGACTGGTAAACATTTAAACAAAGCAGAGAGATTTTTTTATTTTTAGTGGATTGTTCTGTCCATGAAATTGAGAATCTAACAAAACCTACTCTAACCTTGGGAAACCTGGGTTTAAGCCTTGAGTAGATTACCTTATGTTAGTAGCCTTAGGTAAACTCTCATAAGCACCTATCAGAGAACCACTACACAATTTGAGATGACAAGGGCACTACACCTGTCTACACTATACCTAACACTAATCATTGTTATTTGCTCTTTATTTGAAGGAGCACTTAGTTCATTCATAATTCCATGAGGGAAGGTGGATAATATTTTAATATAATTATCTACGTTATAATTGTTCACAAAGTCCCCAATCAGAATAGGGTCTATTTGTGCTAAACACTTCACAGACAGCTCAAATAGTTTCCACTCCATAAAGATAAAGAACTAAGAAGTGTCTCAACATGTAACAGGGCTTAATGTCCAAGCAAACAGCCACGGTGATGACTTGTTAGTTCCTTGTCTCCCCTATTTAAAAAAAAATAGTTTATTTGTATTATGAAAAATGTAGCTTTAAGTTTTGGGATCTTTTGTGGTGAAGAAGCATCAGGGTTGAGAGGAAGAGATTGTTGGAGTAAGAAGTAAGGATCAATCTGAGGGGGAAGAATGAGAGAAAGAGAAAGCATAATGGTCACGGGAAAGTGATGCTGGGCCACTGAAGGGTTGAATGGTAGAAGGACAGCATGAGAGGGGATGGATCACTTGATGATTACCTCTGCTGTTCATTCCCTCTGAAGCACCTGGCCGGATACTGGGCTAGATGGACCCAGTATGGCCATTCTCATGAAGATGGCCAGGAACTGGTAGCAATACAGCAAATGAGTAAATGCTGAAGAATGTATATGCAATAATTTTTACTGGTAATAGAATGCTAATTGTAAATGACAACCCTAGCACTGAAATCAATGAAGGAACTGTTGCCTAATTCCTTCCCTCATAGCTTCGGTTGCCTTAAGAGACCAGAGAGTGGAGAGTAATGGGAATCTGGGCTGGCCAGTGGAACTGACTGGCCTGATAGAGAAGCTACATGCTGTAGCCCTTAAAGTGGTGCATAATAGTTTGTGTGATGCTGTCACGGAGTCACCGGGCGATGCTCTGGAACAGCTCCCCACAAAGCCAGTCAGGACTTTGGGGAGCCTCCTCTCCCTTGGAGCAGACTTGTTCAGGGCAAGAAGCTCACACGTCTTCACCTCCTGGGTCTCTCCTTGGAGCATTCAGCATCCTCTGTCCCTCCGTGCACTTCCCACAGCGAGCCCACCCAGGCAGGGTCCTGGGGAAGCCGCAGGGTCCTGCACCCCCACTTTGCAGTCAGACGTGACTCTCAGCCAGCCAGTAAAACAGAGGTTTATTTGATGACAGGAACAGGGTCTAAAACAGAGCTTGTAGATACAGCAAATCCCTCGGCCGGGTCCATTCTGGGGGGCAGTGAGCCAGACTCCCATGTCTGCCCTCAGCCAGCTCCAGACTAACAACCCCTTCCAGCCCCTTCTCTCTGCTCAGCTCCTTTCCTGGGCCAGGAGGTCACCTGATCTCTTTGTCTCCAACACCTTCAGCTGGCACCTTTTCAGAGGAGGGGCCCAGACCATCAGTTGCAAGGAGACAAAGTGTCAGGCATTTAGGTGCACCGGCCCTTTGCTCTGCCAGATACTTAAGAACTGCCATGGGAACACTGAGGCACCAAGACAGTACTCAGAGAAAACATTAAGAACATTCCCAATTCGTCACAGATGCTCTGTGTACTGAGGAACTCCTAGAGGCATTGTGCTTCTCTGAGATAGTTTCTGTTATGCTTCTCTGGCAGGCATGGAGCTCCACACTGCTCCCAGTGCAGGGCTATGCCAGAATGGCACAGTCTAATCCATAGAGAGTTGACATTCATTTTGTTGCTGCTGTTAAACATACTAAATTTGCTCTCCATGATTAAACCCTCTCATCTCCCTCCCTCACCAATTTCCCAGCTTCATTTCTACTATCTTTATAGCCCTTTCTTTCAGTAGCCTTCATCCCTGGTTTCAGTAGGACAAAGACACATGAGATTTGTTTATCTAAACATTTTCCTGTTTCTATTTCAGATAGGAACATCCCACAGTAACAGCATGTTCTCTATATGAATTCTACTATTCCTTCCAACTTTAGGAGAAACAGGACAATTGTAGCTTATTATACCTACAGGATAATGCACTTATGGTAGAATGGATGATGTGTGATTTCTTACTGAGCTTTTATATGAATCTCCTTTTTTTGCAGGCTAAATTCCATTGACGTAAAGTATCAGATGTGGAAATTAGGAGTTGTTTTCACTGATAATGTAAGTTCATTTTACTACATGTATAATAAAATAAAACAGAGCTCTAAGCATGAGGAATTGGTTGAAATGTATGAGGTCTGATTACTTTTGTATGCTACTGATAACAATTTACTAATCTGATACGAGAGGTAATACTGCTTTTTAATCCTGCCCTATGAACTTGGACAGGAAGCCAAACTCCCTTCTCAGTTACACAGGTAAAAATCTGCAGGAACTTCCTTGACTTCAGTAGAGTTCAGTTGGGTCTTTCTCTGAGTTGTTTTTGTGTACCTCAGTTGTGTATAGCAACTTGCAACAATTTGTGTGTGATATTTTGTGAAAATAAGAAAAGAGTGAATCTGAATTATTTTAGTGTGGGTATCAACTTTAATCACAATTTCTCATGCAAGCCTTAGATCTATTTCCATTTTATATGTGTAGCCACTGAGAATTACTAGAACAAGTACAGACAGCAATAGCTGATTTCAGTGGAGCTACTCTGGATTTACACTAGTGTATCTGGAAGTAGGATTTGGCACAGAATATGATTTATTAACTCTACTCCTCTTCACTTCCATGTTAAAATAATACCCAACCTTTCAGTATACCAGACCTCCAAATTATATCCTGTCACAGTGTGAGCATGACCTTTGAGGGTTAGGGATCAGCCTCCCCCATGCCAGGCCTAGTCACCTCCCCAGATGAAGGGAATGAATGCAAAGGATGGAGAACTGGTGACTGAGAAGCAGGCCTGTTGGGTCTGGGGTTGGGGTGGGAGCTTACTGGGAAAGGGAAGGTGACAGTTCTCCTGCGATCCCAGGCTTAAGAACCTGCAGGGAACAAGAGACCACTTATGTAAGAGGGGTGCATAGGACTGTGAGCCTGAAGGGAGAAGGAAGCTCTGAATAAGGACTGGAAAGACTTTTGAGTCAAGAAGTTATATGGATGCTGAAGTCCATCATAAATTGAAAGAACTAAATGAGCCCAGAGAAGAGGGCTGGACGGTTTGGAGTGTTATTTTATGGTAATAAACCACATTCTGAAAGGGGAGCAGTACTGGTGGTTTGTTTGATGTGAAATTGAAGGTGAACCAAAGCAGTGGCATGACCAGTGCTGGATTGGAGGTAAGCCTGCCTATGCGTCCATTTTCTTGTATGTTTCTCATATTTTTTCTTACCTCTTTTGCCAACTATGAAAGATATTTCTTCCCTCAGACTCCATCTATTTCTCTTGCTGAATGCTAAGGTGAAATTATAATCCTGATCATTTCAGAGCAAAATGCTGTGATCTCAATCATGGTTGGGTTGTGGAGTTATAAACTCTTATTCCCTCATAAATATCTGTAACAACAGCATTCAGAATAGCAATAAAACCCTGACAAACCAATACTTATTTTATAAATATCCATGTGTTTTCAAGCCTGTTCTAAGGTTAGTCCTTCTTTAATAGCAGAGATCCAAACGTTAAAGCTATGTGGGAAGTGATTTTCTTGTCCCATAACAATTCTCAGGTTACTGAAAAAATGTCCTGTCCCAAATTGGGATGAAAAGCAAAAATCACAAAATTTTTGCAAACTGAAAATCCATAAATAAATAAATGGTTCAGGTCAATCAAATCTTTTTGTTTTGATAATTTCAAAATATTTCATTTCTTTTTGAACCATTTTAATTTTTTCTATATTTTCTTTACTATAATTTGATTTTTTGAATGAAAAATAATTTGGAATCAGAAGAGCAATTTTTTTTATTGGAGAATATTGAAACTGTTAGAAGAATTTTGAAATTCACTTCAAAAAAATTTCAAGTTGAAAAGTTTGTCAAAACGTACTCTTTCTTGTGGATAGGTTTGAGTTTTGACAAATTGGCATTTTTGACAAAAAACATTTTGTCGGCAAACTCCTAACCAGCTCTGGCAAGCATTGCTGTAGTAAACCACCATACCTGAATACCCAACAGAAAGGCAAGATTGAGCTCTAATGTAATTCTCTCTTTTATTTTGTGACTAAGGTAAGACTGGTTATTAACTCAAAGGCTGTAGATTTCATTTCCTGTTTTCATAATGCAATTCTCTCTCTTTTTTTTTTTCTGATAGTCTTTCCTTTATCTAGCCTGGTATATGACTATGTCAATCCTTGGCCATTACAACAACTTTTTCTTTGCTGCTCATCTCCTTGACATTGCAATGGGATTCAAGACACTTCGAACTATTCTGTCATCAGTAACCCACAATGGCAAACAGGTATCAAGCTTCATTTCCCTCTCCCTTTTTTGCTGAAGGTTCATCCCATGCCTGAATTCAAATGGACTAGGGGAAACTTTTCTCAAGGATTGAAAGGAGAAGTGTTCTTTCATTCCAAAGTTTAGTCTTATATTGATAAGGAAGCTGGGCTGGAGGATAATCATGATATCCGACGTTATATTTCAGACATATATTGAAGAAAATAACCAAGTTTTACTGTCAATTTAGTTCTGTTATAGCAGCACTCCTATGCTTCAAGGTTGAAAGTCTAAGCAGTGCAAAAGGCCCACACAAGCACTTACTTCAGGGCAAATACAGGTCATCCTCTGGGTGCAGACACACTCCTAGCAACTCAACTGATGCTGTTCTGCTACACAAGTCGGGATAGGATAGGATTTGGGAGCTTGCTCTGCAGTGCCACCCTGTGTGCCACCATGCTAGGGGTGAAACAGAGAGAGGGCCAGAGGATCTGCTGCTACATGGATCCTTCCATTATGCCTCCCTGTGCAGAGGGTATGTTGGAACTCCAGTGGCTACTACAGTCTGAGCTGTATTAATAGCCACAGAATGGCAATGTATATACTGGTAGCCTTCTTTTCCTCTCCAGCTATGGATATATCGAGCTCTGAGCTAAATTAAACAGGTTGGGGGGCTGGGCTGAAACTTTATACTTTAATGCAGAGTTTAAGCATGGCTTATTCTTTACATAAGAGCCTTTCAGTTTGGGTTAATTTCACCTACAATGCAAATGAGGATTAAAGATCCTGATAAATTAGTCAGGGTTTTTTTTTGTTGTTTGTTTTTGTTGTTGTTGTTGTTGACAAAACACAACACTGTTCAAGTTGGCTAGATGTGATTTGGACCACAGCAATGTAAACCACAAAAACAGCATTCCATGATTTTGCTGTTAGTAACTAGTAACTCATTAGCTGACAGACTGCAGTTTGCATCACAAAAATTTCAATTTAAACTAGATTTGTCTGACTCCAATGTAATTGTTGAGTGATTTGTAGAAATGGACTACTATGCTTTATTTTAGCAAATTAATGCAAACGAAATGTGAGTCTTTAGCAAGTTCTTCATCTGTGTGAATGAGTGTGATGTGAGTAGCTATTAGATGCAAGGTGAATCCTGCCCTCAGCTATGTTGTCCATATCACCAATTGTACAGGGACTGCTTATAGTCTAAATTATGCAGTGAGGCACCCCCCCCCCCCATATTGAAGGGCAGGAGAGAGTCCTGCTTATTCGCACACATTGACAAGCTATTAATCAGGTTTCTTATCTAAAAAAGAGATTTTCAGACTCTACTCTATAGTGCTCACCAAGTCTGTCTGCAGAACTAAATATTTTGAGAGTGAAGCTATAGGGTTCTAGGGATGTTGGGAGGGGAAGTTCCTCAACAGAATTAGAAGGTTGGAGAACACTGACCTGGAAATGCTGCTTTAATTGGGAAATGATGGATAAAATTCAAGTACTCCTAATCAGAGACTGTATATACAGAATATTGGATGGTAGTAAAGTGATATTAAGGACTGAACTGAGAATATTTCATTCTTTTATATGAAGTTGTCAGATTAAAAGTTTTAAGCCATTTTCCAGTTGACTTTTCCAGGACTTCCCTTGCAATTTCCATTTTCCAGGACTTCCCTCGCAATAGTTGTTTGGGATACGTAGTGAAAAAACTTTTTTCTGCCTCTCATCTCAGATTTGTTGTTCTAGGAAACTTGTGTGGCAAAACTATCTATTTGCCTGATCTGTGTACAGTTATGTAGGCCCCATGTGTGTTAGGCTCTATGTGCTTGAAACATGAAGGAAATATAAGGGAATATGTTTTAAGGCAAAGGCCACACCAAATCTCTGCTTTGTCTTTCTGGAATCTCTCAAATGTTTGTAGGACAGTGGATTGTCCCCATTGTGTTTCCATTCCATTATCTGTGCAGGGGATGGTTAACACACTCAGTAGCCTCTACAACTTCAGTTAAATGTGTTTCAACAAACGTTTAAACAAGTGTTTTAAACAAATTTTCATAGCAGTTAAAGTGGCTGCTGTGAGTTGAAATCTCTCCCTGACAGATGACTATCCAGTAGGACACTTTGAAGCAACCCTCCAAAGGACAAGTTATTTTCTGTAATGTTTGAACAAGTGCCTAGAGCACTGGAGATGTGCTTTTTAAAAGTGTAACTAAATAAATTAGTTTGGTTTGTATAGTAGAAATTGTGAATCTCACACAGATATACAAGCTGACCTACTGTAGCCTTTGCTCTTAGAATAATAAAATAGAGTGTGAGCATGAATAAAATGAAATGACCCTATACCTTAGCTTCTGGAGGGGAGCTTATAATTGTGTTGCCATTATATTGCAGCTCTTTAGGCCCTGATAGTGAAGTCAAATCTGTGTGGGCAAAAGAGTGCTCATACAGATACTACTGAAGAGCTGAGGTCTTAAAGTTACGTCCTGGAAAGTAACAACCCCTACAGGCTCATGGAAATACATTGTACATACCTCTGCTGTAAAATCAGCATAGATAACATCAAGTTGCTGTTTTTTAAAAAATACATGGGACAGGACATGCACAGAGATGTGGCATTTAAGATAGGAAAATGAATGCAAGGGATTGATACCCTTTGCTATCATTTAAGGAAGGCCCCATCCCAGTTAATTAGTGAGTATAACTAGTGTACATAGAAAGTCAAATCCAGTACTCTGTCAATCCTGTTTAAATCAGGATTAGCCTGGTACAGGGCCGCCCAGAGGATTCAGGGGGTCTGGGGTCTTCGGCGGTGGGGGGCCCCCCCTTCGGCAGTAATGCGGCAGCGGGGAGTCCTTCCGCTCTGGGACCCACCGCCGAAGTGCCCTGAAGACCCGCGCCGGGGGGCCCCTGCCACCAAATTACCGCCAAAGACCCAGCTCTTTGGCGGCAGGTCCTGGGGCAGAAGGACCCCCCGCTGCAGGTCTTCGGGGCACTTCGGCAGTGGGTCCCAGAGCCGAAGGACTTCCTGCCACTGAAGTACCGCCAAAGAGCTGGAGCGGAAGAAACTCCGGGGGCCCGGGCCCTGCAAGAGTTTTCTGGGGCCCCCGTAGCAAGTGAAGGACCCCACTCCAGGGCCCCTGAAAAACTCTAGTGGGGGCCTCTGCGGGGTCTGGGGCCTGAGGGAAATTGCCCCCCTCTCTGGGCGGCCCTGGCCTGGTAACTGGAAGCACATTTTGGTCACACTCAATCAATGACTACTCATTGACATGATTACTAGACCTTAAAGTTTAACCTATTTGAAAAATTGCATGGATCTCTTTGCAGGGTCTAGAAAATTGCTTTTTTAAAAGGTTGCAAACAATAATTTATATGTTAGAAAAGCAAACCCTGCTCTGGTTTCAACTTGAGAATTATAAACCAGTGCTAAGTTTTTTTCATTCACTATGATTCATATTTACCAAGGAAAGAACAATATATATTTGTTTGCCCATTACGATGACAACTAATGATACAGAAAAAGTGTGATCTTTTACTTGCCTATCAAAAAAAAATAGTTGTCCTTGACCAGTGGGCAGGTAGAATTTTGCAAGGTTGATGCATGCATGTTTGAAGAGACTTGCAAAGCTGAGTTATGTGCACTTTAGGTTGGTCAAATTTTAGCTTTCCAGCCACATGTCCTTTTAAATGTTCAGATACTGTTGAGCAGATCTGTAGCTTTTACATGAAGCCTTTACAAGTTAAGTACATGAAATGTAAGGTGATCTAGTATTTCATAAGTCAGGTAGTTATGAAAATTATTTGTTAAAATATTCATTCTTTTTGAATATTTGCTGCAGGAAATTGTAATTCACTTCTAACTACTTTTCATCTGGCTCAAGGCAATATTTTAATGCTATAGCAATTGAGGACATGGGGGGATTCATTGCCACTTATGAGAGGAGATATTATATTAATATTAATGTGCTGTTTTGTTAGGATCCCTCAGGTATAACTGAAACTGTCACTATAAAATTATCATCAAACTAGATAGCAAACTTTTTAAATACCACTTTTCTACACTACTCCAAGATGCACCAATTTTTGCAAGTTGGATCTGTGCAATTTGCTTCTGAAGTGTAGTTTTGCATCAAAGTGGAAGTACATGGAGATGAAGTAACACTTTCAAATAGTGGCATTGATTTACAGATTGATCAAAGCATACACTTAAATCTAATTGGTCAGTAAATCTAAAGCTGGTTTTAACTTCTAGACTCCAGAAAATTTTGTCTTCCATTCTAAATCTACATGCATTAAAAAATTTGCTCATTTAAAATTTCAAAAACAAAAGCAAAGATCTCGTATTTTCTACTGTTCCACGTATTTATTAAAAGCCAAGGAAATTAGAAGGTTCTGGAGGCTTTTTCTTATTTTGCAACATACTTGCTTTGTGACCTTGGGCAAGTCACTTAAGCTTTCTCCATCTCAGCTTCCCTTTCTATGTAATGGGAATAATATTTAAAATCCATGGTAGATAGGTATAAGGCTTACATCATTGATGTTCATAAAGTACTTTGAGATCCTTGGATAGAAGCTCAAAGTGAGTATCAGGCAAACTCAAAACCTGCTGTATATACACAGAATTGACTTACAAGCATTTTAATTTCCCAGACATTGGGTATTTAATTTAATAATTGTTGCATTGGAATGTACTTGTGACCTGCACTGATATTATAAAAAGGAAATAGGAATGTATTTTTTAAGCTTACAGAATAGAAATATCTTCTTTTCTGTCTGTATGTAAGCACATATCGGTATGGATATGAATTTACATTTTTGCTAATTTATATTTTTTCTTTTGCCTCAGAGTTGTAGAAACATTTTAACATTCATGAGCCAATTTAAATCCTCTAACATTGCATAAAATACACTGATATTTTATTAAAATAGAACAAAAATTCTTTTTTAAAATTTAGATTCGGGAGGGAGAGAGAGATGGAAGTGAATAAAGTGAGTTTATCTTCACGACAAATTTGTTATTTCTCTCTTTTCGCCATCATATAAGAAAATTGCATTGCATGCTTTCATGGTGTTAATACATCCATCATATAATTCTCTTCTAGCTTGTGTTAACAGTGGGATTACTGGCAGTGGTAGTCTACTTGTACACAGTAGTGGCATTCAATTTTTTCCGTAAATTCTACAACAAGAGTGAAGATGGAGATATGCCAGATATGAAATGTGATGATATGCTAACAGTAAGTTTGTTTGCTTTTGGCTCATCTTTACTTAAGTTATTATTGTATTTCCTGTCCCCCCTCTCCTATTCATGCAACTGTTCCTGAATAATACCTATAGCCAGAAGGCTGGCTGCTCACAACAGGAAGATTATCAGTGAACCATGAAGGAATAAAAAATATAATACAAACGTGCAGGAGTTAGAGAACGTGGCCACAAATGAGGTGAAATAATGTGACATTAGTCTGTGCTATGATTTATCTGAGACTAAAAAAATCAAAGTCAGAAAGTTGTTTCACTGCATGAGGTTTTCATAAAAGTTGTATGAAAGTACTTCTGAATGCTGCAGTTTGACAGGTCATACAGAGAGTTGTGTGGTTATTCTAAACTGTTACCAATATTTTCAAAAATAGGAGCCTAAAGTTAGGGTTCTAAAACCTGCCTGTTTTTCAAAAGTGCTTGTAGGGGACCCCGGAAGACTTTGTCACGGCCAAGTTAGGGCTTTGCGCTTTCTCAAGGATAGGTTATTACTGGACACAGTATGCTTGCAGATGCTGCTTTTAACCGGTTAGAACTGCCCTGTGTGGGAAGCCCTGGTGTTTATGAGGAACTGCAGAAAGCCCCTGGCCATAGGCCAAGGGGGGTGGCCATTGCTAATGGAAAGCCACAAATTGCATATGTATGTGCTGCTTTGCATAAATTTAGCATAATGTTATAATTGCTGTGGGCCATTGGTTGCACATTCGGACTCCGTACCAGGCCGAGCTTTTCCGTGCGCTAGGTTCCCCATCCCAGTGACAGCAACGCTTGGAGTCCCCGTTGTGGGTGTGTCACAACCTTCATTAAAGCCAATTAAATCACTGTATGTGTGGGCCTCGTCCTTGCAGAGCATCCAGGCACGCAACAGTGCTGAATATCCAATGATTCCCACTAACCTCAATTGATTGATTAGATGTCTTCTGTTGACATTTCTGTCACTGGAAACTTTTCGGTGCTTGGTAGCCTGACAATTATTTATCCAATTTTTTTAAATTGCCATTTGAAAGGGTCTGTTAGTGTCAGGTTTTTCTGATTGAGAAGACGTTGCCTAGATCATTACAAAATCTCAGGAGTGTAGGGACTTTCTGATATATTTTTTACATATTATTTACCTCATTTCCTAACAACCGATACCATGTATTTTAAAAATCCTACTTATGAAACAAATTGTAAAAGAAAATAACATTACTAAAAACCCTTATAAAAATGCTATGGTATTTTCCACAGTTGTTCACTTTTCTCCTTTGGCCTTTGCTTTGTAAGTCTCGAATTGCTATGCTGTGAACTATTTGTGAACAAAATATTTATAAGATCATTCCTGTTACTGTATATCACATTATGGCTCTTGGATTTATTATGCCTTTTCGTATCCCCTAGCTATTGGCGTTGGTGAATACTACAGGTATTTTATTAAGATGAAGTAGCCTTACACTCTCCACAGGATACTTCTTAAGAACCAATTTCTGCTCCTGGTTTCACTGGTTTAAACCTAGTGAAAACTATAGGAACAAAATTGACTTAGTGGAAATAATGCAGAGTTACACCAGTGCAAATCAGAGCAGAATTTGACTAGCTGTACAGCCATGACACAGGGCCAGATTCTTCTATGCTATGCCAGTGTAATCCCACTGATTTCCATGGAGCTACTACTGATTTACAAGAGTGCAAGATCAGAATTTGGTCCACGGTACCTGTCAGCTTTCTCTGTGTTTTAAAGTCCATTTGATGTGAAATACATTAGGAATACTCATTAGGAAATGGAAGGGTTTTCTTTTTGGCTTTAGCATGTTTGTAAATTAGTCAGTAGAGAACATCCACTTGCAAGTATAATCACCATAGCTGACAGTACAATATCTCCTTGGCACTTTTGTAGCTTGACATAATTAATTCCATTTTGAATTTCCAACTGATTTCAGAGAGAAATGAAATAATTGCATTTCAGAATCCTCTGATCCAGTCGAGAGTGGAGGTTGTAGGGATGGGAGGAAGGCAAGGCAAGATGCAATGAATGGACACTTTCTTTATAAAGATAAATCAAAGGAATAAAGATAAACTACTAATGGGATAGATTGTGGCCTGTGCTACAGGGTCACACTGGGATTCAAGAGCAAGTAAGAAACTGCTTGGCCTTCCCAGAGCTTCGGTCTAGATGTATAGCAGTAAACAATACTATGGACTTGATGCTCCTATGAGCATCAAGTGGGTGGGGAGAGGTGGGAAATGGCTGGAACACTGACTTCACCTCTCCTAATGCACAGATCAATGCAACTAAACTGAAAGTGCTATGGGGTTGTCATCTGCAAGTGGAAAGTGCCAGAGGCAAAGCAGGAATGATGGAAGGAAACATGACTTTCTCAGGCCTGATGTCTTTACTGTGCTGGTCTTTCTTCAGCACCACATGCACCATTTATACAGGGAAGACTGCAAAAAAAAAACAATCTGGTGCCTCAAGTAGCAGTCCATCACAAAAGAAAAAAAACATTCCATCCCAATCCTGCCAAAAAAAACCCCAACAACAAAATTCTGGACCTAATTTAGTTTATAAGGAGGCAGAGTTTGTTGCTTTTCTACAGTAGTATGTCCAAGTTACAAATGGAACTTCAGATTGGGAAAGCCCTAATGTTCAAGGGTGTTCCATTTGTCTGAAATATTGTTCAATTTGTAGAGTGGCTCCTAGTTTTCTTGCCACATTCGTTAATTGGATCAAATTAAGAATGTTTTTAAGATGTGTGTTGAGATTACATTTCTAATTATAGCAACATGGAGATGTGATGTGATCCCATTCTGATCATAGTACAAAGGAGGGGAAAGTGTAAAACAAACCAAAGAATGAAAAATCCAAAGAGTGAAAAAACTCTGATTTGGAACAATTTGTGTAAGATGGCATGATACATGTAAGCCTATTATTCAGTGTCAGAAGAGAGTAATGAGTCAATAAACCCCCCCAAACCAAAAAGCTATCAAAACCCTGCTCTGCACATACAATTTCCTCCCTGAGGGGAGAATGAGAGAGAAATTGAACCACATGTGACAGATGTTAGTGACATTGTTTAATGCACGACTGGAAGGCGCTCAGATACTAAGATGACAAAGGTGGTATATGAACCTGAACAGAATAGATTTCTTTCTTCCCCATTCCTTGCAGACTACTCCCTTATCAAAGTCTGAAGAAAATATCAAAAGTCATCTAGTAGGGAATTTATATCCCTTTATTAATTAATAGAAATCCCCACATTAATACAAATTAATAGAAAGCTCACAATGCTTTCTGGTTCTGAAAGGTGTGAAAAAAAATACAGTAATTGCCTTTAATTGCAGCTTCTTCCACTGCCCTTAATCAGAAAGGGTCAGATTCTGCTACCCTTATGTATGTTGAGTAGGAACTTACTCTGCATATAGCCCCCCGATCTAAATGTGACTACTCCTGAAGCAAAATAATACTCAGTCGGAGCGATGGTCACAGAATCAGGCATGAAATCCCTCTGCTGGATCTTTTGCACACAGCTAGCTATGTTCTTTACCTACCTATGTGCATTTGGGGCTGTACAGTGCAGAATTCCATATACTTCTGCCTCCTCTCAGTGTTGCCCCTTCCTCTGGACAAAAATGAATTAATATCAATGTGTTACATCCTGATTTGCTTTTCAAAGATGCAGGATTTTAATCCAGATTTCTCATTCTTAAAACTTGCATTTTGTTCTCTTAAAGTGTGATTTGTACTCTAACAAATTCTTATGTAAGTGGCACATTTGGGGTTCCGTATTTATTATGTATCACCGATTTGATAACCCATTTACTCAATTTACAAATAAAAATTACCACCCCCTGTCAGGGTTCCCTCCCCACTCTGAACTTTAGGGTACATGAAGACCCCCTAAGCTTATTTCTACCAGCTTAGGTTAAAAACTCCCAAGGCACAATTTTTTTCTTATACCTTGGATTAAGTTATGCTGCCACCACCAAGTGATTTAAACAAACATTTAGGGAGGGCGACTTGGAGCCCTACCTTCCCCAAATATCCCCCCAAACCCCTACACCCCCTTTCCTGTGCAGGCTTGAGAATAATCCCCTCACCAATTGGTATAGGTGAACAGAGACCCAAACCCTTGGATCTTAAAACAATGAAAAATCAATCAGGTTCTTAAAAGAAGAATTTTAGTTAAAGAAAAGGTAATCACCTCTGTAAAATCCGGATGGTAAATACTTTACAGAATAACAAAAAACTGAAGAACATAGAGGATCTCCCCTCTAGGCAAAACCTTAAAGTACAAAACCAGGGATAAACCTCCCTCCTCCTACTTTTATTTTGGCTTGTGATTTCCTTTGTAGGCTAACACGTTCCTTCGCTAGTACTTACTGATACTAATGGAGCTGGATTGCTTGCTTTCTTGATCTGTCTCCAGCAAGCACACAGAACAGACAGATGCATTTGGACAGACAGACAAAGCCTCCCCCCAACCCCCCAGATTTAAAAGTATCTTGTCCCCTTATTGGTGCTTTTGGTCAGATGTCAGCTAGGTTACCTGAACTTCTTAACCCTTTATAGGTAAAAGAGGAATTACTAACCCCTTACAGGGTAAAGAAAGATGTTATGCTACCCTTAGCTATATGTTTATGACACCCCCTGTAAAACTCAACCTGGGCTCTGAAAAGACATGCTTTCTCTTTCTAACACAGCCTTATCAGCAGCAATAACAATCCTGCAAGAGAGACAGTGCCTTCAGTACTACCTATACAAGCCTCTGAAAGGTCTTGTGCAAGTATAACTGAGAACATCATTCGCACTGTAGAATCATCATGACTTGTGAAGTTGTGGAAAGGAAAAGAGCCCAGCTTGATCCTAAGTTCCCAGAGTGGGACTGTAGGGTTGAGAGTCAGAAAAAAATATTTTAACTCTTAAACTGAGCACATTTGATATGAGATCATTGTGATGCGATAAACAAGGAGTCCCACATTGCTATTACTAGTCACTCTTCAGAATGGAAGTGCACTTTAATTATCTCATGCATCTCTAACATGTCCTCTGAAGAAGGATTCTCATGAGCTGTTTTTTCTTTGAGACACTGAAGATAGGGAAAGAATAAAAAAATACAATTTTATTTAAAAGGCAAGAGATTATAATAATAGTAATAATTATCACTTTACATTTCAAAGAACTTTGCAAATAGTAACACCCTTTTGATATAAGTATTATCATCTCTACTTTATATCTGCAGATGCAGAGTCATACTCTTTGGTATTAAAGGTGGACACAGCAATTCAGCTGCAGAGGCAGAATTAGATTATAGCAGTGCCTGCATTGTCTCCTCATGCTTACTTGACCAGGCCATGCTATGCAAACAATACGAGTATATAACTTAGAAGCAGTTAGCAGTTTTTTCAATTAGATACAATTGTTGTAACACTCTTTCCTTTTTGTTTTAAGCTGCAATTGGAAAACATGAAATTTTGCCACTTGAATCTCAGCAGCATTTCCAATCTTGCTGTAAAATTACACCCCCCTCAAAAAAAAAAAAAAAAGGGGAGGAGGAAGAGAGCCAGCATAGTCTAGTAGATAAGGCGCTGGACTGAGAATCAGGAAATCTAATTTCTGTTCGTACATCTGCCATTGACTTGCTGTGTCACCTTGGACAATTGCATTTCACCTCCCTGTGCCTCTGTTTCCTCACCTCTAAATAAATAAGAAAGACAAATTTGCCCTTTCTCTGCCTTGCTTATTTAGACTGAAAGCTTTTCATTTCAGGAACAGTCTCTCTGTTTCTGCAGTACCTCCCAATGGGATCCCATTCTCAGTTGGGGCTTTTAGGTACTACTGTCATACAAATACCTAATAATAAGTAGCCAAAGTCTTGGAGAATGGGTTTTTTAAATGGTTATGTGTTCTTTCCTTTTCTCGCTTTTTCAGTGCTACATGTTTCATATGTATGTCGGAGTGCGTGCAGGCGGAGGCATTGGTGATGAAATTGAGGATCCAGCAGGAGATGAATATGAGATCTATCGGATCATCTTTGACATTACTTTCTTCTTCTTTGTAATTGTCATTCTGCTAGCCATCATACAAGGTATGTGTTCATACTCTGTGGCCACAGTGATATTTGAAACCACTGGAATCTTAGTGCCACAGTCATCCCTTCACATACATGATGTTAATGGGAACTAAAAGACCAAAATTTCACCAAAGAGAGGTGATAATAGCTAGGTAGGATGTTTCCCCCAACTCCACATAACCCCAGGAGTGAGGACAGGGCAAGGAGAGGGAGATTGAGAGAGAAAACTATTTGATGCGTGTGACAAACTGGAATTGTGGGACCGCTGTGCCCACTTAAATCTCCAGCCTGGTCTGTCTCTCATGATGCTTTGCTAGTGACAAGCAGCAAACCCCTCCAAGTGCTGTAATCACTCAGTCAACAACATGCAGGGACATACCCAGCTAAATTGCATGAATATTCTTTAAGCCACTTATGAACCATACACAGGGAAACACCAGAAAATCCCCCACACTTCCCAGCCTTGCACCCTAGAAATGTACCGTCTTACACTGCTCAAGATCTTATCTTGAACAATGTACGCTCATTGATTAGTTTGCTGTTTCATGAAAGGATAGTGGCTATGCAGCAGCCTTTGTAATCTGAGCAGATTCATCAAACACTTTAGACAAACTCATTGATAAAGAAAAAAATATTAAAATAAGTTTATTAACTACAGAAAGATAGATTTTAAGTGATTATCAGCATTAGGCATAGAGTTGATTACATAAGAAATAAAAGTAAAATCACAGTTTAAATTGGACTCTATTGGACTAAGCAAGATTTGAATCAAGCAGTTTTTCTCACTCCATTAGACGCTATAAGCAGTTCACAGTTCTTAATTCATAGGCTGGATTCCCTGCTCAGCCTGGAGCCAGTCTCACCAGTTCAAAGTCTTTTCTTTCAAATGTTCTTGTTACCTTCAGAGTAGGTGGGGGAGGAGAGAGGCCCGGGGCTGATGTCACAGTCTCCAATTTATAACCCCCAATCAATGTAAATGGAAAGACAGTGTCTCAAACTTGGAGTCAGGGATTATGTGTTCTAGATACCGTGCTGAGACACTGGGCCTGCATTGTCTATGTGCTTCAGGAGTTGACCACTGGGAGAGTGGATTCTTTTTAATGGGCCATCAATACATGGCTGGCTAGTCCTAATGTAAATCTGTCTTGGAGAAGTTAGTTGTTCCTTTGTTGCCATTTGAAGGCCCGCTGTGGGCATCTCCCAGACTCACAATATATTTCAATAATAAACATATAGCAAACTTCATAATTTCACATACAATGGTAATACATACCATTCAATAGGATAGTAATGTTCAGTGGATCATGGCTTCTCAAATAATACCTCACAAGGCATATTTTGGACAAAACATATAATCATGTAACAGTGGTGAATATGTGGGTACAGGGTGTCATTTTGAGGTACAGTCACAATGGGGCATGCTTCTCTTTAAGTCTGTGACAAGTTACAGTGCTTTAATCACAATACATTATTGCTGCTAAGAGCACTACTAGCTCCTCCATCTTGGCTTTTCTCTTCAGATAATGCGGCTACACTTAAAAGATGGATATATCACATATCACTGCCACAGATATGAAGCAGGACATGCTTGTAGACAGGGTCCTGTAGTGCAAAAGACTAGTGACTCTTGAGATTCTCTCCAATACAGCTTGACCTCCAATACATTTTTGCCATTATCCCTTCTGGATCCGTTTCATGAGTTGTCCCACTTTCAAGGCACTCATATACTAGCAGTAAAGAATTTTAATACAACAGAAGAGACGATATGGAGGAGCAGCAAAGGCAACAGATCTACCCTCCTTTTCTGTGTATTTTGAAGAACAAAGGGGAGTGTTTGGCCCATAGTAAACAAGCTTTTCAGTCTTTCTCCAATGAAGACAGAGGCTCTCCCATAAAAGGAATATGAAATCAAGGCTTTTAGTATCCAATACTTGGCTTTCGTCAAATTTTCAATAAGAATCCTATCAAGTACATTCTTTGAGTAGATGCAAGGGTGTATTCCACTTAGGCATGGGTGAAACCAGTGCACCGGAGCTGGAGAAATTTGCCCAGCAGTATCTGTATGGGCAGTGCTACCCCATCCCCTCCCCTGGCCATATAAAGGCAGTGCTGCCCTGATCCATTCAGTAAGTTTCTTCTTACTACCAATGGTTAGAGTTGGTATCTTCACCTCAGACTTTTGTTCTCCATTTCTGACAACTTTTTCTTAGGTTAAGTTTCATGATAGTATATGGTTTAGTTAGAGTAGTTAGCTGCCCTGTGATGTGCCTTCAGCCGGGTTCAAGCATTGTCCATCATGGAAGGGGGCCATCCCCAACAGTGATCCCCACGCAAGCTATTTATTGTGTATCAGTGAAGAAGACATTAGAGAGTTATGATTCATCTGCAAGTCATTAAAAAAAGGACTCTGGTGGCGAGAGACTTGCAGCTGAATAGGCACCAGGTAGAGCAAATCGTGAAGACTGCTTCAGCACTGAGGCCTTCATCTTTTCATCTGATAAGTGGTCACTTTTGGATCTGACAAGTGATGCTACTCTGTGTTCAGCTGTGGCACTTCCCTCAAGAGAAAGAGGGGTCATTCACTTTCCTCTGGTACAGTGACAAAGAAATCTGATAAAATGAACTTGGGTCATTCTAGGGCTTGGGGAGACTCCTCCTCATTTCTTAAGAAGAGTGCTCATCTGCACCATACTCCCTCCGGCATGTGGAATGGAGCAGGTCTATCCAACTTCTCCCTGGTATCAGACTGAAATCAGTGAGAGCCTGTACTATCAACTCCGGTTTTGGCCATGGGGCATCTGTTGAGTCCAGTATCAATGATGTTGATACTAGCAGTGACTGTTTCAATGCTGGCAGCATACTGGGTGGCATCAGACCTCCTTTGCTCTCAGTCCCAGAGTCTCCACTGATTCATGAGCACTCTGGTGCCATCACTTCTACTGCCTCATCCTCTTTTGTGCCCTTTACACCTCCTGGCTGTGTCACAGAGCTGCCTAGGCCTCGGATTGTTTAATGAAGGCCAACACTGGGCCTGGCACTGAAAGCCCCCTAGAAGCTGGTGCGTATTTCAGCACCATTGTTGTCTTGGTGGCAGATCCCTTCATTGAGCTTCGTTCCACTTTAGCCTCAGTACTTGCAACTCTCCAAGTGCCAAATGGAAGTGTGTCTCATTCGATACCACCAGTGCCAATCCTCAGTTCCACTCTGTTCTCAATACTACCCCCATATTGGGACTCGAATACCATAGACATCTGGGTCCTAAGCCCCATCAATTTGAATTATGCCATATAGTTCCTCTCCATCCCTCCTCCCCACCCCAATCTTCTTCAGGGACACCTCTCACAAGACACTGCTCCTCAAGCAGGTCCAGTCTCGACTGGTGCTTGGAGCTGTAGAGTCAACCCCCCTACAGCATCAGGGACAGGGATTCTATTCCTAGTATTTCCTGATCCCCAAGCCCAAAGGAGGGTTGAGACTTCTCCTTGACCTCTATGATCTCAACAAATACATCAGATATGTGAGATTCTGTATGGTTACCCTAGCAAATATCTTCCCTGCCTTAAATCATAATGCCTGGTTTGCTGCCCTAGACCTTCAGAATGCTTATTTCCATGTAGCAATTCTTCTGAGCCACAGGAGGTTTCTCCAGTTCGTCATGGCGAATGGGCACTGTCAGTTCACCACACTCCATTTTGGTCTGTCCTTCACTCTCTGGATTTTTACTAAATGCATGATTGTAGTGATTGCATATCTCAGGAAGAGAGCATTCATATCTTTCCATATCTGAACTATTAGTTCCTGAGAGCAGGTCTAGGGAAGAAATCCTCTCTCATTTTCACTTCATGCTACATTTTCTTGATCGTCTGTTTCATCTTAAACAATGGGTAATTAACATTGGTTCCAACTCAAAGAATTGACCCTGGTAGACTCTACAAGTTCAGGAACATTTCTGCTGACTGACTGACTGCCACATTATTTGCCACCTATGTCTGAAACCTGTCTCAACCCTCAGCCTCAGCCCATGTATGCCTAAGGTTACTAGGTCATCTGGCTGCATGCACACAGGTAGTCCAATTTGCCAGAAAGCACTTTCATTCTCTTCAAATGTGACTGAAGTTGGTCTATCATGTGAATCGTCATCGCTT
Organism: Gopherus evgoodei; assembly: GCF_007399415.2. NCBI lineage: Eukaryota > Metazoa > Chordata > Testudines > Testudinidae > Gopherus > Gopherus evgoodei. Next base: position 147,480,569 of record NC_044324.1, read on the forward strand.
GGACAGACTAGCCTGACTTAATCCAAGATCGACAGATGTCTTATGATAGTGGGTAGTTCAGGGCAATGTGTGCCAGGGCATTCCCTTAACTTGGTCCCCACTGACCAAAACTGTTGTCACCAATGCCTCCTTAATAGGTTGGGGAATGCATCTTGGGTCATTGAAAGTTCAAGGACAATGGTCACAACAGGAAGCTTCTCTGCATATCTATGTCCTGGAGCTTTATGCCATCTACAATTCCAGTCAGGCCCTTCAAGATCACATCAGGGACTGGGTGTGCACATCTGTGCCAACAATACCACTGCAGTGTAATATGTGACCAGATGGGGGGAGCATACTCCAAGCTGCTGTGTCAAGAGGTGATCAAACTCTGGCAGTTTTTCATTGAGGAAACATTACTCCCATGGCTGACCACTTACCTGGGATCTAGAATCACCTGGCGGATCACCTTGGCAGAGATTTCTTACTGAATCATAAATGGTCTCTGAACTCCAGCATCAGGTGGTCCATTTTTGCAGTTTGGGGCATTCTGACAATTGACCTGTTTACCACAAGAAACAATAAGAAATGCTAGTTTTTTTGCTTCTGAGAGAGTCTCAGTCTGGGCTTCTTGATTGATGTTTTTCACCTGAGCTGGGAATCAGCACTCCTATACAATTTTTCTCCAATCCTGATCATCCTGCAGGTCGTTCTCAAGAGAAAATTGGACCATGCCAAGCTCTTTATCATTGCTGTATTGTGGCCAAGACAGTATTGGTCCTCTGATCTCCTCGCATCATCAGTTTAGCCTCCCATATCCCTTCCTCCCCACCTCCATCCTCTGCCGCACAGTCAGGTTTTGCATCCAGTGCTCAGCAACCTCCATCTCACAGAGTGGATGCTACATGGTTAATGAGGAGGAAGAACTATATTCAGAGGCAGTCAGGCAAGTCTTGCTAACTAATAATGTCAAGTGCACAGCCCTCGTCCACATCTAAGAGCTCCTCTGGTACCACTGCTGATCATCAAAGTTCCGTTTGAGCAGATCACCATGGATCTTGTGGGGCCGCTAGAGAAAACAACCCGAGGCCACCAGTATGTGCTTATCGTCCTAGACTATGCAACCAGGTATCCAGAAGCTGTCCCCTTATGAAGCACAGCTTCCAAGAGCATTGCCAAAGAATTAGTGGCAATCTTTGCCCGGGTAGTGCTACCAAAAGAAATTCTCACAGACCTGGGAATACCATTCATGTTCAAGCTGATGAAGGGCTTGTGTTTCCTGCTCCATGTCCAGATCCTGTGGACTTCAGTTTACCATCCACAAACTGATCGTCTAGTGGAAAGGTTTAACCGAACCCTCAAGGCCATAATAAGGAAGGTGGTAAGCAAGGATGGGAAAGATTGGGACAATCTACTACCGTACCTCGTGTTCGCCATCCGTGAGGTTCTCCAAGCTTCCACTGGATTCTCTCCCTTGAGTTGTTGTATGAACACAACGCACGAGGTATCCTGGACATAGCCAAGGAAATTTGGGAGGAGGAACCCAGTGAGGGGAAGAACGTAATAGATCATGTGCTACAGATGAGGGACCAGATAGCCCCAGTCACTCCCATAGTGAGGTAGCGCCTAAAGAACCTACTACAACCGTCAAACCAAGGTTCGTTAGTTTCAGCCTGGTGACGAGTAATGGTACTGGTACCCACGGCCGAAAATAAGCTGTTGTCCCAGTGGCAAGGGCCCTATGAAATAGTCGAACCCATAGGGAAAGTAAATTACAAGGTGCGACAACCGGGACGTTGAAAAGTAGAGCAGATATACCACATCAACCTTCTGAAACCATGGCATGCACAAAAGGCGTGCACAGCGGTTCGAGAAGAGCTGCACCCAGGGAACAAAAATCCTGAACAGATGAGAGGGTGTCTCCTGATCTAATGACAGCCCAGAAGAAAGAGGTAACTGAGATGATTGCCCGATATCAAGACATAGTCTCGACACAGCCGGGTTGCACAACTGGGATATATCACCACATGAGTTCTGGGGCCAGAGTAACTATGAGGCCCTACCGGGTGCCAGCAGCCAAAAGGGAGGAAATAAAAGCAGAAGTCAGGAAAATGCTGGAGATGGGGATCATCGAAGAATCCCACAGTCAGTGGTCCAGCCTGATAGTGTTGGTGCCCAAACCTGATGGCACCACAAGGTTCTGCAATGACTTCCATCGACTAAACGAGATATCCCAATTTCATGCCTGCCCTATACCACACATAGACGAACTAGTGGACTGTCTGGGGAATGCCCGGTACTTGATAACCCTAGACTTGACAAAGGGGTACTGACAGATTCCTCTAGCCGAAGATGCAAATGAAAAGACGGCATTTTCTAAATCAGAGGGTCTCTTCCAATATATGGTCCTTCCTTTTGGACTACATTGGGCTCCAACTACCTTTCAGCACCTCATGGACAAGTTATTATGCCCCCCATACCAGTTATGCTGCGGCCTACTAGGATGACATGGTGAGTCATACCTCAGACTGGGAGACTCACTTGGAAAAAGTGGGGGCAGTCCTTGATACCTTCAGGCGAGCTGGCCTTACGGCAAACTCTGTTAAGTGTGCCGTAGGGTTCACGGAGGTCAAATATCCTGACTACATGGTAGAAAAAGGTCTAGTAAAACCCCAACTAAATAAGTTAGAAGCCATCCAAAATTGGTCATGGCCGAGTCATAAGAAGCAGGTCCAAGCATTCCTAGGGGTGATGGGGTATTACAGGCGTTTCATCCCCCATTTTGCTACAAGGGCAAGTCCCCTAATAGACTTAGCAAAGGCCCATGGTCCTGATCCAGTCAGATGGTCCAATGAAGCAGAGAGGGCATTCGCAGACCTATGGATTGTCCTCTGCAGTAACCCCATATTGATAGCCTCGGATTTAAAAGGAGTTCATCCTAGAGACAGATGTATCTGAGGTGGGGTTAGGCTCTGTTCTGTCACAGATGGTTGGGGAAGAGGAACACCCAATTCTCCACCTCAGTAGGAAACTCCTTCCGAGGGAATAAAATTACGGAGTAGCAGAGAGAGAGTGCCTAGCTGTAAAATGGGCCATGGAAATGTTGCGTTATTTATCCTTGTGACCAGCCATGCCCTTCTTCAATGGATGCAACAGAACAAAGAAAAGAACACAAGGATAACCACGTGGTTCTTATTCCTCCAACCTTTCCAGTTCCACATACGGCACAGAGCAGGGAGTTGCCATGGCAACGCTGATGGCTTATCATGTGTACACTGTCTGGCGTCCCAAGCTGCCCAACCCCATGGTGTTGAGCATGGGGAAGGGATATGTGATAGACCCAGGCCAGTTGAGTACAGCAGAGTAGCAGAAGGCAGATGTACTGGCCACTGGATTAACAGTTTTCTGTTCCCTGACTGACCAGAGCAGGGGCTGCTCCAGGCTAATGAGAACACCTGACTCCAATTAACCTGCAAAGAGTTAGGTGAGGCCATTACGCTAATGTGACCACCTGATTCTAATTAAGGCCCCTCTGATACTATAAAAGGGCTGTCATAAACAGATAGTTAAGGGTTAATGTGTCTTTTACCTGTAAAGGATTAACAAGCTCAGTGAACCTGGCTGACACCTGACCAAAGGACCAATCGGAAGACAAGATACTTTCAAATCTTGGTGGAGGGAAGCCTTTGTTTATGTTTTTTGTTTGTGCTTTGTTCTCTTTGGGGTCTGAGAGGGACCAGACATGCTCTCCAATCTTTCTGAAAAAGTCTCTTCTATTCCATCCTGTAAGTACTAGATAGCAGGCGGATTAGGCATTTGTTTTCTTTATTGCAAATGTGTATTTTGCTGGAAGGATTTTAACTCTGTTTGCTGTAACTTGTATACTTAGGCTGGGAGGGAGAGTCCTCTGGTCTAGGTGAAGCTGAAAGACCCTATAACATTTTCCATCTTGATTTTACAGAGATAATTTTTACTTTTTTCTTTCTTTAATTAAAAGCTTTTCTTTTAAGAACCTGATTGATTTTTTTTTTATTCTTGTGTGAGACCCCAGGGGGTGGGTTCTGGACTCACCAGGGATTGTTGGGGGGAAAGGAGAGAAGAGGGAGGGAAAGGTTAATTTCTCTTCGTGTTAGGATCACTGTCTCTCTCTCAGGGAGAGTTTGGGAGGGGGAGAGAAGGGGAGAGGTGAATTTCCTCTCTGTTTTAAGAGTCAAAGAGTTGAATCACAGTGATCTCTCAGTGTAACCCAGGGAGGGGAAAATGTGGGAGGAAGAAAGGAGTGGGGGAATGGTTTATTTCCATTTGTTTTAAGACCCAGGGAGTTTGGGTCTGGAGTCCCCCAGGGAAGGTTTTGGGAGACAGAGAGTGTACGCAAACACTATGTTTTAGGTTGGTGGCAGCGTGATAAGATCTAAGCTAGGAATTAAGCTTAGAAGGGAACAGGCGGGTCCCCACTATTTGGACGCTAAAGTTCAAAGTGGGAAAGGAGACCCTGACAAAGGCTCACTCCAGTCAGGCAGAGAAGAGCCGGGGAGCCAGAGGAAAGGAAGTGTGGCTAAAGGGCTGGTTAATGAAGACACCCTCAAGTCATTGGTAAGGGAGCCCTAAGGTGAAGAAGGGAGAAGCAGGAGAGCTGTGGGGAAGTGGCCCAGGGAAATGTAGCAATTCTGGCAGTGAAAAGTTAGCTGCCAACAGCTGCTACCATTAAGGTCCCTGGGCCAGAACCTGGAGTAGAGGGTGGTCCCGGGTTCCCCCCAACCCACCACTACAGGAACACCTCCTGGGAGGGGAAGTCAGGCCCCTGTCAGGACAGGAGGCTAAACTGTTCTGAAACAGGCCCCCAGAGACAACAGAGACTGTGGAGTTCTCTCACCAACCTCCTTGCTGGCTTATGATGAAAAGGGCTCAGTAGATGGTAACCCTGACTCTAGAGAGAGACGAGCTATGTGGAGGGTCATAGTGAGCCACTGAGGTGAGCATATACCGCCTAGAAGCACGGGACCCACAGGGACAAGGTCAGAACTTTACCACACTATGTAATTAAGTTGTGATTGCAGCTTGTGTAGGCATACCAATGCTAATTTTAACCTAGCTGGTTCAGGCTAAAAGTAGCAGAAAAGGTGTGGTGGTGCAAAATTGTCAAGGATGCCCAGAGCATTGGAGAGGATGCTCTTTTATTGCAGTTATAGTTTGTAAAAATTCAAATCAATATATACATCCTTTTGGAGTAACACATGTCAAGACTTTGATGGCTTTACCGCTTTTATAAATAATGATCTTTGATTGCCTTGTACCAGCTAACATGTTAGATGATGAATTTTGCTCCATGAGAATCCTCCTAGTTTCTTATAGGTGTGTTTAGATATGAGTTCTCAGTGTGTGGCAAATTGTTTGTTTACAATTCTGATGTGTTGTCTCAAAGATTCGAGCAAACATTTGTTTTTAAAAGGCATTTGTAAAAAACAGAATTCCATGTTTTGATAGCCTCAATCAGTGTATCTCATGCTGTTTGCTTTTCCAGTTTGGTTTCCTTGTTTGTGAGTAACTGAATATAAGTTGACAGGTCTTAACTGTAAAACTTGAACCTAATTCTTATCTCACTTTCACAAATTGTACAGCAGTAAACTCCGGGTATGGCTACACTTACAGTTGTACAGCGCTGGGAGTTACAGCTGTCTTCATACAGCTGTGTAGGGAAAGCGCTGCAGTGTGGCCACACTAACAGCTACCAGCGCTGCAGTGTGGCCACATTTGCAGCATTTGCAGCGCTGTTGGGAGTGGTGCATTGTGGGCAGCTATCCCAGCGTTCAAGTGGCTGCAACGTGCTTTTCAAAACGGGGGGGTGGGGTAGAGTGTGACAGGGAGCGTGGGGGAGACAGAGAGAGTGGATTTTTGGAGCTGACTCTGTTCTCAGCTCCCTGCCTTGCAAGTTCTAAGGACTGGAAGACACACAGCATCTACCTTGAATCATTTTAAAAGTTTTGACCCCTTCCTCCACCCCTCTCTTATTCACTAAATGCAAATTATGCACTCCTAAATAGCCTTCAGACCACATAAGCAACTGCTCAACACGGACTTCCCCCTCCCCCTCTGCCGTGTGAGCGTGCCGTTTCTCTCTTCAAGCAAACAGCTGTGATCATTCCAAAGCAATTCCCCTGCCTGCCTCCGCTCGGTCAGCAAACAGGAGCTGTGTTTGTTTTTTAAATAAGCAGTTCGGGGGAGCTCGGAGTTCAGCCATTCTTCCAGTTTGTTGTGAGCAGGCATTCTGGGATACCTCCTAATACCCTGGAGGCCAATAACAGCACTTTTGGTGGCCACACTTGATGAGCAGCGCTGCATCACCAACGCTGCAATCGTTACACCCCGAGCAGACCAGGTGTACAGCCAGCGCTGCAGCCAGGGAGTTGCAGCACTGGATGTGCCTTGCAGGTGTGGACAGTTACTAAGTTGCAGCGCTGTAAACCCACCACCAGCGCTGCAACTCTCTCCAGTGTAGCCAAGCCCTCCATTAACTTCAGTGGCATTGGTCTTATTAATACCAGTGCAAGTGAGGGAAGAATCAGACCCTTTGTATTTATAATATAGGTCTCTGACCCTAGAATGTTTTTTCCTTTTCTATTTCTCTAATCAATGGCCCATCGCTTCTTCGGAGCTCTGTTAATGCAATTCCATTATTAAGTGACAAGCATAGTGAGTGCAGGAGCTTCAGGATGCACATAGCCTTGGCCATCTCCATGGTATTCATATAATAAAGCTACGAACTCTGTTAAGTATATGGTAGTATCCTTTTATTGGTTTTTTTTTTAAATAAAGATTCCATTACCCTACAAATGTGTGTCTACCTTTTACCTACTGTATAAAAGAAAAGGCTAGGGCTGTACATATAAAACAGGAAGCAACTTATCCCAAAACACCCAATTAAAAAGTATGTTATGAAATCCCTGCCAGCCAGCCCAATTGGAGGGACTTGTTTTCTTTCTGTGTAGTCAGCTTTGTTTCACATATTTAGACACTAGAATGATTTTCAAAATATGTGAAGGTTTCTACTACTTCAGGAGACAACTTCTGATTTGATCTTTCTCCATCAGAACTCAACCTTGGTTCCCTGGGTATGCACGTTTCGCCATATTGTACTCTTGAATGTTAAATATCATTTTTATTTAAACACCAGGTTTAATTATTGATGCTTTTGGAGAATTAAGAGACCAACAGGAACAAGTTAAAGAAGACATGGAGGTAAGAAATGATAAGCTTCTAGTTGCTTTACCGTAGCATACTTAAGTAAAGTGCTGGTTGCCAGAATGTGCATTCATTATCCAAATGCGATGATTCATCAGAGAGTAATTTTAAACTGACAGGAACGTAGGCAATTAGCAGTACAGCAAAAGGGTTCAGTATCAAACAGCATACTGGGCAAGATTCTGTCCTCAGTTACCCCTCAGCGAAACCATATTGAAGTCTCACACATAAAACTGAGAGTCTGGTCTACTGAGATGACTTTCCATGACTGACTTTTTTGATTGAATGACTTTTTAAATATCTTCTTAGAGCAAATATATTACTATATCACATGAAAGCCTATAGAAACAATTCTGTAGCATTCAGTAGAACAGTCTTAGTACAATTCCTTTTAATCAAAGTGCTCTGCTAACAAGTTATAGAATAGCATTTGCTGTTGCCCACTTTTGCCTGTGAAAGGGGTACAGTGGAGAGCAAGATCTTTGACTGCAGTTTGGCACTACCAGTTAGAATCACGCAGGACACAGTCACAGTTAATCAAAACTGATACTCTGCACTTGACACATTTTAGACCTATTTGTCCACTACCTGCAATCTCAGTTGGTTCTTTGGTACATCTGGCTCCTTATAGGTGATAAACTAACAAAACTAAGCCAAATCACCTACCAATTTATTTTCATGTGTCTTTTTATGTTAATACTAAGGATTTTATTTTATTTTAACTTTGTCAGCTATGGCTGACTAGAACAAAACTGACCTCAGGGGCTGGTGAAGGCCTTTTGAGTTTAGCTTGGAGGTTCCCAATATTCAGCATCAATGAAATCAGATTACAAACCATAGAATCATAGGATGGAAGAGGTGATCTTGTCCAGTCCCCTGTTATGGTTAATCTCATTTGTGTATTTTCTTTGGATATCCTAAGTGAAAGTATTCAGTTCCTGCAGAGTTGCCATTTTCTTGTTTAAATCTGACTGTTAGAATTCAGAAGGGTATCAGGTACCTGCTGTGTTCTGTAATCTCAACTGAGAGCGTATTCAGTTTCAGATGGGTAAACATAACTACCTTTGAGGTAATGATTGCTATGGACTACACTGACTCTTATATTCATTTAAGTAGCCTGGCGAGAACAGAAAGGAAAAATTGCTTTTCAGCCTTGATTAATTCATGCCCTCCTTTCTCCTGGTCTATTCCCATTCAGTTATTGATGCCAAAGGTTTTTTACCAAACAGCAAGAAGTGATTGTGACAGCAATTAAATTTCTGTTCATGTGCTTGGCTGAGGCTTAGGCTGAATCCTTAAAGCAAAAGCCTTTATTAAGCACATGGTATATTTCATGTTTCAGAATTTCTCAATAAATTGCTGTGTGCTTATGGGTTTTTTTTTAAAAGAAGCTAGCACGGTTATAGAGCATTTCAACAATGTGCATATTTTCTGGATTTTTTTTAGACCAAATGCTTTATCTGTGGGATAGGCAATGACTACTTTGACACAGTGCCCCATGGCTTTGAAACACACACCCTGCAGGAGCACAACTTGGCCAATTATCTGTAAGTACAGAACCACACAAACTTCAATAACTCATGACTTCCATCAGCCCTTGCAAGTAACTAATCAGTCCCACAAAATAAGTATTTATTCCATTGGCCCTCTGTCTCATTCAGTGCGTAGAATGAGCCCTGCTCTGGGAATGAATTAGTGCTGTGTAGTGAAAGAAACTGTTACTTGTTGCAGAAATTGGAAAGTGTATAGAGAATGAAGTAGGGAACATATAGGAAAAAAAAAAAAGGACAGCACACAGTTAAGGCTGTTGAATGCTGCCCTGGAGAATTGGATTCTATCACTGTCCATGCTATAGAGTTCCTGTCTGGTGCTAATTAAGCCATTTAAACCATATTTTTCCAAGTGGCTACTAACTGTGTGTTTGTGATTATGTGGGTGCCCAACCTGAGATGGAAGTGCTTGATTCTCATAACTGCAACTAAAGTCAATGGAAGCTGCATTTGAATATATAAAGTGCTATCTAATGCTAAGTATTCTGAAAAATCTGGTCCTAGGTACCTCAAATTGGGCACTCAAAATTAATGGCCATGCTTTACGTTTATATTTTATAGAGAGAGATGTCATGTCTAGAATGGATTTAATATAAAAATGAGCTAGATTATGAAATCATCACCATGTGTGTAAATATGCCAAAGCATCAAGCCTAGAGTACTAATAAAACCACAGGGTTATATTCTGCTGTCACATTTTTTTTCATCTGTATTGACTAGTTTGAACCACAAGATCTAATAAAGCACCCTCTTTAATAAACTGTTTAATAAGCTGATTCTGAAAGCCTTAATCGTCTTGAATAATGCATATCCATGGAAACAGTCTCCTTGCCTATTCACCAATGTAAGTGTGTACAATAAAGCCCTAATTCACTAGTCTGGGACAAGAAAATTTCAGTTGTAATTTTCCTATTAGAAGGGTTGGGAAAGCTTCATCTAAGCATCGTAACTGCAGTATGTTTATAGTAAACCAAACTTAAATTTCTTACTCTTTCGAGAGTCATCCATTATTAATTGTAGTCAGCTAGTAAAAATGATTGATGGGTGAACCTCAGAAGTGTTGAGATTGTGTGGGGTTTAATATATATCTAAAATGCTAATGTGTATATTGTATATCCATTAACAGAATTATTCTATAAAACATAATGGCAAACATTCATCTGTTTGTATTTCCCCTTGGTTTTCTGATATTTCCATGTGGTTGTTTCTGATGAAAATGTTTTTTTTCTGTAGATTTTTTCTGATGTATCTCATTAACAAAGATGAAACAGAGCATACAGGACAGGTAAGTGAGCACTGTTTACACCAGTACTATTAAAAAAGTGCTAGTGATAAAAGTCAGGAATGTTCAGTATGGCACAACTAGATGAGAATTCTAACCAATCATGTGAAGCTCTCCCTGTGGAACAAGTGACCTCATCCAAAACATTCCTTAAAACTCACTTATTTTGGCCAGAGTTTCATTGTTAACCTCTTCTTCAGCACCTTTGCATCTGTTCTGGTACCTGATTTTGTATTCTTAAAACTTGTCTCCGCAAAATAAGTTTGAAAGGAAAATTGCAACTAACAAGATATGTATATCCCATTAAAATAACAAGTCACTTGACTTTTTCCTATTTACTATCTTCCTCGCTTCCTTTGTTATTATTACTTTCTTGGTTACTTGTAATTTATATTGTATTCTTTTCAAAGCCAGGACAGTGCCATCTATCTCTGTAAAATACCATTTTCTCCCATGGTATTGTATAAGCAATATTGAAAGCTGGTGATTTCCATAAGAGGCAGGCTTATTAGACATAAGGACAATTATAGTGAGGCTTGCACCTTTTAATGAGGATATCAAACTGGATTCTAACTTTCAGATTTGAATAAGCATTCACAAATTTGGCAAAAGGAAGAGAATTTTCTCATCATGTACAATGAGTAACAGTATGTCCATTAATGACATACACCCCAGATACACATGAAATTCAGGCAGGTGACATTCATTTAAGAGAAGAACAGATAAAACTAAAGCTTCTTAAATTTCACAACATTTTATCCAAAATGAAATTCTAACCACTTGCTCAGCACAGCCTATTAGCCGTATGCTCACTTTTCCTCTCCCCACCCTGGAGAGCAAGGAGGCAGGACTATGGAACAATCCAGCCCAAGGGGCAGCCTAGAGACCCGGTGCACTGCTGTACACCAGCCCCAAATCACTCCTGAACAGATAAGAACTTCAGACTCTCATTTATTTTTTGTTAATTTCAGTGGGCTCTGCAGGGGCTTTAGATGGCACGGCCATGGATGGTGAGCAGATACACCATACCAGAAGGATGTAGCCAGAGGCCAGAGAAAATGCCCTCTGAGGCAAATGTACTCAGAGCCTTCTCCTACTTCTCTTTTTGGGAAGTATATCATAGATTCTCCCACAGTGCTGACCAGCTGCATTGCTGGGAGTTGGTGTCCTGCCTATGCCCTCTTTGGGTTGTCTTTCTATCTAGCTACACACTTATAAGGCTCACCTCACTGTAGCAATCATTTATATATTATTCCTCAAAACACCCCCCTTTACGTGAAACAATGTTGGCACTAATGCTTCCTTGTATTCAAAACCCACAAACGTGAGATGGGCTGCATCTTCCACAGGTGCACATAATGAGAAGAAACTTTCCTTGCCCTCATTTCTTTTGCACCTCCACAAAGGCAACCAGAACTAAACCATATTTTTGGCAAGGGTGCTTGTTAGTCTTCACAGGCCGCATCTTCCAATGGCTTCCTTTTTTGAATGAGCATCTATGTGCATGAATTGTATAAACTGGAATGTAAAGATCTGCTTTCTATACAAACATTCACATTTTGAGTCCAGATGTAGGTGGCTACATGCTTTTTTGGGTGCAGATAAAAGGTAAACCCATTGGAAAATGAAGCTCCAAAGTTTTATTTTACCAAGATTTTTTTTCCTTGCCTTCACTGCTCTTTGAAATGTTCTTCCAAACCTTTTGACACTTCCTCAAGCCTTTTAGCTACAATTGTCAACAGAAAATAGTGTGCCAAATGTGCTCAGACAGCTGGAATTCCCACTGAGAACTGTGTAAGAGTGATAGGTAAAGTGGTTGGTAGTTGCAGGTCCCACACACACACACAGATTGCTTACAGAGCATCAAATTACAGTACACCACAGGGATACAGCACATTTTTCTCTGTTTGTTTAAGCTGTTCTCTTTGAAATCTGACAAATATACTGAGCTACTATAATTGTGTTCTGTCTATATACGGCCAGTCAGTCTTGACTGAGTGCACATTTTATAAACTTGTTTCACTGTTTCTGAATATCTATTTTGTCCTTTGACAATGACATGTTAAACTAGACTAGAATGTTTACCTCTTTTGTAAATTAATAATATTTGTTATGGAAAAATACTGCTGCATTTATGTTTGCTCTATTGTTTGACATTACTTATTGTGTGTGTTGACCCACTGCATACACTGAGTCCAGACAGTGACTACCAATAATCGCTCCAAGTCTGATTAGTTATACAATGCTTTCATTTAGATGTGGAGAATGAGAGAGCCCTCTGAACTATCTAATCAACTGAATCACTGGTATTTGCTACAATAAAATGCTGTCTCGTTTTGTTTTTACTGTATTATTCAAAAGCTGAAGAGTCACCCTTTAAAATGTGCAATACACCAGATTTGATGAATGTAGGGATATATTTGGCATAAGCGCTATACATAAGGATAAGACTAGATCTCTTGGACAGTATACTGTCTGTTAAAGCAGGCGAGGATAAAACCTAGAGTTAGGGGAAATTGCTCCCATTTTGGATTCTACCAGAAGCTGATCTCATTAAAGCCTTTGTATTATTTTATATATTGTACACAGGCATGTTTGAAATGCTGATGTAGAAATTCAGCTGAGTTCCTTTAAGGATCATTAAAACACTAATCCTTAGCTACAGTTTGGTACTGCAGGCAACTGTACTACACTGGGGAGGTGGGGGTGGGGGGGAATCAACCTAAGATATAGAACTTCAGCTTTGAGAATAGCATAGCTGAAGTTGACATATCTTAGGTCAAGTTACTTCGCATCCTCACGGTGCGGTGTCGACTGCTGCTGCTCCCCCATCGACTCCGCTTTTGCCTCTCGCTGCGGTGGAGTACAGGAATTGACGGCAGAGTGATTGGGGATCAATTTATCGCGTCTACACTAGACACAATAAATTGATCCCCTATAGATCGATCACTACCCACCGATTCGGCAGGTAGTGTAGACGTACCTTTGTCTCCATTTTTTATTTCACCAGAAAGAAAGTCAAAATTCCTGAGCTCTTCAAGAGTCTGTTTAAAATACTCCCTACCCTAACATATATGTGTTTGTATAATACTTTCATCCAGGAGACAGAAAACCAAAAGCCTAGACTAAAATGAACTAAGTTGTTAGTGTGTTACATCATGTATAGGTTCATACACAGCAGATCCATTTTGAATTGGATCAGAAAATTTAGAACAGCATGTAGTCTTTTTTGAAAGATGAGGGATGGCTAATGTACTCTCACTGAATCAGATTAATTATTTAAATCTCCTGTGTCTTGCAGGAATCCTATGTATGGAAAATGTATCAAGAACGATGCTGGGAGTTTTTCCCTGCTGGTGACTGCTTCCGAAAACAGTATGAAGACCAGCTCAACTAAATATGAATGAGGATCGCCACTGAAAATATATCTATCCATCTCCCAACTCTTTAGGGAAGAACTGATTTCTCGACTCTCCAAAGCTGTGTGCTTTTTGAAGCACCAAAGCTGTGTTTCTCATTACCTGACTGTGCTGGGTTTTTTCCCTGTTTATTTTCTTTGAGAACAATGGAGTAAAGAACAATGAAAACTTAAAACAAGCAACTCATGGGGGGAAAAAACCACACACCCACACATAAATCCCCATACATAACATGCGCACACACAAAGAGGCAATTATTTTATGAGACTGCCAGATGAATCCCTTGATTCTGAGAACACACATGGGGTAATGTGGTAGTGGCATTCATTCAATCTATTTATTTCATCATCCTGGAAGAAACTATATAGTTCATAGAGCACTGTAAAGGATTGTTTTGGACACTAAGTTGTGGGGAAATAGTGCCTTACTATATGTGGGTTGAGCTATGCAGAAGATGAGTGCATGATGACATCTTATCTTTTCTTTGTGCCCTCCCTTTCTTCCCAATTAATATTTATTTTGTGTTTTGGTGAGGTTGTGGGGGGGAGGGGTTTGACTGTGCACACCTTTTTAATAAGACTCTGGCGTGTCTCAGGACAAGAGTAGGGTATTCTCATCAAGCTAAATTCACATTTACCTTCCTCTTTTGCTCTCGCTCTTATTTTGGTAATGCTGTGATGCAACACTGCAACTTTATGAAATCTTTGTATGAAAACAGACTGAAAAACACTTTAAAAAGAAATATTTCATTGCATGTTTATTATGCAAGTTTAAAACCAAGAAACAAAAAATAACAACCTTCAAAAGCAAGTTGATCAACGTGAGAAAAACAATCACAATAATTATACTCATAGTAATAAAGTGTTGTGGGCTTTATTGTACATTTGGAATCAGTGTCATCAGCCAACAATGTATATGTTATGAACTTAACGGTAGTTTTGGTTTAATTCCTTTTTCTCTTTCTTTCATTTTGCCACCTGTGATCAATAGTGGAGTTAAAGATTTTCTTGTTAGACCATTTTTTAAAATCAAAGCTGAAGCAATATCCATTCAGGGATTCCATTTGGTCCATCATGAAGCACCAATGATATGTACATCACTCCATTTTGAGTCCTTTTCAATTGTAATGGCAATCTTTACAAATAAAAAGAGAAATTCAGAATGGAAGCTAGGTGGTTTTGCTAACATTTGAGCCTTTTCTTACTGAGTTTACTAGTTAGTACCTGATTTAACAATCAGGATCACTCTGCCGTCTTTTTGTTGAAATTATTATCCTCCTGTGCTCAGTGGTGATCCTTCTTTGCATCTTTTTCACTCATAGTCCACAACTTCATCCGGCCACAAATGCAAATTAGTAGCTTCACTAGCAGTCAGTTGTAGCTAAGAGAAGTGGGAAGTAATTGTTATGAATATGGTGTTTAAAAGCCATAAAAATCGTATTTCAATCCCTCCCAACCTCCAGGGTTGTTCAGATGTAGGCTGTCAATTCAGCTGGCCAGAAATACAGGTGCCATTCTGAAATTTGGGTCCAGAGCAGGGTTGAGATTTCAAATACTGTAACATTCCAGGGCTCTTTGAACCCAGAATTTTGGTTTATAATTATGATTATAAAAATAGGAAACAGCTGCCAGGAATTTATTTGTTTTCTTATTCACTACCCCCCTGAGATGTTAGCAGAAGAGGTTTTCCCTCTGTCATATGCACATGCCGTGGTTTTTTACAGTTTTGCTCCTGAGCACCAGGCTGATGGTGTTGACTTAGTTTTAAAGATCAGTGAAGTACTTGTTTCAATAACTAAATTCAGAAGGAAGAATATGGACTTTGCAGACAAATATATAAATAGAAGAGGGATGTCTCCTTAATCTTGACCTTCCACATCAGAAAGCTCCTGCTTCATTCTCTACTGTTTGAGCCCAGGACTCTGTAGCATGCAATATGTATGAAACCATGTTAAAGCATAATGGGCCCATCTTTGGTGGTGGAACAGATGTTTACCATTTCATTATATATATCTGCACCTACTGAATAAATCTGCCCACCTGCCCATCCCTCCATTCACAGGGACATATGCCTCCTCCCAGCTGATAACGGGTTCATTGATGTGAGCAAGATTTGGCTGGCATTGTTGGAAGTGGGTAGAGGTATGCTTCATGGAGTGGCTGTGGAACATGGGTGTGAATGGCTTCTGCTCTGCATCTCCTGCTCCCTCCACCAAGATACTAGCTCACAGTTCGCTATAGTGACCTAGATGTATTCAAAACATAAGATTCAGAAGAAAACTCCAAAAAGTTGAGAATGAAAACACATGTAATGAGAGTATTATGTTTTTCTTATTAAACTATGAATTTTCACAAAGAACAGGAGTACTTGTGGCACCTTAGAGACTAACACATTTATTTGAGCATAAACTTTCAAATAAATTTGTTAGTCTCTAAGGAGCCACAAGTACTCCTGTTCTTTTTGCGGATACAGACTAACATGGCTGCTACTCTGAAACCTGTGAATTTTCAGTAATTCATTCTGATTCTAGTGGTGACATTCAGTTCTTCAGGTATGAAATACTTCAAGCAAATCTGTCAAATACTGAAAAAGGAGGAAAGCTATTCAAGTACTACATTTTAGATTCATGCAAAAAGGAAGGGAACTCGTTAAATGTTATAGCTTTTAACTATCACTGATCAAACTGATTTCCTAAGATCTTTATTGGCAAGCTTCTGAAATGGGATGTTGTAAAAAGGAATGCGGCATAACTAATAGCTTATTCACATGACTGCTGCCAAATTCTGCAGAAAATTAATTCTTTTGCAACTGTCTGGAAAGAATTAAACTTTAAAATGAAGTTAGAAGTGTGCCATGAGAGAACACTACTTCCAGGCTGAAGTACAAGGCTATGTGACAATGCACCAGTTGAAAAAGCATTATTGTATTATGTCTACAAATTCAATTACAGTACTTACCTAATGTACCGTTAGATATTTTAAGGTCCAATTACATTTACAAGTACATACATTAATATTTGCATTTTTATGTTTCAGCTGTTACCTTGTAGTGAAAGGTATGAACAAGTAATACAAAATATTTCAAGACACGCTCTTTATAAGATGTTGGAGGGGATTTGCTGCTGCTTTCTGATGCATGCTGCAGCTACCAACATTGTATATGTGGTGGTCATGTATTCTGGTTAGTTTTAGCAAATAAGTCAAAGAATGAATGATGATGGAGAAGTGAAAAATACACATGAAATAGGAAATAAATGAGGATAGAGGTTGAAATAACCATTTGTCTATACAGACCAGTCGTTAATGCTCAGGATTTAGGAACCTTAGGAGGCCCCTGTCTATGTTGTACTTGTCATTGGTGTAGCTCCTTTCACAAGCACTATTAGTCTCCTTTTTTCAGTCACGAACATCTATCTGTCATTTTATTAGTGATTTTGACATGAGAGAATCACAGAAAGAACAAATAGAGGCCACTTAGTCCTTTAAGGCTGATGCTCTCACCCTCTGTATTTTACAAGATTGCTCCCTATATCTTTGCCTCTCATATCTTGTCTAAGCCATTTTTGATGAGCTGCAGGTATGCTGCATTGCGAACCTCCACCATCAAGTTACTCTTACTAATGTAGCATTTTCTTTGCCTGTCATAATTTTTTTCATTTTTCATCCCCAGGCCAATGGTACAACTGCTATGATCCTCTGAGACTATGACTAATTCCCTTCATTTACACTATTACCTTGAAATATTTCTTGGCTGTGATAGTGTTCCAGTCCTTTGTTTTCTAGACTGTAGTATATCTAAGATAAGAATTGCCTTCTTTCTTAACTAACCAAATGTAGTATCAGTTTAATATCTGGTACAACCTCAATTAAGAAACAGTAGCTGGCATTTCAGAAAGCAGGGGTAGATTTGTTTGCTGACTGTACTATGTCTAACTTTAATTTTCATAAATGTAGCTCCTTGAGTCTCTCCTCATAGTCTCCTTAGTCTGTTATCCTTGTTTGGTTTTTGATTCTCTCTGTATTTTCCTTAGTTTTCCTACAGTCTTCCTAAAAAGTTGGGGGCAAGGCTGCATACAGTATTTCATGTGGAGCCACACCAGGCTAATAGAGTATCACTAGTACTTCTTACTTTACATGTAATCATTTACAAATACATCCAAGAATAATACTGGGTTTTCACAATAGCTTTGCACTAAAAGCTCATATTTAGTTTGCTGTCTCCTCCCTATGTCTTTCTTGAATTAGAATCTTTCTATGTAGTCCATGTGATATTTTAATGGTACCTGTGAGGGTTACCAGATAGCAACTGTGAAAAAACGGGACAGGGGATAGGGGGTAATAGGTGCCTATATAAGAAAATGTTCCAAAAAATGGGACTGTCCCTTTAAAAATGGGACATCTAGTCCCCCTATCTGTGCAATTTATCTATTCTTTCTGGTTGTCCTTAAGGGGTTTTTTTGTGTAAAATCTTGTTTCAGGCAAAAAAAAAAAGAAAGCCATGACTGGCATAAGTGGACAAAGGAACTTTCTCCACCAATGCTGAAGTTCTCTGGCAGACTAATTTCATGTATCAGTTGTGCAAATGGAGGCCAGGACTCTGCACAGTGTGGAGCTTAGCTTCCTGCACACCAGTACAACCATGGGTGGATCTACAATGACATGGTCTTGGGGCTATATCACCAGGTATTGGATGGGAAGATCTGGGCCAAAATACACATCAGCCTTTAAATTTCCTGAAAGTAAAAAAAGAAACAAAACCAAATTGGACCTAATTAATCCCTGGTGTTAAATCTCATTTAACAGGAAGATGTAACTGTCTGCTGACATGGCACCTTCTTCGAGTACTGTCCCTATAGGTGCTCTACTACAGGTGTGCATACACCTCAAGAGGCGCATGTTCACCTGAAGTGGAGCACACTTAGGGATACATCTTTAAGAACTGCAATTACTGCACAAGATGAGTAATCTCTTCTTTTCTACCTTCCAAAGCAAATTTGTATAAGGTAAATTACTGCATATAATACAGTAGAACCGCAGAGTTACAAACCCCAGAGTTACAAACTGACCAATCCACCACACACCTCATTTGGAACCGGAAGTACACAGTAAGGCAGCAGCAGAGACAGGAAAAAAGAAAGCAAATACAGTACTGTATTCTGTTAAACGTTAACTACTGAAAAAAGGGAAAGGAGCATTTTACTTCTGCATAGTAAAGTTTCAAAGCTGTATTAAGGCAGTGTTCAGTTGTAAACTTTTGAAAGAACAACCATAAAGTTTCGTTCAGAGTTACGAACGACCTCGATTCCTGAGGTGTTCCTATGATATATACAAATAATAATTTTACAGAGCTTCTGAGAAGGTACAGGCCTCTTTGAATCTGCCTCACCCACGTCCTTGTGTCCTTAGCTGGGTGAAGTAACTAAGGAAAAGTGAAACAGGCTCCATTTAGTGAAAAAAGAATACATTTCATTTCCTTGGCTCTGGCTTGCATTAGCATGCATATCAGCCTGGCTCTTTGATAGCTCAGATGGCAGAGTAGGGAACTGCAGTGGGTATTAGGTGTGGTCTTACTCTGAAAAGTGAAAAGGTGTAAAAATAACATATTTTTACTCAATAGTTCTATGCCTGTTAGTATACAGAGTCTAAGCTACTGCCATGATAAAAATTATGTATTTTTGGTAGGGCAGTCAAAACAGAGAGAGTAAGACAGACTCTATTCCTCCTTTTACATGAACAACAGAATTATTTACTGAGTTTGCAAACTTTATCTGTGCAATCCATTGTAGGACTTGGGTTTACACAGACGGCACTGGAAGAATAATGTGAAGACTGGGAGTGGGCACAGGTGCAACTGAGGTCCTAATTCAGTTGCATAGCCTTTATTTATAGTACCGGTAATTATCTGAAATGGAAAGAGCCTCAACTGAGATTAAGAACTAAGTTTGTTTGAGGGCCGTAATGTGGAGGAAAGGACTTTAATTGTAATCTGCATTTGATTTGGAAATCACTGAAATACAATAAGCATGGACTGGACACACATCTTTGTCATCTTCATTGTAATTTTTCCTTGAACTTGTACGTTATTCCTTAAACTACAAAGGCAAGAGCAGTTCAACATTGATCTTGCTGCACGTAGTAGCTACGACATGAGATTGCCTATGGCATTCACGGAGGTGCTGACCACAGTGGAACACCACTTCTGGGCTTGGGAAACAAGCACGGAGTGGTGGGAACACATCGTCATGCACATCTGGGATGATAAACAGTGGCTTCAGAACTTTTAGATGAGGAAAACCACATTCATGGGACTGTGTGATGAGCTTGCCCCAGCCCTGCAGCGCAAGAACATGAGAATGATAGCTGCTCTGTCATTGTAGAAGTGTGTCACGATTACACTGTAGAAACTGGCTACTCCAGACTGCTACCATTTGGTTGCTAACCAGTTCAGAGTGGGAAAGTCGACCACTGGACTTGTGTTGACAGAAGTGTGCAGGGCCATTAATCGAATCCTGATCTGAAAGACCGTGACTCTGGGCAGCGAGCATGTCATTGTGGATGGCTTTGCACAAATGGGCTTCCCTAATTGCGAAGGGGTGATAGATGGCACGCATATTCCAATTCTGGCATCCGATCACCTAGCAATCGAGTACATTAATTGGAAGGAGTATTTCTCAGTGGTTTTTCAGGTGCTTGTGGATCACTGTGGGCATTTCACAGACATTAATGGAGGCTGGTCCGGAAAGGTGCATAACACACGCATCTTACTGGCCTGTTCAGGAAGCTGCAAGCAATGACTTTTTTCTTGGACCAGAAAATCACCGTAGGGGAAATCGAAATGCCCATTGTCATCCTGGCCGACCCTGTCTACCCCTTTCTGCAGTGGCTTATAAAGCCATACATTGGGCAACCGGACAGCAGCAAGGAGTGGTTCGACAACAGGCTGAGCAAGTGCAGAATGATTGTTGAGTATACTTTTGGCCATTTTAAGTCCCCCTGGCACTGCCTGTATGGGAGGCTGGACCTAGCCATTGACAATATTCCTGTGCTTATAGCCACGTGCTGTACGCTCCATCATAATTGTGAAGGGAAGAGTGAAAGCTTCACTCAGGGCTGGACCACTGAAGCTCAGAGCCTGGAGGCTGAATTTGAATAGCCAGAGACCATGGCTACTAAAGGGGTGCAGCACAGGGCCATAAGGATCAGGATGCCTTGAGGCAGCAATTTGAAGCTGAAAGCCATTAATATTTGTTGCTATGCTCAGGAGTGCAGTGCTTGTAATGCTAGGAGATGATTTGTGAATCGTGCAGACAATGCACTATGAAGGTTTAAGAAAATTGCCCATTGCTTTGCAGGGCTCTGTTTGCTTTCAATTAATGGAATAAAGATTGCTTTCAAACCAAAATAATTATTTTATTAAAAAACAGAAATTGGAGGAGACACAAACAAAAAAAGATATCAGCACTGAGGGGGATGGGGGAAGGGAGGGACTCAGGAGAAGGCGGGGTCCCAGGATGGCTAAAGATTTGTGTATGTCCAGGTATCAGATCCAACCTTCTCCTATGGAGTACAGTGCAGCGAGTAATGTACTTCAGCAGGGCTAAACTCTAGAAGGACAGGTGTTGTGCAGTGGGTACTGGGAGTCCGTAGTGCTGGACTGTGATGGGGAGGAGTGGAATGCAGTGAGTGCAGACTGGAGCCAGGAGGTTGATAAGAGTGTGTTGGCGGTGTCTGGGGGGGGGTGCATGGGAAAGAGTTTTGCAACAGCGGCTGCAGGGGAGGGCAGGCACAGAGCTGCTCAGTTTGTAGTGCTAGTAGCGCCTTCTGCTCCTTAAGAGCCGCTCTGTGGCTTCGTTCTGGCGTGCCATGTTCTTTTTTTGATCCCTCTTCTCACTGTCCTGCCACTCCTTTAATTCTTGTTTTTTGGCCACAGAGTGCATCATGACATCACACAGAAAGTCCTCTTCAGTTCTTCATGGCCACTTTCTAATTTTGCGCAGCTGTTCAGCTGGTGATAACAAAGAGGGAGGCTGGGTTCCCTAGGTCAAATCTGTGTAGCCAAAATGCAACATTTTACAGAAGCAGTATTGTTTGCAACACACAGACCACTGATTCAGTGATTTAGAACACAGTTACTATTCACGTACCTATCACTAACTGGCTGACTCCAGGCAAGCAAGCACACATGAGCCACAAGACCCTCAAAATGGTGAGTAACCACAGGGGCTGGGGAAATCAGTGTTCTGGGACCATACTGTACACTGGGCACATGGCTCTTGGGGAGAGCCAGCACGGTAAGGGGGGCCTTATAATCATCACTGTCCCCACACTTTCCACAGCCTGTGATCATTATGGAAGATATCTTGCTGCTGAGGGTAAGCAGGGAATCAAGGGAGGGTCTTTTCCAAGCCTGCGGCGTCCACCCTGGCCCCTATGCAGCTCGCCTGTGTGCAGCAATGGTCCCTCCACCCCCACCCCACGACGGCAGAGTGGTGCGGGAAAGTTACCCTTAATGGGGCAAGAAACAAAGCAGCTCCACCAAAGAACCTGCAGCAGCAGATTGCCCAGTATTTCCATGACAGTTTCATGGAGATCTCTGAGGCAGATTCTTGTGAAGTGAGGAAGTCAATCAACACACTGTTCTGCCGCTCAGACTAGGCATGCGGTGGGAGACAAGCCTGCTTTCTGCAACCCTCCTGCCCACCCAGCTTCAGTGATTCCCAAATTCAAAGCCACTTACCAGGGCCTCCTCTCTTGTTCTCACTTCGCCAAGCTCCAATAGCTGTGACTGGCTAGTCACCTCTGGGGTAGAAAAGAGCTCCTGGCTTCATGCATCTCTGACCTCCAAGTCATCTTCTGCCGCTGGGTCTTCCTTCTCCTTCACATCGTTGTCCAAGATTTCTTCATCTTGGCTCCATCCATTCTCAACTGGCATGCGAGCCACCGAAACATCCACAGTGGCCTTCGCAGCGGAGGTGGGGTTGCCACCAAGTAGCGCATCCAGCTCTTTGTAGAATTGGCAGCTCATGAGCGCAGCACAGGAGCGGCGGTTTGCCTCCTGTGCCTTATGGTAGGCATTCCACAGATCCTTCAGTTTGATCCTGCACTGCAGTGTGTCCAGGTCATGGCCCCTTTCTGTCATGCATCGTGAAATCTGTGGGTATCATAATACCTATGGCTGGAGCATGGCCATCTGCAAATATATGCCGAGACCACTGCATGTGTCACCAAGCAAACAGGAAGGGCAGTAGAGTGGAAACTGATGACTAGAGAGGCAAGAACAGGCATGTGGGACACCTCCTGGAGGCCAGTCGCAGTGCTGTAATTGATCAGAGTGTCTACACTGGCACCGCGGGACTGTAGCCCTGGCACAGAAAGCTGCACGCCTCTCGGGGTAGTTTTTTTACAGGGCTGCAATTGCACAGTTTTTGCACACTAAGTGGCATGGCAGTGTGTTCACCTCGGGAGTTACAGCTCAGAAAGATGCTTTACTGTGCAGAAACTTGCCAGTGTAGACAAGGCTTTAGTGTCTTATTCCACTGGAAAATATGCATATTGATTTTTCTCCTGTTTCCAGGGGTTCAATGTAAATGTACCACTTCATGAAAATAACTGATGGTTTTTGTACAGTTTCTCACTAGGTGATTGCTTCATTCAGCTTTGACTTATTATGAAAGTACTTTTCATTTACAACATTGATCCAGTCTACCCAGGCATGAAATCCACACATTCAAATTTGAATCAAAAAATCCCTAATGCCGTCAAGCATGACCACAGTACTTAACAAGCATTGATATTGTTGTGCTGTTGTGTACCCTCAGCAGTTTTTCCTGTATAGCATTCTTAAACAACAACAATGGAAAACAAAGATTAAAGTATCTTTAATGGAAATACAGACATTTAAAAGGAAAATGACTTGTTTGGTGAAAGCTGCCTAAAGATATCTTGCACATATTACAGATAAGTAGGTATTGTATTCTAAGGTAGCTAATTTCAATTTGGAGTGTTTATAAAATCTCATTACTCTAAAACACATAGTGGAGTTAGGTAACATCCATTAATGTCAAACTCACTGGTGTGTTCTGGTAATAAAATGAATATCTGATAGAATATTCTCAGAAGGTAACCACTATTTTGTTTCTTGCATAGGTTATTTAAGGAAGAGAATTATGGTAAGAAGCTTTAAATTATTATAAATCTTGCATAAAATACCATCTCAGAAAATATGTGCCATGGATATGCTTAAGATGGATAGGTGCATGACTTATTCTAGTATCACTGAGGAGATCATTTGCAGTAATTATGAAGAAGGTGGTATTGTTTGTTATGAACCAGATTAATGAACATACTTATTTTTTACACCTGTAGTCTCTGTAGTACCATACAAAATTGAAATGGTATAGTTGAGTGCTGCTGTCTTTTACAGGGACATCTCATGTGGCTGCTATTCTGTGCTGTGGTAGTGGGCATCAGTCAGATAGAATGCTGCCAGCTATAAAGGAATGTTTTCCTTATCCTCTTCAATGCAAGAGAAAGGATGACTATAGACTATTTGTATTTTGTTTTTTGTCTATTACCTGGCAACAGACTACAAATTACTAAAATACTTGCGAACACTTCCTGAGCAAAACAAGAAGACTAAATTAATCACTATTCTTTTTCTACCAATTATTTGTTCAGTGTTGACAATAAGCCATATTCTTCCTCAGTATAAATCCATTGACTCCATTTCACCAATTCTGTTAAATCAATGAAGGGAGAAAATTTACTAATAACTAGGAAAAATACTGAAGTTGCGATGGGAAACATAGCAGGCATCACTGTAGTAGTAGTAAATAGATTCTGACTTCCTTCATTGCAACTGATAAGATTTCCAACACTAACACTTACCGACAGGAAAGAGTTAGTTTCTAGGCATCTCTAGCACATGTTACAGTGAGTGGCCTAATATATATGATATGCCTACTGAGAATAGTTTTTAAGTAAATCAGTGTGTTAACTTAAAATGTTTATGGCCCACAACAGTTACTATTAAAGTTTGCCTTAATTTCAAGTTGTTATTGTTATAGAGTCCGTAGAAAGATTTCTAACCTTGACCAGCACCACTGGGATATTTTTAAGTCCTGATTTGCTGCTTATACTATGCCATGTGGAACAGCACACTGCGTTTGACGTTGTGTGTGTGCCATCTGTCACAATTTTTTTCCCTGCTGTGAGTTGAGGGATACATTTGACAAAATGCCAGCTCCTAAGAAAGCAAAGTTAGATGTTTGTTCATTTCAACCTTCTTGGACAGACACATTTGGATTATTCAAAAGAAGGACCGTGCTGTTTGTGATTTCTGTTGTGAAAGTGGTGTTTGTCACACATCAGGTGTTCAATGACATTTTGAAACAAAGCACAAGAAAACTTTCTTGACAAAGCAGACAAGACTGTATCGATCAAAAAGGCAGTAGCAGGATATGAGAAGCAAAGCAGTGTTTTGAAATGCTTAAGTGTAAGTAAAAATCAAGCCACAGAAGGAAGTTACAAGATTGCACAGTGCACTCCAAAAAACGGAAAGCCATTTATAGATGGGGAATATGTAAAAGAAGTTTTTCTCAGCAGTTCGGAGGTTTTATTCAATGATTTGCCAAATAAAGATACAATTGTATCTAGAATAAAAGAACTTCCTGTCTCTGCCAGAATAGTTGAGAGACGCATAAGCGAAATGGCAGAAAACATTAACGAAAAGCAGACGACTACATTAAAAGAAACAACAGTGTTTAGCATTGCAGTTGATGAGAGTGTGGATATAAACGATGTTCCACATTTGGCAGTTGTTGCAAGATATTGTGCTTCCTATTAAATCTAAGAGGAACTTTGTTGCCTAAAACCGCTGCATGGCACAACAAAGGGGGAAGATATAGTGGAAAGTTTTGTAAACCATTTTGAAGATTGAGGAGTTGACATCAGAAAAATATTTTATGTGACAACAGATGGTGCTCCTGCCATCATCAGAAAACAGAAGGGATATCTAAAGTTACTTGAAGATCAAATTGGCTGCCCAACAGTCAAATTTCACTGTATCATCCATCAAGAAAACCCGTATGCTAAAATTTCTAATTCAGAACTTAATAATGAGATGAATACAGTGGTGCGAATTGTGAATTTCCTTGTTGCTCAATCTGCTTTGACTCAAAGACAGTTTCAAGCACTGCTAGAAGAGATGGACAGTACTTATAACAACATTCCACTTTACAGCAACATTTGGTGGCTAAGTCGTGGCATGGTTTTGGTGCACTTTGTAAACTGTTTTGATGCAATCAAGGCCTTCTTGTCGGAAACACAACAAAACTAGATGATGACAAATGGCTGTGTTAAACTCATGTTTCTAACTGACATCACTGCTCACCTAAACTAATTCAACCTCTGTCTCCAGGCTGCAGGGCAAACGGTTCTGGATGTTTTTGAAGCCTGAAAGGCATTTGTTGTAAAACTAGCAGTTTTTTGTCAGGATATTCGAACTTCGACTTTCTACTACTTCCAACACATAAAAGAGCTATTGACACATTGAACTGTCAATGTCGATGAGATTGGAAAGTACATGCAAGAACTGGAATCAGAATTTTCCGACAGATTTCAAGATTTCCAGTGATTTGGCCCAATGTTTTCTTTTCTTATAAAACCTGAAAATTTAAATGAAAGCGACTTGGATTTGTCTTTATTTCAGTGGATGGGTATTCAAGATTTTGAAATGCAACTCATTCCATTAAAAAGCTCAGAATTGTGGGCATCAAAGTTTGGAGATCTGCAGAGTACACTTGAAGCTACCGAGAGAGATCATGGGGCCTCTCTTCTGACCTGCTGGACGTCCCTGCCAGCGAAATTTAACTATTTGAAGAAAATTGCATTTGCAATGCCTTCAGCATTTGGATCCACATACCTGTGTGAACAAGTATTTTCACACATGAAATCTATCTTCTGTCTCTCTTGTAGCTGGTTAACAAGTGATCCTCAGAAGCCTGTGTGCAGCTTAAAGTATCCAAAGATGTGCCAAAGCAGCAAAGAATCCTGTGGCACCTTATAGACTAACAGACGTTTTGGAGCATGAGCTTTCGTGGGTGAATACCCACTTCCTCAGATGCATGTAATGGAAATATCCAGGGG